>NC_066299.1:5010000-6260000 GCF_905404315.1 Leptidea sinapis
ATTGTTTGAAAGTCATCACCAAAAAAGTACGACAGCAGCGCCGTCACACCAGGATCTTATCCCACAATGTCCCAATCTTTGTTTATTCCCAAAATCAAACACAAGCTTCCAGGTATTCGCGTTCTATCGTATTCTACGTTGCTTTGAAAGGAATGGAAAATATTTCGGAAATAATATAGGCATAACCAACTTAATGCTTCATTCAGTTTTTTACCTTCTAAAAACTTTCATTGTAACCCAATTACATAATGTACTACCATGTAATACAAGGCACCAAAATTGTATAAGTACCTAAATTAATAAATTTCATATAGGTACAATTTCATTTCAGTTCCAACAGCGACATGTATGTGTTCTGGTGTTCATCTATAATGTTATATTATGTTGAGAGGAAAACTAGGCGGACGAAACCGCGAATGCCCGCTGCTTGTAAATAATATAATGTTATCAATCGTAAGTATAACGGAACACACAAACCCGTCTCGCTCACAAACTTCCTGCATTCTACTCTCACTGATCCTCTGGTTGTAGCGTTTCCTTTCGATGGAGTTTTTTTTCAACTCGTTTTACTCGATTCTTACATCACCACGAACTGGACTAATTACTTGTTTTTGTTTTTATAGAGTACTGTTTACGTTTGGAAAAGCCCGTTGATCAAGTGGTATTGATTACACTGTGTCAAACAATAAGTTGTGGTTTCGATTACCGCAGATTTTCTAGATAGTGGGAAAGATAAACTAGTTATTACCGACAAGATAACAAACCATAGATTTTAAATTGAAGAGAATGAAGGATTGCACGTTTTGGCCATAGTTTGTGAATATCATCAGTAACCGAACAATTATTACTTAAAACGATCCGTTGATTGCTGAGTTGGACTTGGTTAGCAGGCTACATTACATAACCACATTTACATAGGCAATATGCATATTTTTATATATTTTTATTCGATAGCGTACATCGCGTTATCAAACGCCGCAAAGTAACCAAGAAATTAAAAAAAATCTAAAGTAGCCAACCGCCACGGACACCTTAAAATATGCCTGAGATTTTGCCGCGATTGGTGAGAACGAACAATGACGTCATAGTTCAAATAAGGGTTGATGACCTGGGCATATTAAAACCTACCGAGTACTACATGATGAGGAAGGCAATCATCCCCTAACTGACAACTGACTTTGTTATAGTACCTTTATTGAATATGTACGTACTTAATTAAATTAAAGTAAACTTTTTATACTAACAGGGTCATCTAGTTTAGCACCAGTTTACCCGCAAGATCAATTTCTCCCCTTATTCCATACACAAATAACTAAATATTACGTAAATGAGTATGACAACTTTATCCCTAAATACAGGCATGTCGTATAACAAAGCAACAGGGGTGTGTTGAGTCTAGCAGTGCGGATAGGCGTCGTCTGGTCTGGCGCCGGCCATGCCTATCCATTTCACTCATGTTCTACGGTTTTTATATTCCTTTTCGTTTGAATGCTTTGCTGCCCGGAAAGAACGTTTATATTTGCTATAAAATATTATGTGGGAGCGTTCGTTGTAAGGAAAATGTGCAGTTTTTATGTGCGACGATGACAATGGAAGATTTTTATTCGCGAATATTTTGCTACGGGATATGAAATTACCTACATCTGTTTTAATTGCTATTGCTACAAAATTATCACTTCAATTTCCACGGCTTAAATATAATATGAAATCAATATCAAATAAATTAACATTAATTCCACTCCACACTTTAGTTTTCTATTTGCATTGATTCAGTCAGGATCTTTATACATGATTTTAATTTTCGTCCTTCTGTGTGCGTAAGGTCTCAAAAAGATTAGCCAATTAATAAATTTTTGAATATTTTGAATATTCCAAAATAACGATAAAATCATGAGTACACCCTCGAGCTCGGGGCCCGGACCTACGAGCCGTATAGCTGCAACAGGGCAATAAACTTACCTACATCAAACCCCACACCGATACGCCTTACTCACTCATATTTTCCGTGCAAAAGTAGGATGCGCATGATTTTGATAATTTAAATGGAAAACAGATCATTTTGCTATTACTGGTATCTCCGTAACTTTATTAGTAAGTTACGGAGATAGTTGGAGCAATGTTAATCATTCGATCTTGATAAAAATTACACAAAAATTTATTTATTATATTGTATTTAACATGATATAGTTGTGTTAGTTTTGTAAGGAAAGTTTTATAATGTCTGTTAAAAATTAAAAATCCTTCTAATTCCGAATTAAAACTATGGCGATCTTGTACGGGTGGGGTAACATAGCTCCGCTCGATTCCTCAAGGCCGTTGGCTCGGTCCCCAACCTTAATACATTGAAACATAAAAATGAAAGAGCGCGTTTTATACAAATTGCAACTTGTATGTATAAGACATTTATTTACTCAAAAATAAAGCTTTAGAATTATTTTTGATGTCAGTTACGTTATAACTTCTACTGAAGCAAATTGAAATGGCACAAGGAGCTCACTCCATATTCATTAATCATTTTAGCTCTCTAATTAATTATATGAATACAAATATTTAACCCAGTTTAAATTAATGAGTTGTTTTTATACATATCGATAATTTTAAAACCTACTTAAATGACATTAAATCTTCTCAAACTAAACCCAATTTATAGACCGTACATCTTAGAGTTCTATAAAATAATCTACAGATAACTACAAAATTTTGGATTCATAGTTCGATTTTGTACACAACGTAAAATGTATTCAACTTTGAGGTTGGCGCAAATTGAAAAGCCAACTTATCTTTTATTTTGTATGAATTGGACAGGTTAATTGGAAATGGGTCATCGTTGGAATTGAATTTTTATTTAGGGAAGCAAACTAACGTAGTTTTGATTGAGTTCGGTTCAATAGAGATATAAATTATAAAATATTATGAAGCTTTTAAATGAATTTTATATAAACTTGAATTTTATTTAAATGGGTCGGATTTTATTTTATAAAATAATATAAAATTGACACACTTTTACACAAATTATCTTGCCCCAACCTAAGCATAGTCTGTTCTAAGGGTACAAGACAAGGATATATTTAATACAATAAACTTATGTGAACATACATAGAGTAAATACTTATAAACATCTATGACTCGGAAACAAACATATCATCACATAAATGGTTGCACTTACCGAGATTCAAATCCGGGACTTTAGCTCAGTAGGCAGGGTCACTAACAACTGCGCTATGGGTCGTATATCCGAAAGGGCAAACGGACCCATGTGGTGGGATTTGAAAATCCAATCACCCACGGACATTAGTAGTACCAGAGGTCAGGAGATGCGCAGTTGCTAGCTAAAAGCTAGAAGATCTCTTTCGCTTTCAACGCGTCAGATGCGTTTCATTTCGTAATCGTGATGTCCGATGGTGTAATTGGACTGCCTGTACTAACCTGAAGAACTCATTTGAGCACTCCTCGTGACATATGCGGTAGAAGATGCAGAGAGATCTGTACGAAACGCCCAAGAGTCGATGAGAATGACAAGAGATGACTACATCGTCAAGGATTCGAGTCGCTTCGTTTTATGCGGTGAGATTCTGACCCCTGGCGGGATAAAGGGAACAACAAAATGACATGATTTTATTACCCGGCGTTCAGTATTTACTTATTAAAAGTTGAACAGAAAGACAAACGAAAAATTCTTAAAATAGTTGATTTGTGTTCCTTCTTTAGTCATCCTCTTTCTTTCTTATTACTCTTCTCTCATTATACGTTACGCTTAGTAAGTCAAAGTATTCGTACAAATCATTGCACAATAAAGATAATTAGTTTTAAAAGTATTTTTTTGTATCAACTGTAAAATTTCATCAAAATGGTAAAAGTAACTTATATTTGAGAGACCCGCGAGAGAGAGAGAGTATTTCAAGTGGGTGATTACGCTTCTACCTTGTGGTAGAATTATTATTGTTAATTCGACGGCCACTTCCTGGACACCTGTTTGCATCAGGGAAATCAGTCAAAAGGAACAGCATCCATCTACAAGATGGACGCATGGGCAAACGTATTGCCTATTATCCCGAACAAAGAGAACATAACTAGGTACATATACTTATAACATCATCATCCCGAGCGAAACGTGAAATAAATTATAACATTCAAAGTCTGTCTCCATCGAGGCATGAAGTAAGGCTCCCGCAATTGTTCATACACGTTCAACTTTTGACAAGGATAAGCTCCACGATAAATTATAAATATTTAATTTATTGTTTCTTCAAAACTTGCCAGAATAATAACGGAAATGTTACAAAATACAACACAATTTATTGTAATTGAGAGGAATCGCAAATGGCAAAAAACGAAAGCCTTATGGATTCGTCATGTCTGCTATTTAAGATTTTCATAGAAAAATAGAAAAAAAACAATACATTTTTGGGGGTTACCCACACTTAGAAGTGAAACTCAAAAATTTTTTCATCAAACCTATACGTATGGGTCAAATCAAACCTATGGATAGGTCTTCGAAAACGATATGGATGTTTCAAATATAATTTTTTTCTAAACTGAATAATTTGCGCGAGAGACAAAATGTTAAAATGTCCAAAGTGGTAAGATGTGTGTATGTCCCTCTGTAACTTCTAAAATAAGAGTATTATAAAATTAAAAAAAAATATATAATGTACATTACCATGCAAACTTCCACCGAAAATTGGTTAGAACGAGATCTAGTATGTAGTTTTTTTAATACGTAAACCGCAATATACCTTATGTTGCAAAAAAATAATTTTAAGAATTTGTATGTTGGCTTGTGCACGTTAATCACGGGAATTTCTTAACCGATTTGAATCGTTTCATTCCAATCGCTTCACAAATAAACAATAAGTTAAATAAAAAAAATATAATAAAGAAGAGACAGAGAGGAGAGAGAACATAAGAGAAATTATAAGGAAATTGAATTAGCAATCGTTTTACCCGATACTTAATACTGTATGCTGATAAATTAATTCCAAACAAAAATTGGGTAGCACTAAACATATCATACATTGCTACTTAAAAATGCCCGAACATTATAAATTCTGTGTAAGAAATTAGACATTCATTAAATCTGTCACTGCGGCACAAAGTTAGGATGTTGAATCCAGAAACCTGCAAAGCTAATTTTACCTAATATGAATAAAGGATTAGTCTCGAGGGATCTCTAGTTAGTACATAGTGAGGTAGTCGCTTCAATGATTGCACCTTCGCTTGTGGCAAGGGGTCTTGTGAATTGTCTATAATCCAACCCTCTGCAGCGCATGAGCTCACATCAAAGGAAACATATCTGCACTACTTCAGAACGTAAGACTCGTGTGGGTTACTTAGACTTTATAATTACGAAATTTTTAGTACCTTGAAGCGCTTATAGCCTTAAAATGGGTAAATTTATATATCTCTATAGAGCTGTTATACTAAAAAGTATAACTTTGTTATTTTAAAGTCTTTAATTTCTAGGATTACTAAAAATTTCATTGACATACCAAAAATTATCAACGAGGCGGGGTTCGAAACGCTAAGCTATGCCGAGAATGCATGATGATTCACAAATTTTGGAAACTTTGTTTGTTTAACTGTCCAGTTGTGGCTTAGCAACCAAACCAAGATTTATGGAATAAGTAAACAGTTTCATAATACATTGTAGGCACTTATAATAAAATATTAATAAAACCTTAAAGGCCGGCAACGCATTTCTTGACACACCTGTTGTTGCGGATGTCCATGGGCGGTTGCCTCACCGCTCCCCATTCCGTGAGCTTCTTGCCCGTTTGCCCACTCTTATATAAAAAAAAATCCTATAAGGTATTCAACTCAAATTTTTAATAATTTAAATCAGCAACGTATTGTAAGACACTGTATCGAATTGACCTCCTGATAATATAATCGGCATTAACAAATGATAGTGGCCCACAAGAGTGCCAATTTTGATATGATTCCTACCGCTATAATTAGATCCCACTGCATCAGTCTTACTATGAGAAGTTTGATTGTTAAGCAAGCTCGACTATAGCTTGTATGTATCTCACTTAACCAATCATCTGAATTTTATTAAATTTGAAAAATGAAATTTATATTAATATGGCGATCGGAGATTTTTATTTTTAACCATTTCCTGCTTTTGGTATTTCTTAAACCGGTCTGTGGAACGATTTGGTGATCTCTGTTTTCAATCCATCTATGGGATAACGTATTGATATATTCAGCTTGCTATTTGTATGAACGTGGCAGATAAGCGCTTTCTAAACTGTTACGGCCGTTCACAATATACTATCTACAGATAGAGATAAATTTCTTCCTTCTACTGTCAGTGATTAGCTGTCAATAATCTGAAGCTATTAAGCCGATAAGAATGACTTATCGGGTATATTGGGACGCGTGAATTGCAATTTCCATACAAACTTCTATCGCTGGTAACCTATACGTCGTCCCATTGACAGACAGCGTGTACGGTTAAGGTGAGTTGCCGTCGATAAGTTTATTGGGACAGAAAAGTCAACGGTTGTTACGATTTTTATCTCAAATAAGAGATAGACTGAATATTTGGAAGGGCCGTTAGAAAATTAAGGTTGCCATATTGAAATGAAGACTCAAGATAGACAAAAAACAAAACAAAATCTAATGACGAATAGCAGAAGAACAGGATTCTAAATAATGTTATACTAGATCTAGGATATTGAAAGGATATTTAATACATTTAATTCTGGAATGAAACAAGGTTAATAATACATTTTGCAAAATAATATGATGAGTTTGTTTTAATTAATGTTACTAAAATAGTTCATCGAATTCCGCGCACTAAGCACTGAATCAGAATTATTTTGATGGGTTTAATAATGAATTTCACTCTGACCACAACTCATTCAGATACTGAACTGATTCTATAACATACGCGGTTTGATAATTATATTAATAATTGACTCTCCCGATTACATTCAAATTCATTATTTGAGTTCTTCGATATAATATTATGCTAACACGTAATCTATTTTAGCATATGCTATGTAGAGGTATTTAGCATATTCTTACATACATATCGTAGATGATTTATACACATAGAGAGATAGCTGTCATAGTCTTATGACAGCTATGAAAACGTCGAAAAAAATTGAGTTTGACAGTAAACGTCTATTTTGAGCAATACACGCACACTAACACTAAATGATATACAAATTGCGAGTGTTAGACGTAGCTTTTCACGCACACTAAAGTAATAAGCCTGGCCTGTTTTTATCGGCTATAGCAGGCTAATCTAAACGTTTAAATTATCTAAGATACATATAAATACAATAAGGTGTGTTGCACACACTCACACTCACCAATGTAGACATGGAACCTATTCTCAGTGTGATAGATAAATATTCACATAATGTTAATACTTGCTTAAACAGATACAAATGCACACATTGACTATTCGCGTCTCATTGGTTACCATGGAATGTTGATGGATATTTTTTTATGAAAATAAGTGACGAAACGATTACAATGCAGTGTCACTCAGGATTCATGAAAACCCCAAAAATTCTGAGCGGCACTACAATTGCTCTCGTCAACTTGAGACAAAAGATGTTAAGTCTCATTTGCCCAGTAATTTCACTAGCTACGGCGCCCTTCAGACCGAAACACAGTAATGTTTACACATTACTGTTTCACGACAGAAATTGGCGCCATTGTGGTGCCTATAATCTAGCCGGCTTTTTGTGTAAAGGAACCTCCCACTGGTTCCTGTGATTTCCTGCATGACAGGCTATGCCTAGTTCGGGGACTGTTCTGTTGTATGCGATAAAGTGTTTTTATCTAAATGAATATTTTTATTATTATGTACGTGTCATTATATTGATAGACATAACGTCCTACATTTCCTGGCATACCTAACTCCATGGGTTCTTGTTAAACCCTTTTATGCAAGCTATCTTTTTCTAAAAGTTGTCTTTACCGAATCATGGCCATTACAACTTCTTTAACTCCACGCTCACTGAAAATGAGTGTCTTAAAATTATGGCAAAAAATTAAACGAAATTTATATGTAGAAAAAAGTAACGCTCATCTATAAAAAAGGACGGATTTTTTTTTTTTTTGACTTTATAAATCCCAATTAAATCAATGATCCCCGTTACTCATACAGCATACATACTCCCTTACAAGCAACTTAAAAGCCGGCAATTACTCTCTCTCGGCAAACATTTTACCCCAGAATATGTTCTTAGGCGGTTGATTCACCATTCTCCATCACGTAAGCCTCACGCCCGTTGCCCCCTCTTATATAAAAAAAACTCTGCTCTCTATAGTCATAATATTATTGGCTTCAGCACCATTTATAATGTTTGTGAAAGCTTATTGAACCGGAGTGTTTGCCTATTGAATTTGGCAAGGTGTCATCGTGAATGTTTGACAAATTGCTTTTGGAGACCTTTCAAGTTATCAAGACAAGTTTTAGGGTCTGTTCAACCTCTACAGGTGAGTTATCATTCTCGTATCTGATAAAGTTAACGTGATTTGGTCCTGTGGAGAGGAAAGAAAAGGGTTTTTAGGCGAGGTCTAGAGTACCAAGATTTTAAGATGTGTTTATTCAAGTGGAAAAAGGCAGGAAAGCATAACAGTGCCATTTAAAATTCAGAATCAGTTCAATCCTTCTGAGACGCGTGTGAGATTTGTTTGAACAAATTAAGAAGTAAGAAGGCTTCATCTGTACCAATTAAAAATACGAGATTTGTACTATGTACTATGTGAACTGTGTGTGGCTGGCTTCATGTGTACTAACAGAAATACAAAGGTTAGAGCATTAAGTGCGAGTTACCTCTTCCTCAGTGGTGGCCGTGTTGACGGAGTCCATGCTCTGGCATAGCGCGAGCTCCATGTTCTTGTGGTGCGGCGAGGCGGGTCGCGGCGAGGGCTGCTGCGGTGGCTGCGTGGCTGCGGGCTGGCCTCCTCCCGGGCTCAGGCTCTGCAGGCTCTGCTGCGTCGCGAGGCTCTGTGCCTGCAGGTTTTGCGCTTGAAGGTTCTGCGCTTGGAGGTTCTGCGCTTGGAGGCTTTGCGCCTGTAAGTTCTGCAGCGATTGATGCGCCAGATTCAGCTGTTGCTGCACAATACTCTGTTGCACAATGCTCTGCTGCACTTTTATGTGCTGGTGCACCGCGAGCTGGTGAATCGGGTGCAACTGCGGAGCGTAGGGGGGCGAGAGCCGCTGGCGCTTCACGTGTGCTCCTTGCAGCGCCTCGTGCAGCCGCTTCACCGGCAGCGGACTCTGGCCGAGGTTATCCACGGCGGAGGCGGGGCGTGCCGGCCGAGTCGCGTGACTCAGGCAAGCACTCGACACTCGACTGTTCGGCGCCGGAGCGTGCTCGCTCGCACTGGCAACACGCGCGTTACCGCTCGCACCGACTATCAGAACAGATCTGCTTTGCTTCAGAGCTTCAACACTGATCGATCGTGCTTCACTTGGTAAACAATCCTGAAAAGAAAGAGACAAACTTGAAATCTTTTTCTGTATAGGTTCGACTGTAGACGCGACTGTCCTCAATTTCAGTACATGCTTGATTCATTTAACTTTCATAATGATCGTGGGGTTTTGTTCTTTTGGAAAAGGTGGAGGGCACCGCACGGACCGATAGTATGTTATCGTAGTGAGAGAGTGCCGTGATGAGTGCTAATTGAATTATCCAAGAAATGAGGGTGAGAAATCCTTTGGCAGCGAACATCTACTACTTACTACATGATAATCACCACCGATCTGTAGAGAGTTTAACAAATAAATGATAATAAAGAACTATTAAATTATAAATAACATCATGAAATTCATATAAAAATGAAAGCAGCTCCTTGTTTTTTAAATGTTTAAAATATAATAATTAATTATAAATAAAAAAAACGTACAATTGTAATCTTTGAAATATTAATATTTATAAATTATATAATTAATTTTTAATTTATTACGTAAAGAAGAAAGGCATAAAAAGGTAACAGTATAATAAAAGTAAATATTAAAAAAACAACGTTTGTCCTGTCCATCTTAGTGTGTCCGGCATATTGAATTTAGTGTAAATGTCTTTTGTATTCTTATCATCATCATACGAGAGCATCAAAAATAACTAACCCGCTATATTTGAGAGTCGGCCATTTTGAAATTAGAGTGACGTCACTTAATTTGCACTAAATCATGCATTTTTAACCAAACTATGTATGAGAAATTTCAAATATATTGAACAAAACTTTTTTAAAATTATGTTGCAAGATTAGACCCACACTTTAAGTTTAATAGAAGCTTAAAAAAACAATGCGATGACGTCACTTTTATTTCAGAATCATTTTTATTAATAATGCCCTGTTAAATAAATATTTATATCTGAGTTTGTTGCGCCCGTTCTTTGAAACCTAAGCCATTCATTTTGGAATGGGTGGTAGTTTCGGCCTTTCAATAAGTGATGTCACATCCTATTTTGAATAAAAATATTTGAATTTGAATTGGCATCCAAACCAAATAATGTTAATATACTAAAATACAATAATTTGAGACTCCCTTTGTTATAAACGGTATAATTGAGTCAGCTTATGTATTCTCACATGAATTGCAACACATGGTAGTAACCACCACACACAGTTAGTCATCGCAATAAACACTAACTATTAAAATTATTATCTAAATTAAAGTCAACAATGACATCACTTTGAATACCAACCGCTCCTTATAAAAATAAATGTGATACTATAAAATATTTTTAGTTATTTTATATTATATGCCATCATTATTGTATTTATGGTCTCTATGATATTATATAAGCATTAAAATCGTCTATAACTTCTAGTTTTCCATGATCTCGCAATATAATAATTCTTTCAGGATGTTGTTGGTTCTCCCGCGGTACTGTATTGCATCAGGTATGTTTGCGGATGCACACGTGGATGACTTTTTATCAATCATCCGCAAACGGACAGCCTCACTGATGCGTAGGGTTCGTGCGAGTATTAACAATATCCTGATGGTTAAAGGTATATGTAACACCCATGTACCTGGTGCCTCAAAACAACACAGATTTATGAATTAATTTAAATCAAATATAATGTTCAAATGTTTTAATAATTTTGCTAATTTTTAATTTCATCACATAGTTTTAAGTATTACTCAACTAACAATATATGGATTTATAATGCTCTGAAATAAATGGTTTTTATTTTATTTATTTTTATTTTAGTACTAGCTGACCCGGCAAACGTTGTTTTGCCATATAAAGTATAATTCACGCGATAGTTTTATAAGTAATAAAATATTGCCTATATTATAGCCTGTACATCATTTTGTTCTATTGTCAATCAATTTTTGCGTGCGCTGCAAAAACAGGTTTTCGATTTTACACCTTGTGTTACAAAATAGCAATTTTATTACGGATCCCTAATTTTGAAAAAAAAACATAGCCTATAGCCTTCCTCGATATATGGACTACCCAACACTGAAAGAATCATTCAAATCGGACCAGTAGTACCAGAGATTAGCGCGTTCAAACAAACAAACACTGCAGCTTTATAATATTAGTATAGATTAATATAGATAATTTGATTGATGTAAAAATCTTCTAAATCTGTTGCTGCCATTGGTCATTACTCTATACAAGTATACCTACATAAATTTGAAGTGTTTGATTGTAATATAAAAATTACAGTTTTATACTGTCAGTATAACAATATTCACTATGATATTCCTACCAGTATACCAATTTTTAAATTCTGAATTGATTTTAACGGGGCTTCACTGACATAGCCATTGTAATGGACAGGGCGTATCAAATACCATCAACCGAACGTCCTACTCGTCGCGCCCCTTAATTTCATAAAATCCACGCGAGCGAAGTCACGTGCAGATGTGCAATAAAAATGATACAGCTGTCACTTGTCAAGAAACGGTGGTTCAAGGCCAACGAGAATATATTATCTGCATCTGACACCATATTAGTACCTACAAATATATTCATCGTGGGCGGAGCTCAATAGACAAACACGTCTGACTATTCATACTACGAGTATAAAAAAGTGTTAAGGCCGGGTCTACATAGCGAACGACGCCGAAATAAACCACAGAAGGAAATAGAAAGAGTGTGTGTAGCGAGGCAAGAGTAAGAGAAGAGACACTTCTCTAGAGGCTATTTGTCACAATTATTTTAACTTAAGACCAGTTTTAAGTTATTTTTATATGAAAACTAGCTGACCCAGCAAACGTTGTGTTGCCATATAAAGTAATAAAAAAATTCAATAATTAGAATTTTTAGGTTATAAAAATATATGACGACGGGTATAAAAATATAGGTCTGAGACCTACCAAATATATCATATATAAAATCTATCGTACCACAATAATCATAATATTCGATTGCTTTATTGCAACTCTGTTGCGTGTCTGTGGATGGATTAGAATAATATTAAAATCGCGATATAAATGTAAGTGTTGATCGTAGATAGGTGAAATTTTGAAGTTGTATGTATTTTTTAATGCTGAATCATAATTAAACAAATTTCAAAAAAATAAAAAACTGGGGTGGACCACCCTTGATATTTAGGGGGATGAAAAATAGATGTTATCCGATTCTCTACCCTAGCCGAAATGCACGCTAAGATTGACGAAAATTGGTCGAGCCGTTTCGGAGGAGTTCAATTACGTACACCGTGACACGAGAATTTTATATATTAGATATGTGACATATAATCTCACGCGTAGTCATTTATTGAATTAGAGAGTTTGTTTGATAGATCACAAGATTTGAATGAAAGAGAATTGTGAGCAGCTAAAGATAGTGCCGTGGCTAATGGAGTTGGAATCCTCTAGCTTGGTCTCTGGGAAATAGTTTATTCTTGATGATGGAAAGAGGTGGACTGAGATGAACCTATAACTTATCGTCTCCGTCACCGCCGCCCACATTCTCTTGCAACAACAGAGGAATCTCAGGAGCGTTACCGGCCTTTAAGAAAGGTGTACCCGCTTTTTTTGAAAATACCCATGTCGTATCGTCCCGGAAACACCGCACAGTTAGTTTTCATATAACAACGCAAAAATCTTGTATAACTTTATCCACCAATTACAGATCACGCAGAGACAAAAGCTAGTTAGTTCTAAATAAAGTTGATAGAAGAGTCATAATTCTAATTCAGGAACAGCTGTTAGTTCTGTCTGCCCGCGACCATTATTGACCGAGTCCACACAAAAATCGTCGCCGTGTGTCATTTAACTGCACGATTATTTCCCGCTCGCTTCTATCTTGAGTGAGTATAATAAATAATAACTACAAACCCAAGATGTGCAAGATGTCTTTAATTTTATTGACAACATCTTTTAATTACTAAATCGCCTTAGCAGTGGAAGGCTTCTTTGCACAAAATGCCACATAGTGGATACCGTAGCGGTGTTATTTTTATTTTTTTATTCATTTATTCCAGTAGCCTTTACAAATTTCATAAGTACAGTCTGCCAAACTACGTAAGTAGTTTGTCGGCAGCAGCTTTCGTGGAAAGATAATACTACTTACCTACAATAAAACAAAATCTACATTATTAACCTAAAACTACTATTAAACCTAATGTACAGCATTAAACTTATATCGTATTTGTAAATTAACACGGCATAATAAAGTTAAAATTATAAATAAATTGTATATTAAATAAACTTAACATTATTTGTATTTTGTGTATTTTACAGCATCGAAGCAATATTGTTTGAACAATAAGGTACTTTGGTTTGGAGGGTAGGTACGAATACTTAATAATAGATTGGTATTTGGGAAACTTAAATTTACACAGCAAAACCCTATCAAAATCCAAAACTTGATCACAAATAGTGGGAACCGTTTACTTACTTCGATACATTTTTAGGTGCACAAGAGTTCACCGGGATTATCGTTTTAGCCGCACTGAATGTCCTCTAACATCAATGCTTTTAATTAAATTCTAGTAGTACACTAGCATAGAATATTTACCTTTACCAATAATTAATCTAACTTAAGATTCAATTATAGGTTTGAAATATCCAACGCATTATTTTATCGATATAAAATTAGAGATTTTTCCATCATCAAAAAGTCTTTACTGAGCATTTTATCCCACAACTACAGTTATGAAAAAAAATTAACAGAATTTAAAGCATTATATTATGTATGAACTGATAAATGATCATAGATTTTGTCCAATTGTCCCTTTCAGTAATTAATAATTAATTAATTCATAAATAATTAATTGTAAACAGAATTCAAGGAATATTAGATGAAATCTAACATGCTCGATTTTCGAGACTTTCAGCCTTCCAGCTTTTAAGTATATTTAAAAACTTTCTATTCCAATATATTCTTGGACCATTCGTCCTTCTTATCTACATATATGATATTCCTAATCTTATGGAAAAAAGGCTTTAAGGTAGTTTGCGGATGACATTTCACTGGTAGGTATTCAATATGAAATTAAACCAAGTTATATCGTGTACTAGTTAAGCACTAAAAAAAGAAGAAGCCTTCTGAAATTCTTGCTACCGTTCATCTCAGGTCTGAGGCATTCATTTCCGCATGGGTAGTAGTTTTTGACTTTCAATAATTAATTTCATATCTTATTTTGGATAAAAATATTTGAATTTGAAAAATTCCCGTGTTACATCGGTATTGGCATACACATATCCCCTTATAATATATTACTAATTTTATATTAAATTTACTCGTACATACGAGTTATGGTCGTTCTGTTGAATGTTGTACAACTGTGGGCGTTATAATATGCTTAGGTTGGCCGGCGCCGTCTTTGTTTACGACATTAAATCTCTACATTATTAATTGGACCCATGAATCTCAAATGTTAGCACTCTTCACAAAAATAAAACTCTTTGTGATGTTATTAATAGTATGTATTCTGTGGACTCGAAATTCGAATGCTTATAAAACAACTAGCGACTCTAATTTACACTATTTTTTCCCGCGATAGATATTTGAATTGCTAAAGCAAAGATTAAAGGATAGTTAGCAAACAAGTACTTAGTAACACGAATAACCCTAGGGCCTATCACTTTAACAACAAAAAGGGCTCACAACAGATCCAACGATAATGCAAAGACAAATAAACAACCATAAGAGACATTTTAGTTCAATAATATTAGCATAAGGCGACACATTTTTTCTAAAGGCACATAATTGGCTCTACGATAAAGTACTTAAGTATTGTATCAAGTTAGCTATATTATATTATATTAATAATAATATCATGATTGCGTTAGTTAAATTTTAACCACAGGTAGCCCTGAGCATATAAAGGAACAATTTACCACTCATATTTTATCCAAATGTAGTAGATGTAGTCTTTAATAAAATTCGACATCCGAGGCATCCACGGGATATGTTGACTCACCAAATTCTGGCACGAGACTTGAGCCTGGAATCTCTCCAGTACACTCAATAAAAATCATTACATTCGGATAATTATGCATTTCAACAAAATAACCCCTACTTCAATAAATTTTCACCTTAAATTTTTACATTACCTGCTACAAAGTTATATAAGTGCTAGCTTCTACCCGCGACTTCATCCGCGTGCAATAGTCACTTTGGACAGCATTGTTTATTTTTGAATATACTCTTATACTTTACAAATAATAAACATGGAAACTGCTGTTGTTAAAACATTTTTATAAGCTACAAACTATAGAACTTTTATCCCCCTATTTCATCCCCACACAGGTGTAAATTTTAAAAAGCATATGTATATTTTTATTTTTTATCCAGTGCCTAAATACAAAGTTTCATGATGCGAACTGTCATACGTACTTCCCCCCTATTTAAACCCCGCCAAGCCTTTTATTCGAGATAAAAGGTAGCCTATGTCCTTTCCCAAACTCTTGTCTATCTCTGTACTAAATTTCATCAAAACCAAACTTTAGCGTAACAAACTTACATTCACATTTATAATATTACTATAGTAGGGATTAACATCGAGCTGGCATCGTAATTAAACAACCTTCGAACATAATTTGTTTCTAACCTAGCTCTATTATGTTCAACTAGGAACCTCAATAACCGCGTACCAAATGAGATATCTATCGGCGTTCAAGGTCACTTGTTGCTCGTGACTAACAAAAAGCTCAGCTCTCATACAAGTTGGCTTGTACATAATTATAACACGTTCACTTATTTCCCATAATAAAACGTGATTCAATCTAAATTTAAAAATGCAAGCCAAGGAACAGTGGGCAATTAACACTGAGCTGCACTTCAACTTGTACTGTTTTCACACAGAAAACTGTAGAATTAATTATTGTATATTTGCATTTTCTCTGCATAAAGTGGGGTCACCACTCACCCACTATGAAAGTAAATTCACTAGAGACCATTGTTTGTTTCAATAATGAGCTGTGTTGCGAGCAAATTCAAACCTAAAAGGATAAAACCTCCCACACACTAAACCTTGAATGATTCATAATAATCTAGTACATAATATTATAAAACAAAGTGCTACGCCGCGTCTATCGGTCTGTTCGCGATAAACTCAAAAACTACAGCACCGATTTTCATGCTGTTTTCACCAATGGATAGCATTGTTCTCGAGGAAGGCTTTAGTATACAATTTGTTAAGTTTTTCTATACAATAACCATATTTGTTTGAGATGTCAGACAAAATAAGCCGTCTGGGAGCTTTCGACGTAAACGCTGTCCCCTTTGAGATGTAACAAAATAATGTATGCTGGAATTGTGTATCTTATATAAGTCTGCAGAAAGTCCGCGATGGCATAATATGTCTATCTTTAAGGATAACATACTATTTCCATGTTAATATTTAAAAAAATTAGCAATTATGAAGCCGTAATGTAAAAGCTGTTTATACAAATATGATATTGATCCTTATTTTCAGATTTCATTCAAACTTCGTGGAATTATCGCGGACCGATGACAATTAATTTGGTATTTATATATTGGTAATAAGAACATAAAATTATTCCAGATTTTAATTTGCAAAATAAGATTTTTGAAAATTTATGAAATTTTTTTCATCTATCATCGATAAGGCAGGAATTGATATTCATTTAAAATTTCAACCATTTTTTCAACCAAAACGTGTTTTTCAGTTTTTTCTTTAATTTAATTTTCATTATATTACTACATACTAAAAATCATTCAGGAATACATTATTACACATTTCCGATAGTCTTAGCCTTTTTTTTTTCTATTGACAGAACAGCGTCCGTCGTACTAGTAATAATATACGTACTTACTATTAGCACATTGATAAATCATAGTTAAAAATAGTTTATATTTTAATAATTTCAATTGAGTTGAAGGCAAAAATAAAGTAGGTATGCATTTGAATTATTTATCAAGACATTCTTAAACCAGAAAGTAAAGTCTGTATATGGGTCAGATGAAAACAGTCTCTAGCTTTCATAGTCAAGCTTCGTTTACTTGAAGCTAAAACTTTAAAATTCAACAGCTTACAAATTCTACTCAAACGAATTTCCTGTAAGTTGTTTGATTAGAATTCGTGCTTATTTAATTCTTAATGAAGCCCTAATACAAATGAATATGTATATTTGAAACTAACAAAACCGACAGACGTTGTTTTGTTCATAATAAAAAAAATTGTGGGTGGATTATCGTAAAATCCGTTCTTAGCTGACCTCTACTCGACGAAAGGAGTATTCCTACCAAATAATCAAGTCTCTACGCCTTATGGTTCCAGAGATATCGTGAAGAGTGACTATATACGTGGAAATCTCTTATATAATATATTATATGTATATATTACTGAACGTTCATTTAATAGAAAACTGGGTTAGGAAATTCGTATGAAACACGATTGTATTAATTTTACGAACTGATGAAGGTATAGCTTTGAATTATCTTACTTAATGGGTACCAATATTTCAGATCATCTAAAGCTTTTAATAAAAATTTTCATTATCCAAATGTTTTGAGTTTAGTTTCGCCTCTACACGAGGCATCCTCAGGACATGTTGACTCGCCAAACTCTGGCACGAGGCTGTCAGACTGTCGAGACTTCAGTCTCGTTGTTTTAAGATAAATATTGGCGGAATTAACACGTAGGAAAACTCAAAACATTTGGATAATTATGGATTTCCGCAAAGTAACGCCGACTTCAATAAAAAATATCATTGTAAGTATAATAATTATTTTACTATTCAAAAGATTAATAAATATAGATAGAGTGTCCAAATGGTACGTACACATAGAAACTGCTGTTGTTAAAACATTTTTATAAGCTACAAACTATAGAACTTTCATCCCCCTTTTTCATCCCCACACAGGTGTACATTTTAAAAACGCTAGAACAAATATTGATTTTTTATCAAATGCCTTATTTAAAAGTGTATAATTTATTTATAGAGCGAATCTAGATGTACCTAAGTGGTGGGAAATGTTAAGCGGCAGTGTGATTGACAGATAGATAGAGAGAAGAAGGTATAGAAAAAGGTAAGTCACGACCGTAGCATGTGAAGGTCGTGACTTTTTTTTTATGGAATAGGAGGACAAACGAGCGTACGGTTCACCTGGTGTTAAGTGATCACCGCCGCCCACATTCTCTTGCAACACCAGAGGAATCACAAGAGCGTTGCCGGCCTTTAAGGAAGGTGTACGCGCTTTTTTTGATGGTACCCATGTCGTATTGTCCCGGAAACACCGCACAAGGAAGCTCATTCCATAGCTTTGTAGTACGAGGGAGAAAGCTCCTTGACAACCGCACTGTAGAGGACCGCCACACATCCAGATGGTGGGGATGAAATCCTAACTTGTGGCGTGTCGTGCGAACGTGGAATTCGGCGGCAGGAATCAGGTTAAACAGCTCTTCGGAACACTCCCCGTAATAAATGCGGTAGAAGACACACAATGAAGCGTCTCTACGCAACGCCAAGAGATCCAGCCGTTCACAGAGCAGAGTCCCCGACAATTCGAGCTGCTCTACGTTGCATGCGGTCAAATGGATCGAGCAGATACTGGGGTGCGCCAGACCAGAGATGACAGCAATACTCCATGTGTGGCCGGACCTGCGCTTTGTAGAGCGCTAGTATGTGGGCCGGCTTGAAGTATTGCCGTGCTCTATTGATGACGCCCAGCTTCTTCGAAGCCAATTTGGCTTTGCCCTCCAGATAGCCACGGAATTGGCAATCGCTCGAGATTTCGAGACCCAGTAATCCGATACTAGGCGCGGCTTTAGGAGAAGTGTTCTCGAAGAGCGGTGACTCTATCATTCTCGCTGGGAAACAGGTGGAATAATTTTATTGTTGATGATGGAAAGAGAGATGATAGGTGCGATCCTGAATGTGTCACTGTTGTAGCATACAAA
This sequence comes from Leptidea sinapis, assembly GCF_905404315.1. Classification (NCBI taxonomy): domain Eukaryota; kingdom Metazoa; phylum Arthropoda; class Insecta; order Lepidoptera; family Pieridae; genus Leptidea; species Leptidea sinapis. Next base: position 5,029,312 of record NC_066299.1, read on the forward strand.
AAGTACTAGTAGTCGGTAATAACTTAGACAATTTAGGCGTCTAGATATAGAGCATCTTGCTGTTCGGCAACGCGCTTTGTTTTAGTGTGAGTGCGTGTGCTTAAAATAGAGGTAAACAGTTCGCTGCTATTTTTTTTCGCTCTTTCACAGCTATCACAGTTTATCAAGACGTATTAATTAACTGAAGGTAGTACAATTACTACTTTCTATTATGTGTGTGTTCAAAAACGACTACTACCTACTGCCATCATATGAGATACCTTGGTTGACAGAAAAAAAATGTCAGTCTTAATAGAATTCATCTTTTAGTCGAAAACTTAATAAGTAATTGTCAAAAATATAAGTTTAGAATAATAATATATAATCGGCCTTATAAATAAACTTGGTATAAAGTTACCTGAGAATTAACTAAGAGTATGCAAAAAGTTTACAAATGGTCATTTTTCTTATGATTGGTTTATTCGGACGTATAACCTTTGCCGCGTTTATTTGCAAGGCTGCTTGACATTCGGAAAACATCAGAATTATCATTATAGTGACAGTGTAGTCAGCGATATAGTCAACATATTCTAGGTTTATTCTTAGGTATAACTTAATACCAAGTTTATTTGTAAGGTCGTATAAGTTTAAAGTCAGCTAATAATCAACTATATTCAGAATATTCTGACGAATACAACTAACAAAATATAGCTATATGGAGAAATATATCTCTAAGCATATTTATTATAAAGTGTCTAAGTACGGACCCTTCCGGATTCATATTCATTGTTATGGGCAATATATCCCTAAATCCAAACCTGTAGACCCGGATCGTAAAACTACATCATCATATTAGGGTGGCTCTACGGACTTATGTCTACGGGAAAATTATATCATTACTTTATCAATATAATAAGCATTAGCACATTTCACTAACAAAACGTAAATAATAAATAGAAAATAAGTAATAGAATAGAATAGAAATAAATTTATTTACCACTGGGAGTGAATACCAATATTCATGACCAATTGTGTCGGTAACGTGGCCCTAAATTCAAAAATCTTCGGACCACTAAAAAATAAACTTTTCCTAGTTCCGCTTCATCGCACCGTTGCCCGAGCCATGGCCCCTATAGCGCGTTCATTGGCATCTTTCAACGCGCTCATGGACAAGAATGCACAATGGGATCCATTCAATGATGGGTGGACTACCCTAGTTTCTGAAATACTAAGGTACTTAGAGAGCATTGAAATTGTATAAATAATTCAATTATACTTTAATATTCCTTTTCTGTTTGTAATATTTCCTTTAATTGTTTCGTCAAGTGTAAGTGAGAGGCTCCTTTGCACAGGATGCCGGCTAGATTATGGGTATCACAACGGCGCCTATTTGTGCCGTGAAGCAGTAATGTGTAAGCATTACTGTGTTTCGGTCTGAAGGGCGCCGTAGCTAGTGAAATTACTGGGCAAATGAGACTTAACATCTTGTCTCAAGGTGACGAGCGCAGTTGTAGTGCCGTTCAGAATTTTTGGGGGTTTCAAGAATCCTGAGCGGCACTGCATTGTAATGGGCAGGGCCTATCAATTACCATCAGCTGAATGTCCTGCTCGTCTTGTCCCTTATTTTGTTAAAAAAAAAAAAAAAGTGTCACTGCCGTGCTAATTGGACAATAAATATATAAAATAACATAACATATTGTTGCAATAACATTTGGTAAACATCATGACGATACATCAGTTCTTAAAGGAGCTATAACGTGGGGAGAAGAACTGATGAGAGAGTCCCAGCCAATCTTTTAAACCACATTTAAAAAATTACTTAGCACACTTTATATAATATTGTACAATTTTAGTTGACCTGCGCAGAACCAGACTGATCATTATATTCTATATAATCTACTAAAAAAATGAGCATGTACAGCCTTCTTTATCAAAGAAGCTATAATATACTTATTGAATTTGTGCTCAGTGAGTTTTAGTATACTGTTTAGTATTTTATTACAAAATTAAATACCAAACAAGACCTATGTACGAGCCCTTAACCCTAGCTAACCTATTACAAGACACGTACAGTTTATCGTCTCTTCTTCAATGAATTGTAATCACACACAAATGTGTGATTATTCAATTCATTAAATTATTAAGTTAAGATAATAATTTATTATCCAGAACATATTTTGTCTTTCAGTTCCAAAAAAAATATCAAGTTTAAACTCTCTCAAAAACAACTAACGGTTAGATTGAACTTTACACCAATAAATTTAATTAACCATTTTGGAAAAAACTTTCGTCAAATGGAGAAAAAGAAACTTAAAAAAGATATGGCTACAGTAAACAGTACTGCCACGATCCTAATATTATAATAATGTGATTGTGAATTTGTTTGTAACACTTTCACGGCTTTTGTCATAAATACTGAATCAATCATCATGAAAATTTGTACACACGATATAAGACAATTTTTAAAGTTTCCCGAAGGAGCGCAATTCAAATAAAACGCGGATGGGTTAAATAATATTATTTCACATTTACAACAAGTAATTTGTTTTCTGCTACAGTTAACATTGATTTCTATGATCTACGTATCAATATCAATAAATAGTTACGTCAATACAGAGTTAGCGATAAGACAGTGTACATAATGCAGTTATCGTGAGGTTAAACTAATGATGTATAGAAGCGAAATTATTTCTCTTTATAATTCAGCAAACATGAGAGTGAATCAATTCTTATCGAAAATATCTCATTTAGATGGGCTTTGTCACTGTTATGTAGACTGTCAGGAACTAACCACTAAAACTTTAAATTTTTGTACTCCAAAAAGACGCTCTAGGCACACATGCTTATTTCCTATTCCTCGGGTGTCATCAAATTATGCAAAACATTCTATCGTGAGTCGATTACATAAAACTTATAATAATTGGTATAGTTCGGTTCATATTTTCCACCGCAGTAAATTCAAATTCAAAAATGAGAAAATAAGAATATTAGTTGAAACATAATTTTATGATTTTATTGTTTCATGTTAGTTAGGTATCTTTTTATAGTTTAAATCCTATCTTTTTATCACATTTAATCGAATGTTCTTTGAGGCCCCGGAGGAATCACAAAAGAGTTGGCGATCCTTAAGTTTGATGATCATAAGATGAAGGCATTCTTTGAGAGTACCCGTAGAGATCTAAATAAGAATTATAATATCGATATCCCAGTTCCAAAGAGTAACAATTCCAAAAAGGTACGGGTTCCAAAAGAAACCAAAACGAAAATATTATAGACATTTGAAAAAAAAAAAATATGACATCTGGATTCGAACCGGGGTCTTCTGCTTTCCAGATCACCCAATGCCCTATCTGACCCCCACCACGGCACCCCGCTCCACGCTTAATGTGGACTTTTGTAACATCCGGGGAATTCACTCCAACTTAAACGCCGTCCACCACCACCTTGAGACGGCGCAGCCGGCCTTGTGTTACCTTACGGAGACGCAGATATCTCGACCTAGCGATACGTCATATTTAACGTACCCCGGATAATACCCCGGATAAACACGGATAAAACTACATTTTTTTAAATTTTAAAAAAACCTAGCTAGATCGATTTATCGCCCCCAAAATACCCTGTATACTAAATTTTACGAAAATCATCGGAGCCGTTTCTGAGATTCAGATTATATATATGTATACAAGAATTGCACGTTGAAAGATATAAGGTTACATTTTGGAACTTAGGTATCGATATGTAGCCTTTAATTATGTAGTCTCTTGTTAATATTTATACAAAATTCACTCAACTGGAATTCTTTATAAAGTATTCAATGCAGTATGAACTGAAGTATCTTCATGATGTTTACGAAGTGTTGTTTCAATAGTATATTATGGTATTGTCACTTACGTTTGTATGATACGATTGTTATGCTAAAGAAATATATTTCTATTCTCTATTCTATTCTGTATATAGTTATTAATTTTACTACTATTAGGATGGCTTGCACCAACTAACTTTAGCAATAACAAACATGTTAAAATACCGGTTAAGCAAAAAATTTATTGCGCCATTTGACAATATTTCATAATTTTAATTATTAACCGGAATCGTCCAATCTTCGCCAGTTAAAGCTACTGTTAATATCAAATAGCTAAACAGCGACCTGTCAAAATTTTCAATTGAATATTCGATATTGACATGATAATTCATTTTTTATGTTTAACTATGCTACGGAATACGATGGTGCAACACATACCGCAGTCTATGTTTAATTCAGCGTTTCTGTTAACGTTGAACTTGACTTAAACCTTAACTATACCAGTAAATGAGAAACACTCCAGCCTTACATTTGTTATTAGTTTGTTACGATTTTTAATATTATTTAATAGACTTTTGACTTGTAACAAAATTTTATAAATATCAAAAATCAGTATTGGGTTATTCCCAACTAATATGCTGAATAGCAAGCCTTTTTGGGACAAAACATTGGAAACACCAGCTTACTATGTTGATCTAGAATAAGCCTTAAGCTCTGTTCAAACTAAGGCGAATAACGCGTGCGATGTGGGACGGAAGTCGCTCGCGCCGATTGTGTCAGCTAAGGCTAGGGTTACTATGGATGCGAGTTCTGCCGAGTTCTGACGGATTCGTCAGAAGAAACAAATGCCTGGTATCCAATGACAGTGCTTACACTGGCAACGACGAACGGGTCAGAACATGCACGACGTCGTACGTCGGACGTACTCGTCAGAACAAATTTTCGTCAGAACTCGCATCCATAGTAACCCTAGCCTTACTTGTATGAACGTGTTCAAATTGACGCGAGTAGTCGCTCAAGTTGAAGCGAAACAAGAGCGAGACGCCTGGCGTGATTGTTTGATATCACAATGCATGATAGTTCTCCACTGAAGAACCAAAAATTACACGCTTCCGCGTGTCAGTGTAAGGTTTAGTCGCTTCAGTGTGAGAGCGAGCGAATTACGCAAAAACGCATCCCGCTTCCCGCGCGTTATTCGCCTCAGTTTGAACAGAGCTTTACTTTAGTTTTTTTTTCTTTGGTTCTTGATACGTACATATTTGTTTTAATTAGATAGGCTTTTCATATTATTTTTTAAGATATACTTACTTCCTTACTTAAATATTTCAGACTGGAAATATATATATTTGGTTTATTGAGAGCGATCGACGGTGTCAGTACAGTTCAGTTGATTTCGGCTGAATTTCATTACGTGAATGGTTCTATCGGTCGCCGCGCCGGCGGACTTTGTTAATTAAACGGCTTTGTTTGTTAGCCGCGTTTATGGAATAGCAGTTGGCTTTATGTGTTGCCAATCAAGCGTATGTGAGACTATAAAACTGCTAGAGTTTGTACTCGCGTGATAATACTAAACATACTATTAACACATTTAAGCTAAAATACATTTATGGTTTTAAGTGGCGTGTTCTTATCAAATTATTATTTATTGTAAATTTAAGAAGATATATTGATTTATTTATTTTTAATTATACATAATATAAGAAAATACAGGAAGACGCAGTGTTGGTAGGTAAGATATGACAGAAGTGGATTCTTCGTCAGGACGAGATGAATTATAAGAATTATACCAGTGGGAGGCTCCTTTGCACAGGATGCCAGCTAGGTTATGGGTACCACAACGGCGCCTATTTCTGCCGTGAAGCAGTAATGTGTAAACATTACTGTGTTTCGGTCTGAAGGGCGCCGTAGCTAGTGAAATTACTGGGCAAATGAGACTTAACATCTTATGTCTCAAGGTGACGAGCGCAATTGTTGTGCCGCTCAGAATTTTGGGTTTTTCAAGAACCCTGAGTGGCACTACATTGTAATGGGCAGGGCATATCAATTTCCATCAGCTGAACGTAATTCTCGTCTCGTCCCTTTCTTCATAAAAAAAAAATAATATAAAATGAAACCATTTGTTACTCTTTATACACAGAGTATTAACATTTAAGCACAGTTAATACACATATAATTGTATTTAAATTGTTTTTTTTTCTGATTTCGCGCTGCGCTATAGCTTAAACACATTGTCGGATTTGGTACGGCCGATACATCGGACGCGGTGTTGTAGCGGTCCATATTCGATGGTATGTCGCATTGTCCATCACGGAAAAAAAGATTATGTAAAAATTATGTTAAGTATGAAACATGCAGTCATTTGACATAGTAGTAATTACAATATGGCGGCGAAGCATAATCCGGCTAAGTTTGAAAGCGAACAGTTGCTTGTAATGTAGTAGATTTCGGCTATCTCCGTTTTTCTACAATATTATAGCCGTTGTCTATCAATGACTGCATGTTTCACAGAGTTTCGCTAGGCTGGTGCAAAATTATTATTATTACCGTCCGCACCGTACCGAGTACGTCGAACGCCGAACCAAGTGTGTCGAGGCAACCACCGGACCGTCGGATGGTCCAGGCGATCCGACCATGTGTTTAATCTATCAGCCTTTATTGAAAACAGCGTTACATAGCCGAGTCTAACATCTCAGTGTGATTCAATACCCACAAGCTAAAATGCTCAGCGCTAAAGAACTTGTCACACCAATAAATAGTATTTAAAATAAAAATTAAGAAAATGTCTCTTTCGTGTATTAGCTTCTTGCTCAATCTCTATTAGTTTCTTCTGAAATCTTATAGAAATCAAAAAGTTGTCCGAAAACCTCTAACGAATGTTTTTATTTTTTGTTTAGTTTAATTTGAATGATAAATCATTATCAACTTGCAATTTTTGAGTATTCTATTATAGTGTTTCAATTCAAATTGCTCAAGTTTTTAAAAACATTTTTTTTATTAAATATATATAGTAGAAAATCATCTCAAGTTAGAACTATATGAAGTACTCCAAACCCTTTGGCAATAAATCTTTCGAACAGCCCGTAACTACCCATGAAACTATTTCTTTGTACGCAAAGGCATAGTTCCCGAATAAAACTTCTTGATATTTCGTATATTTTAAGCATGCTTCTTACCAGATTCACCAAATTTGTTAGCATAAGTTATGTTTGTTTGAAAATTTACAAATTACAGCCTAATTTAAAATAGACATTAACACACCTGTCTCAGTCCGGCGGGACATCAAAGATAAAAAGAAAACCTTAGAAAATAGAAAAAACATACATATTCTCGTAATATCTTTTTAAGAGGTTTAATTATAAGATACTAGCGGATCCGACAGACGTAGATCTGTTAAAAAAACTCTCGCCGATGGAATTTCGTAAAATCCGTAAAATCTTAGCTGACCTCTACTCGACGAAAGGAATATTCCTACCAAATTTCCAGAGATATCGTGATGAGTGACTATATACGTGGAAATCTCTTATACATATATATATATATATAGATAGATAAGCTAAAGAAATGAAATTTGACAGGCTCTGTCAAAATCCGACCAATACTAGTATGTCAGTTAGAGGTACGTATAGAAAGAGGTTACAAGTGTTTTAAGTTACAAACCAAACCAAACGAACCACAACACGGCAAAACACGGTTTAAACTTTAAACGATCATAATAAATAAGATATATCAAACATCTTAATATTAAATAATATTGAAAAAGACACATATCAGAGATTAGAGAGGACATAAATATAAATTTTGAAATATAAACTCAATAAACTTGAAGTAACTCCTAATAAATTACCACGTCTATGCAATACATATTAATTGCAATTTAATCCGTGACGAATTGATTCATTTCATGAAGTACTTTCAATAAACGTTAAAGTTTTTATTTGAATATTAATTTACATGATTGATAAAGAATATGTTATGTTGTTAATTACTTCACAGAGATACTCATATTCAATGATTCTACATTGATTTAGATCCGTTAATGGTTCTAAACAGTTGTAGGGGATAGAAATGGTAACACCTTAATTATATTATAATACAAAATACAGCCAACAGTAAATTAATAAACTAAAAATCAGTTTAGTCATTGTTTGAATTTATTCATTACAAATCTTAATATATATAAATTACGTGACACGTTGTTTGTCCGCGATGATCTCCTAAACTAATGAACGGATTTTAATGGGGATTACTTCATGGAGTGCAGTTTTGTCCAACTTGAGAGATAGGATAGGTTTTATTTCGATTTGGGACCCACAATTAATTTTATTTTCAATATTTGTTTTGTATGGAAATATTTTCTGTGAGAGAATTTATTGACGTACGGTTTTGACAGTTCTGCTGTGAAACAATTTCATTATAAGAACGAGGAGCATACATTACGAAATATTTCTTGATGTTTTGAAATATTATTGACAAATTCCTATAAAACAGTATTTTTTTATTATCTACAGAACAACGTCTGTCGGGTCAGCTAGTTCAATATAAAAATTTTAATTTTTTTACTAATTGACAGTGTTAAGTAGAGCACACAGAACATTAAAATGTCGGATGACAGTATTCAAAGTTATCAAGATTTCTTGTATTGATAAGGTTCAGTCTATATAAATTAAATGGTCATTCAACAGTTCTGGTTACACTACTTGTAAATAAATATATCCAAACAATATATCTATAATCGTTAGGCTAAGTATTTGATATTCCAACAACCACACTAATGGTTTTCTTAATTTCACGCCGTTTACGATACGACATGGATGACATAACAGTTTGAGATCAATGTTAATGGTGTCTATATTATCTAATTACGATGATAGTATAAAATGAAACTGCCTCACGGAAACATTTATCCAAAAGGGATATGAAAAAAAAAATAATATTGACACACTTTTAAGCAAATTATCTTGCCCCAAACTAGGCATAGCCTGGGTATAAGACAACGATATATTTAATACAATATACTTACTTAAACATACATAAATACATATAAACATCCATGACTCGGAAACAAACATCCATATTATTATTATCCATATAACTATGAGCTAGTTTCGCGTTGCTCTAGGAAAACTTAACCAGGTGAATCATATATACTTCTTAAAAAGGGTATCACATCCAAAGAGCTGCATCTAATTGACAAATTTGAGGACATATAACTTAATATAGGTAAATTTCTTCTAAAAAATTTGCTCCAAACCAAACCAACCAAAACATGATTTTATTATATGACAATAAGGGACGAGACGAGCAAGACGCTGATGGTTTGATACGCCCTTTCTATTACAAAGCAGCGTCGCTAAGGATTCTTGAGAAACCCAAAAATTCTGAGCGGTACTACAATTCCGCTCGTCACCTTGAGACGTAAGATGTTAAGTCTCATTTGCCCAGTAATTTCACTAGCTACAGCGCCCTTCAGACCGAAACAGTAATGTTTACACATTACTGCTTCACGGCAGAAATAGGCGCCGTTGTGGTACCCATAATCAGTATTAGACATATATTTGTCATTAAAACTTTTTATAGAATAGCAAGAGAAATCAAACGTAGCCTATGTTTGATGAAAGGTTTTCTTGCTCTACCAGAAAAATAAATGGAGATGAGCTTGAAGATTCAGAGATCCTCCTGCTAATTTCCAAATATTCATAATGTTCCAACGCAGCACTGACTCACAATAACTCCAAAATAAACGCACCTTTGTTACAGATCTACACAAAGTGATGTCGGCGCAAATTGTATCTAATTGCTACAAAGTGTTGAATCAGGCCAACCAACAAGGCTTGTGTCCTAAATTGTGCCTATTTACCCACTTAAGACGAGAACGCCCACAACCCACCTGTTTACAACACGTTCCTATATAACTGTGACGTCAGCTTTTTAATCTATCTATCTTATGTTTAAAATTCTCGTGTCACAATGTTCGTTCCCGTACTCCTCCGCAACTGCTTGACCGATCCTCATGAAATTTTGTGAGCACATTGAGTAGGTCTGAGAATCGTCTATTTTCCATACCCCTAAATGTTAAGGGTGGTCCGACGTCCAACACGATTTTTTTTTTTAATTTTTTGACATTTTTTTTTAAATTTGTTTGATTATGAGTCAGCATTAAAAAATACATACAAATTCAAATTTTCACCCATCTACGATCAACAGTTACTTTTGTATCGCGATTTTAATATCGGCAATACAACGTTTGCTGTGTCAGCTAGTCTATATATATAAAAATGAATTGATGTTCGTTAGTCTCGCTAAAACTCGAGAACGGCTGGACCGATTTGGCTAATTTTGGTCTTGAATTATTTATGGAACTCCAGGGAAGGTTTAAAAGGTTTGAATAAATATGAAAATGCACGGAATTAGATAAAAACAACAAATTTGTTTTTCCTTTGATGAGTACATACATAATTTCTATGAGAGAATTTATTGACGCACGGTTTGACAGTTCTGCTGTGAAATAATTTCATTACGACAGCAGGGTGCATATTTTACGAAGTAATTTTTGATGTTATGATATATTATTGACAAATACATATAAAAATTAAAAAAATTATATACAGAACAACGTCTGTCGGGTCAGCTAATACTATAATAGAATTATGATTCAATGAATGCTCCTTTAGTTATATTTTCTTAATCTCATTATAATTATCTTAGAAGATCATTGCAAGCTTTTATTTATCTTCACCTGTATGTATGTTTGTTTGTAAACGACTCATTTGGTCGCGATTTTGACCCACTTTAAACGGCCCTATTTCGTTCAAATTTCGTATAGATTTATCGAGGACCGATGATAATACATTAATTTGATAAAATTCTTCCAATTTCCAATAAGATTTATATTAATTTATATAATTTTTTTCATCTATCGTCAATTCAATTTAAATTTCAAACAAAGCATGTCTTTTTTAGTTTTTTTAAACTATATTTATTTATTCACTGCGACAGCTGTGATAACGTGGAAAGCAATTGAGGTTGATAGTTTACCTCTATTTTGAGCAATGCATAACATGATATACAAATCGCGAGTATCAGACGTAGCTTATCACGCACACTAGAGTAATAAACCTGGCCTGTTTTCATCGGATGTCTATCAGCAAGAGGCTCTATCAAGACGTAAAAATTAACTAAGAGAAATTATATATATCTAATATAATTTTTTTACTAAACATATTTATGCCTTTCTGATGCAAAAAGTTGGGTAGCATTGTATATAATTCTAATTATTAGTTCTTGTCAAGGAATCTTTTAATGTGACTACAGTAAGGAGGTTTTATTACTAAATATATAAGTTCCTATGCTCGCAGTCGATCAGATGTTGATTGAATTTAGCATAAAATCTAATGTGAAAACTAAAATACTTAGATTTAGGATTGGTATCCGCTGCGCTACAACTAGATACCACAGGCGTAATCGCCAAAGTGCGGCAAATAATACTACGCCCCAGTGGGCGTACTCGAGCCAGTCTCGAACATAGTGTGACACAGACGTGCTACATGTTCTGTTAAACTTTGCTAATAATTATAACTAAAATTGTTTGCGTAGTAAAACTTAAAATAATACTACTACCTACAAGAAATAAGAAATACACTGGGACATATCATCAGTAAGTATTTTGTATTTTATTAATTTCAATATAAAATAACACGAAGCGTATGTTACAAAATTTGAAAGATGCCATTGAGTGTCAAGATGCCACGCACACAAGCATCTAATAGTTGCCGTAGTAAAAAAGCTATTGTTCTTAGGTAGTGCGGTATCTAGTTGGAGCGCAGCGGAGACCATTCGTTTATATAATGTGAAATATAAACTTCCTCGTAAGTCCAAGTCTTTAATTATTATATGTATGCATGATGATTGACTCACAATGCTATTCAATATAATGTTACAAGTGCGAGGCTCCTTTGCACTCCTCCAACGGCGCCTTTTTCTGCAGTGAAGCATTAATGTGTAAGCATTTTTGTGTTTCGGTCTGAAGGGCGCCATAGCTAGTGAAATAACTGGGCAAATGAGACTTAACACCTTTTTTAATATTATGTATAACCTGTCAGTGTTTTGTGAAATGAATGTTTTCCCTTTTTTCTTTCTTTATGTCTGACGGCGACGAGCGCAGTTGTACTGCCGCTCAGAACTTTTGAGATTTTTCAAGAATCCTGAGCGGCAGTGCATTGTAATGGGCAGAGCGTATCAATTACAATCAGCTGTACGTCCTGCTCGTCTCGTCCCTTATAGTCAAACAAAAATATTACAATGCAAGTGAAATCTGGGCTCTTAACTAGTAGTGGTAATAGAATTAGGCAGCACGCAAGAACATTCTGCAGCAATCAAAGTGGTTTCCACTGTATTAATGTTCTCATGACAAATTATATCTTGTTTATGAAACATATATCATCAAAATAGATTTTTATTAGCGCAAACATTTACATTAAACGGAAATCGCAGTCGTCACTCGAAAGCAATGGAATGTTCTAGTTTTTACCACATACATTTATAACATTTATTGACTTGCAAATGTACTTTATTTGATATTCACTTATTGCACCAATGAAAATAAATAAACTGCCAATAAATAAAATACGTTTGCACTTACTTTTGGCAAATATTAACCTTTGAAAAGTAAAAAAGGATATTTCTTAAATTGATAATTTTGAATTATTTTTAAAGTCCGTTGAGTTTAAAGAGTATGAAAAAATGATCGGAATAATTTAGTTAAGATTAAGGATAAAATAATAACCTTATATTAGTTGATAATATAGACTGCTATAACAAACGAAATTATTTAGACTTTAGAAGTGTACACAGCTTGGAGACAGAAATAAAGTAGAGATAGTAGGGTTACCATCAGTCCGAATTAAACCGGACATGTCCGGATTTTATGGCCTTACAAATAAACTTGGTATAAAGTTATAACTGATGATAAACAAAGAAAATGCAAAATGTTTACAATATCGCTGACAACACTGTCAATAAAATGATAATTCTGAAGTTTTCCGAGAGACAAGCTGCCTTGCAAATAAACGCGGGAAACGTTATACGTCCGAACAAACCATTCGTAAGCAAAATGTCTATTTGTAAACATTTTACATATTCTTGGTTTATGCTTAGTTATATAACTTTATGCCAATTTTATTCGTAAGGCCCTTACACTCTAGGCCGTATTTTATTTTAAATTAGATAGAGTAATATATGTAGTAATAAAGCTACATTATATTAACTAAAATCAAAAAAATATTGTCTCTACGAAAACGAAATCTAAACAAAATACACTTAAAAGTCCGGACATTTATTGAACTGTCAGGGTTTTTATCAGGACTTTTCAAATTACTCAATGGTAACCCTAAGAGAGACGGAGAGACTCAAGAAAAATAAAACACTTATGAAAATTGCGTCTCTACGTACCTACATTAAGTTTAAATTCATGTTTCTAAAACAGGAGTTGTAGTTTCCTTAGATATTGCTAAGAACATGTACTGCAACAAAACAGTTATTCAATAATTATATTTAGTTTTAGTTCGCCATAGTGCATTAATATCTCGTCTATCGATCGTCACAATTAATTAACGGCACCCATTAGCCGTAGCTCGCAGATCCCGTAGCCTCTCAGCGTGGTGACGTCATAAGACCGGCACTAATCACTAGAGCTGGGTACGTGAGTGATTTGAAACCGACTCGGCTCGGTAATTACGATTACGAAGTAGATCTCGTACTGACAATAAAAACTATAATAACACTCATACGAACAATCACGGTGCGAGAATGAACGTTCTACAAAAACCTGTTTCAACAAATTACTCTATATTGTATGTTGTTTTAGTTGAAGTATTTCTCAAACAATTTGAAATACTTTTATCTACAACATAGAAGCATAGAAATTACTAACTATATGTATATATGTATGTGCTTACCTTCTAGAAAATATTTATATATTTGTAAATACATCTAACGTACACAATAAATTCAATAGAATGAGTAGGTATCTGTTTGACAACCATATAGCCCAGTGGTTAGTGAAACTGACAACTGAGCTATATATCCCGCGGTCAAATCCCGGTAGGCAATCATTTGTATGATGAATATGTTTGTTTCCGTGTCATCGATAGTCATATTTTGTTGTTTTGCTCCCTATAATACAGGTTTATACGTAAGTAGGTTCCCTGCTCTGTGGTACAGGGTATGCTTAGTATGGCGCAAAATAATTGGTGTAACTGTGTCAATATTATTATTATTATTATTTGTTTCTAATGCAAAAATAACTCCTCTCACTAAATGCAAATGAATAATATACTTGAAGAAAAAATTTACAATTTTTGCTATTTTAGTTTTGATTTCCGAAACAACTGGAAGGATTCACGACGCTCACCGGAAGATATAAGCTCATTTTGTACTAATATTTTAGATTATCAAGATTTCACATACTAAACAAAATATGTGAATCTGAAAAGAGTCAAGCTAAAGAATAACTAGACAGACCGTATTTTAATAATGATCTATTGATCGGGGTTAATCACCTGCTATCAATTTAACTATATTAATATAATATAACGATTATATAGGTATATTTGTAATCGCAAGAGTTATACAAGATAAGCGCATCTCGACGTCAACAGAACATTAATAACACGACAAAAATGCAAGCGAAATGTACTCTGTTGATTAAAAAGAACAATGGCCCTGTATTGTTTTCAATTGCAGTATTATTCGCAATAAATACATAGCATGCGACTTAATGTGTAGTTCTCGTTAATACTAGGAATGTAGGTACCCAGTTTACATACCTGTTATCGAACATAAAGTTATTATGAATCGCATTAAAACACGCGTATTTACGTGTATGTGAATACTGCAATGTAATAATTGTTTTGACCGACTTCAAAAATGGAAGATATTCTCATTTTTTCCGTATTTTCCTGCGTATCTTTTATTATTAAAAGTTTGCAAAAATCATAAATTGAAAAAGAATTAAGTATATTATATCGTGTTTACATAATGCTTTTGGACGGTTTTGCGTGTTTGCCTGGTTTCTTACCTGTTATTGGGGTGAAAAGTTCTATTTGAGTTCTATTTGAGTTCGCATATTACAGGAAAATAAAAGTGATTTTTAAGAAACTTTGAAAACTTAGAAAATACATATAATTTCAAATTAAAAAACTATAGATTCATATAAGTATTGTTATGTTTACACATAATGTGAATATTATACAGAACCCTTTTTACACAAAAATAGTTCATTATTTATCGCCCCTTATTGATAATAAAGCACCGAGAAATTAGTTTAATGAGAACTAATTGAGTTTTTCTAGTGGCATGCCCTCGAACAAACTCTAACAACGTGTGTTACTAATTCAATTAACCTTTCACATGAGTACTTAAATTAAATGCTCTCAGCGGCATTCTTAAGGTCATTCTTTCATTTGCTTCAATTACAGCCACAACTAGACAATAATTCAATACTTATAGCCGGCATCTAACACTGACTTAAGTTATAGACTAAACACATGGTCGGATTAGGTCAAGCCGAATCATCGGACGCGGTCCGGCAGCGGTCCATATTCGATGATACGAGGGCTGCACTTAAAGTATCGGGAATGGAACATTTCCACTGTTCCTATCATATTAAAATCTTTTTAATTGAAAACTCCTTGGTTTTAAAAATCGAATACCATTTATTTATTTAAGAAAAGATTCTCGGTCTTACCACAAGGTCTTTTCAAACTTGTTTACTCGTTGAGAAAATGGAATTGACTCGAGAAAATTCTAGAGCGACGATTTATTATGACTTTGGAAGTGGTTTAACACAAAAACAGTGTGTTGACCGGATGATTTCTGCATTTGGTGATGAAGCCCCATCCAAGACCACAATTTATCGCTGGTTTGCTGAATTTCAACGTGGACGTGTCAAGCTCAGTGATGACCGTCCGGACTGTACCGAGTACGACGCCGGACCAAGTGGTGCAAGGCGCCCACCGGAACGTCCGATAATCCGGCGTACCAAATCCGACCATGTGTTTACGGTATTATATTCTGATCTAGTAACCTACGTACTGATCTAACCTCGTAAATTGTAATACATATGTATATATTATACACTTTTATAAGTAAAATAAATATACATACCTCATTAAGTATCGCATATATGAAAAAATATAAATAAAAGACATTTGAAGAATCTCTACTATTTTCAGCGGTAGATTTTAATGCTTTATCAATATTTTTTGTGTTGAAGATTTATAAATATTACTTCATTGAGGAATAAAAATAAGCGATAAATATAATGCAGTACCGACATAATAACAACCTACTCTCTACATTCTGAAATAACTAATTATTCGTCCTACTCTACAAGAAAAATTGGTAGAGTGTATCTACAATGTGAGCCTTAGAAAGGCGAATGCTTTCTAATAAAATCCGCTTATGAAAACCCCGTTAGAAGTCGAACACTTTGATAAATTTCTGATTTACAGAAATTGATAATAGGTAAGTTAGTATTATTAAGAAAGAAGCTGACACATCTCATCCCAAAGCTTATATCTTCTATATATATAAGAGATTTCCAGAGATTTTTTAAGATCGGATTTTCCAAAATTCCACCCGCAAGAGTTTTTTTTTATTATGAACAGAACAACGTCTGTCGGGTCAGCTAGTAGGTATTATATAACCATAAGGTGTAGAAACTTGAAATTTAGTTGCTTTTTACCTTAGATAAGGTAAAAAACAACTGCCCACAAATGTTTGGTTAAGCATAAGGTTTAATACTTTAGTGTATGTGACAAGCTACGTCTTACACTCGCGATTTGTATAACACTTTGTGGTACTGTGCCGACACTGCTCAAAATATAGATTAATTCTAAACTCAATTTATTCGACGTTTTGACAGCTATCATAGTCTATCTAGACTAAGTATTTTACTATCCATCAGTTGACCCGCTTGACTCCTTGCCCCTCCAATATAATACAAAATTGGGATTTACCCAGACGGAAATATATTTAGAAACTCTTCTCTACGGACTACCACATCTAGGACTTACCGAGGCGTTTTGAAAATCGTATACATTTTTATAGGGCGCCTGCGCTCATTTATTTCGTTTAGTGTTGCTAGAGAACTTGACCGTCTGTCATCATATGATTTATTGAGTTGTAAGAATATACGAAATAATAATCTTTAATCTACACATTCCTATAACACTTCAGTCTGTAACGTGTAATGTGCTATACGAGCATAGTTATATATCTCCAACAACTTAATTGCTCACATTCATTGCGTGAGAAAGCGAACGCAAAAAATAACCTGATTTAAAACTGTGTTGATAAATCAATAGTGAAAATTGCATCACATCGAAAGACAATTGTGTCGGTATATCAATAACATTCTAGTTGACGTGGGAGTCAGACTACGAATAGTTTTATTAGAGTTGTTGGTAGCTCAGAATATGACCATTAATTTATTATTAATTTATTTGGGCAACTAACAAATTACACTCTTTACATGCTTAAGCTTAAAATATAATAATAACATGGATAAGAGTTAATTAACTTATAAGCTACCACAGCATTCATAATTTTTATTACGTTTATGAGACAGTAATTGTAACAATTTAAAAACTAAAACCTATGAATATTGTAATATATAATCTATATATATATATATATAAATGAATTGCTGTTCGTTAGTCTCGCTAAAACTCGAGAATGGCTGGATCGATTTGGCTAATTTTAGTCTTGAATTATTTGTAGAATTCCAGAGAAGGTTTAAAAGGATTTGAATAAATATGAAAATGCTCGGAATTAAAAAAAAAACAAGAATTTTGTTTTTCCTTTGATGTGTCCCCCGTCGTTCAGAAATCAAATTGAAAGAATAGTTTAAAATGAATAACTAATTAAAATATTTATATCTTTCTAGCTTTCTCTCCTGAGGTAATAAAAAAACTTATTTTTAGCTATCTATATTTTGAAGATTTTATGTACGACTTAATATTTGGTAGGTCTGAGAATCGGTCGTCATCTATTTTTATACTCCAAAAATTTTAATTTTTTTTTTCTTATTACTTTATATGGCAATACAACGTTTGCTGGGTCAGCTAGTTTAAAATAAAAATTAAATATGAAAACAAGGTTTCTGAGTCACGTGTGTAAATTAAGTATTTTCTTTGTATATTGAGCAAGCGGAATGAATAAATCAATGTTCTGAGATTAGTAATTATTAAATTAGTCTTATGTTATAAACGGCAAAGTTGTATACGGTAGGTATATTTGTATTTCTTTGAATGTGCAAAGAGGATGTTTGAAAGTAGAGTTATTGCGCAAAATAGAGCGAAGGTGTTAGAAAACGAAGACTATCTTTCTTGAAAGAAGCTATTCTGTTCAAAAAGAAAAGCCGGCATGCTTTTATCTTTCTTAAATACCACACAGGATTCTCGAGTAATTTTTACAGGACCAACCTTATTATAGTTACGGAGACAAGAAAATTACTTGGTGTTTTTTTTTATTTTTTATTTTATGACAGTAAGGGACGAGACGAGCAGGACGTTCAGCTTATGGTAATTGATACGCCCTGCCTATTACATTGCAGTGCCGCTCAGGATTCTTAAGAAACCCAAAAATCTGAGCGGCACTAGAATTGCGCTCGTCACCTTGAGACATTAGATGTTAAGTCTCATTTGCCCAGTCATTTCACTAGATACCGCGCCCTTCCGATCGAAACACAATAATGCTTACACATTACTGCTTCAGGACAGAAAAAGGCGCCGTTGTGGTATCCATAATCGATCCGGCATCCTGTACAAAGGACTGGTAAATTTATAATTAATTAAATTAGAAAATTTAAGATTTAAGTAAGTCTATATGGGGCCAATTCACTCTTTATTCCTGTTACAGACGAATAATGGTAGTTTTTATTAAGAAGGGGGCTCGATATTTCATAATAAGTAAAACTAATCACGATAGATTGCTATTAAGCTATTTATTATACCAATATTCACTTTATAATTATTTTAAAAGAAACTTTTGTATTTAGACGTGTTTATTCCAAAGTAAGCAAAACTAATCACGATTGACTTCTAATATTATTTATTGTTGAGTAACTAGTTTTATTATTTAGAACACTTTTGAGTAGTATTTTATACGTTCGTGTCAGCAATATATTAGTTACCAGCAAAGTTTAACTATCGCACCGTACTTTGTTATGCTTATCTAAGCGGTGCGAACAATTAACGCTTCATAAATTTGTTCACATCTAGAGAATGCGCTCTTTATACTCATCTACGAAATAACAGAATTCAATCCAGTTGTTCCATTTCATCCACAGAAACCGAATAAAAAAGTTTGCGTTACTTTTCAACAAAAAAAAAATAATGTCAACAATAACATCGATTGTTAAGCGCAAAACAAGGAGCTGCTGTTTTAAACAACAATTTCCGTTACCTAGAAAACAATAGCACATAACACAAGCACACACACTTCTCTCCTCGGAAAACGCACATGCACAATTTTCCGAATATCAGTTGCGGACACTGTCGTTCGCGAAAGAGCAAAGGGTCGACATACAACCACTACCTCTGCACGCGATAGACTAACTGACGGCGTACTAGCGGCCGAGTGCGACGCGAGCCAACGGGACGCGCGGCGGGCGTGCCAACATATTGCGCGCGCAGCTCACTCCCTCTCGCTCACTCCACACTACTGCTCATACACCTGTCTCTCTCCCACATAGCCGAGCACACCTTTCCTTCCCGAGACAGGTGTTTTTGTCGCTGTGTGCGTCCCGATATTCCAAATCATCAATGTATGCGTGTTTCCTGTAGCGGCGGATCGTTTTTTATGCCCGGTAGAAATTATAAAAAGTAAATGGAGGGAAAATTAAATAAAACGTTTACAATGAAGCGTTTTCCTGTGCATTTTGAATGATTCAGTGTGCGCTATTTTTCAGCTTTGTATAGCCGGCAATGTTTTAGCGTCGGAATGATTACCGAGGCTTTTAGTGAATGTTTGACTGATGTGGGTGGGCGTAATTAGGCATGGGGCGGAAAGGCATATTGATTGCGGTGACGCGGCTTTGTGGAAAAATCGATATTTTTGTATTAAAGGTGGCACGCGATATGTCCGGCCCCGTGCGTCTATGGATAAGTAAAACTGAGTATCGATCCATTCTAACTTTGACCATAGTTTGTGGTGAGTTCCAACTGTAATACTCCCCTGATACTCGACATAAAAGCATTGCAACTACGCTACAAATGTCCATCTAAATAAATACTTTGTAAACTTTCCATGACAGATTTAGGTACAACATTTAAGGATTTTTATGGTCAAAAATATTTACTCATGTTATATAGTTTGTGGTTTTTGTAGTTTGTGTAAGAAAATCTATAAATATCACATTTATATATAGAAAAAAAATCCAATAAATGGCGCGAATTCAAAACTGCTAACATTATTAAATATTTATTGATGACATACTTGACTTAACCCTGCTTACTGAGTTAGAGCACCTACCGGGATTCGAACCCGGGATGGGTTCGAATCCCGGTAGGTGCAAACATTTATATGATGAATATGGATGTATTTAACTGAGTAGTGGATATTTATAGTGTTTTGTTTTGTTTTATTTATGTACGTTTGAAGTTGTTCCCATAGCTACAGGCTATGTCTATTTTGGGGCAAATTATTTTGTCTAAAAGTGTTTCTAAAATAGTACATTACCCACCAAGGGAGACAAGTAGGTCATTCTCACCGGAGGAATATTGATATTTTTTTGACAATCGCGGTTGGCAATGTCCTACATACCTTATATGGTGCGTAAACGTAACTTTTCTCCCATCGAGGTGGGAAAAAATATATAGTAATATACTATCTGCACTTCAGGGAGTCTTAAGGGTGCCGATAGATGAAAGACATAAAACGCTTAAACGACGAACACAACACGCGAAATACCTAGTAAAAAGCATATTAGTGTTTTCTAATTACTAAAATAAGCTATTAATCAAGCGGTCTTTATAAAATAAATATAATAGTGCGCTTTCAACAAATATAATGTTGAAATGCATTTCACCTGAGAATAATTAATCGTTTATACAAGAAAGCGTACGCCGTGAATATATTTTACAAAAAAACAGTTGCAACATTCACGAACTTAATTCAAAATGAAATGTAAAGAGCTTTACAGTAGGAACTAATCCAGGAACGAGACAGGGAGGATATTAAACAAATTAGCTGTTGTAGTGCAGATTCGGGGAAATCCCGCCCATTATCGTACAGCGAAAGAGTATTTAATGAAACGACTCTACAATACTTATGTGTGATTAAATTATTTGACTTCACAACAGCTTATCGCGTGTTTGCTCTCTTTAATCAACTGAATATTATAATAAACGAGTGGCTGTACGCGTGTTTGCCCGCGTAGATTTTGGCCTATTAGTAAAACATACTTAACAAAAAAAAAATTTAATGCTTAATGCGTGAATGCCACCACAACAGACAAACCACTTTGAAATAGGTCTAGCCATTTCTGTAATTATTGTGCACAAACTAACAGACAAAAATTCTAGAAACGATTT
The DNA here is from genome assembly GCF_905404315.1 of Leptidea sinapis. Classification (NCBI taxonomy): domain Eukaryota; kingdom Metazoa; phylum Arthropoda; class Insecta; order Lepidoptera; family Pieridae; genus Leptidea; species Leptidea sinapis. The sequence continues at coordinate 5,050,687 of NC_066299.1, forward strand.
TTTGGCATAGGTTATATTAGTAGGAACAGCGCGTATTAACTTTTTTTTGTGACACCACCGTACAATTTTATTATATGTATAAGTAGATATTTACTCAAAGTCAAAATGAAATGAACTTTATTCAATTAGGCTTAAACTAAGTGCTTTTTAATCATCATTATAAATATTTCTTCGAAATTAATGAATCTACCTTATGTTCGTGAAAAGTAGAGCCCGTGAGAAGAACATACAAGAAACTCAACGGCCACTTTTCGAAATCAATAGAGTATTTTACAATGTCTGTAATATACATAACAATTTACTTTGTAAGGTGCTGCATCCAAAATATGAATCGTGTTAGTTAAAAATAAAGACTAACTAACTAGTAGTTACTAGTTTAATTTTTAAAGGTGGTTGACTATAGCTTCATAGCTATTACAGTAGAACTCCAATTATCCGAACTCCGACTATCCGAATCGCGGATTATCCGAATCACTTTCAGAAAAAAATTTGTCCAAAAAACGTCTAAGTGCGCAGACAGCAGAGTGCGAAGACCGCAAAACAGCTTACATTGACGGAGATGTTTGAAAATCAATGATTTTTATTTCTAAACTTGTACATAAGTACATTTTATTTATATTTAAAACATGTGAAAACATCATGTTTCTTTCATTTAATTCAATAAAAAAATAGTGCAATATCAAAACATAGCTTTTTTTCTCTCCAATGGCAATTTAAAAAAAAAAGATTTTTATTTCTAAACTTGTACATAAGTACATTTTATTTATATTTAAAACATGTGAAAATATCATGTTTCTTTCATTTAATTCAATAAAAAAATAGTGCAATATCAAAACATAGCTTTTTTTCTCTCCAATGGCAATTTAAAAAAAAAAGATTTTTATTTCTAAACTTGTACATAAGTACATTTTATTTATATTTAAAACATGTGAAAACATCATGTTTCTTTCATTTAATTCAATAAAAAAATAGTGCAATATCAAAACATAGCTTTTTTTCTCTCCAATGGCAATTTAAAAAAAAAAAAGATTTTTATTTCTAAACTTGTACATAAGTACATTTTATTTATATTTAAAACATGTGAAAATATCATGTTTCTTTCATTTAATTCAATAAAAAAATAGTGCAATATCAAAACATAGCTTTTTTTCTCTCCAATGGCAATTTAAAAAAAAAAGATTTTTATTTCTAAACTTGTACATAAGTACATTTTATTTATATTTAAAACATGTGAAAATATCATGTTTCTTTCATTTAATTCAATAAAAAAATAGTGCAATATCAAAACATAGCTTTTTTTCTCTCCAATGGCAATTTAAAAAAAAAAGATTTTTATTTCTAAACTTGTACATAAGTACATTTTATTTATATTTAAAACATGTGAAAATATCATGTTTCTTTCATTTAATTCAATAAAAAAATAGTGCAATATCAAAACATAGCTTTTTTTCTCTCCAATGGCAATTTAAAAAAAAAAGATTTTTATTTCTAAACTTGTACATAAGTACATTTTATTTATATTTAAAACATGTGAAAATATCATGTTTCTTTCATTTAATTCAATAAAAAAATAGTGCAATATCAAAACATAGCTTTTTTTCTCTCCAATGGCAATTTAAAAAAAAAAGATTTTTATTTCTAAACTTGTACATAAGTACATTTTATTTATATTTAAAACATGTGAAAATATCATGTTTCTTTCATTTAATTCAATAAAAAAATAGTGCAATATCAAAACATAGCTTTTTTTCTCTCCAATGGCAATTTAAAAAAAAAAGATTTTTATTTCTAAACTTGTACATAAGTACATTTTATTTATATTTAAAACATGTGAAAATATCATGTTTCTTTCATTTAATTCAATAAAAAAATAGTGCAATATCAAAACATAGCTTTTTTTCTCTCCAATGGCAATTTTTAAAAAAAAAAACTCCGATTATCCGAATATTTGATTATCCGAATGGGTCCCGGTCCCCATTAATTCGGATAATTGGAGTTTTACTGTACTTTATAGTAAATTATTATTAAGTAAATATTACTCTTAGAAATCGATAAATGTTATTTAATATATTTTTTTAATAATAAAATATGGGCATTGGTTTGAAATAATCATATTATTAGTATTAAAAGCGTTTTAAATAAGTCGTTTTGATTATATTCGGATTATAATACATGTATAAATTGGACTGTTCCATATAAAGGCGCTGGATTAACATTGCCACTGGCTTAATAAAATGATATTGTACAAGAACAGCTTACAATTCTAATATAGGATAATCAAAATTGTTTCTAACATAACCTACTATAAAATACTACAAACTATATATGGACCTATTGTCTGTATAAATTATTTATTATTATTATTATTACAATGTTTGTTATAATTTTATCTAATTTTCTACATTAATATATTATATAACATATTTATAAAAAAACAATAATATAAATATAAAAAATAAGAGTCCCGCCGGTTAATACTATTAGTATTTAGTCGTAATAAAACTAAGGCTGGGTTGTACCAACTAAATTAAGCAGTAACACACATTTTAAAGTACCGGTTAAGCAAAAAATGAGTTGCACCATTCGATATTCATAACTTTAACTGCTAACCAAAAGCATCCAATCTAAAATCCTATGGTTAATGTTATATAGCGACCTGTCAAAACTTTCAAATAAATATTCGTTATTGTGTTGATATTTAACTTTAACTATGTCAAGGAATACGATGGTACAACACATTCCGCAGTCTATGTTAAAGTCAGCGTTGTTGTTAACGTTAATTTTGACTTAAACCTTAAGTATAACAGATAATATGATGGCGCCAGCCTTAAATATATACGTACATTACAGTTACAGTTTCGGCAATGATTATAAGTAGGTAACTCTATTCGAAATGAAAATATTTTTTACAGGACTTCAAACTGTCGTGCCAAAAATATACGCTACATAGGCTGCACTAAAAGTATCCACTGTTCCTGTCATATTAAAATCTTTTTAATTGAAAACTCCTTGGTTTTAAAAATCGAATACCATTTATTTGTTTAAGAAAAGATTCTCGGTCTTGTCACAAGGTCTTGTCAAACTTGTTAAGACGTTGAGAAAAGGGAATTGACTCGAGAAAATTCTAGAGCGATGAATTATTATGACTTTCGAAGTGGTTTAACACAAAAACAGTGTATTGACCGGATGATTTCTGCATTTGGTGATGAAGCCCCATCCAAAACCATAATTTATCGCTGAATTTGCTGAATTTCAACGTGGACGTGTCAAGCTCAGTGATGATCCCCGTCAAGGTCGTCCAACAACTGCAGTCACCAAAGAAAACGTTGATGTTGTGCTTAAGCTGATTGAGGAAGATCGACATGTGACACACCGCAAAATTTAGGCAACCTTAGACATTGGCATGAGTCAAATACAAATAATCTTGCATGAACAATTAGTGTGAAAAAGTTGTTTTCCCGATGGATACCGCATTTGCTCTGTGAAGAGCAAAAAGCGACTCGCGTTACTTGGTGCGTCAGAGCTCTCGAATGATTCCACGCAGGATCCTCAAATGCTGTAGACAACATCGTATCAGGTGACGAATCCTGGATATACGCGTACGAACCCGAAACAAACAACCAGTCACGAGTTCGGGTGTTCGAAAATGAGTTAAAGCTACTACTACTAACAAGAATTGTTCGTTCACGGAGTGATGCAAAAAAAATGGTGGCCACGTTTATCTCCAAAACCGGCCATGTTGCGACTATTCCTCTTGAGGGACAAAGAACGGTTAATGCAGAATAATATGCTTAATATGCTAGCATTTGTTTGCCACAGGTCGTTTCTGAACTCCGTAAAGAGAACTGCAACCGCCGCATCATCCTCCATCACGACAATGCGAGTTCTCACACCGCGCACAGAACAAAAGAGTTTTTAGAGCAAGAAAACATAGAATTATTAGATCATCCGCCGTACTGCCCCGACCGAAGCCTTAATGATTTCTATACTTTCCCTTAAATAAAGAATAAATTGCGTGGTCAGAGATATTCATCACCTGAAGAAGGTGTGGACGACTACAAAATGGCCATTTTGGAGACCCCAACTTCCGGTTGCTTCAATGATTGGTTCCATCGTATGGAAAAATGTGTCAAATTTCGCGGAGAATACTTCGAAAAGCAATAAATACATTTTTAAATAGTTATGTTGTGTCACTTCCTTGATTCGAAATTTTCAGTGCCGCCCTCGTATGTTTCCATGGGGTGATACCTACTGTTTCTTAACAGATTTCTTAAGAAAACTGACCACAACTTGTAATGCAAGAGGTTTAGACTTGAGCGTGTGCGACGGCCAGATTTGAGTAGCTTGAGTCTTGTGATCAGGAAATTAAAGTCCACTTTTAAAATCTATGTTCCTTAGAGGTGTCACAATAAGACCTTATATGGGCTCGCAATACACTTGGTCTAAATCTTTCGCCCTTTTTTCACCAAAATGACACTTTGTGACTCATTGATAAGATACCTTTATATTAACGCAGTTGATATGGAATCACTGCGTAGTATATGTGGATTGAGACTGATTGACAAGTGCCGGAATACGAGTGCGCTTTGGTCTTAAAAAAGATGTTGTGACAGGGATTGAGAATGGAAAGATGAAATGGTTTGGACACGTGGTGCGAATGAGTGAAGAAAAAATAACTTATCAAATAACTTAGAAAGTGTGTGTGGGCAAGTTGGTCACGGAAGACCTCGTAGAACATTTGTCGACCAAATTGGGGATGTTTTGAAAAAAGGAAAGGTCCAAAGCACATGGAACCGGCGAGCATATATGAAAAGAATAATGGATGTAGAGGAAGCGCGTGAGGTTTGTAAGGATAGAAGCAAGTGACGTTATGTTGTCTCTGCCTACCCCTATGGGAAGAAAGCGTGAGTCCACAAACCTATGACTGAAGCAGGATATTTTTAATGAGAAAAAATATGCGACGATAGTAGTAGGGATTCGCCGGTTCTGGCTCACAGTAGTAGGGATTCGCCGGTTCTGGCCCCTCGATTCTGGCTCACTTGCTCGTGATGCCTACTAAAAAAAAAAAAAAGAAGTTTGGTGTCAAACTGGGGGTTTTGATGTATTTCCGAGCGATTGCGCTGATCCGTTTTTCGATATCTCTTATAGTTTCAAAGTTAGCTTTTTAAATTAAACAGATCCATAATCATTAATAATCACTGGTCATTTAGCTAATGATTGGTGAGCGACTCAATGTCTAAATTTCCATGAACGTGATACAGGTAATTTACTAATTACCTCTATCACATTCGTTACTACGATTAAAAAGACAGTTTCTGTATTTATTATTTATTTTTAAAACATGATTTAAATAAAGTATATAATAAAACATCATTGCAGATTGTATCATTTTCAAAATATTTGATGAAATCATTCAAACTCTTCTTATTAAACTTAAAGTATAGATACATTATGCAGTACTCGCCACACACTGCGGTATATTCATTCTGTACTCTTGCAGTATTGTAGTTATACATTCTGCAATTCCTTTGTAAAAACATCAGCTGGAATCCCTGAGGTGGACGACCATATGAATCGAAGTATTGTCCAATACCCTGCTCATCAATGTGTATTGCAACCCAGTGAGTGCCTGGCTTATTATCACTATCTAAATTGCTGACAATATAACAGGGCGTTACAACATATATCGGCAATCGGTTTGCCGCGTAAACATTATTTTTAATACTGGGATCGATTTTGTTCAAATAATTCTGTATCTCGATTGTATTCATATTAGTTGAGAACAGGGTCTTGTCAGTTGCGAGGATTGAATAGTTATGTGGATCATAATAACATAAGCACTCAATAAATAAGGCTTTAATGTATCTTATTCATGTATTTAAAACTTATATGGTTACAATAAAACAAAATATCATTACAAGCGATTCAAATATAAATCTATGAAATTATATTTTCATCAATTTTATTATAATATAAAAGCTGATTGAAAACGAACTTTGTACCTACATACTTACGTAGTCATTAGTACAATCTGGAAATGTTGACTCCATTAAACTATCAATAATTGAACTTATCATTTAAGTGCCATTATGTTTCACCATAATAAAACAAAATATCATTTTATATACATTTTTTATTATATAAATTTATAAGGTAGTCTAGTATTTAATCAACATAAAAAATACACAAGGATACAAACGATTCAAACATTAATTATTATATTCTAACTGCTGTAATCTACAGAAATATTACGATTTTTATCAATTTCAATAACATTATCGAATTCCGCATAAACAATACAGTTAATTGTTTGTGTAAGAGCTGATTCAAAACGAACTTCTAATCTTACACTACCATGTTTTATAAGATTCCAATGACTTGAAGAATTTGCTGATAAATCGGGTGTTAAGTCGAAGGCTAGCAAGCAAAACCCTTTGGCATATTGCTCTCTTGATACTCCATTGCCTTCATTTAGGAAATGTATACCTGTTCCTGAGAATAACGTATGATAGACCGTAGTAAAAATATTATTGTCAAACGATGGCTGTAAGGCTTTTGAAGGTATCTGTTGTCCATCTATGTATAAACAAAATGTATTAATATCATAATTTTCGAAATTGAATGGGTTTTTTGTGAGACTACCATTAAAGGATGCATTATTCACAAAACCGACTATACACCTTTTGGGTATTTGACCAAGGAATATGTTATCAAGGGTTTTCCCCTGAATGCCTGATGGTATAGTTAAAACTTTGACTTCTGCTCGCGTGATTGGATATTTTGCTGTGGTAGATGATAAAACTTTTTGATGTGCAAGTAGCACAGTTGGGTTGATTCGTGCTCTTCGAATAATAAGAGTTGCATCTGTAATAGACACTTTAAATTTATGATCAGTTGATGAAGCCATGAGATTGAAATTTTCTCTAGAACGAACTAACTTTACGCACATGTCAACGCCATTAATCAAAAATTTTTCTTGGTTGAATAAATCTCCATGTAAATGTCCTATCATTTCTATTTCTTTGCTTTCACTAGCCAATTCTTGTCTTTTAATAAATCCTTTATTTTGTTCATCAGTTGCATCCATTTTTCCAGCTGTATCTTCATACCATAGACCACAAGTGAGATGAGATTCTTTTGCAGCAGGTGCATAATTCAATAGAGTTTCAATATAAGCTCGATATGCATATGTATTATTCGGTGGCGATACAAGTTTTTGATTTAAATATACATCAAGTTGACTGAAAAGTGTATGTAACCAATTATTAACTGGGGCCACAACTGTCGGTACTGTCAGTTTTGTATAATCTTGATTCAAAACTTTAGCTTTTATATGGAGTAAAGTATGGGATAAATCCACATAGTCATCACCTGCCCCAGGTACTTGAAATTCTATTGGTCCATCATCAGCAAGTGATGAAATGGGCTTATAATGAATCCATAGTCCACTTTCAATGCTAGTTTGAGTTGATGGTAATGCAAATAAATCCAATTCGGACTTAATGCATTCACAAGACTGACTATGTAAAAATGACATATTTAATCAGTAAATATATCTTTGATTTGTTTTTGATTCAATTTTAATTTCTTAATAGCTTTCGCTTTCGCAGTCACTGATGGAATGATCGCAGAACGACGTTTTCGTTTTGTTATATACCCTGATCCAAACATGTTGATATTATCTATTTTAGCATCAGCTTTTCGTTTCAAATTTGAGCTGACTTCTTTTAGACGAGTTTTTATTGAATCTTCCATGGGGCGTGCATTAACCATATCTGATAATATACCTACACCGGTACTTAATGCTTCTTTACCAATAGTTCGAACACCACTAGACAGTAGTGGTAAAATAGATCTAAACAGCCCCCCAAGAAAACTTCCGATTCCATGACCTCTTTGATACGGTGCTCCTTTATAAATAACTCCGATACCCGATCCGGCCTGGTGAGTATAATAGTGTTCATATGGACATGAAATATTATCACGTTTGCCGTACATTATAATTTTTGAAAGTGGAGTTTAATGCACACTGTTCCAAATTGGAATGGTATCTTTTGACCGGTGCTTGTTCTTATATCTATTTCAATTGTATCAAATTCTCTACGCATCACAGGTAGGTAATGGGGAGGAGAGAAAACGTGCATTTTGTACGCTCCATATATGTATTTTGAGGGATCCAATGGTATTATTCGTAAAAGGGGTGTCATAACATCTCCAACGATTTGAGGCTCCACTATGTCACAATAAACAAATAATTGAGACGGTAAACCCAAATGCAAATTAGCTGGACACTTTCCAAAATTTTTTTCAACGAGGTTCCTGTTTGGTTCGAACCCTAGTTGAAGACATAATTTAGGTGATAGAGTTACAGATTTTATGGATTCATCCGTTATCGTAGCAACTACAATCCTTGAAACCTCATCGCACTTAAATTTAATTTTTTCACGAGTGTTATTCAGTGCCGTCAAAATATGATTTATGTTATCGTAATTTGTGGCTGGAATATGTGTCTTGTAATAAACATATGACGGTTTACTTTCATTGGGTACTTGCATCAACTTTGTTATATAAATAATGTTTTCATGTTCTTGAACGGTGAACATAGTGCATGGGTACTGAAATTCTACTACTCCAACCCTCCATTCACCTTCTAGTATTGTTGGTTTTGGCAGTTTCGTAGAAAATAATGTTGTTGTATTATCAGGAAAATAATCCATAGAACTATTGCTTAGTAAAGTTAAATAAAAACTATCTTTATTCATATTTTTTTCAAAGTAGAAGCTAATATCCAGCTATTAAATTTATTTGGATAACCTCTCCACTTCACCAACAATTCTTTTCTGTTACCGGTATATCGAGAGCGTATTATTTTATCTATTTTGTATTTAGTAGTGGGGTCGAATATGATTTTTTGTAACTCTTTTTCATAAAAAGTACCAACTATCTCTTCGCCTTCTAAATCCTTTAAAGTAAATACTACAAACGGAGATCGGTGTATTATGGTAGATACGATGAATATTTCGTCACTCCAATTTGATTCATATCCTTTTTGGAAAATATGTTTATGTTTTGTTATTCTAACATAATCTCCAACGTGAATTCTTGGATTCACCATACTAATTGATGTTTTTATCTTACTTTCTCTATCATATAAATTTTGCCATACACTCATTATATTTGTATTATTAACATCACATGGACACATTTTTATACTAGAATGAAAACTATGATTATATGAATGCACTAGATCTTGTAAAACATCAATGTATTTATGAGTATTTTTGTGTGTAAAATAGCGCCACATTTTCATTTTAAGAGTTCTCTGAAATCTTTCGACAATACTTGCTTTAATATCTGGATTATTGGTTGTATAATAATTTATGTTTTTTAATTTAAAATATTTTTGTACATATTTGGAAACAAATTCAGTTCCTTTGTCAGACTGTATATGTGTAGGTGTAGTATTAGCTTCAGCAAAAATACTTTCAAAGCATTCCTTAACTGTTTCAGAGTTTTTCTTTTTCATTGCTCGAACATACGCATATTTACTAAAGACATCAATAACACAAAGTATGTATTTGAAACCATCATTATATTCAGAATAAGATCTCATATCACTTAAATCGGCCTGCCATAACTCATTAATATTAGACAAAATATATCTGTTGCGAGGAAATTTTCTTTGAACAGGTTTATGTAATGTATATGTTTCTTGTGATTGTAACCACTTTAAGACACTATTTCTGTCCATTTTACCCTTCATTGCTTTTGACAATTTATCAATAGTGCTGTAGCCAGCAGGATGTGATGCATCATAATAAATTTTATTTATTTCTAATATGGGGTCCATTTTTCCCAGTCCGATCTTTTTTTTAGTTTCCCTGTGTACTTATTACTTGTTGGTGTAGAAAATTCTTCGTCAGGTACTGATTTAGATGCAACCTCTTTTAATTGCAAATGGTTTATAAAATCCACTCGCTTTGGGTTCCCGATATAAGTGAGTGGTACTTTTATTTCCTTTAAAGTTGTTGCGAATTTTTCCCAACCTATAGGTTCACTTTTCTGAAGAGCTCTCAAGGTATCACTCACCAAGTCCACAATATTACTCCCAGGTATTTTTTCATTATCTATAATCACGGTACCAGATTCATCCCAGCTTATTTTATTTTTATTCAAGGAAATCAAATTTAGTAAAAGTTCACCTTTTTTAGCATATGTTTTCGGTATTAGTTTCAGTATTTCAGAGCTCGTGTATATTTCTCCAAAATTTTTGTTAACCTCCACTGATGTTTGAGAAGGAACTACATTTATTTTATTCACATCATGATTTATATAATCAGTATCGATTTCATTATGACCTTGATTAAAACCAATATATGAATCATTATCATTTATAAGTGGTATGTGGTATGGTTGTCGATCCTCTTTGACGAAGTTTAGATATCTTTGAAGGGTTTGCAAATATAAAATACATTTCTTTCGATCTTCTATGTCACTGTTTAAGATATTTTGCATATCAGTATCTAATCGAGATCTTGGCGTATCATTTTCTTTGGGTTGTTTTAACTTCTCCAATAACGATGGTTCAATAAGTAACATTTTTTTAGCATTATCCATTTTCTTAAATAAATGAATTAATCAACCCACTTAGAATAGAACCCAATATTATCGGTAGAAATGAACCTCCTTTTTGTACAATTATATTTTTTCTAATTTTATTCGTACCTTTTCTTACCAATTTTCGAAGAATATTTTTATATTTCTTTAATTTAGATTTTTCTTTCTCGGCCAATTCAACGTTACCCCGCAGTACGTTATGAATACATTCACAAATGTAATTTATTTCTGTTTTGTTACATGATTTTAATAAAGCTTTTTGATATTTTGGCTTCAGTTTATGTAGAGCAATTAACAAATCTTTATGCGTCTTTAAACGTCTATGCATCATTTATAAATGATCGAAATTTCTTGATTCTTACCATATTTAAACCCTTTTGTGGGTAAATAAACAGTGCAATATCCATCGGATGGAAATATCTTTGTCTTAACGCGACACAATTCATTTGTTTCTTGTTTCAAATCAATCATTAAATAACCATGAGCTTCATTGGTAGCATCTCTGTAAGAATCTTCCAAATATTTCGGATTTTCAGGGAATACTTGACGAGATAAGTATCGAATTTGGGTTTTATCTCGAGGATTTTTGAAATATATTATATAACTTGAGTTGAGTGATATATCTCTTTGTCCTTTACCTTGATGAAACAAATTTTGAGATAAATAAAACACACTTAAGTTTCTATGATGACTTCCTTTCGTGAATATATCAACAATACGACCATCTGATTCCCTCATCAGGTCATCAATTATTACAAGTTGAGGATTTTTTCCGTCAAACATAGATAAATCAGGTAAACCTTGAAGATAATTAATGTGGTTAAGATTATATAAAGGCTGCATTTCATCAAAGCACCAGGTGATTTGGGTAAAATTTGTATCACAGAAATCATTCAAAAATTTTATAAAATTATTTACGAAAACTGATTTTCCACATCCACTTGGACCAGCAACAATTGCAGTGAATGGATGATTGAAATGATGCATTATCTACTACGTCTATGTGTGTTAAGGTTTAGTATAGTAATGAAACAATCTGTTATTAAACCACCATTTATTTAAACAGAAAAATCTATAATTGAAACAATATACAGTACATCATGTTTTACTCCGCAACTTATACATCTAAATACAATAATCTCTCATTTGGTTTTTTAAAACTATAATAATTTATTCTTAAAATTTAATATAATATTTATTCTATTTTATGATGACCCCAAGCTAAGGTATCAATATTATTCGGTAAAATGTATCGTTTGGTATCATTAAATGACAGACTAGATTTATTTATTCTTTGAGTAAAAATATTATGCTTTATCGACTTAAATCTAAGCATTGAACAATATTCGTTCTTATTTTCAAATAAGCAAGTCTTATAATTATCCATTTTCATATTCTTAGTAACACTTTTATTAACCCCCTTAGCTTTAGCTGTGAATTTTCCCTCAACATCTAATGCATACATTTTAGATCTAAGTCCTACAAATTCATTAAATATGTTACCATTGTTTTCATCTTTAAAGTAGCCTAACTTCTTTTTATTGAGTTTTGGATAGCCAAATATATTTTTTTCTGTATAGTCAGAGGTATCGAAACGCAAATGTAAATCAGGTTTTATATCTCTGTAAAAATCATCTGTAAAAATTTGATATATTAAACTATCAGTATCTGTGTACAATAATTTTAATTTGTTTTGAAACTTTTTAAACATATAGTTATAGTGAAAATCGTACATTAGAGTTTTAGAAATATCCAATATACAAAATCCCAGATAAATAGGTTTATTATGGAACAATTTCGTCTTTCGTAATTGAACTGCAACCAAATTTTCATTAAAAATAGATAAACTATGGAATTCTGGCTTAGCAATTAAATCTTGTGCGCCTAGAATTTTACCCTGATTTTCCCAATGACTCAATAATTTTACATTTACTCTTTTTTCGATATTTTCCATTGTTTTTCCAAACACTGAGTTATTCATTAATTTATAAAAATCTTTTTCGAAATCAGATGTGGCTAGTTTACGCATGTTTGTATTTAAATCTATATAATATTGTAACCATGCGCATTGTTTGAATTTTAAAATTCTATGAATTTTTTGTAATTTTAAACCCATTGTCAGACATTGCTTTAAATTTCTGTAGTGAATCACATATTTAATTTTATTACGAAGGTTTGGAACTAATTTTATGTCTTTTGTATTACCAATACATATATTCTCGGGACATAAGGGTAGGTCAGAATGTAAATCATGCAGTTCAATAGGATATTCTAGATCTACTTCCAAAATAAAACCATATTCATGATCATCAGGGACATCAAAATTAGTTGTGACATCTACCCACTCAAAACCTCCTGTAGGAAGGAATTGAGACATGGCCCATCCGTAAAGGTTATTAGCATCAAGATAAGTTAAAAATGAGTTTGGTGTGTCTTTATCATATTCTCGCATATATTTGTTATTAGCTTTGGCATAACGATTGCTACATTGAGATACACCTCCTCGAATGCCCGATCTAATAAAAGCTATTTGTTCAAAGTCTTGAAGTAATTCTAATTTAATTTTTGTGCATTTTAACATAGCATCCCAACTTAACCCAGGTGCTGTATAATAATGAGCTGGATCTAGACCATATGTTTGCAAACATAAGGCTCGGAAATTTTCAAACACATCTGTTAAAAGTAAAACATCGGTTTTAAGATATAAATCAGAATAATCTGACATATTTTGACACTGAAAGTGTTGCCAAACATCCTTGGCATGTTCATAATCTTCATCGGAAATATGTGTGTCGGTTAATGTATTGTAAAATTTATCGCGACTAGGGAGTGCTGAAAGTTTTAAGGAATCATGTGATGACATAAATTCATATGGATAAATTCCTTTTTTTCTAAGACGTAAAAAATCATTATTATTTGGAAAATTATATTTTAATGTTTGAAATTGTTCATCCTTCAAATTTTGAACAAGTTTGTCTAAACTACAAGGCAAAAATTTAAACGAATCAACGAATCTCAATTGAATTTTATGATTATTAAATTTTATCGTTTTTGTGAAAGAAATGTACTTTTCTTTCGTTTGTGGAATAATATCAATTTCCCCATCAATAGAATTTAATGCATGAACAATAAAATGAGAGTCATATTGACTAAGATTGTGTAAAAAAACTGGGATGTGATAGGGGATTCTAAACTTTGTCTTACATACTTCGTGCGCAACTCCTCTAAAATGTCCTGTATGCGAGTCAAAGTATAATGCACATTCACCATTTAAATTAAATTGACATATAAAGCAGTCTTTACATTGCGAAATAATTTCATTATCATTGGAAGTCAAAGGCTTTGGACTTATGACAAAAGAATTCTTTGTGCAAATCACTTCTAAATCTTTATACAACTGATTCATAAAGACATGAGTACAATGAGGACCACTATATGTTTCATATTTTGATAAACTATCATCATATGAACATTTGATATAGTACCCAAAACTATAAACTTCATGTTTGTGAACATTAGTTGTATAAGGTTTTGATGGATCGTTAAAGCATGTCTGAATTGGATTAAGGAAAGCTTCAAAGTCCGCGTATATAACAAAGGGTATTTGTAACATCTTATTAAATTTATCAAATTTTAAGACATTGTTTGAAATTGGTTGTCCAAACCAATCTTTTAAAGTTTTTTCTGTACTAGGCAATTCCACTTTAATATGACAACAATCATTCAATTGATGGGCTGATAACTTATCATTTGTTGAGAAGTGTAAAAGACAACCGTCACAGATGTAGATTGCATGTTCATGGTTTGAAATTTGACCACTTACTAAACGCGATAGGTTTTTAATGTAGCAAAAATGATTAATTGTTCCGTGCGAAATAAATAATAAATTGATATGAACAATTTTCCGTGATTTTGTTAAATACAATGGACCAACTAATTCATGTACTTTCTTTTTACAATTGTATTCAAGACCAAAAACATTTACACTTAAATTATTTAACCTTTCTACTTTTTGTATATCTGTCATTTTAACAGGAAACGTAACTCCGTCAAAATTTAATTTATTTGAATATTTACTGTAAGATGAAACTCTCTGAGAGTTCTTAGTAACTGGATATAATGCAGAAAGCAAAGCCCATTTAAAGCATAAATCATCCGAGTTTTGTACATTTATAACACTTTTTTTTAATTTGATTTCTTTAGGTAATTCAATGTATGATTTTCCACGTAATGGATTGAATTTGTTTATATTCATGTCTAATGCATTTATTTTCTTAAGACTCCAACCACTATCTTTTTTCTCAAATGTGCTAATTTTACTCATCAACATATCACATAAGGACGAAAAGAAAAAATTTAAATCCTCACCCTGCATTATAGTATAACTACATGTTTGAAATTCAAATTCATTAGAAATATTTTTTGTTTCTTGAACAAAATTAGCGTGCAGAATAAAATTAACTTTAAAAATTGTAAGCAATCGAACAGATTCCTCAAATAGTAAAATAATTTCATTTTTAATAGAATTCAAAAACATTTCTGGTGTTTCGAATGTTTGTAATTGGTTGGATTTACTCTTAATTTTATATGAGATAATTCTATTACCAAAAGCCGATTCATGTACTGTGACATTTTTTAAAGTATTGTGTAATTGCATTACGTTATTCTTATGGAGGTTACTTCTAAGATGATTTGCATAATATCTTTTCCGTATTAAGATTTGACATAAAGAACAGTTCACCATTTCATCGTTCACACTGGTGAGCCCCGATGATGTGGATGGTTCCCCTTGTCTTCCTCTCTTTGTACTTGTATCATTGTCTTCACTGTCTTGTAATACTGCACTTCTTCTCTTAAAACCTCCTCCACTTTGAAGAATAGGTTGACTACAACATAAGTGAATGATATTAACCACATTCCATCAACAATATATTAAAAATCTATATTAAATAATTTACAAAGAAAATTACTCACTTGATCATTTTTTCAACCTCATCACATACAAGGCAGAGTTCCATATCGAGGGTATCCTCAAATTCTGCTTGAATACAAGCATTACAAAGTTCTTCATCAAAATCATCATCAAAAACCAATCGTGATTCAACTTGTTCACAAACTTCACATTGTTGAACATCCAAGTTGCTATACAATATTTTACTTTTTTCCATTTTACTGAGAGTATGTACAGAGGTAAGTATGTATACTAGCAATGAACTCAGAAATCAAATGACACCATAATGTTCCCATACACACAGTTTAAATATGAAGAATCCGTAAATTATAAGATCATTACCTAATTTGTTCACTAATACAATTAGCAATGTGTAATTAAATTATTTGTAACACGTAATTGCTTCATAATAAATTTGCATTTCTAATATAATATTTTGATGTTGTTAAATTTTCCAAATGATAATATTACTTGTATGAGAGAATAAATATACTAATAACTAAACTGAACTAATATTTATGTATTTTTCATAGCTACCTACTTATTGTTAAAATGATATTTCTTATAATTTTCTGTTTCTAAAATTTTCTTCGTAACATTGTATAAAATCTTTTTTGTCTCCTTATAACTTTCATTATTGTCGATCGTATAATATTTTAATCTATAATCAGCGCATTTCCATTGTTCTTTTGCAGGCGTGTTTTTTATTTTATTGAGATCATAGATTTCTATTTTAACCAAATGTGATGCATTTCTTCCGTCATCTGCATTAGTTGTAATGTAAATACTTCCATTCTCATGTGCTCTGGATATTGATGATGATATTTTCTTTTGTTTATTTTTTTTCACTTCAAATAATGCATCTATATTTTCATTTGAGCTGGCTCTCTTCAAGGATTTAAGTTGAGGAACTTTTAATGAATCCTGACTATCTTCAGACAATGGATAGTAAAATGTTTTATATGTATTTTCTTCCATTGTTGGGTTGAATGCATTCTACAACAACAATAAGACTGCTTTAGAATAGTATTATACATACATATCTTAATATATCAAATGATATTACTTTTAAATTTCAAAGTGAATAATAGATAAAACTTACCTCCATTGTAACAAATCACTCAACAATTACACTACGCACAAAATATATAATTATTTGACTGAATACGTCACTTCAATGATTATGTTTCTGAACAGTTCTAGCATTTTATACTAAAATATCGTAAAACTAAATTTGTTTATGATTAGTACTGGTTTTCAAATATTGTGGTGAAACATAATGGCACTTAAATGATAAGTTCAATTATTGATAGTTTAATGGAGTCAACATTTCCAGATTGTACTAATGACTACGTAAGTATGTAGGTACAAAGTTCGTTTTCAATCAGCTTTTATATTATAATAAAATTGATGAAAATATAATTTCATAGATTTATATTTGAATCGCTTGTAATGATATTTTGTTTTATTGTAACCATATAAGTTTTAAATACATGAATAAGATACATTAAAGCCTTATTTATTGAGTGCTTATGTTATTATGATCCACATAACTATTCAATCCTCGCAACTGACAAGACCCTGTTCTCAACTAATATGAATACAATCGAGATACAGAATTATTTGAACAAAATCGATCCCAGTATTAAAAATAATGTTTACGCGGCAAACCGATTGCCGATATATGTTGTAACGCCCTGTTATATTGTCAGCAATTTAGATAGTGATAATAAGCCAGGCACTCACTGGGTTGCAATACACATTGATGAGCAGGGTATTGGACAATACTTCGATTCATATGGTCGTCCACCTCAGGGATTCCAGCTGATGTTTTTACAAAGGAATTGCAGAATGTATAACTACAATACTGCAAGAGTACAGAATGAATATACCGCAGTGTGTGGCGAGTACTGCATAATGTATCTATACTTTAAGTTTAATAAGAAGAGTTTGAATGATTTCATCAAATATTTTGAAAATGATACAATCTGCAATGATGTTTTATTATATACTTTATTTAAATCATGTTTTAAAAATAAATAATAAATACAGAAACTGTCTTTTTAATCGTAGTAACGAATGTGATAGAGGTAATTAGTAAATTACCTGTATCACGTTCATGGAAATTTAGACATTGAGTCGCTCACCAATCATTAGCTAAATGACCAGTGATTATTAATGATTATGGATCTGTTTAATTTAAAAAGCTAACTTTGAAACTATAAGAGATATCGAAAAACGGATCAGCGCAATCGCTCGGAAATACATCAAAACCCCCAGTTTGACACCAAACTTCTTTTTTTTTTTTTTAGTAGGCATCACGAGCAAGTGAGCCAGAATCGAGGGGCCAGAACCGGCGAATCCCTACTACTGACGATATGAGCAATACGTCCACCTGATGTGAAGTGAAGCGGCCTGCCCATTACAATTCAGAGCCGCTCAGGGCGCTTGAAACACACAAAGATCGGAACGGCATAGCAAGAATCTAAGTCTTATTAGCCCAGTGATTTCACTACCCAGGTACGGCGGCCCTGGCGAAAAATTTTTTTCGTCAGCAATCGCAAAACGTTTGCTGATTGAATAATTCCTTTTAGCGACCTCGAAGTCGAACATTTAAGTACAAGAGTACCGATAGTTTGTGGCAGAAATAAGCGTGGTTCCAGTACTGTCCCGAACAAAAACTTAACAATGGCCATACCTACAGTTACATTTCTACTGACCAGACCCTAGAAATAGAAAAAGAAATATATTTATTTACCATAGGGAGTGACAATAACTATCTTTATCGCAACAACACTTGGCAAACGTCATGAAGACATATCAGTTCGTAAAAGGTCTTTGACGTGGAGGAGAAGAACTGATAAAAAACTCACAGCCCAAAATCTTTAAATCATAATGTAACAACATTGTCTACACAATATAATACAACTTCAGATGACCTGCGCTGAAACAGATAAGAACCTTTTACTCTTAGTAGTGATATTCATTATTATAATTTATAACATTAGAAATAAGGGATTGCTTGTAACAAATTTTAGTAGGCTTTATAAGATACATAATAGCTTTAACGGTAAATATATAAACTTTTGTAATAAAGTCCCAGCCACTGTTCACGTATTATCTATAAATAAATTTAAAAGTTTAATTAAGAAATGTCTGTGTCGTAAATCCTACTACTGCACAGCTGAATATCTAAGTGATCGGACAGCCTGGAGCTAGATTATGATTATTTAATAGCAATTACAATGACAGTACAATATTGTTTAATTTATTAAAAAGAGCGCAAAAAAAGAATGTTTCTTGCGCCGCTTCTTTTCTCTCAGAGCGCTATTAGTTCCCGAAGCGGTAGTAGAATCTAGTATATAAGAAATGACTTCAAAAATAATTCTAAAGGAATCAATTTTGAGAAAATAAATGCCTTTTATGCCTCTATATTATAATCTACTATAATATAGTAAGCCTTCTTCGTCAATGAAGCTGAAACCCCCTGTGGGTTTATATTCACGATCCATCAAAGAAATTAGAGCTAAAGCTTGATCGAAAGAGAGCGTATACAATAGAAAGTCACACATTGATACAACTAAACTAAAGTCGTGTAAATATCTTATTAAAGAATCGATTTGTCGGCAGAGTTAGAGACACACGTTTAGCATAACAAGGACATCCTGAGTGTTCCTGGAAACTCGACTTAATAAGATGTGGGATGGAGCGATTCAATCGAGTTGAATAAATCTTTTCTAATTCTCTCACAGGCTTCATCATGCAGGTTGGGGGGGTTGTATCAATTGTACGCTTAAATTATAATTTTCTATGACGTGTATGTGGACAAACGAGATAACAAGCAGCCCCCCACTACTTGACGTAGATTTTTTGTGTGAAATCAAATCAAAATCACTTTATTCATATAGGTCAAGGAAATGACACTTATGAATGTCAAATGTTTTGTTTTTCATTTTACATTCACCGCCACTTCGGAAAAGGTTGAGCTTTAATGAGATGAAGTGGCGAGAAACTCATTACCCCTCTTACATAACAATATATGTAAAGTGAACAATACGTCAAATACTCAATGCCTCACAAAAGTAAGTCAAGATAGTAAATGTAAATGTGTTTTTTGTGTGGCAATCTATTTCGATTTGTTTGTTTCATGATTTGGCTGAAATCTAATTCGTTATCGAAACTAAAAGTAACAAGAGCTATCTGTCACAAAAAGTGTATTGATCTTTATTTCCTAGAAAGCCAGGCATGATCCATTACTCCCTTAGAAGTTTGAAAATATTATCGCACAATGTCATCTCTTACCGCAATATCTCAATAGTCATGACAATAAAGGGTCTAAGGTATGTAAGATTGTGACCAACAAAATTATTTCCAGCTCTAAATAATACTATCTTACCCGACAATACGCTGTTCTGTCAATAGAAACAAAATATGATTTAAATATTCAGCTAATAATGTAGTCTGAAGCAAAAACGTATTTCTGAATGAGCATACCGTTCTTTATTTGTAGTTGAAGGTGTGGTCGGAAGGTCGTATCGCTTCAACCAATAATATGGTGTAAAAGAGTAATATTTCTAGCTTATTTAAAATGATAAGGATTAATATCGTCTTTGTGAAAACAGCTTTTACATTACCGCTTTATATTTACCAATTTTTTCAAGTATTAAGATGAAGACTTTTCTTTAGACCTATATAAGATACATGATTCCATATTTTGTTACATATCAAAGGGTTTAGACATCGTTTCGTTGAAAGCTCATAGACGGCTTATTCTTTTCCGACCTCTAACATGTATCGTTAATGTATACAAAAGCTTAACAAATCATATACTAAAACCTTCCTCTAGAACCTTGCTATCAATTTGCGAAAACAGCATGAAAATCGGTGCAGTTGTTTTTGCGTTTATCGCGAACAGACAGACAGACACTGCGGAAAACTTTTTTTTATAATTTTTAGGTAGTGACCATATCTTAATATATATAAATATACTTTTTGGGTTTGGCATCCAAATAATACCTAACTAATTGGAACCCCACTGCAAATATTTCGCTATCCTTGTCAGTTAGTAAGGTGTATCTCATATACCGCAGTAGTTAGAAGAAAATCTCTAACGGAGACACACCATGATAGAAAAAGTAAGCGATTCTATTGTTATTGTAACCGATTCTGATTCACAAGTCGTAAACAGTAGCACTAGGCATTAGCTCCTTAGTTTTTTTTTTTTGACGAGACGAGCCAGACGTTCAGCTGATGGTAATTAATTATTACAATGTACTGCCGGTCAGGATTCTTGAAAGACCCAAAAATTCGGAGCGGCACTACACCTGCGCTCGTCACCTTGAGAGATAAGTTGTTAAGTCTCATTTGTCCAGTAATTTCACTAGCTACGGCGCCCTTCAGACCGAAACAAAGTAATGCTAACACATTACTGCTTCACGGCAGAAATAGGCGCCGTTGTGGTACCCATAATCTAGCCGGCATCCTGTGCAACGGAGCCTCCCACTGGTAAGATTTTGACTATTAAACCACAAGCTAATGCACACATTGACATATCAAAATTTGTCACCATTCTCGGGCTGTAGGTCGTCTATACGCTAGTATATTTTAAGCCTATGGGTTAGACGGTGATGTATCTGTTGCGGCTGTAACAACGGATGATAAAATCCAAAACAGTCACCACGCGAGTTAGTTAAAGCTCCTTTTGCAAAAGTAGTTTAGTACCAAGGCAGTGTTTATCGTGTACGGAACGCAAGTTGCTCTCCCTTGACAGAAAATTTATTGAAGTAGGCGTTACTTTGCGGAAATCCATAATTATACAAATGATTTAAGTTTTCTTTAGTGTTAATTTCGCCAATATTTCTTTTGTGTTTCGCCTCTACACGAGGCATCCTCAGGACGTGTTGTCTCGCCAAAATCTTTGACATTGAGTCTCGTGCCAGATTTCACGTGCGGCGAAACACGTGTCGAATTGTTTAAAAACAAATATTGGCGGATTTAACACTAAAGAAAAATTAAATCATTTGTATACTCCCTTGACAGGTTTAACATTGTCTTCTAAATTATTGAGCCACTAGCGTTGTACCAGTAGGAGGCTTTCATTGCACAACTAGCTTTTTCTGGCTTGAAGCAGTGATATGCAAGGCATAAAAAGGCATTTTTTTTCTCAATATCGATTCCTTTAGAATTACTTTGATGTCAGTTCAAACTCAATTACCGCTTCGGAAAGAAATCGTGCTCTGAGAGAGAAGAATCGGAGCAAGAAACTGTCCCAGCAGTCTTTTTGAGCTGTTTCTAATAAAATATCCAATATTGTACTGTGATTAACAATACTAGTATTAACCGGTTCAAAATCGAACCAAGTAAATCGCTTCATAATTAGTAATTAGCAGAACTGATTCGTAAATGCATATTGCATGTCGTCATTTTGTTGTTTGTGTTGTAAGTTTCGTTGCGAAACATAATGTGCAAAAGTGTAGCAATCTTTTCTTCTTCGTCGGATTACTCTTGACAGAGCAGTCATGCTCACGTTATCCCTGGCTGTTGCTTCTCTGGCACATGTGTTGAGGGGAGTATTGGTTAGGGCTTTGATCTGGTGTGTCCAGCGCATAGGGGAGCGTCCTCTTGACCTACTGCCGTTGACCCTTCCCTGAACAACAAGTCTCTCAATGGCATGCTCTCCACGTCGCGTGATATGTCCGAAGTATCTGAGGATACGGGCTCTGACTATAGATGAAAGCCTTTCTTTCACCTTGAGCTCTTCAAGTATCGAGACTTTTGTGCGGCGTTGTGTCCAAAATACTCGTAGCATTCGTCTCCAACACCACATTTCTAGTGCGTCAATCCTTTGTCTCTCTCGTTCTTTGACTGTCCATGTTTCGGCACCATATAGTAGTATGGGAAACACTAGAGATCTTACTAACTGAACTTTAGTAGCTTTGGTGATATTCCTGTCCCGCCATATCCTCGTCAACTTCTGCATTGCAGATCTGGTAATAGCCATTCGCCTTCTAATTTCGTCTTCCGAGCCACCAGTATTAGCGACCAGTGATCCTAAGTATATGTATGACTCTACAACCTCGCAATTAGCAATCTCGACTATATCTGGTGCATTGTTTTGACTTCGATCGACAATCATCATTTTTGTTTTCTGCCGGTTTATTTTAAGGCCATACTGGAGGCTGGTATGCTCGATACGATGTAATAATTCAGCAATATTTTCCTTACTTGTCGCTATTATCGTGGTGTCGTCGCAAGAGTAGGAAGGAGCATTCTTTTTGATGCACTTATTAATATTTTATAAAAAAAATTAAGTTTTTTAGGTAAAAGTAAATAACTGTGCGTTTACTAGCCTAAAATGGGCATTCCCCTTTACTCGGGCGTAGCCCAATGAAATGACAAACACCGATAAAATCACAGCTCCCAAGAAATTAATCTCCAACCAACAATAGAACGACTTATGTCGTATAATATTGCTACAACCAGATGCTGAAGCACTTAGCGGCTACCACGGTTTTATTATGAATAGCAACGGAACTAGTATTTTGCGGTTCATGTCGGACCCGACGCGAATTAATGGCCGGGCTTTCAGCTAGAAATTAATGTAATACACCTAGGTTACGTAGCCAAATTGTTGTTACATACTACATTTTGAACGCTGCAACGAGCTGAGCGCATTCTGTAATTGAATTTTTGATGCTCCGCACCACGTGTGACCCGGAACGCGACACGCATAATGCATCGCGTCTAAACATGATGCCAACTTCATTACGCCGTCGCATAATACGGGCTATGGAAAACGTGTGCTTGTAATTGATCGGGAGTTCAATGCCTTCATAAAATAAGGATTCTTTTGTCTACATTTTTCAGTAATCTGAGGGTCACCAGATTGGTTTTTCGGGATTTCGACTTCGCGTGTACCTACGTTTATTTAACTCTCTTACGGCGAAGGAACATATTTTAAATAGTTTTTAAGTGATATCCCTCACTTCTGGGATTAAAAATATACAAATTTAATTTGTACCAAAATTTACGAACGTTGCGAGACTCGCTTTGCATCTTAAATATAGTTATATGTTGAACATGGTTAGATTTGAAAGATCGACATTCGAGTCAATTGCCTAATATGCAATTATTGGGTTTGAGCAGATATCAACTGTAAAGTAGATCCTGTAGATCGTGCCACAACCTGAGAGTTGAACAAGACATAGCAAGATTTACGATCGATGTGTCACTGGAAAGGTTGGTTCAGTTGGTAAGAGCACTGGGACGGAACTCGCACCTTTCTAAAATTTTGGTTATAAATTAAATTTGTATATGGATACATTGTAAAGAAACCTGCAACAACAATTTCCAAGGTTTTTTCGATTCCAAATTTGTGTATGAATTTGACCAACATGTAACTAGGCCTCAAGCCGACGTGTATAAACTGACGACGAAGCCGCCCACGATCATGGGGTCACTATATATTGCGATACTCGTATTGTGATGTCAGGTCATGTCGCTTAACATACAACTTGGACCATCACACTGTTCAATTCTTAATCATTTTAGCCGAAAGACATCCCCTGCAGGACAAGGGCCTCCCCCAAGGGTATTGCCATAATCGCCACGCTTGGTAGGCGGATTGGCTGTGATTGATGGTGGTGCTCAGTTTGTAAGATGCTGTTGCCCAATCTCTTTGTCGCCTCTTATGTAACTCACAGTAGGAGATAGGAGGGTGCTATTCTGGTGCGGCATCACACGCACTATTTTCTTCAGTTAAAAATCTTACTAGTTCTCAGATCAATACCTAACTGTCACAAAAATATTCTTTGAGCTGGAGTAATCTGAGGACTATGAGCCAAGGAAACAAATTCAATTATGAAATTATTACGCTCCGCACAAAATTGAAATCGTTATTCAATAAACCTTAATTAATTAAAATCTTCAGACAAACGCTTAAGTAAATATTGTGGTAACAAATTTAAATAGAATATCAAAATTATTTCTCTAGATTCATACAATTTTATTACAACTAGTTCAAAATGAAATCAATGCTTTCTATATTCTGTTGCTTTCAGAGAACTGTCTAGGATTACCACTACAACCAATGGGAAGAATAGAATGGAATAGTCATATATTTATTTACCATAGGGAGTGACGATAACATACCATACCATAGTGTTGTTGCATAACACTTGGTAAGCATCATGAAGTAACATCAGTTCGTACAGAGGCTGTGACATGGGTAGAATAATTGATAAGATACTCCATTTTGCTTATCTTCTTCTAGATGTCCCAAGCCTTCCTGGGCTAGTTGCAGGCTTCTCAGAACGACTTTGTGCACCCTATAATTTTTGCCCTTTGGTCCGCTACTTCTCTACGTTTCAGGAATACATGAGGGGCCATTTCATTTTCAACCAGACATCCTCTGCACTTAGGGCTGTCCATTTCAACATTTGTAAAAAGGTATATGTTTAGTGTAACGATACAATTCCGGAGGTTGCCCGCCATAATTCGGCTATGTTGTTTGTTATCGCTGATGAGACGACGTGTCATTAAGACTATATTTTAAGACAAGCGCCCTCCTGCCACATTTTGTTTCCGTCAGCGTCAAATCAGAATGTATTCAGTACTTTTAATGAAAGGGGAATACTACGATGCCTTTGAAAGTTATATTAAAATATAAGACATTCCAGAGGTTATACGAATCAAACAGACAGCTGAAAGACGGGCAAATATTTTGATGAATGTTTGGATGATAAGTACTACTATTTATGAATAAGACATAATACAAAGACATTAAGAGTTGTTCACGACTTACGTACGTGTATGAGTCAGTGTATTTATATAAAGAGGATAACACCCAGGCGATGAGATATAATCACCATGACGACGCGTTCTTGTAGCACTCAGGAAACACAAGAGCGTTGTCACTGTTCGAGGAATAACTAAGAAAGCTGCTTCTAAAGTTTGCTTGTGCGGAAGAAAGTTTCTTGAAAACCGCACTGTAGAGGAATCCACACATCCAGATGCTGAGGATAATATCCAAGTTGATGCTATGGGGCTATGGTTTATATTGGCGGCAGGAATTGCGTCCAACAGCTCAAACACTCGCCGTGATAAATGCGTTAGGAGACTTACAATAAGGTGATATCTCTACACACGCCATGCGATCTAGCCGTGCACAAAGTACCCAATCTTACACAATTCGAGCAACTTTTCTACAACAAGACAAGAATTGAGGAAATTAAAAATGAATAACATTATTACATATATTATAAATTAATAATCAAAAAAAAAAGAAACAAACATTTCATAATAAACATGAAGAAAGAATTCTCTTAGTGGCTTTTTAAAGTAAGAAATGATATATTATAAATGAACTAGTCTTGTAGGCTTTGAGTATACCACATATAAAAAATAATTTAAAATTAAACAGCACATGTAAGTAGGCTCATCGGCCTTGTATTACACTTACATTCTGATATCTGAATAGGCGAAAAGCCTATCATTCATGCTGAAGCTCAATTCTTAGATTACCTAAAGCATATTGAAAGGGCTTTAGTAAGGTTACATGAAAAGGAAATTCTTTGCGATGTGTAACCAAAAACTCGGCGAACACTTTAAGAGATTAAAAGCGCTTATCGTGTGAGTCGGTACCTCAGACTTGTTCGCTCGTTTTTCATTCTTTTATTTAAGGGCTTTTACTTATCATTCCGTTAATGTGATGTACTCTTCTAAGAAATTAAATTTGTAACGATACATTACCAGCCATACAATATGCTACAAGGTTCAATTATAGTTCATTATGTAACTTGTATTCAGATTGTATGGGTACCTTTTACAATATGCAACTTTCAAGTAGTCCGTACGGGAGTAGACGATCTTCTAAGTTGTTTTATTCTCCTATTTAAAATGACATATTTTTTACATGAGGTACAGCAAAAAAACTCAATAATTACGAAATAATTAATATTCTGTTCATCATTGCCAGTTTGCCATCGGGGAACCAGAGCTCTGTGAAGGGCTGGATCACTTGGCGTTGCGTAGAGACGTCGGTTCATTGTGTGTCTTATATCACTTTTATCACGGGGAGTGTTCTGAAGAACTGTTTAACCTAATTCCTGCCGCCGAATTCCATCTTCGCATGACACGCCACAAATTAGGATATCATCCCCACCATCTGGATGTCCTCCACAGTGCGGTTTGGTGCACCACAGTCACACGTACTACAGCTG
Organism: Leptidea sinapis; assembly: GCF_905404315.1. NCBI lineage: Eukaryota > Metazoa > Arthropoda > Insecta > Lepidoptera > Pieridae > Leptidea > Leptidea sinapis. The sequence goes on from NC_066299.1 coordinate 5,077,474, forward strand.
TGGAATGAGCATCCATGTGTGGTGTTTCCGGGACGATAGGACATGGGTACGTTCAAAAAAAGCGCTTACTTACGCCTTAAAGGCCGGCAACGCTGTTGTGATTCCTTTGGTGTTGCAAGAGAACTTAACACCAGGTGACCCGTACGCGCGTTTGTCCTCCTTTTCATAAAAAAAACCTTAAAACTGCTACATTCCGCAATATAAAATAATATAATACTAATTGTCTTATTTCAGTTACCTACTTTATCTTACTTACGTACTTACTTTACTACAATATTGTTAACATAATATATATAAATTTATTCGATATAACCTAAATTCTATAAATAGTCCTTATTAAGAGGTAGACTTACCTCTACCCTCATCCAAATGTATGAATAAAAGTACATATTAATACATAATTATAATTTTCAATTACAATCATTGTAGTTTTAATTACGAATGGAATGAATTAATTAAAAGCTCCACGTTACTTTTGAATTCCAAGTTTGACTCGCAAATAAGTTTAAATGAAAACATTTTCAAATATGAAATGTTTTGTTTTCATTTACAAATATTAATTAATGAATTCGTTGTATTGCTGCATATTCATACTCTAAAGATGATAGTATCTCTTATATGGATTTAAATAAAGATTTTACAATTACTAATGATACCATAAACACAATAGATGAATTTCTGCGAGACTATTTTGTTTTTGGATCATAACAGAATGATAGTTATGTAACCCAATTCATACTAGTTGTATTTTTTTATGCCAATGCAATAATGTTAGAAGATAATCGTGTACCCAATAAAATTAAAGTCAAATTGCGCACTTTTGAATCGTTACTATAAATATTTGTTTTAAATTACTGAATCTACCATATGTTCGCAAAAAGTAGAGCTCCTGAGAAGAACATACAAGAAAGTCAACGGTCCACTCTTTTCAATCAATATAGTATTTTATAATGGCTGTAAGATACATAACAAATTAGTTTGTAATGTGCTGCAACCAATATATGAATTGTGTTAGTTAAAAGCGTTTCAAATACTAAATATTTAATGAAAAGTAATAAAGAATAAACTGTATAAATATAAATTATCGTATATTAGAGGAATCAACATTTACAGTTTGAATTCATTACTTGTGAAAAGATGCTTCGTGAACATGATAATCGTGATTACTGTCATAGTTAGTAATCCAACAAAACTATGATATACATGATATGAAAGATATACGTAAATGTATTAACGAATAACACGAAACAAACAGTTTAAAAAATACCATGTACAACGCAACAGTATGAGACCGTTTCAGAATAGCAAATGTTGTATAACGCCAGGGGAATATCACTGGAGCTAATAACATGCGAAGCGCTCACAGCTGGTATGGTAACAATTTTAATAAATAATTATCCCAGCCACTGCCAACCCGGGGTAAACAGACAGGGCTCAATTTGACTAGCGCCGCATATGTACTTAAATTGTCACACGTACACAACTAAACAAGCCTTGGCTCGCGGTTTGTGCGACTGTGGAATATATCTTACGAGGATGTCATTAAGGTTGACGGTTTGACGCGTTGATTTTATGGTTTATATAAATTCAGCGCTCTGAGATCTACTGTAGGAGTTATCAACTTATCTAGAGATAGATTAAATTATTATAATTTTATTATTATGAATTGTCACGCGGAAGCGAATTCAGCGTGCTTTGCAATTATTGTAATATCATATTTATTTAGAAATAAAACGGTTAAAAAAATTATTATTTTGGTGGATTTTTTTTTTCAAATCAAATCAAATTAAATACATGTATTTCTCCCAGTATGTAATATAGTTACAATTATACAGCAATATTTAATCTTAGAATGTTAAACTATAATTGAGAGACAAGAGCTCAAACTAGGTAGAACCTTGTGCTATGAGTCTCCTGCCCCCCCCCCTCCCCCACTCTTATCTAATTATATAATTGCATTCTATTGTCTATATTATTGAGACTAAATATAAAATATGTTCGTGTGTGTATTACTTGATAAGACGGTGCTTTTATTATGTTTTATATTAAATCTAGAACTACAGAATGATCTATGCGTACTTTTTATTATGATTATAAGAGAGATATTTACGGCAATATTACGTTGAGGCAATAATTGGAACTAGAAAACGAGAGATGGTAAAATTCAAAGTTACCTCAGAAGGGGGATAATATTGTTATTGTGCAGCATAAAGTAATAGAGACGGGAGATTTTTTACGTAAAACAGAATAAGCAAATCCAGCAAAGGGATGTTACCACGGGAGTAAGGTGTGTTATTCTGCTCGTATATAAATTATTTAATCAAACTGTAATACCTCACTTGGCAACACTGTAATTGAAACTGTATCGTTATGATGGGTGATTTATCAAAAGTCTCATTTTAAATATTTATTTTACCTGTGCTTAAATTATGAGAGATATTTTATTACAATTCCCACATATATTTTCGAATAAAAATTAAAATTTGAAATCTCACACATAGTATAGAATAACTAATATTGTAACAATAAAATACATATTTTTTACTGATAATTATTAGATACTTAAAATTAATTATTGGTTAACGAATATATATTCAAATCTGTATATATGAGCATGATAACTTAAAATGGTGTCCCATCCACGTTAATATCGCGCAAAAGGTTTTAAACTTTCAACTTAATATAACATAGTTTCAACAATGAAGTTGTTTAACGGCCGTTTTCAATAACCTATCTATCCTTAGTTTAACTTACTAGAGGTAGACAAATCTATCCTTTTACGCTTACTTACATTTCAATAACCTATCGACATAAAGCATTGGACTATAACTATATTGGACATAACATAACATAGATCTTGTCATTAAACGGTGATAGTAATATGTAAATGAGTAAGCAACACAAGAACATAAAAATCCAGTCATATTAATCCAAACAGTCTCGCGAATATTATTTTAATATATCTCAGTGGATGATGAGGCCTGTTTCATTTCATTACAACCTTTATCCTACCCACAGTGAAAATATAAATTATTAAAGAGATACTCGTATCCAAAAAAGCGGAATAATATATCAAAAATTACTTAGCAACCTTGTTACTTTGTTTTATTTGATGCACCAAATGAAAAATGCAAGGCAAGGATTTAAATCCGACTCGAAAATTTCAGAAAAATGAGTGTGAATTCCATTCACTAAGGGGGTCGTTTTGTTTCATACTGAAGTAAACGCTTGCACCCGGCGCACCTAAAAAGCACTAAGATATCTACCATCCTTTGCTGATACGATATGTATAAGGGGCGCGGCGATTCTAACAACTTCGACCTTTGCGTTATTAGCCTTATTATAAGCGGATAGAGTTGAATGTTCCGTAACATTACGCCGCTTTTCCAGCACGTTTGGAATTGGATCTACCCATTGCTTTACTTATTGCGAATGTACACGATTTTTGTCAAAAGTAAAATTTGATTATCAGCTGCGATTGCAGATTTAAAAGGTTCCATTGCTATACAGTTGCTTAATGGCTACGTAATATAAATGCTAGCGAAGGCTTACGTTGGATTAACTATTCTATCAAATGTATTTGTATGAAATTGTTTTGTGGGAAAAGGGATGAGACGAGCATAACGTTCAGCTGATGGAAATTGATACGCCCTGTCCATTACAATGTAGTGCCACTCAGGATTCTTGAATAAACCTAAAAATTCTGAGCGGCACAACAATTGCGCTTGTCACCTTGAGACATAACATGTTAAGTCTCATTTGCCCAGTAATTTCACTAGCCACGGCGCCTTTCAGACCGAAACAAATTAATTTTTACACATTACCCGTCTTCACGGCAGAAATAGGCGCCGTTGTGGCACCAATAATCTAGCCGGCATCCTATGCAAAGGAGCCTCCCACTGGTAAAAGTAGTCCGCAATATTGAAGTATTATTTATTTTACTAGTACTATTGTTATATTACGGCTTCGAAAACAATTCTTTGACTAATTAATTGGTAGTAAGATATAGAGCGATATAATAAAAACATAACATTCAGTATTCGTCTCGTTAAACAGAAGCTGAAACATTAATAAAATTCTTCAGCAAGAAGCGAGAAATTTATTTTTTGTGCTTGCTTTCTTGTAACACGAGTTGAGCTGTTTTTTCTTTAAGAAACGAAGCAAGAATTTAATAAGAGCATTGTTTTTGAAATGTTCGAAGATTGTGGATGCCGCTCATAAACTTAATCTTACTGACTTCTCTAAAATATGAAACTTATTCAATAAAATATGGGCGAAACCCTTATTAGTTTTACAAAATAATATTGTGTGATGTTACTGGACTTCCATATTGTCGCTTCGACGTACATGAGACTTAAACTCCAAGGCATTGATTATTTCGACAGCTCCGTTAACAATACTTGTAGCTCAGCGGAAGTGTTTCCTAAAATTTTAGTACAATTTAAATTCAAAGATGGAAGAGAATCATTTTGAAAGTAGAACGTCGTCCCGTATTTTCATAAAAAAAATTAAAAATGTTTCAGTATATTTTATTAGACTGCGGATTTTTTTTATGATCATAATATTTTTTTTTATTATAATCATCCAATACATTGCAATAGATATGAAATCGCGACATATTCATTAACTGTACTAGCTATAATAACAAAAAGTTATTATATGTTATATCCGAATCACTCCAGCAAGATATACAGTTAAATGAAACACATCAGTGCTGATGGTACGATGGCAAGCATCCTGATGGAATGATCCTGGTGACTTGGGTACAGGGTAGGGCGCTGGAGCTCCCGGTCCGATGCTTTGGCTCCTTCTCATGTCCAAGCTTCTTCATTTACGATCGACAGAAAGTTTATTCTGTACTAAATTGAAATAAAAGTTACCAGAAACGTCATATACAAGGCAAAGTCGCAAATAAAACTTTAACAAGCGATGCTATCTTTTGCTTCTTCCTTACAATAACAACTTATAACGGGGAACGTCTTTCAAACGTTACGACTCAGGTATTAAATTCAATTTTTATTCATAACTAGCTGACGCAGCAAACGCTGTATTGCCATATAAAGTATTAAGAAAAAAAAAACAATATTTAACATTTTTAGGGTGTATAAGAAATAGATGACGACTTAAGATTTATCCATCTACATAAAAATAATCTGATAGATAGTTAACAACTGTAGTTAATCTACCAACTATAGTTAGCTAAAATTAAGTTTATTTCTTACCTCCTGTGAAAGTTAGAAACATAAAAAGATTCTAATTAGTTATGCATTTTCAACTATTATTTTAATTTGATTTCTGAACGACGGGGGACACATTAAATAAAAATCAAAATCATTTGATTTTATTTAAATCCGAGCATTTTCATATTTATTCACCTTTTAAACCTTCTCTGGACTTCCACAAATAATTCTAGACCAAATTCAAATATTTTTATTCAAAATAGGATGTGAAATCACTTATTGAAAGTCAAAAAAAACTACCACCCATTCCAAAGTGAATGCCTCAGGCCTGAGAAGAATGGGCGCAGCAAACTCAGCGGGCTTTTTTTTTTCATCAAAACATGTTTTACAATTAAAGTAACATTTACAAAGTAACATTATACAATTAAACTTATTATTTAATAGCCTGAGGGCGGTCGCTCCATTCCCAATCTGTGGGATCATTAATAAAGTCATTTATGTTATAGTAACCTTTACCTCACAAACGTTTTTTGACAATTCTTTCGAATAACGTGACACCGTTGTTTTGAACATTTTCTGGGATCTTGTTGTAAAAGCATATACATCGCCCCACAAAAGACTTACTAACTCGACTAAGCCGAGTAGTAGGCATCATCAGTTTATGTCTGTTCCTGGTGTTAACATTATGGTTATGACAGTTTCTGGCAAATTCACTTATGTGCCTATGAACATACATTACATTATCAAGAATATATTGAGAAGCAACAGTCAAGATGTTAATTTCTTTGAATTTTGCTCTCAATGATTCTTTAGGACCTAGGTTATAAATAGCGCGAATAGCCCTCTTCTGCAGCACAAATATTGTATTAATATCAGCAGCGTTGCCCCATAGCAATATACCATAGGACATAATCCTATGGAAATAACTAAGGTATACTAGTCGCGCCGTATCTATGTCAGTTAATTGTCTAATTTTTTTAACCGCGTATGCTGCAGAACTAAGTCTGTTCGCCAATCCTTCAATATGGGGACCCCATTGTAATTTGGAATCTAGAGTTATGCCAAGAAAGCCAAAATTAGCCAAATCGGTTCAGCCGTTCTCGATTTTTTGCGAGACTAACGAACAGCAATTCATTTTTATATATATAGATATGATTTAGAAATCACTTAGTAAAAGTTAGAATCTTCCACCCATTCAGAAGACACATTGTCCGCTGCAGCACAAAAAATATACTGTAAATACCTTTCGAGAGCATGATAGTTTAAAAAAGCTATATTTTCTATTAAGCTAAAATATATTTCCATGCGCTATTTCATAAACATTTTCTTTCGCAAGTCGAGCTCATTGCTTACAATATAGGTAACTTGGTAATGTTCCAAAAAGCCTGTTAAGCCACGAGCCTGAGTGCGCCGTCCTTGTATGATAAATGTCAAAAACAGACGCATTGCAGGATAATGATACTGTTTGTTGTTCTACGATGCAGATAATTAGTTGATTACGAACGAAACGCTATTAAGTACATATCGTTGTACGTAACTAAATTACAGTTGCAGTTATGAACTTAAAATTATGTTCATCATCATATTATATGAGGGACGAGACGAGCAGGACATTCAGCTGATGGTCATTGATACGCCGTGCCGTACAGGATTCTTGAAAAACCCAAAAATTCTAAGCGGTACTACAATTGCATAACATGAATAACATCTTTCTGAACTTAACTACACTAAAACAACGTAGACAAAGAGAAGATCTGATAGAGACATTCAAAGTGTTAACTGGTCAGTACAATGTAAGAGATATCAATAAGATCTATAGCATGAGTTCCAATTATGAGGACATACATTAAAACTAACTAGTTTGGTAGAAACACTAGAAAGAACTCCCTACCAAATCGGGTAGAAAAGTTGTGGAACGGTTTACCAAAATCTGTGGTTAGTGCAAAATCAATAAATTGCTTTAAAATAGACTTGATGAACATTTAAAAAAAAACTATTTTGTAAACACAAGTGCAGTGATATGCACGCATCAGATCAATTATCTGCTCGTGCATTATAACAGTATTAATAATGAACTATCTTACATTGAAAGTTCCGAAGATTAGCTGAAACAAATAGACAAGTCAGTATTCTCGGAACAAGTCGCTTAAGACTCTCGTATCAAGTAAACCAAAGGATCAGAATAGTGGGGACCGTGAAGCCTTCCAGTCCGCAGAAAATTTCTGCACTTCTGGGTGGCGCTCAGCTGGCTAAACTATAAAGGATTCACTGGGCATAATAAAAAGAGTGTCTCAGTGCGGACAAAAGAGTTCTTTCCAATTTATCACATTTGGTAAAGAGCGGTCATTGCAGAAGACTTTTGGGAAGACCTAGAGTAGAGTAAAACATGAAGCTTCAGATCGTCCACGATGGTGGATCAATTTGGACGCTCACAGCCTCATCTAGACAGCAATGCTTCATGTCAGTGTCAAAAAGCGAGCTTTCAACCGCATCACTTTGATGTCTGGCGGTTGAGAACCGCATGCTTTGTGGAAAAAAATGCCTGACACAGTCATTTTTTTGGGAAACGCGCAAAGGACTAGCCAGATAGCTAAGGTCAGGCGCTCATGGTCATCAGATACATTGCCGGCCTATGGAAGTTAGATTTAGAATTTAGATTATATTGGGTGAAATCAAGTGCTCACCATACCCACTTGGGGACAGTAAATATGAAATCCATACAATTTCTTTATTTTATTTCTTCTAGTTTATTCGTATGGTATCACAACCTGGAGAAACAACAAAAAATCATAAAGATTTTCCAATACACTTCTCAACGGCTTTGATAAACAGAGACCAAGTAGGTATGATTGATATGCAAAATTATTACTTGCGCACGTCAACGCACGCAATCCCAAAAGCGACCCCAAAAGTAGTTTCTGTCACGGCCTAAGCTAATTCAGCGACCTAACCAAATTATAACCTGCACCTCCAGGAAATACAATAGTTTCAGAGAAGAAGTTTGTCATAGGGGAGTGACGCTGCAAATTTAGAGAGAGAGATGATGTTGAAAAGAAACAACAGATCCAAAAAATCGTCTTATCCTACACAATTAACCCACCCGCGCCCCCATTTAAGGTCGCGTCAATTCCCTGAGTCCTTTAGTGTTTCAGTGGAGATAGCTCCGCCCTAGAGAAACGGTGATCAGTCAGGTGACACACAAGCACGCTAGCCCATTTAATAAATGAAGTATAATCACACACACACAGACGGTCTTGCATCCATCTACGAACATCTGTGATGTGAACTCGACTCACATTTGCATAAAAACCGGTTACTCGCCTTATAATTATTCCTTTGATCCCAAACATGAGATTTGCTGCTGAAAATCATGAAAGTGATTATGTTAGTACCTACACTGCGACTGTTTACAAATTTATTATAGAAATTCTCAAATAATTTAGCGTGTCGCTTGCGCGATACTTGTGATAACATTTTTATTTCATTTAATAAATAAGAAGTTCGTGCAGCACGCTATTTAAGTTTAATGACACGTGGAATAACCTCACAATATATTTTACGAAGAAAAAACAATACCTCTTGGATCATAATCTATGTTTCTGACCTTTGCTGCCCTCTAATAATAATTCATTAATATGTTTAAGACAAATAAAAAAAGCTATAAAAATCATTTAACGGGATAATATTTAACATGATTCAAGGTTTTGGTTCTAAATTTCCCTGATATATTTTTTTTTCTGTCCTGGCTATTTTTGACGCTTTACAAGCTCTCCTATTTTTGATTATATCTATATATCCTGATCATCACATACCCTCTACAAATATATGCAGTAAATTTACTTTTATCAATGACTAAAACGACACAAAAATTTCACTTTTTAATAAGAAACTTTTTTAAGACATAGAAAAACTTTATGGAAAAAGTATTTTACATTTATATTTTACAATATAAAGGAACATAATATTAAGATGTGAATTTCAGCGTCCCCATAAGCTTATCTGTTCGTGAAGTGTTCTTGAACATGACGATTGCAACTTGACTGCACTAGACCTAGTAAGACTCGAACTAAAGACTTTGTAACCGAGGTTGGGCGATGCAGTATCATATGTTGGTCAATCAATATCAGATACGAGAAATATATACTCCCATTTCTATAGTGGCGTATTCGATGGTGTTTTAACATAATAATAATAAGGGCCGCGTACCTTTTAAATTATAGCATTTATTTTTATTTTTCTCAATAATCCACAAATGACGTCACTCAAAATTAACCAACCCATCTTTGCCACACACTTGTGAAACTCCTACCCTTGCTGTGGCGTCAGGTTTTTATCAACTCTATTTATAAATAAGAAAATGTATATATAATATAGCTATTTTTCAAATTTTGCAATAGATCGGGCAGTGAAAAAAAAAAATAGTAAGCACGTTAAGTAAGTAGTTAGCACAATGTCCAAGTAAAGTTACGAATAGGCTACTTGCTAATTATCTGTCTATTATAGACATCATTTGCGTTTTACAATGTATCACAGTGCTATCTGCCAGAAAAATGCTATTTAAATAATAGGATTGATCTAGAAGCAAATATCACCTGTTTGAGTGACAAGCATTTGACAAAATAATGTCAATTTATATAATGTTAGGGGAGCCCAAGAGACTAAATAGACATTTACTCGAGCGTCGTGGGTACCTAGATGATTGTGAAGGTTAGATGCTTAAAAGAAAAAAATGTTTATATGATGTGTAACCTATCTCTGGTGGGGGCAGTGCGTACAGCAATGTAAAAAAAGTGTCACAAGTGACGATACTCAAGTGCTTCAGATATTAATAATGTATGCACGCCAAGGGTTTCTGCTTACGGAAAAATATTAATCTGTCGATTTGCATGGTGAGAGTGGCCAAACGAAGGGGTAGAAAATAGAAAAATCTTATATGGCGCGTCATTGAGACGAGATATTAAGTGAATGTGTGTAAAAAGTGTAGTTCCTATTCAAAAAAAGTTCTTATTTCAATCTGACGCGCTCGAGTTGTTCTAACGATCGATTTTTTTTACTGATTTGATGGGCTGCTCTATACATTCGACCCTATATTCAGGGCTCAGGTATGGTGGGAGTACTTCAAAAGGTGCAAGTTTACCTCCCTTATGTCAATATGACGCACTCGAATAAATCCCAAAATCCACGCTTGGACTCCTCTACTATAATTGGTTTGTTTATATTATGACTTATAGACAATTATGAAAGGCTCATGACAACTGATTAGTTGACATTCTCAAATTTCGTTACACGAAAGCGGAAGTTGTGAAACAACCCCTTACTATTTTAGTTTTAAGAATACGACGTCACAAGACTTTTGATAACCCCGTCCCTTGTCCCAAAATTTCACATTTAGTTAGTTTCCTCCCCCCTTAAAATGTAACGTAAATTATGGATGGCCCGTTATGTGGTCTGCTAACAGGTCTGGTTTATGGATACATAATAAGTGCTTGAATTCAATACTCAATACCTACCTACCTACCTCAACCTACTTGATAGATAAAACACTAAAGTAGTTTATTTAAAGTTGAAACTTCTTAAATGAGAAAATCTTTTATGGCAAGAGAACTTTATTTTGTAGGTATTTTTTTAATGATATTGAGCCGTCATGCTCAACTATATAAGGCTTGTTTATCGGTACCAGGCGAACATGAGTGATGAAATGATAGCAAACTGTTTGAAGAGTAATTGATAACATGTTCCTTATATCCATCATATCATCATCATAACAGCTGGAAGACGTCCACTTCTGGAGAAAGGCCTCATCCACCGTATTCCGGCGAACGGCGATTATGTCGTGATGTTCGACTTGCAATTTCGTACCAAATGAACATAAATATTATTAAGGTAATGTGGTTGATAGTAGTGATGGAAATCACTCATCATCCTAGCAACAAGTACCCAGCCTTAAATTATCTCTGAATATATCGTATTGACGATCTGACAGCCGCGTATTACGATTCCAATTTTAATTTATATGTGTGCCTTAGCTAGTTAAGTATTCAAGATACTAAGGAGGTAATTCCAAGCGCGAGGGACTGCTTATAAATATATGTATATAAAAAAATAACAAAAAACACTATATCAAAACAATAGATATAATATGCACTAAAAGTATTAAAATATTGCGTATTTTTTTCAATCTAATTAATTAATCCAAACGGAAAGCACCAGCTTTAAAATAAAAAAAGAACTATCAAAATCGGTTCACCCAGTTACGACTGGTGTAAAAAACAAACGAAAAAAAACATATCGACGAATTGTGAACCTCCTTTTTTGAAGTCGGTTAAAAAAGCCGTCCAAACTAACATATTGCATGATAGAGCTCACTTTATAACAGAATAAATTTAAAATAACTCCGCGATGTGACATTTAAACCCTAACTTTTATGAAGCAGTTTAAAAAATTATTAGCCTTTTACGCGGAAAGGTCAAGCGAAAACAGGCACGCTCCTTGCGATGACTTTCATTCGTTATTAATCTTCGACATAGCCACAGTATTATTAACCTTTCTGTATATAATCTATTGTTTGAATATTTCTAATTATTATTTAATAGTCACGTCATTAATAGAGCACGGCAATACTTCAAGCCGGCCCACATACTAGCGCTCTACAAAGCGCAGGTCCGGCCACACATGGAGTATTGCTGTCATCTCTGGTCTGGCGCACCCCAGTATCAGCTCGATCCATTTGACCGCGTGCAACGCAGAGCAGCTCGAATTGTCGGGGACCCAGTGCTCTGTGAACGGCTGGATCACTTGGCGTTGCGTAGGGACGTGGCTTCATTGTGTGTCTTCTACCGCATTTATCACGGGGAGGGTTCCGAACAGCTGTTTAAGCTGATTCCTGCCGCCGAATTCCACCTTCGCACGACACGCTACAAGTTAGGATATCATCCCCACCACCTGGATGTGTGGCGGTCCTCCACAGTGCGGTTTTCAAGGAGCTTTCTTCCACGTACTACAAAGCTGTGGAATGAACTTCCTTGTGCGGTGTTTCCAGGACGATACGACATGGGTACCTTCAAAAAAAGCGCGTACACCTTCCTTAAAGGCCGGCAACGCTCGTGTGATTCCTCTGGTGTTGCAAGAGATTGTGGGCGGCGATGATCACTTAACAACAGTTGACCCGTACGCTCGTTTGTCCTCCTATTACAAAAAAAAAATTAATGCTTCCGACTTCAAAAGGAAAAGGCTTTATATTATTTATTTATTTAGAGAGGGTGGCTATTTGTCTAGTCCTGATAGGTCCTAGTATCAGCGCGACCAGATGTGTTGGATATCTAGAATTTTGTGGGAACAGTGGTCCATCGACCCTTCTTCCCTCTACTTCAAGTCCAATTCGATAATGCTATTTCGCTTGACTCTCTTTGGATGGTTTATTGTGACTGGGACCAGAATTGAACTATTGTGTTCGCCACTCATACTTATAGCTCGTCGCCAACCCTGCCGCCAGTTAGTATTCTGGTAATTATGCATAGATTTTTCCTGTTCAATGATATGCCTTCATTCGCGTATCTGTTATTGAATGCCGTTAACAGTGCGTTGGAATGTTTTAAACCAGTTGAGTTGCTCCAGTGTTTAAGTGCTTCTTGTTGACATTGGTTTCTCAGGGCGTATCACTTACCATCAGCTGAACGTCGTGCCTGTCTTGTCCCTTACTGTCATAAGAAAAGGATTCACTAAACATTATTTTCACCCACTACAGACGTTATTTTAGAATTTTGTGGATTGGAATAATTATCAAACATTATACATACATAATATGTATAATTTATTTAACAATATTACAGGATTATAAGATACTAGCTGACCCGGCAAACGTTGTTTTGCCATATAAAGTATAATTCACGCGATTTTCATCATTTTGTTCTATTGTCAATAGTTTTTGCAGCGCACGCAAAAATAGGTTTTCGATTTTACACCTTGTGTTACAAAATAGCAATTTTATTACGGATTTTGAAAAAAAAACATAGCCTATAGCCTTCCTCGATAAATGGACTACCCAACACTCAAATCGGACGAATCATTCAAATCGGACCAGTAGTACCAGAGATTAGCGCGTTCAAACAAACAAACAAACAAACAAACACTGCAGCTTTCTATATTAGTATAGATGACTTTCAGTGCATAAAAATGATTATTGTTACAAATGAAACTCGTCTGAAACTTTAATTTTATTTTTTATTAAGTTGTGTATATTAGCTTTTCTACAAAACACTCTGTTGTTAATAAACCCGAAGTAATGTTATTCCAAATTTAAAGGGTTTTGTCTTTATCTCACCTTTGTCACTACAGAATAATGTGACAGGGAGAAGTAATTCAAAACTCGGAGTTAACATTGCTTTTATTAACAAGACAGTTAGTGCGTCAAATTCTTTAATTAATTAATTTAAAAACAGTACTTTTTCACTCGCAAATTTTCCATTACAAGTGAAGTAAAGGGTTGAAGAAAAGCTAAGACTATTGGTAGTGTAAGTCGTCAGAGGTCGCCGGGTCAGCTGAGAGGCGGTAGTGCGGCGAGGGGGAGGGGGGTGTGGTTACCATGGCAACGTGCCCCACAACACGCCACTACGGCGCCGCGACCCTACACTACCTACCTACTTACCGATTGTATGTTTTACGAGTTTGTTTCAACATATAGACTATGCTCACGTGAAGTTTGTACACCTTTGATCCCGCTCTATACATATTTGACTTAAACAACGCTTTGGCATAGAATACTTTGTACTGCAAATATTACTGTTACATAGAACAAGATACAACCGAAGGCTCCAAATTATGAAATGAAATTAAGGCGATAATTTGTATTAAAAAACAAAGAAGGGTGTTTGCAAGACCACATGACAGATGAGAAGACTTCATCAAACGTTAATAATACGATTAAATGTTTGGGCCCTTATTCATAACGTAATGAACATTAATGTATAGATTACTCTGGTAAATTAAATTCTGACTGCACGCTCCCTTTTTCTACCGTAGCCGACTTTACCCGAACGTTACATAGCCCTCGAAGCTTAGGCAGAGATCTATAGGACGTACTTAGACATTGCTCAGACTTTACTTACGTAAAAAAAATTTAAGAAAAAAACAACTGACTTCAATAACACTAATCCAAAACAATAGATATAATAAGCACTAAAAAGTATAAAAATAATTGCGTATTTTTATACAATCTAGCTTCGTGGGCTATGTAACGTTCGGGGCAAGTCGCCTCCTTTTTAGTACTTATTACATTTATTGTTTTGGAATAGTGGTTTTGAAGACGGTTGTTTTTTTGTTATTTTTTTTTATTTTTTGATTTTTAAGTACACTAACTAACAATTTGTCTAAATATGTGTAGATATACCAAATATTTCAATGCAGCAATGAACGTAAGCGTCTGCAATTTGATTACAGACAGAAATTCTGCCACAGATCGCACCCTTACTGTAAGTCGTTAAGGAGTCCCATTGATCATCATATTCGACTACGACAATTACTTGACCATAACTATGTTATGGTAGATGACTTAAATATACGGATAGCATAAAAAAGATTCGGCCGAGTATCGTTAATTTGCTCCTAAGAATTGAAGAGTTCCGTTACTTTTTCATGGATTCCGTAATCAGAACCTAACCAAAACTATCTTTGAAGTATATCCTTTCTAATAAAATAAGAATCATCAAAATCGGTTGGCGCGATATTGAGTTATTCGTAAATTTATCATCCACTTTGAGAATTTTATGTTTTTCTCATGGATGCCATTGTTTTAGATCAGGACCAACCAATACAGTTACAATGGGACCAAACGGGAAGTCACCCGCTTTTAAATAAAAAAATTATTATCAAAATCCGTTCACCCAGTCGAAAGTTTGGAGGTAAGAAACATAAAAAAAAATACCGACGAATTGAGAACCTCCTCCCTTTTTTGAAGTTTTAAAAACTTAGCTAGACTTCAAGGGTCTTAACAGACATACGGACGGACGGGCGGAAAATACAGTGGTTCTATAAGGGTTCGGTTATTTCTATTGTGGTACGGAACCCTAAAAAGTTAAAAATGATGTTTAACAACCTTAAGACTAGCTTTTTCTTTGATGTCACATGGAACCATTGACCATATAGCTCATAGACGCCTAATTAAGGGCAAACGCTTTTATATACAGACATTAGGAACACAGACCTGATGAATTATGTTGTGGTCATTATGTGACCCAACGCCCACTGACCTCAGTAGGTAGATTGACTTGATTGCATTGTGAATATAATCTTACTAGCTGACCCGACAGACGTTGTTTTGTACATAATAATTGAAATACAATTTTATATGACTTTGTCAATAATATTTCATATCATCAATAATATAAAAATGAATTGCTGTTCGTTAGTCTCGCTAAAACTTGAGAACGGCTGGACCGATTTGGCTGATTTTGGTCTTGAACTATTTGTGGAAGTCCAGGGAAGGTTTAAAAGGTGAATAAATATGAAAATGCTCGGAAATAAATAATAACAACATTTTTGTTTTTCGTTTAATGTGTCCCCCGTCGCTCAGAATCAAATTGAAAGAATTGTTTAAAATGAATAACTAACAAGAATCTTCATATCTTTCTAACTTTCACAGGAGGTATGAAATAAACTTAATTTTAGCTAACTATAGTTGGTAGACAGTTGTTAACTATCTATCAGATTATTTTTATGCAGGTGGATAAATCTTAAGTTTTAATCTTAAGTCGTCATCTATTTTTCATTATAAATATAATATTGTTTTTTATTATAAATATTGTTTTTTTATTTCTTATTATTTTATGTGCCAATACAGCGTTTGCTGGGTCAGCTAGTCATCAATATTTCTTTCGTAAAATATGCTCCCTGTTATAATGAAATTGTTTCACAGCAGAACTCTCAAACCGTGCGTCAATAAATTCTCTCATACAAAAATGTACCAAACAAAACAAATATTGAAATAAAAAACAATTATGGGTCGAAGTCGAAATAAAAACCATCCTATCTCTCGAGTTGGACTAAACTGCACTCCATGAAGAAATCCCTATTAAAATCCGTGCACTGGAAACAAACATCAGAGCACTGGCTTTTTATATAATCTTATGAGTATACTAGTTTATAAGTAAGATGCATAGTACAGTAAACATTTTATCAGCTTACTTCTGAAATAGCAGTAAATATAAAAATTTAAGAAAAACTATAGATAGAGTCGACTACAACATATACCAACTCCGAGGCAACAAATGGCGCTTAACTTCACAGTGACAACTATGATAAATACTATCTCGACTGTCAACCTGTCACTCTCGCTCTGAAAAGGTCACTAAACTTCGAGTTATCTATATTTATAAGAAAGAATGTATGTTTGTATGTTCCCTAATAACTCCTAAACTATTCGACCGATCTCAATGAAATATTTTGTAATAGATTCGTTGAAGCTCAAGGAAGGATTACATACATAGTTTGTCGTGTCACGATCCCACACACGCATTGACCAAATCTCTCGAACCTTTTATTGACAGAACACTGCTGTCGGGTCAGCTAGTATTAAATAATACTGAAAATATAACTTTCACGCAAAACAATAATGTATAAACACAGTTAAAATTACACGCGTTTTAATCCTTTACAAAGTATTTTATTTAAATGTGCAACACTCGCGTTAATCTACTAAATAGGGATTGTACTAGATAGAGTCGTTGCAATAAGCTAATAAAATTATAATTTGACTCTTTCTATATTCTACATGCTTAAAATAAACAATAAATTTAAATCGCGTAAAATTTTGCATTCATGTAATGCTTCAACGGAGTTTCATGTAATACTTCCTTAGCAGGTGGATATCGGATATCTAGTAAGCTTATTATTGAACACCTATACACATAAAAAAGAAAGAAAGGCTACACACGGCACATAAAAACTTCCAGTGAAATATTAATAATAGAAGAATCAGACAAGTTCAGATAAAATCATAACAGTGCATTTATTTGACATGATCTTGAAAATATACGAACCCATTCATTCATTTTTAAAACAATTATCAAAATTAATAGATGTACTAAATAAATAACGCATTAAAATTATGAAAATAAATTGTTTATCATTAAAATGAAACGATCAATTAAAACAAGAAGTACTGGCAAAAGGAAATATTACAATTTAATTAATTTTCAGTACTTTTAATTAATGAATGAACTCTAATACAACTATACCACAGAGTACATAATTACTGTACTAATTGTCACAATTATTTTAACAAAACATGGCAAAAGTTTTCAATGGATAAGATAGACTTGATTTATTAAAAAACGGGTTCGCTAAGAAAATTCAAATAAATCTTGAATTTAGGTATTTTATCACATTACTTATAACAAATAAATGTTTTGTAAATCTAAAGTGTGTGACGTTATTAAATACATTCCGGATGACCGTTCGTGAAGAACTTTCGCTGTACTAAAGGTTAATTTTTTTTTTATAGACAAAATTTTGGAATTTTTTATATCAAGGAATACCTATGATTCATTTTAAAAAATATAATTTACAGAATGATAACTTAGAATTATTTTATAATTACATAACTAAAGCTTTAATATAAACGACACAGAAAGAAATCAAAGATGACATTTATTACATATTACCAAATTACATTTCAGTGTCACAGAATAAAAAGGCGTAGTCGTTGCCTTGGCGTGGGGTTTGCTTGGCTCAAAATACATATTTTAAAATTGTAGTTAAAGTTAAAAAAAAGTTATAAAATTTACCAGCAAAACAAAGGCCCACAAAACGAGAATACTCCAGACATCTATATGTACTTTCATAACGTCGTGATAATAATAATAAACGAACTAAACACGTGTTGTATGAATTGGATTCAATCCAAAAATTAATAAAACTATTAATAATTGTACCTAGTATCTGGTGATTACTGCATATAACGAAAGCACACAGAGAAATAACTAGATAAAAGTATGTTGAAAAAGTTATTTATACATATTCGTACTAAAAAAACTGATTGTCAGTATATTTTAATTGCACAGGTGAATATTACAATAATGTTTCTTTCTTTTCTTGCAGTACAAAAGTAATTCTTCTCTAAAGTAACTAACAAAGAATAGAAACAATGAGTGAAGAGTCTTTCCTCAAGCATTCCTGACACGACTCGGAGGAAAAGAACCTTAGAAATGTTCTGAAAAACAGGTACTTAATGCAAACTGAAATATGAAAGGGACACTTCTATGCAATCTGGGTTATATTATACAGCTTGTTGCAACCTTGGAGTTCCATTGCGTCGTTATATTCAGGTTATTTTTCTAACGTTTTCAAAAGCTTAGTGTTATTACGTTTTAACTTATTATTTTTATAGGCTTTTATTTAATTTTGTGTATTAGTTTGTTAGTATGTGTGTCTTACAATTGAATTTAAAGTCTTACAATTGAAATTTTACATGCATTTTTTGTTCGGGCATATGCAAATGACTTCATTATATTTCATCATCATCAATTTTTTTTTGTAATAAACTTTATCAAATTTATGCCTACATCAGTATTTTGATGATAATTTTAGTTAAAGAATGGAATTAATGATTAAAAAGTGCAAAAAAATAGAAATTTCAGTTGTTTGAAAAGCAACGCCATTGGTCACAGCGAATTTAAAGTAAAAGTATGGCGACAAAAGTCAATTTTCAACCAATCCTCTCCGCTTGTTATATTCTATGAACCATGATGTCATTGTTCCCGCTCACCAAGCGCGCCAAAATGGCGGCAGACATTTAAAGTGTCCGTGTAAGTACTTGGAGTTACTTTTTCAGTGTTTTTATATTATTTATAATAATTTATCGATGTAAACGATCGAAAAATAAAAATTAAAAAAATAGGCATCTTGCCGATAAAAATTATTATGATAACCGTGACAGGATTAGCTCATAAAGGAATTGTACAAAAAAAAAGGGTACATCTTAAAAGCCGGCAACTCTCTATTGATTCCTCTGGTGTTGCAAGGGCGAGTGGAGATAATCTGATATACAAAAAGTGTAGAATAATTGACGTTCATAAAAATTCCACTCCTAATGAAAATTCTAAAGATAAGCGTGCTTGAGCGTATGTATATAGTTTCTTCTTGATTATCATAATAATTTTAAGCCGTTTTGATGAGCAACATAACTTTGAATTGGTTTTTTCCAAAAAAAATGTTTATGGAATGGGCTTTAAGATTTTCACTGACATTAAGACTTTCTATGTATTGGATTCTTTGTCCAGTTCTGCTATAAGATCTCTCCCAGACTAACATATTCAATGAAAATAATATCCCTGGGGTGGAGAGGCTCTAATAAAGTTCGATGGGAGTTCACGCTCTCTCAGATGCTGTCTCTTCTTAGTGTTGAGCGAAGTTCGCTTAGGACGTGATATAGAGTTTTATACTTTTCGCGGCAGAATCTACACCTAACGCACTCGTTAACCCTATGATATCAGGGTCCAGTAAAGATGTTCGCTTAGTACCACCTGCAGGTATGGTCATCTGGTCTCTATTCTATTCTCGATCCTCTTGTAAAACTGTATGCTTTGGATCCTAGCCCAGTGATATTATTGATTTTATCCGGTACAGCTTCACACACCTCAGAATGGTTCAGATCTTATACGAACCTGTTCTGCAAAGTGCTTTAACAAAGTTCTAATGCTATATAACCAATTCAACAAAAATACTTTTACTATTATTTACGCAACCTAACATACTTTTAATTATTATAATTAGTAGCTGCGTATTTTAATTAATTAATAAATATACAATAACCGCGTGCTACTCTGTTTAATGACGGTAAAAGTGGGGTGCGTGACACACGAACCCAAGCATTAAAATATTTCAGATTTTGTCACTCGCTCACAAAAGTTTTATTTTCGTTATTTATGAACACAGTATGTTATGACCATCGTGCATGTAACGCACAGTCACTTAGAAACGAATTTAGGGAGGTATGGTGTGACGGTTTTATTACATCAGACATTATTGTCCGGCATTCTATTTATAGTGAAAAAAACAAATAGGTATAATGACAGATTTTGGATTACTCTTCTCTACTACACTATTTAAAAAAAATCGGCAGTAAAACAAGTCGTAGGTAACGCATATTACTCATAATACACACATCAAAAAAGTCTAAGCAACATGTACTAATTTAAATTTTAGGATGGTTTTTCATATTATAAACGTTGTATTTTATTTTTAAAATAGTATTTTTAGGGTCCTAATATGTAAAAATAACAGCTTATGTCTTTATAAGTTCTTTTAATAACAGATATAGAAACAATATTTGAATATGCTGCAGAAACAACATGAAATTTCTAAAGAAAATGAATTTATTGTGAAAGAATAGGATAATTTAATACAACCTATCAGATACCGTTTAAATAATAAATTAAGACAGCTAATAACTAAATGTTGACTAAGCTATAGATGGCAGTAAAACTCCAGAAGGTTTGGCCGCAGTATTGTCGCCGGAAGCATCGTCACGGGTCGGCGCACGCGCACACAGGATATGAAATCGCGTCCGACACGCAATCATCTATTGTGTAGTAGACTCATTGAATACCATTTGTGAGCAACCAATTGGACTGTGAAAACATTTATACCTACCTGTATACTAAAATACATCATTAAAATATTACTATACATGTGGCCGCACTCGGCTTTGCCCACATAGCTTTTCTTTTAAACGACACCCGAACCAAATTTTGTTTACGTTCTGTTGTTATTTATAAGCAGTACATAAATATGTGCCACAGGCACTGACCTCTACTATATACCACTGGACTGGCGGCTGTCAAAGTGCTTTTGTGCCTGTTTCATACTCGCCATTTTAGCGCTGTTGGCCATGTAGCGAGAGTCTGCGGTACTAAAACTAGTGATAGATGGTGGGAAACTATTTACAAAAAAAAAATTGTGCACTTTATTACGTTGATTCTTGAAGTATAAATAGGGCGGAAAACGAACGAAATTACCTAAATCAAAATGCAAAAATAGATAAGAGTTCTATCGCATCCATTTGTATTATACGTCAAAATTAGTTCCCTGGACGCTCGCGAGTCCAGAGGCTTCAAACAGGCACAAAAAATTTGCTGTCAAACATATGGAACAGCCTGTCCAGTGGTATTTATACAAGTCAGTGGCCACGGGTTTACAATTTTTATTTACGTGTTAAAAGCGGACGATTATACGGTATGAAATTGTATATATATGGTAGCCCCGTCCCTCTGTGTGACCGTGTTTAATAAAATACCCTAAAATTTAAGTTTTTATGTTCGAAATTCGACGTATAACATGTTGGAGGGTTAGGCTATCGCCACCGGAGTATATCGAACACATAACAACGATTATAATTTCATTTCATTTGAACCTCTTTGCAAAAAACAGTGTAGATTAAAGCCAAAAATCTAGACTATGTTAACAAACTTACATTATCCGGTTATTAATGTAATATATAAAAAATAATAGTTTTTAAAAAACTAAAAAAATACGCTTTTATAGAAAATCGCTCCCTATGCAATCTAAAGCAAACCTATAATTTATTAACACATATATAATTATTCGACACACAGGTAAATATAGCTTGATACTTTTGACACGTTACTATAGTGCAAGACTGCAAAATTCATTGTTTTCACGGAGCTAAGTACAGGGAACTATGAGCGGTCGCTGATAGTTGCGGCGCGCATACCTCGCCCACAAGGCCATTCTAATCTCTTTAAACTGTTCTTAGAGTGCCGAAGCCTTTGAAAATGATAAAAAGTGAAACAAAATAATAGTAGGATGAAATCCATTGGAAAAGGACGAGAATATAACAAAAATTAAGGGAAAAATGAATTACGGGCGATCTGAGGTCGGGAAGTGGAAAAGGGGGGTGTTTTAGGGTAAAAAATGTTTTATCTGGATTTCCGGCAAAACTACAAGTCCTATGGCAAAAAGTTATTTGGCAAAGTTGTAGGTAATAAAGAGATCTACAACTTTGAATTCTTTATGAAATGCCTTTTGTTGGACTTAAATTTTCCGAACATTTACAATTGTAATTTATATTTTTTTTTACACCATCGGAAGGTAAAGATTTCAGCGAATAGAAAGCAAATAAACTTTTTGAAAAAAGCTGATATTTTGACGGGTGAATTTTTGATTGAAAATAAGGGTTCTTTTCCGAAATTTGAGTCAAAATAAGGTGAAAAAATAAATATTTCAATTCAAATAAATTACAGTGTATTTGGAACATAAAAAGGTAATTTTTTACAATATTTCGTGAAATTTTTTTTTTTAGTAAAAGATAAAAATAAAAAACCAAAAACTGGGTTTTTTGAATTTTTCACATAAACTTTGAGGTTATGTGAAAAAAGTGTAAAAACAAAAGTTGTAGATATCTTTATTACCTACAACATTGCCGATTAACTTTTTGCCATAGGACTTGTAGTTTTGCCGGAAATCGAGATAAGCCGCTTTTTACCCTAAAACACCCCCCCTTTTCCACTTCCCGACCTCAGATCGCCCGTAATTTATTTTTCCCTTAATTTTTGTTATATTCTCGTCCTTTACCAATGGATTTCATTCTACTATTATTTTTTTCGGTTTCAAAAATTATCGATCCTGGTCTATCTGTGGTGTGTGTGACCTACATGAAATGAAATTTTATTAAACACTCGCAAAATAAATACAATTTAACTTTTATTCGATTTTGCCAGTTTTGTATAATGGAAATATAATTTAATATAAGAAGTTAAAATTAAATAACAACAGTTTATTTTAACATAAAAAGTTTATTTTTAATATTTACTATTCTTCAACTAACGTCTCGAATGTATTTTCTTAGCGGTTAAAAGATTTAGGGGCGTAATCTCCAGGGACACGGGTTTGTATCCTGCATCGTCCATAAATATTGGCACTGAAATAAATTTATTTATTTTATCCCAAAAGGGACTTAAAAAAATGACTATTTTCGCATTTTTTTGCAATGAGAGAAATTAATTATTCTAGGTA
Organism: Leptidea sinapis; assembly: GCF_905404315.1. Taxonomy (NCBI): domain Eukaryota; kingdom Metazoa; phylum Arthropoda; class Insecta; order Lepidoptera; family Pieridae; genus Leptidea; species Leptidea sinapis. The sequence goes on from NC_066299.1 coordinate 5,100,681, forward strand.
CAAAAAAATGTATCCTTCCTGTAGGTTTTGATTTTGTCAAAATATTATATATGATGTCTTCATGCGTTCCTGAGAGGGAATTTACAAACGGATAGACCGACAACGAAATATTCATATCCTTTTAATATTACCAAACCATCGCTGTCCAGTCTAGTTCTATCAACGGGCCATTATCTCCGAAACCACAGTAACTCCGAAACAACTAAAAGTCTCATAGCTAGACTATTATTGCCAGTATAAAGACAATTATAAAAACAAGAAGCCGTGCCTATTCAAAATGGCCGCCATGCTATTGAAAAAAGAAAGTTTTCCTTCATAGATACGGAACCTTAAATAAAACAGTTATAATTAACACATTACTGTTTTATAACTGGCTGCTATCGTTATCATCATTATAAAACGTCCCGGTATCTTACTCGCAGCGGATTTGAAATCGTAACTCCTTCATTGGGTCGAAGAGTTACGGATGGCTACACCCATTGGATGTTGCAACTAGGTATTTAATACTCATAATGAAACTCAGAGAATTCAACTTAACGGAGAAGTCACCATTAACAATTAATCCTTAAGCTCTCTTATTTCTTCAAGTTTCTAATAAATTCCTTGGTGGGGTAGCGGTAGCAAATGCGACTTGCTATGGTTGAGGTCTGTAGTTCGATCCTGTTTCCGCAGAGTGGAATTGGGTTCTTCCGTGATGACTTTCTCAGTAACACCACAGAATCGTGCCTAGTATACAACAATGGGCTTGCCTCCTATTGGGCACCAGTAGGCACTTACACCACCAACTCTAAGACACAGGCGTGACTTTCAAAGGACACGGCCAAAAAAAAAACATTTAATGTACACTTACAAAGTTAATGCATTATCTATACATCTGTACATCTATACATATAAATAAAATTGGAGTGTCTGTTTGTAATATTGAAATAACCGTTTTCTGTTTGTGTCATTGTTCCGGCTAATCTCTGAAATGGCTGGACCGATTTTGACAGGACTTTTATTGGCACGTAGCTGATGTAATATGGAGTAACTCAGGCTACGTTTATTTTAGAAAAAATCGTTTATTATGGAAAAATAAAGTAATGTTGCAATGTCCAAGAAACGGTCTAACTCTAAAAATAATTTATATGGCAAAACAACGTTTGCCGGGACAGCTAGTCCTTAATTAAAGAGAAAGATTAACTAATACGTAATTTTAAACCTCTCTGAACTTGTCGATAAATTCGTTCACTTCCGCCATAATGCACCATTGAAAATATTAAAGAAAATAGTGGATGTTCAAGTTCCTTTGCATCCATTTCAACATGAAATTATGATCCGATTCGCGACGCATCGACTATCTGCATCAATCAAACCTGGCGTAGCATGAAGATTGGCCTAAGTAATTGCTTTGTTTTTACAGACTTGTGGGAAAGAGATAGATATGTGTCGGCCTCTTTCAAGACTTGTAAATTTTTGTCCGGATTGAATCTCTATGTGTACATAATTTAGTAACAATAATAATTTCTTAATGACAAAATATCGCGAAGTAAAAAAATCAACTTAATTTGCATACTAATGACTTTACGGAAAAACATACAAATACATTGGGGTTGAACGCACCTTTGTTTGTTATTGTATCATGTTCGAAGGGGGTTTTCAATTTGTTTGATTGAAGTCCAGTAACCCTTATAAGTACATTTTTAATGAAAGAATGAGTCCACATTTTTTGAAATAGCGTGAATTAAAAACGAATTGGTCGAACTGTAAGAGATACCTTAGCAATGGATTGCGTGTTCAATCTATGGGAGTATTATTTGAAAGTTTAATTAATTATTTCCAACGGAGTAAGAAGCCACTGTTTACATTTGCGTTTAGAAATTTTCTTTACTATTTTGATTGTTAGAATTCTGCGTACCTACTAACGAAATTTTGTCCATTATTACCTCACTAAATGAAATCAGTGCCATCTATGATCTGCTTTGACAACTTAGTTGATAATCCGTCAAGTTGTGGTACCTAGTCGACTAAATTCCCGTCATTTTATTTACCTTTTCAATATTTGAAATTACAAATAAAACTACATAATATATTGTACTCACCTTAAAACATCCTTTTTCTTAGCTTCTAGTTCATAAGTTTTAAAATGTTTATAAAAAGTCTAGTAAATATATTCAAGGTAAAATTTGTTAAATATTAATATTAAATCTAGGCACATTTATGATATGTACGTTGTTACAATTACAGACTAAATGTTTAATTCACAAAATGCACTTTGATAATCGTTCCACGGCACAATTATGTTTTCACTTGCATCGTAAATTGTTCTTATGCGTAACTTCTGGGATAAATTTACACCTTGTTTGCAAACATTTCTTTTGTACTGTGGGCGTGGTTTACTTGTGAAGTTAAGAAAGCACATATGAAAAGAAAACCCTGTTATTTAGATGTTGTATAAATTGAAAAATATTGTTAATTTATGTATGTGTAAGCGTGCTTGGGTTGTGTTAAGATGTCAATGGCGTACTGTGTCTGTCAGATGGCGCGCATGCGCGTTCGATGTTGTTTTGACATTTACCGTAATAAGTCAATACATTCAGTCATAATTTTAAATATTTATATAGCTATTCTAAGACTTACATAAGAATTTAAAACATTGAAAGTCGAATCAACAAGGATACAATGTCTCGTTGCCTGTTATCTACCCTGTCACGTTGGGTAGAGTCCTTGTGTTTACCTTCTGCCATATTTATCACTGGGATTGTTTCGCAGAGCTATTTGACCTTCTTCTTGCCACCAAGTTCTAGTTGGTCACGTAGTATTTGCATCCTCTTTGCTAGTAGGCTTAGTTCCCGCAGATTAATAAAGGGAGGGAATTTTTTCATATAAACGTCTGCATGTTCAAAAAAAGTTCTTACGCACATTAATAATTCGTGTAAAAGGTAACCGAGCCCACTACAATGATTTGTTGCTTGAATATAACATTTTTCACCTATGTCAGCGCCGCACTATAATAGACTGTGTAACTTTAAAGAAGATATGTACTGGTGAGCTGACTTCTTCTGAGATCCTCAGTCTCGTAGGCTTTCACGTCCCAGGTCTCTCCGCTCATGCATTACTTTTAAGCTATCGTCCCCAAGAACAAACATTGGGTTTCGCGCGCCATTACACAGGATGTGTAAATCTTATAACAATTGTTTTATTGACATCGACATATTTTATTTGCTTCTAGGACGCATCTATATTTATATTTTGTATCTCTTCCTATATCGTTCAGTTCCTGTGATGTGTTTATGTGACTAAATGACGTCATCAGGCAGTCAAACAGAGTGTATTATTTTTTTTTAGATAATTTATAAGTTATAATGTAGTACTTAACGCTATAAAGCAGCAACAATACTATGACTACATCTAGCATGCATAGCAGGTAGACTATATGTTGTCATGACCTCTTGTTAATATTCATACAAATTTAGAATTCAATATATTCAGTATTGTTTTGCCGCGTACATACATACAGACAAACAGACAAAAACACTATAAGTTACTTTTTTGAAGATTACCTGTGGGAGGCTCGTTTACACTGGATGCCGGCTAAATTATGGGTAGGAACCACAACGGCGCCTATTTCTGCCGTTAAGCATTTTTGTGTTTGGCTCCGAAGGGCGCCGTAGCTTTTGACATGTTCAAAGTAATTATCAGAAAAAATTGGGCGGAATAAACTTTCATATTTTAAGGTAAAAAATAGGTTTTCTAATGATATAAAAGAAATTATAATTTTGTTCTACTTAGAAGATACATTAACTTTGATCATATTATCGTTCTATCTAGATATTTTGAGTATGTATAATATATATATTCTAGATATTTTGTATATGTATATTTATACATACTAAGTTACGAACAGTGCGCCGTAGCTAGTAAAATTACCGGGCTAATGAGACTTTATATCTAATATCTCAAGGTGACGAGCGCAATTGTAGTGCTGCTCAGAATTTATGGGTTTTTCAAGAATCCTGAGTGGCACTGCATTGTAATGGGCAGGGCGTATCGATTACCATTAGCTGAACGTTCTGTTCGATTCGTCCTTTATTATCATAAAAAAGTCGGTATTTTTTGAGAAACGCACTAAAGAATTATTTTAAAAAAATCATACACATTTTACTTGATGACCATTTTATTATATTATGTAGGTAGGTACTGTTAGACGGAATATTAAAAACGAACTTTTAAAAAAGAAATTTATTTAGAACTAGAAAATATAATTGAAATGTATGAGTGGCTCAGGATTCGGAAGGAGACTGACTGCCTTTATATTTTATTAAGTGACGCCTTGGTCTTAAATGCTGACGCTAATGTTATGTCTGCATTAAAGCATACATATGTGCATATATAACAACCCCCCCTTAAGAGGAAACTTATCGGAAATAATAAAGATAAGTTTTCAGAATATTTGAACCAACCCTAAGTTGCGGTGGAGGTGGTGATGATTGAAACTAAATATCTATTTCTTCAGAATCCTTAGCCCTTACAAAATACTTTGAAAGTAGGATACATAATTTCTTACATATAAAAACAACGATAAAACATACAACTAGAAATAGTGAAATTATACTTATAACAGAATTATTTGAATTATCACTAAAGGTATCAACAGGATTTGCTTTTTGCGTTAAATTTAAGATCTTTTAATTGATGTAGATTAATATTAGTAATTTCAGAAAAGTTAATTTTGGAAATATTGAAACGGCTAAGATTACAACATTTATCAGATATTATATTATAACTAGGTTTTATGAGTAGAATATTAATTTCTGGATTAGATATCTTATTAAATTTAATATTTTTAAAATAGGCTGCACAATTATATGGAATGGTAAGTTTTCCTGTTCCTGAAATGGTTGTTTCAAATAATACATCCTGATTACAGTCTATTGTTATTTTATTTAAATTCGATTCTACAAATATCCAATCAGCATTATTTAGTTTATGCCAAATATCTATATCACCATGTATAAATTTAGTTTGGCAGGTATTTGGAATACTGGATACAGCTTTTGTCATAATTTCTATTTCACAAGACGGATTACCAGGAACAGAGAATATGTTAGTTATTTGACATATGTGTACTTTGGGAGAAATAACTTTCCACTCATTAAAATCCTTTAAATATGTTAATATAGACTTATCAGTATTTATTGCCAGATATCGTTCTGTAGGTATAATGCAAGCATATGAATAAGATGAGTTAACTTCATGCGGAATAGGTAAAGGAACAGTATCATAAACATTATAATCTAAGGCATTAACAAATGGAATCTTAACAATAAAAATCAGTTTACCATTATAATAAAATTTGAAATTAAATCTGCTACATTAATCAAAACATTGATATTACTTAAATCAAAATAATAGGTAAGTCCTTATACTTAGGTATATTTTTATAGACATTTAATAAATCGTTATATAATTGCTTGGGTGTTAAGACAGATGGATGTAAAGTATTGCTTTTTATGAATAAAATAGAATTCAATAAGTATTCAATTTTAAACGCAAGAGTAAACAAATGTGATTGAATACAATTTAAAATGTTTATTAGTTTTACTTTAAAACTATCTATAGTAACTAAATTTGATATATTTCTCAAATTTGTAGATAAATTATTAATGGCATCATTGAGTTTAAATTGATTCTCCAATATTTCATTGACAGATTGGTTAATATTAGAAATAGCAGATTTCGGAACTAGAATAGTTTTCTTTATCGAATTCTCTAACCGTTTAACGTTATCATACAATGTTTCTATTGCTCTATTGTAATTTATCGCATCGTCTTCATCAAGGGTGCCGAATATATGCTTAAAGACTACACCGACGCCAGAGAACCATGCAGATCTTTTGGGTTACTCGCTAGAGATGATATGAGATATGGAATTATAGTCACGAAGTATATCATTATAGAGTGAATCCAAGGGTTGCATTATATTTCGACAGACCGAAATATCTATCTCTATACTTTCCTGACACTGTAATTTAACAATGTTTAAAACATCCTGGGTGTACTTAATATTTTGATCAAAAGAAGTAACGTCTATCGGAATAACTATATGAAGATAATCGTCTATGAGCTTCACAGTGCCCACTGGGTCGAAGAGCAAGCCAGGACCTTCCTTGATGTATTTAATATACTCATTCTCGCTAGCGGCTATGGCGCAGTATGTATTAACCATTCTGTAATGACAAAACTATACTAAACTATCATGCTTATGTAAATAAACCTATAACTTTGTATATGATAAAAATATAATATAGTAAAATATAGCTGTATAAAATGAAATAAGTATTAATAATCTTAACTTAATAATTAATAAAAGAAGAATTAGTTACGTATCCGCGTTGTATGCAGGTTTTACTTCATCATAATGATGTTTTACATATCTTCGGTTTATAAGAAGAGATAAGGTGTTATTGCCATGGATTTTGACGATCTTATATGGACCTTTCCATATAGGAGATAGCGCCTTCCGAAGTCTTACATGATTTTTAATATAGACATATTCACCGACTTTATATTGTTCTGGACGAGTATGTTTATCATAATAATGTTTTGACTTTTCTTTTGAAGAGTTTATATTTTGTATGGCCTTTTCTCTAGACAGTTTAAGGCGATGGTGAAGCATCTTAATATATTCTGGGTATGTGACGTCAGATCGTAAATCAAAAACGGAATCGGGAATGTAGGGCTTGTGCCCGAAAATAAGTTCAAAAAGCGTAAATTGGGTAGTTGTATGGACGGTGCTATTATATGTCAGCATGGCAGTAAATACATATTTATGCCAATTAGTTTGGTTTTCGTTAATATAAGATTTTAAATATTCTTTTAAAGTGGAATAACTTCTCTCCAGAGCACCTTGCGTCTGAGAGTGATAGGGAGATGAGCAAATCTGCTTTATTTTTAAAAATTCACAAGTTTTCTTAAAAAGTTCGGCTGTAAAGTTTGTTCCTTGATGTGTTAAAATTAACTTAGGTTTTCCAAATGATATGAAATGAACGAGACATTCAGATGATTCTTCAGCCGTAGCATTAGATATTGGGTAAGCTATAGAAAATTTTGTCTAGTCATCTTGTAAAGTAAGTATATATTTTAATTTATAAATTCCAGCTTCAGGCAAAGGTCCAACTATATCGAGACTTATTCTATCGAAAGGTCTAGAAGATGTTGTTGTGATTTGTATAGGTGATTTATTAATTTTTCTTAAGGCTTTATTGTTCTTTTAACGTTCTTTTACACGATTAAACATTCTGTTTGACCCTAAATGGCCCGCTATTGGTATATCGTGGTTCTCCTTCAAGATTTTTGTAATTTCTGTAGGCACGGGATATATTATACTATTGTGATGGATATTGACTGTTATATTTGTACCATCAAAAAGATACATTAGCATACTATATATTTTTACAAATAAATTCCTAAAGTCGGAAATAGCTATCTCATTGATTGTGCCGGTAAGTAGAATTCTGTCACTAGCAGATTTTAATGCTTTAAATATATCAGAGTAGGTACAAGTATCAAAGAAATAAAATTTTAGTAAATGGGAAATAGTAAATCCTACCATTTATTTCAGATATTTTAAACGAATGCAGTTCACGTTCTCCTTCTACAACATTGACATTCTCTGAGGCAGAGATTAAATCGGAAAGGTAGGGATTTGACTCATCAAAATCTATTGATACTGGAAGAAGAATTACATTTGCAGAACCCTTAAGAAGGCTCTCGTTGTGCTCTTTTATATATGTATTAAAAATCTTGTTTTTATCTTTAATACATTTTAAATAGTTGGAGTAATCTTCACTAATATTTGTTTGATTTTCAGCTATCTGACTAATGACGCTAGTTGATGGACTAGCGGATACAGTTTTCAGGTAAAGATTGAAGGAGATCGGTGTCATTAGGAATATGTGAAGGTAAGTTTTCAGGATTTTGGTTACTAGTAGAAGGTTGTGGATCAGAATAAGTTTCATGAGGTGAATTGTCTGACGTAAAGAATGGAATCGCAGAGGGCGATAAATTTAAAGGACTCAAATTAGCTGGGTCAAAATCTGTTGACAATAGATCTTCAAGGTTTTGATCTGGCAAACTAGGGATAGATAGATGGGGTGAATTTGGTCTTTGATCTCTGACTTCATCTTCAGCATTATCTGTTGGATCTTTAGAAATTAATGGATTTATTGGGTATCGTGACAATGCATCTGCGTTAGTGTTTATTTTACCCTTTTTATATTCAATCTCGTAGTCAAATTCTTCAAGTTTGAGCCTCCATCTAACGAGCTTGGAGCCCGGGTCTTTGTAATTAAAGAGCCACTTGAGGAGACGGTGATCTGTTATAATTATGAATCGTCTACCATAAAGGTAGGGACGGAAAACTTTAGTACCATAAATGATCGCTAGACATTCTTTTTCAGTGACGTTGTAATTGCATTCAGCCTTATTTAATGTTCTTGAAGAAAATACAAGGGGCGATCTTTACCAATGGATCCTTGTGAAAGTATAGCAGATATCGCAAAATTTGAAGCGTCACATGTAAGTTAAAAGGGTTTAGTGAAATCAGGATAAGCTAGAACAGGTGCGGAAATAAGAGAATTTTTTGATTTATTAAAAGATAATTCCTGTTCATTATTCCATAGAAATGGGACGTCCTTTTTAAGGAGATTGGTTAAATGTTTAGCTAGTTTTAACATATCAGGAATGAACCTGCGATAGTAGGAAACTAATCCAAGGAAGGACTTTATGTCCTTAGGGCACTGGGGTGTAGGAAAGTCTGCCACAGCTTTTATTTTCTCTGGGTTCGGTTTTACCCCTCATCGGTAAGGATATGTCCAAGGTAGGAAACTTCCTTGCGGAGAAATTCGCACTTGTCAGGTTGCAACTTTAACCCGTAGGTGCGGAGCCTGTCAAATACATTAGAGAGGTTGTTTATGTGCTGATCAAGATCGAAGGAGTAGATTACAATGTCATCCAAGTAGACGAAGCATTGTATACCTTGTAACCCAGATAGGGCAGAATTCATAAGTCTTTGAAATGTTGCAGGTGCATTTTTTAGTCCAAAGGGAATTCTAGTGAATTCAAAATGACCTTGTGGAACTGAGAAGGCTGTTTTGGGTGCATCCTGGGGCGACATTTTAATTTGATGGAAGCCCGACGCGAGATCAAGAGTACTGAAATGTTTACATTTGCCCAATTGGTTTAATATATCGGATATGTTTGGGATAGGATAAGAATCGCCGATTATGATATCATTTAGTTAGCGGTAGTCGATTACTATCCGCCACTTCTTTATTCCGGATGCATCCATCTTTTTTGGGACGACCCAGATTGGAGATGACCAAGGGGACGTTGAAGGTTTAATAATTCCTTCTTCTAACATTTTGTTAATTTGTGATTGAACCTCACCTTTGTGAATGTCAGGGAATCGATTTTGTATGTATAGGGATTGAGGAGGATGTTTTAATTTCATGCTGAATACCTTCTGTATAAGTTAACTTTTCAATAGGCAAATGAAATATATCAGAGAATGTGGAACATAAATTAAACAGAGCGTCTCTTTCTTCGCAATTTAAATGGGATACTCTCAAAAGATCTAAAACTTTATCAGTTCTATCTGAAATATTTTGATCATCAATATTCGAATAAAATATAGAGTTATTTTCATTGTACTCTAAACGATTAATTATTAATTTGAGGTCTGAATTTATCTCTATTTGATTTTCGGATGTATTTACCACGGATATATTAATTTTAGAATTAGGTTTTACTTTAACAATACAGTTAGCGATTAATAGAGAATCCATCATATGTTGATCTAGAATGCGAACTTCTTTGATTTCGGGATTATGTACTGAGCATTCTATTACCGTGTCGGTTCTAGGCGCAATTGTATAAATAGGGTTATTAAATTTTTAATTGAAATTTACGTCATCAATACTAAGTTCCTTCAAAGTATAATCTATTTTAATTTTATGTAAAGAAAGGAAATCATTTCCGATAATACCGTCGTATGGAAAGTCGAAATTAGGTATGAGGTGGAAATCATGTTCTATTGAATTAATTTCGATAGATATACAACCTTACGAATTGATTGGATTGTCGGTATGTCCTAAGCCACTGAATGTTATAATGTTTTTATTCACCTCGGGCATATTTTCTATTATATGCATTTTAATAAGACTGATTGTAGCTCCACTGTCGACCAGGAGTCGAAAGGGTTCTGAGGAGAGAGATGTTTGCATTTCAATATAAGGTAAATAATTTTTTAATGGATTTGTGTTAACGTTGTAAGATTTTAATACTTTTTCTTCTTTTTTAGGTATTGGATTTAGAGGATTTGACTTCAGGCTTCCGTTTTGGGTCTGGTTACCCTGTTGTGTAGCCTTGAGAGTTAGGCTTCCGTTTTGGGGCTGGTTACCCTGTCGTGTAGCCTTGAGAGTTAGGCTTCCCTTTTGGGGCTGGTTACCCTGTAGTGTAGCCTTGAGGGTTAGACTTCCATTTTGGGGCTGGTTACCCTGTCGTGTAGCCTTAAAAGTAGGAATGGTGTCAAAATAATTTTTTGATTTGTGATTTTTATTGCAGGGCTTCGCGTGACACCTTCGCGAGCCCACTACGCGTTTAAATGGGTAAGCTGTTGGTCATTATTATCATTAGAGCATAGTTGTCGTGGCTCTGAGTTATCATTATTTAAGTTTTCATTTATGACAAAATTAACTTTATCTGCTCTGGGTCTGGTTGGTTGTAGTCTGTTGTTATTAAATTGTCGTCTAAAACAATTTTCTATTGAATGACCTTGTTTTTTACAGTAGCGACAGAATGGGCTTGAGAAAATCGCTAAGTTGATCCCAATTGTCGAATTCCTTAATAGAGCAAGCTAATTCCGCTTTGCCCTCAAGTTGAGAAAGTATGAATTTAAATAAAATCGATTTTTAAGAATCCGGTGTTAGCTCAATAGCATTATTGCAATTATTAATAAAATAATTTAATATTTCGCGTATCCCATCAAAAGGACTAATGAATTTGAATGAAGTGCTAATTTGTAACTCACTTTTTTCATGTTTACTTTGAGATTCTTTAACCGACATGTTTAATTAAATAAAATATTCACCTATAAAATTTAAAAAGTACTACGGTGTGATAGACGGCCACCCAGATTGTTTATAAATTCACCAGACCAGACCTCACACCTTGCACTTTCACTGTAGTTTTGGAAATATGTCTATTTAATATCTCAATATCTTAATATGGGTTTGCACTTTCACACTTGAAATATTTAAAATTTGAAGACTTACAGGACCACGGCGATATTCACGGCGAATTCAAATTGAGTCATAATTGGCACAATTTATGGTAAATCGTTAGGTAGCAGAGGACTCGGCGTTGATGAAGAGAAGAAGATTCAGCGATGTTGGAGAGCACCACGTAGATAGTTATTTCTTTCCGGTATAGCAGGTCGAAGCTTGTTAGCAGTTCACAACCATTGGATTCAGGCGGTCACTAAGAATTTTATAGTACTCTGGATTAGTACTATTTTGTTAACCACTTATTAAAACCAACCAACACAGATACTGTTTTCAATTTTGCACTTTTTGGTATCACTATAACTTCAGTTGAGGCGTTTACCGCGGATTTATAAATTATTAAATCCCACCGCTGCCACCATTTGGAATATTAAAAACGAACTTTTAAAAAAGAAATTTATTTAGAACTAGAAAATATAATTGAAATGTATGAGTGGCTCAGGATTCGGAAGGAGACTGACTGCCTTTATATTTTATTAAGTGACGCCTTGGTCTTAAATGCTGACGCTAATGTTATGTCTGCATTAAAGCATACATATGTGCATATATAACAGTACCTACATATTTTGAAATGCTTTTAATATGGGCTGATGATAGATAACAAAGAAAGTCAAATGTTTATTTTTCTATAGCATTTCATAACAGCTTCTCATTATTTCCTACCCACTTTAACGCATATTATGTGGCAACAGTCACAAAGTCTTACAATAAACTAAGCTAAACAAGATAACGAAATAAACGACCATATGCACATAACCAAAAAAAAAATGTGAATTCACACGATACTCATAGTTATATCTTTTAAATGAAAATGAATTAATGATTTGCGGGATTATTTACAACACACGCTAAAATCTAATCTAATATTACCCTTAAATACATATAGTTAAACTTAACAACCCACTCTACCAGTGGGAGGCACCTTTCCACAGGATGTTGGCTAGATTATGGGTACCACAACGGCGCCTATTTCTGCCCTGAAGCAGTAATGTGTATACATTACTGTGTTTCGGTCTGAAGGGCGCCGTAGCTAGTGAAATTACTAGGCAAATGAGACTTAACATCTTATGTCTCAAGGTGACGAGCGAAGTTATAGTGCCGCTCATAATCTTAGGGTTTTTCAAGAATCCTGAGCGGCACTGCATTGTAATAGGCAGAGCGTATCAATTACCATCAGTTGAACATCCTGCTCGTCTCATCCCTTAATTTCATAAAAAATATCAAAAGAATTGTTAAAAGACGGTTGTGAGGTATAGGTTACTGTATCATAAATTATTTTCTCAATAATACCACAGTTTGGGAATGGAGCGACCGCCCTCAGGCAATTAAATTATAAGTTTAATTGTACAATTTTACTTTGTAAACAGTTTTTTTTTGATGAAAAAAAAACCCGCTGAGTTTGTTGCGGCCATTCTTCTCAGGTCAACGAATGCCTCACGTTTTGGAATGGGTGGTAGTTTTTACTTTCAATAAGTAATGTCACATCCTTCAATCATTTAAATATTTTTATTCCAAATAGAATAAAAATATTTGAATTTGAATTTGTATAGTTGCCGATACAGTAACACAGGGTCATTTCAATAATTTTCAAAACAACAAACATTCATTACAGCAATGTTATGTTGGGCCATAAACTGTCTTCCAATTAATGGTTTATCGTTCTTTGTTAACGCTCAATGGCCTGTAACTTAATATGTTTCATCCAGTGATATAGATGCAGTGACAGTTCAGCTAATTTTATGGAAAACATACATTTGGGGAGCTGGTGGTGAGTGGTATTATTAAATCCAAAAATTTAATGTCAGCATATACCTTCCAATACCACCGATTCGGTAACACCCTAGAATTGAGAAGAACGGGCGCAAGAAACCATTTATTCATATAAGTCAGACTTATGAAAGTGCTACCAACATTTTACTATTGACTACCGCTTCGAAAAATATGAGCATTAATATTAAAAAGTAGCAAAAACTGATTATCTATTATTTTATATTATAACGATAGTAAAAAAATAAATTTAAATCATAAAACCACAAAATACTAGTACTAGTTATAAAACCTCAAAATTAGTAGTAGTTGCCTATGAAGTAATTTAGGCGCTTAGCTGCGGACCGAGCGCATTTTTTGACAATTTGGGACATTAGATCCTTAAATAATAAGTGACTGATATAATACATATAATAGACTGTGACTGATAGCTGTGAAAACATCAAATAAATTTGAAATTGACAGTTAACCATCAAGCGTCATACACACTGACCTCTACTATACAGGGTGTCCCAAAGTTATGGGACATGAAGGGAAAGTACCTTAAATATCGAAGATAGGCTATTTTACTGAAAGAAGACTTTATGTTATTTTTAAAAGTTAGTACTTCTGCATTCAAAGATTTTCTAAAAATTACTTGCCTCGTCTGGGAATTGAACCGACTGATATGTAAAAAAAAATGCCCTACTTTTATTATGCCAATCGAAAGAATAGCCAAAAACTAATAACTCTTCTTTAGTAAAATAGTATTTTAAAAGAAAGGAACAGCGTAAAATGAATGTTTTCCTACTTAGATTGGTACGAATGGACCGATTAGATGGCCGGCCAGATCCCCGGACCTTACACCATTAGATTTCTTCTTTTGGGGATACGTGAAAGATATGCTATACAAAAAACGATAAGAGAACGTGGGCGAGTTACAAACAGAATTGTGCCATATCATATCGAGTATTCACCATAAAATGATAAGAAAATCAACAGGCAGCGGACTCATTAAAAGATTGGCGATTTGCGTAAGACAAGAGGGATCACATTTTGAGCATTTAATTAATTAATTTACAAAAAAATACCCACTTAATTGACTACTTTCTCTTAAAATACTATCTTATTTAAGAAGTGTTATTAGTTTTTGGCCATTCTTTCGATTGGCATCATAAGAGTAGTGGTGTTTTATTTTTTAATTTAAGTCTGTACGATTCCCAGACGAGGCAAGTAATTTTTAGAAAATCTTTGAATGCAGAAGTAAAGAAGTAAGTTTTAAAAATAACATAAAGTTTTCTTGTCTTGTAAAATAGCCTATCTTCGATATTTAAGGTACTTCCCTTCTTCTTTCCCTTCATGTCCCATAACTTTGGGACATCCTGTATACCACTGGACTGGCGGCTGTCAAAGTGCTTTTGTGCCTGTTTGATATTCGCCATTTTGGCGCTGTTGTCCATGTAACGAGAGTCTGTGGTACTAATACTAGTGATGACAACCTAGTGGACAACATACATTGAGGGAAACTATTTACAAAAAAAAATATGTACTATAGTACGTTGAATCTTGAAGTATATAGCACATAAAACGCACGAAATTAATTCAAAATGTAAAAATACTTTAGAGTATTTATAGTACGTTCCTTCGCAGCCATTTGTATTATACGTCAAAATTAGTTCTCTGGACGCTCGCGAGTGGCGCTTCAAATAGGCACAAAAAATTGCTGTCAAACATATGGAACAGCCTGTCCAGTGGTATTTATACAGGTCAGGGGTCATACAATTATTAATCGCGAGTGTAAGACGTAGCTTATCACGCACACTAAAATAATAAACCTGGCCTGTTTTCATCGGCAAAGGAGAAGAAAGAAATTAAATTAAATAAAGAGATGCAACCTTATACGGGCAAAAATATCAAACAGAACTGAAAAGTAATAATCTTCTTGTCATTACTTATTTACGAAACCCGACCCGAATTCGCAAAATAATTTACATTTTTATAAATATTGAAGCGCTTGGATGGTTTGTTTTTTTCGTTTTTTCAAAATTGGATTCAAAGCGAAATTATAAACGACTGGGTACTGAAAACAACGACACGTGGTGTGTTGTAACGTGAATATGTCGACACATACCTACGTATATATCTATATTTTTATCGCGAATTCTTATAAAATTGCTTGCCACTGCCTCATCAAGCACAGAATTACTCAGTAGTAAGAAGTTCTCCTTGGTATCTTCAAAGAGCGCAGAATACATTATATCTCCTCCAGCCGCACTGACGCCTTCGTTCATACGCCTTGTTTCTTCTATGTTCTCAGCACTACTTCACTCTGCAATCTGTTGTTTATTGGGGATCGTTTCTTTTGAGAAGTTCGTTCCAACTGTATATATACTCTTTATTTTGATTCGGCTGTCTGAGAATAAACATCAATGGATCTGTCAAGACTATCAGACAATTGAAACAGTAACGACCATATATCCCTCAAAAGTTATTGTGAACAGAAATTGTGAGAACGCAGTAAATATACCTTGGAGCTTCCCTCTTAACCGGGCGCAATAATTTACATCCGTCGCTGAAAGTAACGATTTCTTTCATCCAGTAGTAAAACACTTGAGGTGGACTATAGATAAATAGTTGCATCATAAAACTATATCCCCTGATTTTGTTTTCGTCACTTTATTGGTTTGCCTCGTACTATTGAAGCTAATTTAATGGATGATAGTTATTACAAATATTTTAATGGAAGAAATATTTATCCTGATACTAAGTGATAAACATAATTAGGTTGTACGTGGCACTTGGCCACACTGTAAAGACGCGCCCCACACATTATCTCCAAGTTTGTGGCGAGTCGGGCTTAGATGAAATTCGGCGATGGAAATCTGGTCAAACAGATCTTCGCAACACTCCCCGTGATAAATCGGGTAAAAGATAGACAACCAAGGTTGTTGATTCTTTACTAGGACTATGTTATAAAAAAGCAACGATTTCCAGCAATGCTGCTAATGAATGTAGAGGAAGCGCGTGAGGTTTGTAAGGATAGAAGCAAGTGTCGTTTTGGTTTCTCCGCTACGACGTAAAAAGGCGTAAGTGTACGTATATTATGTACCAAAACTTTTTACATGCTTTCTGAAATAAATAAATAAACAAGCTTCTAAGTTAATTCACTGCTTATCATTACAACTCTTACAACAGATAAACTTGTTAATTAAAAGTGCCTTGCGGACTGTGTCTAACAATGGGAGTAATTAGTAAGTTGTATGCCACGACTTCTCACCTAACAGATCATATAAGAGATTATATAACTACAATGATTAGAATGAAATAGTAATTATTTATGTTCCTTACCTTCTTACAAGATAGAACACCATGTCTCTACACTTTTATAAAGGAAACATGAGAGGGCATTTGACAAGATAAAAGAAATTGATATTTCATCTTGGTTGTACCTATTAACTGTTACATAGGCTGCACTCGGTACAAGTATCGGGAATGGAATATTTCCACTGTTCTGTCATATTAAAATATTTTAAATTGAAATCTTCTTGGTTTTAAAAATCAAATACCATTTATTTATTTAAAAAAAGATTCTCGGTCTTGTCACACGGTCTTGTCAAACTTGTTTAGTCGTTGAGAAAATGGAATTGACTCGAGAAAATTCTAGAGCGATGATTTAGTATGACTTTCGAAGTGGTTTAACACAGAAACAGTGTATTGACCGGATGATTTCTGCATTTGGTGATGAAGCCCCATACAAAACCACAATTCATCGCTGGTTTGCTAAATTTCAACGTAGACGTGTCAAGCTCAGTGATGATCCCCGTCAAGGTCGTCCAAAAACTGCAGTCACCAAAGAAAACGTTGATGCTGTGCGTAAGCTGATTGAGGGAGATCGACATGTGACATACCGCGAAATTCAGGCAACTTTAGACATTGACATGAGTCAAATACAAATAATCTTGCATGAACAATTAGGTGTAAAAAAGGAGTTTTCCCGATGGATACCGCATTTGCTATGTGAAGAGCAAAAAGCGGCTCGCGTTACTTGGTGCGTCAGAACTCTCGAAAGATTCCACGCAGGATCCTCAAATGCTGTATACAACATCGTATCCGGTGACGAATCCTGGATATACGCGTACGAACCCGAAACAAAAAACCAGTCACGAATTTGGGTGTTCGAAAATAAGTTAAAGCCAACAAAAAATGTTGGATCACGGAGTGTTGCAAAAAAATGGTGGCCACGTTTGTCTCCAAAACCGGCCATGTTGCGACTATTCCTCTTGAGGAACAAAGAACGGTTAATGCAGAATGGTATGCTAGCATTTGTTTGCCACAGGTCGTTTCTGAACTCCGTAAAGAGAACTGCAACCGCCGCATCATCCTCCATCACGACAATGCGAGTTCTCACACCGCGCACAGAACAAAAGAGTTTTTAGAGCAAGAAAACATAGAATTATTAGACCATCCGCTGTACAGCCTCGACCTAAGCCCTAATTATTACTATACTTTCCCTAAAATAAAGAATAAATCGCGTGGTCAGAGATTTTCGTCACCTGAAGAAGCTGTGGACGCCTACAAAACGGCCATTTTGGAGACCCCAACTTCCGAATGGAATGGTTGCTTCAATGATTGGTTCCATCGTATGGAAAAATGTGTCAAATTTCGCGGAGAATACTTCGAAAAGCAATACATACATTTTTTAATAGTAATGTTGTGTCACTTCCTTGATTCCCGAAATTTTCAGTGCCGCCCTCGTATGGCGGCAAAAATAAGAGACGCTCAAAATTTTGGATATTTGTCAATGGCGATTTCAGCGGTGCTAGTCTAATTTTTTGATTGTGTTTGAGGGATAATTCAATCAATCAATTCAAATCGAACGATTATTTATAATAAATTAGTAACGATATGAATAGATGTACCTAGTCCTGTACTGCCCCGGGGCTGAAAAATAATAACGGAATCCAAGGTCCCAGTGCCCGCACCGTTGCAGTAGCCGATGCTATACTGCAGAGCATGGAAATTTTTATGCTAAGCTCTGTAGTACCGAACGGTTGCAGATCACAGCCCTGGTTCGATGCGTCAGCTAAAGCAACATCTCACTGCAAAAAACAGTCGTATAACTTGGATTGCGGCGCTGGGCTCAAAGAATTGGAACTGCAAAGTTCTAAAGAGGAAATATAACCGTGCGTACAGATTTTTAAGCGGCAAATGGCCCGTGCGAAACCGAAGCACGTCGTCGAAATCGGTGAGCAGCTTTCCAGTTACCCGACTGGAACACGCAATTTTCTGGTCAATATCGAAAGCTGCTCTTGGTAACTTCCTTAGATTACGTCCAATGTCCAGGAATTCGAGCGGGCCGGATGGCATTTCTCGAATCGTGCTTAGAACGTGTGCCCCTGAGTTGACGCCTGTGCTTACGCGTTTATTCCGATACTCTTACTCAAAAGGTGTAGTCCCAGACTCATTAATGTCGGCCCTTGTCGATCCGATGCAAACAAAAGGAGACAGTTCGGATCCGGCAAACTACAGGCCTATAGCCATTACCTCCCTGCTCTGCAAAATCATGGAGAGCATAATTAACCGCCAGCTCTTGGAATACCCATAAGGTCACCAGTTAATCAACGACCGACAGTACGGCTTTTGCCATACTAATACTACTGCAAAGCTGTGAAATGAACTACCTTCTGCGTTGTTTCCGGGACGATACGACATGGGTACCTTCAAAAAAAGCGCGTACACCTGTCATAAGAGTAGTAGGGATTCGCCGGTTCTGGCTCACAGTAGTAGGGATTCGCCGGTTCTGGCTCCTCGATTCTGGCTCACTTGCTCGTGATGCCTACTAAAAAAAAAAAAAAAGAAGTTTGGTGTCAAACTGGGGGTTTTGATGTATTTCCGAGCGATTGCGCTGATCCGTTTTTCGATATCTCTTATAGTTTCAAAGTTAGCATTTTAAATTAAATAGAACCATAATCATTAATAATCACTGGTCATTTAGCTAATGATTGGTGAGCGACTCAATGTCTAAATTTCCATGAACGTGATACAGGTAATTTACTAATTACCTCTATCACATTCGTTACTACGATTAAAAAGACAGTTTCTGTATTTATTATTTATTTTTAAAACATGATTTAAATAAAGTATATAATAAAACATCATTGCAGATTGTATCATTTTCAAAATATTTGATGAAATCATTCAAACTCTTCTTATTAAACTTAAAGTATAGATACATTATGCAGTACTCGCCACACACTGCGGTATATTCATTCTGTACTCTTGCAGTATTGTAGTTATACATTCTGCAATTCCTTTGTAAAAACATCAGCTGGAATCCCTGAGGTGGACGACCATATGAATCGAAGTATTGTCCAATACCCTGCTCATCAATGTGTATTGCAACCCAGTGAGTGCCTGGCTTATTATCACTATCTAAATTGCTGACAATATAACAGGGCGTTACAACATATATCGGCAATCGGTTTGCCGCATAAACATTATTTTTAATACTGGGATCGATTTTGTTCAAATAATTCTGTATCTCGATTGTATTCATATTAGTTGAGAACAGGGTCTTGTCAGTTGCGAGGATTGAATAGTTATGTGGATCATAATAACATAAGCACTCAATAAATAAGGCTTTAATGTATCTTATTCATGTATTTAAAACTTATATGGTTACAATAAAACAAAATATCATTACAAGCGATTCAAATATAAATCTATGAACATTTGATGAAATTATATTTTCATCAATTTTATTATAATATAAAAGCTGATTGAAAACGAACTTTGTACCTACATACTTACGTAGTCATTAGTACAATCTGGAAATGTTGACTCCATTAAACTATCAATAATTGAACTTATCATTTAAGTGCCATTATGTTTCACCACAATATTTAAAAACCAGTACTAATCATAAACAAATTTACTTTTACGATATTTTAGTATAAAATGCTAGAACTGTTCAGAAAAATAATCATTGAAGTGGCGTATTCAGTCAAATTAGTATATATTTTGTGTGTTGTGTAATTGTTGAGTGATTTGCTGCAATGGAGGTAAGTTTTATCTATTATTCACTTTGAAATTAAAAAGTAATATCATTTGTTATATTAAGATATGTATGTATAATACTATTCTAAAGCAGTCTAATTGTTGTTGTAGAATGCATTCACCCCAACAATGGAAGAAACTACATATAAAACATTTTACTATCCATTATCTGAAGATAGTCAGGATTCATTAAAAGTTCCTCAACTTAAATCCTTGAAGAGGGCCAGCTCAAATGAAAATATAGATGCATTATTCGAAGTGAAAAAAACAAAACAAAAGAAAATATCATCATCAATATCCAGAGCACATGAGAATGGAAGTATTTACATTACAACTAATGCAGATGACGGAAGAAATGCATCACATTTGGTTAAAATAGAAATCTATGATCTCAATAAAATAAAAAACACGCCTGCACAAGAACAATGGAAATACGCTGATTATAGATTAAAATATTATACAATCGACAATAATGAAAGTTATAAGGACATAAAAAAGATTTTATACAATGTTACGAAGAAAATTTTAGAAACAGAAAATTATAAGAAATATAATTTTAACAATAAGTAGGTAGCTATGAAGAAATACATAAATATTAGTTCAGTTTAGTTATTAGTTTATTTATTCTCTTATACAAATAATATTATTATATTCTCATCATTTGGAAAATTAAACATAACGATATGGAACTCTGCTTTGTATGTAATGAGGTTGAAAAAATGATCAAGTGAGTTATTTTCTTTGTAAATTATTTAGTATTATATTATTGATGAAATGTGGCTAATATCATTCACTTATGTTGTAGTCAACCTGTTCTACAAAGTGGAGGAGGTTTTAAGAGAAGAAGTGCAGTATTACAAGGCAGTGAAGACAATGATACAAGTACAAAGAGAGGACGACAAGGGGAACCATCCACATCATCGGGGCTCACCAGTGTGACCGATGAAATGGTGAACTGTTCTTTATGTCAAATCTTAATACGGAAAAGATATTATGCAAATCACCTTAGAAGTAACCTCCATAAGAATAACGTAATGCAATTACATAGTACTTTAAAAAATGTCACAGTACACGAATCGGCTTTTGGTAATAGAATTATCTCATATAAAATTAAGAGTAAATCCAACCAATTACAAACATTCGAAACACCAGAAATGTTTTTGAATTCTATTAAAAATGAAATTATTTCACTATTTGAGGAATCTGTTCGATTGCTTACAATTTTTAAAGTTAATTTTATTCTGCACGCTAATTTTGTTCAAGAAACAAAAAATATTTCTAATGAATTTGAATTTCAAACATGTAGTTATACTATAATGCAGGGTGAGGATTTAAATTTTTTCTTTTCGTCCTTATGTGATATGTTGATGACTAAAATTAGCACATTTGAGAAAAAAGATAGTGGTTGGAGTCTTAAGAAAATAAATGCATTAGACATGAATATAAACAAATTCAATCCATTACGTGGAAAATCATATATTGAATTACCTAAAGAAATCAAATTAAAAAAAAGTGTTATAAATGTACAAAACTCGGATGATTTATGCTTTAAATGGGCTTTGCTTTCTGCATTATATCCAGTTACTAAGAACTCTCAGAGAGTTTCATCTTACAGTAAATATTCAAATAAATTAAATTTTGACGGAGTTACGTTTCCTGTTAAAATGACAGATATACAGAAAGTAGAAAGGTTAAATAATTTAAGTGTAAATGTTTTTGGTCTTGAATACAATTGTAAAAAGAAAGTACATGAATTAGTTGGTCCATTGTATTTAACAAAATCACGGAAAATTGTTCATATCAATTTATTATTTATTTCGCACGGAACAATTAATCATTTTTGCTACATTAAAAACCTATCGCGTTTAGTAAGTGGTCAAATTTCAAACCATGAACATGCAATCTACATCTGTGACGGTTGTCTTTTACACTTCTCAACAAATGATAAGTTATCAGCTCATCAATTGAATGATTGTTGTCATATTAAAGTGGAATTGCCTAATACAGAAAAAACTTTAAAAGATTGGTTTGAACAACCAATTTCAAACAATGTCTTAAAATTTGATAAATTTAATAAGATGTTACAAATACCCTTTGTTATATACGCGGATTTTGAAGCTTTCCTTAATCCAATTCAGACATGCTTTAACGATCCATCAAAACCTTATACAACTAATGTTCACAAACACGAAGTTTATAGTTTTGGGTACTATATTAAATGTTCATATGATGATAGTTTATCAAAATATGAAACATATAGTGGTCCTCATTGTACTCATGTCTTTATGAATCAGTTGTATAAAGATTTAGAAGTGATTTGCACAAAAAATTATTTTGTCATAAGTCCAAAACCTTTGACTTCCAATGATAATGAAATTATTTCACAATGTAAAGACTGCTTTATATGTCAATCTAATTTAAATGGTGAATGTGCATTATACTTTGACTCGCATACAGGAAATTTTAGAGGAGTTGCACACGAAGTATGTAAGACAAAGTTTAGAATCCCCTATCACATTCCAGTTTTTTTACACAATCTTAGTCAATATGACTCTCATTTTATTGTTCATGCATTAAATTCTATTGAAGGGGAAATTGATATTATTCCACAAACGAAAGAAAAGTACATTTCTTTCACAAAAACGATAAAATTAAATAATCATAAAATTCAATTGAGATTCGTTGATTCGTTTAAATTTTTACCTTGTAGTTTAGGCAAACTTGTTCAAAATTTGAAGGAAGAACAATTTCAAACATTAAAATATAATTTTCCAAATAATAATGATTTTTTACGTCTTAGAAAAAAAGGAATTTATCCATATGAATTTATGTCATCACATGATTCCTTAAAACTTTCAGCACTCCCTAGTCGCGATAAATTTTACAATACATTAACCGACACACATATTTCCGATGAAGATTATGAACATGCCAAGGATGTTTGGCAACGCTTTCATTGTCAAAATATGTCAGATTATTCTGATTTATATCTTAAAACCGATGTTTTACTTTTAACAGATGTGTTTGAAAATTTCCGAGCCTTATGTTTGCAAACATATGGTCTAGATCCAGCTCATTATTATACAGCACCTGGGTTAAGTTGGGATGCTATGTTAAAATGCACAAAAATTAAATTAGAATTACTTCAAGACTTTGAACAAATAGCTTTTATTAGATCGGGCATTCGAGGAGGTGTATCTCAATGTAGCAATCGTTATGCCAAAGCTAATAACAAATATATGCGAGAATATGATAAAGACACACCAAACTCATTTTTAACTTATCTTGATGCTAATAACCTTTACGGATGGGCCATGTCTCAATTCCTTCCTACAGGAGGTTTTGAGTGGGTAGATGTCACAACTAATTTTGATGTCCCTGATGATTATGAATATGGTTTTATTTTGGAAGTAGATCTAGAATATCCTATTGAACTGCATGATTTACATTCTGACCTACCCTTATGTCCCGAGAATATATGTATTGGTAATACAAAAGACATAAAATTAGTTCCAAACCTTCGTAATAAAATTAAATATGTGATTCACTACAGAAATTTAAAGCAATGTCTGACAATGGGTTTAAAATTACAAAAAATTCATAGAATTTTAAAATTCAAACAATGCGCATGGTTACAATATTATATAGATTTAAATACAAGCATGCGTAAACTAGCCACATCTGATTTCGAAAAAGATTTTTATAAATTAATGAATAACTCAGTGTTTGGAAAAACAATGGAAAATATCGAAAAAAGAGTAAATGTAAAATTATTGAGTCATTGGGAAAATCAGGGTAAAATTCTAGGCGCGCAAGATTTAATTGCTAAGCCAGAATTCCATAGTTTATCTATTTTTAATGAAAATTTGGTTGCAGTTCAATTACGAAAGACGAAATTGTTCCATAATAAACCTATTTATTTGGGATTTTGTATATTGGATATTTCTAAAACTCTAATGTACGACTTTCACTATAACTATATGTTTAAAAAGTTTCAAAACAAATTAAAATTATTGTACACAGATACTGATAGTTTAATATATCAAATTTTTACAGATGATTTTTACAGAGATATAAAACCTGATTTACATTTGCGTTTCGATACCTCGGACTATACAGAAAACAATATATTTGGCTATCCAAAACTCAATAAAAAGAAGTTAGGCTACTTTAAAGATGAAAACAATGGTAACATATTTAATGAATTTGTAGGACTTAGATCTAAAATGTATGCATTAGATGTTGAGGGAAAATTCACAGCTAAAGCTAAGGGGGTTAATAAAAGTGTTACTAAGAATATGAAAATGGAAAATTATAAGACTTGCTTATTTGAAAATAAGAACGAATATTGTTCAATGCTTAGATTTAAGTCAATAAAGCATAATATTTTTACTCAAAGAATAAATAAATCTAGTCTGTCATTTAATGATACCAAACGGTACATTTTACCAAATAATATTGATACCTTAGCTTGGGGTCATCATAAAATAGAATAAATATTATATTAAATTTTAAGAATAAATTATTATAGTTTTAAAAAACCAAATGAGAGATTATTGTATTTAGATGTATAAGTTGCGGAGTAAAACATGATGTACTGTATATTGTTTCAATTATAGATTTTTCTGTTTAAATAAATGGTGGTTTAATAACAGATTGTTTCATTACTATACTAAACCTTAACACACATAGACGTAGTAGATAATGAATCATTTCAATCATCCATTCACTGCAATAGTTGCTGGTCCAAGTGGATGTGGAAAATCAGTTTTCGTAAATAATTTTATAAAATTTTTGAATGATATCTGTGATGCAAATTTTACCCAAATCACCTGGTGCTTTGATGAAATGCAGCCTTTATATAATCTCAACCACATTAATTATCTTCAAGGTTTACCTGATTTATCTATGTTTGACGGAAAAAATCCTCAACTTGTAATAATTGATGACCTGATGAGGGAATCAGATGGTCGTATTGTTGATATATTCACGAAAGGAAGTCATCATAGAAACTTAAGTGTGTTTTATTTATCTCAAAATTTGTTTCATCAAGGTAAAGGACAAAGAGATATATCACTCAACTCAAGTTATATAATATATTTCAAAAATCCTCGAGATAAAACCCAAATTCGATACTTATCTCGTCAAGTATTCCCTGAAAATCCGAAATATTTGGAAGATTCTTACAGAGATGCTACCAATGAAGCTCATGGTTATTTAATGATTGATTTGAAACAAGAAACAAATGAATTGTGTCGCGTTAAGACAAAGATATTTCCATCCGATGGATATTGCACTGTTTATGTACCCACAAAAGGGTTTAAATATGGTAAGAATCAAGAAATTTCGATCATTTATAAATGATGCATAGACGTTTAAAGACGCATAAAGATTTGTTAATTGCTCTACATAAACTGAAGCCAAAATATCAAAAAGCTTTATTAAAATCATGTAACAAAACAGAAATAAATTACATTTGTGAATGTATTCATAACGTACTGCGGGGTAACGTTGAATTGGCCGAGAAAGAAAAATCTAAATTAAAGAAATATAAAAATATTCTTCGAAAATTGGTAAGAAAAGGTACGAATAAAATTAGAAAAAATATAATTGTACAAAAAGGAGGTTCATTTCTACCGATAATATTGGGTTCTATTCTAAGTGGGTTGATTAATTCATTTATTTAAGAAAATGGATAATGCTAAAAAAATGTTACTTATTGAACCATCATTATTGGAGAAGTTAAAACAACACAAAGAAAATGATACGCCAAGATCTCGATTAGATACTGATATGCAAAATATCTTAAGCAGTGACATAGAAGATCGAAAGAAATGTATTTTATATTTGCAAACCCTTCAAAGATATCTAAACTTCGTCAAAGAGGATCGACAACCATACCACATACCACTTATAAATGATAATGATTCATATATTGGTTTTAATCAAGGTCATAATGAAATCGATACTGATTATATAAATCATGATGTGAATAAAATAAATGTAGTTCCTTCTCAAACATCAGTGGAGGTTAACAAAAATATTGGGGAAATATACACGAGCTCTGAAATACTGAAACTAATACCGAAAACATATGCTAAAAAAGGTGAACTTTTACTAAATTTGATTTCCTTGAATAAAAATAAAATAAGCTGGGATGAATCTGGTACCGTGATTATAGATAATGAAAAAATACCTGGGAGTAATATTGTGGACTTGGTGAGTGATACCTTGAGAGCTCTTCAGAAAAGTGAACCTATAGGTTGGGAAAAATTCGCAACAACTTTGAAGGAAATAAAAGTACCACTCACTTATATCGGGAACCCAAAGCGAGTGGATTTTATAAACCATTTGCAATTAAAAGAGGTTGAATCTAAATCAGTACCTGACGAAGAATTTTCTACACCAACAAGTAATAAGTACACAGGGAAACTAAAAAAAAGATCGGACTGGGAAAAATGGACCCCCTATTAGAAATAAATAAAATTTATTATGATGCATCACATCCTGCTGGCTACAGCACTATTGATAAATTGTCAAAAGCAATGAAGGGTAAAATGGACAGAAATAGTGTCTTAAAGTGGTTACAATCACAAGAAACATATACATTACATAAACCTGTTCAAAGAAAATTTTCTCGTAACAGATATATTTTGTCTAATATTAATGAGTTATGGCAGGCCGATTTAAGTGATATGAGATCTTATTCTGAATATAATGATGGTTTCAAATACATACTTTGTGTTATTGATGTCTTTAGTAAATATGCGTATGTTCGAGCAATGAAAAAGAAAAACTCTGAAACAGTTAAGGAATGCTTTGAAAGTATTTTTGCTGAAGCTAATACTACACCTACACATATACAGTCTGACAAAGGAACTGAATTTGTTTCCAAATATGTACAAAAATATTTTAAATTAAAAAACATAAATTATTATACAACCAATAATCCAGATATTAAAGCAAGTATTGTCGAAAGATTTCAGAGAACTCTTAAAACGAAAATGTGGCGCTATTTTACACACAAAAATACTCATAAATACATTGATGTTTTACAAGATCTAGTGCATTCATATAATCATAGTTTTCATTCTAGTATAAAAATGTGTCCATGTGATGTTAATAATACAAATATAATGAGTGTATGGCAAAATTTATATGATAGAGAAAGTAAGATAAAAACATCAATTAGTATGGTGAATCCAAGAATTCACATTGGAGATTATGTTAGAATAACAAAACATAAACATATTTTCCAAAAAGGATATGAATCAAATTGGAGTGACGAAATATTCATCGTATCTACCATAATACACCGATCTCCGTTTGTAGTATTTACTTTAAAGGATTTAGAAGGCGAAGAGATAGTTGGTACTTTTTATGAAAAAGAGTTACAAAAAATCATATTCGACCCCACTACTAAATACAAAATAGATAAAATAATACGCTCTCGATATACCGGTAACAGAAAAGAATTGTTGGTGAAGTGGAGAGGTTATCCAAATAAATTTAATAGCTGGATATTAGCTTCTACTTTGAAAAAAATATGAATAAAGATAGTTTTTATTTAACTTTACTAAGCAATAGTTCTATGGATTATTTTCCTGATAATACAACAACATTATTTTCTACGAAACTGCCAAAACCAACAATACTAGAAGGTGAATGGAGGGTTGGAGTAGTAGAATTTCAGTACCCATGCACTATGTTCACCGTTCAAGAACATGAAAACATTATTTATATAACAAAGTTGATGCAAGTACCCAATGAAAGTAAACCGTCATATGTTTATTACAAGACACATATTCCAGCCACAAATTACGATAACATAAATCATATTTTGATGGCACTGAATAACACTCGAGAAAAAATTAAATTTAAGTGCGATGAGGTTTCAAGGATTGTAGTTGCTACGATAACGGATGAATCCATAAAATCTGTAACTCTATCACCTAAATTATGTCTTCAACTAGGGTTCGAACCAAACAGGAACCTCGTTGAAAAAAATTTTGGAAAGTGTCCAGCTAATTTGCATTTGGGTTTACCGTCTCAATTATTTGTTTATTGTGACATAGTGGAGCCTCAAATCGTTGGAGATGTTATGACACCCCTTTTACGAATAATACCATTGGATCCCTCAAAATACATATATGGAGCGTACAAAATGCACGTTTTCTCTCCTCCCCATTACCTACCTGTGATGCGTAGAGAATTTGATACAATTGAAATAGATATAAGAACAAGCACCGGTCAAAAGATACCATTCCAATTTGGAACAGTGTGCATTAAACTCCACTTTCAAAAATTATAATGTACGGCAAACGTGATAATATTTCATGTCCATATGAACACTATTATACTCACCAGGCCGGATCAGGTATCGGAGTTATTTATAAAGGAGCACCGTATCAAAGAGGTCATGGAATCGGAAGTTTTCTTGGGGGGCTGTTTAGATCTATTTTACCACTACTGTCTAGTGGTGTTCGAACTATTGGTAAAGAAGCATTAAGTACCGGTGTAGGTATATTATCAGATATGGTTAATGCACGCCCCATGGAAGATTCAATAAAAACTCGTCTAAAAGAAGTCAGCTCAAATTTGAAACGAAAAGCTGATGCCAAAATAGATAATATCAACATGTTTGGATCTGGGTATATAACAAAACGAAAACGTCGTTCTGCGATCATTCCATCATTGACTGCGAAAGCGAAAGCTATTAAAAAATTAAAATTGAATCAAAAACAAATCAAAGATATATTTACTGATTAAATATGTCATTTTTACATAGTCAGTCTTGTGAATGCATTAAGTCCGAATTGGATTTATTTGCATTACCATCAACTCAAACTAGCATTGAAAGTGGACTATGGATTCATTATAAGCCCATTTCATCACTTGCTGATGATGGACCAATAGAATTTCAAGTACCGGGGGCAGGTGATGACTATGTGGATTTATCCCATACTTTACTCCATATAAAAGCTAAAGTTTTGAATCAAGATTATACAAAACTGACAGTACCGACAGTTGTGGCCCCAGTTAATAATTGGTTACATACACTTTTCAGTCAACTTGATGTATATTTAAATCAAAAACTTGTATCGCCACCGAATAATACATATGCATATCGAGCTTATATTGAAACTCTATTGAATTATGCACCTGCTGCAAAAGAATCTCATCTCACTTGTGGTCTATGGTATGAAGATACAGCTGGAAAAATGGATGCAACTGATGAACAAAATAAAGGATTTATTAAAAGACAAGAATTGGCTAGTGAAAGCAAAGAAATAGAAATGATAGGACATTTACATGGAGATTTATTCAACCAAGAAAAATTTTTGATTAATGGCGTTGACATGTGCGTAAAGTTAGTTCGTTCTAGAGAAAATTTCAATCTCATGGCTTCATCAACTGACCATAAATTTAAAGTGTCTATTACAGATGCAACTCTTATTATTCGAAGAGCACGAATCAACCCAACTGTGCTACTTGCACATCAAAAAGTTTTATCATCTACCACAGCAAAATATCCAATCACGCGAGCAGAAGTCAAAGTTTTAACTATACCATCAGGCATTCAGGGGAAAACCCTTGATAACATATTCCTTGGCCAAATACCCAAAAGGTGTATAGTCGGTTTTGTGAATAATGCATCCTTTAATGGTAGTCTCACAAAAAACCCATTCAATTTCGAAAATTATGATATTAATACATTTTGTTTATACATAGATGGACAACAGATACCTTCAAAAGCCTTACAGCCATCGTTTGACAATAATATTTTTACTACGGTCTATCATACGTTATTCTCAGGAACAGGTATACATTTCCTAAATGAAGGCAATGGAGTATCAAGAGAGCAATATGCCAAAGGGTTTTGCTTGCTAGCCTTCGACTTAACACCCGATTTATCAGCAAATTCTTCAAGTCATTGGAATCTTATAAAACATGGTAGTGTAAGATTAGAAGTTCGTTTTGAATCAGCTCTTACACAAACAATTAACTGTATTGTTTATGCGGAATTCGATAATGTTATTGAAATTGATAAAAATCGTAATATTTCTGTAGATTACAGCAGTTAGAATATAATAATTAATGTTTGAATCGTTTGTATCCTTGTGTATTTTTTATGTTGATTAAATACTAGATTACCTTATAAATTTATATAATAAAAATATGTATATAAAATGATATTTTCTTTTATTATGGTGAAACATAATGGCACTTAAATGATAAGTTCAATTATTGATAGTTTAATGGAGTCAACATTTCCAGATTGTACTAATGACTACGTAAGTATGTAGGTACAAAGTTCGTTTTCAATCAGCTTTTATATTATAATAAAATTGATGAAAATATAATTTCATCAAATGTTCATAGATTTATATTTGAATCGCTTGTAATGATATTTTGTTTTATTGTAACCATATAAGTTTTAAATACATGAATAAGATACATTAAAGCCTTATTTATTGAGTGCTTATGTTATTATGATCCACATAACTATTCAATCCTCGCAACTGACAAGACCCTGTTCTCAACTAATATGAATACAATCGAGATACAGAATTATTTGAACAAAATCGATCCCAGTATTAAAAATAATGTTTATGCGGCAAACCGATTGCCGATATATGTTGTAACGCCCTGTTATATTGTCAGCAATTTAGATAGTGATAATAAGCCAGGCACTCACTGGGTTGCAATACACATTGATGAGCAGGGTATTGGACAATACTTCGATTCATATGGTCGTCCACCTCAGGGATTCCAGCTGATGTTTTTACAAAGGAATTGCAGAATGTATAACTACAATACTGCAAGAGTACAGAATGAATATACCGCAGTGTGTGGCGAGTACTGCATAATGTATCTATACTTTAAGTTTAATAAGAAGAGTTTGAATGATTTCATCAAATATTTTGAAAATGATACAATCTGCAATGATGTTTTATTATATACTTTATTTAAATCATGTTTTAAAAATAAATAATAAATACAGAAACTGTCTTTTTAATCGTAGTAACGAATGTGATAGAGGTAATTAGTAAATTACCTGTATCACGTTCATGGAAATTTAGACATTGAGTCGCTCACCAATCATTAGCTAAATGACCAGTGATTATTAATGATTATGGTTCTATTTAATTTAAAATGCTAACTTTGAAACTATAAGAGATATCGAAAAACGGATCAGCGCAATCGCTCGGAAATACATCAAAACCCCCAGTTTGACACCAAACTTCTTTTTTTTTTTTTTTTAGTAGGCATCACGAGCAAGTGAGCCAGAATCGAGGAGCCAGAACCGGCGAATCCCTACTACTGTGAGCCAGAACCGGCGAATCCCTACTACTCATAAGTAAGTATGACAGTATGTTGGTACTTTGAGCATAATTCGAAATGAAATTTATAAATAAGCTGAATTTTACAAAAAAGGGAATCATGTAGACAGCTCGATAACATATTTTGCATGTCAATTGACGAAACATATTGGATTATTAATAATTTTATATTAACATCTTAAGTTCAATGTTTCTTGGAAATATACATTCCACCTTCGCACGACACGCCACAAGTTAGAATATCATCCCCACCATCTGGATGTGTGGCGGTCCTCCACAGAGCGGTTTTCAAGGAGCTTTCTTCCACGTACTACAAAGCTGTGGAATGAGCTTCCTTGTGCGGTGTTTCCGGGACGATACGACATGGGTACCTTCAAAAAAAGCGCGTACACCTTCCTTAAAGGCCGGCAACGCTCTTGTGATTCCCCTGGTGTTGCAAGAGAATGTGGGCGGCGGTGATCACTTAACACCAGGTGACCCGTACGCTCGTTTGTCCTCCTATTCCATAAAAAAAAATTAAAAAAAAAAAACATTTTAAGGCCGGCTACGCTCCTGTGATTCCTCTGGTGTTACAAGAGAATGTGGGCAGCGGTGATCAGGGCCAGGTACGCTCGTTTGTCCTCCTTTTCCACAAAAAGAAACCGCTGTCTGTCGAAATCTTAGATATTAATTTATACGTCTAGATAGCTGCGTGTCCCAACAGTAAGAGAGAGCCTCTTACACAACAGGCCACGTTTATTACTTTAGTGTACATGACAGCAAGCTACGTCATACACTCGCAATTTGTTAATTTGTTTTAGAGTGTGTGCATTGCTGAAAATACAGGGTAACAGTTTGCCGCTATTTACTTAAGACGTGTTCACAGCAGTCACAGTATATCAAGGCGTATAAATTACCAGTGGCAGGCTCCTTTGCATAGGAATCCAGCTAGATATGGGTACCACAACGGCGCCTATTTCTGCCATGACGCAGTAATGTGTAAACATTACTGTTTTTCGGTCTGAAGGGCGCCGTAGCTAGTAAAATTACTGGGCAAATGAGACTTAACATCTTATATCTCAAGGTGACGAGCGCAATTGTAGTGCCGGTCAGAATTTTTGGGTTTTTCAAGAATCCTGAGCGGCACTGCATTGTAATGGGTGGAACGTCCTGCTCGTCTTGTCCCTTATTTTCATAAAAAAACTAAGGTCGAAACTTAAGAAAAACGCAAAGCAATTCGTGTTTTTGATAGAGTTTTCGATTAACGAAGATTTTAAAAATTTGTTGACGTAGTTAAGACTTTTATAAAACTTTCTAAGTTGAATGTTTTTGTAAAAAAATATTTACAGGAGTTAAGCACACATTGACACACCAAAATTGGTCGTTTATACGCTAGTATATGCTCAGTCTATTATGGTTAAGCTAGTCACGTTTGTGTATAGCTAGGTATATATGTGAAATTAAAAGCTCTATTTGTTCAATACCTATAACAGATTTTTGCTATAATTTCCATGATAGTAGTATGATTGTATGAGTATGATGACTGTAGCTGTACCTACAACCAATAATATCAATTAACACAAATGTCTAATATCTAACTTGTAACGTAGCGTTATTGATCGTAGAAATAGTAATCGTGCATAATAACTGTAATAAGCGTATGCCGAAAGATTCGTTCTGAAAAGAACATTTTATTTAATATAACGTAATATTAGCTCTGATAAGACACATTTCATAATGCTGTACATCAACTCATAGAATCATACAGATCACCAGTAATAATCTCATCAATGTACGAGCATCGTCACGTTCTCTCGTCGATCGCAGATATACTTACGTGATCAGTCATATGCTCCGCGTTACACAACCCCACAGCAAGGCCGAGCGGACTCGACTGACCAGTGGAGCGTCGGGACTCGGGGGTCGATCGCTATTCATGCAATTTTAATCAATGAGCAACAGCGTAGGTGCTGAATGCTCATTGACATCGTATGACCGAGGTTCGACGCGAGTTTACACAAACTGCGATAGCATTAGTTTTAGAACGAGATAGAACACATAATATTATTCTCAATTCTTATTGAATGAAACGTTTTACTATTGGTTGAAATGTAAGCTTTAGCATTGGTGTGTATTTCCTGAACTTGTAAATATTTTTTAAGTAACAATTGTAATTGGGTAACTAGTTTTAAGGATTTTGTATATATATCGTGTAACTTTTTAATAAATCATATTTTCCACATATTCCTCACAGTCAAGCAGTTGTTTTATTTAATCGCCACAACGCTCAGTCTCTAAAGTGGTGACCCCGAACAAGAACACCGACGGAAGGAGCCCGAACAAGAACACCGACGGAAGGAACCCGAACAAGAACGCCGACGGAAGGAAGCCAGGACTCCCGAACAAGAACACCGACAGAAGGAAGCCAGAACAGAAGAACACCGAACCTCTGCCCGGCTACACATCGAAGAACAGCTTCACCAGCTCGCCGAAACGACGAATTCCTGTTCGACGAATCTCTGCTCGAGGAATATCAACCCGACGAAGAAATGGAAGACACAAACCAGGCTCAGCCACTCCCAGCGCCCACCGCGACAGAAATCTCCAGCATTTCACTGTCGATGCGCATACCACCATTTTGGCGGAAAAATCCGCGATTGTGGTATCACAGCTTTGAAGCCGCCACCGATGATCTCAAGAGGAGTCAAGCCCAGCTGACACAGATGGTGCTCGTCCAATTAGAAAAGGCTGACATCGAACAAATCTCCGACATCCTATTTAACATACCGAGAGACAAACAATATTCAGCAATCAAGGAACGTCTCATATCGGTGTATGAAGAATCCGATAGCCGCAAGTTCCAGAAGCTACTCGCCGAGATGGAGCTTGGAGACTAGAAGCCTTCACAGCTACTGCGACGCATGCGTAACCTTGCAAGGGACAAGGTTACCGACTCCACCCTCCGCATGATCTGGAGTAAGCTGCTGCCAGCCCACGTCCGCTCCGTGCTCGCCGTCAGCGAGTCATTCAGCGCGAAGACCACGCTGGAGGAACTAGCGTTGCTTGCTGACACGATGATCCAGGAGGTAGCAGCCGTCTCCAGCCAGCCACCAGCCATCTCCAGCCAGCCACCAGCCGTCTCCAGCCAGCCACCAGCATCAGGTCCAGAATCATAGACGTCAAATCAGGTAGATCACACACAATTCCTTATTAACGAGATACGAAAACTATCACTAGAAGTCGCCGAACTCAAGTCAAGGCCATCTCAACACTATCATCGCCACTGATTTCGCTCGTCATCTCGCAATAGAACTTCGTCACAACACCGTTCCCGCACACTCAATAGCTCACCAACACTTTACTGCTATTACCATCGCCGATTTGATAGTTGTACTACGCCCTGCAGCTTCAAGAAAGAGCCATCGGGAAACTAGAACGGACGTTAGCTGCGGCGGTACCCGGCGTCCTTCACACTTCATACCGCCTTTTTGTCACAGACAAGAAAACAAAGCTGTCATTCTTAGTAGATACCGGTGCTAATATATCCGTCCTACCAAGAAAACTGGGCCTGAAAGCAGCGCCTCTACCATTTAAATTGTACGCTGCAAACAACACAACAATTTGAACTTATGGTGAGAAAACATTAGAACTCGATCTCAACCTCCGTCGACCATACAAGTGGAAGTTTATTGTAGCTGACGTCACGAAACCAATATTAGGTGCCGATTTTCTCAACCACCATCAACTTATCGTAGACTTAAAAAATCGAAGATTAATTGATACCGTCACAAATCTTAAAATTAACGCGCCAATAATGTCAACGACCTCACCCACAATACGAAGTATCGATACACAGGTCCCGTACCACGCGATACTCGCCGAATTCCCCGGTACCACGAGATTAACATCGATGCAATTATCGCCAAAAATTAACGTGGAACATTATATTGAAACACAAGGACCTCCATTACATTGCCGTGCTCGTCCCATTCTTTTCCATTCATCGTTATTAAATAGTGAAGAAAGAATTCGAAAACATGATGCAACAAGGACTCTGCAGACCGAGTAAAAGTCCATGGTCTGCACCACTCCATATAGTACCTAAGAAGAATGGCGATATACGGGTGCGGGTGATTATAAACGATTGAACAGCATAACCAAACCCGATCGTTATCCAGTGCCGAGAGTCAAGGACTTCACCCATCATCTGTCTGGCAAAACAATATTCTCCACAATCGACCTCAACCGCGCTTACCAACAATTGAAGACCAGGGAACAGGACATAGAGAAAACAGCTATCATCACACCAATGGGTTTATTCGAATTTCCTCGCATGTGTCCTGGTCTGAAGAATGCGGGACAAACATTTCAGCGATTTATTCACGAAGTGCTCCGTGGATTAGACTACGTTTTCCCATTCATTGACGATTTGCTCATAGCCTCAGCAAACGAGACTGAGCATCGCGATCACCTAAGAACAGTTCTTAGAAGATTGGAAGAAAACGGTATCACTATCAACCCCGCGAAGTGTAACTTAGGCCAAACGGAAGTCAAATTTGTTGGACACATCGTATCAAAAAACGGTATACAGCCACCAGAAGAGAATATTAAAGCCATTACCGAATATTCAAAACCGAAAACTATAAAAGGTTTAAGACGATTTCTAGGCATGTTAAATTTCTATCGTGACCACATACCGAATGCTGCATCAATACAAGCTCCGCTAAACGCTTACCTACACCATGTCAAGAAACGTGATAAAACAATAATTGAATGGACCGACGAAGCATCACAATGATCCAAAGAGTGCAAGAATAGTATATCCAAACTCAAAGCTACCTTACTCGCTCACCCATCACATGATGCCCCTATCGCAATATTATGCGATGCGTCTGACAATGCAGTAGGTTCCGTCCTACAACAATACATCGAAAATAATTGGCAACCACTCGGTTACTCCTCAAAGAAATTCTCAGAGTATGACAGAGAATTCTCAGCCGTCTATAAGTCAGTGAAAAATTTCCGTAAGATGTTTGAAGGACGTGAATTAATTATATTCACAGACCACAAACCCCTCACATTCGCTATGAATAAAATACATACTGTAAACGAAACGCCACGCCGAATGCGCCAATTATTATTCATCAGTGAATTCACAACCGATATGCGACACATCAGTGGAAAAAACAATATTATTGCCGACGCATTAAGTCGAATAGAAACAATAACAGTGTCACCTACGATCGACTACAGCGAGATTGCAAACGCACAAGAGCGAGACAACAGCATAACACAACTCATTCAACAACCATAAATAACCTTCAAGAAAATAAATGTACCTAACACGAACCTACAATTATATTGCGAAACATCAACAAGTCATATACCTCCTTACATACCTACAGAATTCCACAAACAAATATTTAATAGTGTACATAATATTACTCACCCAGGAATACGAACATCACGTAAATTAATATCTCAAAAATTCTTTTGGCCATCAATGAATATCGACATCGGGAAGTGGAGTAAAACTTGTATAAATTGTCAGAAAAGTAAAATACAACGCCACACAGTCAGCAAAATTCAATATTTTGATGCAAGCGATCGTTTTCAGAATATACACATAAATATTGTTGGACCTCTACCTACCTCTGCTCAAGGACATCGTTATCTGATAACAATGATCGACAGACATACTGGTTGGCCTGAGGCAATCCCTAGCGACAATATTACAGCCGAGACAATTGCAGATATCATATACAATCACTGGATCTCAAGATTTGGATGCCCAGCGACACTAACAAGCGATCAAGGTCGACAATTCGAAAGCTCTCTGTTTAATAACCTCATGAAAACTATGGGAGTTAAACGGATACGAAGTACTAGCTATAACCCAAAGAGCAACGGAAAGGTAGAACGCTTTCATCGTTGCTTGAAGACAGCCCTTCGTTCAAGGTTAACGAACAATGAGTCAATGAACTACCAACCGTATTATAAGGCCTGCGCGCAGTTCTACAATCGGACACAGGCGTTAGCGCCGCCGAACTAACATACGACTATAACCTTCGTCTACCAAGTGATTTCTTCAACATAAACACACAAACATCATCTACCTCATTGGATCATACCTACGTTGATAAATTACGTACCCATATCGCAGCTAATAAACCACACTCACCTACTTCACATCGTAATAACAAACACATATTTGTTCATCAAGACTTACATACATGCAGTCATATGTTTATTAGAATGGATTCAGTAAAACCTCCATTACAAACACCATATGAAGGACCGTACCGTGTTATCAAACGAAGCGGTAAAGTTAATACCATTCAGTTACCAGGTCGACAAACAAACATATCGATCGACCGTTTAAAACCTGCATATTTATTAAATGAAACTGAAGAAAACAATACATTATATTCATTACCTTTACCTGTACAAGTTACCCAAAACCTTACCGATACCATACCCGAAAAACATACCACCAATACCCGAAAATACCACACTACCAGACCCTACGAACAACTTGACGTCCCAGCCTATCAAAATGTCAAGGACAGGCCGACTCATCAAGTTGCCGGTGCGTTTCCCTTGAAGGGGACTCCTGTAGCTGTACCTATAACCAATAATATCAATTAACACAAATGTCTTATATCTAACTTGTAACGTAGCATTATAGATCGTAGAAATAGTAATCGTGCATAATAACTGTAATAAGCGTATGCCGAAAGATTCATTCTGAAAAGAACATTTTATTTTATATAACGTAATATTAGCTCTGATAAGAATTTAGGAGTGGTAGTGCCATGTTGAGTCCTCACGGACTCAACCGAATTGGGCCGGCACGCCCGGAGAAATACCACTCCCCCACTCGAAACCGGCGTGAAATAGCGGCTATGCCGCAGTGTTTCGTCCGGTGAGTGGGGTATCCGGAGGCCTACACCGCCCCTCCCAAATACAAATGGCAGCACGGACTATAAATAGACTACTCCAGGACGGTACCAGGCTATGCAGCCCTGGAGAATCCGTCCCTGGGCGTTCACAATTAGGGCCTGTACCTAATAGTGGTTGCCCAGGCTGCCCCGCGTATTCTGGAGGGGGCAAATCTGCGCTGACTCGGGGCAAACAGAGCAGGAGGCTCAAACCACCCTCCTCCACACTCGCTGTGGACTTTTGCAACATCAGGGGGCTTCGCTCAAATTTAAATGCCGTCCACTTTCATCTGGAGACGGCGAAGCCGGCTGCTCTTTTTAACCGAGACACAGATATCCTCCTTAGCTGATTCATCTTACCTCTCATACCCGGGGTATAATTTGGAACACTCCTTTATACCACGGGCTGGCGTGTGCGTTTACGTCAGGGAGGATGTCTGTTCTCGACGCCTGAGTTTTCTTGAAGGACAGGACCTATCCATCATCTGGCTGCGTGTTGACTGCGATGACCATCCGCGAATCTACGCATGCCTGTATAGGACCCATAGCGGTAACGCAGAGACTGGCCGGCTCCTCGAACACATCCAAATGGCTACAGATTCCGTGTTGGAGCAGATCCCCACTGCAGAGATCGTGTTTCTTGGCGATTTTAACGCCCACCACGCCGAATGGCTAGGCTCACGTACCACCGATCATGCAGGGAGATCTGTTCACGACTTCGCCTTAGCATATGGTCTGACGCAACTGGTTATTGCGCCAACGCGAATCCCAGATGTGCAAGATCATACACCTTCACTGTTGGACCTTCTGTTGACCTCACATCCGGACGGCTACCTAGTTTCCGTTGACCCTCCTCTGGGATCGTCGGACCACTGCCTGATCCGGAGCACCGTGCCGTTCACGCGCCTAACACGACCCCGATCCTTAGGCTGTCACCGCGTGTGGCACTATAGGTTAGCAGAGTGGGACGAGATGCAGTGCTTTTTTGCATCCTACCCGTGGAGGCAGATATGTTTTTCGCTGGGAGATCCAGATGCCGGTGCTGACACTGCTGCTGATTTGGTACTGCAAGGTATGGAACTCTTCATTCCATCCTCCTCTGTGCCTATCGGTGGCAGGTCCCAACCATGGTTTGACTGCTCCTGCAAAATGGCCTCTTGCCGAAAGCAGGAGTGCTATCAGGCTTGGGTCAATGCGGTGGTATCTAAGGATATAAATTCCAGCGAACTTAAAAAACACTTCAATCATGCCTCCAGGTCTTTCAAAAGAGTTATTGCTGACGCGAAGTCGAAGCACATTGGCAGAATTGGCGAGAGACTTGCACGCCTTCCCTCGGGAACTCGTGCGTTCTGGTCGCTCGCCAAGGCTGTCCAAGGAAACTTCTGTCAGCCAGCCATTCCGCCACTGCACAGGGATGATGACTCGCTGGCCCATGACGCGAAAGAGAAAGCTGATCTCCTGGGCTCCCTCTTCGCGTCCAACTCGACTCTGGATGACCAAGGTGCACCACCACCGTATATTCCGCGGTGCGAGTCATACATGCCGGAGGTAAAAATCAGGCATGGCGCCGTGCTTAAGGCGCTTCTCACCTTGGACATTCACAAATCGAGCGGGCCCGATGGCATTCCCCCGATAGTGCTGCGGACATGTGCTCCGGAACTGGCGCCGGTCCTAACCCGTCTTTTCCGGCTCTCCTACTCATCAGGCGTAGTCCCGAAATTATGGAAGGCGGCTTTAGTGCACCCGATCCCTAAGAAAGGTGTACGCTCAGATCCGTCCAACTACCGCCCCATTGCCATTACCTCCATTTTCTCCAAAGTAATGGAGTCCATCATCAACCGCCAGCTCTTGGGATACCTAGAGGGGCACCAGCTGATCAGCGACTGCCAGTACGGTTTCCGTCAGGGTCGCTCAGCTAGTGATCTTCTAGCATAACTCATCCATAAATGGGCGCAAGCGGTTGAGTCGAAAGGAGAGGCGTTGGCGGTGAGTTTGGACATAGCGAAGGCCTTCGATCGGGTGTGGCGTAAAGCGCTTATAGCGAAACTGCCATCCTTCCCGAGAAGTTGTGCAAATGGGTCACTTGCTTTTTGGCTGATCGGAGCATCAAGGTTGTTATCAACGGTGCATGCTCCTACTTAAAACCCATAAACGCTGGTGTCCCGCAAGGCTGCGCGCTATCCCCTACGCTGTTTCTTCTGCATATCAATGATATGCTGTAAATCAGCAATATTCATTGCTATGCGGACGACAGCAAAGGGTACGCTTCCTACACCGGCCATGCCAACATGTCCCGGGATACCTTCTGACCCGAATAACTATCGCCCTGTTTCGGTGTTGCCGACCCTTAGTAAAATTTTTGAAAAAATTATTTTAAGCCAAATGCTTACTCACTTTAACACATAAGTTACTTCATATAAAACAATTTGGCTTTACTAGGGGACGCTCGACTACGGATGCAGGTATTGAACTCATCAGGAATATTTTTGAGGCCTGGGAGGAATCACAGAATGCACTTGGTATCTTCTGTGATTTATCTAAGGCTTTTGATTGTGTTCAACATTCAACGCTGGTCAGGAAGCTATGCCACTATGGTATAAGAGGATCTGCACTCGATCTTCTGATCTCATATTTAAATAATAGGATTCAGAGGGTCGAGGTGAACGGCAGGAGATCTCCTGGGACTCCTCTCGGTATGGGGGTACCACAAGGGTCTATTCTTGGACCCTTCCTCTTCCTAATTTATATAAATGATCTACCTAACCTTGTAGAAAAAAAACACAAGGTGGTATTGTTTGCAGATGACACTTCACTTATATTTAAAGTGAAACGAAGCCAAGTTTTGTATGACGAAGTAAACAATGCTCTATCTGACATCGTGTACTGGTCTAGCGCCAATAACTTATTGTTAAATAATCATAAAACCAAATATATTAAATTCACCGCGCCAAATGTCAAAAATGTAGATGCGAATATTTTATTAAATGGAAAGGTGGTAAAACCAGTGGAATCTGCTATATTTCTTGGCATTACTCTTGATTCCAAATTGCAGTGGGGTCCCCATATTGAAGGATTGGCGAATAGGCTTAGTTCTGCAGCATATGCGGTTAAGAAAATTCGACGGTTAACTGACATAGATACGGCGAGATTAGTATACTTTAGTTATTTTCATAGTATTATATCCTATGGTATATTGTTATGGGGCAGTGCGGCCGATATTAATACTATATTTGTGCTGCAGAAGAGGGCTATTCGCGCGATTTATAACCTAGGTCCTAAAGAATCATTAAGAGAAAAATTTAAAGAAATAAACATTTTGACTGTTGCTTCTCAATACATTTTTGATAATGTTTTGTATGTTCATAAGCACATTGAGGATTTTTCTAGAAACTGTGACATTCATAATGTTAACACGAGGAACAAACATAAACTTGTTGTGCCTACTACTCGGTTGGGTCGAGTTAGTAAGTCTTTTGTTGGGCGATGTATATGCTTCTACAATATGATCCCAGAAAATGTACAAAACAAATGTGTTACGAAATTTAAAAGAATTGTTAAAAAACGTTTGTGTGGGAAAGGTTATTATAGCATAAACGATTTTCTTAATGACACCACGGACTGGGAATAAAGCGAACACCCTCAGGCTCTTTAATTATAAATGTTTATTGTACGATATTACATTGTAATCCATATTTTATATTAAAAAAAAAAGCCCGCTGAGTTTCTTGCGCCCATTCTTCTCAGGTCTGAGATAGTCTCTTTTGAATGGGTGGTAGATTTTGACGTTCAATAAGTGATTTTAAATCCTATTTTGAATAAAAATATTTGAATTTGAATTTGAATAGCGTCGACGAGAACCGGAACAAACTTGTGTCTGAAATCGAGACTATGCTTTGCAAAGTCTCGGAATGGGGCCGACAAAATTTAGTCCAATTCAACCCCAAGAAGACACAAGTTGGTGTACTTAGTAAGACGAGACAGTACTTCACTAAAAGCCACCGCCTGCAACTTTATTAGGCGCAAATTCGGCCTCACATGGAGTACTGTTCTCACCTCTGGGCGGGTGCTCCCCAGTACCAGCTTCTTCCATTTGACCGCATACAACGAAGAGCGGCTCGAATCATCGACGATCAAGTCATCTCCAATCGGCTTGATTCTCTAGCATTGCGTAGAGATGTGGGTTCTCTCTGCATCTTCTACCGCATTTATCACGGGGAGTGCTCAGAGGAGCTGTTCGGGTTGATTCCAGCGGCCGAATTACACCACCGGACTTTACGTGCAAAGTACCAACCGCATCACGTAGACGTCTGGCATTCCACAACCGCGCGTTTTGTCCGAAATTTCTTGCCTCGCACAGCCACTTTGTGGAATCAACTACCGACAGCGGTCTTCCCGAACAGATACGACTTAGGGACAGACTTGACTTACCTTCAAGAAAAAAGCATACTCCCACTTTAAAGGTCGGCAACGCATTTCTTGACACACCTGTTGTTGCGGATGTCCATGGGCGGTTGCCTCACCTCTCCCCATCCCG
Source organism: Leptidea sinapis (assembly GCF_905404315.1). Classification (NCBI taxonomy): domain Eukaryota; kingdom Metazoa; phylum Arthropoda; class Insecta; order Lepidoptera; family Pieridae; genus Leptidea; species Leptidea sinapis. The sequence goes on from NC_066299.1 coordinate 5,143,606, forward strand.
TGAGCCTCTTGCCCGTTTGCCCCCTCTCATATAAAAAAAAAACCATTTCATAATGCTGTACATCAACTCATAGAATCATACAGATCACCAGTAATAATCTCATCAATGTACGAGCATCGTCACGTTCTCTCGACGATCGCAGATATACTCACGTGATCAGTCATATGCTCCGCGTTACACAACCGCACAGCAAGGCCGAGCGGACTCGACTGACGAGTGGAGCGTCGGGACTCGGGGGTCGATCGCTATTCATGCAATTTTAATCAATGAGCAACAGCATAGGTGCTGAATGCTCATTGACATCGTATGATCGAGGTTCGACGCGAGTTTACACAAACTGCGATAGCATTCGTTTTAGAACGAGATAGAACACATAATATTATTCTCAATTCTTATTGAATGAAACGTTTTACTATTGGTTGAAATGTAAGCTTTAGTATTGGTGTGTATTTCCTGAACTTGTAAATATTTTTTAAGTAACAATTGTAATTGGGTAACTAGTTTTAAGGATTTTGTATATATATCGTGTAACTTTTTAATAAATCATATCTTCCACATATTCCTCACAGTCAAGCAGTTTTTTTATTTAATCGCTAAACACTCAGTCTCTAAAATACCAAGTAACCAATATATTATGTCTGTTCCGGTAAATCTTTAAAACGGGACGGAAGTATCACTTCCATATCATCATCATCAGCCAGAAGACGTCCAAAGCTGGATAAAGGCCTTCCCCAAAAATCTACACGACAATCGAACCTGCGCTGCCCTCATCCAACCTATTCCGGCGATCTTGACCAGATCGTCGCTTCATTTTGTGAAGAGCCTACCAACACTGCGTCTTCCGGTAAGTATGTGATCGCCATTTGAGGACTTATTGTTTTATTATTGAGAATAAATAAATAAATTAATATTAATTACTTACTTAACTTCCATATATCTCATGTTAATTTGCTAGATAACAAGCTAAGTCATTGGAGTTACTCAGGATGTTCTTAAAAAAATGATTAAAGGTTCAGAACAAAAAGACTTATTGAAAATTAAATCCGTACGGTCAGGTGACCATAAAAAGGAGATGTAAGTCCCGGGCCGCTGCTCATATATAAAAAGGAATCAAATCACTTGTAGAACTCATTTTGGTGAAAAAATTACACTTATGAATGTCTAAAGATATTCATTTTTCCTTTTCTACGGAAAAGGTTGAGAAAAGTTGAAGATCTTACACAAATACCTATACTTATTAAAATATTCTGAGCAACTTTTTTTTTATGAAAATAAGGGATAAGACGAGCAGGACGTTCAGCTGATGGTAATTGATACGCCCTGCCCATTACAATGCAGTGCCGCTCAGGATTCTTGAAACCCCAAAAATTCTGAGCGGCACTCCAACTGTGCTCGTCACCTTGAGACAAGATGTTAAGTCTCATTTGCCCAGTAATTTCACTAGGTACGGCTAGCCTAGCTAGCCCTTCAGACCGAAACACAGTAATGCTTACACATTAGGGGAGCCTCCCACTCCCCTTTCAGGCTCTCCTTAATAATAATATATAGTACACCTAATGCTTTATAATGTGTCTTATAGTTTGTGCGCAGGAGCAATTCAATCCTCGCGTCGTGGCCTGCATAGCGCACACGGCACTGCGCATGCGCCGTGTCGGTCACGGAAGGTCGCTCAAGCGCAAAACATTTTTTTTCCAACATAAATATTGTTCACTGTAGAGAAATCGACGGGCGTAACTGGCCTTTGTTGTGTGCCATTTGTATGTACAGAATAACAGAGCATGGCAGACAATGAACACGATTAGACTTAACGGATTACATATCCTGTGCAAACTGTGATAATTCATACAACTATCTGGATTCTTTATGCACTATCCATGTACCTACTATGCAGTGTATCGGTGCTTAGATCGGTAATATTTAATATATATGTATACCTACATGACGGGGCATGGCCGGTGGCATAGTCAGTATCCTCATAGCAGTCCATTGTTGTGGGCGTTAACATGACAGCAGGAAAAAACAGTCTTACAAGCACATGATAGGTACAGTTTTTTTACGGAGAAGGAGGACAAACGAGTGCAAGGGTGACCTGGTGTTAAGTGATTCTCTTGCAACACCAGAGGAATCACAGGAGCATAGCCTTTTAGACTCTTAACTTTTCAGCTTTAATTTTTTAAGCTAAAATGTATTTTGGCAATAATATTTATATAAAGTTGGTGATAAGTTTCTTTAAATTAAAACTCGAGATATTTTGTGTCTAAGTTTATTGACATGCGATGACTTTTTGCCATCTTGAAGGTAGTGACTTGAATGAGCCCATTTAGTATGTCCAGCTAGCCCAGTAATATGTATGTCATACTCAAGAACGACAAGTAGAAGAAACGAGTACGAAGATGATTCGGTATTAGTCTTAGCTCGGGTATAATTGGGGTGCGGCGCGAGTGCGGGCGAGAGCGGGCGCTGGCCTAGCACTGAGCAGGCAGTCAGGAGAACTATCGAGCGAAGCGGTTGTGTCGTACACGCATGCCCGGAACACCACGTTCTTATATTTAATTTGAAATTCTTTATTTGGATACTATGGCCCACTTAAATGTCATAATAATACAGTCAGATATAATTAATACATAAATAACATAAAATAAGTACATGAATTATTATAATTATTGAATTTGAAATTATAATTAACAAAAAAAGCCCCATATTCCTCAGGGATGTGTGCAACGTGCATTTCACAACAGCGGCTTATATAAACACACTCGAGCCTATCCGCCAGTGCAGCCAGCATGCCGTTGTGCCTCTCTCGGACTCGGCACCAGTGACGTGCCTCTCTTTCGCATTGTTGTATAGAAACAGTCAACACGGGCTTCGGCAAACATCGCTAAGCATCGGGAGCCACAACAGCATCCTGAAAGCATTGTTGTACTGGACCCGAAGGGCGTTGTACGATCTTTGCGTATAGTCAGTCCACAGGCTGCAGGTATAGAATGAGGTGCAGTAGGTCCTAAAAAGAGTAATTTTAACATCTGAAGAGCACCTTGCAAACCTACGGATCAACATATTAGCTCTTACCGACATCGCCCTTCGTTTCCGCTCAACATCTGCGTCATCCCTCAGGGAAGGTATTAATGGCCAAGATATTCAAACAGATCAACCGTTTCTAACGGTATTTTCCATTTAGCCTTTTCTGGCATTTCTGTTACTTTTCTATAAAAGGCATAAAAGGCATTCATTTTCTCAAAATTTATTCCTTTAGAACTCTTTTTGATGTCTATGCCCTCCCTGAAAGACCATATGACTTATGATTGACCTTTGGGCTTAAAGGCTTTGTGAAATGTTACAGTTCAGACAGAAAACTGTTCGGCGAGCTCTGATTTCATTGGATGTAACGAAGTGGAGCGGTCCGGATGGAATTTCTCAATTCGTGCTTAGAACGTGTGCCCCTGAGTTAACACTGCTGCTAACGCATTTATTCCGGAGTATGCTCTCCAAAATCATGGAGAGCATAAAATTAAGCGCCAACTCTTGTCATACTTAGAGAGTCATAACATACATAAAGTTGATAAACGACCGACAGTACGGCTTTCGCCATGTTCGATCGGCAGGTGATCTTCTGGTATACCAGACTAACACATAGATGGGCGGTGGGTATTGAAAACAAGGGAGAAGGTCTGGCCTAGGTATAGTTTCTTTCCTTTATAGTTTCATTAAATAGTTTCTTGCCCTTGACGTGTCTGTAGAGTTTGAGGTGGTGGCAGGTGATTATGCCCTCATGCCCGCAACCCGCCTGCTTCTTTCAGATTGGAGTTCAGACAGAGGCAACTCGGGAATATCAATACCTTTTTACAATGACAATTTATACTTATGGTAAAACACAGCAGTCTATAATTTATTTCAGTTTCCTACAAACGGTTAGTCGGAAGTATCACTAATATTAAATTGATTGCGCAAGCGGTGCTGGTTCCTTCTATGTTCTAAATGTTCTTCACATCGAGCAGCCTCAATTAAAGGAATCTTGAGCCATTACAAGCAAATTTGCACCAAAATACACATTCTTGAAGCCATTTCAAGCAAATTCGCAGCAAAATCCACACAAACGAAATTCAAAAGATAAAACCTTTGGTTTCGTCAAGTTGACGTTAAAATTCCGAACAAACAGCTGTCATATTCAAATTTTCGTTCGCAACGTAATTAGAGTAGGTTTAGAAACTCGAAATGTCAAACAATGACGTTCTGGATGAAACTTCGTAACGAACCGTTGTAGGAAACACCTGAAACTTTGATCGAAACTTCGTTTTTCGTTGAATAAGAGTGGACTTTTTTTCAGTGACCAGGCTTTTGTACTGACGAAAGAAGTGTATTTGTGAAGTAAACAATGGTTCTAATATTTAATTTAGCAGTTTTTGTTATCAGTCTTCAGGTCGTTTGAATGTCTCGTTTCCGCTCCATTACAGTACAAAGTCATTCAGGCGCGATTATTCAAATTACACTTATCTATGCGCACACGCAACAAGCCCGCATTCGTCATTAACTTGCGTAATTGAGTGTTTTTATATTCCGCCTATGTTTTTGCAATACGTTAGTACAAAAACTTAAAATCTTAAAATTAAACGCTGCTTTATGTATATATATATATATATATATTAATATTCTTAACGGACAGACAATCCAGGAATATTCGTATTTAATTACATAAAAAATTTAAAAATGCGACACACAAATATTCTTTCCCCTACCAAATTGGCATAAACAGAAGAATCTGGAGCCTAGATTGCCTTTGTGTATGAACGCGCTTTTTTAATTGACTTAATTAAAATTATAGCGTTATTTATTAGTCATAATGTCTTCTGAAGAAAAGAAATTAAGTCATCTATATTACTTTTTTATATGACTGAAATTTGAAAAAATATGACTGAAAAAAGAAAATGAAACGCAAGCAAAATTGATCGAAGAAGGTGGGCATCGTAAATAGAACATTAACATTACTTCAAACCGGCCCACATACGAGCGCTCTAAGAAGAGCTATATTTTCTGGTCTGGCGTACCCCAGTACCAGCTCGGACCATTTTACCGCGTGCATCGCAAATCTACGTGAACTGTCTCTGTGAACGACTAGATTAATTCGCGTTGCGTAGAGACGTCGCGACGTCTCTAATCGCCTTCTACTTACTTCTGATCCTATGCTATGTAGCATGCGTACTGTAAAAAAAAGGAAAGCTGGAACATTTTACCTGAAACTTTGGCAATGTTTGCAGACCACAATAAGTCAGAAAGTTCATCGGAGAGTGAAGAAGAATGCCAATAAACTAGCATTTCTACGTTATTTCCCTTTGTACAGACCGAAAATTGTATTATTTTGCTTTTTTGTAAATATATAATGTATATACACTTAAATATATATATATATATATATATATATATATATATATATTTATTATGAAAAATTGTTTTTTTATTTATTTACATTGTTCAGATACCAATTCCGCTTAAAAATATTTTTGGCCGCGTAGATCGTGCAAATACGACTCTGTGCGTCGCTTTATTTTACGTCTTCTAGCGCATTTATCACGGGGAGTGTTCCGAAGAGCTGTTTAATCTGATTCATGCCGCCGAATTCCACATTCGCACGACAGACTACGAACTTCAATGAATATTGTGGAATGAGCTTCCTTGCGCGGTGTACCCAGGACCACACGACATGGATATATGCAAAAAAAAGCGCGTACAGTTTTATGAAGGGTCCGCAACACTCCTGTGATTCCTCTGGTGTTGCAGGAGAATGTGGGCGGTGGACACCACATAAAATCAAGTGACCCTTGTCTTTGCATCTTTCTTAAATAGACAGTCCTTTATTCCCTAGGTGCGTAATTATTAAATTTATTACATTTTAATGATTAACATTTAAATGTAATGAATTACCTTTAAACTGTGAGCATAAAAAACCCTAAAGTCTTTATTCTATTAAATTATGAATTTACCTGGTGAACTTTCATCTTACATGGTTTTTTTTCATGAAAGAGGTGGACAAACATACATACGTTAACCTGATGTTAAGTGTTCTCCAACGCCCACATTCTCCTGCATCACGAGAGGAATCACAAGAGCGTTGTCGACCTTATGAAAAGCGTCTTATAAACGGACATATACGTACATAATTCGAAAACACATTGGTGCGTAACCGACTCTTTATTGTTCCTAAAAACTTAATGGAATTAGTACGAATGTTTTAACATAGAAAACATTACCTAAATCGGTTTAGCCTTGCTCCAGTTATGCAGATACAACGATTTAAATAACAAAGGTATGGTACGTGTTCCTTAATGGATATTATGTTTCTTAAAATTAATAAAAAAATATGTAATCATCATCATTGTGGTCTGATGATGATCCAGTGTTGTGTGGAAGCCCCTTCCTTGATCTCCCGATCTTATCCCTAGTTTAACCAGTTTCTCTCTTCTCAACAACGTTCATCTCTTCGGATACGTCTGTGCAGAAGTCTGCCACTCCCCAGTGTTCGCTCTTAGTATCCACCGACTTTTGTCCAATCCCGCAACTTGTTTTAGCCTCTAAGTCCACTAGTTCCTCGCTATATCAGCCATGACGTCTTTTCCCTTAGTCTTTCTGCGGATCCAGTCATTGAGGTATTTATTTATTTAATTGACTACAAGCATTCTCTCCATGCACCTTTGCGACACTCATAACTTTTCGTCAGCCTTCTGACGGAGAGCACTTGGAGCAATGTTTTCCTCACCGTATTTGTCTAGACACTCAGTGTCCGCTTGCCCTCCAAATATAATATTATGCAATAATGTGTAAGTAAGCGTACATTCATATAAAACTCTTAAAAGTATCTGCAGCGGTCTAAACGGAAATCTACTATTCTATAGCTACTTGATCGTAGAATATTCTGGAGCGCTACATTTTAGATAGAAAAGGCCTGTAATAACGTGGGAAAATGTACGTCGAGTCAATACGCGAGTTGTGAATATTTTATGCTATCGGCCGACCGACTCACAGATAGCTACGACATTGCTACTATGCTTTGTGGAATTTGCGCTGTGTAGCGAGGAATTTTGGATTAATGAATTAAAGTTGTACTAATTGTATACCCTTTTTGAGGTTATACTTCTTTAGGCGCGTTATGAAAAAATTATGAAAGTGAAAGGAGATTGAAACGCTTCCATACATTCCTGGGCCCAGGTGATAACAAGGTGAAAGTAGCACCATTTAAGAGATAATATTTAAATAATCCATAATTGAAAATTTTGCAAGATTTGTCAATCTAGGAGCTGAGTAATCGAAGATATAAAAATGAGGTTATGCCTTAATCTATATGTTGACAGCTCATCTATAGTAGGTTTATTAAATACCTTGCTGCTAAGGATTTATCACATACTTATATTAGATGGGTACCAATCTTGTTCTTTTAGATAAAAAATACTTACCTCTACGTAGATAGGTAGGTATTTCTTATTTTTAATATCATTATAATAAAAGACAATTGGTAATTAGATATAATATAGTATACCTAAATTAAAAGATAGTTTTATTTGCTCAGATAATAATAATATATTATACTCATTAGCTCATACGTGAACTGTAAAACAGACTGCTAGAGACAACTTTCCTTGGAATTCAATTGGGTAGGTAGTCAACAAGTCGGTAACTTAACAAATACAGCAAGAAACGAAGTGACAATGACGAAGAAACGAAATGATCTGTCACACTGTCATTGTCAAAATGAAGTTAGCATTGAGGAACAAGGATTTCACTAGTATTGATTTTTTATGTAAATCGATCGATTTATTGATCGATTTATTGATAATAAAATAATTGCTCAGTTCTGCTTTTTCCTGAGAAAATAATATTATATTTTATTCATAATACCTAATAACTATGGTTATAAGGCCCATACAGTCGTATTCAATATTTAATAATTAATTAATAAAAATTACAAGTTCGCATGGATTAAAAAAGGCTGGATTCTTCTGCGTAAGAATGACGATTCACGAGTAATTCACATCCGATGTGAAAATGACTTGAGCAAAATATGACTAAGTTACTTCTTTACATTAGATTGTATAATTTTAAGACATAATAGAACTTCATATTCATACCTTTATTTAAATAATGTGTTTATACTCGGAAGCACGAAAACAATCCTTAAATTAATATTAATATTTATATTGTACATTTCATTTTACTTTTCTTTCCATAATGGTTTCTGATAATATTACGATTTTTTACCAAAACTGTGGTGGCTTTAAGTCAAAACTTACAGACCTAAAACTTAATATGCTTGTTTGCAATTATGACGTCATAGTTCTAATTGAAACCTGGCTTTCCCAATCCATACTAGATTCAGAATTACAATCAAATGAATATGTGACTTATCGTCGGGATCGGAACTTGGCTTTGACTAATAAGAAGGGAGGTGGGGGTGTATTAGTATTTGTCAAAAAATAACATTAATACAATAAGGAGGTCGGATTTGGAGGCCATTGACTTAGAAGAAATTTATTTACATTTCCCTTGCACATGACGGACTACTTCTATGTGCATGCTATATACCACCTGCATCCAAAACCATAGTTTATGATAGGTTTTTCTCCAAGCTCCATAATGTTCATACTAACATGAATTTTAATAACTACTTACTACTGGGCGACTTTAATCTTCCCTACTTAAAATGGTCAAATGATGCTCCTTTTCTTCACCCTTCTCAATCTGATACGGAACCCTCAAAATTATTAACTTATACCATATCTTTTTTGAATTTAAAACAAATAAATACTTTTGTGAACCAAAACGATAGAATATTAGATTTGGTATTATGTAATATTTTAAATTGCACGGTGAATATTTCAGACGATCCGTTACTTAATACTGTACCTCACCATCCACCACTACATATACAGGGTGGCGCAATAGAACGTGCATATTTAAAATATTGATTAAAAAATAAATATAAAAGGTATAGTTAAAATAAAACTGAGGTATTATTAAGAAATAACTGAAGTTTATTTTTTAAAAATAACATCGTCTAAATGATGACCCTCTCTACGACGACACTCCTCTAATCGCAAACGGAAGTTATTGAAAACTTTCTTCAGTAATGCTGGTGTAATTGCTGCCATTTCACCACGGATATTCTCCTTGAGCTGATCGATGTTATTCGGATTATTGCTGTAGACTTTGTTCTTAAGGTATCCCCACAAAAAAAAGTCAGGAGGCGTCACGTCTGGACTACGTGGGGGCCATGGGATATCGCCTCTTTTCGAAATCAGTCTGCCAGGGAACATCTGTTTCACAACCGCCATCGAGTCATTTGATGTATGACAGGTAGCTTCGTCTTGTTGAAACCAAGTCCTAGAATTCACTATTCTTGAATTTTCAAGCTCTGGAGCCAAAAAACCTTCCAACATCGCAACATAGCGTTCGGTATTAAAAGTGACGTTTTGCCCCCGCGCATTTTCAAAGAAAAACGGTCCAATTATTCCTCTACCAGAGATTGCTGCCCATATTGTCACTTTAGGACTATGCAGTGGTTTCTGGTGCTTGAGTTTGGGATTCTCACTGTTCCAGTAACGACAATTTTGACGGTTTACGAACCCGAATTGATATGGAAGTGGGCCTCATCTGAGAAAAGGATATTGTCAAAATTGGAAAATCGATTAAGCATTTCATTAGCAAATGCGAGCCTTGCTCCGAAGTCAGACTCTTTCAATTCTTGTGTTAACTGCAGCTTGTAAGGCTGCAGTTTAAGATCCAAGTATAAAATTCGTTGCAAACTAGATCTCGATAAGTGTAAGACAGACGATCTCTTGCGAGTAGACATTTGTGGATCTCCTCGTACAGACTGCATAACTCTCTCAATATTGTCATCGGTCCTAGATGTTCTTGGACGACCTTTTGCTTGTGGTTAAACGTTGAACCAGTCTCTTCAAAACTCTGTACCCATATTTTAATTGAATTAGAACTCGGAGCTTCACTAATTTGCCGTAGTCCATATTCAGAACAATATAAACGCCTAGTAACGATGTATGAACGAGAGTTCTCGTAAAATGCGCGCACGCAAAATGCGCGACGCTTCCCGTCGAAGTGACTCATAGTGACTAAAACTCCATGAGCCCGCCTACCCAACGATGCAGATTCCCCCCGCCCGCGCACTTTCTACCCCGCGAAAAAAGATGATGCAATATACACGTTCTATTGCGCCACCCTGTATTTAAATAAAAACCTAAATTAAAAAGAAATTTCTTTAAAGCTAACTATGATATTATTAACGAAGCAATATCTGATGTTGACTGGCTCTCTGAACTTAATCCTTTAGCTCCTGAAGATGCAGTTAATAATTTCTATAAAAATATCAATAGCATAATTGAATGTCACGTGCCTCTTAAAAGACATGTATCGTCAGAGAGGATGTCTGTTCTCGACGCCTGAGTTTTCTTGAAGGACACGACCTATCCATCATCTGGCTGCGTGTAGACTGCGATGACCATCCGCGAATCAACGCATGCCTGTATAGGTCCGCAGCGCATAGCGGTAACGCAGAGACTGACCGGCTCCTCGAACACATCCAAATGGCTACAGATTCCCCACTGCAGAGATCGTGTTTCTTGGCGATTTTAACGCCCACCACGCCGAATGGCTCACGTACCACCGATCATGCAGGGAGATCTGTTCACGACTTCGCCTTAGCATATGGTCTGACGCAACTGGTTGCGCCAACGCGAATCCCAGATATGCAGGATCATACACCTTCACTGTTGGACCTTCTGTTGACCTCACATCCGGACGGCTACCTAGTTTCCGTTGACCCTCCTCTGGGATCATCGGACCACTGCCTGAACCGGAGCACCGTGCCGATCACGCGCCTAACACGGCCCCGCTTCTTAGGCTGTCGCCGCGTGTGGCTCTAAAGGTCAGCAGAGTGGGACGAGATGCGGTGCTTTTTTGCATCCTACCCGTGGAGGCAGATCTGTTTTTCGTTGGGAGATCCAGATGCCGCTGCTGACGCTGTTGCTGATGTGGTACTGCAAGGTATGAAACTCTTCATTCCATCCTCCTCTGTGCCTATCGGTGGCAGGTCCCAAACATGGTTTGACCGCTCCTGCAAAATAGAGGCGTTGGCAGTGAGTTTGGATATAGCGAAGGCCTTCGATCGGGTGTGGCATAAAACGCTTATAGCGAAACAGCCATCCTATGGGCTTCCCGCGAAGTTATGCAAATGGGTCACTAGCTTTTTGGCTGATAGGAGCATCAAGGTTGTTATCAACGGTGCATGCTCCGACTTAAAACCCATAAACGCTGGTGCCCGCAAGGCTGCGTGCTATCCCCTACGCTGTTTCTTCTGCATATCAATGATATGCTGCAAATCAGCAATATTCATTGCGGACGACAGCACAGGGTATGCTTCCTACACCGGCCGTGCCAACATGTCCCGGGATAGCGTCGATGAGAACCGGAACAAACTTGTGTCTGAAATCGAGACTGCTTTGCAAAGTGTCGGAATGGGGCCGACAAAATTTAGTCCAATTCAACCCGAAGAAGACACAAGTTTGTGCGTTCACCACTAAAAAGTCTCCCTTTGTCGTATCCCGTCGATTCGAGAGCACTCCTCTAACTGCCACAGCCTGTATTGGCATACTTGGCGTCGATATATCGAGCGACGTTCAGTTCCGTGGTCACTTGGAAGAGAAGGTCAAACTGGCCTCAAAAAAGCTTGGTGTACTCAATAAGGCGAGACAGTACTTCACTAAAAGCCACCGCCTGCAACTTTATAAGGCGCAAATTCGGCCTCACATGGAGTACTGTTCTCACCTCTGGGCGGGTGCTCCCCAGTACCAGCTTCTTCCATTTGACCGCATACCACGAAGAGCGACTCGAATCATCGACGATCAAGTCATCTCCGATCGGCTTGATTCTCTAGTATTGCGTTGAGATGTGGGTTCTCTCCGTATCTTCTACCGTATTTATCACGGGGAGTGCTCAGAGGAGCTGTTCGGGTTGATTCCAGCGGCCGAATTCCACCACCGGACATTAAGCAGCACGTAGACGTCCAGACGTCTACGTGATCCTTAATGTCCATGCTTAAATTCCACAACCGCGCTATTTGTTCGAAATTTCTTGCCTCGCACAGCCACTTTGTGGAATCAACTACCGGCATTGGTCTTCCCGAACAGATACGACTTAGGGACCTTCAAGAAAAAAGCACAATCCCACTTTAAACGTGGCACACCGGCAACGCATTTCTTGACAAACCTGTTGTTGCGGATGTCCATGGGCGGTTGCCTCACCTCTCCCCATTCCGTGAGCCTCTTGCTCGTTTGCCCCCTCTCATATATAAAAAAAAACATCTAACCTTAAAGAAACGAATTCCGGATATCCCCACACAATGATACTAGAAAATGACTCTTTGGATAATCCTACCACTATATCAGAGATGTTTTCTAAATACTTTCAATCGGTTTTTGAACCAGTATCACCCGAGGCTTACAACATTAAAAAACTTATAAACGATGTTACATCTGATAGCCCAGTGTATCTACACAGTATTTACCTTAACAAATCTGAGATATGTAAAACTTTAAAAAATCTGGATCCCAATAAAGGCCCCGGTCTAGATCAAATAAGTCCAGTATTCTTAAAGCAAACATTTTTAACTATTTCAGTCCCATAGGAAATCATCTTTAACAAATGTCTGGAAGCTGGTGTATTCCCGATTCAATGGAAGCATGCTTACATGACACCTATATTTAAATCGGGTTCTAAGAGCAATGTTGTGAACTATCGACCCATATCCATTCTCTCAGTAATTCCAAGGGTCTTTGAAAAACTGGTGTACAATCATGTTTATTCAACCTGTAAGCATTTCAACATTGACGAACAGCATGGTTTTGTAAAAGGAAGATCTACTTTGTCGAATTTACTCACTTTTTACAAACTATACTTTTAATGCCTTGGATCAAAAAAGACTGATTGAAACTATCTACACAGATTTCAAGAAGGCGTTCGACAAGGTGGACCATCTGATACTCTTGAAAAAACTTTCCTACAACGGAATCAAAGGCAATCTATTGCGTTGGTTCAGTTCGTATAAACAAAATCGTGTTCAGTCTGTTGTTATTAATGGGCATGTCTCTGCCCCTCATCGGGCCAGGTCTCATCGGGCGTCCCTCAAGGATCTATCCTAGGACCATTACTATTTGTACTCTTCATAAATGATATCTCATCTTGTTTCAAACAATGCAATTTCCTTTTATGCGGACGACTTAGATATACTCCTGTGTTTAGGTGTAAGTGATTTAAAATTAATACAGTCTGATTTAATGAGATTTGAAGAATATTGTAAAATTAATAAACTTATTTTAGCACTTAGCTAATGTATTCATATGACATTGACAAGAAATTTAAATATATTAACAACGAGTTTGCAACTAGGTGGCTACGATATAAAGATCGAGAGAGAGAAAAACGAGATAAAGTCATCCCAATTGTTATCTGAGATTAATTTCCGTGTACCACCTATAGCCACTAGATCACAAAACTTATTTCACCTCTCTAAAACTAGGACCAATATTGGTAAACGTGCGCCACTTCACAGAATATGTACACTACATAATCTCACGTTGAATAACATTGATATTGTTTTCGTGCCCCCTTTTTACCTATAAAACTAATCTTTAAAAAAAATCAGTTCTAATCAAACTTAAATCTTATTATTTCTGTGTTCTACATTCTAGTTTTACAATTATATAGCCAAGTTTTACTTACCTTTGCTACGATTAACTTGTATTGTAAATTGTACGTTCACGCTTGCACCTAAGCAGATCTCGCTTTTATCTTTAACATCTATGTTCTCAGTGAGACGTTCCAAGGGAATAATTGTAATTATTTTAGTTAGTTATAATTTGTATATGTATTTAATCTTTTATTTCAGTTTTTGACTCCAATAAAGTAAATAAATAAATAAATTGTAAAACCATCTATACAAGATTTTTACAAAATTGTTCATTCTAAAAACGTAGAATAACACGAGGAATAAATCATTTTAATGATTTTTGCTTCGTTAGGCCAATCAAGTATAACTTCTTGCGTGCATACATAAAGTACACACACTCTTTTTTTCTATACTTGCCCGACACACTGTTCTAGCAATAAAAGAAATGATGCAAATATTCGAGAATAATGTAAGTAGTTAAAAGCCATGGAAAAAAGTGTAATAAAGGTTATTCAGTTAAAAATAAAACATAAACGTATTTATGAATTATTTATTAATTTTATATTATGTAGTAATAAAGTGATAGGGATTAATATCATATTTGTGTAAACAACTTTTACATTACCGCTTTACAATTCCCAATTTTTATATAAGTTATAAAATGGATATTGTATTTCACCTATAAGGACTTTTAAGAGTTACACATATGCCATCTATTAAATATACAATGTTCCACAGCTCCACACACAAAGCTCCCTTTTTTTAAAAGGCTTATATTTTTCCGATACGTCCAGTATCGTTAATGTATTAAAAATGTATACAAAAACTAAACATATTATATACTAAAACCTTCCTTGAGATCCACGCCATATTTCCATTCGTGGAAAAGGCATAAAAATCGGTGGAGCAGTTATTGAGTTTATTGCGAACAGACAGACAGAGAGACGCGGCGGAGGACTTTGTTTTATATATATATTTTCCATTTAAGCCAGTTTAAAAAAAAATAGTTTTCACTAAACGCCTGTATTAGCTAGAGTTTAATAGTTTAGTTTTGTGGCGGACATATCGACATCTCGTTAATTAACATTAACATTCAAATTCTCGTTATTTTTGCGGAGTTGCTAAACATGTGTGAACCACACCCTTTCTATTGATCAATTCTGGCCGCTTTCTCTTAAGAGAAAGCGGCAACAACTAAAATTTAGTTGTTTTCAGTAGAGATCTGAACCTAAATATCATAATTAACCATTCCCCTCTCAATACTACCGTACACACAGCATCACCTTATGATTATTGAGAATTAACCCGTTTTGCCAAAATCTTTGACGCCTAACCCAAATTTGAAAATCCTTTTTCGGACGTTCTTATCGTACGTTCACCAATTTTCATCACCAGTTATCAATCTGCTCAAAAACTTAAAAACTGTTCGGCTTCATTATGACTCATAAAAGTATCGCAAATGAGTACATTGGTCATTAGATTTCTTCTATTTCTAGCTATGTTGCAATCACTTATACGCTGATCTTGATACACTTATTAGAAATGGGATCCATTACCCTATATCCGTAACAGACGACCAGAACGAGGAGCATCTTTGACATCTAAACTCCCGGATTGATAACGCTTAAAGCAATTTTGTGTTACTCATGGTTTAGTCGATGCAAGAGAGTATTTCACCAGCGGGAGGCTACTTTGCACCGGATGCCGGCTAAATTATGGGTACCATAATGGCGCCTATTTCTGCAGTGAAGCAGTAATGTGTAAGCATTAATGTGTTTCGGTATGAAGGGCGCCGTAGCTAGTGAAATTAGTGGGCAAATGTGAGTTGACATGTGACGAGTTGTAGTGCCGCTCAGAATGTTTGGGTTTTTCAATAATCTTGAGCGGCACTGCATTGTAATGGGCAGGCCGTATTAATTACCATAAGCTGAACGTCCTGCTCGTCTCGCCCCTTATTTTCATTAAAAAGAATGGGTCGCGGTGATCAGATACCATCACGTGACCCATATCTATGCCCGTTTGCCCTACTTGTCCTTAAAAAAGACTTAGTCGCTTTATCATAATTGATAAAAGAAAAATCCTCAACACAACAACCAAGATTACTATCTATTCTGTACACTCGTTTGTCCTCCATTCCAAAAAAAAATGGAATTATATACAAACCTACGTGTATTTTTCGTCATAAGCCGTTGCCGTAGCTAGTAATTTTGTGTATTGCCTTTTACTACGTACACGTTGCACCATAATGGAATATTGAATAACGTGTGTAACGTATTTTCCAAGAACCGTACACTAATAACACAATTGCATGATGCAACTGTAACACACGCGATCATATTACTATTTCGTAACAACCATATAAGTACCTAATGTAGGTCTAACTTATTGGTGGCTTTAACATAGAAATAAATGGTCACCTCCGGCTACATACCGATTCCTAATTTTTAATGAGGCGTCCAGAATGTTAATCATCCAAACTATTTTATTTTTTTATTAATAATTTAATTATTATTATATATTACATTTAATAACAATTTGTCACTATCCCCACTATTTATTTTCTGTTTATTTGTAGAAAATATAATTTGTAGAATAAACAAACTAAGGTTCATGGTTTTCCAAAAATGTTCAGAATTTCATTAAGAAATTTGCAAATACCTATTTTGTACGATTTTTTAAATATGTTACTAATCGAATTCCATATTTTCTGTGTAAAGTATCTACATGAATAACATTTCTAACAAAAATGTGGACATTATTTTAGTTTCGTTTAAAAAATGTAATGTTCAGCATTCCTGAAATTACACTAAATCGGTCTTATAACGGTTTCGTATAGGTGGTAATCAAAAAATAGCTATGAACAATTTATCATCATCATCATCATCATCTCAGCCGGAAGACGTCCACTGCTGGACAAAGGCCTCCCCCAAAGATCGCCATGACGATCGGTCCTGCGCTCCCCTCATCCAACGTATTCAAATTCAAATATTTTTATTCAAAATAGGATGTGACATCACTTATTGAAAGTCAAAAAACTACCACCCATTCCAAAATGAATGCCTCAGACCTGAGAAGAATGGGTACAACAAACTCAGCGGGATTTTTTTTTCATCGAATAAATATGTTTACAAAGTAATATTGTACAATTAAACTTATTATTTAATAGCCTGAGGGCGGTCACTCCATTCCCAATCTGTGGTATCATTAAGAAAGTCATTTATGTTATAGTAACCTTTACCACACAAACGTTTTTTAACAATTCTTTTGAATAACGTTATACTTTTGTTTTGAACATCTTCTGGGATCTTGTTGTAAAAGCAAATACATCGCCCCACAAAAGACTTACTAACTCGATTTAGCCGAGTAGTAGGCATCATAAGTTTATGTCTGTTCCTGGTGTTAGCATTATGGTTATGACAGTTTCTTGCAAATTCACTTATGTGCCTATGAACATACATTACATTATCAAGAATATATTGAGAAGCAACAGTCAAGATGTTAATTTCTTTGAATTTTGCTCTCAATGATTCTTTAGGACCTAGGTTATAAATAGCGCGAATAGCCCTCTTCTGCAGCACAAATATTGTATTAATATCGGCAGCGTTGTCCCATAGCAATATACCATAGGACATAGTACTATGGAAATAACTAAAGTATACTAGTCGCGCCGTATCTATGTCAGTTAATTGTCTAATCTTTTTAACCGCGTATGCTGCAGAACTAAGTCTGTTCGCCAATCCTTCAATATGGGGGATCAATATCCTTCAATATCCCATTGTAATTTGCAATCTAGAGTTATGCCAAGAAATATAGCAGATTCCACCGGCTCTATCACCTCTCCGTTTAACAAAATATTTGCATTTACATTTTTGACATTTGGTATGGTAAATTTAATGTATTTAGTTTTCTTGCTATTTAAAAATAGGTTATTAGCGCTAAACCAGTACACGATGTCAGATAAAATATCGTTCACTTCGTCATACATAGCTTGGTTTCTTTTCACTTTGAAAATCAGTGAAGTGTCGTCCGCAAACAATATACTACCTTATGTTTTTTCTCTATAAGATTAGGAAGATCATTTATATAGATAAGGAAGAGGAACTGTCCAAGAATAGATCTAGTGGTACCCCCATACTGAGAGGAGTCCCAGGAGATCTCCTGGAATTCACGTCGACCCTCTGAATTCTATTGTTTAGATATGAAGTCAGAAGATCGAGCGCAGTTCCTTTTATGCCATAGTGGTATAGCTTCCTGACCAGCGTTGAATGTTGAACACAATCAAAAGCCTTAGATAAATCACAGAAGATGCCAAGTGCATTCTGCGATTCCTTCCAGGCATCAAAAATATTCTTGATTAGCTCAACACCTGCATCCGTTGTTGAACGTCCCCTAGTAAATCCAAATTGTTTCAAATGAAGTAACTTATGAGAGTTAAAGTAAGTAAGCATTTGGCTTAAAATTATTTTTTCAAAAATTTTACTAAGGGTCGGCAAAACCGACACAGGACGATAGTTATTCGGGTCAGAAGAGCAACCCGACTTAAATATTGGTGTAATTTTACTATGTTTCAGAAGGTCAGGAAACACGCCACGATTAATACAATTATTAAAGACTGAAAGCAAGATATGGTGCTATGACATCAATTATTGAACTTATTATTTTAACAGAAATGCCCCATATATCACCAGTTTTTTTCGTGTCGAGAGACTTAAAAGTTTTAATTATTTCTCCAGGCCTAACAAAACTAAAATTGAAAGTTTGTTGGCATTCTTTAACATTTTCCAGAAGAAGTGACTCAGCAACACTGGTGGAGGAGACAAGAGTGCTTGTGATAGAAACTGGAATGTCAGAAAAAAATCTCAAAAGCAGAAGCAACTTCCTGCTGAGATTGAATTATTGAATTGTTTATTGATAAATTGTATTCAATGTTGCGGTCTTTCACATTTCCAGATTCCCAGTTAATCACATAGGAATGCACCGAATAAAATAAAGATGACTTCCAAGTCATTGCAATTCCAAGTGCATTCTTTATTTTTAATTAACTGTCTGATATGCATAGACTTTGCAATAAAACAAACACTTTTAAATAATTTAGAGTATTTTTAACATACTCGAGAAAAGATGCATCATGATTATATAATAATCTCTCACTATATAGTTCATATAGCCTTTGTCTGCTCCTATGAATGCCAGCTGTTACCCAATCATTAAATGACAAGAGACCACCTGATTTAACTGTCTTTGAAGTAAATATAGAAGAAGCAAACTCTGCTTTAATTATTTTAAATAACATATCAAACATTTTATTGGGATTTATATTATATTTCTATAAATCCAATTTGAGAGTTTAACTGACACATTATCTCTATATTTCTCCATTCGCCTATTATTCACAGGAACAAACGTAAACTTTTTAATTTTAGTACATTTATTGACCTCAATATTAAAAGAGGCTAACTGGCCAAAGTGGTCTGAACTCAGTTTGTTTATTATTGCCTGAGAAATGGGTTTATAATTTGAAAAGATGTTATCAATACAGCTTTTGGAGGTGCCGGTTACTCAGGTAGGCTCTAAAAAAATATTGGTTAAATCATATGATTTGAACAAAGATCTGAATCTAATACTGGTGGTGGATTTTTCTAATAAATTAATATTAAAATCACCACATATACTTCTTCGAATTACATAATTTTAATAAAACCTCCTCCAATACACTTTCAAATAATTCATATACTGCACCTGGGGGTCTGTATATACTAACAACAATGGCGTGATCGAGCTCTGCATAGGCTATTGCAATGGTACGTTCAACAGAGAGGCCTACAATATCTTCATGTTCTTTGAATTTAAATAATTTACTTATAAGTATAAGAGAACCTATTTTTAAATTTTAGAAGTGGGAGAGTCACGCTGCCGTCGTATGACGTCAGCACAATCGGGCCAGACTCGTCCGGGTTAATTACCACACTCGCACAGAATGCCGGCGTGAAGTAGCGGCCTAGTGCCGCTATGTTTCGCATAAGTTAGTGTCGAGGACCGGAGGCCGTCCCTTCCCCCCCCCCCCCCCCCACCCAACAAAATATGAGAGCGGTCCGTAAAAAGATATTACCCCAGGAGGGTACCGGCTCTACCAGAGCCGGAGAATCCCTCCCTGCCCTTCGTATTCTGGGGTGGGTACAGAACCGCACATGACCGTGGACGAACGAGGCAGTAACACCACGGCAGCCCGCTCCACGGGGTGGACCTAGGACTGTCTACTCTCTGGCTCCGCGTAGATTTAGACGACCGCGTCCGTATCTATGCGTGTGTCTACAGGTCCCATAGTGGTAACGCAGAAACCGATCATCTCATGGGCTGCGTTCAAGCGGCAATTGACGACGTGCTTGCACAGATCCCCTCCGCTGAAATCGTAGTCTTGAGTGATTTCAACGGGCACAATGCCGAATGGCTTGGATCACGTTCCACAGACTACGCAGGGCGATCTGTGCATAATTTTGCATTGGCGTATGGTCTGTCCCAATTGGTTGAGTCGCCAATGCGGCTCCCGGATGTGGATAGCCACACGCCGTCCTTATTAGATCTTCTGCTGACTACACATCCCGATGGTTACCAGGTCTCTGTCGGCGCCCCTCTCGGAACGTCCGACCATTGCCTGGTCAAGAGTGTAGTGCCTATCCGACGCCAACGTCGCAGACCACCAGCGACCCGCCGCGTTTGGCACTACAAGTCAGCAGATTGGGATGCGTTCCTTTTTTGCATCCTACCCTTGGGGCAAGGTTTGTTTCCCTTCGGATGATCCTAGTGCCTGCGCCATTGCAGTAGCTGATGTGATACTGCAGGGCATGGATATTTTTATACCAAGCTCTGTAGTACCGATCGGTGGCAGATCACAGCCCTGGTTCGATGCGTCAGTTAAAGCAGCATCTGACTGCAAAAAACAGGCGTATCGAACTTGGGTTGCGGCGCTGGGCACAAAGGATCCGAACTGCAAAGTTCTTAAGAGGAAATATAACCGTGCCTCCAGATTTTTTAAGCGGCAAATGGCCCTTGCGAAATCTAAGCACGTCGTCAAAATCGGCGAGCAGCTTTCCAGTTACCCGACCGGAACACGCAAGTTCTGGTCGTTGTCGAAAGCTGCTCTTGGTAACTTCAACCAGCCGTCCATGCCGCCGTTGCACATGAGGAATGACACCCTGGCCCATACGGCAAAAGAGAAAGCCGAGCTCCTGTGCGCTCTTTTCGCCTCCAACTCGACTCTTGACGACAACGGAAAAACACCGCCTACCATCCCGCGGTGTCAGAGCTCTATGCCTGAAGTACAGTTCAGACAGAAAACTGTTAGGCGAGCTCTGTATTCGTTGGACGTCAGGAAGTCGAGAGGGCCGGATGGCATTTCTCCAATCTTACTTTTGCTTGCTTAAAACGTGTGCCCCTGAGTTGACGCCGGTGCTAACGCGTTTATTCCGGCACTCTTATTCCAAAGGCGTAGTCCCTGACTCATGGAAGTCAAGCCCTTGTCCATCCGATCCAAAAAAAGGAGACAGTTCG
Source organism: Leptidea sinapis (assembly GCF_905404315.1). Taxonomy (NCBI): domain Eukaryota; kingdom Metazoa; phylum Arthropoda; class Insecta; order Lepidoptera; family Pieridae; genus Leptidea; species Leptidea sinapis. The sequence continues at coordinate 5,164,877 of NC_066299.1, forward strand.
GATCCGGCGAACTACAGGCCTATTGCTATCACCTCCCTGCTCTCCAAAAAAAAGTACGTCATACTTTGGCCATCTACAACTTTTTCTAATACCTTAGACATACATGGGAGAATGCTTATTGGTCGAATGTCTCTGAAGTCTAAGGATGTCTCTCAAGAAGGATTTGCAATCTTGTTCAGTGGACGAACGATAGCTTTTTCCATTGATCCGGATACGTGCTTATGGTCATAGAATTATTGACTATCTGTGTCAGGACTGGCAAAATGTCAGCTTGAATGAGGCGTAGCATTTCGAGAGAAATACCTTCACTACCAATGGCTTGAGATTTCAGTGTTCTTAGAATTCTCAAAATTGTTGACTCATATACAGGTTCAAAACAAAAAACGGTGTTACTGTACGAGTTATTCATAAAAAAATTGATATCAGCAGTAAAAATTTGGTTAACTGCTGCTACAATTAGAAAATGAGCATTAATAGTATCCGGATCATTAAGGTGTGACGGTAGAGCGATTTCTTTTTGCGGCTTGATACGTAGTTGGTTATTTATGTGCTTCCAAAGTGTCTTAGGTTTATCTAAATTCGAATTAATGTATTTATTAAAATATGCAGCCTTTTCCCTCTCTATTGCCATTTTAGTATCTTTTTTAAGCTCAATATAGTCTGTCTGAATATTTCTTTTGGATAAGGCTAGGGCTTCATCGCGTTTTTTCATCATCAGTTTTATGTTGTACGTGATCCACGGATAGGATTTTTCCCTGATATAAATAGTTTTTACGTGTGCATAGGAGTCGAAAAGAGTAATTATCAATTGGTATTGGACTGTGTACCATGTCACCAACGTTGTTGAGTTTGCAGATGTTGTCTAATTTAAAGTTTAATAGTGCGACTTGAAATTGATCCATATCTATATCTTTGATAGGTCTATAGCTTATCCATTTAGGCTTTATACTTTCTTTCATAATTTTTAGTGTGCAATAGAAAAAAAAAGTAATATAAGTATTCGGCAATAATGTCGTCAAGCCATCAGAAACGTGTAATCAAAGGTAATGAGGTAAAAATGAAACAAAAACACATTTCTGAATGATTTTATAATATTATGTGAAAATAAACTGATAAGGATCAATATCGTATTTGTGTAAACAGCTTTTACATTACCGGTTTATAATTGACAATTTTTTGAAGTATTAACATGGATATAGTATGTTAACTTTAAGAGATTGACATATGCCGTTGTGGACTTTTATCTCTTAGACTTATATGAGATACACAATTCCAGCATAAATTAATTTTTTGTTATATCTCAAAGAGCTTAGGCAGTGTTTTCGTTGAAAGCTCTCAGACGGCTGACTTTTTTGCAACAAATATTGGTAATGTATACAAAAACAAGTTATATACTCTATCCATTGGTAAAAACGGCATGAAAATCGGTACCTATAGTAGTTTTTGTTTTTATCGCAAACAGACAGACAGACAGACGCGGCGGAGGACTTTGTTTTATAATATGTAATGATATTGTTATGCCCATATAATTTTCTGTGTGCACTCGTAGCCGAAGATGATGTAGCCGGTGACCACGCATCATCAACCCTTCTATATAAAAAAAATTGTGCATCTTTACGGACTCCAAACCGGCTGCACCGATTTAGATTTTATTATGATTTATATTTTAAAGAGACGGACGTCTCTTTTTTATGTAAAAGGAGGAACGTCATCTGGTGTTAAGTGATCACCGCCGCCCAAATTCTCTTGCAACACCAGAGGAATCACAAGAGCGTTGCCGGCCTTTAAGGAAGGTGTACGCGCTTTTTTTGAAAGTACCTATGTCGTGTCGACATCCAAATGGTGGGGATGATATCCTAATTTGTGGCGTGTCGTGCGAAGGTGGAATTCGGCGGCAGGAATCAGGTGAAACAGCTCTTCGGAACACTCCCCGTGATAAATGCGATAGAAGACACAAAATGAAGCGACGTCTCTACGCAATGCCAGGTGATCGAGCATATATATCATAAAGAATTAGACATAAAAAAAATGCAGGTTGACGTTATAAGGAGACAAAAAATTATAAACATAGAAAATTTTCCCACAATATTTATTCTGCAATAATTATTAGATAACATATTTGTCTTCCGAAGTAAGTATAGTCAATATAATATTAGGTACTTTAAATACAAAAGTATTTTATAAAGATCGTGCAGCATCATGTAGCTATATGCCAGTCTGATATACAAAGCAAGATACAAGTAAATATAAATATTATGAGTTCAAAACTAACTAGAATGGAGAATATAATGTCATTTTTGAGACAAACACCGAATTACGAATGCAATAAAGCAATAAAGACAAAATTGTCATCACAAATATTAACTTCACATGGGCACAGTAGACATATGTACCGGGATGGAAACTAAGCCTTGTTGATAAAGTACTTTCCTACACGTGCATACACTCCATTGAAGCAATAGGGTTGGCAGGTTATTTTTCAAACCGACTTTAAAAAAGGAGGAGGTTCTCAATTTGTCTGTATTTTTGGAACAAAGTTCCTTATTCGTTGCGGAGTGTAAAAAAATAAAAAGCGAAAGATTTTTATATATATTCTATGTATGATGGCTATCCAGTGTCTAATGTAATATTATAGTCTACATTATGACTGTTATAACAGTCATAATATTTTTAAACAACATCTTATTGGATTTTTTTTTTTTGAAATAATTATTGTTTTAATTTTCAGTTTGAGCACCCTCAAAAACCATGAAAAAGACACCCGTGACGAAAAAGTTGATAATTTTTTTCAGTCGCCACCTTGAATTTTCATTTTGACAGCACTAACTGGTATTGGTTTTAACACCCGTGACAACCATGACATAACACATGTAGGTAACTATTTTTTGTCCAAAAAAAATAAATAAATAAAAAAAACATCCTAGAAAACCATTAAACCACAAAAAAAAATTATATCATAATCATAAAAAAAATTATAGTAAATATTGCAGCCGCCATCTTAGTGTAAATTGTGAATTATGTTCACGAATTTACTATAATCGATCTCATAGACTTATAATTCGAATACCTACTAATAATAATATAACAATAAATCATTCTTATATACTATACTAGGTACTTAATAGTTTAAAAAACGAAAACCGGAGTTTTGATGGAGCCGAGTTCAAATAGCCGTATACCACGCAATACGCTGGCAATTTTAAAAAGATCGCGGAAACAAATAACAACGTGACACTCATCTTGAGACACTCGCTAATGCAAGACCGCGAAAACCCCTTAGGGGCCTCAGCGACGCGCATGTTTGAGTGAGTGTGTCATTTCGAACGTTTGTAGGTAGTTTCCGTACTGGTGCATATGTCTACTGTGACAAAGGTCTGCCAGCCTCTGATCTAGTGATCCGAAAATTCGAACCGGCTCATTTATACATAATATAGGTACTTTTCAACACACTTGCTTGTAAAGGGAGCATTATTGGATTGTTCTTAGTGGCATAAACCGAACTATAACACAAACGTGCATAATAATATTACACACTAGTGCATAATAGAATTAACCCTACAAAGTTAAGTTAGTACCTAACTGTAATTTATATGAGATTAAACAGAGCATTTTCAATTTAACCGGGCAATACAGTGTTTTTGGAACAACAAAGAGGTTTGTTGCCACTGAAAATACGTTTATATTTTTGGATTAAATAATGTGTCCCTAATTAAGCCGAAAAAGCATTTATTATTATCAAATTATTTATAATTTACAATAACATATATTTATGCATTTTATTACTAAAATTATAATTTTAAAGTAGGCTATGGATATGTAATCAATCACCTAAAATTTGGCGCGTGCAAAAAAAAATTAATAATTTTCAAAACGATTAAAGAGATACACTTTTGTTTTTTACTCGCCAGTATGTTGAAAAGGTGCGTATGAAACTCGTGAGCAACTTGCTTACTAGACACTCGACTGATTTACGCCCTCGACTACGGCTCGGGCTGCAATCCACAGCCTCGTAGATAGTGAGCAACACTTGTATCATAATCATATTTCCTGACTGACTGATTTATCAATAAAAGGCTTAAGTGTAGTACCCGTTTGAATTAAATATTGCACCATGGCCCTACAGCAATTGAATGAGCACTAAGATGCACAAAAATGATAAAATAAAAGATGAACAGTTGTAAAGTACTGAAATGAAGGTTACTCCAAAGAGACTGAACTAATTCAAATATTATAAAAGGTTCAAAAGTAAAATGTTCAGCATTTCATCACGTCTGAAGGTATTCCTTCCTGACTTGTCAGCCACAGTGAAGCATAGCAGTTTTGCAATATGAGGGGTGTCCCTACGCTTTGTGGTAATTATACATATAAATACTTTCCTCACATCCATTATAACAACTAATTATTATGTAATGTCTTTCTAAAATCATTGTATTGATGGACTAGATTGCGTTCTAGATTGAGCACTCGCTAACATTTATCGATATATATTAAGGGCATACATTAAAAATAACATTAATGTAGTAGGTGACGAGCGTTTACATTTTGTTATGTACCGTTTGAATCTAATCACATAGAAAAGTGAAAGAAAACCGAATACGTGGCGAACCGATAGGGGTGTCACGCGAGGCGAGATAGTAATTGTATTAGCTGGCTTTGTATACACGACGTCAAACAGAGAGCGAATGCGAGACGCGAATCAAGAGCGAAGCGCGAATCTTTGACACCAGTGGGCGGTTCCTTTGCACAGGATGCCGGTTAGATTACGGGTACCACAACTGCGCCTATTTCTGCCGTGAAGAAGTAATGTGTATTACTGTGTTTCGGTTTGAAGGGCGCCGTAGCTAGTGAAATTACTGGGCAAATGAGACTTAAAATCTTATGTCTCTAGATGACGAGCGCATTTGTAGTGCCGCTCAGAATTTTTGGGGTTTTTCAAGAATCCTGAGCGGCACTGTATTGCAATGGGTAGGGCGTATCAATTATCAACAGCTAAACGTCCTGCTCGTCTCGCCCCTTATTTTCATAAAAATAAAGGTGTGGCCCGCAACGTTTCGCTTTCGGTTTGCTGTGATCATAGTGATTGCGACGATCGTTGACTTGTCGGTATTGCGGGCACGCATCAAAGGCATTTCGCGTGTAGTTGCATGCGCGTGCCCGCACGATCGCCGGTCATTCATTCACTGGAGGACACTGGGCAGAAGGATTACAATAATAAGTTCAATTTACTATGTTGTATTAAGATGAACGCTCAAACACCATCATCTTCTATTCTTCAATTTTTTTTCAATACTCTTCGTTCAATTAAATTGATAAAATTATTATAAACTGAAATAAATGAGTGGTGAGCAGCAGCTATAAACTCCACGTCCATCTTGAAGGACTGCGGCTCAATAAATGATAACGGACGATCCTGTGGATGCTTACACGATGATCAACGATTGACTTGCCGATGACAAGACGATCGTACAAGGTATCCTTCAGTAATCAAGTAAGATGGCCGATAGTGGAGAACAGGCTTTAAGCGTGGCACGTGGCAAAGAATAAATCGTATTTCCAACATAGGATAACATTAATCAATGCCTGTCCTTAGCGGTTTCAACCGCATATAATAAACTTTTGTAATACTTAATATTACTTAATAATGTAATAGACATATGGTATTTTGGACATTGAGCTGGTATGGACTACATGTCTAGATTGTTTATACCATGGTTTGCGGCCAGCTTTAGTCAACTCTCTTAGTCTTTGCCAAGGGTTATAAACCCAGAAACACGTATTTGAGTTCTGTTTAAATAAATCTCAAAGCACAAGTAAAAGTTAAGGAGACAAATTGTCATCATAGTGAGTACTGGTAACTTATAGTATATAAACATTGAATTGATAATTGATTTTTATATATTACTAGCTGACCCAGCAAACGTTGTATTGCCATATAAAGTAATAAATAAAAAAATCCATTGCCATCTCGCAACCCTATTGCGAATCTGTGGATGTAACAGAATAATATAAAAATCGCGATAGAAAAATAGGAGTTTATCGTAGACGGGTGAAAATTTGAAGTTGTATGTATTTTTAAAGTTGTATCATAAAAAAAATATAAAAAAAAATAATTTAACTAAAAATTTAAAAAAAATGTTGGGGTGGACTACCCTCAACGTTTAAGGGGATGAAAAATAGATGTTGTCCGATTCTCAGACCTACCCAATATGCACACAAAATTCCATGAGAATCGGCCAAGCCGTTTCGGAGGAGTTTAACTACAAACACCACGACACGACAATTTTATATATTAGATATAAACATTGGTTTGTCATTTCTATGGAGTAAATACTTAATATTTGAATTGTGCTTCAGTTCGGAGTGAAATATTTTGAATAATATAGTCAAAAGACATAAAAACCAGACCTATTTTCAATGTACGCCCTTAACACTGCATAGGTACTTATTATTATAATAATAAAATATTATAACACTTAAAATAAACATGATATATCATAGTGACAAAACATTCCTAGGAACTTACGTAATGTAAAATCACGCCAAAATTAACCAAACTAAAACAACAATATACCTATAACAATAAAGTAACGTTTTCACCATGTGATCCACGGTGGTTGATTGATTTTATTCAACGGTACATAAGTTAAATTAACTGGTATGTTCACTAGCGCGTAGTTCCTTCGCAAATCTTGCAATGTTTTTAAAATTGTACCTCCATTCCGACCCAGTAGGAATGCCGCTGGTATATTCACATCAATGTCCATCCTGAAAAAAATATAATGTAAATAACTTATAAGAATATTTAATAATGCGAAATGTAAACATTCATCAGTGGAAGATTTCTTTACACAGGAAGCCGGCTTGATTATGGATACCACAACGGTGCCTTTTTCTTCCGTGAAGCAGTTTTTTTTTATGGAATAGGAGGACAAACGAGCGTACGGGTCACCTGGTGTTAAGTGATCACCGCCGCCCACATTCTCTTGCAACAACAGAGGAATCACAAGAGCGTTGCCGGCCTTTAAGGAAGGTGTACGCGCTTTTTTTGAAGGTACCCATGTCGTATCGTCCCGGAAACACCGCACAAGGAAGCTCATTCCACAGATTTGTAGTACGAGGAAGAAAGCTCCTTGAAAACCGCACTGTGGAGGACCGCCACACATCCAGTCCACCATCGGTGGGGATGATAACCTAACTAGTGGCGTGTCGTGCGGGAGGAATGCGGTAGGTGGAATTCGGCGACAGGAATCAGGTGAAACAGCTCTTCGGAACACTCCCCGTGATAAACGCGGAAGAAGACACAATGAAGCGACGTCTCTACGCAACGCCAAGGTCTATACCATCCAGCCGTTCACAGAGCACTGGGTCCCCGACAATTCGAGCTGTTCTACGTTGCACGCGGTCAAGTGGATCGAGCTGATACTGGGGTGCGCCAGACCAGACATGACAGCAATACTCCATGTGTGGCCGGACCTGCGCTTTGTAGAGCGCTCGAATGTGGGCCGGCTTGAAGTATTGCCATGCTCTATTAATAACGTCCAGCTTCTTCGAAGCCAATCTTTGCAAGGCCTTTCCGTGGCCCTCCAGATGGCCACGGAATTAGCAATCGCTCGAGATTTCGAGACCCAGTATTCCGATACTAGGCGAGGCTTTAAGGGAAGTGTTGTCGAAGAGCGTTGATATGATAAATGGGGTTTTTTTTAGTGGTAAACGCGCAAACTTGAGTCTTCTGGGGGTTAAATTGGACAAGGTTCAATTTACCCCATCCCGCGACCTTCTCGAGAGAGGACTCGATAGGAAATTTCTCTCGACGTTTTCCCGAGAGAGACCTGCATGGCCCGAGTATAGGGCATCACCAGTCCTGTCGTCTGTACAGCGATGTATGTTGGAGGTGTCCAACATATCATTGATATGCAGAAGAAACAGCATGGAAGATAGCACACAGTCTTGGGGCACTCCAGCGTTCACGGGCTTGGGATTCGAGCATAAACGTCGACAACGACCTGTATGCTGCGCCCAGTGAGGAAGCTGGAGGTCCACTTGCATAAGCTCTCGGGAAGCCCAAATGATGGAAGTTTTGAGAGGAGCGCCTTGTGCCATACACGATTAAAGGCCTTCGCTATATCCAGGCTAACTGCCAGGCCTTCCCCCTTGCTTTCAATAGCCGCCACCCATCTATGTGTTAGGTATACCAAGAGATCGCCTGCCGACCGACCATAGTGAAAGCCGTACTGCCGGTCGTTAATCAACAGGTGACCCTCAAGGTATACCAAGAGCTGCCGGTTAATTATGCTCCCCTATGATTTTGGAGAGCAGGGAGGTAATAGCAATAGGCCTGTAGTTTGCCGGATCCGAACTGTCTCCTTTTTTTGGATCGGATGGACAAGGGCTGACTTCCATGTGTCAGGAACTACGCCTTTTGAATAAGAGTGCCGGAATAAACGCGTTCCCAGCGGCGTCAACTCAGGGGCACACGTTTTAAGCACGATTGGAGAAATGCCATCCGGCCCGCTCGACTTCCTGACGTAATAATGTTTTAGCATTACTGTGTTTCGGTCTGAAGGGCGCCTAAGCTAGTGAAAAAATTGGCCAAATGAGACTTAAAAAATTATGTCTCAAGATGACGAGCGCAATTATTGTAGTGCCATTCAGAATTTTAGGGTTTATCAAGAATCCTGTGCGACACTGCATTGAAATGGGCAGGGCGTATGAATTACCATCAGGTGAACGTTCTGCTCGTCTCATCCTTTACTGTCATAAATATAAATTCGATATTATAATTTTTTATTTGAGACTCACAATTGAGGTGCCTAGTCCAGATAATGGGGGATAAGAGCTTTTATGGATAAAAAACATGATTTTTAGTTAGTTTCGAATACCTAAAAAAGACTTACGAGACTGATTTCAGAGTATGTGATTTTTCCAAAATCGATTCTAATACAAAAACATCGATTTGAATCAACACATGTCAATAGAACCTAAATAATTATTTGCTAGACTACACTCAAAGAAATTAATGGCTTTATTTCCGTCACAGCCATTTACAGGAAAGTCTCTGTTTGATTTTATTTTAAATTGAATCCCCTGTTCAAATCATTGATTCCGATCGGGAGATTATGGCAAAAATTGAGTAAATAATTACTGAAATAATTTCATTTTGACGCATGAGAAAAAGCTAGGCGACATATGGGCATTCTCCTTTTAAAACAAAATTTTATGAACGATGTGGGACATAAAATTTTGTTTTCAAATTTTATTTGTGTATTAATCCTAGAAGTGAGGGTTATCACTTTAACACATAACAAATTGTTTAGATAAATTAACTAAAAGACTTCTTTGTGATCCAATTAACAGATTTTTAAAATCACATAAGTACTATTAATTAATAAAAACCAGTTCGGTTTTCGGAAAAATAAAAGCACTACCCAGTTATTGCAAACATTTACAGATGATGTTAATAGATCGCTTCATGATAAACTTCATGTTTTAGCACTATTTATTGATTTTGGCAGAGCTTTTGACATACTAATTTTGTAATTTACAAAATACTCTCAAGACAAATAAGCAAGATGTGGCATACAAGGGTCGCTTCTAGATTTAATAAGGAGTTACTATAAATATAGATACACGACACACAATAAGCCTTTAGCAACATGAATCCAATATTTAAAGGAACAACTCAGGGATCGATCATAGAACCTACAGAGTATTTACTGTATGTTAATGATATGTGTAACATTATAACTACAGGCTCAGTTTACCAATTTGGTTATGACACTATTTTTCATATGGTTGCTCATAAAGACATAGAAGCTGCACAAGCTGAACATATGACTCATCAATAATATTTTAAAGAGCTATATGGCTAAATTTAATAAAATACCTTAAAAGACGTAACTGAACTTCCACATTTAGTTTTCATTTATTTTATAATTAGCAAGGTCACAGGGAACTGCTTATTATTATAACAGGCATGATGACTTATTTTCGATTCTTCTTTTTTAATGTCTTTACCTAATAGTGCGCTATTCTCGGAAAAAAAAACTTTATTTATTTCATTTTCAATCCTTTATTGCATCATAAATCAATAAACACGTAATATGAAAACTAAACGTTCAAGAGATGTTCTTATGACTATTAGAGGTGTCATAAATTTTAGTTAACATGGCTGATTGCAGTATTTTATTAAATATCTTCTTAATCTTAATTAAAATATAAATTAAACAAGGCCATATTTTAGAATCATTATGTATTTTATAAATTCATTTATTCTTTTATTATTTAATACTGACATCAGGCGCAATTCTCCGACAGTAATGTTAAGAGTAGGTAATATTTAAAATTATACATACTTGTCATCAACCATTTCTATCAAGTGATCTACAGGATCATCCCATCTATTCATTGCTTCTGTTATTATAATTGCTCTGGCACCGGCTTTTTGAGCTTGTGCAGTCTTATAAACAAATGAACAATGCCTGGAAAAAAAATATTTAACATAAGAAAATGGATATTTACAATTTTACCAAGCAATAATAGTAGAAGGTGGGAATAGCTCTCTATGTTAGTCATCTCGTGAATGGTTAAAGCTTGTGGAGGAACTCTATAAAAGGAGATGTTCTAGGTGGCACAAACAAAATGAACATAAAGATTGAACATATCGTATTTTGTCGTGTCAACTTAAGTGATAACAGCTGATTTCTATAAACAATCGCAATCCAAAATTGGCGATCAGCGATTCATTCTGTTATAGCATTTGAAAAACCGATCTATGGACTGTCGTTTTTTAATCCATCTTAGAGATGACGTATTGGTTTTTTGGCGCTTTTTTGCTCTAAATAGTGGAAAAAACCTAGCAGTAATGCAAAGGCTTGTCCAAAGGGACACATAATAAAAAATATATCGAGTTATGTAGCAAGCATGTATACTACTATATAAAATAAAGTCCCCCATGTCTGTCTCATCAGGAAGACGATCCACTGCTGGTCAAAGGCCTCCCGCAAAAATTTCCAAGGTCGGTTCCTGTGCTGTCCTCATTCCGGCAATCTTGACCAAATCGTCGGTAAATCTTGTGCGTCTGCGTCTTCCGGTACGTGGCCGCCATTGGAGGACTTTAATGCCCCAACGGCCATCTGTCCGTCGAACTATGTACCCTGCCCACTGCCTATTTACTTTAACTCAAAATCTACTGATTTAAAAACGGGTTTTCACTAAAAGATGGAGTGATTCATGAGGAAGTTTTAGATTTTGAAAAGGTTTTGTGTAAAATGGTAAGAAAAAAAGAATATGATTGTTGAACATTTCGGAAATAATCAAGACGTCTGGGAGCTTTCATCCAAAATGCTGCCCACCCTCCGCGTCTGCGGCCACTCTAGGGGTAGGGTAGACTAGTACCAGGTGGAAGTCGTGGCCCACTGATTAGCTTCTAACACAGTGTAGTCATAAAAATATTCATTGATTTTATTCAAAAATATAAAAAAACGTTCTATTATATTTTTATAAATATTTTTCATAACTTTTATTATTTCCAAGAAAGGCAGTCATATCAAAAAGTTGAACCACTTTCCATCTCACCGTCAAACAATATTTTATTTTTCCATAAACTTGAAAAATTGTTCCGTTGTACGTAACTTCAAACGCAAATAAAAACGAATCTCTGCGGGGTGAGAGGGGTGTCTATTTAAAAAGGGAAAGGCCTCCATAAAATAAAACAGTTACCAACCCTAAATTCGGGATGCGAATTTCGAAATAATGCACACCCGCTATTTATACGGATTTAGTACCTACTTAGACTTAAATGACAATATTAGTTATCTTAAGCAATTTATGCACATTATGTAGCCTCTAACCTAACTAAAGAAACTAGTTACTTTATAGTTGTAAGCTAATACATACCCTCTCTCAGCTAGAGCAATTTGTCCCATCACATCTTTATGATTCATAAGACTAGAACAACTATGAATAGGTACTGTTGGTACTAATCTAGCTTTCTCTAATTTAAAGCTTTCATTCTGAAAATAAAACAGGAACAAATGAGACTTAGTAATTTTATCATCCTAGCAAATTTGTATGTTTTTAATTTAACAACAAAAACATGTTATAAACAAAACTCATTTGTTTACTAAGCATTCCTGCTACCTATTATATATAAAAATTGCATTATTTATATATTATGAAATATAATTTGAATAATAAGGGTTGTAGCGGCTTGACATCTAGTCTGAATTAACTATGTGTTACCAATCATTGTCACTGTCATTACATTGACAATGACATTATCCGTGTGACTGTTCCAATTGGCCATCAGTTGGGAGTGGACACCCCAGGTGTAGTGCTTCTTACTGAAGATCAGCTTTTCAACATCACCAATCGTGTGACATTACAAAGTTAAATTAAATAATAGGCCAAAAGCCATGTAGTTATTTTCATATGTATAATATACATATTATGTCTGATAGATAACTGTATGTTCTAAATGTATTAATAATTAATAGTAGGCCTCACTACAAAGATTGTGTCTGATTGTATTGCAACAGCAGACACTTTAGTAACATTCGTTCATTTTCTGAGTAGTTTTATGCTAGTACCTTTTATTATCATGGAAATTTTACTTCCATAACATTTATATAATGCATCTCATGCTGTGTGGCTATAATTAATCTTTGTATGAATGATAAATAATAATTTAATATTCTTTACAATGGTTATTACAGTAAGTTAACTGTGAATCATTTCCAGGACCATAAATAAAAATAAAGCATAAATTATACTCACAAAGGTGGTGCCAAAATCCTTCGCAGGTCTAATTCGGTATGTATATCTTAGCTCTGGTGGATCTAATATTTCAAAGAAAGCATCTCCAGAGATCACATCTGCAGTTGATGATCCATCATAAAAGTGAATGTCATTTGCTAAAAGTTATTAAGGTTCCATCAATTAAATAATTAACATATATTCTTATAAGTATACTAGCTACCCCGACAGATGCTGTTCTGGTAATATGAAAAAAAATGATTTGGGAATGATGTGGTCCAAAGCCATCAGAAATTTGCAATCAAAGTTAATAAGTTTAAAATGAAACAAAAACGTATTTCAGAATGATTTTATAATATTAAGTAGTAATAAAATGATAAGGATTAATATTGTGTTTGTGTAAACAGTCAACTTTATGTCCCTGCCACCGCTGCACATGAGGAATGACACCCTGGCCCATACGGCAAAAGAGAAAGCCGATCTTCTGTGCACTCTTTTTGCCTCCAACCCATCTCTTGATCACAACGGAAAAACTCCGCGGACCATCCCGCGGTGTCAGAGCTCTATGCCTCAAGTTCAGACAGAAAACTGTTCGTCGTGCTCTGTTTTCTTTCGACGTCAGGAAATTGAGCGGGCCGGATGGCATTTCTCCAATCGTGCTCAAATTGACGTTGATTCCGGCACTCATACTCCAAAGGCGTAAGTACCTGACTCATGGAACTCTATCCGATCCAAAACAAGGAGCACTGGGATTATCCGAAGAAAACAAACCTTGCCCCAAGGGTAGGATGCAAAAAAGGAATGCATCTTATCCCAATCTGACTGGTAGTGCCAAACGCGGCGAGTCGCTGAAGGTCTGCGATGTGGTCGTTGGATAGGCACTACACTCCTGACCAGGCAATGGTCGGACGTCGAGAGAAGGGAGTTGACAAAGACCTGGTAACTATTGGGATGTCTATTCAACAGATCTAATAATGACGGCATGTGGCTATCCACATCCGGGAGCCACGTTGGCGACTCAACCAATTGGGACAGACCGTACGCCAATGCAAAATTATGCACAGAACGCTTGCGTAGTCTGTGGTACGTGATCCAAGACATTCGGCATTGTGCACGTTGAAATCACCCAGCAGAGGGGATCTGTGCAAACACATCGTCAATTGCCGCTTGAACGCAGACCATGAGATGAATGCTCGGGGAGGAATTCTCCGACTCTAGTAAAGCAGATACCCTCCTTGGATAAAATCTCTTTGAGGACCACTGTCATATTTTCGTGGAGGGGGGGATGGGCTCCGGTCCTCGACGCTAACCTATGCGAAACATAACGCCACTGGGCCGCTACTACATACGTCACGCCGGTATTTTATGCGAGTGTGGTAATTAACCTGGACGAGTCGTGCCCGATTGTGCTGTCATAAGATAGCAGCGTGACCCTGCAACTTCTATAAAGCCCTTAGTCGCCTCTTTTGACACCTTGGGCCTGGGACTGCCCCATTCTTACTTGCTTCTTGTTGTGTAGAGACATCGCTTCAATTTGTGTCTTCTAACACATTTATCAGATAACAGAGTTTGGTAGAGCTGTTTCACCTGATTCCTGCCTCCGAATTCACACTTGCGAAGGCACAACTTAAATTAGAATATCATCCCCACCATCTGGATTAGCACGGAGTGGTTTTCAAGGAACTTTCATTCACATTCTACAAAGCTGTGGAATGAGCTTCCTTGTGCAATATTTCCAGGACAATATGAAATGCAAAAAATGGTGTTCACATTCCTTAAAGGCCTGCAACACTTCTGTGATTCCTCTCTGATGTATCCTACTTTTCCACAAAAAAAATAACTAAGTTTTATTACTATGGTCTACAATAATGACTCCATGGATTCCACAATTATTTAAGACTTTATAATTTACTAATGAAATATTATAACTACTGAAGTAGGGTGTGCCAAACAACATTGTATACAAGGGCGGGTATTATGAAGAACAGTCGTACTGAGCTTGTTTTAGTAAATGGAAGCATGAACCCTGAAAATTAGATTGAGGATATTCTCAGACCTTATGTCCATCCATTTGCGCAAACCTTTGGCTCCGATTTTATGTTAATGCATGACAATGCGCATTCACATACAGCTTGGCCAACCAGTCAATACTTGGCAACGGAGAACGTCTGAGTACTGCCGTGGCCTGCACAATCGCCAGACCTCAACCCCATCAAGCACACATGGGACATGCTCCAGAGAGGTGTTTTGAAGGACTTGGACAGAGTGACAACAAACCAACATTGGAAGGGTTTGCTACAATTCCATTGGGAGTGAATACCTCAAGATGACATAAACAGTCTCATTAATTCAATGAATAATTGTTGCCGACAAGTTCTGAATAGCAGAGGAGGCCATACTTTGTATTAAATTATCCTATTCTCTATAAATTCCACAATAAATTCATTTTCTTTAGAAATTTCATTCATCTGTTATTAAAAGAACTTATAAAGACAACAGCTGTTATTTTTACATCATAGGACCCTAAGAATATTATTTAAAAAATAAAATACCATGTTATAATGTGCAAAACCATCCTAAAATTTAAATTACTACATGTAGCTTATACTTTTTTGATGTGTGTATAAGAGATTTGCACCTATGTATTGACTCATTATGATATCGATAGAACCATTACATGTAAAGACTTAAAATTTTGTAGGAATATGTCAAGTAGTCAGCTAAGAATACAATTGACTAAATTTATAAGTTTATATTTGTCAACACAACAATGCCTGTCTGATCAACTAGTAGACCAATATTTGAATAATATCAATACCAGCATTTCCAAAATGTTGATCCCGGATTCCATTAATTCGTAATGGAATCCTGGGTTGTTTTAGCTAGAAACAGCAAAAACAAATTTGTAATGATATATCAAATAATAGTGTAAACATGACAAACAATTAATATTGAAATTTAAATGTCATATCTAATTTGTTGTAACTTAACTTTTTCAACTTTTTAACGTAATAAATTGAACTTTTTCTTTTATTCCTTAAATTCAAATGAAAAGTAAAGTGTTTAAGAAGGATGAAAGACATCAATTCCTATATGGACTGTGAAGACTACATGGACTAAAGATAAAGTCAATTCTAAATACTTTACTTGGAAATTGATTCCTTGCGACCCACTTCTATTCTACAATTTATTGTTCCTACATAGTATTAACTAACCTCCAGGAGAGACAACGGGTAGCAACAGCAACATTAAAGTCACTATATTAAGAGTTTCTGATGTAAGTCTTATTTTGTTATTCCAAAATGACCACATAATAGTACTATTGGAACTGAGATAATAAATCATTTGTTTAATAATTTTTAAATGTCACTCTTATCAACTTGTATGTATATACATAACGCCATTTAAATACGTAGTAGAATAAGTATTTATTTATATAGTAGGTTATTTCAATTTGGTTTATATAGTACTTCGTAGTGTTTTATTTTAGAGAGCAACGTTGAGCAAGTTCATTAATTTTTTTTTTTTTTTATATTAATTCGTTCTTTCGAACAGGCTATAGCCAGGGGCCTTACTGCCTTGTCGTTAGTATTTTCATTTCTTTGGTATTTATTATTTTCACTATTTTGTTTTACAAAAAGTCCAATCCAGTTTTCTCATTTCATCTTACATTATTTCCATTTTCCTTTTCCAATTATGTATATTCGATAGCGAATATTTATAGTAGTTTCTTTCATCAAATCCAATCCAGTCTTAAAGTCATCAGTTATTTTACCATTTCCGTTAATGTATAATTCTCTAAAGAATATTTTCCATATTTTCCTTTTAGTAAGTCCAAATCCAGTAATATAGTCTCTAATAATTTTCCCCTTTTCTTAAAGTCAAATCCAGTGTAATTTGCATAACTTTTTAGAATAATACCTACCTATTTACATTATCTGTTCAGTTCGCGAATTGCGCTATGCTATAACTAGTTGTATATGTACAAGTTATAACGTATTTACATAATTATAAACAAATTTACAACGTATGTATCTACAAATTACAATGTATTTACAGTACTACATACAAATTTATACAAGGACATATAAGTTGATGTGTCCTTTAATAGATCTATTACTGAGAGCGGGATTATATTGGGTGCACCATATATTTCCAGTAGCTCATCCATCAGCACAAGGCGCTGTATGCCAAAGGACGAACAATCAAAAAAGATGTGATCCAGAGACTGATCTTGTTGCTTATTACAATGGTCACAAAAAGGAGAGGAGACAATTTTTTTGCGATGAAGATGAAAATTCAATCGATAGTGACCAATACGCATTCGTGTTATTGTAGTATAGAACTTTCTGTGAGCGTTATTTTTAAACTTACAAAACCAGGGTGTGCTATTAACGGGATTATCTAACAAAGTATACGAATGAGCCTTATTTTCAACTTCTGTACAATTGTACCAATATCTTCCCCAAAGAAGAGTCATACGCTGTTTTAGATTACTTATTATATCTGTATATGGTATGTTAATGTCTAGATCTTTGCAATCAGGATATAGGGATAGATCGGATATATTAATGATAGTTCTAGCTAGAAAATCAGCGCTTTCGTTTCCTGCTACTCCTATATGGGACGGGACCCAAACGAAATCCACTTTAATATCGATTAAACATAGTTCGAACCACAATTCCTTTATAGCAAAAATGATGTAATTGATGTTAGCACTCATTTTGTTATTTGACAAACATTTTAACACACTCATACTATCACTAACTATTACCCACTTCTTATTAAGTTGATTTTGTTTCTTAATATGCTTTAAAGCAAAAAGAATAGCGACGGCTTCAGCAGTAAAAATACTGGCATATCTATTAATCTTAAAGCCAATACCCTTCCTAATTTCAGTAAGGTAGATTGCAAAAGAAACATTATTATTGTTTTTTGAGCCATCCGTATAAACAAATTTACAATTAGACCATTCTGACAATAATACATGAACCTCCTCTTTTGAAGTTAAATTTGGATCTATTACAACATTAATTGCAGAATATTTACATCGAAAAGAACCTGCATGGCAGGGAAGTATATCATTATTCCGATGAATATTTAAATCTTGTAGAAATTTAAAAAATGAAGAAAAATCTTGCAAGATAAACAACTGTCTCGGAAATGAAGACGATTGATAAGCAATAAGATTCTTAAGAAGATTGTTCGTCGGCAAGCTATAGAGCTTTAAAATAAATCTTTCTTTAAGATAACTAAATCTAATACACAAAGGAGGAAGGTTGGCCTCGATTTGCATAGCAGCTATTGGGCTAGTTTTAAGTGCACCCAATATTGTACGCATACATTTATTTTGTATTTTATCCAGACTATTAACAATTTTGCTGTCTGCGGCGAAACAATGAAAGCCATATTCAAAATGACTACGAATAAGCGATTTATACAAAATTAACAATATTTTAGGGTCCGCTCCCCACGACGTTGCACACAAAGATTTTAATACATTATAAGCTTTATTCGCTTTAATTATAACACTATCTGTATATTTTTTCCAAGAAAGTTTTGGAGTAAATGTTACACCTAGAAATTTTATGTCACATGAAATAGGCAGTGGAATGCCATTGTATAAAATGGGAGGCAATATGATGCGTTTACGACCAATCACAAAGACTTTTGATTTGGTTGGATTTACATTTAAATTAAGATAAGAAAAGTATTGATATAAATTTACAAGTGCTTTATTAATAGTAGCGACTAAATTAATCAGATCAACTCCCGATACATAGACGACTAAGTCATCTGCATACTGTAGGTTTACTATATTTGGCCCCAAAATAAGGTTCAATCGTCTTATGTACATAATAAAAATTAAAGGAGACAATATTCCCCCCTGACAAACACCTAGAGAAGAAAGTCGTGGTCCATACAAATGTTTATTAAATTTTACATATACTTTTCTGTCAGTCAAAAAGGATTGCATCCAATTTATTATTTTACCTGGTATCCCTAACATTGATAACTCGTCACAAAGCACGGCAATATTTACACTATTGAAGGCACCTGAGATGTCAAAAAATACAGACAAAAGATATTGATTACTTGCTAAACATTGATGCGCATCAAGCTGTAACTGCGCTATACTCTCCCTAGAAGACCGACCTTTGCGAAAACCAAACTGATTATTAGGCAAAAGACAATTTTGTTCTATAAAGAACTCGAGACGTTGTTTTAGAAGCTGCTCAAATATCTTCCCAACACAAGACGTGAGAGCTATAGGTCTATAAGAGTCAGGTAACATTTTATTTTTGTCTGGCTTTAAAACTGGGATTAAACAGTCTGTTTTCCATTCTGCAGGAATAGTATTCTCCTTCCATAGGCGATTAAGATTATTTAAAAAGATGTTGAGACTGTGGCAATTAAGTTTTTTGAGTAAAATATATGGAATGGTATCAAGACCGAAAGATGTATCTCTTCTAGTAAATAAAGCGGATTTTAGTTCTTGTAAAGAAAAAGGCTCTATCAAATATTTATTACTATCATTAACAACATTTACATAGTTAGTTAACTCATTTGATACAAAGTCAGAAGTATACTTTTGTAGAAAATCTGGAATCCAACTATCATTCAACACACTGTCAGGAATGTAAGTTTTGTTAAATTTGCGCATGTATTTCCAAATTGAAGACAAAGGAGTACAACGATTAAATGAATTGCACAAGCCTATCCAGCTATTTCTTCTTTCACTTTTTAAGATAAGTTTTTTTAAAGCCCGCAATCTCTTAAACTCCACATAATTTTCATCAGTGGAGTTGTTTTTAAAATTAATGTAACCATTTTTAGCATTTAAAACTGCTTCTGTACACCTCTGATTCCACCAAGGCGACCAAGGATATTTAAAAGATTTTTGTGAACAAGAACTAGTAGCATTATTACTATTAGAACTTTTGGAAAACAGACAGCTAGGGATTGACTGCTTGGCAGCAGAAAGTAAAATATTACAAAAGGAATTAAAAGCATCTATTGAAGATAAAGTGTCAAATTTAACATCATCCAAATAAGAAACAACTAAGTTACTATACATATTCCAATTCACCTGCTTATAATTAGGGTGAGTGGGCAAATGTAGATTATTACATAATGTGTTTTGCAAACTAATACTATCACTACTTACTGCCATTTTTATTATTACAGGGAGATGATAACTACTGCCCAGAGGACTGTCAATAACTGACCAGTCACATAAAAGAGCCAAAGATGGAGTTACCAAAGTCAAGTCAAGAGCATTAGGACGCCAAGATGGAGATCCTATTGTGGTAGCTTGACCATTATTCAGAATAACAAGACCATTCTCATCTATAACCTCTAAAACATCTTTACCTCGAGGCAATGTATCAACACATCCCCACAACATGTGATGAGCATTGAAATCACCTGCAAATATCATTGGCTCTGGAATGGACTTAATTAAACTGTTTAAATTGTTTTTATTAAATGGAGGATTTGAATTGGAAGGACTGTAAAAACTCACAATACTCAGTTCTTTGTTATTAATTTTAATTTTAATGCAAACATTTTGTAGAGCACTATCATAATATGTATTTATGTTAGAAAATGTGATATTATTATGAATAAAAATTGCTACACCATTGTGTTTATTACCACAATCATTCCTTATTGTGTTATAGCCTTTTATTAAAAAATACTGATGTGGTTTTAACCAAGTTTCCGAAATTATAGCAATATGGATATGATTTTCATATAAAAACCTTGTAAAAATCAGCCTATTACTAATAATACTTTGAGCGTTCCACTGCACTATATTCAATGTATCCATAATAACAATTAACTAGGTGTCTTTTTTCTAAAAGTGTTATTCAGAATTTCCTTAATACTATTTGAATTTATAGTTAACTTATCTTTATTTGTACAAATTTGTAAAACTGCTTCAACCAAGAGGTTCATAAATTTGTCAGATTTTATAAGATTGCTCAGGTGTGTGTCAATATACTTTGAGTTTAATTGAGGGAAAGCAGATTCATTGAAGAGATCTGAGTATCTAACACTACGGGACTTCACTTTGTTTTCTTCAATTTTTTGTTTTTTCAGAGGACAGGTAGATGAGATAGCTATGTGATCTCCACCACAGTTGGCACATTTTGTTAAAGTTTTTGGACACATTTTAAAATTGTGATTGTCAGAACATATGGAACAAACTTCATTGTTTCTACAAAATTTAGCAATATGGCCAAATTTCATACAGCGTAGACACTGTTTAATAGGGGGTACATATACATTAACCTCATGCCTCCAGTGATCAAGTGTTACATACTCAGGTAACAATGTTGATGCAAATGTGACTGCAACAGTTTGCGTTGGAACAAAGGAGACAACACCCTGTGGGTCCTTTACTCGCCGCATGAACCTTCTCACAGCAATAACTTTTTTACTCGATGCAATTAATTGATGAATTTTTTTTGTTGGAGTAATCAGTGGGAACAGAAGTAAGAACTCCAGTGACCTCCGTTTCAGAAGCCGGAATTGAGGCAACCATCTCCAACTCGCTAAGTAACTTTTCATTTTTTAAAAATACATTCGCATTGTTAGGCAGGTCAAAGGTAACACCAACTTTAAAAGCATTAACGGACCTCAGGTGCAACACACCCGATACGCAATGCCTCCTGATTCCATTTGACAGACCCAACCTGTCCTTGTCTGATATTTTGACTTCACCCTGCTTGCGATTGAGAAATACAATAAATTCCTTCTTATTTGAATTTTCGTCGTATAACCTATAATAATTTGTCGCTCTATAAGGGGTATACTTCTCTTTATCCTTTCTTCTTACAATGAGACGTTCAGTCACCTCCGCGTCAGATACCGAGGATTCGGATAGGGGAAGTTCGTCTGGTGGTTCTGCGTCGCTCTGGCCGTTCTTCGGCCTTTTACCTGTACGCTTCCCCATGGCGATGGGGAAGCGCACTTAACAATTTATATATACAAAAATCGAATATTTATAAACCAGGATAAACAATTTACAAGTATGAAAAATATATGCACTATGAACAATAATTTAAACAATTTTTTTTTGTATAAGCGCGCCTTCCTACGTTCACTCGTTCCCGCCAAAAAACCCATTCGCAAGTTCATTAAATTTAATCATATTTAAATTTTTCTCAATTTAAATAAAGTCCATACCAAAGAATATATAATAGTATAAATCAAAGAGAACACACTGATCAGTATATTAAAAATCTTCTAAGTCTTATGATGATGATGAATGATGATCTCGTTAAAGTAATAGTGTTCTATGATGATGCGGTAAGCAGACTATGGGCTAACTGTGGGCCTTATGAGAAAGTCATGGTCGCTCAGGCCTCAGAGGGCTATGCTCGGAGTGTGCCTGAGAGATCGAATCAGAAATGAGGAGATCCGTAGGTGATTCAAACTTACCGACATAGCCCAAAATGATTGCAAAACTGGAGTGGCAGGCAGCAGTCTGACAGACGAATGTCCTCAAATGGCGACCACGTACCGGAAGTGGCAGTGTTGGTAGGCCCCCCATAAGATGGACCTAGAATCTGGTCAAGATCGCCGGAATACGTTGGATGAGGAAGCGCAGGACCAATCCTCGTGGAAATGTTTAGGGGAGGCCTTTGTCCAGCAGTGGACTTCGTCCGGCTGACGATGATGATGCTAAATTATTATCTATGATAGTGAAATATATTTTTTAATTTGAATAATAATTGGAAATTAGCTGTTGTCCTCTCGTTAGGCCCGCTCCACATACATGCGAGAATCTCTTGAGAAAACGAGAAAAACACGAGAAACCCGAATGTTGAATCCATTAACATAATATTTGCAGGTTCTCACCTTGATCTCTGATTTTTGTCGGTTTTTTGGCGCGAGACAAAAGACTTAGCTCTTTTGTAACACAAGAACAGACGAGTACTTACATTGACACCTCATTTGTATATTTCTCAGTGTCTCGCTTCTCGTTAAATTGTTGGTTTAGATTTTGACATTTCAATTTTCAATAATTGTATGGAGGGTAGAGGTAAACAGAATCATTTCAGGGAGAAAAGAGTATGCTGTAAATAACAGTTCTAAAACCTTTCACAATGGCGCTGGTGTAAGCACAGGCTATGGTTTGAACATTCAAACCATAGCCTGTGCTTTCAAATTAATCATTCATCAAAAAATCATTGCTACATAGCAATGATTTTTTTAATATTTAATAACATAAGAATTGTGTGTTAAAATTATTTCGATCTGAGACGCAGATTTCTCGACCTAGCGATACGTCATATTTAACGTACCCCGGGTACAAAATTGAGCACAATTTTTTGCCTCATGCCGGGGTATGTGTGTACGTTAGGGAGGATATCTGCTGTTGCCGTCTCGGCAATTTTAAGGGTAGGGACCTGTCCACTCTCTGGCTCCGCGTAGATTTAGAGGACCGCGTCCGCATCTATGCGTGTGTCTACAGGTCCCATAGTGGTAACGCAGAAACCGATCATCTCATAGGCTGCGTTCAAGCGGCAATTGACGACGTGCTTGCACAGATCTCCTCCGCTGAAATCGTAGTCTTGGGTGATTTCAACGGGCACAATGCCGAATGGCTTGGATCACGTACCACAGACTACGCAGGGCGATCTGCGCATAATTTTGCATTGGCGTATGGTCTGTCCCAATTGGTTGAGTCGCCAACGCGGCTCCCGGATGTGGATAGCCACATGCCGTCCTTATTGGATCTTCTGCTGACTACACATCCCGATGGTTACCAGGTCTTTGTCGACGCCCCTCTCGCAACGTCCGACCATTGCCTGGTCAGGAGTGTAGTGCCTATCCGACGCCAACGTCGCAGACCACTAGCGACCCGCCGCGTTTGGCACTACAAGTCAGCAGATTGGGATAGGATGCGTTCCTTTTTTGCATCCTTCACTTGGGGCAGGGTTTGTTTCCCTTCGGATGATCCTAGTGCCTGCGCCGTTGCAGTAGCAGATGTGATACTACAGGGTATGGATATTTTTATACCAAACTCTGTAGTACCCATCGGTGACACATCACAGCCCTGGTTCGATGCGTCAGTTAAAGCAGCATCTGACTGCAAAAAACAGGCGTATCGAACTTGGGTTGCGGCGCTTGGCACAAAGGATCCGAAATACAACCGTGCCTCCAGATTTTTTAAGCGGCAAATCGCCCGTGCAAAGTCAAAACACGTCGTCAAAATCGGCGAGCAGCTTTCCAGTTACCCGACCGGAACACGCAAGTTCTGGTCGTTGTCGAAAGCTGCTCTTGGTAACTTCAGCCAGCCATCCATGCCACCGTTGCACATGAAGAATGACACGCTGGCCCATACGGCAAAAGAGAAAGCCGATCTCTTGTGCACTCTTTTCGCCTCCAACTCGACTCTTGACGACAACGGAAAAACACCGCCGACCATCCCGTGGTGTCAGAGCTCTATGCCTGAAGTACAGTTCAGACAGAAAACTGTTAGGTGAGCTCTGTTTTCGTTGGACGTCAGGAAGTCAAGCGGGCTGGACGGCATTTCACCAATCGTGCTTAGAACGTGTGCCCCTGAGTTGACGCCGGTGCTAACGCGTTTATACCGGCACTCTTATTCTAAAGGCGTAGTCCCTGACTCATGGAAGTCAGCCCTTGTCCATCCGATCCAAAAAAAGGAGACAGTTTGGATCCGGCAAACTACAGGCCTATTGCTATTACCTCCTTGCTCTCCAAAATCATGATTAGCCGTCAGCTCTTGGCATACCTAGAGGGTCACCAGTTGATCAACGACCGACAATACGGGTTTCGCCATGGTCGGTCGGCAGGTGATCTTCTGGTATACCTAACACATAGATGGGCTGCGGCTATTGAAAGCAAGGGGGAAGGCCTGGCAGTTAGCCTGGATATAGCGAAGGCCTTTGATCGTGTATGGCACAAGGCGCTCCTCTCCAAACTTCCATCATTTGGGCTTTCCGAGAGCTTGTGCAAGTGGACCTCCAGCTTCCTCACTGGGCGCAGCATACAGGTCGTTGTCGACGGATATTGCTCGAACCCGAAGCCCGTGAATGCTGGAGTGCCCCAAGGCTGTGTGCTGTCTCCCACGCTGTTTTTTCTGCATATCAATGATATGTTGGACACCTCCAACATTCATTGATATGCAGAATTCATTCTATGCAGACGACAGCACTGGTGATGCCGTATACACGGGCCATGCAGGTCTCTCTCGGGAAATCGTCAACCAGTGCCGGGACAAACTTGTGTCTTCTATCGAATCCTCTCTTGAGAAGGTCGTGGAATGGGGAAAAATGATCCTTGTCCAATTTAACCCCCAGAAGACTCAAGCGCGCGTTTACCACTAAAAAAACCCCATTTGTCGTATCACCGATCTTCGACAACACTTCCCTCAAAGCCTCGCCTAGTATCGGAATACTGGGTCTCGAAATCTCGAGCGATTGCCAATTTCATGGTCATCTGGAAGGCAAAGCCAAATTGGCTTCAAAGAAACTGGGCGTCATTAATAGAGCACGGCAATACTTCAAGCCGACCCACATACTAGCGTTCTACAAAGCGCAGGTCCGGCCACACATGGAGTATTGCTGTCATCTGGTCTGGCGCACCCCAGTGTCAGCTCGATCCATTTGACCGCGTCCAACGCAGAGCAGCTCGAATTGTCGGGGACCCAGTACTCTGTGAACGGCTGGATCACTTGGCGTTGCGTAGAGACGTCGCTTCATTGTGTGTCTTCTACCGCATTTATCACGGGGAGTGTTCCTAAGAGCTGTTTAACCTGATTCCTGCCGCCGAATTCCACCTTCGCACGACACGCCACATGTTAGGATATCATCCTCACCATCTGGATGTGTGGTGCTCCTCCACAGTGCGGTTTTCAAGGAGCTTTCTTCCACGTACTGCAAAGCTGTGGAATGAGCTTCCTTGTGCGGTGTTTCAGGGACGATACGACATGGGTACCTTCAAAAAAAGCGCGTACACCTTCCTTAAAGGCCGGCAACACTCCTGTGATTCCTCTGGTAGTGCAAGAGATTGTGGGCGGCGGTGATCACTTAACAACAAGTGACCCGTACGCTCGTTTGTCCTCCTATTCCATAAAAAAAAAGAAAAAAAAATGTAAAATGTAATCTAATTAATATATTGAAATGAAACAAAGACCAGTGTATTTACATACATATAGAATTTATTGTGGCAAAATTTCAAATGACCCATTAACATTCTTCATTGTAGTTGAATTGTAGTATGCCGAGTTAAAATTTTAATATCATTGTCGACTAATGTAGTTCATGATTAAAACTTAAACAACTTACTTACTTTAACAACTTACGTCGTTCAAAATAATGTAGTAAACGTACCTAGCCTTAAATAAATATTATAGGAACACCTAAGCACCTAGAGTGGTTTTGTTATGCAACTTATATTTAGTTCGAAGTTTTTTTTTTATATTTATTATTATTGATTTTATATTAAATTTAATTAATTATGTGATAATTAATTTAATATTATGATACTACCTATGTCTTCTGTTCGGCTTGCATTGCGCTACGTGATTGGTTCAGCTGCCAAGATCTCCTTCTAAAACTAACAATACAGAACCACTAGTTAACGTACACATTGACAAATCAAAAAGGACCACGCTTTTATCGGACTGTCAGGCTTGTCAGGCTTACATGCCTGTAACCGAGCCATAAACAATAAAAAAAACATTTTGTTTATATATTATTATATACCTACAATTTGATAAGTTCGTCAATCACAGAGTGTTTTTACTGTTAGTTCTACTCGGTCACATAAAAGGTAGGTACCTACGTACTTGAAGTTCAAACTTTCCGAGCATAGAGTTGATTAGAGGTACCACTCATTTTTTGTCTAGTGTTTAAAATTGACAACAACGGTTTTTCTTGTAATCGATTAAAATGAAAAATGATTTAATATTATTTTTTTAGTGTATTATGGTTTGAGGTCTCTAATACTCTGATAAATAAAACAAACCAGCATAGTGTTGTCAGCTGTGGTTGTGGATACTGGATAATGAACGTAGTGTTTAAATTCTCTTTGCTGGATAAGTGGAATGGGGATAGTGTTCTGTCTTCTGTGGGCTCGATAGAGTAAAAGTTTTCTGTGCCTAGTTTGGTTCCATTTGGTTCTGTGACAGCCGGCAACCGGCGAGAAGTGTTTTAATTTTGTTTTATTTGTTTGAGTTATAAGTTCAATTTGACTCACAAATTCCAATTTTTAAATAAAAATAATTTATTCTCTCGTGTAGTTAGGTTTGGACAATTTATTTAGTATTGTAAAACATAATTTACCTAACTACAGTTCCATATTTCATCATCCAACTTCTCTTTGTGTTTCAGGCTTTCAATTGAGGAATTGCGTTTTGATATTTGGTCGGACCCGTAATAATTATGGATGGAATAGTTAGTGATCCCGTGAAATATATAACACGGGCTTATCAAGCAGAGCTTGAGGAAGTTGCAGTTAAACAGAATACAATCATAAATTTACCAACAGGTAAGTCTACCACCGAAAATTATGACAAAATCCGAGATTATACCGCGTTTTGCGAGAAAGAGTTTTGTTTTGAATATTACTGCCAGTTTGAATTGATTATTTTTAAACTGTATCATTCATTTCAAGGACAATATGGGGAACTTTCTTATAAGTTGTTTGTTTATTTACGTTACTTGTTTATAAAATATACCTGATACCTACCTCACGATTTCGTTGGCGTACAGCCAAGACAGAAGTTTTCCTCAAGGTCTTAGCCATCTACGGCAGCCTTTACTTTGTCATTGTTCTGAAATCTTTGTCAGCTACAAAATATGGAGTTTGGCGAAACAAATAGAAGTCTTTAGGCGCCAGATCAGTAGAATAAGCCAGGTATGGATGTAAATTGTACCCCAATTTGTGAACCTTGGCCACAGCAGTTGTGCTTTTTTTATTAATTTAATTTATTTAATCTCACCAACTAGATACATAATTTTAGCATGAAGATACAAATAAGATAACAATTTTAAATATTACTATTTATATATCTAACTTAAAAGTAAGCACAACATTACATTATTAAACTGAACAAAAAATGCTAATATTTTAGGAAAATAAAATAATTAATTAACTCCTAGTTACGTAATTACTAATCTATATTTTTAATGCAAAAGACACCTGTGGTTTCATAAAAGTTAAAATTTTAAGAAAATTATGATCTAATTTATATATTTTATTAGAGTTTACACATATGAGTTAAAGGGGAGAGATTAAGCCATAGTAATTTCTATAAAATTTGATAAACATTTATTGTGTGTACAGTGTGTACTTATTCGACAATTAGACTGCTGGCAGACAAATGCCAATATTTTGGAGAACATCTGGACTGTAAGGTTGTTTATGAATTTGTAAAGGGAAATTAACTTGGCCGACTTACTTTGCATTTCCAGAGAATCAATGTCTAGTTTATTTATCCTTTTTTGGTTATTATAAATATGATAAGTTTTATTTTATATGTAATAAATAATAATTAATAGCTCTGATACAATTTGTTCAACTCATTCTATTCAAGTTGTATTTTTTTTGTTATATGGACCAAATAATGGAAGTATATACAAGGATAGGTCTCAGTAGGGAATTAAACAGTATTTTGTTTGGTCCAAAATGATTACTTTTTATTTGATAAAATTCATCTAATAATGTTCTGTTTTTTAGGTGCAGGAAAGACTTATATTGCGGTTCAATTAATTAAACGATTTTACAAAGACCTGAAAAAACCATGGGGAAGTGGTGGGAAGCGTACCTTTTTTCTAGTAAATACAGTTCCCTTGATAAACCAGCATGTAAGTTGAAGTATATAATAACCCTTTTTTGAATTTATATGTTATGGTCATATGGAAAATTTAAACTCTAGCTCACAGTAGTTGGAATTCGCCGGATTTCGCTCAGGTACCGTTGTTTTGAGCGATGCAATAGAAAAAAAAGCCGAAATACACATGGTAGCACTGCTCCTCTACACAGAGTCACTATGCATCTTCATAGCACCCAGCTACATCATACATCTCTACTGGAAATGCAGCCTATGTCTAAGCCTTCTTATTGTTATTTTCTGTTTTTAAATTGTGATTTTTTTAATCTGATTGTGGAAAAGTCGGCTTTTTTTAACATTACATCCATAATTCGCTTTATAAATTTGTACAGTATAACTTGTAATAGGGATTCACCGCTTCTCACAATCTGGTTCACTTGTTTGTTATCCCAACCAAAAAATAAGTTTGGTGTCAAACTGGGAGTTTTGATGTATTACCAAACAATTGCGCTGATCAGTTTCTCGACATCTCTATATTTCAGAGTTAGCTTTTTAAAATAAACAGATCCATAGTCATTATGATTAGTAATGAATTACATTTAATGAATATTATTCATTAAGTTAATGATGGTCACTAAGTTAATGATTGTTCATTAAGGTAATGATTGGTAATTGACTTAATGTCATTTTTCATTAATTTTATTTTATTTATTTAATGTCACCAACTAGATACATAATTTTAGCATGAATATACAAATAAGATAACAATTTAAAATATTACTATTTATATATCTAACTTAAAAGTAAGCACAACATAACATTAATAATGTTATGTTGTGCTTACTTTGACTGAACTAACTAACGAACGAACTTTGCTTTTTTAACTGAACAAAAAATGCTAATATTTTAGGAAAATAAAATAATTAATTACCTCCTAGTTACTTATTTAGTAATCTATATTTTTAATGCAAAAGACACTAAGTGTTTCATCACCTAATATTTTGTACAGTTATCATAACTATATGTAAACACAATAAGCTGTTCAGCACAAAACAAGGTACTTTATCTCTCTTTCAAATACTGTAATAAATATGATATTTGAGTAAGAATCCAATCGACACAACACAAAAAAACACAATGCAAAAGACACTGGCGGCCGGGCTGCAGCGATTCAGATGGTAGACCTGGGAAGGTATATGTCAGTCATGTCATTTTGCGAGGGACTAGAATGGTGGTCTGAAATAAATTAATAGAGGAATCCATTTTTGGCATTAAATATACTATTTCAATCATGCTTAAAATATAAAATATAAATAAATCTCCGACACTAACAAATTGAGGGCCATTTTTTACAGTTACGATCACTTTAGCACTGAGCACATTAAGCGAAATGTGAATAATTCGATTTTATAATATTTTAATTTGAGATTCATAATCGGGGTGCGGACTGCATATAATGTGAGGCTAAAGGATAAAAATAAAAATTCTTTATTTAGTTTCAATTACGTTAAAAATACTTTTACAAGACTGGTTTCAGAGTATGTGCTCTCGCCAAAATCTATTCAAATACAAAAACATCAATTTGAATCAATAAATGTTAATAGTACCTAAATTATAATCAATTGTTAAAACTCAAAGAAATTGATGTCTTTATTTCCGTCACTGTCATTAACAAGAAAATCTATATGTTTTATTTTAAATTGAATCCCCTGTTCAAATCATTGATCCCGATGGCCAGATGATGGCAAAAATAAGCAAATAATTTCTATATTTATTTCATTATGACGCATGAGAAAAATCTGGGCATGTACTTTGTTTCATCAAGGCTTTACCTTGATAATATCACTCAACTCAAGTTATTTAATATATTTCAAAAACCCTTGAGATAAAACCTAAATTTGATACTTATCAACTATTCCCTGAAGATCATATAATGTTCATTGATTTATGTTTCAATAAAAATATGAACCTTCATAAAATGATATTTTGCTTTATTGTAACCTAATAAGTTTTATTTACACAAATAAGATACATTAAAGCCTACTTATAGAGTTCCCCACAACTAGCAAGATTATTCCCAACTAATATGAATACAATCCAGCTACTGAATCAGTGGAAGGCTACTTTGTACCTGATGCCGGCTAGATATGGGTACCTACCTCAACGGCGCCTATTTCTGCTGTGAAGCAGTAATGTGTAAGCATTACTGTGCTTCGGTCTGAAGGGCGGCATTCCTAGTGAAATTACTGGGCAAATGAGACTTTACTTCTTTTGTCTCAAGGTGACGAGCGCAGTTGTAGTGCCGCTCAGAATTTTTGGGTTTATCAATAATCTTGAGCGACACTACATTGTAATGGGCAGGGCGTATCAATTACCACCAGCTGAACGTGTTGCTCGTCTCGTCCCATATTTTCATAACAAAAAGATACAGAAATATTTGAACAAAATTGATTCCAGTATTGAAAATAATGTTTATCTACACCAATGCTTTAAATCCTCTATTAAAGATTCTGAAACAGTTAGCTTATTGCCAACATTAAAACACCCAATGTTCTAATAACCATTACATCATCCAAAAGAGTGTTGTAATGTTGTACTGAATTTCATAACAACACTCCTATCCTCTATTTTTTTTTCATTACCTTCATGCTCAAATAGTTTTAACAGACAGCCACATTCTTATTGCTCGATGCGTGGCATCTGTATGAATTTCAAAAAAAGAACATTTTCGTTTACGCGCGCTAGTTAAGAGTGACAGCCCTACCCAAATTAGCTTTAGGTGCAATTCCACCTCAGCACTTTAATTAGAACATTAGAGAGGGGAATATTATAAATAAATAAATAAATAAATTCTTTATTTTGCTAGAAAACATGTAACAATGGGTGTAAATAGTTTTAATGTTTCAATGTTATCGGCCATTTCTGGCATGCAAAATTATTATTAACAAAATTCTAGTTATTATTATAATTGATTAACAAACTCTATATTTTAAGCACTTAGGTTAATTTAAATTATAATTATTATTTTAAATGTCATTATTTAAAGACTAGAATTAATATATATTTTAAAGTCAATTTAATTTAACCTAATGTGTCAACATTTCATTTATGGAATAAAAACATTTATCTATAAGCCATGTAAAAAGATCCTTTTTAAATCGTTGGACGGGTAATACGCGTAAGCTTGGAGGGAGTTTATTAAATATTTTTATACACATGGCATAGCTACATTTTCCGTAGGATGCATTATGAAATTTGTGTGCAATCACCAGTCTGTCACCGTTTCTTGTATTTCTCGGATAAATATCTCTTGCTTTTGTAAATAAATGGTCATGTTGTTTGACAAAGATACATATTTCGTATATATACATACAGGGAAATGGAAGAATACGTAATTCTTTAAACAGTGGTTCACACGAATCTAAGTAAAAAGCTCCTGTCATAGCTCTTAAGCATCTCTTTTGGGCTATGAAAGCCCTATTAGCCTCGCTAGAGTTTCCCCACAAGATTAGTCCATATCGAAGTACTGATGCGACATAACCATGATAAGCTGCCAGGACTGTACTTTCTAAAGCCGTTTTACGCAATCTATATAACACATAAACATATCTATCAATTTTTTGGCATACCATGTCTACATGCTCTTTCCATTTTAGATTTTTATCTAGAAGTACTCCTAAAAATTTAACATGCAAAGCTTCTTCTATTTGGGTATTTGTATAATTTATCTTAAGGCTATAGTTATTAGAGCGGTTACTTAAACTAAATTGCATAAATGAGGTTTTTTTAATATTAACTTGAAGATTATTATCCTCTAGCCAATTTACCACTGTATTAATTTCATTATTAATTTCACTTTCATAAATATCAATCTCATTTTTATTATTACATGTCATAATTATTGATATATCATCGGCAAATAAATAACAGTCATTTTTTGTCACACTAGGCAGGTCATTAATATAAATTAAAAATAATAATGGTCCAAGGACGCTTCCTTGCGGAACACCAAATCTATTTAATTTAAAGTTTGATTGTTGGGCAATTATGGTAGCCTTTTCGTCGATAGAATTGATCTCCACACATTGCTTACGGTCTTTTAAGTAGGACTCCATCCAGTTAAGAGCTGGTCCTCTAACGCCATTTTGCTCCAACTTATCCAACAAGATGGTGTGTGATACGAAGTCAAAAGCCTTGCTCATATCAAAAAATATTACATACGTTGGTTTTTTTGAATCTATATTTTCTGCTATTTTGTTAACCAGTTTAAATGCAGCTAATGTTGTCGACTTGTTTTTTTGAAAGCCAAATTGTTGCTTGTTTATTATATTATTTTTTGTAAAAAAAATTGTTAAACGGCCATACATTGCTTTCTCAAAGACTTTTGAAAAAATAGATACGAGTGCAATTGGGCGGTAGTTATTAAGTTGTTTTTTATCGTCTTTTTTATGTAGTGGCTTGACCACCGATAATTTTAGTGCGTCTGGGAATTCACCAGTTTCAAACGACAAATTGATTAGGTATGTTATAACTGGTACTAGTTCATCTTTGCATATTTTAATAATTTTTGTGAGAATTTCATCATAGCCTACTGCTTTAGTATTCCTCAACAATTGTATTATTTTTAATGTTTCGTTTTCCGTTACTGGATTGAGAAAAATACTACTTCCAGTTTTATTTTGATTTATACAAGGTTTCAACTTTCGCTTTGTCAGACATTTATCACTGCTGTTAGTCAAATTTATCCAATAATCATTAAAACTGTTTGCTATATCTTTAGTGTTATTAATCTCATTATTATTTACTACAACTGATTCTATACAAGTGTCACTATTGTTACTTTTTGTTTCATTTTTAATAATTCTCCACGTCGCATAGCATATGTTTTTACTGTTTGCTACATAATGGGTATTACTCAATTTTTTTGATGTGGCAATACAATATTTAAGTGTTCTTGCATATTTCACATAATTATTCTTATTGCTATCGTCTTTTTTCTACATTTTCTATATCTTAATACTCTTTTTATTTTACAGCTTATTCGAATACCTTTAGTTATCCATTTGGGCTTTCCATTGGATTCCATATTTTTAATTTTTATTCTCGGAAAACAAAGTCTATATAATAGAGTTACTAAGGAATGAAATTTGCTAAAAGCGTTATTGAAATTTTTTTCTTCATAGACTTCATTGAACGACAAGCTTTTTAGGTAATTTTTGAATATCTCAATATTATAATTACTATAATTACGTTTGTACATAAACATAGATATTTTATTTTTAATGTTAACACTTTCGAAACTTAGAATTTGTGCTGTGTTATGGTCAGAAATATCGTAATTATGTAAAGAACCTATAGCGCCATCAATATTACTTATTATATGATCAATGCATGTGCTATTTCTCGTTGGTAGATTAATGTGTAATCTAAAGTTAAAGTTTTGCACGATTTGCTTTAACTGTTGAGAGATTTTATTACAATTCAGTGTATTAATATTAAAATCTCCTGATATAATATTTTTTTTATTCTTTTTACAGTATTTCTGAAGCACGGTTCTTAGTTTTTCAAAAAATATACTTACATCAGAATCAGGTGTCCTGTAGATACAAATGATAAACAAATTTTTGTCCACTATGTCTATCCCACAACATTCAAATGCTTTCGGTTCACACAAAGTATGTAGGTATTCTAAATTTTTTGATCCTATCCCTTGTGATGTTAATATACAAACACCACCCCTTCTTTTTATTCTACTGTAATTTGATGCTAACAGATACCCATTTAGTTTTATATTACTTTCATGCCCTTTTGGAATGAATGTTTCCGTGAAGCATAGTATGTCAATTTTATCTGTATTTTGCAGATCTTCAACCATGATTTCTATTAAGTCTTTCTTTGCTAGAAAGCCAGCAACATTTTGGTGAAGAACTTTACAAGTGCATGTTGAATTATTAATTTTTGGCACGAAAAAACAGTTTTTCCCCATTTTTGCTGTCATCAACTTTATTTGGTTTAAAATAAAAAGGAATTGTTCCCTTCTTTGGTGCATCCTGAGATGAATTTAAAGTTTGATCATTTTTTGAAGTTACGCCATGAGTCACTTTCTTAAAATAATATGGTATCGTTCCTTTTAGTGTGGAACGATTTATGTGTCTTTGTTTTTTGAAATTCAAAAACCTTTTATTGTAGTCTATTTGGTCAATTACGAGATTTATTTTATGGCATATATTATAATACGGCGTGTTATTTCGATAAATGTTTTCATCGAGATTAAGAAACGTACAATTAGGAAACTTGTTACATATCAATCGCAACATGTCATTAAGTTTCAGTTCATTCAAATGCCTACTGAAAGTCACACTAGTTACAATAATATGGACTTGTGGTAGAGTATTTATTTTTGTATATAAGTCAGATGATATTTTAATTGGATCACAGTCATTTTCACCTACAGTTAATATTAATTTGTCGTTACAGGAAAAATCATACAACTCACAAGATTTGAGGATGTCCCCTGTCGTTTCATCGGGTTTGATGAACGCTTCAATTGTATATTTTTCATACGGATTAGTTCTTCTCGACTGAATGAGCGCTGAGGATAAATTTTTAGATTGTTGGCTTCCTATAATGTAAATTTTTCTTCCTGATTTTCTTTGAATATTGGTACTTTTTTGAGCGAGTTTTTTATTCAATTCAGAATTTAGTGGTACTGCTGGTGCATTTTCTAAATTAATTGGTATTTGTTCTATTGCTTTATGAGATATTATATTGTTCTGTATAGAGGATTTTAGTGACGGTGTGCGTTTAGATTTCTTTGTTTTTGTTCGTAGCGGTGTGGAGTTGATTGAGGAATTACCGTCGCTTAGCAATGTTTTAAGTAATTTTATTTGTTTTTCATTTTCTTCAATTAACTTTCTTTGTTTTGTGTTTTCTATATTTAGTTTGGCAATTTCTTCATGAGCACTTTCTAATTGCCCAGATAGGGTTGCTAAGTCCTGTTTAAGGTCTAAAACCTGTGAGCTTTCGACAGTACCAAGATCTGGTAAACTACATGTGCTGATATCTCTGAATGTTGAATTATGTAGGTCTTTCATTGAACTACAAAATGTTATATTTTCTAATGATTGATTATGTAGTGTGAGAGTATTCTTGCTGGATAAATTACTAATATTTGAAATGGTTTTATCTAACGAGATACTTTGTGTCAGCTGTTCAGTATTTGAAAGATTTTTTATTTCCTGTGTAGAGCTTTTCCTACATTTATGACATTTCCATTTGAGTCTCTTATCGGTCGACATTGAATTGTATCTTTTTAAAGTAATGCTAGCACATTTTAAGTCAAACGTGTTATTGCAATTAGTACATTCCAAATATTCTTTCACTTTTATAGTGTGTGTGCATGCTGCGCAGATATTCCTTCGTTTTGATCTGGTATACATCCTGCTATAATATTATTTACAATAGGAAAATATTATGATCTATGCTCAATCAATTATATGTAAAAGGACAATCAATTATTTACAAAAAAGCCTTAATAAAAATTAAAATACAAAATAAATTATGTACCGTAATCATCAACACGTTAGTCCGATGTCAAACAACAAAGCTATTCAATAATTAATAACCGGGTTGAAATGTGTGAAGTGACAAGCTACAAGCCCACGTCAAATATAGGTTCAGACGTCATAAAGATTAAGCACGGATTTTGAACTACCGACGCAAGTTATTTTACACCAACACAAATTTACTTAGTGTCTTTGAGCGCAAAAATCACAATGGTTGAATTTAGTTAAATAATACCGTCACTGTTGATTTCACGTTGTAATGAATAGCCCTTGTGTTTGTTTAATTATTATGATAGTTATCAATATCACCTTGTTGTAACAGTAATCTAATGAAACCCTAATGAAACGTCGAAGATTGCACTCGGAATTCAAAGGTATTTAGTGCCGGATGAAACGGTTAATTTCTGTGAAGTAACGCCTGTATTTGAAGTATCGATACTAAACTTCATTATAAAACTAATGTAATACAGACTTGATTTATAATTTTTACTTATCTTTTGACTTCAACTTTTACGGAGACAACCGCTCACTGACACCATGACACTCGAAACACAATATTGAAATATTAATACTAATATTACTCGATGAAATAAGGATTCTATAAACTGGATTGTCACACACTTTAAATTTAACTTCAAAATTTAGTATTTTACACCGTAAACATCCTCACACTACTCAAAATAATTAAATACAATTAAAGTGTTAGGGAGCACTCAAGAAACACGTCACTTTCTCAAACACACCACGCTTAACGCGTAAAGGAAGTAGGTACTTATTCAAAAGAGAAAAAATGTCGTATGTAAACTCATTATTGTTCGTATTGTCCATTATTCACTTGAGGCGCAAAAAAATACGAAATATCATATATCATATTAATTTGTAAGCATTAAAATAAGTATATATTGAATGTAATTAGTTAGTAGATAGATTATTGTATAATAGACTTGCAATGTAATTTTTGAAATAAATATATTTTTTTTAAATAAACCTTGGCTCAACAACTTAATTGGCGCAGCCGATAGGATCGCTGTAATTGTGAAAAATTTTTTTCTGTGTTGAAATCAAACTCTTTCGGCACGAAATTTTTTTTACAAAGTACGTTTAAACGGGGACCTCCGAACAAATAAATTTATTAAGTAGAGCCAAGGGTATCAGCAAGACATACAATAATACTGCAAGATCCATCCGTCCGGAAGGACGGTACTGTGAGTAAAACTTTTCACCAATCCTGTCTATTTTCTGCCATTTTCTTTATTTATGTGTATTTTTTTGTGTTATTAGGGATTGGAAAACGCCTTGATAACGCTTGTTTAGTTTTAAATCAAAATTTTTAAAATTAAACTCTATTATAATTTTTCAATATAATTTTAAAATCATTTTATAGATTTTTTTTGCATAATAATAACTTATAATTTCGTTTAAAATGGAAAATATTGTTAGAATACCAGTAGAACTAATTAACATTATTCCAATTCGATGGTGATGCAAGGCTATTATCCTTATTCTTAAAAAATTGTGAGTATATTCTTAACATGTATAGAGGAAGCCAGGTACAAAATGAATATTTATATCATGTGATTACCGGTAGATTAACGGGTAATGCCGCGAATTTAGTAGGTGAAAGAGACCAAATTAATTCCTGGGCCGGTTTTGAAAAGTCTATTAATTCAACATTTTGGAAACGCTAGGTCTGAGGATAGTTTAGCCAATGAATTAGAATCAATAAAAATTAGCAAAAATGAGAGTTATTTAGAATTCTGTCATAGAATTCAGCACTTACGTAGTATATTATTTTCAAAGATTAATGAACAAATAGAAGATGCTAACTTGAGGCAATGTAAACAAGATATTTATGATAATATGTCACTTAATGTTTTTCTTTTTAATTTACCACCTTATTTAGTAAAAACTGTTTGTTTACGTAACGCTACTTCATTAGAAGATTCTCTAAAAATAGTATTGGACGAACAGAATTTTCAAAATTTATATAATTTAAAAAATAATTCGTTCAGATATTCTGGTAATAATATATTTAACAGAAATCTCAATAATCAATCAAATTATCATAATCAAAATAGGTCAAACTATCATAATCATAATAATTCATATCAATCTAGAAGTAATAGGTCTATGGACAATTTAAACAATTTTAATCGTCATACGTTTAGCAACAAGTCGTCAATGCACCGAATAATGCAAATGCAGAATCAGCATCGTTCGGACAATGCTCCGCCTCATGTTACTGACGGTGGAACTAGGTCAAAGACTGATGTCACTATGCGAACGGTGAATTCTCGACGAATAAACTTTACAGAAAATGATAACAATTGTAATCAATTTAATAATGATAGTTACTCTTCTAACAATCAGTCGGAAAATTATTTCATACTGGCCTCTCCAATAGAGAATAAGTATATTAAAGAGACAGTTAATTTCACTGAAAATAATGCAATTAATGAAAAACATTTCAACTATAATTTAAATAAAATTAGTTTAGAGGATATGAATGAGGAAGAAAGAATTAGTACAGAAAAAAATTGTAGGGAATATAAGAAAGGATTGCAAAACTCTTACGCAGATGATTTATCGCGAATAAGGCTAAATGCTATGGATGACGATATAGAATCCATGTAAGTCAATGTTGATAATGATGATGTACATCTTAGGGACATTGTAAACGAATTAAATATGGAACTTCATAAAAATAATGATAAAATGAGCATGTCTGATTTAGAAGAAAATATAGAGCAAAATATTGTTGATAATCAGGATTCAGATGACGGGGTTACCGCAAATAGGGAACATGATGGTATTCCAATATTAAATGAAGCCATAGATTCCAAACCAAGGCAAATATTAGTTTTCCAATGGTTTAAAAATGAAATATTAGTAAATGATATATTTAATAATAAACAACCCATCTTAGAGGTACATTTACCAGCAAATAATGATAATTTAGTAAAAGATTTCCTTAAAGAATATATTAATCCAAAAAATAAATATTTTATCTATTTTGAATGTCCACCTTTCAGAAAAACTTTTTCTAAAGTTGTCATTAAACTATTTAAGAAAGGTACTGTAAAGCTAGTGGAATGCACAGAAAGAATAGTAAACTTAAAAGATTCAGAACTGGATCAAAGAGACGTTGTTTTAAAATATCATGAAGGTAAAACATGTCATAGGGGTATAAATGAAACTTTTCTTAAAATTAAACGGCACTAAAGGTGGCGCAATATGAGAGAAACTATCACGGCTATTATAAATGCTTGTGAACACTGTAAGAAAATTAAAGTTAGAAATAAGAAACAGGGTAAAGAAGCCCCTGAGATTAAAATAGGTGATAAGATTTTTATGAAAAATACTAGAACTAGGAAATCAAAATTTTTGCCTAGATTCGAAAAAGCAAAAGTAATAGACAAACCCATTAGAAATATTATACCAGTAGAGTTAAAGAAAAGAAAAACGAGAGTCGCATTTAAAAATATTAAACGTCCTCCACAGGTCAGGGTTAGTGTTGATAGCACTGAACCATGTAGTCCTAAACCTGGAAGCATTGAAAGTGGGAACAGCAGTGATGAAGAGTAATCATTGGACAATATTTAAAAGCTTAGATTTAGGTAATTTAGCTTCGGAAATATATAACAATTTAATAGTTTAATCAATGTTTTAAATAAAGAAGATTATTTTAAGAATTATTTATTAGGATGAGACGAGCAAACGTTAGAATTGATACATTTAACAGAGGATAGATTAAATCAAATTTTACCATACAAAAGGGTAAAAAGAGCTATTTTTAGATCTTTAGTTAAAGTTATTTCAGGCAATTTGGATGAGCAGAATGCTAAATATTACAATTTTGAAATAAGCAAATTAAAAAATGAAGAACATTCAGTGGAACAACGAGTATCATTAATGCAAAAAGCTTTTACTAAACTTGTCAATGTTTCAGAAGGTCTCAATTCAAATATTGAACTTCTTAAGTCACAAAGCAACGGGTTAGCATCGGATATGCGAAGTAAAATTAGTTACAATATTCTATTAATGAATAAATTTTACAGTATTCTAAATAACTTTCGAACAATATCTGATATCATTCAAGAGGTAGAAACTGCTATAGCTTTTACATACATACATAAAATCACGCCTCTTTCCCGTAGGGGTAGGCAGAGACCACTTCTTTCCATTTGCTACGATCCTTACATACTTCTTTCGCTTCGTCCACTTTCATCATTCCTTTCATACATGCTCTCCGGTTTATGGTACTCTTGACCTGGCCTTTTTTCAAGACGTCCCTGATTTGATCTTGAAACGTCCGCCTAGGTCTACCCCTTCCAACACTTTCATTCACACTGGCCTTATACACTTTCTTCGTCAATCGTTCTTCATTCATTCTCTCGACATGTCCAAACCATCTCAGCATACCTTTCTCAATTTTTGTCACAGCATCTTCTTTCAGACCACAACGTTTTCTTATCTCACTATTTCTTATCCTGTCACTCAGTGTAACTCCTATCATACTTCTCAACGCTCTCATCTCAACTGCATTTATTCTGCTTTCATGTTTCTTCTGCCATACCCAACTTTCACTTCCGTACATGAGTGTTGGAACCAACACCCCCTCATGCACAGCCAAGCGAGCCTTATTAGACACCTTCTGACTGTTCATAAAGGAGTGCAAAGCTCCATTCACCATGTTTCCTGCATTCACTCTTCTTTCAATATCACTCTCATACTTTCCATCTCTTGTAAATTTAGAACCCAGATACACAAACTCATTCACCTGTTCAATTTTTTCATCTCCAATCACGATATTGCAATCTGTCACTACCTCATCTCTTTCAAGCACCATCACTTTCGTCTTCTTTACATTCATCTTCATTCCCTTTCTACCAAAAGCTCCATTCATAGCAGTTACCATCTCTTGCAACTCCTCGGCTGAAGATGCAAGTAATACTTGGTCATCAGCATAGAGAAAACATTTGACGAGTAACTCATTCATTCTCAAACCACTGTCATTCTCTTTTAATTGTTCATGAACAGATTAAACAGCCACGGTGACGCTACACATCCCTGTCTAACACCTTTTTCGATATTAAACCATTCAGTGTATGCCCCGTTTATCCTTACACAAGCACTAGAATCTCTATAAAGAGATTGCAATGCTCGTATGAGGACACTGCTCACACCGCTCGTGGACAATGCTGACCACAATTCATTCCTCGCCACTCTATCATAGGCCTTTTCTAGATCCACGAACGCGCAATAGACCTTTTTGTTTTTAGCCAAAAACTTTTCGGCTATGCACCGCAAGGAAAAGACCTGATCCGTACATCCCATTCCCTTTCTAAATCCCGCTTGTGCATCCCATACTTTTTCGTCTGTTTCATTCACAACTCTTTCAATCAACACTTTTGCATACAATTTACCGACGACGCTGAGAAGGCTTATACCGCGGTAATTTCTGCAGTCTTGTCGTGACCCATTTCCCTTATACAATGGCACGATTACAGCTTTGCACTAGTCTCCTGGTACTTGCCCATTTCGCCAGCACAAATTGAAGAGGCGGTACAGCTGGCTAGCGACTATGCCCTGACCAGCCCTCAGCATCTCGACGGTAATCCTGTCATACCCTGCAGCTTTACCTAATCTCATACTTTTCAATGCTTTCACTATTTCATCCATGCTTATCTCACTTTCATCAACATTTATATTAGTTTCAATAGAAGCTGCCGGATGTTGTTCATGCACTTCCTCTCTTTCAAACAAACTTTCAAAATACTCTTTCCATCTCTTTAGCACACATTCTTCTCCTCTTATAATGTTCCCATCTTGACTCCTGATTATACTGAGCTCCGAGGTAGACGTTTTTCCTCTGGCTGTTTTGATGGATTTCCAGAAGAACTTAATGTTTGACTGGAAATCTTCAGTGAGCCTCCTATCAAAATCATCCTTTCGTTCTTCTTTCTTTCTAGACACAACTGCTTTCGCTGCTGATTTCAATCTTTTATACTTCGTTCTTGCTTCCTTTATCTCGTCATCCATTGCCTTTTGTACTTTTTGGTTAGCTTTTGTAGCAACAATCCAACCAAGCTTTCTTCTTTTCTTGCACCGCCATTTGTACCTCTTTATCCATCCACAAATTATAGTTCTTTCTTCCTTTCCTTCTTTTAGCTACCCCGCATACCTCAACAGCAACATTCACGACCCCTTTCTTAAATGTCTCCCACAAATCTTCAATCATACCTATCTCTTCTATGCCTTTAAAACTTTCTTTCAGTTTCTCTACATACTCGTCTTTCCTTTCTTCTTCTTGTAGATTTTCCACTTTTACTCTGTCCAAAACACTCGTAGGCTCAGCTCGTCGGTGTCGCCAACGTTTAAAAAGGCCGCACATTCGAGCTATGACCAGGAAGTGGTCTGTGTCGAGGCCTACACAGCGGTATGCCCGAGCATCTAGTACTTTCTTTCTCAGTCTTTCATCTACAATTACAAAATCAATCATACTTCTAGACTCACCCTCATCTCTTGTATACAAATGGATCTTTTTGTGGTTAAACATTGTGTTGGCCACGCAAAGATTCCATTCCAAGCATACTTCAAGCAGGCTTTTCCCATTTTCATTCACCCTCTCGTCCCCAAACGTACCCAGAACTCCTTCATACCCATCACGCTTTACTCCAACCCACCCATTAAAATCCCCTAACATCACGATCCGTTCATTTTGTCCGCATTTATTCAAGACCTCTCTCATACTGTCCCAAAATTCCTCTCTCTCTTTTTTGGCTTTTAATGACCCACCTCCGCACAGATCCGTCGGTGCATAGACCCCAAGGATAAACAAGCGAGTGATGCTTGAGAGCTATAGCTTTTAGTAAACTATATACCTTGCATCATTCAATCATTAATTCAACAGAATTACTAGATATTTTTACAAAAATAGAGAAGCATTTTAAATTAATTTATCCAGCTAGAATAGAAAATTTAATGAAGTTAGAACATAATCTTATACTAAAGTCGTATTTTAATGGTGATAGGTTATTTTTTGTAATATAAATTCCTCTTATAGATAAAGATAATTATATATTTTATAAAATAATTCCTGTTCCCATTTTTGATTCCAAAACACATGAAACCCTTACAATAATTCCTAAGTATCCATTCATAATGGTGAATCGTTTGAAGTTCAGACCTGTCGTAAAACCATGCGAGGAAATAGAAGACTCCAAATATCTATGCATGGAAGATAATATGGTTCCATATCCTGAGGAAACTTGTATAGAAGAAATTATGATGCTAAAGAAATACAATCACTGTTCTCATCATTTAATTAAAATCGAGAGTACCAAATTACAAAAGGTATACAGCCATCATTGGTTACTCTATAGAGAAGAAAATTTAGTAATTACAGAGTATTGTGGTGAAGAAGTACAGCGACATGAATTACAAGGAACATATATTATTTCACCAGATCAATTTTGTAGAACTGAAATTGGCAATACTTTCATTGAACCATCTTTGAATCCTACAGATATAAGCTATAAACTTTGAATAATAT
Organism: Leptidea sinapis; assembly: GCF_905404315.1. NCBI lineage: Eukaryota > Metazoa > Arthropoda > Insecta > Lepidoptera > Pieridae > Leptidea > Leptidea sinapis. The sequence goes on from NC_066299.1 coordinate 5,208,561, forward strand.
CAATGCCAAATCTACGTGGAATACTGAAGACAAGAGAAAAACAACTTGATCTTCGACATGTAGACTTCAGTGATGTTAAAGAAATTTTGAACAGTGCTAAATATAGTGTTAGTGAAAATAAAATTCAAGAATATGTGGTGATGGACAAAGTTAGTTACAAAGTTAGAAGTTAGACTTTAAGTTTATATGTTATTATTTTCTTATTTGTCATTTTTGTTTTATATAAATTAAATTTTTTCGAAATTATCGTGAGCCTAAGAAGTCTTCCGATAATTTCTCGCTTAAGGAGGGGGGAGTTAAGAGTGACAGCCCTACCCAAATTAGCTTTAGGTGCAATTCCACCTCAGCACTTTAATTAGAACATTAGAGTGGGGAATATTTAGTTGTAAGCATTAAAATAAGTATATATTGAATGTAATTAGTTAGTAGATAGATTATTGTATAATAGACTTGCAATGTAATTTTTGAAATAAATATATTTTTTTTAAATAAACCTTGGCTCAACAACTTAATTCGCTCCACACTCCCAGAACGTCGCTCGTCGTAAAAAAAAGTAGGTTATTCGAATCCCCGCCATTTTTCTTAGATATTTTTATTGTTTTGTTTACAAAAAATGAGCGATTCATTTTAAACGCTGCAAAAGAACATTATATTCGAGTGAATTTTAATTATTGCACTATACAAAATGTAAACTACTACTAAAATAAGTAATTGTTTCATTAATACTTAGTTTATTTGTATATAGTCAGTAATGAATGATATGAAATTACTACTAGGACTGGTGTTTTAATGTTAGCAGTAAGCTAACTGTTCCAGAATCTTTTAGAGGATTTATATTCTGGGTGTAGATAAAGTCTTGTATGCAACAGTTGATAATTAGGTATTAAAACACTCATGTGATACTATTATTACACTCAGCTTCGCCTCGTGTGATAAATCCATATTCGTGTTTTAATACCCCTTATTACACAACAGTTGCATAAATAACTATTACGCGGCAAACCGATTGCCGATACAAGTTGTAACGCCTTGTTATATTGACAGCTATTTATATAGTGATAATAAGCCAGGCTCTCACTGGGTTGCAATACATACTTGAGCATGGTATAAGACAATAATTTGATTCATATGGTCGTCCACTTCAGGGATTCCAGCTGGTGTTTTACAAAGGAATTGCAGGATGTATAACTACATTACTGCAAGAGTACAGAATGAATTTACCGCAATGTGTGGGAGGTACTGCATAATGTATCTATACTTTGAGTTTAATTAGAAGTGTTTGAATGATTACGTTAAATATTTTGAAAAGATACAATGTGGAACGATATTTTATTGTACACTTTATTTAAATCATGTTATAAAAATAAATGAACACAACACACTGTCGTTTTAATTGTTACTAATAACCTCTACCACCTTCATGGAATTGACATTAACGGCCGTTCCCAATATAGTATCTACAGATAGAGATAAATTACTACCTTCTACTGTCAGTAATTACCAGTCAATAATGTAAAACTGTCCAAATATACTCGATAAGTCATTCTTATCGCCTTATATTGAGACGCGTGAATTGCAATTTTCATACAAACTTCTATCGCTGGTATATACGTCCTCCCATTGACAGACAGCGTGTACGGATAAGGTGAGTCACCGTCGATAAGATTATTGGGACAGAAAAAGCAACGATAGTTACGATTTTTATCTCAAGTTAACTAAGCTTTGAATCTATAAGAGATATCCAGAAACTGATCAGCGCAATAGTTCGGAAATACATCAAAATCTCTACTCAGACACATTTTTTTAGTAGGTATCACGAACAAGTGGGCCAGTACTGTGAAAGCCTACTACTTTACCTTCCTGCATTTCATCCACAGACATTCAATATATAAATTATATTTTAGAAAATTTACATAGAGAAAATGTGTCCTACTACCATTGGCACATACAGTGGAGAACAGCGTGTAGACTATTGGAACAAAGAAAAATGGGATTTGGAGCTTGATAAACATCAGGTAAGCTATCAAATATCTTTATTCAAAATAGGATGTGACATCACTTATTGAAAGTCAAAAACTACCACCCATTTCAAAACGAATGCGTCAGACCTGAAAAGAATGGGCGCAACAAACTCAGCGGGCATCAAAAAAATATGTTTACAAAGTAATATTGTACCTACAATTAAACTTTTTATTTAATTTCCAATCTGTCGTATCATTAAGAAAATCATTTATGTTATAGTAACCTTTACCACACGTTTTTTAACAGTAATTATTTTGTATAACGTAATTATTTTGTTTTGAACATTTTCTGGGATCAAGATCGTGTTGTAAAAGCATATACATCGCCCCACAAAAGACTTACTAACTCGAATTAGCCGAGTAGTAGGCATTATAAGTTTGTCTGTTCCTGGTGTTATCATTATGGTTATGATAGTTTCTAGCAAATTCACTTATGTGCCTATGAACATACATTACGTTATCAAGAATATATTGAGAAGCAACAGTCAAGATGTTAATTTCTTTAAATTTTGCTCTCAATGATTCTTTAGGACCTAGGTTATAAATAGCGTGAATAGCCAGTATTGTATTAATATCGGCATAAAATTATACATTATCTTACACGAAATTTTTATATGTAGGTACGTATTAATCCTCAAAGATGGCTCATTATAAATTTGGCGTGTTGCTAGCCAGCAACAGAGTACTTGGTAGCTGCGTACACACTAGGTGTGGCCGCTTCATCGTCAGCGTGAGTCATGCATGAGCGTCTCTCGAGATACTCGCGCTTGGGTGGTCCAAGTCATTCCAATCGTCCGAATGACGTATTGGAACCCGAAGGAAAGTTCCTCCAAATTTAAAATTACTTCTCCCTGTCATGTAATTCTGTAGTGACAAAGGTAAAGGCAAACAGTTTTAAATTTAGAATAGGTAACTTAATAAAAATAATCGCTTTTATTAACAACACAGAATATGTTTGTTCAACTTTCGAGATACAATCTACAGGGCCTACAGTACAATACATGCTGGACTCATAACTTCATTATCCAATTATGTCTTTCAATCATGTATTTCTTATTATTCTATCTTAAAATATTTGATATTTAACATATTAATAAGCGAAAGAATAATGAAATAAAGGATTTAATAATTTATTTCTTATAATTCACATTAAATATACAAATCCAATTTTCCAACGTGTCGGAATTTATTATTTATGATTACGATAAGTGGTGGGTAAAGCTATCTTTTCGTTGAGCTAAGGCTGGTTGTTCTAAATGTACAACGATAGCAGTGCAAAACAGACATGAAAATATTTAATAATAGCGGTTGAAGTATGAAATTGTCGTTTTGGCATACTCTTGGTACTTTAACCCTTATTCAGTTATCCATCTATCTTAAAACAAAGCGGCCAGGTGCGAGTCGGACTCGCCCATGAAGGGTTCCGTAGCAGCAAGTAGCACAATATAAAAGTTATATAGAAAGGAAAATGATATTAAACTATTTAAATGGAAAAGGCAATAAATCTTTGCTCAAAATCATACAGTGTAAATGAGTTCGCATCATTAATTATACGTATTAAAAAAACTACTTACTACATCTCGTTCCAACCAATTTTCGGTGGAATTTTGCATGGTAATGTACATCATATATATATTGTTTTCGTTTTAAGAAACAAATGATATTAGAAACCGTCCATCTTTTTTGAAGACCTATCCATAGATATTCAATTTTACTGTTTTTTTTTTCTATTTTTGTTTGAAAATGTTAATGCGGTCCACAGAATACATCTACTTACCAAGTTTCAACAGTATATATAGTTCTTGTATTTTTGGAAAAAAGTGGCTGTGACATACACGGACAGACAGACATGACGAACCTATAAGGGCATCGTTTTTTGCCATTTGGCTACGGAACCCTAACAAAAGACAGCTGAGTTTTTTGTCGCCTGTTATTCGGTCTGAGGAATATTATTCAAATTAGTGGTAGAAAATCTAATTTTTATTTGCTCATCATATGTAGCCAATTTTCAGGTTATTATCATGACAAGTCAGATATTAAGTGACATGCTGATGCACCATTACATAAGCATAGACAAGATAAACTTGATAATTTTTGACGAGTGCCACCAAGCAGTCGACGACCACCCGATGCGTCTTATTATGAAACAGTTCGAGACGTGTCCGGTGGAATGCCAGCCTAGGATTTTGGGTAAATATCGCCATTTGTTACATTATTACAATTCAAATACAATTAGTACAATACATCTATATATATAAATTAAATTGGAGTGTCTGTTTGTTCTGGCTAATCTCTGAAATGGCTGGACCGATTTTGACGGGACTTTTATTGGCAGGTAGCTGATGTAATAAGGAGGAAGTTAGGCTACGTTTGTTTTAGAAAAATACTTTTACTTTAGAAAAATAAAGTAATGTTGTAATGTCCAAGAAACGGTGTAACTCTAAAAATAATTTATATGGCAAAACAACGTTTGCCCGGTCACCTACTTACAAATACAATTACAGAATCACACACTTAACATATACTTATTGAATTTCCCACAAATAAAGCGTGATATAGAGAAGAACATCTTTAACGGAGATACAGCAATATTGAAAAGGATAGCGATTTAATTGTTACTGCAACCGATTTTGTTTGACAAGTCGCAAACAGTCAGCCACTCTTGTTATTAGCTCCCTAGTATTTTGAATAATAAAACACTAGCTAATGTACACATTGACAAATCAAATTTGGTCGCGCATTATCGGGCTATCAGGTCGACTGTTTTGGTTTGAATATAGTATATTGTGCAAAAAGTGCGACCAGATGTCGATTGCCCACGAAAGTTGAACAGTCGCGGTCATTCGCTCGAGTTTACAATGACTTAACAAATTATATACTTAAACCTTCCTCGATAACCACGCTATCCAATATAAAACTTCATGAAAATCGGTGCAGTAGTTTTTTGAGTTTATCGCGAACAGATAAACGCGGCGGAGGATTTAATATTATAATATGTAGTGATCATATTCATAAAGAGACATTTATAATAATATATAAAATTACTAGCTGACCCAGCAAACGTTGTATTGCCATATAAGATAATAAAAAAAATCAACAATTAAAATTTTTGAGGTATAAAAAATAGATGACGACCGCTTCTCAGACCTACCAAATATATCGTACATAAAATTTATCGTACTACGAGTACAATAATTATTATATTCGGTTGCCATTTTGCAACCCTATTGCGGATCTGTGTATACATGTGATATGTGGAGACATAAAATGTTAAGTCTCATTTGCCCAATAATTTCACTAGCTACGGCGCCCTTCAGACCGAAACACAGTAAAGTTTACACATTACTGCTTCACGGCAGAAATAGGCGCCGTTGTGGTACCCATAGCCTCCCACTGGCACATAAGATTTCATACAAATTGGTTTAGCCGTTTCGGAGGAGTTTGGTAACAAACACCGCGACACGAGGATTATATATGTACAGTATGGTCTGCATACCTATGAAATAAATAAAAATATAAGTAAGACTAGTCCACAGAACTATCGCAAAATTAATTATATAATTAAAAACTTTAAATTGAAAAAGTGAAATTTTCAAACAAAATAAATATTCAAATATATGTAGTAAAATTTAACAGTCTATATAGACAACTTACCTTGACCCCGGAACGATGTGCGAAGGCGGCAAGTTATCGGCTTTACCTTTGATTCGTTTGATAATTTGCGACGTAACTTAAATTCACTATGTCCATTTATACGAATACTTTTTTGTTTCGGGATACCTATCTGAACTGAACTTTAAATTGAATATTGTGCATTAGAATAATAATGGAAACGTAAATTTTCAAATTTTCTAAATGTATTCATCAAGAATGTGGATTCTTGATGAATACATAATTTACATAACCGTACAATGTTGTCCCGAAAAATAAATGTCAAATTCACAGTAATAATAATAATAACAACTAACTTAAAAACACAATTTACACATACACAAAGTCAAGTACCTAGTTAATAAGTGTCTATTTCACTAATTGCATTTATTAATTTTACTAGCTAAAAGTTAAATTATCAAATACAATTACTTTTTACTTATTACGCTAGTTAGCTAGAACTTCAATTAATAAGTACAATTAATTTTTCATAGTCAATTGTTTGAGGCAATCGCGCAAAAAGTATGAAATCACTGCGAAATACAAATTAGCCTATTTGCCCAGAAGACTCGCGATAAACTAAAGTGGTGCTCAGTGCTCACTTAAAATAACGAAAAAATAATTCATTAATAGGGAATTCCTCACAATTCTAGTTTATCGATACTTTTTTATACTTATTTAGCAACCCTCACCAAATACCTAAACATGGTTACTTTTTTTGTGTTTTTCGAATATCTTAATAATTTTAACAAATTATTTATTAGATAAACTTTTTTTATTAGTTTTCAAAGAACTTTCTCCCACGTACAACCTAGCAGGCTGTGGAATGAACGTCCTTGTGCGGTGTATCGTGGACAAATGTCAAAAAAAGTATGTACAAATTTCTAAAGGTCTAGCAATGCTCATTTCTCCATAAAATATCCTGAGAATCAAACGGGCAAGTTGGTACGATTTTTAACAATTAGATTGCTTTGTATTACGTAAGATGTAAGGCATACCTAACGTACAATTCTATTTTATCGATACTTTCCTACACATACACCAACAAGATAAACTAGCCTACAAACTATAACAATTATTAATAAATTAATGAATGGGTAAATTTTGTAAAAAAGAAATTATTTTCGTAAGTTCAACTCACAAAACCACTGTTTTCTGAGTGATTTCTTGAGCAGCAAATAGGTAAGTTGGTACGATTTTTCATAGGTTGCTTTCGAATTGTCGTAACATGTCAAACAAGTAATAAATCGTCATTGTTAAGTTCTTCCCTATTCACAATAATTATCTCTCGACTCCTTTATAATTTATAAAAACAAAATCACGAAGCTGTTTAGTTTAAAATACCTAGGGTGTAGTGTATTTTTACAACAATCATTACAGAACAATTTTAAAATAAACTTTAATAACTTATTGCCTATCGATTACAACTCCCTTTAAAGAAAGCTAATTATCGATAGCAGATATCTTTACACTACCCCGCCCGTACGAATTTCGAGCTTGCTTTGAATCGCGCCGTCCGCGACCGGCAAAGAGACACCGCCGGCACGTGTAGTGTGTACGCTGCCAAAGAAAACCGCCACTGGCGGCAAGGCCGTCTTATGACACTATTGAAATATTCAAGTTCATTAAACCCTTGACCCAGTTAACTTATACTACACAGTACGTATAAATTTGTGAAAAATGAATAGTCTACTTTTTGACAAAACCAATGCACGGATTTCGTTAATTTTTGGTATATCGTCAGCAAATATGCTTGCAAGTATGTACCTACATTTGTTTCATAGAAGTTAGTTCCATACTGTATAAGATACGTGTCTATATTACCTATTTTGGAAAATTTTGCTCTGACTGATACTGAGAGTTGAACAGAGCCAAGATATGTAGACGAGTAGACATGATTGCTGAGTATCATCAACAGCGCGTTTAAAGCAAAATTTTCTCTTCTTAAACAGTAGGTGGTTCTAAAATCGAGGGTTTTTTGTATATTACTGTACCGCTTACGTTTTTCTTAAGGGGCTGTATTATGTCGATACTAAGTATGAAATAACTTAGAATAACTTATTTGTATTTGTATTTGAAATATATTGCACATCTTTATTATAAAAAACTTTTCTTGCTGCGTGTCCCTCGACATAAGCCTCCTTTAAATTTTTCCAATTCGTTCTATCTCTGGCTAGACGAGTCCACATGCTTCCGACCAAGTTTCGGATGTCGTCCTCCCATCTTTTGGATTGCCTGCTCTTTTTCTTTTTCCGTTTCTGGGGTATCACTCCGTCACTCTTTTCGTCCATTTTCCAGAATTGTCTCTGATCATATGGCCTGTCCATCGCCATTATTGCTGTTTAATAATTTTGCTTACATTTTTAAATTTTATTTTTTCTTTTGTGTCATGCAGCTTCATTCTGTCTCTCAATCTAATACCTAGAATGACTTTATTTAATTGCTTCTAAATAAATAATATATATGAGCCGATATGATGAAAGAGAGCACTTGGGGCAAAGGGTTTCCAGCGGTCGGCCATTATGTTGCTTAATAATTTTTTTGTATTTCAGGTCTTACTGCAACCCTGCTGAATTCTAATGTGAAAATAAATAGAGTTGAAGAGACTTTGTATGAGCTAGAAACTACATTTCATTCAACAATTGCCACTGCAAGCGACCAAGCAGACGTTCAAAAGTAACCTATATTTTTTTTAAACCTAGTCAAAACCAAAGCATTCAATTGAATTGTTTTAGATTATAATTAAAAACAATTCTAGCGATTGTTTTATGATTAAATACCTATAGTATTATTTTGAGTAAATTTAATAAAATGGATAAACTCGAATCTTATATTGAATTCATGGTGATGGAATATACTGCAATAATTAATGTAGGTATTAAAACTTTTTGGTGATAGCCGCCAGTGAGTTTCATGTATATTCTTCATAATTGTGTTATATTTTCCGAATATATGTAGATTAAGTAAATTAAATTAAAATGTTTTGACGATTAAAAAAAACTGAAAATTTTAGTACCTAAATCTTTTGAACATATTACTGAAAAGACGAGAAAATCTTCTCGTATAAATAGGGCATAAGAAATTCATTTTGACAGCTGTCAGGTCAACTACGAAGGTTTTACGAGATTCGAATTTAAATTACTGTATGTTGTGTACCGGTGACACGTACAGTCGTTTTACCACCTTGTACTTAAAAATCTTATTTAATAATTCTTATTTTTTAAATTAATACAAGAAATACTGGAGTCTTCATATTAAGAACACGAAGTGATGATAGTAAAAATATTATGATAATTGACGCTATATCACTGTTCATTTTGTGTAGTACGTGTCCCTGTTCATACATTGAGTTGTTATCTTAATTAGTTCTTGAAATATCCAAGGACCAAAGAACAATACAAATAGCCTCACATCCGTTCGTAGAAACATTTGTTTACAATGTAATATCATACAACGATACTTTGTTATTACGTAGGTATACCTCGACCAGTGTTAATGTTACCGGAAATGTGTTGAATCTGTTATTTTATACAATGCCTAGACCACGGTTATGTTATAATACAGTATTCTATCTTCATACAAACGGCGGAATACATGTTATACCTACGCGGTCCGAGTTCGGTAGACACTCGATACACCAGACATTCGGGAATGCGCCGCAGTGTTCGGTTTTGAGAATTATTTTATAGATGGTTTTTTTATTATTTGTTTTTATGAAAATACGGGTCGAGACGGGTAGGACGGTCAGCTGATGGTAATTGATACGCCCTGCCCATAACAATGTAGTGCCAAAAAATCTGAGTGGCTTTACAATTGCGCTCGTCACGTTGAGACATAAGATTTTAATTCTCATTTGCCCAGTAATTTCACTAGCTACGGCGCCCTTCAGACCGAAATACAGTAAAGCTTACACATTACTTCGCTTCACGCTTCACGGCAGAAATAGGCGTCGTTGTGGTATCCATAATCTAGCCGGCAACCTCTGCAAAGGAGCCTCCCACTGGACCTACCCGCCACTCAAGATTTCATACATATCGGTTTAGCCGTTTCGGAGGAGTTTGGTAAGAAACACAATAAAAGATAATTATTGTAGGTACCACTTTATAAATTTGAAGATTTTGATCAATTGAGAATAACAAAAACAATTCAAGGCCCTTAATAAGCCCAAAATAAATTATTAATATATTTTATGATGAATAGATGGGTCATATTATTTATATTTAAGTACAAATTATTTACTAAATAAGTGCTCATTTTTGATGCCTTTTTATAGCCTCGCACAAGGTGTGTTGTAGTAGTGTGTGGAGTATTCACCTCTGGGAGCTTGTCTTAGTCTTGAATCCCTCGCTCAGGAGTTAACTCTAGGGTCTTTTGCTACACGCACGATTAGACTTGTGTAGTTACTAATTACAATTAAGAATTAATTCCTGACACAGAATGAGAATGAACTATTCCTTCAGCTTATAGGACTTCGTTCATTTAGTACATTGTATGTAGTACAGTACCAACTCCGCTCGGACCGACCGAGAATGAATCAGAGACGCAAAGCCTAGGACAGGGTAAATAGTATGACAGCTATAACTTCCGCGGTACTGTCACAGTTATAGTTATCAATGACTGGACTTTATGTTTACCGAAATACGGGCTATTTTTGTTTATTTGTATGTTGCGCGGGAGTTTTTGTCGAGTAGACAGCCCTATCACTGTTTACATATCAACCAATCAAATGCCGCCTTAGGTATTAATTATAAGAACAGGGACGAGCTAGACTACTGTATGATAACATTACAGTGCCTAGGCAATGTATAGAATGCCTAAAACGTTCAGTGGATGTATGAAATATTTTTTATCTACACCCATGCTTTAAATCCTCTATTACAGATGTAATGTTGTACTGAATTTTGTGAGTTAAATTATCTGAACCTTAGATCATTTATACGTCTAGATGGACTGTGACAGCTGTGAAAAAGTCGAAAATATTGGTTGTATGCAACCGATGAAAACAGGCCTCTTGCTGCTTATGAGCAGCAAGAGGCTCTAATCTGATTCTAGACGTATAAATTATTTGAGATGTAAACATTACTAATACTTTAAAACTTTCGGCTTTATTAACTAGGTATATATATAAACCTTTTATGATACATTTTCTTACTGATTGTGAAATTTGAGTATAATCTTGCTGGCTTGAGACAGTGAGTTGGTATACAGATAGCGCAAAGCGACTATTTTAATTACTATGTAAAGTACCTACTAGGATAGAAAGTGCAATTCGACTATTCGGGTCTATTCAGACACTCGACTTCGTGTCTTGCCTACTAATGGCAACCTCTAAGAAATGGCATATTTTACAACAATGTACTATTATTTCAGGTACTCTACAAAACCTAAGGAAATTATTAAGTTTTTTTCGGCTCCCATACAGACGAGTGCCATGGCGAAGGTTGAAGAGCTACTAAACAAATTGAAAAATCTCATTAAATCAATTAGACTGCCGCAAACTATGAACATTCAGGCTGTAAAACTACAAGTTGGTCAAGTTAATATCTCAAATGATCCTAATAAGGTAATGTTTTTTTTTAATGTTATAATCTTATTAGTTATTCGAGAAGATTCACAATAAGGAAGTTTCCATTATATTTTTCAATTTTATTTATCTAAATATTTAAATATCACACTTATTATACGTACACATACAATAAGTTTTAATTACAATTATCTGCACGAGTGAAGTTTTTCTTTCTCTTATCTTCTTTATGTAAATACAATAGGTAATAGTACAAAAACAACTGTAGCAAACGTTGTATTGCCATATAAAGTAATTAAAAACTATTTTTGGGGTATAAAAAATAGATGCAACCGATTCTCAGACCTACCAAATAATTATATCGTACTTCATTTATTGTATTCGATTGCCATCTTGCATAGCGGATTTGTGGATGGAACAGAATAATATAAAAATCACGATACAAAAATAGTTGTAGATCGTAGAAGAGTGAAAATTTGAAGTTGTATGTATTTTTCAATGCTGAATCATAATAAAATATAAAAAGTTGTCAAAAAAATTAAAAAAAATATTTTGGGGTAGGTTATTTACTACCCTTATCATCAGGAGTATGAAAAATAGATGTTGGCCGATTCTCAGTCCGATGATATGCACACAAAATTTCATACAAACTCCTCCAGCCGTTTGGGAGGAGTTTGGTTAAAAACACAGGGACACGAGAATGTTATAGATGAATCACGTCAGATATTACTGTGAGCTCAAGTGACATATCCCTCTGCCGAGGTAACCGGTTTAAGTGTATCCTGTGTAACCCATAACCCGGCCGCCGAGACTAGTGATATGACTGTTAACTGTTTATTTATGCGGGTGTTATTAAAAAATCACAACTTCTTCATTTTTTATAGATATTCAAGTAATTTCTTACTACATAATATGCCAAATGTATTTGTGGTATCTGTAAACTGGAACCTAAAACGTATTCATGTTTCAATTAATATGGTTATAAGTAATGAAAAAACCTTAGATCATTTATACGACTGTGACAGCTGTGAAAACTAACACAAAGTGACATATAAATCGCGAGTGTAAGACGTAGCTTTTCACGCACGCTAAAGTAATAATACTGGGCTGTTTTCATCGGTGTTCTAGCAGTAAGAGGCTCTATTTGACGTATAAATTATCTAAGGAAAAACATTAACTTCATTGATAAAAAAATATCATTATTTCAGATCGTAAAAACGGTGTCAAACATGATTAGTATTATCATATTACATTTAAAGGAAATGGGACCGTACGGAGGGAGACTGAGTATTATCGCCTATGTTATTTTATTTGAACGACTCAAACGTCACGCATCTTCTAAACTAGAAGAAGTTATGTACAATATGGCTATCACTCACTGTACAGAGTAAGTGAATTATATTTAAATTTTACATTCTTATGTCACTCACTGTACAGAATAAGTGAATTATATTTAAATTTTACATTCTTATGTCACTCACTGTACAGAATAAGTGAATTATATTTAAATTTTACATTCTTATGTCACTCACTGTACAGAGTAAGTGAATTATATTTAAATTTTACATTCTTAGTTCACTCACTGTACAGAGTAAGTGAATTATATTTAAATTTTACATTCTTATGTCACTCACTGTACAGAGTAAGTGAATTATATTTAAATTTATTATGTATATATCATTCACTGTACAGAATAAGTGAATTATATTTAAATTTATTATGTATATAACACTCACTGTACAGAGTCAGTGAATTATATTTAAATTTAACATGCTTATTTCACTCATTGTACAGAGTAAGTGAATTATATTTAAATTTTATATGCTAATATCACTCACTCTACAGAGTAAGTGAATCATATTTAAAAACTTACTGTACAGAGCAAGTGAATTTAAATTTTACGTGCTTATATTACTCACTGTACATAGTAAGTGAATTAATTATATTTAAAATTTACATGCTTATATCACTCACTGTACAGAGTAAGTGAATCATATTTAAATTTTACATTCTTATGTCACTCACTGTACAGAATAAGTGAATTATGTTTAAATTTTACATTCTTATGTCACTCACTGTACAGAATAAGTGAATTATATTTAAATTTTACATTCTTATGTCACTCACTGTACAGAGTAAGTGAATTATATTTAAATTTTACATTCTTAGTTCACTCACTGTACAGAGTAAGTGAATTATATTTAAATTTTACATTCTTATGTCACTCACTGTACAGAGTAAGTGAATTATATTTAAATTTATTATGTATATATCACTCACTGTACAGAATAAGTGAATTATATTTAAATTTATTATGTATATATCACTCACTGTACAGAGTCAGTGAATTATATTTAAATTTAACATGCTTATTTCACTCATTGTACAGAGTAAGTGAATTATATTTAAATTTTATATGCTAATATCACTCACTCTACAGAGTAAGTGAATCATATTTAAAAACTTACTGTACAGAGCAAGTGAATTTAAATTTTACGTGCTTATATTACTCACTGTACATAGTAAGTGAATTAATTATATTTAAAATTTACATGCTTATATCACTCACTGTACAGAGTAAGTGAATCATATTTAAATTTAACATGCCTCTATCACTCGCTGTACCGAGTAAGTGAATTATATTTAAATTTAACATGCCTATATCACTCGCTGTACCGAGTAAGTGAATTATATTTAAATTTAACATGCCTATATCACTCACTGTACACAGTAAGTGAATTATATTTAAATTTAACATGCCTATATCACTCACTGTACAAAGTAAGTGAATTATATTTAAATCTAACATGCTTGTACAACTCACTGTACAGAATAAGTGAATTATATTTAAATTTTACATTCTTATGTCACTCACTGTACAGAGTAAGTGAATTATATTTAAATTTTACATTCTTATGTCACTCACTGTACAGAGTCAGTGAATTATATTTAAATTTAACATGCTTATTTCACTCATTGTACAGAGTAAGTGAATTATATTTAAATTTTATATGCTAATATCACTCACTCTACAGAGTAAGTGAATCATATTTAAAAACTTACTGTACAGAGCAAGTGAATTTAAATTTTACGTGCTTATATTACTCACTGTACATAGTAAGTGAATTAATTATATTTAAAATTTACATGCTTATATCACTCACTGTACAGAGTAAGTGAATCATATTTAAATTTAACATGCCTCTATCACTCGCTGTACCGAGTAAGTGAATTATATTTAAATTTAACATGCCTACATCACTCGCTGTACCGAGTAAGTGAATTATATTTAAATTTAACATGCCTATATCACTCACTGTACACAGTAAGTGAATTATATTTAAATTTAACATGCCTATATCACTCACTGTACAAAGTAAGTGAATTATATTTAAATCTAACATGCTTGTACAACTCACTGTACAGAATAAGTGAATTATATTTAAATTTTACATTCTTATGTCACTCACTGTACAGAGTAAGTGAATTATATTTAAATTTTACATTCTTATGTCACTCACTGTACCGAGTAAGTGAATTATATTTAAATTTAACATACCTATATCACTCACTGTACACAGTAAGTGAATTATATTTAAAATTTACATGCTTATATCACTCGCTGTACCGAGTAAGTGAATTATATTTAAAATTTACATGCTTATATCACTCGCTGTACCGAGTAAGTGAATTATATTTAAAATTAAACATGCTTATATCACTGTACAGAGTAAGTGAATTGTGTTTAAATTTAACACGCTTATCTTATTCACTGCACAGAGTAAGTAAATCAAATTTAAATTTTACACATTGTTTTGTAGATCCCCTTGGATCACATCTTAATTGGACGTAATTCCAGAAAAACGTTCCAAACCCACAATCATGTCGAAATTGAGTTAAGAACACAAAACAGGTCACGATTCATTCGTTTCGTGATTAAAGGACTGACAAAAAATGGCAGCCCTACTATCCCTCTTTAAATGAAATCATGACTTACTAGCCCAACCCACATGTATGGAATACACTAATATTGATTAAACTTTAAACACGAATTCCTTAAAAAGTTAACAATTTGTTATGTTTTTTTAAAGTGATAATCCTCACTTCTAGGATTAATACACAAATAAAAATTGAAAAACAAAATTTTATGAACAATGCGGGACTCGAACCCACGACCTCTGGCGTTCCGTGCCAATGCTCTGAGCACTCAGAGCACTGGCAGACAGATTTGTTCACTGTAATTTATTCAGCAGATAACTCGATAATAATAATCAAAATATTTTAATAATGTTAGAAACAAAGAATTCTTCATAAATCCTTTATGTTCATAGGGCTGCTGGCATTTTGGCGGACTCAATGAGCAATCACCAAGGATACGCGAAAATAATAAGACATTCCTCTGAAAAAATATTGAATCTGATAAACATCCTTAAGCAATACGATCCAAATGTCTATGAAAAATCTACAGGTTTGTTTTAGATGATATGTTAGTTGAAGAAACTTGTAAACTTATGCTAGGTAACTTTAAGCAATAACAAACATGTTTAAATTCCGGCTAAGCAAAAAGTGAGTTTTCATTTGTCAATTTTGAGATGACGTTTGTTAATTGTTAACCGTAACCGTTAATGTTAAATAACGACCTGTCAAAAGTTTCAAATAAATATTTGATAATTTCTTTCATATAATATGATTCATTGAACACATTCTGCAGTTCTATGTTAAAGTCAGCGTTACTGTTACTATTCTATTATGTTAATAAGGGGACGAGACGAGCAGGACATTCAGCTGATGGTAATTGATACGCCCAAAAATTCTGAGCGGCACTACAACTGCGCTCGTCACCTTGAGACATAAGATGTTAAGTCTCATTTGCCCAGTAATTTCACTAGCTACGGCGCACTTCAGACCGAAACACAGTAATGCTTACACATTACTGCTTCACGGCAGAAATAGGCGCCGTTGTGGTACCCATTAACTAGCATCCTGTGCAAAGTAGCCTCCCACTGGTACACTATAACAGCTAATATGATTTAACCCAGGCTTAGATTTGAAAATTCAGTTGGGAAAATACCGATATACAGGCTGCATATAAACAAATTGGTCATACATCGATTGTAGCCCCTTCGCGGAATTTCTAGACTAATCAAGGTTTGACGAAAGCCCTTCGCCAAATCCCGCCATAAATCCAAGGCCTGCCTTTTACTGATCTGTTTTAGGCTAATGTAAAGTATCTAACTTTAATATGTTTCGATCTTTGGTCAGAAGATTCAACCTATATTTACTCGGATGTACTCAGTTAGTGCAGATCCAAAAAGCATTCTGTTCGTCTGTCTCACAAAATAAGTCATGTTATTCAAAGGCTATTACACCACATTCAACATTGTTCCTCAATATGATAATATCAATGTAATTTGATTTTGTTCATGTCATGTCATGAGTTTCTTTCCCTATCATCATGATTACTGTCCACCTCTGAGAAGTTTTGTGGAATAGAAGGAAAAAAGGGGTTTACGAGTCACGTATGGGTAAGTGATCACCCTTTTGAAACACTAGAGCAATCACAGGAGCGTCAACTCCTTTAAGTTTTTGCTTATTGTTTAAATTAAAAAGTTTTATTTTTCATTTAAATCTGCGACCGGTTTCAGAAGCCATTCACATGATGTCTTCAAGATTTTCGCGTGTGGAACTGTCCGTCCAACGAGGGCGTTGTTCTTATCTATTATACGGAGTCACATGTGATTTCTTTTGTGTCCCCTGTCATTTATTTTCCTCCTCGTCTCTGACGCTGGACATTTTCTGTGTGTTTTAATTCGATAGTTGTATGCATTCTCGTATGGTCGCTAACTATGTGCCTTATGAGAAAACGTCGTCGTCATGGTCGCTCAAAGGGCAATGGAGAGGGCTATGCTCGAAGTTTCCCTCCGAGATCGAATCAGAAATGAGGAGACCCGTAGGAGAACCAAAGTAACCGACATAGTTCAAACGATTGCGAAACTGAAGTGGCAGTGGGCAGGGCACATAGTTCGACGGACAGTTAAGTCCTCGGAATGGCTCGGTTTTGGTAGGCCCCCAATAAGATGGGCCGACGATCTGGTCAAGATCGCCGGAGTATGTTGGATGAGGGCAGCCCAGGACCGATCGTCGAGGAAATCTTGGGGGAGGCCATTGTCCAGCAGTGGATGTCTTCTGGCTGATGATGATGATGCATTCTCTCTATTTTTTCTTCATGTGTTTTTATATGTGTGTCAAAAAAATATTTTTGCATAACAATAGGTAAGTGCGTATTTGAATGCAAGCCTATCTCAAGTTTTGTTTTTGTTTATGAAAATTTCTTAATTTCCAGCATCGCTTGAAGTAAACCATGCCAGGAAACCGTTGTCATGTATAATATTCACTCAGGAGAGATTCACTGCGAAGATTATATACAATATCTTAAAAGCTGCTAAAGAAACGAATCCCGAAGAGTTTGCATTTCTCCAACACGACTTCATAGTAGGATTCAATATCAATCCATATAATAACACCAGGGAACAGCATTATACAAAAAAGCAAAGCCATATGGCTCTGGAACGATTCAGAAATGGGTGACAATTATTTAAATTTTCATTTAAATTTATATAGTGTTTTTATTTTCATTATTTATTCGCAATTCTCTGTAGAACATTTGAATTCTACATGCTGAGGTCTTGGACCGATAATTTAATATACGCAACAACTTCGATTATGACTTATTGTATTAAATTTAAGATTTCCGTTTTCAATTAAAATTAATTTGTTTTATTTAGGGAGTGACATAATTTTCTCTGTTCTCATATACGGATGAAGCGAAAGAGAATCAAGTGTCATCTAAAGATTTTGCTCGATCGCTTCGAGAAACTCGGTGGGCTTTTTTTTGTATATAAAAATATATACAAAACACTAAGTTTCTTGCGCCCATTCTTCTCAGGTCTGAGGCAGTCCTTTTTGAATGGGTGGTAGTTTTTGACGTTCAATAAGTGATTTTGAATAAAAATATTTGAATTTTGAATTTTTAAGCGTAGAGATGAGCAAGTCACATAGTTTTTTTTGTATATAAAACTATGGATTACAATATGGTATTGTAGGTACAATAAACATTTATAATTAAAGAGCCTGAGGGTGTTCCTTTCACTCCCAGTCTGTGGTTATTAAGAAAATCGTACATACTATAGTAACCTTTCCCACACAATTTTTTTTTAACAATTCTTTTAAATTTCGTAACACTTTTGTTTTGTACATTATCTGGGATCATATTGTAGTAGCATATACATCACCCAACAAAAGACTTACTAACTCTCGACCCAACCGCGTAGTAGGTATAACAAGTTTGTCTGTTCCTCGCTCAGCTTAGTTGTATCAATTTTATTTGAGACTAGGTGACCCAGCAAACGTTGTATTGCCATATATAGTAAAAAGAAAAAATCAAGAATTAAAAATTTTTGGGTATAAAAAATAGATGACGACCGATTCTCAGACCTAACAAATATTAAATCGTACATAAAATCTACCAACTATAGGTAGCTAAAATTATGTTTGTTATACCTCCTGAGAAAGACAGAAAGATATAAAGATTTTAATTCGTTATTCATTTTAAACTATTCTTTCAATTTCATTTCTGAACGACGCGGGACACATCAAAGGAAAAACAATATTGTTGTTTTTATGTAATTCCGAGCATATTTTTATTCACCTTTTAAATCTTCTCTGGAGTTCCACGAATAATTCAAGACCAAAATTTGCCAAATCGGTCCAGCCGTTCTCGAGTTTTAGCGAGACTAACGAACTGCAATTCATCTATACTAATATTATAAAGCTGCAGTGTTTGTTTGTTTGTTTGTTTGTTTGAACGCGCTAATCTCTGGTACTACTGGTCCGATTTGAATGATTCTTTCAGTGTTGGGTAGTCCATTTATCGAGGAAGGCTATGTTTTTTTTTTCAAAATTAGAGATCCGTAATAAAATTGCGATTTTGTAACACAAGGTGTAAAATCGAAAACCTATTTTTGCGTGCGCTGCAAAAACTATTGACAATAGAACAAAATGATGTACAGGCTATAATATAGGCAATATTTTATTACTTATAAAACTATCGCGTGAATTATACTTTATATGGCAAAACAACGTTTGCCGGGTCAGCTAGTTTTTATATATATAGATTACACATTACAGTGTATGTATAATATGTTAATTTATTCCAGAGAGTTAAATTGCTTGATATCAACTCGGATATTGGAGGAAGGGGTTGATATACCACAATGCCTGCTTGTGGTTAGATACGATTTGCCAACAGAGTATAGATCTTATATACAAAGTAAAGGTAAAGTAAAGTGTCATATAAGTTTCTATTTACCTGGGAAAAATTAAAATATAAGCTCCGCTAATATATTTGCCCAAATATTAATAATTTATTACATTTTAAACTCATATCTAAGATTCGGCTGAATATTTGCAAACCTTTTCCATTTCATTCTCTGTTATATAACTTTTCTGCGCCATGTTTTTCCTGCCACGGCCATCATTTCGTCTTCCCCCCGAACTGTTTACGTCGTTTTTTCTTTCTTTTTCTATGACTCGAGTATCGTAATACTAGATCTACTTTCCACTTATTGAAACCTGTTTTGTTTCTGAATATGCAATATTGAAACTTAAACGATGGCACAACGAATTGAGGCTATAAGGGCTTATTTTTTCTTGCAATAGTGGCTACGGAATCGAGCAATGTAAAGTACTGCAACCTGCTAATATCAATTTAAATCCTGTACTGATAAATTAAAAAAAAAATTGAAGTAGGCGTTACTTTGCAGAAATCCATAATTATACAAATGATTTGAGTTTTCTTTAGTGTTAATTCCGCCAATATTTGTCACTTTTGGCACGAGACTGAATTGAACTGAACCGAGTCTCGAGCCAGATATTGGCGAGACAACACGTCCTGAGGATGTCTCGTGTAGAGGCGAAACACGTGTCGAATTGTTTGAAGACAAATATTGGCGGTATTAACACTAAAGAAAACTCAACTCATTTGTATCCTCTACTGATGATTAATTGGTGTCACAACTGCTGCTTTAATTTTACTAATTCTATGTTAATGTTTCTTGTTTTTGTTTTAGGTCGCGGTAGAAGCAAAGACGCGTCATATGTATTATTAGTATTGAACGATCCGGAGATACGATCAAAATTTATGAGTAAATACCAAACATTTATTGAAATTGAAAGTAAATTGCGTCAGGTAAGAAATAGTACAAATTTATAGCAATAAACAAAAAACTAAAGTATATCAAATGTAAAGATTTGATGACATTTATGAATACCTGTTTAAGTGGTTCTGTTATGCATTCTGACTTAGATGATATTGTCTGTTATGGGTAGATGTATATCTAACAAGCTGTAGCTAAGTATCATTACATATGAACAGTGTATCAACGAGGCTGGGGATATGACGGCATCACTCGATCTTATATAATATAGTATTAAAAACGGAGTAGTGGCCTTAATTACTCAACGCTTTGCCACGAATGTGATCTAGATGTTAATAACTCATCTCCGTGGCTATCATGAACTATATTAAATCTGTCACTCAGAGCCTACATAACTATCTAAGTGATGTAGAAGTGGATACATCATTCGAGTTAGATAGTTGATTTAATATAATATGAGAAAGTAATGGCTTAAAATATATATTTGTAAAATATATTTACATTTTTGTCTTTGTAACCTACTTGTTGTGGGTTAATTCAGTCTTCAATTCACAACGGTCCATCAATTGTGGAAAAGTAAATTACTTTTTCACAAGAATTTCAGAGTTATGAATAAAATGATCTAGATAAAATACTAATGCAGATCGGGGTAATAGATAGCCCTGAGTACAAAGGCTGTCTGATCACAACGGTCACTTATAAAATCCTGGAATGTACAGAGATAGCCGACTGACAAAAATCTTCAAAAGTACAAAGTTTGAACAAAACAAGTTTTTGTCTGTAAACATCCCAAGAAGGTTTTGAGTTTGTGGCAGTCGGCTGATTGGAATAATCTGCTAACCCTGACCCAATGAAAGAGACTAATTACCGAAATGAGAGTACCCATACCCATTTGGATATGCGAGTTTCTTATCAGTTCTTTTCCTCTTGTCGAAAGCCCCTTTACGCACTGATGTAGCTTGATGACGTTAACCAAGTCTTGTTGCATTATGTTATGTTATTTTCACTTGCTATGGTAAATAAATAAATAAATATCTAATATATAAAATTCTCGTGTCATGGTGTTAAACATTGAACTCATCCGAAACGGCTTGACCGATTGTCATGAAATTTTGAGTGCATATTGGGTAGGTCTTAGAATCGGACATCTATTTTTCATCCCCCTAAATGTTAAGTTTTGGTCCACACGATTTTTTTGACATTTTTTTTTTTAATTTTTTTGATTATGAGTCAGCATTAAAAAATACATACAACTTCAAATTTTCACCCATCTATGACGAACAGTTACTTTTGTATCGCGATTTTAATATCGGCAATACAACGTTGGCTGGGTCAGCTAGTATATATATATATAGATAAGGCATTATATAAGGCTATATTTTGCTCCATAAGGCTTAATTAGTTCCTAGGTTTCGCAGAAAAGATCAATCACCATGTCACATCTTAAGCGAATGCATTTCGCTTAACACTTATTAGCAGCCAGCATCTGGAAGGACAATATGAATTCACATCAGAATTTATGAAACTTCTCAAAGTCCAATATGAGCTCTTTGGCAGATAGGAATTGATAAAGGATATAATAGATCCAGCAAAAATTGCACACCATTAGAATTAAAAAATGGAGTAATAATAATTATCTAGTGAATGGTAGGCGTTCCCTTTTGTGGCATAACAAAAAAATATCTTCAATAACATTATAAGAGTATTTTATTGTTTATTCTATTTTTAGCTGTTGGTAGGCAAATCTTTGGAACGTATTGCGCCTACTGCAGAGGATATTAAGACTTCATTGTATGAAGAGGACGAGATACCGCCTTACATTAATCCGCATAATGGAAGTTAGTATATGTATAGTAGAACGCAGAATTATTATGGAGAAAGAGCTAGAAGGTTTCTAAACTGTTAAACAGTATGCCTAGGCATATCAGAAATGAGCCAATACCGAAAGTGAGCATAAAAGGAACATTCTAGCTCATTTGCTAAGAAACTGAAAGGATAGCCGGTGGTAATTGTAATATCTGTATAACTTTAGTTGCTGTTTCTCTGCCAACAAACTGCTATGCAGTTTTGCGGATGTCTGTATTTTTATTCTGCTGTATTTGGTGTGAATAAAGGCTTTTTATTATTATTATATAATAAAAAATACATCAAAATATTATGTACGCGTCGAGTGCCTCCGCAGCGCGTTGTTTTCAGATCGATACGACTAGAGTACCTTCAAAAAGCTAATATATTCGCGTAGAAGCGCGGTCTTGCTTTTTTTATCCCTCTGTTGTTGTAAGAGTATGGGCGGCGGTTATCACTTATTCAAATTCAAATATTTTTATTCAAAATAGAATATAATATTACTTATTGAAAGTCAACCACTACCAACTGTTCAAAAAGTATACCTCACACCTAATAAGAAACTGACGAGACTCGGCGGGCTTCTTTTTTTTTATAAATATGGTTACAAAGTAATATCGTACAATAAAATTTATTATTTTTAGCACCAGGACAGTCGCTCCATTTCCAATCTGTGGTATCATTAAGAAAGTCAATTATGTTATAGTAACCTTTACCACACAAGCAATTTTTAACAATTCTTAAAAAAAAAAACAAAAAACGACAGATATATATACAGCATAAGCATAAAATACATCCAATATTTAAAATGTAAATTTATTGTGCAAAATTTGCTTTGACACTGGCCATAAGATAGAAGCTCTAAATATTTGGCTCGTCTACAAAAGAAATACGTAAATAATGATAAAAAATCTTGGTCGTAGTGACAGATATGTCTGGTTACCATATTGTTTTGTTCATTCGGGTTCTGACGAACATCGTGATTGACTGTGCTCTACTTGCTTTTCGTTTATATATTAAACTATATTTTATATAAAATTTATTGAATTAGGCGTTACTTTGCGGAAATCCGTAATTATACCAATGATTTAAGTTTTCTTTAGTGTTAATTCCGCCAAAATTTTTATTTACATGTCTTGTGCCAGATTTTGGCGAGACAACACGTCCTGAGGATGCCTCGTGTAGAGGCGAAACACGTGTCGAATTGTTTTAAAAACAAATATTGGCGGAATTAACACTAAAGAAAACTTAGATCATTTGTATATTTTATATGTTTATATAATCAATATGGGTCAATGAAGGTGCTTTTTAATCTATATATATAAAAGAGAATGTATGTTTGTATGTTCCCTAATAACTCCTAAACTATTCGACCGATCTCAATGGATCTTTTGTAATAGATTCGTTGAAGCTCAAGGAAGGTTTACATATATAGTTTGTCGTGTCACGATCCCACCCACGCATTTACCATATCTCTCGAACCGTTTATTGACAGAACAACGTCTGTCGGGTCAGCTAGTAAGATGTACCTATACTATATACATGTTTATGTAGCGGTATATTGTGTATCTTATATTATTTGCCCATACATAATTACTTCAGTATAATTTTTATTTACAGATCGTCTCTTTTCATCAGCAGCAATTAGTTTACTGTGTCGGTATTGCTCAGTGTTGCCACACGATCAATTTACCACTATCGCGCCGATGTGGGTTCTAGAGACGGATTATGAAAAGAACAAACATATCATAACCATCTTTATGCCTTTGGCTTGTCCTATTAAAACACCAATCAGGGTACGTACATAGTATTCGTAATAAAAAATTAATGTAAAAAGTTATCACTCGTACACACCACAGTACGTAAAGTTAATGTTATTGAAAAAGAATTTTATTCAATTTATTTACAGTAGTTGTTTTCCAGAGTGATCCTTTTGTAAATAAGAAGACTGCTAGAAGATCGGCCGCGCTAAAAGCTTGTGTCCTGTTGCACCAAATCGGCGAATTAGATGAGCAAACGATGTTGCCCAAGGAATATGGGTTTGTTACTTGTACTTACAGTGTAATATAAAGTAAAACAATTGTAAAATTGTATGAGACTCGCTCGATCCTGTAGACAAACTGTGTAAACAGTACTAATCTGTTTGTTTATAATCTTAATATAAATTAGGTGTCACGTTGTTTGTCTGCGATGGACTCCTAAACTAATGAACGGATTTTAATGGGGATTACTTCAAGGAGTGCAGTTTTTTTTATGGAATAGGAGGACAAACGAGCGTACGCCACAAGTTAGGATATCATCCCCACCATCTGGATGTGTGGCGGTCCTCCACAGTGCGGTTTTCAAGGTGCTTTCGTCCTCGTACTACAACGCTGTGGAATGAACTTCCTTGTGCGGTGTTTCCGGGACGATACGACATGGGTACCTTCAAAAATAGCGCGAACACCTTCCTTAAAGGCCGGCAACGCTCTTGTGATTCCTCTGGTGTTGCAAGAGAATGTGGGCGGCGGTGATCACTTAACACCAGGCGACCCGTACGCTCGTTTGTCCTCCTATTCCATAAAAAAATGGGACTGCGAGAGTTTTTCTTAAGATTAAAGTGGTGAATAGAATACAATAAAAATATATTAATTTACCATAGGGAGTGACAATAACATAACATATTGTCAACTACACTTGGCAAACGTCATGAAACTACATCAGTTCGTAAAGGGGGTTTGACACAACTGATAAGAAACTCCCAGCCTATCTTTTAAATCATATAACAACTTAGCCTTCTTAATATAATATTAAACAATCTTAGAAATCTTTTTAAATTTAATCCATAACTATGAATCCTCTATATAATCTACTATACTATAGGAAGCTTTCTTTATCAAAGAAGCTTTAATATATTTCTTGAATTTGAGCCTTAGTATTTGGTATTATATTGTAAAGTTTTTAACTCTAGCTAACTTATTATAGGCATTTTTCCTCTTGAATTGAATGAATTCAAATCGCAATTTTTCTTGAATTCAGTAATATTTTTTCTTAAATCTTAAGATCCCAAAAACATTAAAATTGTAAGTAAATTGATTTCTTTCACTTTCAGAAAAGTAGATTACGATAGTTTGAATATAAAAGATTGTTTCCCCAACTGGCCGGAGGAGGATGATGTGAAACTGAATAAAAATGCGCCCTACCCAGGCACAAAAGCCCGAGTTAGGAAGCATAAAAAAATTGTAAGTACTTAGACATTTTATTTTGTGGGGATTTCATTCCGTTTCTCTTTATATTATAAACTTAGATAATTTATACGTGAAGATAGAGTCTATTGCTGTTAGACCAGCGATAAGAGCTACGTCTTACACTCGCGATTTGTATGACAATTTATGTTAGAGTCAGAGAGTTAGAGTCCTTTGTGTCAGTCATTATTATGAGTTATAATCATAGCGTCTTCTTTTTATTCCAATACGGGATGACACGAGCAGGACGTTCAACTGATGGTTATTGATACGCCCTGCCCCCTACAATGCTGCGCTGCTCAAGATTGTTAAAAAACTCAAAAATAGATTAACGCGAGTGTTGCACATTTAAATAAAACACTTTTAAAGGATTAAAACGCGTGTAATTGTAACGGTTTTACATTAGGTGTTTGAGTAAAAGTTACATGCAGTCCCCCTGAAAACGAGATCTGGAAAGGTCTTGAAACGTCGGGTTAACTCAAATAAAAATGTAACTTTTACGCAAATATCTCATGTAAAACCGTTACAATTTCACGCGTTTTAATCCTTTAAAAGTGTTTTATTTAAACTCAAAAATTCAGAGCGGCATAACAACTGCGCTCGTCACCTTGAGACATAAGATGTTAAGTCTCATTTGCCCAGTAATTTCACTAGCTACGGCGTCCTTCAGACCGAAACACAGTAATGCTTACAAATTAATGCTTCACGGCAGAAATAGGCGCCGTTGTGGTGCCCATAATCTAGCCGGCATCCTGTGCAAGGGAGCCTCCCACTGGTAAATAAAAAAATCTTCGATCAAATACATTCGCTTGGTCGGTAGTTCCCCCGTTCATTCGCTGTAAGCATCACAATTCATTCCTTTTGAAGGATGAGCCCATAAAAAATAGTAGAGTACAATATTATTGAAACGTATGTCAAATACACTACTGATAAAACTTTTATTGAGTTTACTTTGTCTTACTGAAAAATATAACAGTTGAATTCTGAAACTTGCAAGAACTTTCCAGTGGTCCTAATATGACATATCAAGCCTGTTTGAAGTGTAAACAAACTTCTTCGCGCTTAGCAAATTATTTCGTGGATATTGAATGACGCCGGGCAGTCACGCTCGGCTTTGTAATGCTCATTCGGTCAAAGTTGGTTCGAGTCGCTTAAGGCAGCAAGATCAATCAGGGCACCATACAAATATTGTAAAGGGAACTGAAAGTAGTTTTATTTCGTATTGTCGCTTGATGAAGATTTGTCTTCTGTCGTGTAGTAACTAAGCATATACATAATTCTATTTATGTAATAATAATAATTTATTTTGTTTTATTCATCTAGAACAAGGTCCTATCGTAGAAAATAACCACGCATAATATTTAACTAAACCACTTAACTCCAAATTAAATAATATTAAACAGTGGGGCGCTTTAAAACTTTAAAACTGAAAATGGTTTACACCCAAATTAGGAGCGCTATTAATGAAGTTTATCAATCTGTCTGTGCAAAGCCGGGATGAGTAGCTTGTATTATTAATACCTATAATAATAATATTGACACACTTTTTACACAAATTATCTTGCCCCAAGTTAAGCATATATAGCCTGTGTTATGGTTTACAAGACAATGATATATTTAATACAATATACCTACTTACTTAAACATACATAAATACATTTAAACATCCATGACTCGGAAACAAACAAACAAACGATGTAAAAAAATGTAATATTAGTACGCCTATCTATGGCGTAGCGTGCCTTGGCGGGGCCCCGTATAAAAATATGCTTGGGGGCCCTTATAAGATAAAAAATGTTGGTATAAAATTAAATGAAATATTTATTCATCATAATTATCTGTTCACTGTCAACTGACAACTGTCACTGTTTCCAAGCGGCAAGCAGCAAAACCGCACGTCGGTCGTTTGATGCGGCGGTAGCTACGCCCCTGACGCTTATTACAAATAGTGCATTTTTTTTTCAGTATTCAAAGTATCTGCAGAGTATCCCGTCATTCGAATCAAAAAAGTTTTATTTGCATATCATCAAATTGGACGTCGCATTTCCCAAGCCGCAAGAATCGCGAGAGGCGGCGTTGTATGAACTACTTGGAAGTGGGCATGGCTACGGGCTGTTGACTATAAATCCGTTGCCGAACCTATGTCAGTTTTCAATGTTTCTGACTGTCGGAGAAGTGAATACATCTTTGAAAATGAATTATGCGGTCATCACGCTAAGTTCGGAGCTGTTCAGAATAATTAAACGGTGAGTAATAATTATGAAACTATACTAGGTAAAATATGCATAATATGTTAAAATGTGTGAACTGCAACTTTTACACTAGACATAAACATAAAATTGCCATACCCAGTTTTAGAACCACTAAGGCAATTTTTTATTTTTTTTACACACTTTTACACAAATTATCTTGCCCCAAACTAGGCATGGCCTGTACTATGGGTACAAGACAATGATATATTTAATACAATATACTTACTTAAACTTACATAAATACATATAAACATCCATGACTCGGAAACAAACATCCATATTCATCATATAAATGATTCCACCTACCGGGATTCGAACCCGGGACCTCTAGCTTAGTAGTAAGGGTCACAAACCATTCGGCTATGCGGTCGTCAAGATAAGGCAAAATAAGGCATTTTTGGGAAATTCTGTTAGATTGTATAATAAACTACCCACGACCATAACAGAATTGACTGACAAAACGTACAAGACATAATATGTAAAATTATAATATTAAACATAGGGGTTATTATAATATATATATTTGAGGATGAAGAAGTTTGGCGTACCTTGCATCGCGAGTTTCTGCGACCCCAATACCTCCACTACTAACGTATTTTTAATTAACTACGTAATTTACTTTTTGCGCATTTGTTTTTGTAATAATAATTATTTTTTGACTCATTTTGAATGATTTTATAATTGTTTTTCATTTTCTTTTTTTTTTATTGTCAGAAATAATACGAAAGTTCTTGGGATTCACTGCACCGTATGTGATAACAGTGTGTACATTCATGATGTTATACCTCATATATATTTTATTCTGTCTGCAATGGCTGAAAGTATTGAATTACCTTGCATACGTTATTAATTGTCATATATTATAATAATAATATTATAAAGTTGGACCCAACAGATGTTGTAAAATATGTTTATCTACAACCATGCTTTAAATCCTCTATTAAAGATTCTGAAACAGTTAGCTTATTGCCAACATTAAAACACCCAATGTTCTAATAACCATTACATCATCCAAACGAGTGTTTTAATGTTGTACTGAATTTCATAACAACACTCCTATGTTTTTTTTCGATCCCTTCATGCGCAAAGAGTTTCAACAGACAGCCACATTCTTATTGCTCGATGCGTGGTATCTGTATGAATTTCAAAAAAAGAACATTTTCGTTTACGCGCGTTCCACACAACCAAAACGTCGCGCGCCGTAAAAAAAAAGGTTATTCGAATCCCCGCCATTTTTCTTCGATATTTTTATTATTTTGTTTACAAAAAATGAGCGATTCATTTTGCAGCTGCAAAAGAACATTATATTCGAGTGAATTTTAATTATTGAACTACACAAAATGTAAATTACTACTAAAATAAATAATTGTTTCATTAATACTTAGTTTATTTGTATATAATCAGTAATGAATCATATTAGGTTACTACTGGTGTTTTAATGTTAGCAGTAAGCTAACTGTTTCAGAATCATTTAGAGGATTCATATTCTGGGTGTAGATAAAGTCTTGTAAATAACTGTTGATAATTAGGTATTAAAACACTCATGTGATACTATAATCACACATTCGTGTTTTAATACCTCTTATTACACAACAGTTGCATAATTAACTATTTATCTACACCCATGCTTTAAATCCTCTATTAAAGATTGTAAAACAGTTAGCTTATTGCCAACATTAACACACCCAATTTCCTAATAACCATTACACCATCCAAACGAGTGTTGTAATGAAATTCAGTACAACATTACATCATCCTTTTTCATTACAACACTCTTTTTGATGATATTATGGCTACTAGGACTGGTTTTTTAATGTTGGCAGTAAGCTGTTTCAGAATCTTTTATAGAGTATTCATATTATGGGTGTAGATAAAGTATTGTATGCAATTGTTGATAGTTAGGTATTAAAACACTCATGTGATAAACCCACATACGCGTTTTAATAAACGTTATTACACAACAGTTGCATAAAATAACTATTACATATTATGATTTTATGAATTCAAAACAATTACTTATTTTTAAGGTGATATACCTCACTTCTGGGATTAATTATCCAAATTAAATATGTAATCAAAATTTATGAACGATGCGGGAGTCGAATGGTTGACTCAGTTGGTAAGAGCGTTCGCGAAGAGGTCGCGGCTTCGAGTCCCGCATCGTTCATAAATTTTGGTTAAAAATTTAATACTTATTATAAATTCGTCAAAGTTGGAGGATAAGGAGTTTGTTTTATTGTTCCAGGTACCATTTTTTCGTTTTCGACCAAGTGTTGGAAATAGCTAAACAGTTTCTTGTATATGACGGAACCACCAATGGCTTGTACGTGGTTCCCATAGTCACTAGTGATCATATTTCCTATGAAATCAACTGGGGAGCTATGGATTATAAAGAAATACAACCTATTTATGTGCCCTCTGACACTGTAAGTATAAAGTGATGCTGAAGAATTTAATACAGCGTGCGTATCATTCATTTAGTTCATTAAAAAGAAAGCAATTTCTGCTAAGTCCAACCTTACTGCAGAATGTACTACCTAAGGCGGTTTATCCAGGTCGATTCATCGTAAGGGCTTTCAAAAATAGCTGATATACAGAGTGTAATCGTGAAGTTAAGCGATTATTGCCTAACTATTACAGATATATAAAAAACTTTAAACTGATATTGAATGTACGTTTCCTATTGAGTAAAACTAGTATCGGAATACTGGGTCTCGAAATCTCGAGCAATTGAAAATTTCGTGGTCATCTGGAGGGCAAAGCCAAATTGGCTTCAAAGAAAGTGGGCGTCATTAATAGAGCACGACAATACTTCAAGCCGGCCCACATTCAAGCGCTCTACAAAGCGCAGGTCCGGCCGCACATGGAGTATTGCTGTCATCTCTGGTCTGGCGCACCCCAGTATCAGCTCGATCCATTTGGCCGGGTGCAACGCAGAGCAGCTCGAATTGTCGGGGACCCAGTCTTCTGTGAACGGCTGGATCACTTGGCGTTGCGTAGAGTCGTCGCTTCATTGTGTGTCTTTTACCGCATTTATCACGGGGAGTGTTCCGAAGAGCTGTTTAATCTGATTCCTGCCGCCGAATCCCACCTTCCCACGACACGCCACAAGTTAGGATATCACCCTCACCATCTGGATGTGTGGCGGTCCTCCACAGTGCGGTTTACAAGGAGCTTTCTACCACGTACTATAAAGCTGTGGAATGAACTTCCTTGTGCGGTGTTTCCGGGACGATACGACATGGGTACAACGCAATCACACCTTCAAAAAAAGCGCGTACAACTTCCTTAAAGGCCGGCAACGCTCCTGTGATTCCTCTGGTGTTGCAAGAGATTGTGGGCGGCGGTGATCACTTAACAACAGGTGACCCGTTCGCTCGTTTGTCCTCCTATTCCATAAAAAAAAAAGATACAAAAAACTTTAACTGTACTGAAAATGTAAAAAAAAATCGTACATATTGTATTCTATTCAATTTATTCATTCGTCTTAGTGTTAAACATAATGCTTATCTGACTTCTTCAAGTAGGTCCAAGAACCCTTGTATTTTTTTTTGTATTTACAAAATAATAAAAAAAAAAACAAATATTAATAGATGTTTATCTAGATTCTAGATGAATGATCGTGGTTCAAACTTTAAGACCCGTTTTTGATTAGTAGTTTAGATTAGCAAAAATTGTCAGCAATTCAAGTATCCAGAGTACGTGATGTGTCGTTATAGTTCGTCAGATAATAAAAGAATAAAGGGTTCTGTGAATATATTGTTGTACAATATTGCTGTTATAGATTTTTTTTTATGGAATAGGAGGTCAAACGAGCGTACGGGTCACCTGGTGTTAAGTGATCACCGCCGCCCACATTCTCTTGCAACACCAGAGGAATCACAAGAGCGTTGCCGGCCTTTAAGGAAGGTGTACGCGCTTTTTTTGAATGTACCCATGTCGTATCGTCCCGGAAACACCGCTCATTCCATAGCTTTGTAGTACGTGGAAGAAAGCTCCTTGAAAACCGCGCTGTGGAGGACCGCCACACATCCAGATGGTGAGGATGATATCCTTACTTGATAGATTGACCACTTTATGTTATATGTGTGGCAACTATTTTCCATCAATACACATTATACCCTCAGATAATTAATTATACGTCTAGATCTGTAGTGTGCGTAACCAGCTACGTCTTACACTCGCGATTTGTATGTCACTTTGTGTTAGTGTGCGTCCATTGCTCAAAATACAGGTTATCTGTCAACCACAACGTTAATACAGCTGTCACAGTCTATCTATACGTATAAATGATCTAAGATATACAGGATGCCATAGCCTTTTTCTGCCGTGAAACAGTATTGTGCAAACATTATTGTATTTCGATTTCAAGGGCGACATACCTGGTGAAATTACTGGGCTAAAGATACTTAACATCCTGTCTCAAACTTACGAGTGATGAATGATGACCTGCCTGCTTTGTAATTCACAGAGTGTACCACTTAAGGAAAACGTCTTGCTAGTCTCATCATTGAAAAAAAAAATACTATTTACAGTGATGCACAGTAAGAAATTAAAAAAAAAATACTATTTGGAGTATTGAAGTTTGGCTAAAATTAAGAGTACACTGTGAAACGGATACGTAAAATGATAATCGCAATTGAATACTGACATTGCATGGAGAGATACCCGTTGAATACACTGGCTACTTTTAATAGTTAATGACTACGACATTAACATTCATAATATAACCATCTTTCAGGAAAGAAAATCCTTAAAAGTGGACCAGAAGACGTACAAACATTCAGTTGTAACACCTTGGTACCGGGCAACTAGCTTCCCAGACAGGTAACAAATATTGATCCACTATAGCCACTGCGTTAGTGACTCAGCCTACTGAGCTAAAGGTCCCGGGTTCGAATCCCGGTAGCCGCAATCATTTATATGATGAATATGAATGTTTATTTCCGACTCATAGATGTTTAAGTATGTACCTATATTGTATTAAATATATCGTTGTCTTGCCTATAGTACAGCCTGTACTATAGGCAAGACAACCATGACAAAAAAAACAAACATTACTAAATTTACAGAACTATGATTACATTAAATTAAAACTATCAATACGGGGAAGTGTCCCAAGAATACTGGCAGCATTTTCACGTTGGATAGCTAGGCTGATCCGTTATCTCTAAATAGCTTGGGTTACCAGTAGCCCTTTTGAGGCGTGAATATAGTACATTGTACATTCATAAATAATCCCAGAAGTGAGGGTTATTACTTAAAAAATAACAAAATGTAATGATCTTCTCTTATTATGGGATAATATTATGATTTTTTTCTATCGTGAATGTTTTCAATAATGGTGACTGTTTAAGCCATTTTTTTTCATGTAAACTGTCATGCCTAGTTTGGGGAAAGAAAATCTGTGTAAGAGTGTGTCAGTACTCTTATTTTTATATATTTTTTAACCATTTAATTTAGTGAAGAGGCAACTAGACCATTGTGATTTTAATACACGATCTTACTTCTAAGCCCTAATGTGTTTGCATAATGTACCTTTATAATATGTCAATATCAAAGAAACTTTATTCAAATATGCTTAAACGAAGAGTTTTGAATCATGGTATGTGTTACATGTATACTAATAGTATATAGTGGAAAGATTTGGTTTTTTGGATAAATGTATTTTAGTTTTCATGGATAAACCCAAAAACCATTTGACCAATTTATACAATTGTTATATTTGATTTAAATAAAATGGTTGCCTGGAAGAGATCACTATATTATAGTCTATATGCGGCCACCATTTGCACCATACGATATTAATAATTCTGTTAGTACTAATATACGAGTTATTAATAACATAATAATTATAACAATATTGCTAATTATAGTTAACAATAGGTACGTTCATTTATTTAAAATATTAGTTATTTATAAAAAATAAAAGAAAAGTGTTTATTTTTAGGTATATTGTCTCAAATGTCTTAGAATATATGACACCAGATTCTCCGTTTGATTTATCTTCTATGGGCTCGTATGCGGACTATTATAGTACCAAATATAATTTAGATATACAAGGACCAAGAGATCAACCAATGCTTGAGGTAAGGAATTGTGCATTGTTTTTAGTTAGGTATTTTATTCAAGGCTGAGTAAAATTAGGGATTGTACATCTCCACATAATACAAGCGATTACAGTGTGTAAAATAAATTTTGTACAAATTAAATTTGGCATCAAAATTAATCCCAGAAGTGAGAGTTTCACTTTAAAATTACAAATTGTAATAAATGTTGTATTGATACCTCAATTCCATAGTGTAGCAAGTTTGAAATTCAGTAAGTTTAAGTAAGGTATGTGAAATTGTTCCATAAACGATGACCACTATAACCACAGAGAAAGAAGTTGATAAATGAATACTGAATTCATTCATACTTGATGTTACCTTCAATATTTCTTCATAAGTCTAGGATAGTCACGTTTCAAACAGTAACAAGTAGAGTTGTTTTTTTAATTTTGTTTGTGAGTCTTTTTCTGAATTGTTACTCTTTGGAACTGAGGTATCGGTATGACCGATCGGTTGGCTCAGTGGAAGAGCGCTCTCAAAAAACCCTAGTGGTCGCGGGTTCGAGTTCCGCATCGTCATAAATTTTGGTTATAAATTTAATTTAATTAATCCCAGAAGTGAGGGATATCATTTTAAAAATAACAAATTACCGATAATATATATACTATTCCTACAACAAAAGGCTAGCAGTTGGGGTTGAATATAGGCGGTTATATTCACGCAGAAAAATTAAAAATAAATTATATTACATTGTATCTCGGAAGGTGCCTTCATATAGATTCCATATAAATATTTTCAACATTATTATTAGTTACATAAAGAACACTTTTGCTAAACTGTTCCATTTTGAATGATATTTTTCAGGTGAGAAACATCAGTAGTCGCATGAACTGTCTTCAGCCCAGAGCAGCGACACTTACAGGATTAACAGACAAGCAACAGAGACTGATATCCAATGCTCAGGGTGATGATAAAATTAACAAATTCAAGGAGATATTCGTTCCGGAGTTTTGTAATCACTACGAGTACCCAGGAGTATTGTGGTATAAGGCCATAATGCTCCCCAGCATTATTCACAGGTAACTCTTAGAATTGTGTACCTTTATCTCTACGATGTACGATGTTCAATAGGAGGCATGACCTGATGATATTCTATCTATTTATCATTTTATTGTGGTTATCATTTCACATATAAGTTTTTTATGGAATAAGTTATAGGACAAACGTTCGACATTATGGTAAGTGATCACCAACGCCTATGGTCTCTTGAAACTCCCAGTTATAGAGAACAGAGTGGTAAAGAAAACAGGAATGTTGTGACTGTCTAGCACTAACGGCTGTTCCCAATATTCAGCCTATCTCCGGTTGTGGCCTACTTGAGATAAAAATCGAAATTATCGTTGATTTTTCTGTCTCAATAAACTTATCGACTGTAACTCACCTTCTTCGTACACGCTGTCTGTCAATGGGAGGACGTATAGCTTACCAGCGATAGAAGTTTGTATGGAAATTGCAATTCACGCGTCCGAATATAAGGCGATAAGAATGACTTATCGGGTATATTGGGACAGCTTCAGATTATTGACAGCTAATTACTGACAGTAGAAGATAGTAATTTATCTCTATCTGCAGATAGTAAGAAATAAGAACCCTGAGCGGCACTGCATTGTAATGGGAAGGGCATATCAATTACCATAAACTGGACGTCCTGCTCGTCTCGTCCCTTATTTTCATTAAAAAAAATAGTATATTGAGAACGGCCGTAAGGTTCCACTGTCCATTCGTCCTTACACCTATCAGTAAGAGGGCCTAATCACATAAACCGCTATAGGTAGACATCTTTTTGACAGAATGTGTGCTTTAATTGCTACGGTAACATAAAAGTAAAACCAAGATGGCTGCCATGTAGATTAAAAAGAGCATGTTTGTTTAATTAAAGTATATTATATTATAGTTTAGGTTGATGATACGGAACCCTTTGTATGCGACTCAGGACTATCACTTGACCGGTTTATTTTACTGACTTACATGCCCTTTATGGGTCCGTCAGTGCATATTTAATGTATTTACTTCTATAACATTATGTAATTTCAGAGTGACAATGCTGTTAGTTGCTTACGAGCTTCGTGAAGAAATAACTGAAGGTACTAAATATGGCCAGAAACATCTGAATAAAGGTATGTTCATTCTACTTGATTTGTAAAGACTGGCCTATTTTAATTAATTATTAACTGCTTGACATATTTTTATTCTAAATAATTTGTTACTCGCTTCTGGGATCAATTACATAAATTAAATATTTTTATTCCTTTTAAACCCATTAAAATTATTTTATTCTAGGAATTTTTATATACTCTATGGAAATAATATCAAAGAGGAGTATAGACATCTCCACCCTCTCTTCCTTTCAGAGTATACAATATATATTAGATTTTTGGGAAGTTATTGAGTTATTACTTACCAATTAATGTTATGTTTCTGTGCGTAAAGACAATTTACACTTAACCGATGAATAAGTTTGTATTTTTATCTATATACGACAGGCGAGGAGTGGTTGCCGCTAACAGCAAATTTGAAAAAAGCAAAACAGTCATTGCTGTCTCAAGTAGAGGAACCAGCCCCAATCATGAATATCGACAGGTACAAATTGCAGAATTTGCTACACTAAATTCCATTTTTATCAGTCACTTTACCCAGGGCTTGTACAGCAAGTTAATCAAAGCTTTTATTTTAAAACTTTACGGAGAAACTGAATTTATTGGTCCTTTACCTTCTATTACAATTCTACTATGGCAATTTTTGAACGGGTGTAAGAAATGTTTTTGAATAAAAATCCATTCGCCATCACTTTTGTTTGTAACGACAGTTGACATTGACGTTATTTATATAATATTGACACACTTTTAGTCTCTAGTTTAGTAGTCAGGGCACTAACCATTCGGCTATATGGGTCGTCATAATGTTGTGAGGGTGACAATATAGATGTAAAATCGATATTTATGACGAACGTCACGTCGTTGTAGAGAATGTCACTCAATGACAGCAATCAATGCGCAACGATTATAAAGGAATAAATAATCTTTTCTCAAACATGCTTGGAAACATTGTCATTATCTTCGAAGAAAGAACACGCGAAGTCGTATTTTCGGACAAAGAAAAACAAATCCATGGCAGGAGCGTTTTTTGAATTTGGAACATTACAACGCACCTGTAATGTTGTATGAAACGGCGTGCTGGGGTTATTAAATACTCTTTGATCGGATCTCTTTTGTCATTGAGATGATAAAAAAGAAATTGGCGGCAAAGCTGAAAATTCGTCTTGATTTGTTATTTACATACCTACTTAATAAATATAAATTTAATAATAATTAAAATGAGTTTCATCGGTTCAGGGAGTGAAGTGGAGATTGATTGTACTCCACCAGATAAGAAGCCAAATTGGCAATGGAAAACCCGCTTCCAGCGAAGTCAAAAGAAAAATATATTAAAATTTAATGAGTTGGAAAAACGAGAAAAAAGTGAACATTTTCTCCGATACAGTATTTTTGGCGTATTTTAATGAGATTTCTAAAACTAAAAAGCCATCAAAAAGCCAAAAACATTATGGGTAATTATTCCATGCTAAAATGAACAGTTCATGTTAAAAACGGCAGAAACTTGAAAAATTATGGAAATTTACCTAGTTTTAATTTATTAAATATATAAAAAGTTTGTTTTATTTCCCTGCATTATTTTGAGAAAAGCACTGTATATGCCTCGGCGGGAAATGGCAATTGCCTCGTATTTAGTGAAGTCTTCGTCTACGGCTCGGCCTTCAAACTCATACTCGACCTGCAATTGCCTAATTTGCCTAATTGCCTTTGCAATAAAGTACTTTAGTAATGTTTCACTGGCTAATTGTATTAATAATGGAATACGTTGCTTTATTCCAGAATATGAAATACTAGCTGACCCGGCAAACGTTGTTTCGCCATATAAAGTATAATTCATGCGATAGTTTTATAAATAATAGCCTATGTGTTATTCTGGTGTGTAATCTATATTATTGTAAAGTTTCATCAAAGTCCATTCAGTAGTTTTTGCGTTAAAGAAGTACAAACATACATCCAGACATACAAACTTTCACATTTATAATATTAATAGGATAGTTCCATCGCAAAATGAAATGTATGCGGTCGAGTCTGGTTGTGCATAATTAGATATTAGGTTTAAAAGAGTCTCATGTTGTCTACTTATTTATGTCGAGTCACTTTTCAAGTTGCTTCATAGCATTTTTTTGTATAGACTATTAATTATTTGTTTAATTGACAGAATCAACAACCCTGTGGACGATAGGGTTGCCAGACCGTCGAAACTCTCTATGAAAGATATTGTTAAAGAGCTCAATAAAAAGAAAATGAACCAGGACTATAACTGGGATGTAAGTACAAAAAATATTTAAGGTTTTCGGTTCATTTCATATTCATGGCAAAATTATTTCATTGGCTGTTTTGGAGCGCATAAAAAGTGCGAGGGCGATTTTAATTACTAAATTTGAAAGCTTACAGTAGCGTATATATTTTTTATATTCTGTTTTTTAGTAGTTTTTTAAAAAGTACTTTCAAGTCTGCACACATTTTCTTTTTTTAACTTATAATAACGTAAGGACCTTTTCTTAACAATTTAAAGGACTTTGAAATTAAAAGTAAAAGTAACTGATGATCTATTTAGTAATTTTTCTCAGGGTTGCATCCCGTAAAATAAAAATGGACCCGTTAACTTAAAAAAGGTTACCTAACCTCGATCCAATAATTACGTGTTCTGTTACCGATACTTCGGTGCCTCACTACTTTCTTGCGTATCGAGAAAATTGAGCGATAGATTTTTTTTTGAAAAAAGTTTTTACTACTTCACTCCTTATTATATCTAAATAATAATAATAATTATTTTTTATATGAAAATTAGCGACGAGACGAGCAGGACGTTCAGCTGATGGTAACCTACCCATCACAATGAAGTGCCGCTCAGGATTCTTTAAAAACCCAACAATTCTGAGTGGCACTACAATTGCGCTCGTCATCTTGAGACATAAGATATTAAGTCTCATATGCCCAGTAATTTCACTAGCAACGGTGCCCTTCAGACCGAAACACGGTAATGCTTACACATTACTGCTTCTGTGCAAAAGCCTCCCACTGGTAATTTTTATAATACGCATTGCATATAAATCCGCTGGCATAGATACTTCATAGCTCTGCCGGGGGTTAAGGCAATGTTCGAATTTCCACACAGGGCTCTTTTTTTTGCTTAAACGTTTAATACATATCCGTTGGCTAGAAATTAGATCGGCTCCTAGCCAATACCGACTTACGTAGTAGCTACGGACCCTCCAAGTGCTTGCTATTCGTTATAGCTTACTTCCATCTTTTATCAGTTATTCAGGGAGAGTTTCTGTAGTGCTTATTCGAGGCTTCAGAATTATATATTCTGCTATCAGGTATTGTCAATCATCATCCTACATGACTCTATAACAATATGGTCATATAACGATTTCTGAAAACTGCGTTAATACAATATTATCTTCATTAATAATAATAATAATAATAATAATCCTTTATTCAACTAATAATATGTGGTACAAAATGTTTTTGTGCCCTACCCTCTGCGATAGGATACCCTGAGTTGCAGAGGCTAGGTCCTTCCGAAAGGCTATCCATTATTAAACATAATTAGCAAAC
The DNA here is from genome assembly GCF_905404315.1 of Leptidea sinapis. NCBI lineage: Eukaryota > Metazoa > Arthropoda > Insecta > Lepidoptera > Pieridae > Leptidea > Leptidea sinapis. The sequence goes on from NC_066299.1 coordinate 5,248,060, forward strand.
TCACTAAAAAGAGGTATGTGTGTGTGCGTGTATGTGTATGAGTGCGTGTGTGTGTAAGTGTGTGTGTGAATGTGTGTGTGTGTTGTTGTATGTGTGTGTGTTTTTATTTTTTTTTTATTTTTTTAAGTATTTGTTGTGTATGTCAAACTGTGCACAAGATTAAATAAATGTTAATCGTTGTTAAATTGAATATTAAGTTTTAATTTTAAGAACATTTTCTGTATCTTCGTATTTTAATACTATTAGCCATGATTTTAAAGATTTTGTTAACGAGAATTTATTTACTTTACTTATATTTTTATTATATTTACTGAAGTAGTTGTAAGCGTATGCCGAATTAAATTCATACTGTGACTGAGCAAAGCCTGTTTTAGTGATTGGGGTACGAAATGTGTTTATTCTGTTATTATCATTAGAATTTATATTACTTTTTACATGAAATCTTGAAATTATTCCATAAATATATTGCTGACGGACACTAAGAAGTTTACTCTCTTCATGTAATTGGTTGGTTGGGTACCTAAACGGCTTATTGAAAATTGTTTTTAGTAGAGTTCTGTGCGCTCGTTCTAACTGAAGCATAAACGTTTTGCCAGCTCCACCCCACGCACAAATGCAATAGGTCATGATTGGAACACAGAGAGATTGATACACCATCATAGTTGTCTCGACTGGTGCCACGTCTCTTAGGTTTCTAAATAATGGAATGAGACGTTTTATTTTATTTTTTGTATTATAAATGTGGGCCGTCCAATTAAGGTGTTCGTCTAGCGTAACACCAAGGTATTTTATGGTTTCCTCTTTGGCTAGGATGTTACATTTACAATAAGATCGATTGTTTTTCCGGTTACAAGGATACGTGTGTATTGGGAGAGTAAATTGTCCGTCAGGATTATTTCTGTTGGAGATATTGAAGCACATATATTTAGTCTTAGCAGTATTGACAGTTAGTAAACTATTTTCCAGCCAAGACGTGATTTGGCTCAATCCTTCTTCAGCTAACGATTTCACGTCATCCCACTGATTTCCATGAAATAAAACCACAGTATCATCGGCAAAGCAAACGATACGTCCTGATGTGGGAGAAATCTTACAAAGAGGGTTGATGTAAGCTAGGAATAGTGTAGGGCCCAAAACACTTCCCTGGGGAACTCCATAGTCAATGGTGATAAGATCACTAGTAAGATCGCCTATCTTAATACACTGCTGTCTTCCATTAAGATAATTTTTGAACCAGTCCAAAGCTATTCCTCTAATTCCCAAATTGGAAAGTCTGTTGAGTAAGATAGGAATTGAGACTGTATCGAATGCTTTTTGCAGGTCTAGGAAAACGCCTATGCATTTATTGCCACTATCTAGGGTACTAGTGATATATTTAGTAACCTCAAGTACTGCATCCAGAGTAGATCGATTTGACCGAAAACCAAATTGGTTTTGCGCAAGTAGCTTGTATTTTTCAAGAAACTTGGTTAATCTGATATTAACTATTTTTTCCAAGATCTTACTAAAAACACTCAGCAATGATATGGGTCTATAGTTTGAAGCAACTTTTTTGTCACCACTCTTATGAACCGGAATTACAACTGCCTGTTTAAAAACCTCTGGGAAAATGCCACTAGAAAGACTTAAGTTAATTAAATGAACAAGCGGTTCTAAGAGTAAATTCATAAATCTCTTAACAAAATAAGAGTTAATTTTATCATAACCTGGAGCACTTGCTGATTTAAGTTTGAGAATAATACATTTCACTTCGACAATATCAGTAGGGTATAGCATAAGAGATCCGAGAGGATTATTTGAGGCCATATCAGAGCAATCAATTTTGTGTTCGCCTAGTTTACTAAATATTGATGAGGCAAGGTTGTTACCAATATTAGTAAAGTATTTATTTACTTCTGCTAATGATTCTCTTAGGGTAGACTTAGTATTCAATAATTCAGTTGGGAGATCATTAGTAGTAGGTAAATTACATATTTCTTTAATAGTATCCCAAGTACCTTTAGAGTTACCCGTGTTTTGTTCTAATTTTCCTCGTAAGTATTGCCGCTTAAGTGATTTCAACAGTGAGTTACAGATATTTCTATACCTAGTATAAGTTATCCTATTTAGATCGGATGGCGATTTTTTAGAAACTTTGTACAGGTGATCTCTTTTCCTCATACACTTGAGAATACTATACGTAATCCATGGTTTGATAGGTTTAAATTTCTTAGAGACAATTGAGATTAGCGTATTATTCGAAATTAATTCTTGAACATTTTTTACGAGATAGTTTGCAGTCGACGATTAATGTCTTTACTATAATTACTATCACAATCAAAAAAGACTTGTCCGTAAGCCTTTAATATCTTTATTTTTTAAACTTTATAATTGAAAGTATTTTTTAGATAAAGGCCTTCCAATGTAGCCTTATTTGATGATTAAATTAATTTAAAGCACCTACGTTTTCACAAAAAAAAAACCATTTGAATCACTATCACTAACATCAAAAAATCTCATTTTTAAGTAATTGTAAAAATAACATTCGCTGATATTTTTTATCATTTAAATTAATGTTTTTATTTTAATATAAATAAACATATTTTTTGTATGTATCGCATTTGTACATGGTAGCAATATACTCACAGATTATTATTTTTTATTTCTAATTTAAAGCTTTATCTTTCAAGTGTCAATTTAAACGTTTTATGTCAGATTGAGAGTTGGTGTCTCTCATTGCTCACAAGTCACAACAATCAAAATATTCAACAACATACATTCAAGAACACAATAAATAGATTATTTTTGCTGTAGCCTCCAATTAGCATTATAGAGAAACTGGGGGACTGTATAAATCATTTTAGGATGGAGCTCGGAGTTGATAGTAAACAGAATTTACCCCTTAGTAATTGTATGCATGCGGCATTTTATCGCATGTTTCAACTACTGTGGTGTAGATACTACAAGCAACGCAATATCAAAATATAGAGAGCTAGGAGACATATACAGAAGTGATATTATAAAAATATCAACATAAGTATCACATCAAACTAAGTAATCGATGCTTATAATATAATCCAAGGCGGACAGTCTTTCCTATGCTTGGAAATTTCGCTAAACGTAAACAAACATTTTCGCGTTGACAGTTGAAGGCAGATAACATTAATACCATGTTAACATAAGCCTAGTAATAAAGACTATAATATATTTTTGCTATGTAATGATGCTATATTATATACAATGGTAGCAGGTTTGATATTTAATTTAACAAAAACAGTGTTTAAAATTATTGAAGTAGCTTTTTTAGATTACTTAGTTTAATGTTTCATAGGGCATCGTAGTTTGGTTCTGTTTAGTGACCGCAAAATTAAATAAAAACACACTCCATAGAAAAATAGGAACAAGTTGTTTGCCTTCTACTGGTAATTATCTATACAGGGAATGACCTTCCTCAACTTTTTTTTTTGTATGGAATAGCGGGACAAACGAGCGTTCGGGTCACCTGGTGTTAAGTGATCACCGCCGCCCACATACTCTTGCAACACCAGAGGAATCACAAGAGCGTTGCCGGCCTTTAAGGAAGGTCTACGCGCTTTTTTTGAAGGTACCCATGTCGTATCGTCCCGGAAACACCGCACAAGGAAGCTCATTCCACAGCTTTGTAGTACGTGGAAGAAAGCTCCTTGAAAACCGCACTGTGGAGGACCGCCACACATCCAGATGGTGGGGATGACATCCTAACTTGTGGCGTGTCGTGCGAAGGTGGAATTCTCAATTTGTCGTTTTTTCGAACTTTCTCAATTTGTCGTTTTCTTTTACGTTTCCCATCTATATTGAACATCTTCACCAAAGAGTATAGATACATCTTCAGTCATATAGCCATTATTCTTCTTCTGTTTTCCAGCCAATGTCTACTGTAGTGGTGGTTCTACGCTATGAAAATTTAATAAATATTTGTATATCCAGGAACTGGAAGAGCCTATAGACATAGACCGTAACATAGAAATCGTGACAGTGATGGATGTGGAATGCTACGACACTTTCAACACCTTAGTTATTTCGGATAAGAAGAGTGACCCGCAAGCCAAAGTACAGTCCCCAACTAAATCACATGTATCACTGCTTTCAGCGATCATGCCGCCGCCAGATCTGTAAGTAGCATTTAAATCCACACATTACATACCCTGAGTCAATATAATATAACTAAACGTTTCGGAAATCTACTCTAATATATATATATATATATATATATATATATATATATATATATGTGTAGAATGGTTTGGTAATTTAAACGTACCTAATAAAACTGTCACTCCTGTATTTTAAAGTTATAACAAAATACACTTATTATTAAAAATTAAAAGACACTTAGGGCAGCGTTACCCCTTAGGCTTCACAATAATTAGTAATGTTCCTTCAAAAAAAAAAAAAAAATCCAAATTTCTATATTTGATAGTAAAATATATATACAAAATTACTTATCTACTAATTAAAGCAATTTACAATTAAGCCTTATATATGTAGGTATCAGAAAACTTATTTCTACAACCCTATCTACGTGTTGAGGGATAAAACTTTATTATGCTTAAAAAACTAATACATAAGGTTTGTGGAGGAAAATCCAGGAAACTGGGAAAACCTGGCTATTTGCTATCATGTTCCTTCAAATTGAGCGCTCTGGCTTATATAGGTAGGGCACGACCGTCTACCGTAATGATGCTATCAACTGTTAGTTGGCACTACTGTAGTGCCAATTAACTTACACGCATCAAATGAATTAAAGATCTGAACATAAAATGCTATTATAGTTATTTCTAATTATAGTGATAATTAAATAAAATATAATTATTAACACAGTAACTAAATGTTACTTATAATTGATTGGGATGTTTTATGGCAGCTCATGACGTTGGTAGCGCTTTTTAACACATCAAGTAATCAATATCATAATATTGCTGACATAATATGTAATATGCTCAAATATCATAAACCCTCGATGATGCATTCAAGAACCGCACAATATGACCACCATAAAAATGGATTGTTTTGTTAGAACAAATTTATTATCTGTAAAAATCTTATTATTGCTAAATAATAACATCTATACTATTATTTCATTTAAACTTCAAACATCTCTGAAAAACAAAGAAATTAGATTTGACCTCTATTCTAATATCAGTCGAGATGACATTTAAGTCGATATGAAATGTCAATTTGAAAAAAAAAGGAGAATGCCCATTTGCCGCCTAGATTTTTTTCATGTGTGCAATTGAAATAAATATTATTGCTTTATTTTTGCCATCATGTAGCTATCGGATTCAATGATTTGAACAGAGGAACATTTAATTGAATATTTAATCTATATATATAAAAATGAAATACTGTTCGTTAGTCTCGCTAAAACTCGAGAACGGCTGGACCGATTTGGCTAATGTTGGTCTTGAATTATTTGTGGAAGTCCAGAGAAGGTTTAAAAGGTGAATAAATATGAAAATGCTCGGAATTAACTAAAAACAACATTTTTGATCCTTTAATAAAATTGAAAGAATAGTTTAAATTGAATAACTAATTAGAATTTATATATCTTTCCAACTTTCTCAGCAGGTAAAATATGCAGGTAACTTAATTTTAGCTCAAATAAAATTTGAAAACAAAATTTTTATGAACGTAAAATCTTAAGTTTGTCATAAGGAATAAATATTTTTATAAGTACTACGTGCTTCGTGACGCGTGTACGCAGACAAAGTCGCGGGTATCAGCTTGTATAAAATAAAACATAACATAAATTTTCCTGTACATGGCGGTGATACGATATGATAGTTGAGGCCGAATCTAGTGTGTCTCTAAATTAAAAAAAAAAATGAAAGCTAACAGAAAACATTTCATTACTGCTATTACCGGTTAAAATTCATGGTGGTATATATCATATGCGGCTCCTGATATTGCATCATGGATGCTTATGATATGCGGGTAGATAAAGTACTGTATGTAACTGTACATAATAAGGCATTAAAATACTCATGTGATGTTATATTATGACATTTTGTTATTACTAATTTGCATAATGTAAGCATGCATAATGAACTTTAATGGCTGTTTCGTTGCTTTTTAACTAACGAATAATTTGGCAGAGTTTAAGTCTTAAATGTTTTTTCAGACAAATGGGTGAGATACGATTGCTATCTCGGAAGGCGACGGGCCGCGGTCCAGAGCTACGAGATATATTGACATCGATCACAACAATCAATTCTCACGACACCTTCGATTTGGAGCGAAATGAAACACTTGGGGATTCATTCCTCAAGTTTGCGTCTACTTTGTATCTGTTTCATAAGTTTAGCGAACTTGACGAAGGAAAGCTGACCAATATAAAGGGAAGACTCATTGGAAATAGGTAAATATAAATATGCTTAATATTTTATCTTCTTGTTGCATCTGCTACCTTTTCAATGGTATGATAATATATTGAGATATTCCTAAATCCTTATCCGTTTTAAGCTCGATTTAAAACAAATTGGTTGCATATATATTTTTTTTTTCAATTTCTAAGATGAAAACGGTTTATTTCGATTTGCTGCAAAACTGCAAGTCCTATGGAAAAAAAGTGAAATCGCAAAGTTGTAGGTAATAAAAAGATCTACAACTTTTGTACTTACAACTTTTTCACATAGCCTCAAAATTTATGTAAAAAGTTGATAAAAGCATGTTTTTGGGTTTTTTATTTTTATCTTTTCCAAAGCAATTTTTTTTCACGAATATTTGGTCAAATTTTAGCTTTTTATGTCCCAAATACACTGAAATTTATTAAAATTGAATGATTTATTTGTTCACCTTGATTTGACTCCAATATTGAAAAAGAACACTTATTCTCAATCCAAAATTCAGCCGTCAAAATGTCAGCCTATTTCAAAAAATTCTGTTTTCTGTTCGTCAAAATCTCTTCTTCCAATAAATACAATGGTAAATGTTTAGAAAATTTGAGCCCATCAAAAGGCGTTTCATAGAGAATTCTTACATGTTATTTCGTAGCAGCAATAATCTGTGGCGGTCGCTCTATTCCCAATCAGTGGTATCATCAAGAAAGTCATTTATGTTATAGTAACCTTTACCACACAAACGCTCTATAACAATTATTTTGAATTTTAATTTTAATTATCTGGGATTTTGTTGTAAAAACATATACAACGCCCCGCAAAAGACTTACTCATTCGATTAGCCGAGTAGTAGGCATTGTAAGTTTATGTCTGTTCTTGGTGTTAACATTATGGTTATCACAGTTTCTAGATTCACTCATGTGCCTTTGTACATACATTACATTATCAAGAATATATTGAGAGGCAACAATCGAGATATTTATTTCTTTAAATTTTGCTTTCAATTATTCTTGATATTTTGTCTCAGATAGTGTCTCCGTATAATTATTAAGTTAAAGTAATACAGAAACTCTTAATTATAGATCAACACGTCTATAATAATAGATAATCTACAAATCCTCTTTTTTCTAGGAACCTTTACTACGCGGGTGAGAAGATAAGACTAGGAGGGCGTATGAAAGTTGAGCATTTCAGTCCACGCAGTGATTTCGTTGTTCCTGGATTTCTAGCACCGAAATTGCTTATAGACTTTATTGAAGATAAAAAGGTTAGTACTATTATAATATATTGTGTACTTTTCTCTATTTTAGGCAAATTTTTATTTCAGGGAATACATTTCAATTTATACTTTGTAGGGATGCAAAGTGCGTTATGTATTTTTTATATTTTTGAATTAACATTAATTAGATCATTACACATTAAGACATGTAAAACTCTTGGTAATAATCAAATTAATTTCTAATTTCACAATCAAAATAACATCAAATTGTAAAAATAATTTTTCAACTGTTTTAACTAAATTAACTATTCAGATGATGAAAAAGACATTTTACTTGAATTTTCTTGGAGCAAAATGGAAAAATAGTATAAGTAGTAATGTTTTTTTTTTGTAATATTGCACTAGATAGGTAATGAAAAAGGAACATAAGTACAAATTACTTTTCTCTCAAATACTACTAGCACACTAATACGTATAGGTATCGATACTAATAATTCGTTAGACGAAGAAAGAAACCTAGCGATAGACGCACATAGAAAGTGGGTGATTTTCTCGTACAGTCCAAAAAACGACATTATTTAGGAAGATATGTGTGAAAATGGATTTCTTTATTTAGTGTCTTTTCGGGAAAAAAATTAAATCAAATCAAGGAAAATTGCATATTTTTTCATACGACGATATGGGATGAGATGAGCAGGACATTCAGCTGATATTAATTGATTCGCCCTGCCCATTACAATGCAGTGCCGCTCAGATCGTCAATATTGTGGCTTTGTACCCACAATCAATAATGGGACTGTTCGTGATATAATCTGAAACAACTAGCAAGGATCACAAACCTGTAGATATATGTAGTTTAAATACATTATATACATTTTTATTAAGTATGTGGTAGTTACCTACACCGTGTTTATCACCAAAATACCATTATGCATAAAATTATTAGGTTAAAATATTTTAAGGTTGAAAATTTACTATTTAAATAAATATATCACAAGTAATAATGAACTTTAATAAATCATATTTCATGTGCCAACACATGATATAACGTTTTATTCGCTAATATTTAGTCAATAGTCAAAGTCTGTGTATGAAACAGGCAACATAATAGTATAATAATAAAATACCCCATTTTATTAGGCGTCATCGGCGAAATCCGTTCGTCTGTTTTTGTCGTTCGTACTAAATTTTTCGGTTTGGTTATAACCAAACACGACCGCAGGCCCGCCTTACACTCTCGTTCGGTTTGCACACTCTCTTACCATAAATATGAAAAAAATACAAATAGTGATTCAACTTGACCACTAGGCAGAACCACGAAGGGTCTGCGGTAATGAAAGAGAGCTGGGTGCTCCTCCCGTCCTCGCGTCACCTGCGGTTGCATCTCGTACCAAAGTCGTTCAATTGTTTACCGGTAATCTTATTACGCACGTAACAACACTATTTTGCTACTTTATAACTATATAACAAACTACCGACATATTAGTATATTAACCTGTTTTTGCCAAAATATTTGAATATATTATTTAATTTTTGCCTCTTTCATGCATAGACTTAATCCGGTTCAACATGGCTTTATCAGTGGTAAGTCTACTGCATGCTATCTGTTGTTACATATTCAAATTATTTATGTCATATATATATATAATATATATATGTTAATAGTAAATCCCAAGTTGACTCAGTGTATATTGATTTATCTAAAGCATTCGATCGCGTCAATCATTTTATTCTCTTAATCAAGCTAGAACACTTAGGTTTTAATGGTAATCTTCATCGTAGGTTACATAGTTATCTCTTGCATCGATCCCAGATAGTTGTATTGTATGGTTTTTAATCTATTCCCTTTTAACCCACTTCCGGGATCCCTCAGGGCTCAAATTTAGGACCCCTGCTATTTTTGATCTTCATCAATGACCTTGATAAAATGGTATGTAAATGTATAGCTTATGCTGATGATATTAAATTATACACAGATATCAAGATTCGAAGATTGTTATTTACTTCAGGATAACATTAATACTCTAAATGAATGGTGTAAAACTAACGACATGTCAGTAAGTATAAAAAAAAAATACAATTTATTAGTTTCAAGAAAAAAAGGAATACAATAAATTTTAGCTCTTCCATAAATGGTACCAATTTAGTCAGGGTTGGTCTTGTACGTGATTTAGGTGTGTGGTTTGATTCATCATTAAGTTTTAAACATCACTATGAAACCATTGTGAAAAAGCAAGTAGAATGCTAGGATTTATGATGCGCACATCAAAACCCATCAAGTATATAGATTCGCTAAAGATACTTTGCACCTCACTAGTAAGACAGCAACTTGAGTACTGTTCCTCAGTCTGGGCACCCATTTACAAAGCTGGCAAAGACCTTATAGAAACAATTCAAAAGCGATTCATTAGAAAATTAAGTATCAAAATGGAATTGAGTCATGCCATACCTGAGTATGAAGACCGCTTGGTACTTTTTAAATTTCAAAGTCTTAAATGCAGGCGTGAATTTACTGACATGGCTATCGCACACAGGATTGTACATGGGACTTTCAGCAATGATTTATTAACAGATGTTCACTTTATAACTCGCAAGCAAGTCACTCGTAAACCTATAATTTTTGTAATACCGCATTGTTACAACAATGACGCACATAATAATCCACTTCAACGTATGTGCCAATTATATAACGAGTTACCGCTTAGGTAATAAAAATTGTGAAATCGACATATTTAGTCAGTTTGTATAATGTTAAAATAACAATTAAGAAACACTGTAACATAGAACTCAAGTATTAGTTGTACTTACATATTTTCAATGTGAATGTAAACAATATAATGCTGCGTACAATAGTGATAAGTACTTTATTTATAAAGAACGTCTATTTCATATGTTTTACTTTGTAATCGTTTTCGTTCCTTATATAAATAAATAAATTAATTATGAAATTTATCAACAAAATATTAGTACAAGAGTAGTAATTTACAAAAAAACTAGATGACCTAACTTGGTAACGTCGAATTTCTCTCGCTTATATTTTAGGTGTAATGTCTGAACAACTTTAAAGGAAAAAAACGTATTTCCTATTACGTTGCACTATTGTAGTTTATGAAAGATGTTTGAGTAAATCAATCATCGCTAGCATTTTGTATCTACCATACCTGCCTAACATAGTGTCGGAATATAAACACTACCATATATAAGTCGGCCATCGTTGATTCAATAAATACAACAGTATTATGCTACCGATTGATTTGCATTTAATTTTTAAAATTGTGACCTAATGGTTTTTTTTAAATACTTCGTTGCACTACTCAATGGCAAAACAAAACTTTTTCTACCCCTTTACTTTTCTCTGTCATTTATAGGTACAGCCACAATGATTAATATAAATACATACTTTATTGAGTATTTGAAAAAGATATATATATATATATATATACTTCTATGGCCTAAAAAGCATCGTTTATCGTACTTTAATGTCGACAAAAAAGCACAGTTTTTTTGGTGCATAGAATATTAGGTAAAACGTAATACATACTATCAGGGGCGTGCATATCATTTAGGCAGTGCCTACCTCGTTATGAACCTAAATAAATATAGCTAATGTTAAAGTTAATTTAGTTTAATTAGGTTCCAACATTTTATTACCAAACTTCTATTGAACACCGACTTATAAAATTTGTCCTTACACTACCTACGGTAAGCCATCTTTGCTTATTCCAAAGCTCTACTGCGACTAGTTAGATCCACAGTGCCTACCTTGCAAGAAAACCAATGCACGCCCCTGCATTCTATATTACATGCACAATATTTTAAATCATTACACTAAACTTTTAAAGTCTTCTAAAGTCAAATTAGGATAGAAAAAGTTTTTAATATAATTTTCCATGATGGTGGTAGTTATATTCTGTAATTTTCACATTTCCGGCGTTGGCTGCATGGGTGGACCTTTGCCATTCGTTGAAGGAAAAATAAAACCACTTACCAGAGATAAGTACGTACCTGTTCAAATGGTAAATTTTCCGCCCATTTATACGGCAACTCGAAGGCTTGTTGGTTTTTGTTTGCTTAATTTTTTTGTGTCATTGTATGCGACGTTGTATAACTAGGTCGAGAAGCGCTCGTGGCGTCATTTATTGCGCAACCCACACCACTAACTTTTTTGACCCTTCTGCTGGTGCATAAAATACTTAGTATTCTTCAACGCCCATCCAAACTGCGGAGCGAACATGTCTGCGGGGTGTATCCGGGTAACGGCAATTTTTACCTTCTGAGACATCACGTAATCCGCGGCAGTTCTCTTGTGATTCTTCAGAATGTTGCAAAAAATCATGGGCGGTGATGACCACTTAACAGATGACACGCATTTCAATGTTTCTCGTATCCCATAAAAAATTGAGATACTTAAGCAAAAGTCACGTTCAAAAAACCCAAAGGTCAAATCATACAGATTTTGTCTGTTATCCTCAATCGTTAGAGTTAAAATTATTTATGTTGACTCAGATCTAATGACGATATATTATTTTTATGATAAGCATAACTTGAATTGACATCTACATAAAGTAATCCACAGCGGTCGTGGTAAACAAATATAAAACTTTTTGTATAATCATTCATCAACAACGAAAACCGGCTTTATTTCTCACTACACGGCTATTGCGCTCAAAGTTGTCTCCTAACTTTGGTAACTTCTTAATGGCAGCACAGAAGGTTATATGAACCCCATGTTATCAATCAAATAAAAGGTTGTCGAATATTTAATTACATTTTTTTACTTTATTTTAATTAATTTTGATCTGACCTGTAATCGGTGATCTATCGCTTTCGTACGTTAGCGTTATTTCGCATTCTTGCGCTATATCTGGACATTGCCTAACATGGCATATGAAGTAGGTATGTCTGTGTTGATCTAAACTCTAAACCAATAGTGATAGTGATTTCTTTTGCATTTCACTGATATGTTTATTCCTCCAACATGCATTGTGTACCCTAGATACCGTATAGTTCTTGAGAACAAGTAATAATATCTATGGATGACATGCATGTCACTCTGGAACTCTCCTTCTCCCAGTTCCAGATAAAACTTGTATCTACATCGAGACCTCACTTTTAAAGGTCCCGGAATATGGTTAAACGAACCTTCTTTAATTTAACCCCCAAAAGCCTCAAGTTTGTGCGTTAACCAGTAAAAAAGTAGTTGTCATATCACCACTCTTCGACATCACTCCCCTTAACGCCTCACCTAGCTACTCATTACGTAAAATGCGAAATAAAACCTCATTGGTATCTAAAGAAACCTTTATTTATAATACTACTCGAACTTCAACAATTCAAATAATTATTATTTATACCCAAAGAGCAAAATTAAAATGAAATATAAAAAGAGATCAATTGGCATTTTATTACAATATCCTTAATAATGCCGGACTTGGATATTTTTATTAAATGCAAAATGCCTAAGTACCTATATCATATTATTATGATAGCGTAAAATTTTTATTTAATGACAATAACATTTAATTACTTACCTATTCTTGTATTTGCATATTACAATTTTATCGAAAATACTCGCTTTAACACATTTTACTGGGATATTAGTGACCACAATTGAAAAGTAAATAATTTAGAATGTTAGTATCCGAAAATAAAGTTGTCCTATCAATGCTCAGCAGGTAGATACTTGCATATTTTCCAACTATGTAATGGTAGGTAGACACAACAAAAATTAAGATTTAAAAGATCTCTGGATTTCACCTAGTGCTGTTTTCACTATTCAAAAAGACTTTGATCCACGTTTGTTCTTACAAGTATCAAAAGCGCCAGTAATATGAAAGATAATTATTATAGGCACCTATGATACTATTTCTTGAATAATTGCAGTTTAATCTTCTAGATATTGTAGTAACCGTTGTTTACTTCCTTATTTATTCCTGTTGTGGAATTTAACGAACTCTTCAACTGATTTAAAAACATCGTCAGCTAAAACGTCTGGCGTGTGCATAGCTGCGAAATGACCACCGAAATCAAACGTTGTTGATCTCACTATATTAATGAATTTATCTCGCAGTATCCAATCTGGTTGGTAAACCACTTCATGCTTAAAGTTCACTACGGCTGTAGGCACTGGCGTTGGTATACTGAAAAACAATATCATTGGGCTTAATTCAAACTAATTTAAGGTTTTTTTTTTGTATGCATGTAAATAAAATGACTGAAGCGTTTAACTGAGTAAATTAGTTGTTAGTATTAAAAGTTGAGCCAGACATAAATTCGTTGATTTGACCGGGGATGTGCCTACGGAAAAGGAAAGAGGTCACAAACATACTTCATTAAAGGTGCTTCACACACTGCGTTAAAAGAGAGAGGGGGAGAACTCCTCTAATTAAAAAATAGAGTAGGCGAATGGCCAAGAGTCTCGTGATGGGTAGTGAATAAGCATCCGCTTAAGGATATCGCAAATCAGAATTCAAGAGTTGCGTTGCCGGTCTTTAAGGTTTTCGAAGCCTGACCTTGTCGGGTCGGGAATAATGCAACCAATAACTGATTCCACAAAGTGCTTGTGCGGGCCAATTAGTTTCTTAATAAAGATATGCTATTAAGATATTAACCAAGTAGATAATAATTAATATTTTTCTTACACGGAAAAAATATCTCAAATAACATGTGAAGGTGAAGAATAAACGTACTCGGAGGGAAGAAACCTGAGAAAAATGAGATCATTTAATACGTTGAGTAAATTGCGAAATAGAAACATCACAATATATTGAATAGATTTGTCGTCTCAGTACTGTTCCAGACAAAACCGCATTCAATTAGTTCTACTGCCACTATCTCTATGGCTGGGCTAGGCTCGATCACCTGGCGTTGCGTAGAGACTTCGCTTCAATGTGTGTCTTCTATCGAATTTATTAGCTGTTTTACCTGATTCCCGCCGCAGAATTCCACCTTCGCACGACACGCCACAAATTAGGATATCATCCCCACCATCTGGATGTGTGGCGGTCCTCCACAGTGCGGTTTGCAAGGTTTCTGCTACTATACGTCATGGGTACCTTCAAAAAAGTGTGTTCACCTTCCTTAAAGGGGCGGGCCCTGTGATTCCTCTGGTGTTGCAAGAGAATGTGCCCGGCGGCGGTCAATTAACAACCAACTAACTTACCATATTCAGATACCAGATCACTTAACGACCCGTACGCTCGTCTGTCCTCCTTTTCCATAAAACTATGTTAAGTACTTACTTATGTACAACGAAAACTTCAGACCAAGCGAACGCTTCAGCGTAGAGTCTCATAGACGTGACGATACAGTCGTTCACCCACACGATAGTTAGTGTGTCCATCAAATCGTCCAAGTTGAGACTATCCAAACCCCCGTGTGGGGTATCCAGTTGGTCGCGGTTGCTGCAGACTCCCATCTTCTCTAAAGCATAACCCGCCAAGCCGGCCGGACTATCAGTTAGAGGCACTCCTGTCAAATATAAAAAAAAAATTTAAGCCAGGGATTGCGGCACATAAATAAACTAATAAATTCTTACTATAACTACTAGAACTACTAACATAGAAAGATATAAACTAAATAAAAAAACAATAATATTTACAACAGAAAAAATATTTTAATGTCCCTATTTATGTACTGTAAGGCAGTCGTTGTTATCAAAAGGATCTGGGTATTGGCATGATACAAATACAGAGCTGAATTTCAGCAGCCCCTAGTGACCCATGAAGTACCTACTATGTTGAAAAAAAAATATCAATCAAATATAAAAATGAAATTTTTGAAGTTATACTTCTTTTGGCGCGTTTGAGAAAAAATATAAGAGTGAATATTATGATGCGCGCGGACACCGTCACGAAAATTCGACACCCTATCGTTAGTTGGTCAACTAGACACTTCAGCTACTAAGACTCTTGTTACTCATATGTCTACTGAACCACGACCAATGGACGAGTATTAAATTTATACACAAGTTTTATAATAAAAAAAATATCTCTAATAATTTAAAGACATTTAATTATTATTTAACTAAATTATGCGGGATGATAATAATATTTTGATTGGTTGTATTTAGTACCTTATTTATTACAATATTATTTTTTCTACAAACGTAAAATAGCACCAGTAACGATATTTTTAAGGATTTCTGCTTTAATACGCCAAAGAAGAATAACATCTTGCGTGTGTTCGTAAGTGCACACACACTTTTTATTATGCCTACTGTCCACATAGATTCGTTCGTACAAATCTGCCGAATCAATCGCATTTCATTTGTTTTAATTGTACACAAAACGCTTATCTTATTCTTCCTAATATATATAAATTACGTGACAAGTTTGTCCTCGATGGACTCCTAAACTAAAGAACGGATTTTAATGGGGATTACTTCATTGAGTGCAGTTTGGTCCAACTTGAGAGATAGGATAGTTTTTATTTTGATTTGGGACCCATAATTATTTTTATTTTCAATATTTGTTTTGTATGGACATATTTTCTATGAGATAATTTGGTGACGCACGGTTTGACAGTTCCGCTGTGAAACAATTTCATTATAACATTATAACATCATATTTTTTACGAAATAATTCTTGATGTTTTGAAAAATTATTAACAAATTCCTATAAAACAGTAGTTTTTTTATTATCTACAGAAGAACGTCTGTCGGGTCAGCTAGTATATTAATAAAGTAAAAACCTAACGTAACATAAATGCTCAATCTACACCGATCTTGGTTTTTTTCAAAGCATATTAATATACGTCATCCCATTTTTCGATATCGAGGTAATAAGTTGTATATTCTGTCACACGGGAAACGAATTTTATTTCTGGCGCTATTGATTCCCTCACTAGGCTCAAACTTCCAACTTAGCTCGTGATTCAATTATAGAATCCTTCACTTGCTCGGGATTCAACATTCGGAACTCGCCACAGAACTGAACTTTAATATAAGCTTTATGATTTCATTGCTCGATCGGAGATCTCTTGCCGGGGAATATTTTTGTACAAACTCTTAAACGGTCAAATACAATGTAGTAACCTCTTGCAGAATATTAACCTTGCTGTCCCATATTTATTCCCAAGGTTTAAAATCAAGAGAATCTTCCAAGTTCCTTCTGTAAAAACCA
This sequence comes from Leptidea sinapis, assembly GCF_905404315.1. Classification (NCBI taxonomy): domain Eukaryota; kingdom Metazoa; phylum Arthropoda; class Insecta; order Lepidoptera; family Pieridae; genus Leptidea; species Leptidea sinapis. Next base: position 5,264,757 of record NC_066299.1, read on the forward strand.
ACCTGGGAGTTCAGGCGCCTCTCGCTCGAATTCTTAAGCGAGTACAATAAGTTAAACGATACCAATTCAGAACTTAATATATTCGGTAGTGGGCTGGTCAGGTTTAAAGAAAGTGTTGTTAAACACTTAGCTGGTACTCAATCTGCATTTGTCAAATAAGTAGATTTTCTTTTCTTTTTCGTCTTCATTATTTTAATAAGTTAAAGTTATAATTTTTACTTTCATTTTTTAATGTTTTTGTTTTTATTATAGCTTAGATGGTATTAGTTCTATTTTTCAAAAGTAAATTAGGGAGTATTTTTTGTAATTTTTATGTTCACCATAATTGTCGTATACTTTAGAACTACTTATTGTAACATTAGATTAAGAAAATTGTATTGTATATGATGTGGTGTGCTTTAATAAATAAATAAGCGGTAGCCACATTAATATTAGGCTGAATATGAATTCGCATACCGATTGTATCTGGTTTGGTAGCTTGTAGGTGAAAGTATCCGCTCTCTCTCAGCAAGTAGTCGAACACTTTCTTCAATGGATACATTCTGTCCCTGTACTTGTGTTCCACTGCGAGGCTGGGCAGTAGTGCGCCCACAAATTGTTTCAGGTAGCTTATAGGACGAGAAGATACGGGCATGTTTGTGTGGAATCTGTAATAATATTCATTCAAATTAGATCGTCTAAATACAGTTATATTCACCGATTTGGAAATGACATTAAAAGGCATTTATTTTCGTAAAATTGATTTCTTTTGAATTCTTTTTGATGTCATTTCTAATGTACTAGATACTACTACCGCTTCGGAAACAAATGGCGCTCTGAGAGGGAGAAGCCGGCGCAAACTCTCCCAGAATTCTTTTTTTTGCGCTCTTGTTTGCAATTGCTATTGCTATAAAATAATCATAATCTAGCCCCCGGCTGTCGGATCACTTAGATATACAGCAGTGGAGTAGTAGGAATTAGGACAGAGCAATTTTTTAAATAAAACATTTAAGTTTGTGTATAGATAATGCCTGAACAGTGGCTGGGACTTTATTATAATAGTGTATACATTTACCCTTAAAGCTATTATGTATCTTATTTTGTTTCTTATCATTTTGGGGATCGAAAATTTATTGAATTAGGCGCTACTTTGCGGTAATCCATAATTATACAAATGATTTAAGTTTTCTTTAGCATTAATTCCGCCAATATTTGTTTTTAAAACGAGATGGCACGAGACTGAATCAAGCCAGATTTTGGCGAGACAACACGTCCTGAGGATGCCTCGTGTAGAGGCGAAACACGTGTCGGATTGTTTTAAAAACAAATATTGGCGGAATTAACACTAAAGAAAACTTAAATCATTTGTATAATTTTGGGGATCATTTAAATATTTTGAGTATATGTAAAAAACAGTTCAGGTTCGTTGTAAAATTTTTGAGATATAGGTAGTACTTGAAATTATTCCTTGGTACAGATTTGCCAGACCCCATTTCAATGGTCAATACTTAGGTTTTTAAATCTAATATTATGTTTTAGACAGACCAATCAAGCTTTGTTATTGTCCAATCGTTCCTTTCACATTATGTTGAGTTTTTCGAAAGTACTGTGTCATGCAGACATTTTTCATAAATATGTGTATTTTAAAATTATCCTCAAGTCTTATCTGAATGCGTTACGGTCATCCAAAGGGTGTTTAAGTTTTCTGTTTCTCACCATCACCACCAGTAAGACAATGCAAGGCCGCAGCGATTACAAAGTCAGGTGTTTTTGGTGTTTCCTAATTGCTATTGTTTATAGTTTAATATTAAGCATTATAATATTATTAAAACCAAAATATGATTGACGAATAATATATTTTATCAAAACTTGATTCATTAGAATGAATTGTCGATCGAGCGAAATTTTAATTGAAACTATTAGCCAGTGCCTATTGCGGCATTATAATTTTAATTGATAAATAATGACTAAAAATGAAAGAAAAAAAAGTGTGTATGTACTTATGTATGCAAGCAAGAAGTTATACCTCTTTGGCCTTACGAAGCAAAAATCATTAAAATGGTTTATTCCTCGTGCTTTTCTACATTTTTAGAAAGAACAGTTTTCTAAAAATCTTGCAAAGATGGCATTATTCACAATTAATTATTAAATAATGCTGTATGGCCTTGAACCTTTTGCCTGTCCTAATAATAGACGAAAAAACCAAAAAAAAAATAACGAATGAGGCAAACGTCAGAATATTTTAGGAACCAACTTCAACATGTTACTTTGCGTTACGGTGATGCGCGCGCATCTTAAAATTTTACTCTCATTATTTTTTCATAACGCGCTTAAAGAAGTATAACTCCAAAAAAATATCTTACCCCAAGATATCATCTGGATACAATGTAGACATGTGTGTTGCAACCTGGGAGCCCCAATCACCAGCCTGGATGTAAAACTGATTGAATCCAAGTCGCTTCATAAGGTTCTTCATAACCACAGCAATTTGTAACGGGTTAAGGCCAGGTTTGTTTGTACCCTGTCAATTATAGAAAGGCATGAGCTATTCCCCCTTATTCATAATGGTCCGCTAACTTAAAACAGCTGCTAAAGAGTATTATTTCTCATTCTGACTTAGGTCGATAGAAGAAGACTGAGAAAGAATTAGCAATACTTTAAGTTAGCAGACTATTATGAATAAGGGGGATTATGTTTATTATTAAACAAATACTGCAAGTCTAAGACCGGGACCACATCATCGAAGGACGCATATGGAACTAATTGGAAAGAATATTTGTTTTGAGCTGAGTTAAAGAGGAGCTAGAACTCTATCTGACTAACTAATCTTTATTTGTATGTGGATAAGTGTGGCCTTATAGCCTAAACACATGGTCAGATCTGGTTCAGCCGAACCATCGGACGCGGTCCGGTACCGGGTCATATTCCATGGTATGTTATTTTGTTCATCGCACAAAATTATTGTTATTACCGTCCGGATCGTACCGAGTACGACGTCGGACGAATTAATGCGAGCCACCCACCGCCCCGTCCGATGGTCCGGTCGTACTAAATCCGACCATGTGTTTAGGCTAGTAGAACATACAGCGTCCCTTCTAGGAAGCCCATAATATTCCGCACGGGATGTCACCTATGCGATGGTCCAGCTATCTATATATATAAAAATGAATTGCTGTTCGTTAGTCTCGCTTAAACTCGAGAACGGCTGGACCAATTTGGCTAATTTTGTGGAAGTCCAGAGAAGGTTTAAAAAGGTGAATAAATATGAAAATGCTAGGAATGAAATAAAAAACATTTCGTTTTTCCTTTGATGGGTCGTCGTTGAGAAATCAAATTGAAAGAATAGTTTTTTTAGAATGTTTTAGGAGGGAGCAGAGAACCTACCAATCACTTATATTCAAGTGGCCCTATAGCTCCTCCAATATATGGAATATTGAATGTAACTAAATCAGAATTAATTTATTCATTTAGGTCAAAGAATGACATTTACAGTAATATTATTATTATAATATTGATACACATTTACACAAACTATCTTGCCCCAAACTAGGCATAGCGTGTACTATGGCTACAAGACAACGACATGTTTAATACAGTAATATACTTACTTAAATAACATAAATCTTCTATATATATTCCATTGTATAACTCAACAAGATATCTCTGGAACCACAAGGCGTAGAGACTTGAAATTTGGAGAGGAATATTCCTTTCGCCGAAGATATGCTAAGAACGGATATTTAGAAATTCCACTCTCAAGATTTTTTTATTATGAGTTTGTTTTTTAAGGTTTTTCTTGTATACCTCACCCAGTCCTCCTCATACAGTCCAGGATATCCAGATAGATACTGATGTGTTTTTTTTCGTAACTACAGAGCAAATGAATCTAGCCACAGATTACCTATAATTTGAAGACAAAATAATACAAACCTGAGAAAAGCCAAATCCAGGCAAATCAGCCGCAATAACGTCGAATACAAAATCATGTTCATCCCTTTGTTTTGTGAGCATCGGTATGACCTGATCGAACTCCTTTGATGAACTGGGCCAACCGTGAAGCATCAACAATGGCAATACCTTCTTTGCCGACGGTTTCACTCGAATGTAATGTATGTCAAGACCCTGTATTCTCGTTTTAAAATGCGGTAATTTATTTAAACGATCAGCTCTCTCCTTAAACTTGTATTCTTCCTGCCAGTACTTTAGTATTTTCTCCAGATATAACGTGTTGATGCCGTATTGTGATTGTATTCCCTCCATTGGCGGTCGTAAAGGCCGTCGGTTTCTCAGCCTAAATCTCAAATCGGCTATCATCTGTAACGCACAGTTATGAATTCAGTTATCTCATTCATAAATTATTTATAGCGTGTTCAGCGCACATTTGTTCAATTTACTCCGGTGAATACGTTAAAAAGATATGGAATAATTGTTTTACCGTTTTAACGGTTTTGTATTTCAATAATTTTCTCGTTTGCGAATTTATAACGTTGCAATGTCTTATTTCGAACTACTAGTAAACTGATATTTTTTTACTCTCACTTTCTTTGTCGATTCCTTTAGCCTAGAGTAAGGTACAGGATTCGATGCCCACATGTCATAAACGTAAAATATGTCTAGTAGGTCTTATTAGTAGGACAATTAGGGTCTGCTTCACAATGTCGAAGTAAAGTAGCATATTGTCATAGACTCGATCAATTAATGCTTTTGTATTTTCAAAAATCGTTCATAACTTTTGGTCATGTGAAAATCGCCAGTCTTTTGAATAGAAGGTACGATAGGGTTCACTTAAATTCTCGACTCAATGATGCGCTATATTAGTTTTTTTTTTTTTTTTCCTATTTTCTACCCTTTCGTATGGCCACATCCACCATGCAAACCGGCAGATTAATAAACATTTTTTAAACATGGGAGTGTGTACAACAATGTCACCAATGAAACCACCAGTGACTAGTACACATCATATTATAAACTATTTTCTCTCTTTGTTATTTGACGCCCGAGTTAATCTCTATTTAGCTCTTTGGCTCTCCTACCATCATTTAAATTGACATAATTTTGTCAAATGCTTGTCACTCTGTCAGGCGACCCATTAGATAACTATAATTTAAATGACGCTTACCTGGTAGATTACACTATTTGTACATTGTGAAACGCAAATGATGTCCTTATTCAATAGTAAAGTAGCAAGTAGCCTATCCGTAACTTTACTTGGATATTGTGCAACAGCCCCTAAATAAATTAATTCTAATGCAGCAAAGGCACCCTATAGAGAAATGCTGGAATCCCGGCGGATAGACATTTTTGCAATAGTTTTAAAATCGAGGCAAGGGTTAAAGAAGCACCATATTCTTCCGGCGACGATTATCACAAACACATATATTTCTCTTTTATATCTAATATTTTTTATTGTGGTGATCTCAGTTACGAAAATATTGTACCTGCATATTGTCGTCAAATCTTGATATCCGCATGTGAAATTTTCAACTACATCGGATGAGAATCCCATTGTTGTTCCTGAATTTATGTTCCTGGTTATGATATTCCAAATTTATACCATGAAAATACATACCAAATCATGACGTGTTATTTTACGTGGAAACGATGTACATTTTGGCGCCAAGAATATCCACCTAATCTACATAATATCATGTATCTGTTATATTTTTGAAAATAACTTTCAGACTATCTATTACTTATTTACCAACCTGCTAGTTAGTAAGTCAAAAATAGTGTTCATTATCTTTAAAGATTTTGGAAACTTCCTCATTTGTAAAGAATCTTTTTTTCATCTTAATTTGTTTATAACAATTGCGAGTTTTTATGAGTCACTCGGACGGATGGTTCGCTCAGTACCGCATCGTCCATTAATTTTGGTACATAATACAAATTTAAGTAGGGATATCCCTAAATAATAACAAACTGTTTAAACTAAAGAAGAATCACGGATCATAAATATCAGTGTAATCGGTGTACATACATAAAAAAAATACCAAACGAATTGAGAATCTCCTCCTTTTTCCAGTCGGTTAAAAATCATCATCCAGGTAATGTTATTTCACAAAAGCAGTCTAGCCATATAGCGGAAGGTGACAGAAATCAACAAACATGTACCGTGTCGTTAAATTCGATCTTGAAAGGCCGTATCGACAGATCATCCTGTTTCGGCGTCTCTCCGTCGCCCCACCATCTTTGGTTGTCCAATTCCGGCAACTCCGGTATTGCCGTTAATATTTGGACGTATATAGCAACACCAATTGCGACTGAAGATAATGCCGCGACCGCCGCCACTGATTTGAACATCTGTAAAAAAAATAACAATAAGGAAAGAAATAAAGAAAGAAAAATCATTTATTCTGCAACTTAAAGTATAAAAGTAGAATTATTTATTAATTTATATGAACATGCAGAATTGGAGTTCACCTCGGTATAATACTGGTCGTACCCACAGGTGATATGATCAGCGCTGGTCTTTCGGAGAACCCCAGGTGGTATAGCAGATTGTCATACTACTTAAAGGTTATACATACATGAAGGGATACCATACTAAAATAATAATATGTGGAGCAAGGAGGGGACACTGATACCCTGAGTATTTACTTTGGAGTTAATTTTCCTCTATGAAACGTGTCAAACGTAGCATATGTTGCTACGTTACTGTGTCCATGTAAGCCTATGGGTTACATGGACACAGGACAGTAAACACTTATATCTTTTTCCAATTTTGAGATTAGGTCAAAGTGACCCACTTTTATAGGCTTGTATTGTTTTATATAATACTTATACTTAAAAACTATAAGTGTGTATAAATAATATGGAAGATTATGCTATGACTCGATCGCGCCCCCTTAATTGACTGATGTCGATTTTACCTGAACGAGCGTGACAGCCCCGTCTTATTAAATACTCATAAATTTATAGGAAACTAGCTGACTCGACAGACGTTGTTCTGTAGATAATAAAAAAAAATACTGTTTTATAGGAATTTGCCAATAATATTTCAAAACATCAAGAATTACTTCGTAAAATATTCTCCCTGTTAACAACAGTGAAATTAGTGAAATTGTTTCACAGCGGAACTGTCAAACCTTGCGTCACTTAATTCTCTCCATACAAAACAAATATTGAAAATAAAAATAATTTTGGGTCCCAAATCGAAATAAAAACTATCCTATCTCTCAAGTTGGACCAAACTGCACTCAATGAAGTAATCCCCATTAAAATCCGTTCTTTAGTTTAGGAGTCCATCGAGGACAAACTTGTCACGTAATTTATATATATTAAGATTACTAATTATCAAATTTTCGCTTAATTTTAACAGTTTGCTTATTGCTAAAGCCTTAGAAAGCTAACAAAACTTAGTTCACAATAAATTTTATAAACACTTATCTCAATTAGGTTAACACGTGTTGTATAAGAGATACATAAACAAAACAGCGCGGTGCTATCGTTTTGCTAGTCATACAGTGCTGCGTTTCGATACAATAATTTATTGTCACCCGCTGCGCCGGTCGAATTGTCACACGTGAAATAAAGTGAAATAAGAGGCTTGGAATGTCTGATGACATCGATATTCCGTATTGTATATGCTGACTTAGTATTCGATCGTGTTGTGATTCACAGATATTGTATTACATTTGATCATCGACCGGTCTCTTAATTGAAGGGGCAGATGATGAACATACAGAATTCAATCAAGCCCTGTAATTGATACGATCAGCTTGTGGAATTTTGCTAATAAAATGCCCTTTAATATTTTTGCACGGAACCCTAAATAAAATTTAGAAATAATAGTACCCTAAAATCTGTCCAGCCGCTTCCTTAATTAGTTGTTACAGACATGAAAAATTAATCATCGAATATCGGGTACAATAACAATATAAATATTAACACCCTTATTCATAATAGTCTGCTAACTTAAAGCATTGCTAATTCTCACTCTGTCTTCTTCTATTGACCTAAGTCAGAATGAGAAAAAACACTCCTAAGCGGTTTTTAAAGTAAGTAAAAAGCGTATTTTAGAAAAAATATGCTTTTTACTTAATGTCAAACTGACACATGAATTTGTTTTCTAGGTATGATATAATATACTCAAATAATAATAAAAAATAGTGCTCCACTTTAAAAAAAAGTTCTGTTGAATTCTGTTTATTAATTATCTATTAATAATAATCGAATCTGTGGTAAAATCTCACATTTATTCAATTATTTGGAAATTGCTTGCAATGATTGGTTAGTAGATGTTTACTAAAATATAAAAGATTTAATAAACATGTAGACATAGCTAATTTATATAGAATTGTTGAGATCTGTGAGAAAGATTTGCACTTATTTATCATAAGTGATTCAGCCAATTTACAATTAGGTTTATATTAAGTTAAATTATTTTGTTTTACAGTGTTGCCCTACGAGAGGGTTACTATAATGAATAGGTATATAACACATCGTCTCCAAATATCTGCAGCTTAACGTTCTTAATTCATTTGGTGTAACTTGAGAGATTTCTTGCAATCATGTAAGCGAAAAGTCGTGTTATATTCGGCAGTTTGCGTTTAACAATCAGCGAATTATTTTTCGTCGATCGCTTTAGAATGCGGTAGATACAAATTTAATCTTAATATCGGTACAAAAAATTTGTTTAAGGAAAACCAACATCTAATATTATTTTTATAGATACTTATATAAAAACCGATAGCCAAATACAAGTTTTACTAATATATTATAATATAAAAGTACGTAGGTACGTGTACTTATATAAGTTGTGTAAATGTTATTGAACAAAAAGAATTTAATATGGAGCTTCTGTGGGTCAGTATTTTAAAAGTATAAGGTTGTAATGTTGAGTGTGTTTATATTATATTACTTTATATTAGCACAGTCGAAACAAATGTCATTGATTCCATCCATTCAAATTGTTTCCCTCACTAGGTCAAGAATCACAATAATATAAATTATACTCTCACAAACACAGCGATACATTCACTATTTCAATTCAATTATCACATTTTTATCGATACAAAACTTATAAGTAAATTTTTGATACCTTTATCGTTTTCGGCAGTGATATCGATCGGTGCCGTGAAATACGAATTCGCGACTTGTTAATATTTATTCGCACGTGCGCGTACGCCGGAGCTCTCGGCCGAAATTGTGTGAATCTACCGGCACGAGTATCAACTATCAACTTATCGAGTTGTATTTAAGTACTAAGTAGTCGTATACTATGTAGTGTGTCTTCTATGAGCATATTTCAATACGGCCTCGACCTTGCTTGATATTTACCGCCATAGAATTTAAATATTCAAATATTCATTGAATGTTTTATTTTATATGAGATCATGTTATATATTACTGTGTTATTAAGTAGGTCACGTCGACACATTGAGAAAGTTCCGCGCGAACCATCCCTTTGGATATTTTTTTTTCACTGCTAAGTATTTTATTTATTATGATTAAGTTTTGACCTGAAATTGTGGTTTGATAGTATCAAGTACAAGTCTCCCCAAGATATCTACGACCCTGTTCGAATTAATTTTATTTTAAATACCACTACGTTTACTTATTAATAGTCTTATTAGACAGTATCTGTACATACATCAAAGATGAATAAAGATGTTTCGTATTACGAGTCACTTTACACAAATTATATGAGTTTTCTGATGATTTCGGCTGTCTCATGTGACTCAAGAACGGCTCGACAGATCTTGATGAAAATTGCTAGGAAGAAAGTTAATTATTAAAACTGGTATAGGTCAAGTCAATCCTTCCGGAACCTCTAGGTCGCTCCGAGGTTGCTGCGAATAGTTGGTCAGCTCAGTAACAAAAATTATGTTTCGAAGGATTGAAAGCGGGATAAATCTGCGCCAACTTGTGCGAGTCCGAACTTCTGTATCTGTATCTGTCTTATTAATAAAATTTATTCCCAGTTTAAAATTACTTCTGCATGTCATGTAGTTCTGTCTGTGACAAAGGAACGATAAGTTTTAATCTTGGAATAAATTTACTTCGCGTTTCTTAATAACACAGTGTAAGTATTCCATCTGCATTTAGAATAATGCTATTATTGTATTTATTGCCTTCTTTTATCATTGTTCGGCGATATGGGTCTAAAGTGTGCATGGAATACATTAATTTTATTAATTCATTCATTTATTTATTATTAACCAACTTCAAAAATGGAAGAGGTTCTCAAGTTGACACGCTTTTTATTAGCTTCACCTGTATGTATATTTGTTTGTAATCGACTCATTCTTGCGCGATTTTGAACTACTTTAAACGGCCAGTTTTCGTTCAAACTTCGTAGATTTGTCGAGGACCGATGACAATACATTAATTTGATAAAATTATTCCATATTTCAATTTGCAAAATAAGATTTTTGTTATTTTATATATTTTTTCATCTATCTTTTCGATAAGGCAGGAATTGATGTTCATTTTAAATTTCAACCATTATCTTTTCAACCAAAGCGTGTTTTTTAGTTTTTTTAAACTACTTTCATGTCTTTGTTGTCTCCGTCGTAACTCGACCATTTTATAAAATTGCATTGTCAGTTGGATGAATGTACCTGCGGATTGATATTTCGAATTGGATTATAGAATACCTGACTAATTATAGGAACTCCCCAAATTATGTAACTTTAGTAATTAATTAAAACAATTTTATACAATAACTATCATTTGTGAAATAGAACTGATTAAATTAATTATAATATGAGTATTTCGGTGATTATAAGGTTGTCAAGTTGAACCCATGTACCTTAGCGTGTTTGGATTTATTGGAATTGTTTTGAATTCCACAAAGTGAGCAAAAAAACCACTTAAAAATAATAGATTGTTTAGATTGACACACACACACACACGCACACACACACAAACAGGACTTTTCTTACAGGACAGGCTATGTCTAGGTGTTAGGGACCAAATTAGGGCTCCCGCAATTCAATTTCGGTATTTGCGGGATTACGAATTTTCAATCCCGCGGGATCTCGGTATTTGCGGAATCCCGCATATTGAAAATATGCACACTCAAGGCAAATAAAACAATGAATTAATCAACTCCACATTAATTACTATTAAAATGAGATCAATCAAATTATAGCGTTTTTTTTCACAAAAAAGAAACAATAATAAATTCTCTATAAAAAAAACAAACTATATCTTTTTCAAAAAATACACAAAGAAAATTAAAAAATCAACCAAAAAAATACACGTTTTAACCTGATAAATTCTTACTTAATTATTAAGATTGTCAGCTTTTATTTTTAACTGAAAATGTTGCCGAAGGAAACAACATGTCCTATAGCTACTATTTTTCAGTCCCGCGGATCCCGCAGGAAACCCTAGACCAAATGTTCTTTAATAATATGGGATAAAGTGTTCGTATGGAATAAAATAAATATTTAATACGTTTCCTTATTAGCAATTATTGGGATTGAGCTTACTATCTATTGTAAATTACATCGTGTAGCCCATCTAGCCACAAGGAGAGATGAACAAACATACCAATATTGATCATGAGTCATCCCGACGGTTTGCTTAGTGGTTCGAGTACTGGGTTGTATCCTTAGAGGCGCGGGTTCATTCTCCATAAATCCATGAAGTGATTAACATTTTTGTAAGTTGTGTACAGTTTCAGTTTGCAATTGTATAATCTATTATTATTATATGAGCGTCATTCTTTTAAGAGGGACAGTGCAGGCAATAGTTAAATTCTGGACTTACAGTATTAAGTACGGCATAAAATATTCCTTCCACAAAATTATTATTTTTTTGCAATTCTCACAAGATACACACAGCCTAGAACCAGATTATAATTGAAATAGTAATGACACAGTGCAATATTGTACAGAAATTGTTTTTATTTTTTTATTAGAGTTCAAGAATTGTTGTTATTTTTTCTTCATCCATTCCCGCTGTTTGTTTTCGTATATTCCGGTGGTAGTGATTCAATTGACATATTTGAAAGGAATCAATTTGGATAAAATAAGTGCCTTTTGTGACTTTGAAAAACTAACTACCTACTTCAATATAAAATGTTAAATACTTTGTGTAATTCATTTGTTATCGTTTTCATTTTGCAATACATAAGTAAACCTACCACTTTTTTTTTTTAATGAAACGCTGTAGAGATGCCATGAGAGTGGCGCTTACGGTATACGCCTTCTCTCACAGCCTTCTGATTGTAGTATTTTTATTTTTATGTGGAAGTTGGATGGAATTTTTGTGTGGAAGAAGGAATAATGGAACAAAATATGATGCAGACATAGAATGTTTTGAGTCACACAATAGGTGTGGTTCATTTGTTTTATACTAGATTACATATAATATATCTTATGATTGAATGGGGCCTTCCCGGTATTTTTTATATATTTTTTTTATTATTATAATTATTTTTTTTTTATTTTTTACATTTACTTTTTCCTTTGTTTATTCTTTGTTTTTTTTTTCCCGGGAAGGCATAAGAAATAAAAACTTAATACTTAAATTATGCAGACATAAACCTACCACTTAAAATTGTGATATAATATATCTATATCATATTTTATTAACTGCAAATTAATATTCAGCTAAAAAAAATGATAGAGACAAGTGGAGAAAGCCTTAGAGGAGGTCTTTGTCGAAAGACAAGCTATTACAAGGAGAGAACAACCGAATGCCAACGATAGATTGATAGTTTAAGTTACTGATATTTTATTACCTCTATTAAAATTTTAATATGATATGTTAATTAAGTTTATTTTATTTTTTATAATATTCAGCTATGCTTCCAGGGCCTCCCTGACTTTAAAGAGGTTCATTGATTTATCTTAGCCCCTTGCACATATACTATACTATAATTCCTTTGTTTCACAGATAAGGCCTACGTTTTTGATCGGCATCCAGTTCAGTACGCAAGAGTCCCTGAGCGGAGAACTAACAAAGGAAAGTATAACGATGCTGCAGCAGAGGTTTAATGACCTGAATAACATTGCTGAGCCAGAACCGGAAGGCAGGGCACAGAACATCATGCAGGGATATGTGTTATCGCAGGCCGTTTCTGATAAGGTATTCATTGTACTTATTTGAGATTTTTTTCAATGCATTTAGGTTAATGATACTGACTCATACTTACATGCAATGAAAACATATACCCACCTACCTATATGTACACACTATATAATATATAAGGCCATATCATTCGCAGTCTGATAGCGGGGCAGCAAAAGTGTGCTTATTATGCCGATAGGTTATGGTAAGGTAAGTAAGCGTAAAAGGATAGATTTGTCTTACCTCTAGTAAGTTAAACTGAGGACAGATAGGTTATTGAAGTTTGATGTTTTCACCAGTGGGAGGCTCCTTTGCACAGGATGCCGGCTAGATTATGGGTACCACAACGGCGCCTATTTCTGCCGTGAAGCAGTAATGTGTAAGCATTACTGTGTTCCGGTCTGAAGGGGTCGCCGTAGCTTGTGAAATTACTGGGCAAATGAGACTTAACAACTTATGTCTCAAGGTGACGAGCGCAGTTGTGGTGCCGCTCAGAATTTTTGGGTCTTTCAAGAATCCTGAGCGGCACTGCATTGTAATGGGTAGGGCGTATCAATTACTATAAGGTGAACGTCTGGCTCGTCTCGTCCCTTATTTTCATAAAAAAAAGAAAAGAAAACGGCCGTTAGTCTTCAATTGTTACTAATGAATAAGTATTTTAACCTTTTAATATGACTCGTATGCCCTTCGCCCTATGGGCAAGATCACTGCCATGTATTAACGCCTCAAATCTTTCTAAAAGGAGGGCAACGTTAGTTAGTTGTTTAAACAATATGCGTCGGTAATGTCTTACGACCGCGTGAACAACGCTCGTTTGTAAAAAGTAATAGTAGGTACAGGTGCATCGCTATTTTGTGATGGACTCTACCGCATTTAATTATCAATTATAAATAAATACTTGAATTTGAACTGCAGCCGTTGCTTCTTTGGTGAAATGTGAATAAGTAAATTGCACTCACTACCTCTTATCTCCATTTATTGAATCTTTTGAGTTTTAATTTAAAATGATTACGTTAATCTATTTTGAAATGATAACGTAATGACCTAGTAGTATAGGACCGATATGAAATTATTAATTGAAACAATTATGATGTTCAAGAACCATTGAAGAATCGCGAAATGGTAAAATATGGGCTCTCAATACGCGTTGTGTCGAAGTGTATAAGTTTCCAGAAATATAATTAACTAGCTGATCCGACAGACGTTGTTCTGTACATAATAAATAATATACTGTTTTTTATGGATTTGTCAACAATATTTCATAACATCAAGAATGATTTCGTAACATATGCTCCTTGCTGTTATAATGAAATTGTTTCACAGCAGAACTGTCAAACCGTGCGTCAATAAATTCTCTCACAGAAAATATGTCCATACAAAACAAATATTGGAAATAAAAATAATTATGGGTACCAAATCGAAATAAGAAGTATCCTATCTCTCAAGTTGGACTAAACTGCACGCCATGAAGTAATCCCCATTATAATCCGTTCATTAGTTTAGGAGTCCATCGCGGATAAACAACGTGTCACGTAATTTATATATATTAAGATTAATTGAAAGACACCGACATGGCCTAGATGGTAGCAAAACATAAGTGGCAGTGGCACATAGCCCGAACGACAGGTTTTTTACACAGAATGAGCTTCTTCGTTGTGGCAGTAGTCCTCGAATGGCGACCACGTACCTGATGATGGTAGGCCCCTACAAGATAGACCGACGACCTGGTCAAGATCACCGGAATAGGTTGGATGAGGGCAGCGCAGGACCGATCGTCATTGCAATCTTTTGGAGTGGCCTTTGTGCAGCAGTGGACCGTCTTCCGCGTGAAATGATGTTGAAAAAGAATGAATTGTAATTTATAAAATATTTTTAAACTATATTCGAAATCATTTATTTATTATTATAATACTTACATAATTGTCAAAAAAGAAAATTATTATTTGCGAAACAGTAGAGATTTTTTTATATAAAATATTTGATTTTAACATAATTGTTACTGTTTGTGTTTGGAAGATGCAAAAACATAATAATATACGTATTTCAGTCGGTTGCTGATTGTGTGGAGTCCCTAATAGGAACATACCTTCTAAGCGGGGGCATTGAAGCGGCCGTCAAAGTCCTGGAATGGATGAACGTGATCCCGGCAAAGGTAAAATTTATCCATTAAATCATAATATATTGAAATAATTAGTCTTTTTATTGATATACTTACATTCTAGAACAAACAAAGGAGTATATCTCTAAATCCGACAATTCACTTAAACGTTATAAGCGTAGGTATAGTCTAGAAATATACTTGTTTGTTTAAATAAAATCAAGCGAGTAGTTTTGAAGTTAAGTTAATTTCGTTACATCATAACATCGCACGCCGCTCAGAGGCCCGCTTTCACCATAAGTGAGAGAGTCCACGCTCCGCAGCGCCTAACTAAGCAACTTAATGTTTCCGAAACTGTTAGTTTTAAATTTCTGATGGTGGGTATTTTTAGGGTGTTGGGACGGAACAGTTCGGCCCTTTAAAGAATAAGTTCTCCATATTTTTATTTTTCTCTCACAATCACGTGGTTAGTATACACAGGTCACAGTTTATTAATATCGATATTAGGCCATTTTTTGTGAGTAACTGAGGGATAGTTTCAAATTTTATCGGAATGGGTTTGACTAGTTTTGAAATCTACCAGTAATGGAATTCCATACTAGTTTGCCTATTCGAATAGCACGGAATAGTGGCCTCAGGTTGCTCACAGAAGGTTTTCAATATCGTTGCCGTTTGTCATTAAAACGCATTACATTTTATAGTAAATACTAGCCGTTCCCGCCTGCTTCGCTGTGCGAATTTAAAAGGAAATAAATTAATAAAGGAACGTTGTAATTCGAAAAATAAGTAACCATAAATCATTTAGGATAAATTTCGCATCGAATGGTGGTAGTTTCATGTCGATACGATCAGTGGTTTAAGCGTTAAATGAGCCTCAAATAAAGGCCATTTTCATTATATTATATACGAGTATATAGATTAATTGAAGAAATAGAAAATACATTAATTGAAATTTTTAGGACAACTTCATGAGTTATCTGACGAAACGGGTGCCAAGTGTGTTAGATAAAGTATCTGTGGAAGAAATTAATCGAGTGCTTAACAATACCAGAGATGACGTCGAGAAGATCATTAACTATAAATTTAAGGATCCATCTTTATTGCTCGAGGTAAACATTTACCCCCTTATTCACAATAGTTTGCTAACTTAAAGCATTGCTAATTCTCACTTTGTCTTCTTCTATTGACCTAAGTCAGAATGTGAAAAAACACTCCTAAGCGGCTGTTTAAAGTTAGCGGACCATTATGAATAAGGGGGTTACTATTATTAGCTAATGTCAAGCGCAGTTGACTTTTTAACGACTCGTCAATCAAAATCGGATATAGTAACTATAGATTCGCTTTCTTTTTCTATCTTGCTGTATCTCCGTTAGCGATGTTGTACGCTCGGACCCCTTTTTTGTCTCGTATGTTATAAGTATATGCTATAAACTGAGTTTTAAATACGCAATGTTTTTTTCACATTACATATTTTAATGCTTATACATTAATGTATAAGTACCCCTATTCAATCTGGTTTCCTCTAGTTTGATGCATTTTTCCATTTCCATTAACCATTCCCATACAGCTGTTGCTATGACATCGATATAACATTGTTTAACGGGTCGTCCTATACATTTTCCCCTTTTGTTTCTTTCCATTTCATCAATTTCCCTCTACACCACTTACCACCATTAATTTTATTTTATTTTCATAGGGTTGCTAACAGCGATCAATAAAAAATATATATATATATATATCTACATGTCTACGTTTGCGCCAATTTAAAGCCTCTACAAATGGAGTATTTATTATATATTTATTCATCCTATGACAATTGGCTTCTTGCCTATTGTGAAACGGGCTCTTAGTGTTCCTTGGGGTCATGTTCTGGACACGTTATGCTCCGAGGCCAGACCATATTAAGATTAGATAGGACCTGGATACTAAAAAAGGAATAAAGGGCAAATATATCCATCGACTTCATAGGAATAAAGGGCAAATATATCCATCGACTTCATGCCTCATGGACAAGAACCATTCATAATGATATGTTGTTGGTAGGCTGAACTTTATTTCTAATGCAAAATCAAGGTTTTGATAAGAGATACGGATCAACTCTCAAGTTCCAACTGTCTTAATACCATTTATAGTATTAATTGAAACTATTAGAAATATTTTCCAAACACAAACATTAGCCGTTCCTTCAAATTCAAATCCATTACCGTATGCGACTTCTCTGGTCCGTACCAGACTTGGCTATCCATTTGGCCACACGTACCTACACTGAAATTCTTCTTCTTAGTCGGGCACTCTTGTCTAAGTGGTCGTGGTTGCGCTGACGAGGTACATGGTGGGGTGTTCGATGGGTCAATATCCTTTCTGAGGTTAGATCTCCTGGCGATGTGCTTCCATTTTTGACGGTTAGTGGCGTTGCGAGTACACTGGACCATGATGGACTCAGTAGCCTTTTTGATGGCGTCTATCCAGCGATCGACCGCGTGCTCTCTTGCCTTCAACCTGGCCCTGAACTACCAGTCTCTCCATCGAGTTCTCATTTCTAGAGACACTGAAATGCTAAAGTTTTAATCCTAAATTAAGTAAAAAAAAGATTTTAGTCCTTGCTGATGTATAAATTAAATGTTTAAAATAAATTTTATGCTATTTGCTTCTTTATTATTTTTTAATTCGTACGATTTATAAAAAAACTCAGTCAAGCTTTAATTTTGCCAAATCTCACAGTTTGTTATTTGCAGGCATTGTCGCATCCGTCGTATATACGGAACAGATACACGGGTTCGTACGAGCGGCTAGAATTTCTGGGCGACGCGATATTGGACTTTTTGATTACTTCGCACATATTCGAGAATTTCGGCGACATGACTCCGGGCGATTTGACCGATTTGAGGTCGGCCCTAGTCAATAATGTTACATTCGCCGCTTATGTTGTGAAACTCAACTTACACAAGTAAGTCTTTTTCCTTTTTATATCTTCAGGGTTTTATAATTTGCAATTTAACCTCGGATTTTCACTAAACGATTTTGCTGCCAAGATTATCTATAATAACAGGCCAGGAATATTAGTTGAGTGTGCGTGACAAGCTACGTCTTACACTCGCGATTTCTATGCCACATTGTGTTAGTGTGCGTGCATTGCTCAAAATATAGGTTAACTCTAAACTAAATTTTTTCGACGTTTTCACAGCTGTCATAGCCTATCTAGACGTATAAATGACCTAAGATATTAACAGTAAGAATTTAGTTCAGTTTATCGTCCACTTCCTCGGAAAGTGACCTCGTTGTGTGACAACTGTGCCAAAAGGTGCTCATTGGCTCTTCTAAATATGATAATATTAATATTTGTATATGTATAATAGGTTCCTATGCTACGACATGAACCCAGCGCTCTGTAACGCGATAATCGCATTCGCTGAACACCAGGAGCAGAGACAACACGATATCATCGGCGACGTACAATATTCGATAGACGAAGAAGAATGTCAGATTGCTGAGTACGTCGATGTGCCCAAGGTAAAATATCACAATTATTGCAATAATTTCTTTCCAATAACATAACATGGTAATACCATACGCCATTCGCGTTACAGCGATATCGTTCAAGCTGTATAGCTGTAATTGGTAACATAAGATTTGAGATTAGGCTCGTACAGATCTTACGATATTTTGAAGTTATATAACTTTATTTTTAATATGCCACTACTACATTGATAAGTGAAATGTATCGTTTTCGTTATATTAAAGTTCTGTTTTTTTTTTTGTTATGTTTTGATGAAACCGTAAAATAACATTGTATATTTTCTCACGTAGATCTGCTTCAACTTCATCTTCCATTTTGTTATCGGAATATTTATAAACTACTACAAATTTATAATGAAATAATCTTTAAAGTTTTCATACGTACGGAGATTATGACAACTTAAGACCCATCTCTTGATTTTTTTCTCATGTGCGTTTTATTTACGGGTGATTGTTAGAGACGAGCTGTCTTCTATGCCCCGCGCCTTGCCCCGCATATATAAGGCGCGGACTTTCTGACTGTGCAAATTAGTGACGTTTCGGTCAAACTATATCAGGGAACCCCTGACTGTTTTGGGAATGAGACTACTTTTCCAAAATATACTGATTTCTAATTCCCAATGCCAAGTTAGTTTAAAAATCCTGTCTCTCTCATATTTACTATTTTCTTGTGCATGCTTATTGACTTGTTGAGTTGTTAAAAAGTACAATACGATATGATACTTCCTACTTTATTAGTCATTCTTATACCAAGTTGGTGCACATAACACAGCATGTACAGTATCTTCAAAGTTTTAAATGAGAACTCGTGTTAATTAATGGGGCGGATTTGTAGATTTCATCAATTTTCAAAATCAGTTTTCGTTTATGTCGACCCCTAAACCGAGAAGATTTTTCAGAGTACGTTAATAAAACATTGTACTTTTAAAATTTATTATTAAATGAACTTAATCAAAACGCCATCATAATATTATTGATTTTCTATAAAATTCTTTAAAAACACCCAAACACACATGTCTCAATTAGAAATGAGATGCATTTGAATGCGATAATAAGGATACAATTTTATTGATACATTCAATCTTTATAACGTCAAATAAATTTATCAAGATGTGTATTTTTTGTTTGTTGTCTCAGAACTCCTCAATTTATAGACCAATTTGGAAAAAATACTTCCCGATTGGTCTCATTGCCAAAATACTCCTGCCCTGAATCGCATGCTATTTAAAAAGGTGAAAATACTAAGCATTATTTTTTGTCTCTGTCCAAATCAAATAGTCATAAACAAAGCGCTAGTTAATACTTATGTGGTGTCAAAGTGAAATAGCGATGTCACATCGTATTGTAGTGGAGTGAAGAACTTCGGGAGCACCTCGTGTGCAGCGAGCTTTTCTTTGAATTAGGATTAAAAGCTGACACCTTTTTGAAGTCACCTGAATTGGCAGAAAATAGTACCTAATAATGTTCACCAACTACTACACTATTAAATATTCTTCACTTTACTCAACTTGGGTGAACTTCCGTAGTAATAAAGAAGCCCGGAGTGTTCATAGTAAAAAGCGCCATCTATTAAGGAGTATTAATTATTATACCCAATTTAAAAAAGGCTAAGTTGCCGATCAGTTGTAGAATATGAGATAAGACGATTAACGTATTAAGATTTTATTTGATGCAAATAATTTTGTAATAATGTCTGTTCGTGGTTCTGAACTTAGGCCTATCATAAAGGAAATAGTGTGAGTATCTGCTATATTATAATATGTATTTTGTAGCTATTATTGGGAAAATTTTCACACAAAAACATTGATTACAAACGGCAATGGCGCTTCCTAAATTCCAATAGCTACAAATCTATTAAAGTCAGGCAGAATGAAACTTACTGGTGGTGACTGGTTGCACTTTTACAACTTAAATCTTAAAACGTCTGCTCTCTACAAGATCGTGCATACATGACGCAACTGTGTCTTATGCGCATGTCCCAACTATAACTAAATATAGTACAAGTTAATAACATATTAACTAATAAAAATAATAATGTTGCTGACACACGTAGGTAATAAAACAATTAAAACGTTCACCACGGCCAAATTATACAAAATGTTCGGACTTTCCGTGCCTTGCTAGTTCCGTGCATTCTTTATATCTACATAGGGAGCCCCCCCATCTGATGACTAGGTCATGCACGGGGTATAACAAAATCTGATGACTGAAGTCTGAACCATACATTGGATCTACTGCCAATTCATTTACTTGTCCATTCGATGGCATTCAATACTTTTAATATTTTCAGACCCTAAGTGACGTATTTGAGTCGCTCACTGGCGCTATATACTTGGACAGCGGCGGTGACTTGAGCGCAGTATGGCAAGTCGTGTACCGTATTATGTGGAAAGAAATCAATTCATTCTCGACGAACATTCCCAAACAACCTGTCAGGGTGCTCTACGAAGAGAAGTTCGCCTGTCCCGTTTTTGGGTAAGACAATGTTTTATTATTTTTTTGTGACAAACCGATCTCCTGATAGATAAACAGAGCATCTTCTGGCCATAATGTGTAAATATGATCTAAGTCCTGTCTTATAATAATTGTGGATAGTAAGTGACAAAATATTTTATCACCTATTGAGACGCCTTCTGGGCCCTCGTTTCAAGTGGGCAAATATTACAGCAGCACGCATTCTGTTCAAATTGGAACACAACACTTAACACCGCTGTTTTCCAGCAGAAATAGGGTGACAGTTCTGAACCTTGACTAAAACTGCTCTTCAATTTTAAATGAACTGCGACCCAATATTCAAGCGAAAGTTTAAAAAAATTACCTTAGAGGATAATATAAATCTTATTACCTATAATTTTGTTTATAGTATCTCTTAATTTTGTTTGCAAAAATAGTCAATAATAAAATAAGTCCATACCTTTGGCCACTTGCCTATATCTTTATCTAATTATAAAATTGACTCTATTACTGTACACATTCGGAGTTAAACCCTAAGTTTATGGTTATTTATATTTAGAATAAACGAGAAATATAAGATATTACTTTGTCCAAATTTTAATATGAAAAACAATCGTTTCAGGGAAGCTAAATTGTTAGAAACAAACATTTCGAGAGTGATGATGCCCGTAACGTTCACTAAAAGTGGTCGCAGGCACTCGGTCTACGGAGTTGGGCACAACAAGAGTCAAGCGAAACGAGCAGCTGCCAAATTAGCACTTAAAATACTCGCTGTTTAACATCATTTTCCTTGACATAATATATATTTTTGTTTTATTAATTTTAGATAAGATATATATTTATACTTTTCGGGGCGTTCCTTCACAATGCGGTTCTCAAGTTGTACGAAAAAGAGTGTTCCTGTGGAGGAACGCCACACGTCTAGATGGGTGAGGATGAGAGTCAAGTTTGGATTTTAATTTTATAATTGAATTTATTATTTGTTTTATATTATAATTGTTTCGTGAATTCTATATTTTTTCTCATAATGAAAATGCACGACGATTAATAAAAAATATTATATCTCTCTATTTATAATGTAAGTTTTATCTAACCACGAGAAAATATCTGAAATGTCAAGAAATGTTCAATGCCTGTGACATAATTAATAACATTCACATGACTCGATATTTTTATTGTTAAAATATTATTATAAATATAAAATATATAGAATTGGATAGTAGTCATTTATATAATTTTAATTTACGTCTCAAATATAAAGATTATAAGATTGAATCGGAATGTGAATTTAATATATGCGGAAGTGTGTTGTTATTAAACTTCTTAGATCATTTATGCGTGTAGATAGACTATGACAGCTGTGAAAACGCCGGAAAAAATAGAGGATGACAGTTAACCTCTATTTTGAGCAATGCAAGCACACTATACTAATATTCCTGGCCTGTTTTTATCAGTTGATGTTAGCAGCAAGAGACTCTATCTAGACGTATAAATTATCTTAGGTTATATTATGTTTAATGTAGTGGATGTGTATTTTATGCCTATAAGTTGTTTGGCATTAGGGTTATCATTATAACCACCACGCACACGTATAGCCTCAAAAGATTTTTGCACCCTCGAGAACCTCGGCTACGATTTCCATATTGTTGAAATCATAATTTTGCATGGCGGCCATCTTGGATTTCAAAAATGATCCCAAATTCGTTCTCTGCACCCTCGAGAACCTCGGCTACGATTTCCATATTGTTGAAATCATAATTTTGCATGGCGGCCATCTTGGATTTCAAAAATGATCCCAAATTCGTTCTCTGCACCCTCGAGAACCTCGGCTACGATTTCCATATTGTTGAAATCATAATTTTGCATGGCGGCCATCTTGGATTTCAAAAATGATCCCAAATTCGTTCTCTGCACCCTCGAGAACCTCGGCTACGATTTCCATATTGTTGAAATCATAATTTTGCATGGCGGCCATCTTGGATTTCAAAAATGATCCCAAATTCGTTCTCTGCACCCTCGAGAACCTCGGTTATAGCAGGGAACGGCGCCTCTATCGTCTCGCTTGATCGAGTTTAAAAAAACAACGATTCTAAAGAACTTCTTTACTTACACTTCAGAAATTGTTGCAACAATAATTAAAAACGTGATGTTTGTATTAAATTCTTAATTTATATTTTATTTCTTCTTTTTTATTACATATAATCTAGTATTTTTTACAATTTACTGATTTAGGGAAATGTCTATTCACTTGCAACATTATTTGGCTGTCTGTGTGCGTGTTGGTGAATGTAAGTACGTGACACTCATGTCACGTGACATTAATTTTGTTACTTCTATGTTGACAGGAACTATGAATGAAATTATCGTTCTGAGCGTTATTATTCTATGTGAGAGAATGAAAAATCTATAATTTTCTATGTTCTTGTATCCTAGAAGTGAGGGTTATCACTTTAAAAACATAATAAATTGTCAAGATTTCCAAGAGCGACATCTCAAGTCAATTTTCTAATATGCAAATATTGGGGTTGAGGAGGTTATCAACTCTAAAGTAGATCCTGTAGATGAAGCCACAACCTGAGAGTTGAACAAAGCATACAAGATTTTATGACGATACGTCACTCGAACGTTTAGCTCAGTTGGTTAGAGAACTGGCACGAAACGCCAGAGGTCCTGGGTTCGAGTCCCGCATCGTTCATAAATGTTAAATAAATCATTATTTAGGTTTATGATGAACGAATTTATGTAGATCTATATGACATGTCCTTCCATTCCTGTATTGTGTTAAAATATATTACATTTATTAATAAGGTGTTTTTATTTAGAATCCAGTCCATCCAACTCTTATTTTGGGTGGAGAAGACTAAAAGTAAATATTTATCGACTACTTAGTAAAAATACCAAAATTTAAGTACATAATTATTACACACCGATACAATTTTTATTGCGCGGACGCATGGATTACATGCTGATTACGAGGCGCGGAAGGAGGAAGGTACCACTGACCTTGCGTTTAAATAATGAAAAAATAGTGCAGTGCGGTGATGTGTCCACATTTTATCTATAGGAAAACCGTTTAAAGTTTTAAACAATTATTACAAAATTAGAAGGACAATCGAGTACGAAGTTCTCTCCTAAACACTTGTTAGTGTCTCATCACTCACTGTAGAACTGGTTCTAGGCTGGCCTAGCGAAACTTGCAGTGATTGACAGATGACGTCTATAACCTTGTAAAAAACGGAAATAGCCGAAATCCACTACAGTTTAAGCAACTGTTTGCTTTCAAACTTAGCCGGTTTATACTTCGTCGCCATATTGTAATTACTATTTCAAACTTGTCAAATCTCACTGCACGTTTCATATTAAAGTAAAGTTCAAATTTTACTCAGATAGTCCCGCGCCTTATTACGTAGTATTTACATCCTCTTTGTTTAGAGCCAATAAAACTGCCGAACGGTTCGGGCACTGTCCTATGTATAAATCTGAGCGGACATAAAATGTAGATAATATGAAAATCTAAAGACTTGATAGCTATATATTTTCTAATAAAGTTTTATAAACTACATTTGTTTTATTTCTGATTATATAAATCCTTATCATTTTCAGAGGAATCAGTGGGAGGCTCTTTTGCACAGGATGCCGGCTAGACTGAGTACTACAACGGCGCCTTTTTCTGCCGTGAAGTAGTAATGTGTAAATATTATTGTATTTCGGTCTGAAGGGTAGGTAGGTAGGTCGGTAGCTAGTCAAATTACTAGGCAAATGAGACTTAAACATCTTGTCTCAAGGTGACGAGCGCAATTGTAGTGCCGTTCAGAATTTTTGAGGTTTTTCAAGAATCCTGAGTGGCACTGCATTGCGCAGGTCGTATCAATTATCATTAGCTAAATGTCTTGCACGGAATTTTTAATGCATCGTTGCTCAATGTAACGTTAAAAAAATGATACATATTTGGTGCATATTTAGATTACAATATTTTATGTTAAGTCATCGAAGAAGAATAATCTGCCACTGAAAGTAGAAGAAGTCTAACCAAGGCTTGAATGGTATCGTCGTTTCTCTTTGTTGTAGCTTCCAGGAAACAAATATTAGGACTTAATTCAAAAATTTAATATTAAGTTTTATTTTGTTTAGGGCTTGGCACCGACTTAAAACTTATCAATAGCACATACAAATAATAGTACTTTACTAATGTTTGCCTAAGAGGTGTATAAAATTAAATTTTTAGTTATTTGATACATTTCAGTTTTTGAAGTCGGTTTCTTTAAATGTAGTTATTTTTTTACTTTTTAGTGTCAGTTAATAATAATAATATATAATCAATCTGAATGAAAACTCCTAAAAAAGCCATACAAAAATTATTATATCATCCACGTAAACAAAAATTTTCATAAAATGGAAACTACTGAGCCAAACTATGTAAAATTTTTATGGGGCCAAATGGCATCTGTTGCGCATTGAACAAAAGAAGAATTACGTAAATCGAATAATAATTCTTAGAGTAATCGGTGTACATACATAAAAAAAATAGTGATCGAATTGAGAACCTCCTCCTTTTTGAAGTCGGTTAAAAATAAGGTACGAGGGAGCACGATACGAATTTAACGGCGATGAAGTCGTGAGCAGAAGCTAGTTCAACTATAATTTTGTGGTTTGTTAAATATCATCTAAACATTATTCTTTGTGGAAAACAAAATAGACCAAATAGATGGAGGGTGGGCTGCCCTACATTAATGCCTACAATAAATCAATTCCGGATGTGTCGATGTCGACACGTTCATGTGAACACATTTGAGGGTTGGAAATCAACATTTACAACTTCATCGTTTCTCATTTCTATTACTTATTACAATATAAGTATTTAAAGCTAAGGAACAAAAATACTCAAACGTCAAATACTCAATACCTCACACGAGTATGTCAAAAAATAGATGTAAATTAAACTAAAAACAAGAGTTATTGAGTACAGTAGATGCATCAATCGACACACCGTAAATAAATAGAGGTATTATGAGAGCATTTTATTAGCGATTTGAAAAAATATGAGGCAGAGTTTCTGGTAACAGGATCATCCAGCCACCACAAGTAGCGCCTGTTCACGAGCATGACACATCGACCAGCCATCGTCTCCCTAGAACCAAATTTGAGGGAAGGGTACAACCCATCCCACTTACGCCGCCGCCACAAGCAGTGACATTTAAGAATCGTAGTCCAAGAGAAAAGTCCTGTTTGTTTCGCGTCATTGATAAGTTGAAGTCAAGAGTTATACATACAAAGAAACAGCAGACAAATTCTCATTTCTAAAAACGGAAGTTGCCAATGAAATTATGTTCCAATCAAACATTACAACAAGTACAATAATTATTAGGATTGTTTCCAGCTTCATTAATATGGTAATAATCATAAATATTATAATAATTGTAGAAAATAATACACGACGATAAAAATTAGAATCAGCTGCAGCTCTCCTTTATGTTGACACAGCCCTGCGTACCTATATTTTTTACGCCTTATGGCTAATAGTATCGAACTCAGTATAAAGGTCTTTGCAAGATTTTAAAATTACTATTTCATTAACAATTTCTCTACAAATAAAATATGAAGTGTGAATACTAACATCACCGCACTGCGCGATGAATCCGTTATTTACGTAAAAAAAAGCGTCGCAAGGTCCGTATGTCGACCTCCCTACTCAACCGATTAGCGTGTAGACTGTAGACAAATTGTAAGTAGAAATATTTAGTCAGTAATGCATGATATGGAGCTATAATTGTGAGAAGCTTCGTCATACTCGCTTAACAAACTTACATTAGTTTTTTTTCTTCCGATCTTTAACGTGTCTTTCACCCACCCCCTGGAAGCTTTTCTTTTGCGTGCGCAATTTTTCACAACAATCGACGAGCGATTTGTAATAAGAAAGACTAGATAAGAGTGTTACTCGCTCTAATCTAGTCTAACTTGTGGATATTAAAAGGCATAAAGGCATTTATTTTCTCAAAATTGATTCCTTTAGAATTCTTTTTGATGTCATTTCTTATACTACTAGATACTACTACCGCTTCTGAAACAAATGGCGCTCTGAGGGAGAAGAAGCGGCGCAAGAAACTCTCCCAGCATTCTTTTTGCTCTTTTCAATAAAAATATACAATATTGTACAGTCATTTCTATCGCTATAAAATAATCACAATCTAGTCCCAGG
Source organism: Leptidea sinapis (assembly GCF_905404315.1). NCBI lineage: Eukaryota > Metazoa > Arthropoda > Insecta > Lepidoptera > Pieridae > Leptidea > Leptidea sinapis. The sequence continues at coordinate 5,292,023 of NC_066299.1, forward strand.
CTGTCCGATCATTTAGATATTCAGCAGTGGAGTAATAGGATTTACGACAGAGCCATTTTTTTATAAAACATTTAAATTTATTTATAGATAATGCCTGAACAGTGGCTGGGACTTTATTGTAGAAGTGTATACATTTACCCTTAAAGCTATTATGTATCTTATGAAGCCTACTAGAATTAGTTACCAGCAATCCCTTATTTCTAGTGTTATAATAATGAAAATCACTATTAAGAGCAAAAAGGTGACGATTTTTGTGAACATATATTAAATTTTCATATATGTACTGACAATGAACAGTCATAATATTTATTTCTTTAAATTTTTCTTTGAGAGACTGTCTATAACCAAGCTGATATATAGCACGAACAGCTCTCTTTTGCAGTGCAAAACACTATATCAATGTCAGCAGCAAGACCCCATAGTAATATACCGTACGTCATGATGATGTGAAAATAACTAAAGTACACTAATCGAGCGGTCGCAACATTCGTGTACTCTCTAGTTTTTCTAACTGCATATGCCGCAGAGCTGAGTCCATCTGCTAGATGGGTAATATGTGGACCCCACTGAAGCTTTTTATCTAACGTGATACCCAAGAAGACCGTAGTGCCCACAAGTTCCAATCTCTGGTCATTTATAAGTACATTGGTTTGTACCTCCGCTGTGTTTGGTGTAATGAACCGTAAACACTTTGTTTTTTTACTGTTTAAGTGCAGATTATTCGTCTCAAACCAACGCACTATCAATGAGAGTGCATTGCTTACCTCGTCATCAATATCCGCACGTCGCTTCACTTTAAAAATAAGTGAAGTATCATCAGCAAACAATACAATCTCATGGCTATTATTTACCACAAACGGTAGATCGTTAATATATATAAGAAACAAGAAAGGACCGAGAATAGAACCCTGTGGAACACCTATTTCCACAGGTTTACCCGAAGACCGTTTGCCATTTACATCGACTATCTGAACTCTTTCGCTTAAATATGATTTTAACAGATTTAGGGCTCTATTTTTCACTCCATAATGCTTTAGTTTTAGGAGTAAAGTTTCATGGTGGACGCAGTCAAATGCTTTTGACAAATCACAAAAAATGCCCAATGCATCCTGTGACTCTTCCCAGGCGTCAAAGATGTGCTCAATGAGTCTAGACCCGCATTAATTGTTGATAAGCCCCTAGTGAAACCAAAATGATTTTTGTTCATTAATTTACAAAAATGCATTTGTAGCTGTTGAAGCAAAAGTTTTTCAAAAATTTTACTAAAAACAGGCAGCACTGAAATAGGTCTGAATCTGAGCTGCCCGATTTAAACAAAGGTATAACTTTGCTGTATTTCATGAGGTCAGGGAACACACCCTCATCTATGCATTCATTAAATATTATTGCTAATTCAGGTGCTATAATGTCAAGTATGTATTTTACAATATTAGTCGAATGGCCCCATAGGTCTTTTGTATTTTTTAGGTTAATTAATTTGAAGATTTTTATTATATCGCTACCTGTAACATACTTGAATTTCAAATCAGTGGAAGATACTGGTACGTGTAATTTAAGCATATCATATGCTGTTTTTGGCGAAGAGTTAAGGTCTTTGGTCGTGACAATCGGGATTTCGGAGAAGTATTTATCAAATTCATTTGCAATTTCTATTTCCGAATTTATAACGCGATTATTAATATTTAAACAGATAGAGGTGTTACGGCAATTCGATCTACCAGTTTCATTGTTAATTACACTCCAAGTCGCTTTTACTTTATTATTACTGTTTTTAATTTTAACTGCAATGAAACGTGTTTTCGCTTCATGACAAACTACTTTAAAGAGCTTGGAGTATTTTTTTACATATATTTTAAATTCTTCACTATTATTGTAATGTTTCTCATAATAAAGGTCATATAAGCGTTTACGACTTTTGTGGATACCCATTGTTGCCCAATCATTAAAACTATGTTTGTTGTTTACTGTCACCGTTACTGGAGTAAAAATCCTGTCAAATTCCTCACAGAAGGAATTGAAGACTAAGTTATAGTGAAAATTAGCAGTTTCACCACAGTGTAAAAATGGTATCGTATTTACCAAATTATTTCTAAACCTCTCAAGACGGCTACCCGTAACTGGTATAATCGTCACCTTTTTTGGTCTGACATTGTCCAATCTTGTATTTACTTTTATAAGTTGCCCACTATGGTCGGACTGAAGATTAAATTAAAGCAGGATCCAATCCTGCCTTCAAATAGCAAATTCGTTTGTAAATATTTCGTGAATAAATAAAAAGACAATTTTCCAAGTCACATGGATTTATATTATAAGATATATTGATAAATTACAAGAAATATGTGTTGGGCCTCTTGTACGCGAATTTGTTTAGTTTCTTGTAATGGTGTACACGTTTTGGTAGCGGGAACTTGATGGAACTATTGTGGAATTGTTTCACCTGAGGTCTTCGGCATGCCGACGCCTTGATTACTTCCACTTTGATTATCTGTAATCAAATATTTACAAGTTAATTAGACCATAAAATCATGGTTGCCAAGCTCAGACGCATAAAATAATATGACTAGTTCACTAATTGTTTTGATATATAAGCAGCTTTATATATAATAAAACAGGCTTTAAAAACTAGAAAAGTGTTATTTAAACAGCATTAATACGATGAAATCAATTCAACGAATTATTTATCATATGTATAACCTCCGAAAAAAACGAAAAATACAATACAGTCTTGAAATAACCATTTACAATCTTGAAAGAACCATTTTTTTTTGGGATTTTATGACCTGGTAACTAAGACCTTTAAGTCACTTGAAAGAACCAATATATATGAAAATCAAAGAGGATATAAATACTACGTTATAAGACGTGAGACCGCCTAAGCCGCACCCAATATGTTAAAATTTATATTAAGTTTAGTATGAAACGTGCAGTCGTTTGACATAAGTTTGAAATAGTAGTAATTACAGTATGTTGATAGGCGGCGAAGTATAATCCGGCTAAGTTTGAAAGCGAACAGTTACATACAACGTGTTAGATTTCGGCTATCTTCGTTTTTTATAAGATTATAGCCGTCATCTGTCAATTTATTAATGACTGCACGTCTCATACAATCGAGTGAATCGCTTTTTTCTTAAAGAGTTGCGCTCGAATTTTACATTTCCATCAGCCGAGCCACAGCTTGAGGCACCTATTTTGCCGCCACATTTCCAAGATGGCGGCTAAAGATGCACTCGTCAGTAATTATTAGTATTCATATAGAAATATTGTTCTAATTTAGGAAGAAATTTGAAGAATTATATTTGAAACAAAAGTTACGTTTTAATATACATTGTGTCGTTATTTATTTTAATATATATTTATGTCTTAATTTGGAACCTGTTGATCTTAAAAATAGCAATCAACGCAATTGAAAAAAGAATTAGAAAAAATTTAGTCCAAGAGCGAGATTTTACCTCGGAAAAATGGATATAAATATGGCATCGAGAACCTTGTCGCGTAATTAAAAAGATGACTTAGGAAATAATATGTTTATCTTGTACATATTTCGAAAATGTGGACACATCCGTCCACATTTTCCGAAAGAGCCGCATTGTTGCTTTGCTGCACTGCACTGGAAATTTAAATGTAAACAAGCCGACGGTGTCCCGACTTGATAAGAAACTTTGTGGAGTAAGTTTCTATCAAATGATGGCAGAACTCCGGTAACGTCTCGTGCCGACAGGATTATTATTATTCGGTTGAGGACATACAATAATGCGACGTCTCTACGCAACGCCGAGTGATAATTTCTTGGTTCCAGTGATCTCGACCAGAGAGCGATACTCCATATGTGGCCGGACCTGCACTTTGTAGAGCGCAATTTCGTTTTGCCTTCCAAATATATGAGATCGCGGAAACTGCCATAGTTCCAGATTTCGAGACATTATTCCGATACTAGGCGAGGCATTACTACGAGTGTTATCAAAGAGTGGTTACACGACAAATGGGGTGTTTTTAGTGGTTAACACGGAAACTTAAGACTTGTGGGGTTTAAATTGGACAAGGTTCATTTTACTCTATTCCCCGACCTTATCAAGAGAGGACTCGATAGAAAACACAATGTTCTTTTGATCAGTTTCTTCCGACGCTGGTTGACGATTTCCCGAGAGCGATCTGCATGGCCCCTGCTGTATATGGCTACTCCAGTACTATCATCTGCATAGCAATGCATGTTGGAGGCGTCCAGCATATTATCATTGATATACTGAAGGAACAGTGTATGAGAAGGTTTGTGTTCACAGGCCTTGTTGCTTTCAAGTAATGACCATCGCCTATGGGACTCTCTCTTGGGGCCCAAACCATGGAAGTTTTGAGAGAAGCGTACTATTTGCCAGGCCCTTTCCCTTGCCTTAGGTACACCAGATTGCCCACCAATGACCATGGCGAAAGGTGTAAAGTCGGTCATTTATCAACTGGTGACCCTCTAGGTATACAAAGGGCTGGCAGCTTATAATGCTTCCATCATTTTGGAGAGCAGGGATATAATAGAAATAGACTTGTAGTGAGCCGGATCTGGATTGATGAACAAGAGCTAATTCCCATGAGTCCCGGGACTAAGCCTTTTGAATATATGAGTGCTAGAATAAATGTGTTAGCATTACTCAGGGAAACATGCAAGATAGGAGAAATGCCATTTAGTCCAATGCCTACAGACTTATTTACATTCAAGGAAAACAAAGCTTGCCAAACATATACCAATTTCAGTCTCCAGGATTTTCTAGAAAATCTGTTTAACAACTGAGAGTATATTATATTCCAGAACCCAAATTGGGACATTAATGGGTAAATACCTGTGGTGAGCAGCTGTTTGCAGCTAGTTAGGGTTGACAAGTCAGTGGCCATCCTCGAATAAGGATTGTATCAAATAATAAGAAATGTTTTATATTTATACCCCCTAATTTATAATAGTCTGCTAACTTAAAGCATTGTTAATTCGCACTCTGTCTGCTTATATTGACCTAAGTCAGAATGAGAAAAAACACTCCTTAGCGGCTGTTTAAAATTAGCGGACCATTATGAATAAGGGGGATACTCTGAGTTCACAAAGTATTTTTTTTACAAAATTGTCAAAATTCTAGATCTAATTCCTAAACAGATGTCTAAGAATCATTATGGATTACTACTATATGAAATGGATAATGTCTTGTGTTTTTATGTCATAACTTGCTCCTAGTAATTTTTAATTTCTTCTCTACAAGTAAAACTTGAAAATAAGTACTAAATCAACCTTATTTATAATCTGATTTAAAGTACTATTTTAAAATTATATTATTATCTATATATTATCTTAATTTAAAATCTTGATCTTATTACAAATTACTGAGTGACTTTTCTAAAAAGAAAAGTTACTCTACTTAATATATGAGACATGTTTGGTTCATAAGACAGCTTAACAAGGAGAAGTTAACTTTTATTGGGCTAAGAAATATAATCTCAGAAACTGTATAAAATTCAAAGAAATTATTAAAAAATGTAAAAACTGGTAAATGACTATGTAAAGGATATACCTAGGGAATGATGACCACCCATGCTATTTAATAAATAAAATGTTTCTTGAGCCAATTCTTTTATGTGAGGAAAGTTCTATTTTATCAATGTGATTAGAAATTCTAACTTTTAACAAAAATATTTCTTTTACTGTCCTATTTAAAAGCATGGGTTGTCTTGCTAGTTTCCAAATACTGGTGATAAACATACTACAGTTTAAATGTACGTAAAAAATTTACAAAAAATAATTCTAAAGGATGGTGACTTTATAACATTACAAAAAGACATAAACATGGTTCCTTGACAGGTTTTAGATGAGTTTATGTCGATTTATTTTGTTTTGATGGTAAAGCTCACTTGTCTTCCTGTTCCATAACAGGAAGACAAATGTGTGTGCTGTTTACATAGACAATGATTATTACTAATAAGTATGGTTAGGTAGTTTGCAAATTTTCACCTGTATGGAGTGAGCTCTTGCTCTGTGGCGAGCACCCATGTCTCTATAACACTGTGTAACAGCTCCACCAACGGACAAGTCACGGTATTCCCGGTACATGTTATGGACACCTGAACGTGACTCATACCGCAGCCAGATACCAAAGTTCTTAATTTTAATTGGACTTTTCTCTGGGATTTCCTGAAATTACATATGTATGTGAAAATTTAGCTGTAAATATAATATTAGATGATCCTTTAGAACCAGTGGATAATAGTATCTTAGAAAAAAACCGAACAGAAAACAAATACAAAAATTTAAATATAAGTATAGTTATTTATAAATACATTCTTCAACTTATCATTTTAGCTGTTGTTCTTAAATTTAAAAGATCATGAAAAATACAAAATTGCTACAAACCCTTATGGAAACAATCTCTCCAGTTGTTTTCTTGAACTTCTTTAACTGCCTCAAAAAGTACCAAAATCGGGACTTAGCAACAATGTAATCTGGAGAGAATATTCTCATCTTGTAAAGCGGCGGTTTCGGCTCATTGTCGGATGGCAACTTGCGCCCAATAACCTCGAATTCCTTCAACTGAAATATGTGTAAAATTATTTTAAATTTTTTCGTAACACCTCACCATGAACTATTAATCTGTCAATAATGCCTATGACTGTATAGTCACAATATTAATAACAATATCCTAAGATATATTGAAATATATGCAAACAATATCTTACAATGCAACATGATATAACCTATAAATGCACTCACTTCACGAAAAACGGAGGCACCTTAAGTGGGAATAAAATTTTAACAAGCATAATACTGAAAAACGTTTTAAAGCGCTTGTTGATTTGTAAATGAAATACATGAATGTACTAAATAATGAAGAATAGGAAAAGCGGCAACGTGTACGACACATTTATACCAACAAAAACTTTCAACGAAGTAATAAAAATTAAAAGTAATAATTAGTATGGAATTTAATTGTTATTTACAGATACTATTTGAATCCCTTTAATCATCCATTTTAGGAATATTTTCACTTTTTAACAAACTTACCTCGCCTTTGGCCTTCATTTTCGTAGAATTTATCTAAAGAGAGATGTCAAAGGAAAAGGAAACATAGGCGTCTATTTCCAGCAATGTTGCCGCTTTAAAAAATTGCAAGCTTACAATCACAAAAACGACCACAGAGTCACGACATAAATAAATAATAAAAAAGACGTGTGGCACTCGGACACTGCCGCGGTAAAGCTGTTGCATAGCATTTTTAATCAACTTATGCTGCTACAATTATTTATTTATTTTATTTATGCGGTATTTTTTTTTAATAAAATTAATTTAAAAAAAAAGCAAATGGGAAGTGAGTAAAATTTAACTTGCAAGATTTGATTACAGACAGACAACGGGACAGGTGAAACTAAATAGAAATGCTTGTATAATTATAATAGAAAATAAAAAAACGTGATAAAAAAATAAAGAAATTAAATAAAAATCCAGACATACCCCAGGCTTGGACCTAAGACCTACTGCACAAAAATCATACGTGATAACCGCTGTTCCACGGCAACTGATTTAATTTCTGAGGTTACTTTCGTTACGGAATTTCTGGATTCGGTCTCCACGCTCAAGGCCCGCGATAGAAGCTATAATAGCTTAATAGAACAATTTTAAGTAGTGGCACTAAACTTGGGATTCAAATACTTACGTAGCCAAAAAAGGTGATAAATATAAGAAATATTAAAGAAACATGCTGTTGGGATAAGTAAATGTAGCTCTTGATCCATGAGCCCTCTGACTGTCTCCAGAATTCACAAAAACCTGCCGATACATTTTGACGTGAACGGGGAAAGAAAACATTAATTTAACGTGAAATTGGCTTAAATATGGTGTGTCTTCCACGGAAGACACTTTCTAATTGAATTTTTTTTTATGGAAGTACAGGCCATACGAGCGTACGGGTGTCATGGCATTAAGTAATCACCGCCATCCACATACTCTTGCAACACCGGAGTACAATGTCGTATTGTCCTGGAAACAATGCACAAGGCAGCGCATTCCACAGCTTTGTAGTATGTGGAAGAAAGTTCTATGAAAACCACACTGTGGAAATCCAGATGGTGAGGGTAATATCATAATTTGTCGCGTGTCATGCGAAGGTGGAATTCGGCGACAGGAATCAGGTGAAACAGCTCCTCGGAACACTCCCGTCATAAATACAGCAGCGGACACACAATGAAGCGACGTCCTTACGCAACGCCAAGTGTTCCAGCCGTTCACAGAGCACTGGGTCCCCAACAATTCGCGCTACTCTGTATTGCACGCGGTCAAATGGATTGAACTGATTCTTGGGTGCGCCAGACCAGATATGACAGCAATACTCCATATTTGGCCGAACCTGCGCTTTGTAAGGCGCTAGAATATGGGCCAGCTTGAAGTATTGCCGTGCTCTAATTATGATGCCCAGTTTGGCAATCACTCGAGGGAAGGGTATTGTTGTCAAATAGCGGTGATACGACAAATGGGGTTTTTTTAGTGAAGTGGTTTAAATTAGGTTAAAGTGGGCAAGGTTCAATTTACCCCATTCCGCGGCCTTCATATACCTATGTATAATGGATGTATGATGTACATTTATTATATATATAGGATATATTTTATTTATTTATATATCTGTCTCAAAGTTTACTAGCATTAAGTTTTACTTGAATGGCGCGTAAAGATAACACGCACATACTTTTTTTGATATAGGTCGCTTCGATCCCTTTTTCCGTTTTTTATACGAGAATAGGGCAGCGTTTTATATTATATTATGCCATATCATATCATTTTGACCTGCCAGCCATGGTGACTATACAAAAAAATTACGTTTCCCTTATTCTCATTATATATTTCATAATTTGTCCATTTTATTAATAGTTTTTAGACAGCTCACGCTCATGAAGTTTCGAATTGCATAAGTTAAAATTTCAAATAATATTGTACTTGATAGACGGGTATCGCCCCCTTAGTGATGTGCCACACCTAACGATTACTACGATTGTGCTACAGATTACACATAATCGGTAGAAATAAATGCTTATATTATGTAAATAGGTTGCCATATGTTATCAATCAGTTTAATCAGTTTATGGTTATTAATCAGTAAGACAACAAAACTTTAAATTTGAAACCAATTAATTCAAATATTAACATTATATAAAGTTATGTCCTTTCAACAAGTCATGTACTTTCGGCACTTTCACGATCATGCTGCTTTAAGCACCCTCAAAAGTTAAACCGAGGAATCAAACTATTCAACTCGAGGTTTATCAAATCCGAGAGAACACTCAATGCGACCATTTCTTAAAATAAGCGATATCGATTATTACGTCTTATAAGATGACCTGTATAGCCGAGTGGTTAGCGTTCCTACCTACTAAGCTAGAGGTCCCGGGTTCGAAACCCGGTAGGTGCAAGCATTTATATGATGAATATGGATGTTTGTTTCCGAGTCATGGATGTTTAAATGTATTTATGTATGTTTATATGAATTTATGTATGTTTAAGTAAGTATATTGTATTAAATATATCATTGTCTTGTAACCCATAACACAGGCTATATATGCTTAACTTGGGGCAAGATAATTTGTGTAAAAAGTGCGTCAATATTATATTATTATATTATAAGATACCACTATAACTTGTCAGACGTCGAGCTGTCAAAAAATCATTAATGAAGATATGTGATAATATTAAATAAGTAAGTCTTCAAAGTAATATTATATTTTTATGATACCACAGATATCAAGATACCAAGCCTTTGCGCGCTCTTCAGCTACGGAACCCTATAATGAGTGTTAATGTCATTCGATTGTCAAAAGTCAAAATACTGTTGACAGTTGACACTTTACTCTTGACTTTGAGTTTGTTGTTACTCAGAGCATACATAGAGTATCTTTGTAAAATGTAATTGTTGTAATATTCATTTGATCGACTGATCGTTTTATCTAAGTTTTATTTGGAGTGTGGAGCAAGGCACAACAGTTTTAGCTACTTGCCAACTAATTAACAATGCCTATACATTGTTGTTATGCATGTCACGTAAATCTCGTAAGTCGTAACTCTGACCACAGCTCGTAATTGAATGAAATTCAACACTACAGTTTAGTATATCTATTTGCGTTTCTACACTCATGGAAAATATTGTGCAATAAAATATTTACATATTTTTGTACAAACTACTATTTCGAAGTGTAACACATATCAGAAGTCTATTATGAGAAATAAACTACATATTTACAGTGTTTTAAAATGTTTGTAAGAAATGTGTCACGAGTTGCTAAGTATGGTTTGTATGGTAGTGTCGTTATAGCTGGAGGGTCTTTCGCTGCAGTAAAGTATAATAAAATTGAATATGATGGTATTGCAATCGTCAGATTTACAAGGACAGCTTACACTGCCCTCCAGATTGGTAGGACATACAGTAATATGCTTTACAGTAAAGAATGGGACACAACTTCTGCAGAATATACTCAGGTGAAAAGTGAAGCTCATCAAATAGCTGCTGAAAAGCTTCTAGAATTATGTAAAGTTAACAAAGGAGTATATATCAAAGTTGGACAGCATGTTGGTGCACTGCAATATTTGTTACCTAATGAATATGTGAAAACATTAAGCATTTTACACAAGGATGCTCCAAGAAATAATGTTGAAGAGCTGTATGAAGTGATTAAAGATGATTTAAAAAAAGATGTAAGTATTTCAATATGGTTACAGTTATTAAAATTCTGATAATGCTAATCAAATAACTTTGCATAATTAAACAAACGAGCCCTGCCTGTGATTGTTTTGAAGAAAATTGCAATTTAAAAGTAAAACATGTGTAATGTGTGTATTGTCTCAAGTCTTTATTATAACATGTAAGGCATTGACTAGGTATTTGATGTTTGAGTATTTTTGTTGAAAATGTAAATTTTGATTTAAAAAAGTGGCAATAAGTTTCTAGCCACTTCTTCTCATTAGAATTAAATTGATAAAAAAATTAAAAAATAATTTTTTGGCATTCATATGTGGCATTTCTGCGACCTACATGAATAAAGTGATTTTGATTTGATTAATAAGTAGTATTAGAAAACTAACATAAGTTGAACCATTGGCTATATGTTTCCATTATTACATTCTTAAAACTCTTATGTGATTCATGTAGATTTACTATTACACCATCTGGTGGCTACAATGTGTAGACATAATGGTGATGCACACTTCTCTAAGCTTATATTTATTAAGATAGAACTATTAAAACACCTAAATGTTTAAATTCATTTTTGGTAGTAGATTATTATTTGAATCCCAATATATTTTAGATAATAAACTGCTAAAATTTGTGATAATATATATATATGCTTTAATAAATTTCAGCCAAAAGAGTTATTTGTTGAATTTGATCCAGAGCCCTTGGGTACTGCATCACTGGCACAAGTACACAGAGCAACACTCAAAGATGGTACAGAAGTTGCTGTTAAAGTACAGCACAGTTTTGTTAGGAATAATACTACAATTGACTTGAGATGGATGGAATTTATAATAAATGTTATGTCAAGAGTTTTTCCCGATTTCCAAATGCAATGGCTTGTGGAGGAAACTAAGAAGAATATTGCTTTGGAGTTGAATTTTATACAAGAGGGTAAAAATGCTGAGAGAGTTTCAGAATTGTTTAAGAATTACTCTTGGCTGAAAGTACCAAAAATCTTTTGGGAGTATAGCACAGAGAGAGTACTTGTTATGGAATATGTAACTGGTGGGCAAGTTAATGATATAAAATATATTGATGTAAGTTTTATTTCTATTTACAAAAATGTAATGCATCACAACTACCACAAAATTTTAATCTTAAGTTGTGTTCAAACTCTAACTCTTTTACAAAGTATTTATAAGGGAAATCTATACTAATATTATAAAGCTGCAGTGTTTGTTTGTTTGTTTGTTGGGTAGTCCATTTATCGAGGAAGGCTATAGGCTATGTTTTTTTTTCAAAATTAGGGATCCGTAATAAAATTGCTATTTTGTAACACAAGGTGTAAAACCGAAAACCTATTTTTGCGTGCGCTGCAAAAACGATTGACAATAGAACAAAATGATGTACAGGCTATAATATAGGCAATATTTTATTACTTATAAAACTATCGCGTGAATTATACTATATATGGCAAAACAACGTTTGCCGGGTCAGATAGTTTTTTAATATTTGATTATAGTTAGGCATACAGGTTACATATTGCACTGTCTCTCAGTTGGTTCCACATCAGAGCTGTCACAAAGTAAAGACTAGGTATTAATGTATTCACATGCTATTTTCTGCAGCTCAATTTTTAAAATTTCTTCAAATGTTCAATTCCCTCATTAAATTCTGTGAGTAGGTAAATTTCACACACAACCTTTGAACCAAATCTTTTTTTACCAAAATCTTACTCAGGTTATTTATTTCAATTAATTTGGGGAAGAGTTAGTTTCAACCTCAAAATATTCTATTACATATCTTGGTATTATTATAAGCTCTTTTTAATTTTCTACGATTAAGTCTGTTATTAATTTACAAAATAATTGTTGTTTCCTGATGTCATGACATCACATAAGCCCCCAATGGAGGTCATTTTATCTTTGAACACTGATAAGTAGAGACCGGATTATATGCTACAAAAAATGCCCAAAATATGCATGCAAATAGCTAAAATATGCACGAAAATCCATAAAAAGGGCCAAAATATGCATACAATTAAAAACAAGAAAAAAAAAATGTCATATTTTTATTTATTTTATAGAGGCTTGTACTGACAATCGTATTTGTGAAAAAAACTATTACAAGATACACCTACTTAGGTAACAATAAAATTTACCTTTAAAAATATGTACTACTAAGTACTGTTCTAAATGTTCTGTAGACAAATTGTGTCTATGATTGCTTAATAAATTTTTGTAAGCGGAAAAGGAGCGTTCTACGTCTACTGAGGTTACGGGGCAGAATTTAAATTTGGGTGCAATGTTTGGGTTTACTATGAAAAGCATCGAACAATGAGCAAGATCGAGCGTAAAAATGCATATTTTTTTTTTCTAAAATATGCAACTACCACTGAAAAGTTACTAAATATGCAAAAGCATATGCAATAAGCATTTGCATATAATCCGGTCTCTACTGATAAGATTCAGTTTAATGAGGTTTATTTTTTTATGTGAACATCAAATCACTAAAATTACTTCTTGTAAGTGAATTCATAGCTACATTCCTGTATTAAAGTGCTGGTCTGAGTGAAATCAAGACAATGGTTATGGGTATATCTATGATGCTCTTTATTATGCATTAGGTGTTTTTATATGAAACTAGTTGATCCAGCAAACATCGTATTGCCATATAACATATTAAAAAAAATCAATTAAGATTTTGATGCAACCGATTCTCCGACTTACCTAATATATCGTACTACACTTATTGTATTCAATTGCCATCTTGCACCCCTATATCGGTTTGGTGAATGGAATAGAATAATATAAAAATCGTGATACAAAAATAGTTGTAGATCGCAGAAGGGCGAAAATTTAAATTTGTATGTATTTTTCAATACTGAATGATAATAAAATAAAAAAAAATTTGGGGTGGACTGCCCTTAACGTTTATTAAGATGAAAAATAGATAGTAGCCGATTCTCAGACCTATTGAATATGCATATCAAATTTGATAAAAATCAGTACAGCCGTTTCGGAGGAGTAAGGGAACTAACATTGTGGCACAAGAATTTTATATATAAGATAACAGTATTCCTTTAACCTCCTGTCTGCTGCTGTTGTTGGTGATGACAATGACGATGTTCAAAAGCTAGCGCACATGACATTAAAGATGTTAAGTAAAGTCACGTGAATAGTTTTTGGAATTTGCAACTCTTTTGTAATCTTTGTATGAGGATGATAAATATTACTTTATATTGATGAATATTTCTGCCACAAAATAGGTGCAAGTGCGGTGACAGGCAATTGTGGCACTGTAACTTAAATTAACCTGTAGGGTGTTTAAAGGGTGGGAGAGACCTGGATTGGTTAAACTGAAATCCTAGATGCAACAATTTTATCTGTAACCAATCGTTATTATTAGAAAAAATAGTCAACTAGTTAATATTATATTTATTGTGACATACAAGAGATCTCCGTGATGACAATCATATCAAATTAATACTATGGCAACTTATTTTGTGTTGCATTCCTATTCGCTACATAATATTTGTTTTGTTATAGGCTCATAATGTCATACAACATCTTGTAGACCATCTTCCGTCTCTGCACTTATAACACTCTTACTAATATGATTATGTTATAGCCATAAAATCACATTGAATTGAATTCTATTGTATGTTTTGTATATTATATTTTTAGAAGCATAATATCAGTAGGAGTGATGTATGTACCAAGTTGGGTGATCTGTACTCTCATATGATATTTGTAACCGGTTTTGTACACAGTGATCCACATCCAGGAAATATCCTCTTAAGAAAAGATCCTAATGATAAAGAAGTTACTATCTACCTCTTGGACCATGGTTTGTATGCTGTAAGTTCAATATTAGTAATTATTTGATAACATTAAGTACTGAAACATTCCTTGCTTTTTATCTATAATAGTGGTCTTTAAATTTAATAATATTTACCTGTGTGAGGCTGCTTTGCACAGGATGCCAGCTAGATTATTGGTACTACAACAGCGCCTATTTCTGCATTGAAGCAATAAATGTGTATGCATTATTGTGTTGGGTTTGAAAGGTGCCGTAGCTAGTGAAATTACTGGGCAAATGAGACAAAATTTTATATTTCAATGTGAAAAGCGCAATTGTAGTGCCTCTCAGAATTTTTGGGTTTTTCAAGAATCCTGAGTTGCACTGCATTGTATTGAGCAGGGCGTTTTAATTACCATCAGCTGAACATCCTGCTCGTCTCATCCCTTATTGTCATAAATAAATATAAAATGCATATATCTACATTTATATTATTTTATTTAACTTAATTATACCAAGTCCAACCTATGGAATCCAAATAAAAATAAAACTAATAATTCATTGTCATAATATTACTTAGTCTTCTTATGTTAGATTTTTAGCTAACCTGACATTTTTCAACTTTTAACAACAATTCAGTTATAAATACATAGATTTTAATACATTAAAAATGTTCATCAAAAGAATACTGGTAGATGAGTTAACTTGGATTGTAAATTCTTAGATAGACATATTTTCTCATTTCAGACCTAAAGAGTGAATTTCTGCAGCTTTCTAGTTTAATCTTAACCATGCCAACATTGCCATTACATTGTAATTTATTCAAAGAAATTGTTTCTTGTTTACAAAAATTATGTACCTAATACAGTACATATCATATTTATATTTTTGGTAACCTATTGTTGATGTTTGAAATTTACTGTTATTTGACAAAAAAATATATATTAGCTTTGACCTTCAAATCGTGTTAGGCTGATTGGAAAGTTTAGGTGCAAATTGGTGTAGTTGAAAGTAAATTTGTTTATTTTGTACGATGTTCAATAGGAGGCATGACCTGAAGATATTCTATTTATCATTTTATTGTAGTTATCATTTCACATGTAACTTTTTTATGGAATAGGTTATAGGACAAACGTTTGACATTATGATAAGTGATCACCAACACCTATGGTCTCTTGAAACTCCCAGTTATCTATAGAGAACAGAGTGGTAAAGAAAACAGGAATGTTGTGACTGTCTAGCACTAACGGCTGTTCTCAATATTCAGCCGATCTCCGGTTGTGGCCTTCTTGAGATAAAAATCGTAACTATCATTGACTTTTCTGACCCAATAAACTTATCGACGGTAACTCACCTTATCCGTACACGCTGTCTGCCAATGGGAGGACGTATAGCTTACCAGCCATAGAAGATTGTATGAAAATTGCAATTCACGCGTCCCAATATAAGGCGATAAGAATGACTTATCGGGGATATTAGGACAGCTTCAGATTATTGACAGCTAATTACTGACAGTAGAAGGTAGTAATTTATCTCTATCTGTAGACAGTATATTGGGAACGTCCGTAAGTGGGTATTGGTCCGTCGGTCATTTTCAAGACACTTTAAAAGCTAATAATGAGTCAGAAACTTGTATGTATATTGATAGCATTATCGATAAATATATCAAACAACACATCATCTGTTTAAAACCATAAAGGATAATCGATTTGTTATTTTTAAAGTGATATCGATCACTTCAGGGATTAATTTTAAAAATTAAATTTCTAATAAAAAATTATGAACGATGCGGGGCTCGAACCCGCAACCTCTCGGGTTTCATTCAACTGAGCCAACAGTTCGAGTGACGCATCATTCGTAAATCTTAGTATGTCTCGTTCAACTCTCAGGTTGTGGCTCCACCACTTAATCTTTGTATCATTTAGTATTTTTTTTACTTATTTGTTCAATTTATCTACACTAGCCACTTATGTTAATTAAATTTTTATTAACATTACTATTTCCTCACGAAACAGCCATTATTTAATGTGGTGTATAAACTTGTGTGTTAAATACCTTAAATATATATTATGTAATGTCACAAGTCATCGATCGCCCCGATCACTATGACGATTATAGACTATGATCGGTGCCCTCCACACGTTCGTGCTCGCGTGTAATCTTACGTTTAATCGCCGATTGTGAAGGGGCGCCATTAGATTATTGATAAATTATATTAGGTATACTAACTATAATTTCTTTTACAGCAACTCACAGAACAATTCCGTTTCAATTATTCAAAACTATGGCTTTCAATAATCGCAAGAGACAAATCTAAAATGAAGTTTTATGCAGAGAGCCTTGGAATATCTGGTGACCTTTATGGGCTGTTTGCATGTATGGTAACAGGACGACCCTGGTTCGTAATAGAGAAAGGTATAGACAAGACGAAGCGATCAAGTGCGGAGGTAATTATTTCATTACTACATAAATATCTAATTTTAAATATTGAATTAAGCAATACGTTTTAAATTCAGTGTTCAATGTTTAATTTAAATTTTTGTTCTATTAAAATATATTTAATAATAAAATTATGAATAAGTAACGTGAATGGTTATAGCTAATGTTAAAACTTGTTTAATAAGTCGTGAGTATATTAACTTTTCCTGCATTTAGTTTACGTTTTAGTTTTATATTTCTTTGTAGCAGAAATAAATTGATTATAATTTAATATATTTACGTAATAAAACAAAGTTTAATGGGTTTTGAAATGAAAATGAAATGAAATGTATCTTTATTGCACGCCACAAAAAAATAAATATAGAAAAATCGAAGAAGAAGCAATAGGCGGCCTTATCGCTTGAGAGCGATTTCTTCCAGGCAACCTGTACAGAAATAGTTAGTTGATAATTTGTGATTTGTTAATGTATTTAATTTATTTTATGCGTTGTATTTTCAGAAAGATGAATTTCAAAATTTTCTTCCAAACTTTTTACACTCTGTCACTCAATGTCTGGAGCATGTGGACCGACAAGCACTTCTTGTGTTGAAGACCAATGACCTCATACGGAGTATAGAACACGCATTAGGTATGCAAGATAAAATGTGTGGCTTTATGATCATGAGCAAATGTTGCACTGAAATTGTGCACAAAGTTGATTATAAGGTGTGTATTAGCATTATTTTTATAGTATGAGAGGTTCAGTTATGCTCAGAGTATTAGTGCCTTTTGCTATAAAGTAAGTCTTGACTTACCTGTACCTATTTAAGGCTAGGGACCGAGCCAACAGCCTTGAGCACACAAGTGAAGCAAGGTTACCTCTCTCGCACAAGATTGTCATTGTTCTAATTCATAATTAAAAGCATTTTTAATTTATTACAAACATAATATAATTTTCTTTATCTATCCCATGCTTTAAATTCTCTAATAAAGTTTCTTAAACAGTTAGCTTATTGCCAACATTAAAACACCCAATGTTCTTATAACCATTACATCATCCAAATGAGTGTTGTAATGTTGTAGGTACTGAATTTCATAACAACACTCCTATTTTTTTTTTCAATACCTTCATGCTCAAAGAGTTTTAACAGACGGACACATTCTTATTGCTCGATGCGTGGTATCTGTATGAATTTCAAAATAAGAACATTTTCGTTTACGCGCGTTCACACTACCAGAACGTCGCGCGCCGTAAAAAAAAGTAGGTTATTCGATTCCCCGCCATTTTTCTTCGATATTTTTATTGTTTTGTTTACAAAAAATGAGCGATTCATTTTAAACGCTGCAAAAGAACATAATATTCAAGTGAATTTTAATTATTGCACTACACAAAATGTAAATTACTACTAAAATAAATAATTATTTCATTAATACTTAGTTTATTAGTATTTAATCAGTAATGGATAATATTAGGTTACTACTAGGACTGGTGTTTTAATGTTAGCAGTAAGCTGACTGTTTCAGAATCTTTTAGAGGATTCATATTCTGGGTGTAGATAAAGTCTTGTATGAAACTCTTGATAATTAGTTATTAAAACACTCATGTGATACTATTGTCACACTCGGCTTCGCCTCGTGAGATAAATCCATATCCGTGTTTTAATACTCCTTATTACACAACAGTTGCATAAATAACTATTTCATATCTATCTCATGTTTAATAGTATTAGTAAACAGTAAATAATTTTTCATACAATTTTTTATCTATATTGAATTACTAACATAGCAAAAATGGAATACATTCAGAACCATCTAGTCATTTTCTTTCCCACAAAAATATACCTTTTTCTTTACTCTTTCTCATGTTTCTTTATTGTTTCCAGAATGAGAAATCAATGCTTAGAAGACAGTTGCTAAGCATAAAGTATGCATGGACACTCTTTGTATTATATGTATATGGAATATATTTAAGTATACGCCAAGAAGTCGCTATCAGCTAGATCAAAGATTAATTTAGTTAAATTATTTTGTGAGAGAATATTTTTATACATTTTCAGTGATATTCTTGTAATAATTATTGTTTGTAGCCATTCCATGTATTTATATTCCATGTAGTTCGCTTTAACCATGTAACTTATTTATTTAAAATGTAATTCAGCTGTGTATATCTGTCAGTCACACCAAAAATGGCTTACCTCATATTTTTTATTATAGAAATGTGTTTGTAACTATTGTATAAGTTTGATGTCTAGTTCCTTATGATTTGATTGTAAATAGCGTTATGAAGAAGCGTCGCAAATATTAGGAGGCTATATTAAGCTTTTATATAAATATTTATCAACAGTTAAATAAAACATGTTTACAATTTTTGAAAGAATTTTACTTGTAATTTCCACATTGCCTTACTTCATAATAATTATCGACATTATTAACCTACTCTAGCAAGAAAAAATGCGATTACCGAATGTTCTAGATCCTTTTCTTCTATTTTTTGTTGAAAATCAAAATTATATTTATTTCTTTAAACAGATTCTGTAGTCAGTCTCGTCTTCCAAGACCGGTATAGGGAACTGCTCTTTTTTGTAAAATGAGATTGTTATCAATATGGCCGCCATACCCCAGAGCAGAGTGTTGTAAGATATAAGAATGCCGTGATATAATGTGTGGCAGTTCTACATGACCCTGGCGTATAAGTACACCAACTCCGGCTCCATGACTCCAGTTTATTCCGGCAATCATATTCATATTTTGTGGTCCCATGACTCATCGAAGTGAGCCTTTGTCCATTCGATCTCTGAAAAAGGTGGTAACTAGTTCATAACCGATTAACTACAGATCTATTGCTATACCCTCTCTGTCCTCTTAAAATAGAGAGTTTGTCTATGATTAGTACAGACTAATATACGAATGACAGATACGCGGCGGCCATTGACAGCAAGGCTTGGCAAGGCTCTGTATATAACGAAGGTCGAATACTGCGAAGTCCGCTCTCAGAACTTCTATCATGCACCTTTCAACTTGCCGAGAATTCTTTATGTGGATCAACTTCCTCACTAGGCGCAATATAATATTGTGAACACTGGATTTCCCCAAGCAATTGTGCTTTCTCCTTCACTATTCCTTCTGCATATCAATGTCATGTTGGATGCCTGCAACATGCTTTGCCGTGCCGTTGATAGAGCCAGGAATCAAGTCTCTAGAGAAATCGTTGACCAGTGCCGTGAGGAACTTGTATTTTTATTTAGTCTTGGGCAGGCCGCCGAATGGAATAAAATGAATATTATTCACTTTAATTCATTAAAGAGCCAAGTTTGTCCGTTAACTACAAAAATCCCCTATTGTCGTTAGTATGAATAGGTGAATCGGTTTTTGACCTTAATGCCTCGCCTAGTATCGGAATGGGTCCCGAAACCTCGAGTATTGGACATAGATAATAATACTTCAAACAGGCTCAAATTCTTGCGCTATTTATGGCGTAAGTCCTTCAGATATTATGGAGCACTGCTCTTATAACTGGTCTGATGTAGGTACCCCAGTATCAGCTCGAACCTTAATTGAAGTTGTGCAGTGCAAAGCAAATGTCGGGGATATAGCAGGTACTCTGCGAACTGATCTTCGCCGCCGAATGCCACCTTCGTACTGCACGCTATAAATATCATCTGGATGTGTGATGGTCCTGTATTTTTCAAGGAAATTTCTTCCATGTACAACGCAACTATAGAATGAATTTACTTGCACCTTATTTCCGAAATAGTAAACCATGGAATAACAAAAAATCATCTCATTCCTGTTTTTTTTTATGGAATAGGAGGACAAACGAGCGTACGGGTCACCTGGTGTTAAGTGATCACCGCCGCCCACATTCTCTTGCAACACCAGAGGAATCACAAGAGCGTTGCCGGCCTTTAAGGTAGGTGTACGCGCACCGGTAAACACCGCACAAGGAAGCTCATTCCACAGCGTTGTAGTACGAGGAAGAAAGCTCCTTGAAATCCGCACTGTGGAGGACCGCCACACATCCAGATGGTGGGGATGATATAGTAACTTGTGGCGTGTCGTGCGAAGGTGGAATTCGGCAGCAGGAATTAGGTTCATGCGCGGTTCTGTGCCCTCCCCAGAATACGAAGGGCAGCCCGAGCGAGAGTGCTCGGGGAGGGATTCTCCGGCTCTGGTAGAGCCGGTACCCTCCTAATAAATAATAACAAGGGTCCATTGATTGAAAATATATTTTACGTAAATATAAATTATTAATTCAATTTGACTGCTTGAAGCACATAAAACGCCATGCTATAGTTGATCCATTTCCATTTGTTTGACCAAGGGTTATACATACTTCCGCGTACTCGTTCTACCTTGCAATTATCTAAAAAAAGGAATCTTTAAAATTATGTTTCTAAAAGTAATTTGCACACATTTTGAAAAGCCCTTATTTTACAATTGAGTCAGACTGTTTTTCGATTTTGTTAAAAATGTGGGAAAAATGAGCTATAATCAGATGTTTTTTTGCCATAAATTTGGAATGGGATCTGTGCGATTTCAATAAATAACATATATATATGCGTAGACTCTAAATAATCAGTCTCTTTGGTTGTCTTTGCCATGTTTTAGGCGAGTTGCATTTTCGTGTGAAGTCAATAGATTCATAGCCAATTAATTTGTATGTCCGACATTTTTCGGGCTCGGCCAAAATTCTGTCTGCTTCCTAACCTATCTATAATAATATCAACTTGTACTCACAGCGTTCTAAAATGTGTGTCAATGCTTCTGGTGTTATAAACTTATCGTATTCATGTAAGCCCTTTGGTAGTATTTTCAAAATATCTTCCTGAAGTATTATGAGGTGAAGTTTTGCAAGTAAAGTTTTACTTGGTGCCGTTGTGACTATTTTGCCGCCGGGTTTAAGAGCGTTCATACAACTCTTAATAAACAATTCCTGATCTAGCACGTGTTCTATGACCTCTGACGAAACCACGACATCGTAATGATTAGGATGTTGCAATGAGTGATCCTGAAATGGTAACCAGATCTTGTTATAGGGAAATTAGTGATGGGACGAAGAAACCCTCTTGATGCAATGGGGTATTAGTTGACCATTGCGGTGGTAGAAAGCACAAAACACTCAGCAAGCAGTTCGGGTAGGTACAAGCAACTATAAAACATGTCAACATCAAAATTAACAACATGCAACAGAGGTCTCGATGGCAGGATCATTTAGCTACTACAACTAGAGAATGATGCATGTATCAGCACCTCCTTCGACCATAATTAAGGGAAAGAAAGGACGCCGCCACGTTGTGTGTTAATCTAGCTTATAATAATGTGTGTGGCTTTTATTGAGATACATTTAGCCGATTTTGCATGATTGAATTCACAAACATCCGACTTTCACATTTGTAATAATAAGAACGCACGAGAAGAACTACGTCTTTAAAACGACATTAACTGAGTCCTTTCTTAGATTTACCCCCTTATTCATAATGGTCCGCTAACTTTAAACATACAAATTATTTAAGTTTTCTTTAGTGTTAATTCCGCCAATATTTGTCTTTAAAACAATTCGACACGTGTTTCGCCTCTACACGAGGCATCCTCAGGACGTGTTGTCTCGCCAAAATCTGGCACGAGACTGAATCAAATGAGCCGGAAGCCGCTCTTTTATACCCTCGCCCCATGAAATGACGCGCTGTGATTGGTCGGCTGTTGTGACGTATTACCCCCGGAAGAGACACGTAACAAAGGTGATGGGACTAAATTTGTTTGTTCATTCAACAATGTAAACATATTGTTATTTTTGTGTTTTATTATTTCTAATTGCTCTAACACATTTAAGCGAAATCCTTTTTCACATGTATGCAAAATATTAAAATTATTATTGTTTCCGAGTGAGTGACCTGTATCAATTAAATGTTTCGCGAAGTTTGATTTTTCGGGATGATTATTCGTAAATGCGGCAATATGTTCCTTTAATCTAATTTCGAAATTTCGACCTGTTTGACCTATATATACCCCGTTACAAGTGTCACAACTTAGTTTATAAACGCCGGATTTTTCGGAATTATTTAATCGATCTTTGCCATTACATATTCGACTGACATTGTGATTCGTTCGGAAGGACACATTAATATTGTTTTTCCTAAATATTTTAGCTATTTTATCCGATATTGGACCAATATATGTCAAACTACCCACATATTTAGTATTTGATTGTGGTGGGACGGGATAAAGTTCTGAATTAATTAAACGTTTTTGTTTATTTTTAATTAATTTGTTCACTAACTGTTTTGTATAGCCGTTGGAAACCGCGATTTGGTATATTGTATTAAGTTCTTTCGCGAAGCTGTCACGGGACAGTGGGACTGACATTAATCTGTGAACATAGCAGCGGAAGGCCGCTAGTTTGTGTTGTACGGGGTGGCAAGATGACGCGGGAATAGCAATATCTGTATATGACGGCTTTCTATAGATTTTGAATTCTAATTTATTATTTACTCTTGTTAATGTTAAATCCAAAAAATTTAGAGATTGGTTTGATTCGAATTCCAATTTAAACTTTATTTTTGGGTGGATCTTATTAATTTTATTAATGAATAGATTGATTTGACGTTCGGTGCCTGTCCAGCAAATTATTATGTCGTCAACGTATCGGTAATAAAACAGGATATGTGGGTCTCTCACCACGTAATTACACTCAAAATTATCCATAAATATTTCAGCCATAATTGGACTTAATGGTGATCCCATTGCTAATCCTTCCTTTTGGCGATAGAATTGATTTTTAAATTTAAAATAATTTTGTTTCATACATAACCTAGTAAGATTGATGATGTCATCCTTTTCACCGGGATGTATCCTCTGTTTTTCAAAGAGATCATCAAGGATAATTAAAGTTTGTTCAGATTTGATCAGATCAGTTTGTCTAGATTTGATAAATAAAGTAAAAAATACCAACCTTCCACCAAATGCCAAATTATTGTCTCTCGATGTAGATAGTTTATTTACCAATGTTCCATATGAACAAACTTTAATTATCCTTGATGATCTCTTTGAAAAACAGAGGATACATCCCGGTGAAAAGGATGACATCATCAATCTTACTAGGTTATGTATGAAACAAAATTATTTTAAATTTAAAAATCAATTCTATCGCCAAAAGGAAGGATTAGCAATGGGAACACCATTAAGTCCAATTATGGCTGAAATATTTATGGATAATTTTGAGTGTAATTACGTGGTGAGAGACCCACATATCCTGTTTTATTACCGATACGTTGACGACATAATAATTTGCTGGACAGGCACCGAACGTCAAATCAATCTATTCATTAATAAAATTAATAAGATCCACCCAAAAATAAAGTTTAAATTGGAATTCGAATCAAACCAATCTCTAAATTTTTTGGATTTAACATTAACAAGAGTAAATAATAAATTAGAATTCAAAATCTATAGAAAGCCGTCATATACAGATATTGCTATTCCCGCGTCATCTTGCCACCCCGTACAACATAAACTAGCGGCCTTCCGCTGCTATGTTCACAGATTAATGTCAGTCCCACTGTCCCGTGACAGCTTCGCGAAAGAACTTAATACAATATACCAAATCGCGGTTTCCAACGGCTATACAAAACAGTTAGTGAACAAATTAATTAAAAATAAACAAAAACGTTTAATTAATTCAGAACTTTATCCCGTCCCACCACAATCAAATACTAAATATGTGGGTAGTTTGACATATATTGGTCCAATATCGGATAAAATAGCTAAAATATTTAGGAAAAACAATATTAATGTGTCCTTCCGAACGAATCACAATGTCAGTCGAATATGTAATGGCAAAGATCGATTAAATAATTCCGAAAAATCCGGCGTTTATAAACTAAGTTGTGACACTTGTAACGGGGTATATATAGGTCAAACAGGTCGAAATTTCGAAATTAGATTAAAGGAACATATTGCCGCATTTACGAATAATCATCCCGAAAAATCAAACTTCGCGAAACATTTAATTGATACAGGTCACTCACTCGGAAACAATAATAATTTTAATATTTTGCATACATGTGAAAAAGGATTTCGCTTAAATGTGTTAGAGCAATTAGAAATAATAAAACACAAAAATAACAATATGTTTACATTGTTGAATGAACAAACAAATTTAGTCCCATCACCTTTGTTACGTGTCTCTTCCGGGGGTAATACGTCACAACAGCCGACCAATCACAGCGCGTCATTTCATGGGGCGAGGGTATAAAAGAGCGGCTTCCGGCTCATTTGATTCAGTCTCGTGCCAGATTTTGGCGAGACAACACGTCCTGAGGATGCCTCGTGTAGAGGCGAAACACGTGTCGAATTGTTTTAAAGACAAATATTGGCGGAATTAACACTAAAGAAAACTTAAATAATTTGTATAATTATGGATTTCCGCAAAGTAACGCCTTATTCAATAAATAAACTTTAAACAGCCGCTTAGGAGTGTTTTTTCTCATTCTGACTTAGGTCAATAGAAGATAGAGTGAGAATTAGCAATGCTTTAAGTTAGCAGACTATTATGAATAAGGGTTAAGATTTAAGGTAAAAGCAACGTACCGCGAAAACGCAGGTGAGACAATCACCGTGTATAAGTACAACTTCAGCTCTAAATGAAAATCGTAAGTACAAAACGCATAAATCAGGGTCTCGGTCTTCGCAGTTTCCTCCTCCAAAAATAATCCAATCGTAACGTAATTTTGAAAATTGACTGGGATGAAAATAATATTCGATGTCGGACAGTTTTAGTCGGTTACCTCTGGTCTGGCGTCTCTATCCCCCTTATTCATAATGGCCCGCTAACTTAAAACAGCCGCTAAGGAGTGTTTTTTCTCATTCTGACTTAGGTCAATAGAAGAAGACAGAATGAGAATTAGCAATGCTTTAAGTTAGTAGACTATTATGAATAGGGGGGTATATCTTTATGTATACTAGACCGTATATTTTAAGCATATTGTTTTGAAGTAGGTACTAGCTCTAGCACTTACAAATACAAAAAAATATCGAAATGAAAAAAAAAACAGAAGAAACAAAGAGACATAGCTATTTTGTTTGAAAATAATTTAGATCTAGGGTTAAAAAAGAAGGAGAAAAAAGTGTACGTTTTTTTTAAATGGCCACTAATATTGTATCCTCTTAACCGTATATATAAAAAATAAATTAGTATTCACACAAAATAAGTGTGCGACCTGCGTGGTGTTTGTATACAAAAGCTGTTATGCGGTTCAGGGGCATCAAACCGCGATATCTATTTGCAGTCCCTGTTGATCCTGAAATTGGAATATCCCATATACCTGAAACTGCATACCCTTCATCCATGTTACGAAAAAAAAAAATTACTTGCCTCAATAGTTGTGCAATAATACGTTGGTATGTTGTTTGCAATATCTGGGTTTGAATCGCTGTGATTTTGCGCAACATCAATTAATTCCGGGCATGGATCGATTCCTGTTATATTAAGCCCAGCTTTTGCAATTCCCTAGAAATATATTGATTAAACTACTTTAAAATGTTAAGGGATTAATGATTTTCGGAGCTGAACATACAACAAAATGGTTGATTGTAATAACATAGGATTAAGAACGAATAACAGTAAGCCACATGTATGGTCTATCCTATGTAGGTACGGGGGTACCCTGTATGAAGGAAGCAACAGCAGAACATAGCCATAATTTATTTATTAGGACAACTTACAAATTACACTCTACATGCACACTTATATATCTATCTAATATATAAAATTCTCGTGTCATGGTGTTAAACATTGAACTCCTCCGAAACGGCTTGACCGATTCTCATGAAATTTTGAGTGCAGATTGGGTAGGTCTGAGAATCGGACAACATCTATTTTTCATACCGTAAATGTTAAGGGTTTTTTTTTATTTTTTTTTGACATTTTTTTAAAAATTTGTTTGATTATGAGTCAGCATTAAAAAATACATACAACTTCAAGTTTGCTGGGTCAGCTAGTAGTAGATAATATTATGAATAGGAGTTATTTAAATTATAAGTTAACACAGCATTCATAATTTTAACAACATTTTAAGACTAATAATAATGGTATTAATAATCGCATGTCAGAGGTGATATCTCTCAGATAAGGAGAAAATAGTGTACGATTTTTTTGAAAAAAACTCTAATAAACACTAATATTGTATCCTCTTAACCGTAAATATAAAAAATAAATTACTATTCATACAAAATAAATGTGCGACGCTTATATCTTTGTTTTTTCCTCTCAAGTGTTGAAAAGGTGCGTATGAAACTCGTGAGCAACTCGTTCACTAGACATTCGGCTGATTTATGGCTGCAGGCAATACCCTTGTGTATAATGAGCAACTTAGCTTACTTGTATCATGATATTATATTACTACTAATACCGTAAAATATTACCTACTTCTGAAAAAATTCCAGCTCCACAACCAACTTCAAGCACTTTCTTATCCGTGAACACATCTAATGAATGTTTATCCATTGAACCACCTGTAAGCGCATCTCTAATAAATGGAACTCTAAAAAAAAAAAATTTAATGAATGCGTGGAGTTATTGGCTGTTGGTAATTCTTTCTAAATAAAATCATTTAATTTAAACACATTAAAAGTTACACTTTGCATTAAATTTTATACAGTTAGTATATAACACCATAATCTAAGTGTATATTCTCCTCATGGCAAAGGCCATTGATTAAAATCGTTTCAATAGTTTGGGAGTTCATAACGGACAAATAACTTGACATGATTTTTTTTTATAAATATTAGCCGCTACCATAAAAATTTTATATTATATTTTATTATTATATTTTAATTTAGTATTCTCACTTTCAGGGTAATCTTTCTCTACTTCTGGTTCAGTTTATGGAATACCTGTTTGTGTCCACTTTGTTCCACATTCTTTCTTCTTATTTGGTTGGAGGTTCTTGTCATTATGTGAGGCGACATAGTGGGGCGGGTACTTCCCTTATCTAAAAAATGGTTGAGGGAGGCGATGGCTGGTCCATGCGTCATGCAAGTAAACTGACACTTGTGGCGGCTGGACGATACTATTATCGTGAACTTTGCTTCATATAGTTAAATTTAATCATATCTTATATAATAAATTATTATTATCATATCTTATATAATATATTATTATTATATTCAGTATCAAAAAAGTTTACATTTTTAAAATGGAAACCTTTGCTCATATTTTTGAGTAGGTACGTATGTGTTTTATTCAGTTGTCATTTGTTTTACGATTAGCCGGCAAATTGATTGATTGGCAATTGTCTGTATCATGTCAGCATGAATCGAGCCAGCCTAGCGAAACTCTAAACAACATGGTTCGCTCGATTGTATCAAACGTGCAGTCATTGATAGATTTTTTTTTTTTTTAATATATTTATTTAAAACTTTACATATTTACATAAATAAAGCAGCAACCAAAAATCACGAAGATTTGTCCGGATTGCTAACATGAGTTGAGTTCGCAATGATAATTAAAATAAGATCAGAAAAAACTTAAGTAAGTACATACACAAGGTTTACAAGCAAAGCATCATTAGATCAGGTTCGCATTCAACCGGTCATCGTTGATTCATATCTCTATGCGAAAGCGGGACACTGCTATCTTTCGATCGCGCTATTCCGTCGCACACGCACAGCGATATGTCTATTCGCTCGGCCGGTGGGCGGTGACAAAGAACCCGATGTTAGACCCACTTAGAATGTAAGCTACAGGATGTTCAAAAATTGCAATTTTAACTTATCTCTAATATTTTTTCTGGTGATGCTAATTTTTACAGATGGATCAATATCATTTAATAGCCGAGGAACCAAATATTGTGTTGTGCGCGAACCATAAATGTTATTGGACTTTAATGTTTTTAAGTGATTATTTGTGATTTTCCTAGTGGTTATTTTATGACAAATTTTACTTTGAATTTCATGATTGAAAAATTGTTCCTTAAGAAGACAATAATTAAATTTTGTGTGTATTGGTAAGATTTTACTTTATTATATTGACAGATGACGGCTATAATCTTATAAAAAACCGAGATAGCCGAAATCTAGTGGATATCGTTTTAAGAAACTCTTCGCTTTGAAACTTATCCGGATTATATTTCGACGCCCAATTGTAAATTATACTAAACGAAAGTCAATTTTTACTTAGGCAGTCCCTCCTATTATTACGTAGTATTTACATCCTCTTTGGATCGTGCAATGATTTTATATGACTTTCGGTGCCATTTAAGTCAACAAGAAAGTACTCTATGTGATAGTAACGATGAAGCCTTGCCACTGTTTACAACAACTGTATTAATAACTACTCACACAATGATGTGCGTGAAGGACGGATTTCTACGGCGACGACTGAAGATAAAATGAGTTCTGCGTACAATAGAGACTGATAAAAGCGTGACCTGTGAGCAGATTCGTACAAGTTAGGCCAACAGTAGCAGTCAAGAGCACAAAATCCTCCAATATCATTTAGCGGTCAGTAGGCCCTGTGTCCGGTGGATACCTTATTATTTCACCGAGGCCCAAAAACTCCGTCGTGTTGATCGGTGTCGTGAAATGGTTGAAAGATTTAACGGAGGTGACTCAAATGCTGTGTCCGACATTTTTTTTATGACAATAAGGGACGAGACGAGAAGGTCGTTCAGCTTCTGGTAATTGATACGCCCTGCCCATTACAATGCAGTGCCGCTCAGGATTCTTTAAAAACCCAATAATTTTGAGCGGCACCACAACCGCGCTCGTCATCTTGAGACATAGGATGTTAAGTTTTGCCCAGTAATTTCACGAATCCTGAGTGACACTGCAATGTAATGGGCAGGGCATATCAATTACCATCAGCTGAACGTCCTGCTCGTTTCGTCCCTTATTTTCATAAAAAAAACCATAGTAAAATTACACCAATATTTAAGTCGAAATGCTCTTCTGACCCGAATAACTATCGTCCTGTGTCGGTTTTGCCGACCCTTAGTAAAATCTTTGAAAAAATAATTTTAAGCCAAATGCTTACTTACTTTAACTCTCATAAGTTACTGCATTTGAAACAATTTGGCTTTGCTAGGTGACGTTCAACAACGGCTGCAGGTGTTGAGTTAATGGATTTGCAGAATGCCTTTGGCATCTTCTGTGATTTATGGCTTTTGATTGTGTTCAACATTCAACGCTCGTCAGGAGGTTATATATGTCACTATGGCATAAAAGGAACTGCGCTCGATCTTCTGATTTCATATCTTAACAATAGAATTCAGAAAGTTGACGTGAATGGCAGGAGAACTCCTGGGACTCCTCTCAGTATGGTGGTACCACAAGGGTCTATTCTTGGACCGTTCCTCTTCCTTATCTATATAAATGATTTTCCTAATCTTATAGAGAAAAAACATATGGTAGTATTGTTTGCTGACGACAGTTCAGTGATTTTCAAAGTGAAAAGTAACCAACCTTTGTATGATGAAGTGAACGATATTCTATCTGACAACGTGGACTGGTTTAGCGCTAATAACCTATTGTTAAATAGCAAGAAAACGAAATATATAAAATTTACCGTACCAAATGTGAAAAATATAGTTGCAAGTGTTTTGTTAAGCGCAGAGGTGATAAAACCCGTGGAATCTGCTGTATATCTTGGCATTACTCTGGATTCCAAATTACATTGGGAACCCCATATTGAAGGATTGGCGAACAGACTTAGTTCTGAAGCAAACGGGGTTAAAAAGTTTAGACAATTGACTGACATGGGTACGGCGCTACTAGTATACTTCAGTTACTTCCATAGTATTATGTCCATAGTCCAGTCCATAGTCATAGTAGTATGGGGCAATGCTGCCGATGTTAATACAATATTTCTGCTGAAGAAGAGGGCTATTCGCGCTATTTATAACTTAAGTCCTAAAGAATTAGAGCAAAATTCAAAGAAATTAACATCTTGACTGTTGATTCTCAATATATTCTTGAAAATGTAATGTATGATCATAGGCACATAAGTGAATTTGCTAGAAACTGTCATTACCACCATGTTAACACCAGTAACAGACATAAAGTTATAATGCCTACTCCTCGGCTAAGTAGAGTTAGTAAGTCTTTGGTGGGGCGATGTATATGCTTTTACAACAAAATCCTAGAAAATGTTCAAAACAAAAGTATTACGTTATTGAAAATAATTGTTAAAAAACGTTTGTGTGTTAAAGGTTAGAAAAGATAACATAAATGACTTTCTTAATGATACCACAGATTGGGAATGGAGTGACCGCCCTGAGGCTATTCAATAATAAGTTTAATTGAATATTACTTTGTAAACATATTTTTTGATGAAAAAAAAACCCGCTGAGTGTGTTACGCCCATTTTTCTCAGGTCTGAGGCATTCGTTTTGGAATAGGTGATAGTTTTTGACTTTCAATAAGTGATATCACAACCTATTTTGAATAAAATTATTTGAATTTGTATTTACTTTGGCTTGGTGAGCTATGGATCGATATTTCGTTTTAATAATCACTTATAACTAATGATTAATTTCGTAACTGAAAAAAAAATACCTGAGTTCGTTAAAAGTATGTAATCCCCGTAAGGCGCTGTTTGGGTCCCACCAATCTAATTTGTTGAATCTCTCTAACTCGTTGTCGTCCACTGTCGCCCGATTAGTTGATGTAGAATAATTTGTTTTAGATAAAATTGTGAACAGCACTCTAAAAATATAAACCGAATTCCAGTTGTTTTAAGTCATTCAGATCCAGAAGACCGAGGCAGATAATTCCATCTTTCAGATAGGGTTATACCCACGAATTATTAAAAAAATCGTCTCTTCATGTAGATAAAAAAAATCCAGCATTTACCACTACGGTAAGAAACTTATTGCTACTCTTTAAAACAATATTTACAGCTGCAGCATTTTACAAAATAATATTCAGGGAAAAAGTATTTTTCCATAATATTATGCATAAACTTGTAATAGAATCTCTTTGGCTGTTCTATTTGTATCTGGCTTGTTTTGATAACATTAGAAAGGTCACATTTCATAAAATAAACAAGTTAGTGTTGTTAATGTTTTTGCAGCTATTTTTAATTTGTTTTTGAATTCTAAAAAAATGAGTGAGTAGGTACATCTACTTCAGCCTGAGATCTATAAAAGGTACTTACTATTTAGACATTTCTCAGACTTTACT
Organism: Leptidea sinapis; assembly: GCF_905404315.1. Lineage (NCBI taxonomy): Eukaryota > Metazoa > Arthropoda > Insecta > Lepidoptera > Pieridae > Leptidea > Leptidea sinapis. The sequence goes on from NC_066299.1 coordinate 5,324,099, forward strand.
TACATAAATTATCTTTGATTTCTTTTTTATACGGCTGTTTTCAATAAATAATAATAATAGTTTAACTTACTAGAGGTAGACAAATCTATCCCTTTACGCTTACTTACATTTTAATAACCTATCGACATAAAGCATTCGACTATAACTATATTGGACATAACTATGGATAGATAAGACTCTCTTGTAACACCAGAGGAATCACAAGAGCGTTGCCGGCCTTTAAGGAAGGTGTACGCGCTTTTTTTGAAGGTAATGTCGTATTGTCCCGGAAACACCGCACAAGGAAGCTCATTCCATAGCTTTGTAGTACGAGGGAGAAAGCTCCTTGAAAACCGCACTTTGGAGGACCGCCACACATCCAGATGGTGGGGATGAAATCCTAACTTGTGGCGTGTCGTGCGAAGGTGGAATTCGGCGGAATCTTGAATCTTGTCATTAAACGGTGACAGCAATGTATCGTTACTAGAGATACGTTATTGAAAACGGCCGTTAGTCTTTAACTGCTAAAAGCTGTGATAATACTGAGCTTAATCTAAGAAACCCCAATGCAAATGTCAAGTTAGTGTTTTGTCAGAGTCAGCTAAAAGCCTTATTACACCGCACTGAATCCTGCATGCTTTGCAAGCCGTAAGTAGCCGACGACAATTCTCATGGTGTCATGGGAAAGTTTTCAAACCACTAGAAAATCGCCATAGCTCTTGCCGCTACTATTAGTTTGAACAATGGACGCACAAAAAAAAATTGAATCCTTCTGTAAGAAGAGATTGGTTTAAATAATCTTTGTGGCTTTTCTGCCATAAATAAGACATGTAGCGGTACACATCAATAGCATTAAAAATCATTTCCTTTTCTTTTGAACAAGTCTTTGTGCACTTTACAGCAAAAAGCATACGTGGGCTGGACGAATTATGACGGGACTTTTATTGGCAGGTAGCTGATGTAATAAGGACTAACTTAGGCTACGTTCATTTTCTAAAAATTCTTTTATTTTAGAAAAATAAATTAATGTTGCAATGTCCAAGAAAGGGTCTAACTCTAAAAATAATTTTTATGGCAAAATAACGTTTGCCGGGTCAGCTAGTAAAATATTTAAATAAGAAATTTGAATCTTCATAAATTTGTTTCACATCTTTCACACTCAACGTGACATATTTTTTGGTAGTTCCTGAGCGCGTTACGCATTTAGAGAGTAATCACGGGTTAAAGTTAGTTAAAATATTATAGGCACTCATATATAAAATTCTTACTTGTGAGATGAAGATACAGGAGACCATCCCATTGATCTAAGTTGGCTTAATTCATTTTGCAGTAAACAAGTAACTTTTCTAAAAGATAGCATTTTATAAAATATGATAAAAACTAATATTGCTTATATTAGAACGTACTTCGGATTCCACTGCACAAATGTTTGATTAAGATAATGTACTTACATCTATTTAATTCTCGCCAATCTTTTTTATTTTTATCAGTTACCTTAACCTTGACTTGATGTAGAGATGACGCACTCAAACGACTTGGAAGTATATAGAGTCGTTACTATTCTTTTTAATAATAATAGTCTACTCCTGGTGCTCTATTGTCTTATTGATTATTTATTTTAATCGAAGCATGTCATAAACTGTACCTTTGACTTGCACCAAAGTGTAGGAAAATGAACAAAAACGGTAAAAAAAAATTTAACCAAAAACAACCGACTTCAAAAACACTATTTTAAAACAATAGATATAATATGCACTAAAAAGTATAAAATAATTACGTATTTTAATACAATCTAATTAATTAATCTAATTCTAGTTACGATTATTGTTATTTTTGGAATCGGTGTCCTTCCGCCGCGACCCGCTCTCGCCTCTCGCCTCCTCACGACTCAAGCACATCTCACCTATAACTATGTATGTAGTTACAAACCTATCTTGGTTGACACGGATTCCATAAATTACAGCACTACAACTGCGCTCGTCACCTTGAGACATAAGACGTTAAGTCTCATTTGCTCAGTAATTTCACTAGCTACGGCGCCCTTCAGACCGAAACACAGTAATGCTTACTCATTACTGCTTCACGGCAGAAATAGGCGCCGTTGTGGTTCCCATAATCTAGCCGACATCCTGTGCAAAGGAGCATCCCACTGGTATAAATTAATCGAAAACAACAAACATTTCATAAGAAAATACTATTTAGCAGAGTGTTATGACCGCACGACAGAAAAAAAAAGCAAAAAAAAATCGAGGCGTGGTTAAAATCAATGCGCCAGGTCAGGACTGTATGGCGGATGACTCATTATCTCGACACCTGCCGTAGTCAAATATGCAACAGTCCGTTTTGCGAAGTGCGCTGAAGCAATGTCGTGGTAAAGTAGGATCCTGCTTCGAGGGCGCTGGTGTTTTTTCCAAGACAACAGACAAACAGCGATTGACATACCAGTCTGCAGTAACTGTCCTTCCATCTTCTAGCACAACTGTCGCGAAATGACCTTTCCGACCAAAGAATGAGGCAATCATCTTTTTTCCTTGACTTCTTCCTTTCTTTACCTTACGTTGGCCGATCCTCGAAAGGAAACACCCACTGAGCTGATTGTCTTTTGGTTTCGGGTTTGTAGCAATATATTCAGCTTTCATCACTTGTGACGTCGTCAAAACAGCATTTGAGTCACCGCCGTTGAACTTATCTAACATTTGGCGACACCAGTCTATGCGAAGGTGTTTCTGGTCGTCGGTTAAAGTATGGGGAATCCAACTGGAACGAATCTTCCTGATGCCTAAATGTTTGTGTGATATTTTTTGAACTAGACTCATACCAATGCCTAGCCTTGCCCGTATCAGCTCATAGGTCACTCTCTTATCTTCCTCTATTATGCGTCGCACAGCACTTATGTAATCTTCAGTAGTCGCTGTTATAGGACGTCCGTCACGCGGATCACCATTGAGATTGCTACGTCCACGATTAAACTCGTTAAACCAATTGTAAATAGTAGCACGAGATGGGGCTTCATTAAGAAATGCTAATTGCAGCCTATCAAAGTTTTATTGTTGAGTAAGTCCACAACGAAAGGCATAATAAATCATTGACCGAAAATTTTTTCGCGTTAGGTTCATTTTCACGTGTAACAAGAGTTTTACATTTGCCACCAATTCACAAAAACAAATGACAAATGAATGCAATATACTACATTAGGTTACCAAAGCGTTCTAAAATTGAAATTCAAAAAAAGTTTTCATTGGCAATGTTTCTAACTGGCCAGTTCTAAACATTTTCAGTGTTGCACACGTAATATAATATTCGTTTTTTTACTATGCTAATTATTCGTGTCAAACATTCGTGTATCTTCACAGCTATGTTTGTATGTTTCTTTGTAATTTGTCAATAGATATTTTTATTAAACTGGTAACTTCAAAAGGAAGGGTAATAAACCATACATAATAATAATACATACATAATAAATATAGGTAATACCTTCGTACATAACGCGATTCTTCCCTCCGAAAAAAATCAACTGAAACAATTCGTAACCGTTAAAATGTAATGGCTAATAAATGGTTTTAAATAGCTCAGTAATATTTTTTGAAAATCTCCAAATGTATATTTATTACTTCTTTGTATTATATAATTAATAAAAGTTTTCAGAAATTTTCTGACGTTTGCGACATTCGTTAATTTCATTTTGGTTTCCTCGTCTATTCATTAGGACAGGTAAAGGGTTCAAGTCCATACAGTCTGATCGTTAATATTTAATTTTCAAAGCCGTCTTTGCAAAATTTTAAGATGAGATACAATATAAAAATTTTGTTTCTTATTATAGCTACCATAAGCCAATAACTTTTATAGGAATAAATAATTATGCTCATAATGTACGGTATACACAAAATTCTAATGTAGGTACGTACATATTCAATAATTATAACAGAATAAAATATATTTTATAATCAATAAAACATTTTATACATAAATAACCTTTCCTTACATTGTTATATTGATATATATATATATATAAAATTTAAGTAACAAAGTAAGCTTTTTACAAATTAAACAATTTCAATATTAATAGTACAACCTAGATTAATATAGGTTATCACCTCTGTCGGGCGTCCAACGGAAGTATCTAGAAACCGGTGAGTAGTGCAGTAATTAACTTGTATCTTTTATTCAGTCTCACGCAGGTCGCCAAATAGAAACACATGATAAAACACACTTAATACTCAAGTTTGCCCATTAACTACAAAAATCTCCTATTGACGTTGATATGAAACGGTGATCCTGTTTAGGACAGATTCCCTTAATGCCTGGCTTAGTATCGAAATGGGTGAAACCTCGAGCCATAGATCGACATAATACTTTAAACAGGCCACATTCTTGCGTAAATCCTTCTACACAGATATGGAGTATTGCTCTCGTCATTCGTCTGATGAACCCCAGTATCAACTCGCACCGCGTGACCGCGTGCAATGCAAAGCTGCTATATCGGGGATACTGCAAGTACTCTGCGTACGGCAGAGACGTTGCGTAGAGACGTGCTTCTTTGTATGGCCTCTACCCGCAGTTATCACGGGCTGTTTTCTGATGAGTGAAACTGACCTTCGCTGCCGACTGCCACTATGTGGCATTGCTGCAGTCTTCAAGAAAATTTCTTCCATGTACAATCAATGTACAGAATTAATTTCCATGGGTAAATGCTAAAATTCTCTCATTCCTTGATTCTTCTAGTCATCCCTGACCATAAAATCCCCACTAGAAAAAAACTTACGATTGCTCGCAGGTGACTCGTCTGCTCTTTTGTCCTCCTCCTAAGGAATACCTTAGAGAAAAGGGAATTCAATACATTTCTCTCAAAGAAAAACTAAATATTAAGAGAAGGGTTCATTGATTGAAAATATTTGACATAACCATAAATTATTTATTCAATTTGACTGCTTGAAGCACATAATATGCCATACTATAGTTGATCCATTTCCATTTGTTTGACCAAGGGTTATACATCCTTCCGCGTACTTGTTCTACTTTGCAATTATCTAAAAAAGAAATCATTTTAAAATTGTTAACCTACTTTAAAATAATTTGCACGCATTTTGAGTGGAGAACTACATATTTTATCTTTTTGGGGCTTAATTTTTTAATTTTGTTAAATATAATTAAATCATGCATCTAGAAATGTCGGGCTTAGAATGAAAGTAGGTGTGGAATACCACGACTACTGTAAAATCAAAGTAGAGTAGTTCATGGAACGAATATGTGTGTCTGACTTTTATCACAACCAAAACTTTGTCATTATCTATTTACCTACATTATATATAGCCATAATCAGATGTTTTCTGGGATAAATTTGGAATGGGTTCGATTTCAATAAATAAATGCTAGAAACTAAATAATCAGTCTCCTTGGATGTGTTTGAGACGCGTTGCATTTTCCTGTGAAGTATATTATGATTCGTAGCCTATTTACTTGCATGACTGATTTTTTTCGGGCTTGCCTGAAATTCCGTCCTCTGAAATACATATTATAATATTTTTTCATTGATATTAAGAAACCTACTGCTATTTAAATTACTTAAAGGTATGATAAACCATAATATTACACTAGCCAAAATAGTTCCTAACGACGCTCTACAAAGTGAAGCCTTAAGACAAGATTATTAGGAGTTAAGAAATAATAATTACAAATTAAGAAATTACAAAAGTTTAAAGAGCCATGGCTTAAGTTACCAATAGATAAATTACCTTTACGTAGCATTAATTTATTTAACAAAAGATACAAAATTGTACAGTAGGTATATCATACAATCGAAAAATGTCAATGTTGTCAAATTATAACAGTCAATATGTGTTCTGCAAGCTCCTGATTATAAATCTATACTAAGAATGAAAATATTTGGTTGGTGGAGCGATTACCTATGTTTGGACATTTGAAGCAAATACGACTAAGTAGGAGTGCAGGTCAACAAAATTGTTAATTATTTTCTACAAGAACATCTTTTTTTTTTTTTAATTTAGTTATCATATTACATATACCGATATAAAACTAGGTCAAATTAGCATCTAAAAAAAACCACAAAGGTTAACAACTAATGCTAATAACACTTAATAATACGTCACAACTCAACAACAACTTATGCTATAAATTAAATGAACACAGTGAAAATATTTTAAAAGACTTAAAAACGAATAAATATAACTTATAAATATGACTTAGCAGGTTCAAATTTTCTTAGCTGCTATAATTTATGTAATAGGTAATCCTTTATTCTATAATTAATGTTTTTAGTATTTAAATTTTGCCGCTCACTGAAGGGCAGGTCATTTAGCAAGCGAGGTATTAGGTAATCGGCAGTTCGTTCGCCGTACACGTTGCAGGCCCGGAGAATCGACAACCGGTTCTGAGTTATGGCTCTTGTTTGTATAGGATGTTCTATCTTTTGCAATCCTATTTTTTCATTAAAAAAGTATTGGCTCAATAGCATTTGCTTAACTTTCTGATCTGATCTATGTGTTCACGCCTTAATTAACGAGTATGTAACCGAGGCACGGACTCCCCAAATATGTAACCTTTTTTCAATCTAAATAGTATAGGTACAATATAAGGGGTTCCATGCCGAAGAAGCATATTTCAGATGGGTTCTAACTTGGGAGTTATATAACATTATTTACATATTTGATTAACGTCTCTAGATTGTTGGAAAATAAAACCCAGCATTTTGTAAAGCATAGCTGTAATATTTTCAACATGAGAGGCTAAGCTACGTTCTCAACTTGTACTCCTAAGTATCTTGGTCACTCTCTCATTTGTATTCATAATATTTATAAAACCTTTACTAATAATGGATCGGTATTTTCTTTCAAGAATAAGTTACGGCGTGACATTTACCTATATATTGTTTCCAGAGCAATATTCTTAATATTTAACTCCTCTTGAAACTGCCGACAATCTTCAACAGAATTAACAAAAGAAAATATTTTTGTGTCATCATACAATAAAATTTTGGAATGATGAATACAATGCGTCAAATCATATATAAAAAGGTTGAAAAGAAATGGATCCCGATGAGAGCCCTAAGGCACACCAGATGTAACTGGTATAAAGCTAGACGGATATATAACCTTAACTTAACGGCTTGCGACCTATCGCGCACCCATTCCATTTGACATTTTGTATGGTAAATGATATATATTTTGCTTTCTTGTTATTTAACATTAACTTATTAGCGCTAAACCACTACATGATACCAGATAGAATACCATTTACAACCTTATGTTTTTTCTTATAAGGTTAGGAAGATTATTTATATAAATAAGGAAGAGATCGAAGAACGGTCTAAGAATAGATCCTTGTGGTACCCCTATACTAAGAGGAGTCCCAGGAGATCTCCTGCCATTCACGTTGACCTTCGGAATTCTATTGTTTAAAATTATGAAATCAGAAGATCAAGCGTAGTTCCTTTTATGCCATATTGACTTAGCTTCCTGACCAGCGTTGAATGTTGATCACAATCAAAGGCCTTAGATAAATTACAGAAGATGCCAAGTGCATTCTGTGATTCCTCCCAGGCATCAAAAATATTATTAATTAGCTCAACACCTACATTCGTTGTTAGTCGAACGTCCCTAGTAAAGCCAAATTGTTTCAAAAATTATTGCAAGATATGGTGCTATGACATCAGTTATTCAACTTATAATTTTATTTCAACAGGTATGTATATCCTATATATCAGTATCAACTCGGACCGCACTTTCTTTCATGTTAAGAGGTTCAAAGGTTTTTATTATTTCTTCAGGGCTCACAAATCTGAAATTGAAGATTTGTTTCACTCTCAAATATTTTTAAGAAGAAGTGACTCAGCGACGCTGGTGGAGACAAGAGTGTGTGTGGTAAGAAACTTTAATATCAGAAAATATTTTCTCAAAAGCAGACGCAACTTCCTGCTCCGATTGAATTGATGTATTGTTTATTGATAGATTGTATTCAATCTTGCGCTCTTTCACTCTTCCAGATTTCCAGTTAATAACATTCCAAGTCATCTTTATTTTATTTGGTGCATTTTTAATTATTTGTCTGATATGCATAGACTTTGCAATAGAGCAAATATTTTGAAAATAATTTAGAGTATTTTTATTTTGATTATATAATGATCTCTCACTATATAGTTCATATAGCTGTTTACTGCTCTTATGAATGCCAGCTTTTGCCCAGTCATTAAATGACAAGAGACCACCTGAGTTGACTATAATAAATAAAATATACATCTCGTTGGGAATACAATTATATTTATATCAATTCAAATTTGAGTGTTTCACATTACCGCTATACAACAAACGTAAACTTTTTAATTATAGTACATTTTTTTACTCAATATTAAAAGAGGCTAAAGTGGTCTGATATCAGCTTGGTTATTATTGACTGAGAAATGGGTTTATAATTGTTAAATATATTATCAATACATCTGATCCGATCCAATCCGTGCTGATTAGATTTTATGAACAGTCTAATTTCTGGTAACTATTTGTTCAAACAGCTTAAGCACTACAGACAATTTAGAGAAGCCGCAGTAATTGGCAATGTTATGCTTATTCCCTTGTTTAAGAATGGGGACAAGATTTTTTTCCATATTTTGGGCATAACACGTATTCTTAATGAAAAGTTAAAAATAAAAGCGACAGGAGTTGCTAGTTGTTTTAGGGCAACATATAAGAAAAATTGGATGGATACCATCAGGATCACTTTTCCCTTGTTAACGACAAGATTCTTTAGACATTTTTCAACAACGGAGTTATTAATATAATTAGAATTTATAACACAATCATTGCATCTCGTATTTACGCGTCGCCATTTGAGGGAAGAAAAACAAGGCTTGTCAAAAACAGACTGTAAAAATGTGTTAAGGTGAAGAGTCAGCAGAAAACACGCAAATGTGGTGATTTTTGACAAGTTTTGACAAACTACTTAATCCTGTTAAACATATCCTTAAGTCTTATTTGTAGGTTGCTAATGCTTGCTGTTGGTTATTGTTAACACTGCCGAGTCTTTTTGAACTACTACATTTCTTTAAAGTTAAACCAGTTTTTTGGCATGGTGTGACGCATTTTTTTGGTACTTCTCTCAGAAAAGTTATTCTTATACCTTGTACTTTTTTGTGTAGGTTCATTTATTCAGATTAGAAGTGAATAAGGAGGATTGTAAGCATATAAACTGTTTGCCACGCAAGAATTTTGAAAATATTGGCTTTGTTATATAGATAGGCGGGCCGGCAGCCGTGAACTCATATGGAGGTCGCTGGCATTTAGTGTCGCCTTAAACAGATCAGCTATTTTTTGACTTTCGGATGCATGAAATCATCAAAGTAAAGAGTATCAGGTATACCGCATATCAACTAGTACTCACAGCGTTCCAAAATTGCCGTCAATTCTTCTGGTGTTATAAACTTATCGTATTCATGTAAGCCCTTTGGTAGTATTTTCAAAATATCTTCCAGAAGTATTATTAGGTGAAGTTTTGCAAGTAAAGTTTTACTTGGTGCCATTTTGACTATTCTGCCTCCTGGTTTAAGAGCGTTCACACAACTTTTAACAAACAATTCCTGATCTAGCACGTGTTCTATGACCTCTGATGAAACCACGACATCGTAATGATTAGGATGTTGCAATGAATGATCCTGAAAAGGTAACAAGATCTTGAGCGGTGGAAGATAATTGTTTTTATGGAAATTTGTGATGTAAAGAGCAAATATGCCTCCTGATGCTATGGGGTAGTTGACCATTGCGGGGGACGTATGACTTGTACAACACCAAAAGATAGAAAGCACAAAACACTCAGCAAGCAGTTCGGGTAGGCCCTTGCCTAAGCAACTATAAAACAAGTTACAATCAAAATTAACGACACGCAACAGAGACATTCTCGATGGCAGGATCATTCAGCTACTATAAGCACCGCTTATTTTCAAACATCACGCATAAAACAGCACCTCCTTCGACCATAATTGGACGTAATTCCAGAAAAACGTTCCAAACCACAATCATGTCGAAATTGAGTTAAGAACACAAAACTGGTCACGTGATTCATATTAACGGACTGACAAAAAGTGGCAGCTCTACTGTCACTCTTTAAATGAAATCATGACTTAGTAGCCCAACCCACATTGTATGGATTGCACTAACATTTATTGAACTTTAACCACGATTTCCTTAAATTAATGTGATGTTTGTGGCTTGGATAGTTTTTCAGGAACCACGTCCAATTGAGGGAAAGAAACGACGCCGCCATGCGGTGTGTTAATCTAGCCTAATAATCTATGTGTGGGGCAAATTTTCATTAAGATCCATTTAGCCGATTTGACGTGATTGTGTCACAAACATCAAATTTTCACATTAATAATATTTGATATATAAGTATTACTTTGTATGTACCATGCAGTAGATTTTTTATGGAAATAAGGGACGAGATGAACAGGACGTTCAACTGATGGTAATTGATACGCCCTGCCCATTAAAATGCAGTGCCGCTCAGGATTCTTGAAAAACTCAAAAATTCTGGGTGGCACTGCAATTGCGCGTCACCTTGAGACAGACATATGTTAATTCTCATTTGCCCAGTAATTTCACTAGCTACGGCACCCTTCAGACCGAAAAACAGTAATGTTAATACATTACTGCTTCACGGCAGAAATAGGCGCCGTTGTAACCATAATCTAGCCGACATCCAGTGCAAGTGTGTGCAGGAGCCTCCCACTGGTGCAACTAGTAGTGTAGTTCATACAAAGTAAAGGTACGAGCCGCGCCCGCGTTATATGTGAATACACAAGCAACGTGCTGCGTGTTTTGCCATATAGGTGTATCATACCGCGATACATACATCATCCTGAAATTGGAAAATCCCATGTACCGTCGACAAAATTTACTCATGACCCACTTGCGGATAATTGTTTTAAAATCATAAAAACAGCAAGGTTTATATTTACACGAAAAAGATTGTATGAAAATTGGTGGATCGTCAATTTCTAATATATTTAATATTTCTTATATATTTTTTTTAATATTGACACACTTTTTACACAAATTATCTTGCCCCAAATTAGGCATATATAGCCTGTGTTATGGGTTGCAAGACAACGATATATTTAATACAATATACTTACTTAAACATAGATAAATACATATAAACATACATAAATATATTTTAAACATCCATGACTCGGAAACAAACATCCATATTCATCATATAAATGCTTGCACCTACCGGGATTCGAACCCGGGACCTCTAGCTTAGTAGGTAGAATCGCCAACCACTCGGCTATACAGTCGTCGATGATATAGATAACAGTTACTTAAAAATGTATGTTCAAGCGAATTTCGACCTATTTGTTTGTTATTACTGTAAGAAAATGACATCAAGGGATGTCACGATTCAATTCTGTCGATAGTATAAATAGGTTCTGAAATATAAAATATCGCACTTGCCTCAATAGTTGTGCAATAATACATTGGTTTGTTGTTCGCAATATCTGGGTTTGAATCGCTGTGGTTTTGCGCAATATCAATTAATTCCGGGCTTGGATCGATTGCTGTTATATTAACGCCAGCTTTTGCTAATCCCTGGAATACACAATAATGTATTTAATCACAGGTAAAAAAAATTTGGGTTTTTATGATTTTAAACAGGAAACATACATCGAAATGGTCGATCTTAATTACATAGTCACACACATTGATTATCTAATATTAGGAAATTTTCGAATACCAAAGAGAATTTTTAATGCGACAATTATTTGAAAAACATGCTCTTTTTTACAAATAAACTAAAAAGTAGGAAATATTTTCTACTTTTTAGTTCGCTTTTTTAATAAAAGCATGTTTTTATTTTTTGAACTACTATTTATTTTAATTTTATCATATTAGCTACCACCCGCGAACATTGTATAATTTAATTTGAATAAAGTATATAAATTAACATCCTGCATTAATTGAAAATCGGTCTCACACGAAATTGTATCGGCAGATAATCGATCCGTAGTTGCTCTCTGGATTACAAAGAATTCCCAAAGCTGTCTTTTTTTTCTACAGGGTGGCGCAATAGAACGTGTATATTTAAAATATTGATTAAAAAATAAATACAAAAGGTATAGTTAAAATAAAACTGAGGTATTATTAAGAAATAACTGAAGTTTATTTTTTAAAAATAACATCGTCCAAATGATGACCCTCTCTACGACGACACTCCTCTAATCGCAAACGGAAGTTATTGAAAACTTTCTTCAGTAATGCTGATGTAATTGCTGCCATTTCACCACGGATATTCTCCTTGAGCTGATCGATGTTTTTCGGATTATTGCTGTAGACTTTGTTCTTGAGGTATCCCCACAAAAAAAACTCAGGAGGCGTCACGTCTGTAGTCACGTGGGGGCCATGGGAATCTAGCCGTCTTTTCGAAATCAGTCTGCCAGGGAACATCTGTTTCACAACCGCCATGGAGTCATTTGATGTGTGACAGGTAGCTCCGTCTTGTTGAAACCAAGCCCTAGAATTCACTATTCTTGAATTTTCAAGCTCTGGAGCCAAAAAACCTTCCAACATCGCAACATAGCGTTCGGTATTAACAGACGTTTTGCCCCCGCGCATTTACAAAGAAAAACGGTCCAATTATTCCTCTACCAGAGATTGCTGCCCATACTGTCACTTTAGGACTATGCAGTGGTTTCTGGTGCTTGAGTTTGGGATTCTCACTGTTCCAGTAACGACAATTTTGACGGTTTACGAACCCATTGATATGGAAGTGGGCCTCATCTGAGAAAAGGATATTGTCAAAATTGGAAAATCGATTAAGCATTTCATTAGCAAATGCGAGCCTTGCTCCGAAGTCAGACTCTTTCAATTCTTGTGTTAACTGCAGCTTGTAAGGATGCAGTTTAAGATCCGAGTTTAAAATTCGTTGCAAACTTCGACTCGATAAGTGTAAGACAGACGATCTCTTGCGAGTAGACATTTGTGGATCTCCTCGTACAGACTGCATAACTCTCTCAATATTGTCGTCGGTCCTAGATGTTCTTGGACGACCTTTTGCTTGTGGTTTAAACGTTGAACCAGTCTCTTCAAAACGCTGTACCCATATTTTAATTAAATTAGCACTCGGAGCTTCACTAATTTGCCGTAGTCCATATTCAGAACAATATAAACGCCTAGTAACGATGTATGAACGAGAGTTCTCGTAAAATGTGCGCACGCAAAATGCGCGACGCTTCCCGTCGAAGTGACTCATAGTGACTAAAACTCCATGAGCCCGCCTACCCAACGATGCAGACTCCCCCCGCCCGCGCACTTTCTACCCCGCGAAAAAAGATGATGCAATATGCACGTTCTATTGCGCCACCCTGTATTTATGAAAATAAGGGATGGGACGAGCAGGACGTTCAGCTGATGGTAATTGATACGCCCTGCCCATTACAATGCAGTCCCGCTTAGGACTCTTGAAAAACTCAAAATTTCTGAGTGGCACTTCAGTTGCGCTCATCACCTTTAGATATAAGATGTTGAATCTCATTTGCCCAGTAATTTCACTAGCTACGCCGCCCTTCAGACCGAAACAATAATGTTTACAAATTACTGCTTCACGGCAGAAATAGTCGCCGTTGTGGTACCCATAGTCAAGCCGACATACTGTGCAAAGGAGCCTCCCACTGGTAACTGTACCAGTTTTCTAAACAAACGGCTGCTGTAATGATTAATTTAACCCGCCAAGAGTTGAAGTTGAATCATATAAGCTGTGTTAACTCACCAGATTGATTTTCTGTCTTCTAGTTACAACTGACTTGCTAGTTCAATTTTAGCTTTGTGAAGAATTGAACGATTAAGGAAATTGTATTTACCTACTTCTGCAAAAATTCCAGCTCCACAACCAACTTCAAGCACTTTTTTATCCGTGAACACATCTAATGAATGTTTATCCATTGAATCACCTGCAACCACATCTCTAACAAATGGAACTCTGAAAAAAACACAAAATAAACATTTTTTTTCTAAATAAGGTTAGTTATTTCAACAAGTATCTTTCTACGTCCAATATCAACAAGTCATTAGTAAAAAGTAACTAATAGTACAATTATATAACACCTTAACCTAGTGTGCTTCATGCCAAAGGCCTCTAATTCCTTACAAAGAGTCCTGGAACCTTATTACCAAAAACGAAATACGAAGTTTCGGTTGACGGATCGTACATTTTCCTATTACGAAAGTGTACGGATCCGAAGGTCGATACGAAGTTCGCGATAAGCCATTTTGTCTTTCGTTATTTCCAAATTCACTTGACATTTACAATTTCATTGTTTGACATTAATTTATAAGATCGTAACTACTACTTCTCTTTATATAGTTATGTGTATGGTTCCGAAGCGAAATCCGCCCGCACTATTCGGATCCCAAGTACTTTGGAAATAGGATTTAATTCGAAATTCGTCGTTCTTTCCTTTCGAATCGAAACTTCGTCTTTCGAATTTGCTAATAGACCTCAGACTGCAGGGCCTCCCGCTATCTTGTTACCATTCTAAGAACTTTATTTTGTCAAAATCTTTGTAAAATATGGACAAAGTATATACTATTTATATTACATACAAAAAGTGAGCCATTAGCATAACAAAATATTAATTAATGTCGGTATATATTTTATCTTCGTCTCCCCACTTATAAGGTATTCTTGAGTTTCTGGAATATCAGTTTGTTCCACTTTCTTGGTTGGTTGAGGTTTCTTGTGGCAGGCTTCGCCCTGCTCAATTAAATATCGTAGTTCGCTTCCCTAAAAATGGTTGAGCGAGGCAATGGCTGGTCTGGCCATGATACAGTTAAATTTAAAACTATAATATATAATAACATTTTTTATGTATTGTTTATTATTATAAATTACAAAGAGTTTGTAAAAAGTCTTCATTCGCGCTTAATACATACCTAATAATATTTTTTCAAAAAGATTTAATAAAGAACGTAACCCTCTTTCTAAAAAGCATAATAAGGTTATCAGTTGATCATTGAAAGTCAGTCAAGTCAGGCTTAAGCCTTTCGCCAGTAAGGCACTTTTCTCAAAACATTCATCATTTGGGTTTCCCGGGCGCAAGGCTTAGTCGACGGCTATTGCTCAAACCCACAAAGTTGTGAACTATCTCCTACACTGTTTCTTCTGAATATCAATGATATGTTGGACTCCTCTAATAAAAGTACTGGTGAAGCCATATACTCAGACCATGCAGGTATCTCTCGGGAAATCGATTAACCTTGTCCAATTTACCCCCAGAAGACTCAAGTTACACGGTTATCACTAAAAAACCCCATTTGTCGTGTCAGCGCTCTTCGACAAACAATGCCTCGCTTAGTATTGAAATACCTACGGGGTCGCGAAATCTCGAACGATTGCCAATTCCGTGGCTATCTGGAAGACAACGCCAAAAAGAAGAAGCTGGGCGTCATAAATAGAGCACGGCAATACTTCAAGCGGGCCCACATTCTAGCGCTATACAAAGCGCACGCCCGGTCTCGTATGGAGTATTGCTGTCATCTCTCGTCTAGCGCACCCCAGTATCAGCTAAAACCATTTGACCACGTGCAATGCAGATCTGTTTGAAATGGCGGGTAAATGTACAGTGCTCTGTGAACGGCTGGATCACTTGGCGTTGCGTAGAGACGTCGCTTCATTGTGTATCGTCTACCGAATTTATCATTGAGAATGATGTGAAGAGATATTTGATTTAATTCCTGCCGCCGAATTCCACCTTCACCTGACAGGCACAATTTAAGTTATCATCCCGACCATCGGAACGTGAGGCGTCCCTCTATAGTGCGGTTTTCAATGGACTTTCTCCCAATTATAACCAAGCTGTGGAATTAGCTTCTTCTACTTGGGTACCGTTAAAAATGCGCGTACACGTAATTCCATGGTGTTGTAAGAGATTGTGGTAGGCGGTGATCACTTTACATCACCATACGGGTGTCGGTTGTCCTCCTGATCTATAAAAAAGATCTATACACGTGTTAATAAAGCCATTTCTTCTTTCTTTTCATAAGTTACTATGTCCAATGAGATTATATCTCAGGAGCGTATACTTTGACTTGGTGTGCTATTGATCGCTGCTTTGGTTCGACAATCACTTCAATAAATTCTTTATACCAACTGCGTAATATCAATTATTAATATGTCATCACGTAACTGAACAAAGAAAATACCTGAGTTCGTTAAAAGAATGTAATCCTCGACAGGCGCCGTTTGGGTTCCACCAATCTAATTTGTTAAATCTCTCTAACTCTTTGTCATCCACTGTCGCCCGATTATTTGATGTAGAATAATTTGTTTTAGATAAAAATGTCATCAGCACTCTAAAAATAAACATGTGAATTTCTTATACGGAGTTCTTATATGGAGTTTTAAATCATTATAACATCTTTTAGAGGAGCTGACTACTCTAGTAGGTTCTTAGAATATGATTAATTCAAAAGTTTTATCAAATTCAAATTAAAATATTTTTATTCGAAACAGGATATAAAACCACATATTCAAAGTCAAAATCTAGAACCCATTCCAAAAGGTATGTAGACCTGAGACGAAGAGGCGCAAGACACTTAGCGGACTTCTTTTTTTTCATAACATATCGTTACCATACTAGCCGTTCCCGCCGGCTTCCCTGGGCGAATTTTAAAAGGAAATAAATAAATGAAGGAACGATGGAATTAAAAAATAAGTAGCCATAAACTACCTTGGATAAATTTCGCATCGAATGGTGGTAGTTTCATCAGTTGTTTAGGCGTGATTGAGCTTCAAACAAAGACCATTTCATTATATATATAATATAGACTAGCCGTTCCCATCCGCTTCACTGGGCGAATTTTAAAAGGAAATAATATGACATATTTTTTATAGTTCCCGAGCGCGTTACGCATTTAGCGGGTCCGCGTTAAAGTAATCATGGGTTAAAGTTAGTTATAATACTATAGGCACTAATATATAAAATTCTTACCTGTGAGATGAACTTGCAGGAGAACATCCCATTGATCTAAGTTGGCCTAATTCTTTTTGCAGCAAACAAGTAACTTTTCTAAAAGATAGCATTTTATAAAATATGTAAGTAATTTAAGCAAGCGTACTTCGGATTTTGCTGTACAACTGTTTGACTATGATTTATGATACACATCTATTTGATTCTAGGCAACATTCGTGATTCGTCGGTTAAATATAAGATATATTGACCTTGACTTGATATGATATATCTTGAACAGATAACGCTCTCAACGTATATACAGTTGTTATTACTCTTTTTAATTACTATTGACACGAGAGTGGGTCAGGGATTGCAAATAATACTCCGCTTATAGGAACGAGTCTTTATTTGCGTTCACTTTTTCTGAACTTGCACTTCGCCGGTCTGCCGCTGTTCCTCTTGTGGGCGGCCGGCGGTACCTTCAACGCGTCACACCGCACCGAACACTAAGTCTCTTCTATCTTCTTCTTCTTGGAACACTTCCACTTTTCACTACTTCTTCTTTTCTTCTTCTTCTTCTTTACACTTTCGAGTCAGAACTAGAACTGCCGCAGGCCACGCTTAGTATGGCTTATATACCCCCGGATCTGTTCTATTTTCAATATGATTCTCCCATTCTATCTTTAAATTTAAATTGTACTAGAAAATTCTTTTAACTATTTTTATCCTGCTTACACATATTCCATCCTTTTTTTTCTGTTCGATTTGATCCTGAACTTACTAGAAATTTTCTTTAACTTTACAAAACCCAAAAAATTCCATACACTGGTAGGTGTATCGAACCCGGGTCTACAGCGTCTAAAGTAAGCACTTTTACGCTAAGACTACGAGTATTGCTGACGGAGCTGTTGAAATTATCAATGTCTAGAAGTTTGACAACTCTCGTGATGTACGTTGCTGCACGATATGACGTTTGACAACTCTCGTCATATACGTCGAAGCGTTGCTACGCGACACTATCTACTCCTGGGGCTCTATTGTCTTAACGACTATTTATTTTAACCGTAGGATGCCATAAACTGAACGATGACTTTCACCAAAGTGTAGGAAAATGAACATGAATGATAAATAATCATACCAGAAGTTAAAAAACTCATCCTGCAATTTATTGGCGTCAATTAATTATTTCTTTATTTTGAAATATTATTTAATTATTAAATAACTCTCGATGCCGATATCATACGAGACCAACCAGATGTACCGATTCTCGCAAAATGGCCGCCGTAGTTGACAGAAAAACTAGTTGAAGAACATTATTTATTTATTTTTTTTATTTATTTATTTACTGGTAATAAACAGCATTACAGTAAACGTTAATAAACAATAATATCAAACATAATTCTTAAGGTCAATATAGATTACTCATATTGACAATATTAATTAAAAAAGGTTTACCTTACATACATGTCAGTTAAGTGTCAGATATAACATTGCTTAAGTTTATTCTTATTGATTAAATTAGATAAAGTGAGGATAGTAGCAGTATTTTACTTAGTGATCTAAAAGTGTTTTCAAAATTTCGCCTCTACAGACTACTCTTGTAATATTGAATGTTTTGACTATTAGTAAGTGAATTTATACTATAAACAAACCTTGTGTTTAACTCCAGGTCCAACTTTTATCAACAACTTTCCAACCACTGAACTCACAAGTAATAATTACAACACATCGCGGTAAACTGCTTGCTTAAAGCGTATAATAAATAGTTGATCTTTTATTTAAAA
Organism: Leptidea sinapis; assembly: GCF_905404315.1. Taxonomy (NCBI): domain Eukaryota; kingdom Metazoa; phylum Arthropoda; class Insecta; order Lepidoptera; family Pieridae; genus Leptidea; species Leptidea sinapis. The sequence continues at coordinate 5,342,813 of NC_066299.1, forward strand.
TAATAATGTGGGTATTTTCATATTAAGGACATTGCACAGTGAAGTGATTGTCCCTGTAGCGGATTTCGTTAAACTGTGTACATACACATCACAAGCGGTAGCGGTGGCGGACAATTTAACGAAGTATACAGGTGTCCCAAAGTTATGGGACATGAAGGGAAAGTACCTTAAATATCGAAGATAGGCTATTTTGCTTAAAGGAGACTTTATGTTACTTTTAAAAGTTAGTACTTCTGCATTCAAAGATTTTCTAAAAATTTCTTGCCTCGTCTGGGAATCGAACCGACTGAAATGTAAAAAAAACCCCTACTTTTATACTGCCAATCGAAGGAATGGCCAAAAACTAATAACTCTTCTTAAGTAACAAAAGAAAGGAACAACGTAAAATGAATGTTTTCCTACTTGGATTGGTACGAATGGACCGATTAGATAGCCGGCCAGATCCGCGGACCTTACACCATTAGATTTCTTCTTTTGGGGATACGTGAAAGATATGCTATACAAAACACGATACGAGAACGTGGGCGAGTTACAAACAGAATTGTGCCATATCATATCGAGTATTCACCATAAAATGATAAGAAAATGAACAGGCAGCGGACTCATTAAAAGATTGGCGATTTGCGTAAGACAAGAGGGATCACATTTTGAGCATTTAATTAATTTACAAAAAAAATACCCAATTAATTGACTACTTTCTTTTAAAATACTATGTTACTCAAGAAGAGTTATTAGTTTTTGGCCATTCTTTCAACTGGCATCATAAGAGTAGGGGTGTTTTTTTTTACATTTAAGTCGGTTCGATTCCCAGACGAGGCAAGTAATTCTTAGAAAAATCTTTGAATGCAGAATTACTAACTTTTAAAAACAACATAAAGTCTTCTTTCAGTTAAATAGCCTATCTTCGATATTTAAGGTACTTTCCCTTCATGTCCCATAATTTGGGACATCCTGTATATTATATTTGTTAAAGACGGTGGTCCGTGTACTCTTTGTCGCTAACCGACACTTGCAGCTATGCTTTGCTAAGCGAAGCAATATCTTTCATTCATTATAATCAATTATTTAATAACATACGTGTGATTAACCCAATTTATTTTAAGTGTTACTTTCCTGACATCTTTAATTTAATTCCTTTGTTTTAATTTTTTAATCTTATTTATATAACTAATAAGTTCGGTACTTAATTATACCTACTTGTTAATAACCTAGCTAAGTTTTCCGAATAGAATAAAAATAAAATAAAATAATTTTAAAATAGTTTTACAACAAGCTGTATTACAGAACAACTGTCTCTTTATAAACTATTGCATTCGTGGATGAACAATATGTGCGGATGAACAATCTTGGACAAATAAAATAAACAATTTATAAAGAACATGCTTGCTTGCCAGCAATTAATAAAATTTGTACCAGGTACACTGTGCACATTTATAATGTTGTGTGGTGATGGCGATTATTATGCCTAGACGTGCTTCCGTTATCATATTATTATGTTGTAAACTAGCAAATTAAATAAGTCCATTATCTTATATCTTTAAACGAGCAATTCTTGTATATATATATATATATATATATATATATAATCTCGGAAACAAGGCAATTAAAAATCTGAGCAAGGCTCGGTCGTCCGGATATTATACGTAATACGTAATGTACGGTAGTCGGCGTATTATTAATAATAATTATCGATAATAATGGCTTCCTTGGTTAATTAAAATAAAATAAAGTTCTGTTTTTCCAAATAAATATAGATATTGTTATGCTACAAAGGTGTATTGTTTTAACATATAATATCCGGACGACCGAGCCTTGCTCAGATTTTTAAGAATGTACAAAACTTGAACAAAAAAAAAACTAATAGGACATCTGGATTCGAACCGGGGTCTTCTGCTTTCCGGATCACCCAAGTAAATAGTGGCGAAATTTACCTTTGTATTCTAATGTTATTGTAGCTGTTTCTCATTCAAACATGGATAAAACCATTTTTTTTTAAATTGAAACCTAGCTAGATCGATTTATCACCCCCGAAATCCCCTGCATACTTAATTTTATGAAAATCGTTGGAGCCGTTTCCGAGATTCAGATTACATATATATATATATATATATATACAAGAATTGCTCGTTTAAAGATATAAGATATATGTGACAAGATAAATGACAGTGACAATGACGCATAAAGCCACAAAATAACAACATATCAAATGCATTTCTAACAATATAAAGGCGGTAAGTTATAAAGGACGTTTTGAACCATAAGAGCTTACTAGTCAAGTCAGCTAGGCGAGCTGTAAGCTACCCGAAGATTATAAAATAAAATGTACCTACTCCGCCTTTTATTGGGATCTTCACAGAGGAAACAACACCACCATAATATATTGTTTTGTTATATGTCAAACGGATTAGATACAGCTTTTTCCTTCACCACTAATTTTCTTATTTCAACCATTATACATAAAACTTTAACATATAATATGGTTTGAGTATACAACTTGAATCCCATGAATCAATCTTTTGAGAACCAAATTAAAATCAGTTTATTAGTTTTCCAGTTTATCGCGAACTTTGAAATGTAGTTTAATGACAGTTTGGTTAGGTTCTGATGATGGGATCCATGACAAAGTAACGGAACTCTACAATTCATAGGAGCAAATTAATGATACTCGGCTGAATCTTTTTTTTAGTATCGTAACGTCGTTGTACGTGTACGTTACTTCAAATTCACTGAAAATCAAAAAATAAAAAAAAATTACCAAGCAAACACTATTCCGCCTTTAAAACAATAGATGCACTAAAAAGTATGAGTCGGTGTCAGCCAAGATAGGTTTGTAACTACATACATAGTTATAGGTGAGATGTGCTTGAGTCGCACGCGCGACGTGAGGAGACGAGAGGCTTGGGCGTCTAGACACACACGACACCGATTCCAAAAATAACAATAAACGTAACTAGAATTAGATTAATTAATTCGATTGTATAAAAATATGCAATTATTTTTTACTTCTTAGTGCATATAATAACTATTGTTTTAGAATAGTGTTATTGAAGTCAGTTGATTTTTCTATATAAATTTTAAATTATTAATTTTCGTGGTACATCTGCTATACATTCGTATAGCAGGTGTACCACGTACCCCGTACCACGTACATCATTTAGGCTTTTATTCAAAAAGCACTAAATGTTATCATTAAATGGAAAATAGTTTTACAGCTCTATATTGTTCACATTGAAATCAAATCGAAGCAATGATAGTACATTACAATTTATGATGTAATATATACATTTTTAGAGAATACTTGCTCTGTGTTCTACAAACAATACCTACCGACTACTGAATAGTCATAATTCTTACTTTGCATGAATATTAACAAGAGGAGAACAACATATTATGCGCTACATGTTATCACGCTAGATGTAGGCCGATTATTTCTGCTACTTCACAGCGTCCACGCGGACGTCGTCGCGGTCAGCAACTAGTACACCATAAATGTAATAATTTATGGAATAATTATTCGTTTCTCTACGGTGATGCATTGTTCTTGTTATCGTCCTATAATAACAGCCGTACCAAAAGGTTATCAAACATTATTTATGACAAAACAGCAATATTGTATAACTAGGGGCTTATCAACAATTATTGCGGGTATTAGACTCATTGAACACATATTTGACGCCTGGGAAGGGTCACAGGACGCATTGGGGATTTTTTGTGATTTGTCCAAAGCATTTGACTACGCCCACCATGAAGCTTTACTTCTAAAATTAAAAAAATAGAGCCCTAAATCTGTTAAAATCATATTTAAGCGAAAGAGTATACGCGACGTAAACGGCAAACGGTCCTCGGGTAAACCTGTAGGAATAGGTGTTCCGCAGGGTTCTATTCTCTGTCCTTTCTTGTTTCTTATATATATTAAAGATTTACCGTTTGTGGTAGATGATAGATATAAGATTGTATTGTTTGCTCATGATACTTCACTTACTTTTAAACCGACGTGTAGATATTGATAACGAGGTGCACTCTCAAAGATAGTGCGTTTGTTTGAGATGTATTATTTATTTTTGATGTAGATTAAACAGTAAACAAAGTGTTTACGGTTCATTACACCAAACACGGTGGAGGTACAAACCAACGTACTTATAAATGACTAGAGATTGGAACTTGTGAACACTACGGTCTTCTTGGGTATCACGTTAGATAAAAAGCTTCAGTGGGGTCCACATATTGCCCAACTAGCAGATAGACTTAGCTCTGAGATTAGAGAGTATACGAATATTGCTACCGCTAGATTAGTGTACTTCAGTTATGTTCAAAGCATCAAGCAATAAGAGCTAGCTGTTCGTGCTATATATCAGCTTGGTTATAGACAATCGCTCAAACAAAAATTTAAAGAAATGCATATTATAACTGTCAGTACCTTTATGAAAATTTAATATACGTTCACGAAAATCGTCACCTTTTTGCTCTTAATTCATTATTGAAACAGTACAAATAAGGGATTGCTTGTAACTAATTCTAGTAGGCTTCATAAGATACATAATAGCTTTAAGGGTAAATGTAATATACACTTTTATAATAAAGTCCCGGCCAGGCATTATCTATAAATAATTTTAAATATTTTATTAAATAATGGCTTTATCGTAAATCCTACTACTCCACAGCTGAATAACTAAGTGACAGGACAGCCTGGGACTAGATTATGTTTATTTTATAGCAATAACAATGATAGTACAATATTGTATATTTTATTATAAAGAGTGCAAAAAAATAATACTGGGAGAGTTTATTGCGCCGCTTCTTCTCTCTCAAAGCGTTATTTGCTTTCGAAACGGTAGTTGTAGTAGTATTAGAAATGACATCAGAAATAATTCTAATGGAATCAATTTTGAGAAAATAAATGCCTTTTATGCCTATTCTTCTTTCGATTAACTATTTAATAAGTACATTGTTATTTTTGGAACTATTGTAAAATAAGGAGTGATATAATGTCATCTGAGATGTCTATGTATTAACAGAGCTAGCAAGGTTTGTTTAAGGTATAAATTAATTGACAACATTAAAAAATTATGACCGTGCGATGGAATTCGCCTCGGCCGATATACGTAAGTCGGTCAATCTAGTTGTGGCCAAGGCATATATTATACTTTAAAATTACTCAAATAAAATTACTTTTCAAAATCAATGACGAAGAACGAACATCAATAATTTTTCTCGCGTTAAAGTGTTTATTTTCAATTAACAGCTTTCTATTTGCAAGCCAGTTCGAAATTTAAATAAAACCTTTGATGAGTTCTTATCCTTGGTTGCCACCCAGAGTAAAACATCATTCCATTTTTAAATTACACGACAGATATGAGTTTACTATGTAAATTATTTGGCCATGATAGTTAGGGATTTTCAATGACGTTTTATACTTATAGACAATTCACGGCACATTCCACAAATAACACCATAATAAGCTACTACCATATCTATACATTTCTGCGTTTACTCCAGTTGTGTAAAATATTATTTGGTCAATAGGCAGCAATGTAAATATTTTTTCAGTTTAATTTGGGTATTTTGAATTTAGAACCCGATTTGGATAGTGACTGACGAAAAAGAGGGTTGCTATATTTTTACGTTTGTCAGTCTGTCCTTAGTTTCTGATCAAAATCTGTTCAGTTCAGGGGTTTTTAAGTTTTTTTTTTATCAAAAATCACACTACTAATATAAAGGCGAAAGTTTGTATGTTTATTTATTAGTTTGTGTTTATATTTGTTACTTCTTAACGCTCTCACTAAATGGGTTTGGATCTGATAAGATAAGATCTTAAATAATATTTTTATCTACACTAAATAATTCGGTAAACTGGTTATTAAAATGTTAAGTTCCCTGAAATACATTTAATTTGTTAAAATTTATCTTTTAGACTTAGACATCTTTTCCAGGGTAGGCATATGTAATATACGCGGACATCAACATATCTTTGTATGGCAGCTTTGGACAAATTATAAATATGGTTAAATTGGACAATTTGACTAAATATATTGACTTTCAAAAGGGATTTCAATACTTTTAATGTTAAATCATAAAGTAAATATATATTATAATAAAAGTTTAATCATAATTTTTGAACATGAATTTTTAAACGCTTAATTATATTATATATATAATTCAGCCTCAAGGAAATGATTCGAGCAAATGACACTCGACTTATTTGGTTTGTTATCTTTCGATACTAACTGGCGCCAATTCTCTTTCATTATATCGTGTACGGAAAAGCTGAGAAAGATTAGCTTTTACAGATTTGCGGTATAAATTAGTATCAATTATCACTAGGTTACGATACCTCTGTGATGCCGTGTGAGCACGAGTTTGTAATTGTCCGAATTCTTGTAAGCCGTTTACATTTAGGTACCTGCAATAACTTTCTGTACACAAAATACAAAATTGCTAATCATTGTTCACTGGGCATTTCGTTTCATTATCGTTTTCATTTCATACTGTGTGCTGGATGTGTCCTTTCATCCGTCTCATTCTGACAAGGGGGAGAGAAAGGGATACTTGTCAATAATTGTACCATATTTAATGAAAAAAAATTCGGGAAGGAATTATTATTATTAAACTGTCACATACTCTGTTGTTTCATTACCGATTTCCGCTTTTCTTCTTTCTTGTTTTGTTTGCCTATCTTGAAATGTAAGTAAGCGTAAAAGCATAGATTTGTCTACCTCTAGTATGTTAAACTAAGGATAGATAGGTTATTGAAAACGGCGGCTAAATAAATCCAAAGAAAAACATGATATCAGACCAGCAATCTATTCAAAGAAAAGAAATTCAGAGAATAAACATCACAGGATAAAATAGTATACTCAATACTCACCAGAGTTATTACTAAAGTATGACAGCGCCATCTAGCGAAATAAAAACTAATGAATTTTGACGTAAGGAAAAACGCTCATTAAAATTATTGGTTTCAATTCATTAGATTTAATGCTAAGACGTACACGGACGAATAAAAAAAGAAGTACTCCGCGCCGTGATATTAACAAGTGAAGCACCTTAAGCTAGTGTGTGTGCAGTTACGGGGGATACCAGATAACACAAATTATGTCCCGTTATTAGTCATAGTATTATTATATTTTTTATTTTCTTATAGTGAGATTGTTTCCTAAAATAAAAATAGATATCGCAGGCATAGTGTAGGTAAATAAATAATTAACATAAAAAAATAGTAACACCTTGAAAGTAAGGTTTGGGGGTTTGATTCCTATGCCCATGTCTTGTTTGCAGTATCTTTGTTTTAACTGACATAAAAATGACGTACTAAAATTTCTTATTTTTAAGAATACCTACACAAAATTAACCTGAAATTCGTTTGTTTGCCACTGACGTGGCATCAAATTAACATTTTTAGAGAACAAAAAATCACTATAAAATACATAGTTATTTGTTCTCTGATAATGTTAATTTGATACCACGTCAGTGGCAAACAACTTGTGTATACAAGTGATGAAAATTTTGACAAAGTACTGGATCTCCCATAATTCGAGTACCTCTGCGTTGCACGCAATTCAATGTTTAGAACTGATACTGGGACGCACCAGATCAAAGATGAGAACGATACTCGTATTGAATTAGTGTTCCACACTACATTAAAAAAGTGTTGGTAAAGACAGACCTGTTATCATAAATCACTGTATCTTGAAACAGATAATGATTTATATACTTAGAACACCATTAAATGGATTACCCAAGTTTTCGGGTAAAGTCCCCGTTTATTATCTGGTCCCACTAGATGCTACTATCACGTGTAGCGGAGGTCTTGTGTCGTAATCATCGAATTAATTTGCATTATGAAAAGAACAAAAAATTGTGTGATAAAGACTATTCTATCTGTGAAAGGTATAATTTTTTGACACTTTTATTGTATCTAGCATTGATTTTACACAATTTCTCAATACATTAAAATACCTTTTCAATGCCGGCAGCATTTAAAAAATATTTTAATGCGTCGTAAACTGATCCGTCACAGTCGATTGCAGGTGTCATAATGGAGGCTGATGGTCTTATATTAGTGTGCTACGTATTTACACGTTAACTGGCTTGTTTTGATGCTTCACTATTATGTGGGACATGGAGTCCTTATTTTTTTGCTCGTCCGTGAAGACGTACTGGCTCATTCATTTTTTCTCGTTTCCCATTTTTTTCTACTTATGTAAGAAAAGTCCTTTCTACTAAACTTTTTAAATTGGACAATGCTAGAAAATCTATAGAGCTTTGCCCCACTTATTAAAATTTTTGGACAAGATTGCCAAATGCATTTAAATGTACGCCTTTAAAACTTGCGGTTTCTTATTAAATCTAAGTTGAACATTCAAAATGATTGTAAGGACTGATTCATTGATCTACAAAAGAAATTATCGTCGAGAAATGCTGCATTCGAAGGCACATCAAAACAAAGTTGACATTTTACTATTTTTCAGAGGAGGACGTTCAGTTGATGGTAATTGATGCGCCCTGCTCATTACAATGCAGTGCCGCTCAGGATTCATGTAAAACCCTAAAAATTCTGTGCGGCACTACAACTGCGCTCGTCACCTTGAGACATAAGATGTTAAGTCTCATTTCCCCAGTAATTTTACTAGCTACGGCGCCCTTCATACCGAAACACAGTAATGCTTACACATTACTGCTTCACGGCAGAAATAGGCGCCGTATAATAATAAATAAATAGTGACTTCCGGCCGGATCGTAGTTAAATAATAATTGTTAAATAGTAAAATATCATATTCAGTTGTGTTTTCTGTAGCTTACAATCTACGGGTGTCTTAAATGAATATACATTTCACAGGATAAAATATAATTGTATTCTAAAATAATAATCATTTAAGTTTGACTGCTTGTAACACATAATACGCTGTTGAATAGTTCACCCACTTCCATTTGTTTGACCAAGGGTAGTACATTCTTCCTCGTACACGTTCTACTTTGCAATTATCTAAAAAAACATTTAGAATAATTAAAATTTCGAATAAAATAAAATCATATTTCATAATAATAAACTTAAAAATAAAATTTTCGTATCACAGCGTTTGTCACGAAATTTTAGTTCTTGACCAATTTTTATGAATTATTTGGTAGCTCTGAGAAAAGGTCGTGAACTATTTTGCATGAGACTGCAATAATGAATATAAATGTACAAAAATCCGTCACAGATAGCTATAATGTTATACAGTGGTACGCTTCATATATACCGTTAAAGTACAAGAAAAAATTTGTTTCTTAGTAACTATTCCTGATTCAATACATTTATGAAAAAAAATGCCAAAATTTATTTTACGAAAAGAGAAATTCTGGAAATTTCAATTACTGTTATTGTGTGAGTTTTAATTTTCAATTTAAAATTTTATTCGCAAATTGCAAACTTGACCAAGTCTCAGAATTGCGCTAAGCCACCTCTAGAATTTCTACATTGATTCACTTTCATTCATTCTACTACTCATGTAGTATTTGCATAATGTGGTTCGTGAGTATTATAACAATAATTTTAGGAAATACTTTCTATGTTTAAAATGTTATTATTCTGTTACTGTCCAGTACAAAAAATGTCTACATTTTTACGAACTATTCAAATACAATTTCTTTATTCAATAGGATCTATATTAAGTCTTTGATTAAGATGACGAATTTTTTCACAACTTAATGCTGCACAACCAAATCTGTCCTACAACTAGCTGATACGAGTTCCTCATTGAAGTTTATGATCCGTTATATCCGGTAAGACAGTATCGCTGGCCACTTCTGGTCATCTTGGATTATTACAAATGTTTTTTTCTCTTCCTCATACGGCAAAATAAATGTTACGTAGATCTTTAGGCAGACCGTTAATATTGGTAAGAGACAGAAATGGCCCTAATATTGAGCACTGCGGAATATTCATTGTTAAAAGTGAACCAGATAATAATTTACAATTGATATCAACTCTGTGACTACTATCACAAAGGTTGGATGTAATGAAATTCCAGATTCTATAACGGTGTTGTTTCCTGACTTACGTCTGATGCTGGACACAATCAGAAGCCTTGGATAAGTCACAATAACATCGTAAGAGTAATGTGACTCCTACCAGACCCCTGGATGTTCTCTTAACCTATGCAAGTAAATCCAAATTGTTTTGGGTGAAGTGACATTGTATTAGTAAAATATTTCTACATTTCAACCAAAACGATTTTTTAAGTTGAACTACTTATAGAGCCTAAATCACACTGATATCTACGCCTACTGTGGAATGAGTTCTTACTTATATTTTAGATGGTCTTTGCGTAACATAAACTTACTGAAAACTATATACCTACGCTTTAATTTTTTAATTATTGTTGTAATACTTACAGCGTTCTAAAATGTGTGTCAATGCTTCTGGAGTTATAAACTTATCGTATTCATGTAAGCCCTTTGGTATTATTTTCACAATATCTTCAAGAAGTACTATTAGGTGAAGTTTGGCCAGTAATGTTTTACTTGGCGCTGTTATGACTATTCTGCCGCCTGGCTTAAGAGCATCCACACAACTTTTAACGAACAGGTCCTGATCTAGCACGTGTTCTATTACCTCTGACGACACTACGGCATCGTAGTGATTAGGAAACTCTGCTGAATGATCCTGAAATATATATTAATTTGTCAAACATGTTCGACAATATGGTGCTGAGAAAGACGACATCGGCATTGACTTAGAACTAATAACATAGCTTATTATCGATCATAAGTGATACAAATTTCTTTTTCTTGAGAAATGAATGAATCTTTAAACTATTCAACGAATTGATGATGAATGTATTATTGGTGGTGTTAGAAGAGTTACCAGAAATATCAAATAAAAGCAGAGTGAAAATGGAATGATGACTGAAAAGAAGAGGCAGGATAATTTAACAACAAAGCAGGTTCAACACTCTCCATTGAGATTTGAAGACCCGCTGAATTTATAACAACCCCCTTCATTATTTATTTTATTCTGACTTTTTGGTATTAGTTGCTATAGCGGCAATAGAAATACATTTTCTGTGAAAATTGTCAATTGTCAATTGTCTTACTATCACGGTTCATGAGATACAGTCCGTTGACAGACGGACAGACAGACGGTGTCTTAGTAATAGGATTCCGTTTTTACCCTTTGGATATGGCACCCCTAAAAGTCAATGTTCGTTCCTGTACTCCTCCGAAACGGCTTGACCGATTTTCATGAAATTTTGTGAGCATATTGAGTAGGTCTGAGAATCGGCCAACATCTATTTTTTCATACCCCTAAATGTTAAGGGTGGTCCACACGATTTTTTTTTTAATATTCTCTGACATTTCTTTTAAATTTATTTGATTATTAGTCAACATTAAAAAATACATACAACTTTAAATTTTCACCCATCTACGATCATCAGTTACTTTTGTATCGCGATTTTAATATCGGCAATACAACGTTTGCTGGGTCAGCTAGTTGAAATATAATATTATAATAAAATTGTTACTATGTACCTCCATAGGTATATAATTACTACTACTACCTACTATTATCCCTATGAAATATTTACCATTAGAAGCTCGGTGGCATTCTATGGCCTGTTTTATTCTATTAACTTCACTTAACTACTAATGTAGTAGTATTCAAACGAACTATTGAAAATATCCAAAGGAGAATGGGACTTTTGGGCCTGATGTTAACAAGTTGAAATATACTTAAAAAAAAAGGTTCTGATGTAACATACAAAAAACTAGCTCATTTTTCAATCTACAAATCGAAAAAACATTAAAAGAAAGAAAATCGATTAAAATAACATTAATATCCAGTTGTTTTAGTTACAAAGTTTATGTTCGAATGACGATATAAATATACTATTTTATTTTATCATAAAAAATAGAAAACACATAGAAATTGTGGCGTGAAGGATTTGACTCTAAGGCCCGGTATCCACCAAAGCGATGAGATGAGATGTATTTTGATAACTGACTTCGTTATTTCCACAACCACCCTCCGCTTAGCTTCGGAAATGGATCAAGCGGAGATGAGAGAGATGTCTCATTTTTAACCGACTTCAGAAATGAGGTTCTCAATTCGATCGGCATTTTTTTATGTATGTTCACAGCACGGACGAGTAAAAAAAGAAGGACTCCGCGCCGTGATATTAGCAAGTGAAGCACCTTTATGCTAGAGTGTGTGCGGTTACGGGGGATACCATTTACACAACTTTTTCTCCCTTAAATAATCATATATGGCCACAAATACTTTTATAGTATCGTTTCTATACTTACTCACAACGCACGACGGCATTTTTAAAATATTTTATTGCGACGCAAACTCATCTGTCAGACGATGGCAAATCTCATAATGGCGGTCAATCGGCTTGTATTAGTGTATGTATGTGCGTGGGGCAATGTATTTACTCGTTTACCGGCTTGTTTTGGTGCTTCACTGTTATGTAAGGTGACACGGAGTCCTTTTTTTACTCGTCCGTGGTACACAAATTACTCTGAGATTTATGATCCGATTTACGTACTTTTTGGATGCGAAATAGATGCCATTTGGTCCCATAAAAATTTAACATAGTTAGGCCCAGTAGTTTTCATTTTATGAAAATTTTTGTCCACGTTGATGATATAAGTGTTTTTTGTGTACGGCTTTTTTAGGAGTTTTCATTCCGATTGATTATATATGGCACCGAATTAAAACCTATCAATAGGTAGCACATATAAATAATAGTATTTTATTAATATTAAAGGTAAAGGTTTGCAAAAGAGGTGTATTAAATTAAATTTTTCGTTATTTGATACTTTCCAGTTTTTAAAGTCGGTTTTTTTAACGTAGTTTTTTTTATTCTATAGAATTTTGTGCCACGTCGAGCATGCGAGATGCTTGTAGGACGGGATGACGTCTTCGTTTCGAAGACATCACTTCATTGATTTCGAGCTCGCACACACTGGACAGCTTCGAGGTTTATCTCCTCTCGTCTCCTCTCCGCTTTAGTGGATACCGGGCCTAAGACCAGATAACTTGCCTCAATGGTTGTACAAATATACGTTGGTTTGTTGTGCGCGATATCTGGATTTGAATCGCTGTGTTCTTGTGCCACATCAATTGTTTCCTGGCTTGGATCAATTCCTGTTATATTAGCCCCAGCTTCGGCTAATGCCTAAAAATATTTAGAAAAAATAATCAGAGAGAATATTTACGATTTGCGCGCACACCGTCACGCAATATCAATACCCTGACGTTAGCTGGTCAACTAGACCATTTGTACCATACTTCAGCTACCAAGCCTCTTGTAACTCATATGTCTACTGAACCACAATCAATAGACCAGTATTAAATTTAGGTTCAAGTTTTAAAATAAAAAAATAATATCTCTCTAGTTGTATAGAAATAATTTAATGATGATTTTTTACAGAGAAGTATAACTTCTTGCGTGCATACATAAGTACATACACACTTTTATTTAATAAAGTGGAAGAAAGTTCCTTGAAAACCAAACTGTAGAGGAATGACAGACAGGTGGTGAGGATTATATCTTAGTTTGTGGCGTGTCATGTGAAGGTAACAATACATATAACAATATTTAGAGCGGCTTTTGTATAATAATAATTGTCTGGTTATGTTAATATTTATTTTTTTTTTGTATGAAATCTTACCAAATGAAAAACTGTAATTTTTGCCATTGTTTTCTCCTCAAGTAATATAAAATATTAAAATATTTTACATTAATGACTAACATCATTTATGTAAAATATTACCGGAAGACGTACTGGTCAAGATCGGAATAGGTTGGATGAGGGCAGTGCAGGAACGATCGTCATAGCGACCTTTGTCCAGCAGTGGACGTCTTCCGACTGAAGCGATGATGATGTAAAATATATTCGGTATTAAATTATTAAGTAATCATAATAACCTCAGAAAAAATTCCACCTCCACAACCAACTTCAAGCAGTTTTTTATCAGCGAAGGCTTCCAATGACTCTTTACCTTTAGTATCTTCAGAAAGTGCATCTCTGACGAACTGGACTCTGTAATATATTAAAAAATAATAAGTCTGCTGGCTCGGCAGTGTGTCAAACCTGTTTCAACTGTTTATAAACTTAATAATAGCTTAGTCGTGAAGATTAACACGAGCAACCTTTGCATAGCTTCGACACGTTTATAACAGCAGACTTTAACGCTAAGAGTTAAATTGAAGAATGAGAAGAAGGACGAGTGCCTTTTATGGTTCACCGACGGGTCCAAAATGGAAAATGAAGTTGGCTGTGGGGTCTATGGAAAGCGCCCCAGGTTTCCCCAGAAACCCAGCACAAACCTGGGGAGTTTTCCAACCAATAACCAAAAAGGCTACTTCAACCAAAACGTATACATTCACTCTGAGAGTCAGGCAGCAGTGTTAGCTTTAGACGAAGAAAATTAGTCAAAAACTGTATTGACTGCCTACACATTAGGCATGGAGAATAGAACGATTCTCAGATGGGTCCCAGAGCGTGGCGGTATGGCAATGAAATGGCCGATGAGCTGGCAAGAGCAGGATCCAAAGCAGTCCAATATGGTCCAGAATCTATTTGTGAACTGCCTAAGAGTGCCATTCGCCACACCCAAAGGAACCAATGTCAACAAGAATCGTTACGGTGGAGCAACTCAACAGGCTTAAACTATTTCAAAGCACTGATTAAGGCATTCAAGAATCGAAACGCGAATGATATGCATAAGCGTAACACCATCCTTGGCAACTACACCCTGCTCGCAGGTGTTGTTTGTAACATTCACGTCACGAAGATACTGCGGTAAATGCGGCAGGGCTTGACGACGAATTATAGTAATATGAGTGGCGAACACAATAGTTAAATTCTGGACGCGGTGTTAAATAAATAAGCCTGTGATAGCTTCGCAAAATCCTCGGTATGTTCTGGCCCAATAAAATTTTCAATGATCGGCCACATATGAGATCCCAAAGGAACGCTGCCATGAAGGCATGAGCGATCTGCATATTACACGTTGTTCCAAATGACTCCAACTATATACCGATGTCAACCGTAGACTGGAATCCCTATAAAAAATGTAAATGTGGCCTTCCAAAGCAAACCTGGCGGCGGACGGGTATTGGCGAATCGAAAGCTATCATAAAAACATGGAGTGAAAATGAAAAGGTGGACAGTGGACGCCCTTTGACTTAAGTGTTACAGAAAATACGTCGAAAAGATCATTAACTAATACTGCTAAAATACCTAACGGCCGTTCCCAATATTCAGTCTATCTCTTACTTGAGATAAAAATCGTAACTGTCATTGACTTTTCTGTCCCAATAAACTTATCGACGGTAACTCACCTTATCCGTACACGCTGCCTCTTAATGGGACGACGTATAACTTACCAGCGATAGAAATTTCAATTCATGAGTCCCAATATAAGGCGATAAGAATGACTTATCGGGTATATATGAACACCTTCAGATTATTGACAGCTAATTACTGATAGTAGAAGGTAGTAATTTATCTCTATTTGTAGATAGTATATTGGGAACGGCCGTAAAACAACAAGTAACGGTAGTTTTCTATCTATTACGCAACTGCAAACGATAATCCAAATGAAAATGAAGATAATTTTGATTACCACAGCGATAATGAATTCAGTTCAGATAATGATGAGAGCCCTGTGCTGCCCCGGGGCGTAAAAAGAATAGGGTAGTCCCAGGTCCAAGGGTATCGTAAGAGGCGACTACGGGCTTTTTGAAAGTGGGAGAGTCACGCTGCTGTCTTATGACGTCAGCACATTCGGGCCAGACTCGTCCGGGTTACTTACCACACTCGCACAGAATACCGGCGTGAAGTAGCGGCCTAGTGCCGCTATGTTTCGCATAGGTTAGTGTCGAGGACCGGAGGCCATTCCCCCCCCGTCCTTTCCCCCCCCCCCCCAACAAAATATGAGAGCGGTCCTAAAAAAGAAATTACCCCAGGAGGGTATCGGCTCTTGTAGAGCCGGAGAATCCCTCCCCGAGCATTCGCGCTCGGGCTGCCCCTCGTATTCTGGGGAGGGCACAGTACCGCGTATGTCACAGGACAAACAGGGCAGCAACACCACGGCACCCCGCTCCACGCTTAATGTGGACTTTTGTAACATCCGGGGAATTCACTCCAACTTAAACGCCGTCCACCACCACCTTGAGACGGCGCAGCCGGCCTTGTGTTTCCTTACGGAGACGCAGATATCTCGACCTAGCGATACGTCATATTTAACGTACCCCGGGTACAAAATTGAGCATAATTTCATGCCTCATGCCGGGGTATGTGTGTACGTTAGGGAGGATATCTGCTGTCGCCGTCTCGGCAATTTTGAGGGTAGGGGCCTGTCTACTCTCTGGCTCCGCGTAGATTTAGAGGACCGCGTCCGCATCTATGCGTGTGTCTACAGGTCCCATAGTGGTAACGCAGAAACGGATCACCTCATGGGCTGCGTTCAAGCGGCATTTGATGATGTGCTTGCTCAGATCCCCTCCGCTGAAATCGTAGTCTTGGGTGATTTCAACGGGCACAATGCCGAATGGCTTGGATCACGTACCACAGACTACGCAGGGCGATCTGTGCATAATTTTGCATTGGCGTATGGTCTGTCCCAATTGGTTGAGTCGCCGACGCGGCTCCCGGATGTGGATAGCCACATGCCGTCCTTATTAGATCTTCTGCTGACTACACATCCCGATGGTTACCAGGTCTCTGTCGACGCCTCTCTCGGAACGTCCGACCATTGCCTGGTCAGGAGTGTAGTGCCTATCCGACGCCAACGTCGCAGACCACCAGCGACCCACCGCGTTTGGCACTACAAGTCAGCAGATTGGGATAGGATGCGTTCCTTTTTTGCATCCTACCCTTGGGGCAGGGTTTGTTTCCTTTCGGATGATCCCAGTGCCTGCGCCGTTGCAGTAGCCGATGTGATACTGCAGGGCATGGATATTTTTATACCAAGCTCTGTAGTACCGATCGGTGGCAGATCACAGCCCTGGTTCGATGCGTCAGTTAAAGCAGCATCTGACTGCAAAAAACAGGCGTATCGAACTTGGGTTGCGGCGCTGGGCTCAAAGGATCCGAACTGCAAAGGTCTGAAGAGGAAATATAACCGTGCCTCCAGATTTTTTAAGCGGCAAATCGCCCGTGCGAAATCGAAGCACGTCGTCAAAATTGGCGAGCAGCTTTCCAGTTACCCGACCGGAACACGCAAGTTCTGGTCGTTGTCGAAAGCTGCTCTTGGTAACTTCAACCAGCCGTCCATGCCACCGTTGCACATGAGGAATGACACCCTGGCCCATACGGCAAAAGAGAAAGCCGATCTCCTGTGCAGTCTTTTTGCCTCCAACTCGACTCTTGCCGACAACGGAAAAACACCGCCGACCATCCCGCGGTGTCAGAGCTCCATGCCTGAAGTACAGTTCCGACAGAAAACTGTTAGGCGAGCTCTGTTTTCGTTGGACGTCAGGAAGCCGAGCGGGCCGGATGGCATTTCTCCAATCGTGCTTAGAACGTGTGCCCCTGAGTTGACGCCGGTGCTAACGCGTTTATTCCGGCACTCTTATTCAAAAGGCGTAGTCCCTGATTCATGGAAGTCAGCCCTTGTCCATCCGATCCCAAAAAAAGGAGACAGTTCGGATCCGGCAAACTACAGGCCTATTGCTATTACCTCCCTACTCTCCAAAATTATGGAGAGCATAATTAAACGCCAGCTCTTGGTATACCTTGAGGGTCACCAGTTGATCAACGACCGGCAGTACGGCTTTCGCCATGGTCGGTCGACTGGCGATCTTCTGGTATACCTAACACATAGATGGGCGGCGGCTATTGAAAGCAAGGGGGAAGGCCTGGCAGTTGGTCTGGATATAGCGAAGGCCTTTGATCGTGTACGGCACAAGGCGCTCCTCGCAAAACTTCCATCATTTGGGCTTCCCGAGAGCTTATGCAAGTGGACCTCCAGCTTCCTCACTGGGCGCAGCATACAGGTCATTATCGACGGTTATTGCTCGAATCCCAAGCCCGTGAACGCTGGAGTGCCCCAAGGCTGTGTGCTATCTCCCACGCTGTTTCTTCTGCATATCAATGATATGTTGGACACCGCCAACATGCATTGCTATGCAGACGACAGCACTGGTGATGCCGTATACACGGGCCATGCAGGTTTCTCTCGGGAAAACGTCGACCAGTGCCGGGAGATACTTGTGTCTTCTATCGAGTCCTCTCTCGAGAAGGTCGCGGAATGGGGTAAGTTGAACCTTGTCCAATTTAACCCCCAGAAGACTCAAGTTTGCGCGTTTACCACTAAAAAAACCCCATTTGCCGTATCACCGCTCTTCGAGAACACTTCCCTTAAAGCCTCGCCTAGTATCGGAATACTGGGTCTCGAAATCTCGAGCAATTGCCAATTCCGTGGCCATCTGGAGGGCAAAGCCAAACTGGCTTCAAAGAAACTGGGCGTCATAAATAGAGCACGGCAATACTTCAAGCCGGCCCACATTCTAGCGCTCTACAAAGCGCAGGTCCGGCCTCACATGGAGTATTGCTGTCATCTCTGGTCTGGCGCACCCCAGTATCAGCTCGATCCATTTGACCGCGTGCAACGCAGAGCAGCTCGAATTGTCGGGGACCCAGTACTCTGTGAACGGCTGGATCACTTGGCGTTGCGTAGAGACGTCGCTTCATTGTGTGTCTTCTACCGCATTTATCACGGGGAGTGTTCCGAAGAGCTGTTCAACCTGATTCCTGCCGCCGAATTTCTTCTTCGCACGACACGCCACAAGTTACGATATCATCCCCACCATCTGGATGTGTGGCGGTCCTCCACAGTGCGGTTTTCAAGGAGCTTTCTTCCTCGTACCACGAAGCTGTGGAATGAGCTTCCTTGTGCGGTGTTTCCGGGACGATACGACATGGGTTCCTTCAAGAAAAGCGCGTACACCTTCCTTAAAGGCCGGCAACGCTCTTGTGATTCCTCTGGTGTTGCAGGAGAGTGTGGGCGGCGGTGATCACTTAACACCAGGTGACCCGTACGCTCGTTTGTCCTCCTATTCCATAAAAAAAAATGATGAGTTTTGGAAGCGCGAACGATTACAACGAGAGAGAAGATACCTGAAGACCCGTGAAATGTTATTTAATGATGATTCCGAAGAAGAACTAGAAGATATTGATGGTACCGAACTTGATTTCAACAGTTTTTGATTTTTTAAAGAATGAAGTAGACTCAAATGGAAGGCTATGTAACATTTTTATTTCTTCTTTTATTATAAAAAAAATTCTATGTATTTTAATAGAATAGATCATATCCTTGTTTTGTTTATCTGATAAGAAATTTATGTAAAAAATAAATTAATAAGTAGACGTATTATTAACATTCAGCTTCTGGTGATAATTTAGTTTAATTTAGTTTATAATATCAGTAATAACATGCTCTACTTAAATAATCATGATTTTATTATGTAAAAATCACGATTTTCTCAAAAAAAAAATGTTTGATGTATGAATATTAAAACTTAAATTTTTTTATTAAAAAAAAATCTACAAAATAAATCAAAATGATCCTCAGTTTCCATTTTATGTTTCAATTCACACACTTCAATAATGAAATAAATAACTTACAAGTACGTATACGAAATATATAATTACTTGACTGCGTTATTACAATAATTTTTGGAGTTCATAAACAAGAATAAAAACACGATATCAGCAATATTATAAAAAAAAACGTGGCTATAGTCAACAATAGAGTGTAAAAATATACACAAATGTACAATGCCCAAAACAGTCCGATCAACGCGCAGCATGTCCGCGCATCAGCCCAATTCAACTGCTGTAGGAGTAACAGAGACAGTTTATGCATAATAGAAGTGACAGAAATGAATTATTATTCCGAGTCCCAAAGTTTTAGATGCAAATATCTCTTTTTCTATTGCATTTACGAGGAAAGTGATAATAGACAAATTTGTAGATTTTTTTATTATCTATCGATTTTGTTTGAATGTTTTTTCGCTAAAAATTATAATTTCGAAGAAAATCGCGAAAAAGATGAGTCGGGGGTAGTTTTTATTGTTTTTACAACCCCTGCAAGCTAATTTTCGATTTTTTGACTCTGTATCCTTATTCTACATAAAAACTGAAATATTATCGAGAATTTAAACTTCCGAAAAAAATGTCGATATAAAACTTTCCATTACTGGACTACAGTGCAAGGATAAGTGTATTTATTACATGGGATTTTATGCCTCTAATAAAGATTAATTATTATTATTTTGAGTAGTTATTTCTGAATCCTTACAGAACTAACTAATAATCCTAACTAATCTGAGGTATCTGAGGACGGTAGTGTATCCTGAAATGTTTAGGATAGGGTGAAGTATTAGACAACCTTAACACGAATTGTCATACGTCGATATCGTAACTGACTTAAAACAGTCTCCGACAATCATCGAAACATATAGAAATACATTATAATAATTTCCCCTGCAATTCCTCGTATAGGCTATTTTTGTGAACATAAATAGCCTATATGAGGAATGCGATTTTTCACTTCAAATGCGATTTTTAAAATTTCTCGTCACCAAAAAAGTTAAAAATAATTGTAAAAATGATTACCCATTAACAATCATGGCAATCAAGAACATAACCCAATTATGCACAACCACGAAACTCGGTTGATGTCCGCTGGTAAGTTCGAGGTTCCTAGAATCAATAACTACTACGGAGATAGGACTTTGAAAAAACGCCTACCTTATCTATTAAACAGCTTGCCTGAGGACATCCGACTAGAAACCAGTAAAAGAAAATTTAAAACTAAACTTAAGAAATATTTATTGTCAACACTGCCTTAAAATTAAAATTAGATTTTTTATTATATTTTTTATCAATATTTGTTAATTACACTTGTATAAAATTAATGTTCTAATAAGCATTAATGTATTACAAGAGACTTGATCCTGCAGACAAACTGTCCAAACAGTTTTGCGGGACTATGTTAGCTTTTAAGACTCTTTCTGTAAATGATTAATAAGATATAAATAAATAAATAAATAATAAACCACAACATATTATAATATCTCGTGATCACTCTGGTCTTACGTATGGGTGTCCGTGAACCCTATGCGGATTTCTCGTATTCCATAAAATATATAGTTCATTACAAACTTGAGAATCTTGGTAACCAAATACTTTTGCGATGTTTAAGGTTTTATTTGTTTTATGGAAAAGGAGGACAAACGATTTCGCGTCACCTGGTGTTAAGTGATCACTGTTATTATTATCACTATACTATCTATGAGGTTAAAGGGATATAAAGATTATCAGCCCAATCTAGTTGCGACTAGACGCAAGCAAGGTTACGTGTGATTAAACGTCCTCGTAGCAATATCGGGAATATAATAAATAATAGTTAAAAAAAACAAAAAAAAAGTCTTCTATAAAATTCAACTAAAAAATAGAAAAATAATTTTAATAAATTCAAATTGAAAATAGTGTAAAATAAAATATTTAATTGTAAAAAAAGCGTAGAAGAATTATTATTTTAATAATATCTTAAAAAGCGTGGGGTGTAGAAGAATTATTATTTTAATAATAACTTAAAATGCACCCCATGCTTTTTTTTACAATAAAATATATTTTTTTTACACTATTTTCAATTTAAATTTATTAAAATTTGTTTTCTGTTTATAATTAATTTTATATAAAGCGTTTTTTTAGCTTTTTTTAAACTATTATTCATTTTTCATTTTTTAGTAAAATTTTCTATAAAAGCGTATTTTTAAAACAATTAAGTGCTTTAACATCAATTCCTGCCCTATCGATTATAGATAACAATTATATAAATTGACAAAAATCTTAGTTTGCAAATTTAATAATGGAATAATCTTCTCAAATTAGTGTATTGTCATCGGCCCTCGATAAATCTACAAAGTTGGAATGAAATCTGGCCATTTAAAGTGGGAATAAATCGCGTCTAAAGGAGTCAGTTACAAACATACAAGTGAAGCTAATATAAAGCGTATAAAAAGTTAAACAGTGCATGGCTTACCTACTGTCGCGAACAAACGTATCGACAATATAAAATCATATAACTAATTAACATTACAGTCAATGTGCATATTATTTGGAACTAGTTCAATGTACTCATATAATACATTTTGTTATCATTTTTATTGCTATACTAGCTGACCCGGCAAACGTTGTTTTGCCATATAAAGTATAATTCACGCGATAGTTTTATAAGTAATAAAATATTGCCTATATTATAGCCTGTACATCATTTTGTTCTATTGTCAATAGTTTTTGCAGCGCACGCAAAAATAGGTTTTCGATTTTACACCTTGTGTTACAAAATAGCAATTTTATAACGGATCCCTAATTTTGAAAAAAACAACATAGCCTATAGCCTTCCTCGATAAATGGACTACCCAACACTGAAAGAATCATTCAAATCGGACCAGTAGTACCAGAAATTAGCGCGTTCAAACAAACAAACAAACAAACAAACAAACACTGCAGCTTTATATATTAGTATAGATAATATATATTGTTGCTATATTCAGATGTATAAATTTTGTTACCTATGTAAAAAACATGCTGACAATCTATTAGTAAAGTACAATATAAAATGTTGTCAATATCATAATTTATTATTGTTTGTTTGTCTGCCTAAATAAATAATAATAATATTGACAAATATTGACACACTCTTACACATACTATCTTCCCCACAAACTAGGCATAGCCTATGGGTACAAGACAACGATATAATATGTAAAACAATATATATACTTAAACATACATAAATACTTATAAACATCCATGACTCGGAAATAAACATTCATATTCATAATAATATATAACACTAGAAATATGGGATTGCTTGTAACTAATTCTAGTAGGCTTCATAAGATACATAATAGCTTTAAGGGTAAATGTATACACTTCTACAATAAAGTCCCAGCCACTGTTCAGGCATTATCTATAAATAAATTTAAATGTTTTATAAAAAAATGGCTCTGTCGTAAATCCTATTACTCCACTGCTGAATATCTAAATGATCGGACAGCCTGGGACTAGATTGTGATTATTTTATAGCGATAGAAATGACTGTACAATATTGTATATTTTTATTGAAAAGAGCGCAAAAAAAAGAATGCTGGGAGAGTTTCTTGCGCCGCTTCTTCTCTCTCAGAGCGCCATTTGTTTCCGAAGCGGTAGTAGTATCTAGTAGTATAAGAAATGACATCAAAAAGAATTCTAAAGGAACCAATTTTGAGAAAATAAATGCCTTTTATGCCTTTTATATATGTTTGCACCTACCGGGATTCGAACCCAGGAGCTCAGTAGGCACTGGGCGATAGGGGTCGTCGTACTATTATAACAAAAAAATAAAACAAAAATGTAAAAAAAGTAATGATATCGGCAGATTTTGGAGTTAAACTTGTATTATTTAACGATTTGGAAATTATAATTAATTTAAATATTTTTTCAATCACCTATTCTACGAGGTTGTACTGCCGGGATTCTATAACGGTAACAAGATTGAGGTTTATACCTAAGCGGGTTAAAACTCTGCAAAATTCGGCATGCACTGTTTGAGTCCCACCATTCCAGCCGGTTCAGTCGCTCTATTTCCCCGGCATCCACTGTATCTCGATTGTTTGATGTAGAATAATTTAATGTACATAAAATGGAGGTTGACAATCTAAAACAAAAAAAAAACTTTCAAAATTTCTTTTCAACCTCACGTTAAGACGTTAATATTTTTATTTCGATCATACAACGTAATAATAATACACAAATAAAATTTGAAAAACAATATTTTATGAACGATGCGGGACTGGAACCCACGACCTCCGGCGTTACGTGCCGGTCTTCTAACCAACTGAGCATCGTTCATAAAATGTTGTTTTTCAAATTTTATTTGTGTATTAAATCCTAGAAGTGAGGGTTATCACTTTAAAAATTGTAATAATAATATTGTCTTACTTGTTGAAGGTAACTGCAGAAGAGTATTTCACGGATCTAAGTAGGATTAAGTCTTTTTGCAGGAAATTTATAGTTTTTATAATATTTAGCATTTTTATAAGCGACAAAACACGAGACCACTATATGAACTTAGTATAAACTGTAAATGCCGAAAAAATTAATGCTACCGACGTTTGGATCAAAGCTAAAACTGATAATTATTATAATTTTTATTGTTGCATTGGTGCGCTAAAATGTATATTATGTGTAATAAGACTGATAGCAGTAGTGCTAAAGAGTAAAAGAGAAAGGTAACCAGATATACGCCATTATCGAAATTCCATTTACAAATTATATATGGTAAAACAAATTAAAATTTTACATTAAAAAAAGTAATTTTGTTTTGCTAGCTGCAGGTCGATATAATATTGTCTTATGGTTTATATTAATTTAAATCATATTCATTGTAATAAGAAATGTTTACATCATAAAAATACCATAAACTGAAATACTTTCAGTTATAAAGTTAATTTAAAATGAGTTGATTTAAAGTGGTTATTATGAAGTTCGAATGTGGTATTATAAAACACTCGCAAAGATATACACGGCAGGAGATCGTTTATTTATATTCTTCTTACGCAGAGTTCATATACTATTAATTTTTTCTAATATTAATTTGCTCTTAATAGTGATTTTCATTATTATAACACTAGAAATAAGGGATTGCTTGTAACTAATTCTAGTAGGCTTCATAAGATACATAATAGCTTTAAGGGTAAATGTATACACTTCTACAATAAGTCCCAGCCACTGTTCAGGCATTATCTATAAATAAATTTAAATGTTTTATAAAAAAATGGCTCTGTCGTAAATCCTATTACTCCACTGCTGAATATCTAAATGATCGGACAGCCTGGTACTAGATTGTGATTATTTTATAGCGACTGTACAATATTGTATATTTTTATTGAAAAGAGCGCAAAAAAAAGAATGCTGGGAGAGTTTCTTGCGCCGCTTCTTCTCTCTCAGAGCGCCATTTGTTTCCGAAGCGGTAGTAGTATAAGAAATGACATGAAAAAGAATTCTAAAGGAATCAATTTTGAGAAAATAAATGCCTTTTATGCCTTTTATTAAGCACGGCCGTGAAATAAAGCCTTCAAACGAAAGAAAAAGAATAAGTGTGAAAGAGAAGGGAGCCCTAAAGGATTACTATGCTGTATATTGTAAATATATAGCTTTCGTCAGCGGTCATTCCTTGTATGTGGACCTAGTTTCTTTTTCTGTTAATATAGGGGAAGAGACGAGCAGGACGTTCAGCTAATGGTAATCGATACGCCCTGCCCATTACAATGCAGTGCCGCTCAGAATTATTGAAAAACCCAAAAATTCTTAGCAGCACTACAACTGCACTCGTCACCTTGAGACAGAAGATGTTACGTCTCATTTGCCCAGTAATTTCACTAGCTACGGCGCCCTTCAGACCGAAACACAGTAATGCTTACACATTATTGCTTCACTGCAGAAATAGGCGCTTTTGTGGTACCCATAATCAATCTGGTAGCCGGCATCCTGTGCAAAGGAGCCTCCCACTGGTAAAGTTTTTTCTATTCCGTGGTGGACACGGCCGTATAAGCTTTTTTATTAGAAAAAATAATGAGACGAGAAGCTCACGTGATGGTTAGTGACAATGCATCGCAATCCTAGAAAATTTCTCGAGCTTCGGTCTACAAACTGAAACACAGAGTGTTTGCAAACTGATGCTTGACGCCAGAAGATGGCGCCTCTGTGAGAAGGAGAACGAACAATCACATTTCTAAATGGAAATTTAATTAAATAATATTATTCATATAATTTATTCTTTGATCAAATCAAGATCATTTCCGCTAAAACATTTCATCTTTCTTTATTACATACTAGCTGATACCCCGGAACTTCAACAGGACAAAAGAAAAAATAAAAGAACACTCATAACATAATACGCTGTTGCAACACTTTTTGTAAATAATTATGTGTTCTGCAGAGCCAATTATATGTTTTTTTTTAGGTAATTTTTTTTACACCCCGGGTTACATTATTGGAGTTTTAGTAAGGATCCCTAATTTAAAAAAAAATATAATATAGCCTATATCACCCGAGGTTAGTGTACCTTTCCAACAGTGAATGAATTTTTCAAATCGGTTCAGTAGTTTCGGAGCCTAGTCAATGCATACAAACAAACAAACAATCAAACAAATCTTTCCTCTTTATAATATTAGTATAGATAATCTAGTATTTCTTACAATTTACCGATCTAGGGAAATGTCTATTCACTTGCAACATTATTTGGCTGAAAGTTGAACAAACCAAACAGAATTTTGTAACGAGAGAACTCGAACGATTAGCTCAGTTGGTTAGAGCACCGGCACGGAACGCCGGAGGTCGTGGGTTCGAATCCCGCATCGTTCATAAAATTTTGTTTTTCAAATTATATTTGTGTATTAACTATCGTTCTGCGCGATTATTCTATGGCTAAAACCATGTGAAATATTTATTATGAACTTGCCGACTCATTTATAACATATGGGGCTCATTGTAAATGGACGAACGTTTAACACATAATTACAAACTCTCATAAGGTTTCTTTAGTAAGCAAAAGATTATAGTCAGTTATTTCAAATGTGCAATAAATATAATCTTTTGAAGGTTATAGTTTATTAGTCCTATTATGACCTATTATTATATATCTTATCTGTCGGTATCTATATTACCGATACATATGAAATCTAAGAATTTAATAGGCTTAGTAGATTACTTTCGTGATGAATAAAATTTTATTGTAAAAAATGTGTACGAAGCAAAGAGTGTAAGAGACTGACAACAATTTCAGCCAAAGTTTAAGAATTATAATAATACTAGCTGACCCGGCAAACGTTGTTTTGCCATATAAAGTATAATTCATGCGATAGTTTTATAAGTAATAAAATATTGCCTATATTATAGCCTGTACATCATTTTGTTCTATTGTCAATAGTTTTTGCAGCGCACGCAAAAATAGGTTTTCGATCTTACACCTTGTGTTACAAAATAGCAATTTTATTACGGATCCCTAATTTTGAAAAAAAAAACATAGCCTATAGCCTTCCTCGATAAATGGACTACCCAACACTGAAAGAATCATTCAAATCGGACCAGTAGTACCAGAGATTAGCGCGTTCAAACAAACAAACAAACACTGCAGCTTTATATATTAGTATAGAAGTATAGATTATGAGGAACGACTAGATAAGTGTTTATTATCGTAGGTCTTATAACATACATTACTAAGACAAACAAAAATGAAGTGTTGTGAAAAATTGAAAAATTCAATCTAAAAGAAGTTTTACTCAACATAATAAAAGGAAAACACTTCTTCATTTCTCATACTCGGAAAGTGATGTTGTTTTGATGTGATTATTGGTTGGAAAATGCTGCTTCCCTCCATAGAGAGGGAAAAACTCATACAAATTACTTCCCACCTAAGGGCCGGAATGTATTTCAAAACTAGAACTGCTTTCAGCTGTGAAGGTTTATGTAAGTAAAAAAATGTTGCGGCCATGTCACTTTCTAAACAGTCAGTGTGAACTTCGCGCAAACTTCTTTGAGCGGAATAAGCCGCAACAATTACGCGGTGTGTTCCATATTTAAAATTTAAAAAGTCGACATACATTGTCCTAATTTGATAATTCATTTTAAATACGTACTACTAATATTATTATATATTATCTATAAATAGTTTGGATAAACAACTAGTTTTATGTTGCTTATATTCGAAATGAAAATTAGTGTTTAACACGGGTTAAAGAATCAATTCCTAGTCGGACTATAGCCGCCTTTGCTGTTTCTCTTTGTTGCTGTAATTCTTTCGACCCTAGGTTAACAATCTACTATTGTCAGTCTAACCACAGAGTAGGGACAGATACTTACGTATACACAGAGAGACAGCTCCCATATTACGAATAAAACTACTGTAACGAAGTTACAGAGTACATTATATAATACAGGAGCAGGAACAAACACAAATATTTTTTACAAAGTTATACATGCGTTTTGAATGTGCTGTAGTTATGTCGTGCTATTGACACAAGATGGCGCTTAGTACAAAACTTGTTGTGTATAATATCACAGAGTAGGTATGGATAATTACGGTATAACGTTTAACCTTTGATTAAATAACTGTGTGTGTATAGAGAGACCGTTTGAGCGTCTTAACGCTAAAAAAATATCAGCTCAAATTTGGCTGATAAGCTCGTCCCGCGCGCCGCTTAGTGTAGACACGCATATTGTAACGAGAGTACGCTTTCTGTGACATTCAAAAATGAAGATTTACGCCATAAAAGTATGTTAGTAGTTACTAAACTATAAAGGACGACTGAAAACAATTAAGAAGGTTACCTATCATCGGTAGCTAAACTTAGAAATAACTATTTGTTAAAGAATCAATTAAATTAATGAAATGTAATTTTATCCTAATAATATGTCCGCCATGTTGTCGTGTGTTTACAGAGATGAATTTTCATTGAATTTAAAATTCCCAGGTGAGTATCCCAAAAACTTTTGGGAAATGTTCAAAAGCTGGTAACACTCAGTGACGCAGTGCGCATAGCCTACGCATACTTGTGTGCGTGACACAACACAGTGCTTTTACCTACTCCTAAAATCGATATTCGATATATCGTGGCAGTAGTCGTGTCGAATCCTACTCTTAGTTACATCATATTCAATGCCGAAACGATGATTGAACGAACGAAACATTTTTCGATATTAACGGTCTAGCCCTACTCTTAGTTGTAATTGTCAGAGACGAATATTCGAATTCGACAAACAATCAAACGTCACTTTTACGATAATCTCAACGACACCTTCTTGGCTGTCGTTGCTATTATCGTTTCTAGTTGTATAGATATATTTGCCAAACAATTTACATACTTGATAAATAAAATTTAAATTGCCTGGCCTGGAGGTCTACACGCAAAATCGACAGCAATATATTCGGAACGATACGATAATATTTTGATTTTTTTACGATGTTAGAGTGAATGAATTATGTGCAAACCTTGAAAAACTAAATATTATCTGTGCTATGTCGCTGTTAAGTGTCAAAAGTCAAAATATAGCTTAGGCGCTGAGGACCATGCCAGACTCTGCAACACCAATGTGGTATCATTTACACAAAATGTAAATATTAAAAAATTATGTAATGAATATAATATGACCATTTAAAATTGAATAAGTAATACAAAACTTGCGGATAATAAAATGTAAAAAAAAGTAACTCAACCCTTCTCGTCGACTTCCTATCTCAGGCGGCCATTTGCATTACTTTCTACGCATAAACGATCAACAAAATGACTTAAATTACTTGGTAGTAAAAAATCCTGTTGAATAGTTAATCACATATAATTATTTTAATAATATTAATTAAGTATATAGGCATATTGTATGGCAAACACAACTAAACAATAGCAACGACAGCCTAGAAGGTGTCATTGAGATTATCGTAAAAGTGACGTTTGATTATTTGTCAAATTCGAATATTCGTCTCTGACTTTTCACAACTAAGAGGACCGATAGCATCGGAAAATGTTTCGTTCGTTCCATCATCGTTTCGAGATTAAATACGATGTAACTAAGAGTAGGATTCGACACGACTAATGCCACTATATATCGAATATCGATTTTAGGAGTAGGCCCCCTGTTGTTTTCGTTACGATCGCAGCGCTATTTAACCGTCTAGATGGTCTATCTAGACAGTTAAATAATCAAAGTGTTTAACTAAATATATTTTCCTTCTAAGTGTGCATTATGCAAAGTACTGTTTTTTAAAATTAACTCGCCATCTACGTTAAAGCTTGGCGAGTAGGTATTGTCTGTTGTTTTGTTTTCTTTAACAAAAATCGATAATATCGACAAATTTTGTCAAGCACTAACGTATATAAAAATATATTACTTATATAGTAGTGATAATTCACCGATAAGCGTCGTTGTTGTGTAACTTCGTTTCCAAGGAATTAACATTTCTATCTCTTTCTTATTACGATTTGACTTGACCTCTGGTGTTACGGATAACAATGGGCAGCTGGTAAAAACCAGCAAGGTAAAAAAAAGTAAAAATACTTTTCATCAGATGAACCACTTGCCCTCTAAATTAAAAATGAAAAAATGAATAACTAGTTAACTATTACATTTTATAGCTTTCATAGAGATACTCAATACATTTCTTCTCATTTGTATGGTTTAATGTTATGCTTAAAAAGATTATCCTATATACTATCTTTACTCTCCACCTACTTTAATGTTTGCGTTTCCCCATGACGTTACATTCAAAGCATTCCAGCTCTTTGCAATTTCCACTGACAGCGCGACTTTAAACTATTTTTCAAAGCATCGTATTAAGAATACTCGAAATTATTACTTAGCTTTACTTATGATGGTTTTAAAGATTATTGCCCATTTATGCCCATTGTCGCACCACACCTTCTGGATTTGTGGCGTAAAAAAAACAAACCAAACGTTACCTCTTATGCGAGGTTTATAGTAACTTTTTTTACGTAATCCAACAGCTTTAATATCATTACAATAGACTTACAAATATTTGGCATATGCCAATTTAGAATACTACAACGCTGTGGAATGAGCTCCCTTGTGCGGTGTTTCCGGGACGATACGACATGGGTACCTTCAAAAAAAGCTCGTACACCTTCCTTAAAGGCCGGCAACGCTCTTGTGATTCCTCTGTTGTTGCAAGAGAATGTGGGCGGCGGTGATCACATAACACCAGGTGACCTGTACGATCGTTTGTCCTCCTATTCCATAAAAAAAAAAAATAAGAATTAAGAATAATATCAACAAAACTTTAATAGGAATGTATCTGTTTTATATGCTAGTATTATAACATACATTAAAAATAATAGTATCTATTTAAGAGGTGTGTGTGTGTATGTATAAGTGTAAGCGAGTGAGGGTGTGGGTGATTGAGGGTTTTCGTGTTTATGTTATACATTTTAATTTTCGTGTGTTTTAAGTATTGAGATTTCGTGTAAAAAGCGTTGCTCAGCTTTCGCAAAAATGTCAGTACCTGCGTACTCACTATTATATAAGTATGTAATATGTTTTAAAATACTGTTCTGGGCATAATTTAAAGTTACTTGGGGGACGTTAAACAAGGCAGTGTGACGGGTTCTATAATCCGCTACTCTTAGATATATAGATTATGATTATAACCTTTTCAAAGGAACCCTTCTATACTCATACGGTGTTAACTGGAGGACAGACAGATGGTTTACCGCCAGATAACCTTACTCTTATACTTATATATTCCTAATCTCTTAAAATACTTCACTGATTTTTTTTTCTCTTGTGATATATATACCTTGACAGGTACCTATATTAAAGGGATGCCAAAACCAGATTCTTATCTGTGTGTTAAAATTATGGAATCTGCCCTAGGATTCCAATTTTAAGTACTCTGGCGGTCATCTTAACTCAAACATACATGGGTAACACTGAAAATGTTTAGAACTGGCCAGTTAGAAACATTGCTAATGAAAACTTTTTTTGAATTAATAACCTAATGTAGTATATATTGCATGCATTTGGAATTTGTTTTTGAACTCTAAGACTCTTGTTACACGTGAAATTGAACCTAAGGCGAGAAAATTTTCGGCCAATGATTTATTATGTTATTTATTACTTTCGTTGTGGGCTTACTCAACAACAAAGCTATGATAGGCTGCGATTAGCATTTCTTAATAAAGCTCCATCTCGTGCCACTATTTACAATTGGTTTAACGAGTTTAAGCGTGGACGTAGCAATCTCAATGATGATCCGCGTGAGGGACGGACCTTTAACAGCGACTACTGAAGATAACATTAGTGCTGTGCGACGCATGATAGAGGAAGATAAGAGAGTGACCTATCAGCAGATACGGGCAAGCCTAGGCATTGGTATGAGTCAAGTTAAGTTGAGTCAATTATAATTGTATTAATCGTGGCGTGTTTCCTGACCTTCTGAAACATAGTAAAATTACACCAATATTTAAGTCGGGATGCTCTTCTGACCCGAACAACAATCGTCCTGTGTCGGTTTTGCCGACCCTTAGTAAAATTTTTGAAAAAATAATTTTAAGCCAAATGCTTACTTACTTTAACTCTCATAAGTTACTTCATTTGAAACAATTTGGCTTTACTAGGGGACGTTCAACAACGAATGCAGGTGTTGAGCTGATCAAGAATATTTTTGATGCCTGGGAGGAATCGCAGAATGCACTTGGCATCTTCTGTGATTTATCTAAAGCTTTTGATTGTGTTCAACATTCAACGCTGGTCAGGAAGCTATACCACTATGGCATAAAAAGAACTTCGCTCGATCTTCTGACTTCATATCTAAACAATAGAATTCAGAGGGTCGACGTGAATGGCAGGAGATCTCCTGGGACTCCTCTCAGTATGGGGGTACCACAAGGGTCTATTCTTGGACCGTTCCTCTTCCTTATCTATATAAATGATCTTCCTAATCTTATATTTGTGTCAACCTGTCTAACATTAGGCAGGGAAAATTTAATACATTTGGTTTTTTTTTCATTAAGAAGGACATTATTCGTAGTGAACCATTCCACTACTTTGGAGATAGCATTGTTCACGTCATCAAAAGCAGTATGCTGTCTATGTAGTTTAAAAAGTAAAGAAGTATCATCTGCAAACAATACTATCTCATGTTTATTTTGTACAAAGTATGGTAAATCATTTATATATACAAGGAATAGGAATGGCCCATCAGATCTTCATCATCGTCATTCATCAGATCCAGCTGACCTCTTACTGTTCACTTCAACCATCTGAAACCTGTTGCCCAAATAAGACTTCAGAAGGCCAAGTGCTTCTCCCTTGATACCATAATGATGTAGTTTTCTGATTAAGATTTCATGATGAACACAGTCAAATGCCTTGGATATATCACAGAAAATACCAACGGCATCCTGACAATTATCCCAGGCTTCAAAAATTTGTTGAATAAGCTCAACACCAGCATCTGTTGTTGAGCGACTCCTTGAAAAACCAAATTGTTTAGTGCTCATTAAATTGTTACCATAAAAATGATTAAGCAATTGTTGTAAAATAAGCTTTTCAAATATTTTACTTAGCGTCGCTAGAATAGATATTGGTCTAAAATTTGTGGGGTCAGAAGAACTACCGGCTTTGAATAATGGAATGACTTTACTCTGTTTCATCAAATCAGGAAACACACCATTGTCAACACATTGTTAAATATGACAACCAAGTATGGAGCAATACAATCAGCTATGGAAAGAATTATTTTAACGGAAAAGCCATCAAGATCAGCAACCTTTTTCAATTCTACTGATTTAAAGGCTTTCATTACATCATTGTAAGTAACATGAGTGAATTTGAACTATATTTTACATTCATTTACATTAGACATAATTATAGATTCAGCAAGAGTGGCAGATGACTTTAGGGCCTTGGTGGTGGAAACTGGAATATCAGCAAAAATTCTTTCAAAAGCATCCGCAACATCTTGGTCTGTATACAAGATTTTATCATTTATTTTTAAACTAAAATTTAAGTTGCGAGGTTTGTTTCTTCCAGTCTCACTGTTTATTACTTGCCATGTTGATTTTATTTTATCTGATCTATTTTTAATTTTATTACTTATATACATTGATTTTGCTAAGGTACATGAGCGTTTAAATATCTTTGAATAATTTTTTACATAGTTAGCAAATCTTTCTGAGTGATTATACAATTTTTCCTCATAAAGTGAGTATAATTTCCTCTTGCTAATATGAATTCCCGTTGCCCAATCACTGAAAGACAATGAATTATTTTTCTGTATATACTTTGGCTTGAATATAACATTATATTCACCTTTGATAACATCAATAACAGAATCATATAGTTCATTTGGGTCCTTATAATAATTTAAATTAGGTAACTTCATTAAAGTATTTGATCTAAAATTATTTAGGCGACTAGTGTTCACAGGTACATATTTAACACTGTACTTATTGCCGACAGCGGAATTTAGAAACGTCACAACCTAAATTAACTTTACGAAAACAATTATTTTCACAACACTTACATTAACAAGATAAATAAACTGTTTACTAATATTCATATAATTTGGTCGTGATGAGATTGAATTTTGATAAAATTAATGCAAATTTCATAGAAATTTAATTAAAATTTACAGAGTTCTTTAGCATACAACGGGATAGAATTCAAAGAAATCCTGTCCGAAAGCAAAGGATTTTATCTCGGGAGATATAGATTGCACCTAGAAATATGTCGCGTATTTTAAAAGATGACTTAGAACTTCCAGCCTATAAGAGACGTCGGAAAGGTCATATCGCGACAGTTGGAAAAAAATCGACAGCAGCGCCCTCCTTCACCTCGACAATGCTTCAGCGCACTTTGCAAAACGGACTGTTGAATATTTGACTATAGCAGGTGTCAAGATAATGAGTCATCCGCCATACAGCCCTGACCTGGCGCCCTGCGACTTTAATTGTTCCCAAGAACTAAAGATAAAATTCGAGGTATTTCTAGTATTTTCGCTTTACGAGCCCTGAAGATGCGGTGAAACCTTACGAAAATGTCATAGGAGAGACTCCTAAGGAAGAATGGGCCCACTGCTTTTCTCAGTGTTTCCATCGAATGCGACGATGTGTACACAGGAACGGAGATTACTTCGTAAAGCAATAAAAGTACTGGCAACTTTCTACATTAAGCCGTTTTTCATTTTCTAAACACTTTCAGTGTTACCTAGGTACTACCTGTTTTGACTCAAATTAATGCGAAACTACAAACAAATATGCTAGGTCTGACGAATTTACAATCCTTTATCGATAGTTTAACCTTGAGTTTGTTGCAGTGTAAATAATACTGAAATGGTGCAATTATTATGCTTGTTGTAGTTTTTAAAGTTATAGTAGTCATGTTTCTAAAATTAAAGTTAATAGGTATATTTTTTATAATCGCTAATAAAATGCTCACGTAATTAACCTTCCTTTATTTATGCTTCTATTCTAAAAATTGTTTTTACGTATAAGTTTACATTTACTTTTTTTTACTTACCTATATGTTGACCCCCTTATTCATAATGGTCCGCTAACTTTAAACAGCCGCTAAGGAGTGTTTTTTCTCATTCTGACTTAGGTCAATAGAAGAAGACAGAGTGAGAATTAGCAATGCTTTAAGTTAGCAGACTATTATGAATAAGGGGGTAAGAATTTAACGTTTGAGTATTTTTGTGGCATCACTTTACATATTATATTGTTATTAAAATGATTTGTAAAACGATGAAGTTGTAAATGTTGATTAAGTTGCAATGAGTGTCTAGACACTTCGTCTCATTAAAGCTCATCAAATTCAAATTCGAATATTTTTATTCAAAATTGGATGTGACAACACTTATTGAAAGTCAAAAACTACCACCGATTTCAAAACGAATGCCTCGACCTGATAAGAATGGGCGCAACAAACTCAACTTCTTTTTCATCAATAACATATGTTTACTAAATAATATTATACAATTAAACTTGTTACTTAATAGCCTGAGGGCGGTTGCTCCATTCCCAATCTGTGGTATCATTAAGAAAGTCATTTATGTTACAGTAACCTTTACCACACAAACGTTTTTTAACAATTCTTTTGAATAACGTATTACTTTTGTTTTGAACATTTTCTGGGATCTATACATCGCCCCACAAAGGACTTACTAACTCGACCTGGCCGAGTAGGTGGCATTAAAAGTTTATGTATGTTCCTGGTGTTAACATTATGGATATGACAGTTTCTAGCAAATTCACGTAGGTGCATATGAACATACATTACATTAATAACAATGTATTGAGAAACAACAGTCAAGATGTTAATTTCCTTGAATTTTGCTCTCAATGATTCATTAGGAACTAGGTTATTAGCGCTGAACCAGTACACGATGTCAGATAGAATATTGTTCACTTCGTCATACATAGCATGGTTTCATTTCACTTTGAAAATCAGTGAAGTGTCGTCCGCAAACAATACTACCTTATGTTTCTTCTTCATAAGATTAGGAAGATCATTTATATAGATAAGGAAGAGGACCGTTCCAAGAATAGACCCTTGTGGTACCCCCATACTGAGAGGAGTCCCAGGAGATCTCCTGCCATTCATGTCAACCTTTTGAATTCTGTTGCTTAGATATGAAATCAGAAAATCGAGCGCAGTTCCTTTTATGCCATAGTGCTGTCCTGACCAGCGTTGAATGTTGAACATATTCTTTTGATTTTTCTTCTGCCAAGTGCATTCTGCGATTCCTCCCAGGCATCAAAAATATTCTTGATTAGCTGTTGAGCTAATCAAGAATATATTTGATACAGGTGTTGACCTGCATCCGTTGTTGAACGTCCCCTAGTAAAGCTAAATTGTTTCAAATGAAGTAACTTATGAGAGTTAAAGTATGTAAGCATTTGGCTTAAATTTTTTTTTTTTTCTAAAGTTTTTACTAAGGTTCGGTAAAACCGACACAGGACGATAGTTATTCGGGTCAGAAGAGCATCCCGATTTAAATATTGGTGTAGTTTTACTATGTTTCAGAAGGTCAGGAAACACGCAATAAACAATTATTAAAGACTATTGCAAGATATGGTGCTATGACATCAATTATTGAACTTGTCTAGAGAATTAAAAGTTTTAATTATTTCTCCAGAGCAAACAAAATTAAAGTTGAAAATTTGTTGACATTCTCTAACATTTTCCAGAAGAAGTGACTCAGCAACACTAGTAGAGGAGACAAGAGTGTTTCTGATTGTTCCTGCTGAGATTGAATTATTGTATTGTTTATTGATAGATTGAATTCAATGTTGCGGTCTATACCAGTAATATTCCAGATTCAAAGTTCCATTCCGTATCATCTTTATTTTATTCGATTCATTTTTATTTATTTGTCTTGCAATAGAACAAACACTTTTAAATAATTAAGAGTATTTTTTAACATCTCATCGAGTAGTGGTAAGTGTAAAAAGAAAAGAAAACTTTTAACATTCATAATTCATTTAAGTGTCATATTCTTGCCCTACAAATAAAGTGATTTTGATTTTTGATTTTGATTAGTTCATCAGCATCATCATTTCAGCCGGAAGACGTCCACTGCTGGACAAAGGCCTCCCCCAAATATCGCCATGACGATCGGTCCTGCGCTGCCCTCATCCATCCTACTCCGGCGATCTTGACCAAATCGTCGGTCCATCTTGTGGCGGGCCTACCAACACTACGCCTTTCGGTACGTGGTCGCCATTGGAGGACCTTACTGCCCCAACGGCCATCTGTCCGCCGAGCTATGTGCCCTGCCCACTGCCACTTCAGTTTCGCAATCATTTGGGCTATGTCGGTGACTTTGGTTCTCCTACGGATCTCCTCATTTCTAATTCGATCTCGCAGTAGTTATCACTAATTAAATCAAATCAAAACACATTATTATGTGTCGGTACTAGGTTTCAATCATTTATCTTCAAACCTGTGTTCACAATGGAATATCTCCGACGGATCACGTCTAGGCGCAACTAGCGTGATTAACACTAACCCCCTTATTCATAATAGTCTGCTAACTTAAAGCATTGCTGATTCTCGTTCTGTCTTCATCTATTGACCTAAGTCAGAATGAGAAAAAACACTCCTTAGCGGCTTGTTTAAGTTAGCGGACCATTATGAATAAGGGGGTGATACTGTACTAATACATATTATTTGTCTATACCAATTAAGTATAAGGTAAAAGACATAATATACGACTTTGTAACTGAAGATATTTGTAATTTAATAGTCTAAACACATGCGGATTTGGACTCATGTGGATTTGGTACCTACGCCCGAACCATCTGGTAAACATCTGGGCACAGTCTGGTAGCCGCCTATATTCGATGGTATGTCGCATTGTCCATCGCATAAAATTATTATTTTTACCGCCCAGACCGTACAGAGTACGACGCTGGACCAATTGGAACGAGGCGCCCACCGTACCTTTCGAATGTACCAAAACCGACCATGTGTTTCGGCTAAGGGGGAACCAGAGCTCTAAAAATTTATAGGAGTCAAGAAAAAGAATATATAGATTATATACTACGACAAAAGGCATAGAAAAATTGGTTAATCTCACCTCTTCACGGAAATTTAAATCATTAGTTTTTTATGAGAAAATGTATCAAGACAATCAGGACTTCCACCAGATGGTTTGTGATAAGCCCTGCCCATAACAATGCAGTGCAGATTCCTGATTGCAGCCAAAATTTTGAGCAGAATTGCAGTTGCAGTCGTCATACGGAAACTAAAGATGTTAAGTCTCATGACTAAAAACTTAACAGTTTTTAAGGGTAGTTTAGGAAAATAACTGACCAATTTTAGAAACATTTTATTTGAGAATAAAAATATATCTGAAACTTATCGTCTGTCGTTATTTCTACACCAAAGCAAACACCTATTAGTTTACAATTATTCTACAGTACACAATGCACTAACAATATACTTAATTATTAAGTTTAATTGCTTGAAGCGCATAATATGCATGACTGTATCTGATCCACTTCCATTTGTCTGACCAGGGATAGTACATCATGCCACGAACAAGTTCCACACGGCAATTATCTAAAACAAAATATCTTAATTAATTAAATATTGTCTAACGATGCGTGTTATTGGGATAATAGTAAAACCATCCACCAACAAGTAGCGGTAGTGATGTAGAATAACATTTCTTTGGATAGCAAATATTGTGTAGAATATAAGATTTACACTATATTCATTTTTAGTAGTTTGGAGCTACTGGTACAAGTTTGGAGGCGGTGATCGTAAACGAACGTAGGCTTAGCTGTGATTTCAAAGCAAATGTTCTCTGCTACGGAATCAATTATTATTTAGTTCATAGTAAGTTTATCATTTTTGTAAGTCCCCAAAGTTGTTTTTATCTTCGAAGTATAGCAAAATGAGACCATATCAACTAAATTATGTTTATAGTCAGATAGATAGATGCATGGTAACATTACTAAATGTTCTTTCTATTTCTATAATGCCTCTCAAGGAGTTTGCTTGATTTTAACTGTACCATATATCTCTATACCATTTGACTCTGCTGATTAAGTCGCTGTTCTAAATAAGTATTTTTTACATGCTTCTTATTAGCTTCACGTGTATATTATATATTTGTTTGTAACCGATATATTAATTTAATCAAATTATTCCATTTATTAATTTGCAAAATAAGATTTTTGGTAAATTATATAAATTTAATCTATCATCTATAAGGCAAGAAGTGATGTTAACTTTAAATTTCAACCATTATGTTTAATCGATTTATCTAATATTAGGAAATTTTCGAATACCAAAGAGAATTTTGTGCTTTTTAGAGTGTTATTAGTTTTATAAAACTATTATATAATTTATAAAAGATATATGTTATTGAAACTCACGTCGTTCTAGAATTCCCGTCAATGTTTTCGGTGTTATAAATTTGTCATATTCGTGTGTACCCTTTGGCACCAATTTGATAACACTTTCAAAAACAAATATGTGATGGAACCAAGCCAAGAAGGTTTTACTTTGAGTTGTGAAGAATATTCTGCCTCCTGGCTTAAGGGCTCTGATGCAACATTCAACAAACAACTCTTGATTTAAAACGTGTTCGATTACTTCAGATGCAACTACGGCATCGTAATAACCAGAGTACTGCTCCGAATGTTCCTGAAATAAATAATATAATTCTTCATCAAGTAATATAACACCAACAAGAGTGCCTCTGAAATTGATAGTCACAGTTCAAATAATTTCATCATACCAAGGTGTTTTCTCAGAAAAAGTTGGGAAAAATTAGTACCTCAAGTTTTCTTTATATGGAATAGGAGGAAAAACGAGCTTAGATTGACATCTAAGCTCGTGTGCTTTTTTCTTTTGGTTTTGTTCCATCTAGAAACACAATGAACGAAGTTCGTTCCATAGTTTTGTTGTAAGTTGATCAAGTTTTTTGGAAATTGCAGTTTAGAGGATGATATTCAAGCAATGCGGCAGGAATTAAGTTGAACAGCTCTTCGGGATACTACCTATGACAAATGCGGTAGAAGACACAATGAAGCGATGTCTCTAAGCCAAGAAATAAAGCCTTTCAGAAACCAGGTATGAAAGTAATATTTCATGTTGTGTAGCCGAACCTGCGCATTATAAATTGGGCCAGCTTAAAACATTGATTCACTATATTGATGATCCCCAGTTTCTTAGATACAATCGAGGCATTACAATACAAATAAAAATTGTTGGCTAACACGCAAACATGAGCCTTCTAGGGTCTTATATGATAAGATTCATTTTGGCCCACTCCGTGACTTTCTTAAGAGAACACCTAATTGAAGATACAAGTTTCTTTCGGTACTGGTCCACGATTTCCTGAGAGAGACCAATGTGGTCAGCGTACACAGACGTATATAAATGCAAGTTGGAGACATCCAACACTTTTTAAGAACTCTTAGAATTAATGATGAAAATTAATATGCTGGAAACAACCTTAATGTTCAAGTTTTCACTTTCGCCGGCAATTCTGGAGTGGAATCCGTATATAACTTAATTTACAAATTAGTTATTTTATTTATAAACAATATAAAAATACAAATTACCTCGATTGTAGTACAGACATATTTTGGTTTATTATCAGCAATATCTGGGTTTGTATCGCAGTGATTTTGCGCCACATCAACTAATTCCTGGCCTGGTTCTAATCCTATTATATCAGCTCCTTTCGCAGCCAATGCCTGGTAAAAAATAAATTAGTAGTAGACCTGATTGTGGTTAGAACATTTATCCAGGGTACCAAAGTACTGCCACACCAATAGAATGCAATTTTTTGTTGTGTTTCGTGTAACTACTGGTATTATAGTTTTGAGATGGAATAAAGGCA
This sequence comes from Leptidea sinapis, assembly GCF_905404315.1. Taxonomy (NCBI): domain Eukaryota; kingdom Metazoa; phylum Arthropoda; class Insecta; order Lepidoptera; family Pieridae; genus Leptidea; species Leptidea sinapis. The sequence goes on from NC_066299.1 coordinate 5,383,737, forward strand.
TAGTGACACGTTCCAATAAGTCTCATAAATCAGAATAAGTCTCTAATTAACCAAAAAACTGAAGAAAACCATGATCGACGAACTTTCGCCGTTTTCGGGGTCTACAATTATAATTGTAAAATAATAACAGTAGCGCTTCAAGCTGTATACGAAATAATATAGACCAGTGCTGACTTTGACAATGATAAAAACATTATGAAAAATAGTGGTAGAAAGATTTTTTTTAAATTTTTCACATAAATTTTGAGGTTTTGATGTGAAGAGAGTATAAAAACAAAAGTTGTAGATCTTTTTATTACCTACAACTTTGCCATTTAACTTTTTCATTGGACTTGTAGTTTCGCCGGAAATCGAGATAAACCGTTTTTTACCCATAACCCCTCTCCACACGACCTCAGATTGCCCGTAAATTATTTTTATTATTTTTCTGTATGTTTTTTATTTTTTTGCTATATTATTTTTCCTTTCCAATTCGTTTCATCCTACTATTTTATTTTTTGGTTTCGAAAATTATTGACCGTGGTCTAACTGGTCTTATAATATCCATATCACAAAAAATATATATCACGATTAGAATCTGTACAAAAAAAGTTTCTTTCAAAGTTAAGTTTTTTTGCAAATAAATATATCCGTAATGATAGCTATGAGAATAGATTAAATACATTTCAAATGAGGTCTCTGCGAATACGTAGAAATGCTTCACAATTGCTGTGTTTACATAAACTTTGAAGCTATGATATGGACTGTCCTTCGCTTTTATCACAAATCGGTTTGCATGTGCCTGCCTTCAATTGTCGGCTTAGTACTTTTTCCCCAATGCACATAAAATTCCACCACAGTAATTATGGCTTAAACTCTCCTCTACAGCTAATGTTACAATTATATAATTGTATGTTTAATATAGATGAAAACACTGATATCTTCTTTTCAAACTTTTTTAATTTTAAAAAACAAATTTATATTGCTCTCCAAAATTTATAGATTTTAGATTTTAAAATATCACATGTATTTCTTATAGTAATGTTGTGCCTACCTATAATTTAAGTACATTTAAACTATTTTATTATATTTGTTTAATTCTTAGTGCATAAGTTAATAAATTGTATTTAGTTGGTAAGCCTTTATGAATAAATAAATAACTAAATAATGACAAAGTGTATGAATGAGTAATTCAACCAAATTAGGTATATAGGTATATGCAACATCATTGGAGCATGTTTAGGTACTTTTTAAAATAACGTATTATATTTACATACGTTCCAATTTATTTACTTTTACGAAGAAATACCTACTATAATAAGATGAAATCGTATTTATTATGTCAAAAGACACATTTATCAAGAGTCCGCTATTATTCTTACAAACAACGCATTTACCGATATTTATGATCCTTCGCACTTTGGTTTATTGATACGAGTTTGATAATACTCAAAATCAAATGATAATGTCTCTTTTATGTTTAAACAAACTATACCACTCGGGAAATTTTATTGAAGTAATCGTTACTTTGCGGAAATCCATAATTATCCAAAGGATTTGAGTTTTCTTTAGTGTTAATTCCACCAATATTTGTCTTTAAACACTTTGACACTTGTAACGGGGTATATATAGCCGCATTTAAGAATAATCATCCCGAAAAATCACACTTCGCGAAACATTTAATTGACACCGGTCACTCACTCGGAAACAATAATAATTTTAATATTTTACATACATGTGAAAAAGGATTTCGCTTGAATGTGTTAGAGCAATTATAAATAATAAAACACAAAACTGACATGTTTACATTGTTGATTGAACAAACAAATTTGGTCCATTCACCATTGTTACGTATCTCTTCCGGGGGTAATACGTCACAACAGCCGACCAATCACAACGCGTCATTTCATGGGGCGAGGGTATAAAAGAGCGGTTTCTGGCTCATTTGTTTCAGTCTCGTGCCAGATTTTCGCGACTCAACATGTCCTGAGGATGCCTCGTGTACAGGCGAAACACGTGTCGAATTGTTTAAAGACAAATATTGGCGGAATTAACACTAAAGAAAACTCAAATCATTTGGATATACCACTCAACATCATGTCTGACATGAAGAACATATTCATTAGACTTATCAAATCCTTCATACTTTCTACGCTTCTATTAGATACATATTCCCACTTACATTCACACATTTCTCCCTTAAACTTAGATACTAACAAGGTAGTTAATATTATGGGTGTTTATTACTAACAGTACTAACTCTTGATGCCTATTCTTCAGTTCACAAAAAAAAACCACAGCTATTTCAACCGATCATTTTCCTTTTAAATCAGCTCTTTATATACTTCAATCAGCGCAATTAAAATAAAAAAATCTCTCCACCTTGACGTTGGCCTAATCGTCGATATTCAGTCGATGGAGCCAGTTAATATATATAAAAAAAAGACTTATCAAACGTTACCTCTGCCAAAATCCCACCACCACTACCAACTTCTAGCAGTTTCTTATTAGCGAATGGATTTATTGTTTTCTTGTCAGATGAATTCCCACCAAGGCCATCCATAATAAACGGAACTCTGAAAATAATTAAGTGGTAACCAATTTTAATGATAATACAGATTTATTATTAATTTATATTCTTATCATCATATGACATGCGTACTCCGCAACTCAAATAGTTCCGTAATGATTAGTTTGTATGTTAAGGTCATTGGGTTCCATTTGTTTTTATAATTATTGTAGTCTTATTTGTATGATCAGAGATAATGAAGAGTAATAAAGATAAATACGCTACTCTTTAGCCAATCGAGATAACTTTAGCCAATAAGAAAGGCTCGTACTTCCTGGAAGAGGTGGGAAGATTAAATGAAATGCTGGTGTCATGTGGAGGTGATTGACACACAGCCGGAAGAAGTGGCATAGTATGTAAACACCTGTGTCTATTAATTAAAAAGAAAAATAAGTTTACTGGGATTACGATATTTCTGTTTATTTTAGATTAGCTAAATAAAGCTATTTATTTATTCTTAGACTTAATTCCTTTTTTTATAACTGAATATTTTTCTATGTAGGTACATAACTATCTGAAATTGTCAATTAAGGTTGATACCAGTCGGCTCCTTTGCAAAGGATGCCGGTTAGAGTATGGGTACCACAACGGCGCCTATTTCTGCCGTGAAGCAGTAATGTGTAAGCATTACTGTGTTTCCGTCTGAAGGGCGCCTAGTTACCTAATATAAACTTTATATAAATTATTATTTGTTGTGGTACCCATAATCTAGCCGGCATCCTGTGCAAAGGAGCTTCCCACTCCCTCGGTGCGAACACGTGATATTAAAAAGACACTGTTATGGCAGTGAAAGCCAGAATTCGCGGAAATCCTATAAGGAACCAAAAAATGTTTACGCGAGAAATTTAGATTCGCTAGGAGTCTTTCGTGTAACAAACAAGACCTGAAACTTGGTCAAGAGCAAGTCAAGAGCATGGCCTAAATCAGTCCCTACAGTTAAAGGGAATTGCTCGATCAAAATCCTTGCCTTCCCGTTACGCGGATGAAATGTACAGAAATATCCTTTTGACTGAAGAAAATATTTTCGAAACAGACGTTTAAAAAAACCGAATTCAAAAACTGAAAAGTATCAAATAACTAAAAAAATAAAATACTATTATTTATATGTGCTAACTTTTGATAGGATTGATTTGATTGAGAAGATAGAATATGTAGCACATATAAATAATAGTATTATATTAATATTAAAGGTAAAGGTTTGCATAAGAGGTGTATTAAATCAAATTTTTTGTTATTTTATACTGAGTTTTTGGAGTCGGTTTTTTTAAAGGTATTTTTTTTTTACTTTTTAGTGTCAGTTAATAATAATAATTTATAATCAACTGGAATGAAAACTCATAAGAAAGCCGTACCCAAAAAACAATTATATCATCCACGTAGACAAACATTTTCATAAAATGAAAACTACTGGGCCAAACTATGTAAAATTTTTATGGGACCAAATGGCATCTATTCCGCGTCGAAATTAAGAATTACGTAAATAAGATCATTAATCTTAGAGTAATCGGTGTACATACATAAAAAAAATACCGATCGAATTGAGAACCTCCTCCTTTCTGAAGTCAGTTAAAAATGACAGTGTACGCGTATGTTGTTAAAAATGTAACATAGGCATTCACACTCAGCTGCTCGTAACATTCAGTTTAAAAAAAAATTACCTTCGTCAACGGGTTTGAAATGAAAGAGCAGTAAAAACTGTTTCTAAGAACTACTTATTATGAGCAGTTTGACCAAATATAATATCTTAATGGGCTATCCCTATCTACTTCACGTCATAAATAGGCGCCGTAGTGGTACCCATAATCTACCCGACATCCTGTGCAAATAATGTCAAGGAGTCCTCCCACTGGTGAATATAAATGAATATTATATATTTTACTAGCTAACCCGACAGTTCTGTAGATAAAAAAAGTACTGTTTTACAGGAATTTGCCAATAATATTTAAAAACATCAAGAATTATTTCGTAAAAAATGCTCCCTGTTGTTATAATGAAATTGTTTCACAGCGGAACTGTCAAACCGTGCGTCACTAAATTCTCTCATAGAAAATATGTCCATACAAAACAAATATTGAAAATAAAAATAATTATGGGTCCCAAATCGATATAAAAACTATCCTATCTCTCAAGTTGGACTAAACTGCACTCCATGAAGTAATCCCCATTAAAATCCGTTCATTAGTTTAGGAGTCCATCGCGGACAAACAACGTGTCACGTAATTTATATATATTAAGATATATAATATAAGTTCCATTAATTAAGTAAGTACTAACTTATATTGTACTATAAATATTTTAAATAATTGAAAGGGCACAAAATTGCGTAAATGTTGAAATGGTTTTCAAATGAAAGAACTTTTTGTGTTAGATGATACCTGATCGTGTTAAAACTTCTTAGGGGATAGCATGGGCTTTGTGGACCCCACCAAACTAAGCTGCTTAGTCTTTCGATCTCTCCATCATCCACCGTTGCCCGTTTATTTGATGTAGAATAATTAATTTTACATGCATCCGAAACTATTAATCTGAAAAAAATATAAAAATACTTAATATTTTGTGCTGTTGCTGCAAAAGATCTTAAGACGTATAAATCTACATGCGTATTTTAATTTCCCGTTAAGAAAATTTAAAATTTTCGAAAATTCTGGAAGTTATTGGTTCCACCCCGTTTTTTGAAAATCAAGTGTTCATCAGATCTCGATGTTTTAAGGTCCTAGGAGACTTCCCTGACTATAGTATTTCTCTCATCTTTGGTTTCCTGGTGGGCTATTAGCTTATAACATGTCCCGTTTTCCACAACCATCGACCAACACTTCCTTCCAACTTATTCGTTTAGAGACAACTAACAACAGTAATAAGTAATTCCCACTGGGCATTACGGGTATTATATCGGCTTATGCCGACTTACCATTATCAAGCCACCCTCATTAACGTTCATAATGAACATAAATAACAATAATTAATTAAATAAACCTACCTATAGTGACCAAATGTAACACAGCGCTTCACTGCACAATGAATATTCATTGTGTTAATATTATTTAACAAAATATTATAAAATATATAAACTCTTGTGCAATAATAGGTACAACCTGCGGAGGAAGTTATAAACCAACTGAAGCTGTAGTTGGCGACCTACAGAACTATATATTATTACAAATTGATAATGAAATGCTACAAATAGTGTATAATTTATAGTTTCAACTATCGTCCCGCTTAATCAGCATGTTACTAATTACGATTGACAAACAATGAATATCATTGCTGACAAAACGCTGGTGTACAGTTTACACTAATAATTAGATTGGACTTTGTATTTTTATTATACTCTTATTCCATGTGGTTGTAAAAAAATAGCATATTATTAATTATTACATAAACTTTTTAATTATACAAATGATTTGTTTTTCTTTAATGTTAATTCCGCCAATATTTGTTTGATTTGTTCCTGTTTCGCCCCGGGTTTTTGTCCCACATTCCTGTTTCGTCCCACTTTTTAAAATGTTATTTTGTACAGCCAGAAAAAAAATGTGTATTACAACAATATTCTAGTTATATATAAGAGCAATAGTTTACCCGAGACCAAACGATGGCATGAAAGGTGTTCATAAACCTCTTACAGGATATTATGTTTTTGAAAATTGCGGCACAGCTGTCTTAGGTTGTCTCAAAGGTATAACGATAAAACTTGGCACAAAAATATCATAAACGGACCAAGTACATAGTAAAATTATCTTGATTCCGAAGTTCATGCATCAAGATGAAGGTGGAGAAAGCGGTAGATAAAAGTTAGGATTTTAAGCCATAAACGTGCTTGTTTAGCGGGCACACGTTGTACACGTTTTATTAAAGATATTGAGCTTTTAAACCAATTTATATAACAATTTGAATAGGTAAGATTTGAATTGGTTAAAAGACTCCTGTTTCCATTAATTGATTTCTGGTATTGAATACTAACTTGTTGAGTTCATTAAAAAAATGTATCATCAAAAATATGATTTTTAAAATATTTTGTATGCTGTCCGTACAAAACGTGTTGTAAAACACATAAATAAACACACCCGGGGCGAATAAAGAACAAAAAGTGGGACAAAACAAGAATACAATATTAATTATTATTCTTATAAAATATAATTATTCTTATTTTCGAGACGAAACAGGAATAAAATCTGGGGCGAAACAAGAATTTTTTTGTGGGGCGAAACAGGAACAAATCATTTGTTTTTAAAACAATTCGACACGTGTTTCGCCTCTACACGAGGCATCCTCAGGACGGAATTAACACTAATAAAAACTTAAATCACCTGTTTAATTATGGATTTCCGCAAGTAACGCCTAATTCAATAAACTAACTTTTTAATTAAGAACCTGGTTTTGATATTATACATAATTAAGTTGGCAATTGACCAACCAATACTATTTTAAAATATTAAAACGTCATGAATGAATACGTCATGTCATACGTCAAGGCTCATATTCGTTTATTTTGTAAAATTATATTTATTACTATAAAATGATAAAATTCATCTCAATTCTGTGCCAATAATTTGACAAAGCAAAAGAAGACTTGATTGATATAAGAAACAAAAAATAAAGAATACATCCATGCGGACTTGTAATTTTTAATTTTACTTTGTTTTCTTGCCCTTTTTCAGTGTTAAATGTTCACATAATATGTAAAATCGTGTGTTTTGGGTCGTGGCGGCAACGATATTTGGGGCTCCGTCGAGCAGCTGGCTGGACAGTGGTCGGCGAGCGCCGGCCACGCGCAGATGCTATCACTTCGTCAATGTTTTTAGGGCGATCAGTGCGAACTCCTGGGCCGGGCGTCAAACGATGCACCGATCTAATATCGCATTCTTTGATGTCCGCATCAAATAATTTGCCAATCCGCATACATCGATGGATCAGATTTTTTCTTAGGTACATTCTGTATTTCAACATTAGAGATGCGCCAAGCCTGGTCAATATCACCAAACTTAGCTTGCAAATTATTTGAAACAGCACGTAATGTTGTGTTTTCTTCAGTACATTCCGGGCGTGATTCGTAGGAAATCAAGGTATGCTCAAGCTCCTTTATACGTCCCTCCGGGACATCCAGGCGTTTCTCGAGCTTATATAGTATATCCTGCTTTAAACTAATTAATTTTATCAGCGGTAAGCTAAGTAGACAACTAATTTGTAATTGCTAACATTTAGTTATAATTATTTTTATTTGCACATTTTGCATAATTTAATTTTAAGCGGCTTCACAAACAGATAAGCTTCCTAAAGTTTAAGTGTGTGTTATTATATTGTAAGCCTACATTGTATTTTAAATAAATATTATAAAAAAAACTTGATACAGACTAACAAACATTGCATCAAAATATTCGGTGAATGCTTGTGTGCAGAGGCGGCCCTACCCTTTGCGAGGCTCCGGGTGGCAGATCTTTGCGAGGTTCTTTGTACTTTTTGAAAAGTATGCGATGCGAAAGTGAGAAAGAAAGAAAACCAGACCTGGTTGTAGGGTTTAGATATTTGTCATGTTTGAGGAGAAATGCTTAAGTTATACCAATATATAAAATTTGAGTTTCAAAATATTTTACATAGAAAGATTTACAAAATTAACAAATACAGAGATGATTTGAAAATTGATGTTTGCGGCTTTTCCTAAGACTAAAATCTATAAATAAAGCACAATAATCTAACGAATGAGAATTCATGAGAGCAATCATTTTCCATTGATATAATAGCAAGGGCTGACTGCTGATCTGGTGTCATGGAATTTCTAAAATATGTTTTAATAATTTTATCTACACCCATGCTTTAAATCCTCTATTAAAGATTCTGAAACAGTTAGCTTATTGCCAACATTAAAACACCCAATGTTCTAATAACCATTACATCACCCAAAAGAGTGTTGTAATGTTGTACTGAATTTCATAACAACACTCCTATGTTTTTTTTTATCCATTCATGCGCAAAGAGTTTCAACATACAGCCACATTCTTATTGCTCGATGCGTGGTATCTGTATGAATTTAAAAAAAAAAACATTTTCGTTTACGCGCGCTCCACACTCCCAGAATGTCGCGCGCCGTAAAAAAAAGTAGGTTATTCGAATCCCCGCCATTTTTCTTCGATATTTTTGAGCGATTCTTTTTAAACGCTGCAAAAGAACATTATATTCGAGTGAATTTTAATTATTGCACTATACAAAATGTAAATAACTACTAAAATAAATAATTGTTTCATTGATACTTAGTTTATTTGTATATAATCAGTAATGAATGCTATTAGATTACTACTAGGGCTGGTGTTTTAACTTTTGATGTTAGCAGTAAGCCAACTGTTTCAGAATCTTTTAGAGGATCCATATTCTGGGTGTAGATAAAGTCTTGTATGCAACTGTTGATAATTAGGTATTAAAACACTCATGTGATACTATTCCACATTCGTGTTTTAATACCCCTTATTACACAACAGTTGCATAAATAACTATTAAGCCTCGAAAAACTTCTTTCCGCAGACGCAACTGTAACAGGTGTGTAGTAATAATTCTCAGGACAATTTCGATAGTGGGGTAATCTTTAGTTAACTTTTTTCTATTATGTTTTTCAGCACCGAGGTAATGTCGTCGTTTCCTTCATAAGCACTGATGAACATATTTAGGTGTTAGCACAATTCATGTGCATCATATGATTATCCTACCGATAGATATTTCTAGATATATATATCATAAATATTTTATTTTATATTTTATCAGCAAGTCGCCTCGTTGCTTCAAAAGTTCACTATCACCAATTTCCTTTAATCTTTTTATTTTGTACTAGCTGACCCGACAGACGTTGCTCTGTACATAATAAAAAAAATACTGTTTTACAGGAAGTTGCCAATAATATTTCAAAACATCAAGAATTATTTCTTAAAAAATGCTCATTGTTGTTATAATGAAATTGTTTCACAGTGCGACTGTCAAACCGTACGTCACTAAATTCTTATAAAAATGAATTGCTGTCCGTTAGTCTCGCTAAGACTCGAGAACGGCTGGACCGATTTGGCAAATTTTGCTCTTGAATTATTTGTGGAAGTCCAGAGAAGGTTTAAAAGGTGAATAAATAAGAAAATGCTGCTAAATTAAATAAAAAACAACAAATTTGTGTGCCACTATTTCGTAAGCTGAATATATTAACACTAATTGGCTGGCATGTATATATTGGAAGCATGTATGTTCGTTAAAAAACATAAAAAATTGCTTAAAAGTGTTAGACAGGTTCATACACGGTGCGCGCAATATAAATTTAAATTAACTCTTAAAAAAATTCCATTGACATCAGTATATTATAATGTAAGTTAATTCTTGAATTGTCACATGGATATTTAAATTTCTTATTTATATAAATAATTGTAAATCTCTGACATTTGCATGCTTCGTATAGAGCTGAATAGCATACTGTAAACATTAGTACTATACCATCTTGTAATGAAACCTGTTCAATGCAAATAAAGTTTATCTTATCTTATCATACCATCAATCTCTGGAATTTTGTCATTTAACTGTTTTATTAGGTGGTGAACAGCTTCAGGATTAGTTTTATTTAATCTCATATCTCTCATCTGTCCGGGCGCCTTATATATGAGTTTAAGTCAAGCATGGGCGACGAACAATAACTGGTAATTTCTTTGATATTTTCATGAAATTCTAATGCAAATTTATTGGCTATATCTTTTTTTCTTTTATTTTAAATTATTTTAATATTGTGTTATCTATGGGTGTAATTATTTTATCGCACAGGTCATTGATAATCTCCCATACTTTCCTCGAATTTAACTTTTGTAGTGTAAGCGGACACCAAACATATTATCTTGGTATGACAGCTTTTGACAAATTAAAAACATGACAAAACGACTTATTTGGTTTGTAAAATTGTTCACATCTCTCTAACGATTTTTTGCAAAATTTATATATTTATTTTTTTTATTTCTATATAAGTTATACAATATCCTATTTTTCATATTGCTTTAGTCTTTTTTCCATATCGAGTATAATTCATGCCTTCTATGACACATTAATAACAATTTCATATCAGACCATATACAATTTTTTTACACGCTTTTTATTAGCTTCACTTGTATGTATGTTTGTTTGTAACCGACTCATTTGGGAGCGATTTTGATCCACTTTAAACGGCCAGATTCGTACAAACTTCGTAGATTTATCGAGGATCGATGACAACACATAATTTGATAAAATAATTTCATATTTTAATTTACAAAAACAATTTTTTGCTAATTTACATAATTTTCATTTATCGTCTAATAGGCAGGAATTGAAGTTTTTTTTAAATTTCAACCATTATCTTTTTACCGATTCATCAATATAAGGAGATTTTCGAATACCAAAGAGAATTTTTAATTTAACAATGCAAATAAAAGTTTAAGAAAAACATAAAAATCACGCTGTTATAAATAAACCAAACTAAAAAGGAGAAAATATTATATATTCTTTAATTCGGTTTTCTATAAAATGCGTGTTTTTTAGTTTCTTTTTAAGTACTATTGATTCTTTTACTTTCATTATTTAGACGTGTTGTTTTCTTGCAGCTATTATATACACTTGAGAACTTATCTATAGCGCATTCTTTATTTTTGAAGTATAAATATGATCTTGCAAATATTTTTGTTAAAAATATGAATAACAGAAAAATTCTGTTATTCATATTTTTATCCCTACTTTTCTGGATTTGGCCAAAGTTTTTGACACATTATTTGTCCCTATCCTTTTAGAAAAGCTTAATCACCTCGGAATTAGGGATATACAGCTGGCTGAAGAAAGAAGGCTGGGTGAAGTAGTTACACGAGCGAAACACATAACCATACATTTTATATTATGCATTATTAATGATCATGTCTACATCATTTACCCAAATCAGTTTGGATTTCAGGCTAGTAAAGGCGCATCTGAAATCGCAATGAAGTCATCGATCATCTGAATAAGAAAGAACATGTGCTGGCTATTTATTGACTTTTCGCGTGCTTTTGAGATTTTGAAGCATAAACACCTGGTAGAGAAGCTTTCTAGTTGGACCTTTATTAAAATAGTGCGAAAATTACCTCCATAATAGAACATCTGCGTTCGAACCGCCCTTGTGTATTGGTAGAATTCAAGCTTCCAAATGGTTGGAACTCCTTCTTGTAGACACAGTTTAAAAATAAGCTGCAGTGGCTGATATATAGACTTAGGGGTAGAACGAAGGAATATCGATGGAATACCGTCCAGACCTGCACCTTTGGATATATCGAGCGTGCGCAGTTCTTCGAGTACTGCCTCTGTAGATACTTGTATATAACTTATCATTAAATTCGAGGTATTCATCGGTACGTCTATATATGTCAACGACGTAGCCATTGTCAATACTAGAAGACAAACCGAGTGGAAGAAGGTTGAAAAGTAATTGCATATATTCGATGGTTCGATAGCGGTATTATTTTTGTAATATCCGCATTAGCATTCTGAGGATTTATATATGTCCAAAAATATTTAATATTATCACGATTGCCATTTTCAATGTTATGCATATATGTTTTGTAACATTTTTCAGTTTCATATTTAAACCTCTTTCTAAATATACCAAAAAGCATCAGATTTATTTATTTTTTTCCATTTTATCCAACTATTCATTTTATTTTTGAAAATATGAATAAGAGCAGGTGAAAACCAATGTGTATTGAGAATTCTTTACTATTCTAGTCGGTACATGTTTTTTTTATCAAAGACAGAATAACATATAATATTGTCACTGCGTCTTCTGCGGACTTTTGTTTAAATAGCACGCACAAGTCAATATCATTTATTTCCGCATTGATTAATTGTTTATTATTAAAAAAATTGTTTGAAAATTACCTAATTAATAAAACATAATGCGTCAAAATAGATAATTTGATTAGTAATGAAGCCGCAGTGTATTTTGGCGTTCTTCAGCAAGTATGATCAGCCCCACATTATTCTTTAGCATATATTTAATACGACCTGTGTCAACTACAACTTCCAAATGCTAAAATAATCGCCTTTGCTGATGCTGATGAAACTTTACTGTGTACTTGGCAAAAAGTATTTCCGAGTGCATAGAAGGGATTTAATAATAATTAAATATAAATAAACCACTAACATTACTTTTTCCCTTAAAATACTGAAACAACAACCAATCAAACAAATATAATGTTCCACTCATGTGGTTCTGAAGTCTTATATTGTCGATGTCCTAAACCTCAGAAATCAGAGACCGTCAAGTATCTTTGTAGATAACAAATAAAATTTTCAATGCCCTTTAGAACAACTAGCTAAATGAGTACTAAAATTAATTGTTATTTTAAAAAATTTATAAAATGTAGCTGCAAAGGAATTGAAGAGAAACATAAGCACTGTGTCAGTCAGTCGAAATTCACGTATTGCACATGGGACATCACACCTTGGGGCGGCGCTACAACATAACACTTCCTTAAAATATAAACTATATTTGATAATAAGCTACTCACTACTAATCTACCATTTAAGTACAGATCTCTATAAACTAGCAAAAAATTACGTTAAAAAAACGTTAATAAAACACAAATAAACAACATCAGTTACGATCCGGAAAAAATATAACACAACGAAGAAAAGATAGAATCTGTGAAAAAATACTGCTTAATACTACAAAGTTACTGACACCGCCTCTTCTGTGTTCAAGACACATCAACCTATACCATAAGGTAAACAGAGAGCTTTCAATTTAGCATCTCAATAGACCTAAATGCAAGCTTTACTTTAAAGATTGATTACAGAATTTGAACTATACCTCCACTGAAAACCTTCAACTGATAGTAACCGAATAAGTAATACATTTTTGCTTATAAGTAATCTATTCTAATTATTAATGCTATTCTATAGTACAAGAGATGTGTAATGTTTTACAAATTCATATCCTGATTTCTGGGGGTGGTGATCTGTATAACACAGTCAACCTACTTCAGTAAAAAGCTCCTCACAAATACCAGCTGTTAAAAATGTAACACTTATGTACTTTGTTTTATGATTGTTTGAAAAGAAAATAAACAGATGTTATTATTATTATTACTCTCCAGGAAAATAGCTGTTTAGTGGAACAAGACACCAGCCTTTATGTCTGTGTTATATAAACCTACTATCTGTATGTGTCTAGTTTATTTACGACTAGCTGATGACCCGCGACTTCGCGTACACACAGGATTGAGCACGTAGCTGCGACATTTCAGTAATTTTTTTGAAAATAAAGAACACATAACATATGCTGTCGCGACACTTTTTGTAAATTATGATGTGTTCTACAAAGTCGTAGTACAATATTTTATTCTATATATCAATATATTTCGCAGCGCACGCGATGTAAAGGATCCTTAAATTTTTTGAATATACAGTGAAACTTGGTTAAGTGGGACCTGGATAAGTGAGAAACCTCTATAACTGGAACTCATGCTGAGGTCCCAACACTTTGGCACTGAATTACCTCTGTTAGTGGGACGAGGTAAACCTCTATATCTGGGATTTGTTCTTTCGATTTATCATCATAGATAACATTGTTTGTTTACTCATTCTTATTCTACCCACAAATTCCACACGTAATTCCAAGTACGTAAGTACAAATTTTGAGCTTCAATTACCTTCAGTTTTAGTTTCGCTTTACTATCATACAGATGTTTATTTGAAAAATGTCAAAACGAAAGCTACAATCGTTATCATTACGTGAAAAACTGAAGTTAATATCCGTTTATGAAAGTGGGAAGACACGCGAAGAAGTTTGTGCCGAATTTAATGTGCCAAAATCTACTCTTTGTAGAATAATTCAGAGTAAACATAAAATTGAATCACAATGTTCTGAAGGACAAGGAAAACTAAAACGTGTACGTTTATCAGAATATCCTGAACTTGAACAGTGTTTGCTAACATGTGTTAAGCAACTTCGTAACAAAAATGTTCCGGTATGTGGACCGATGATTAAAGAAAAGGCACAAGATTTCGCGCGAAGGCTCGATATTCATAATTTTTGTAGCAGCAATGGTTGGATGGAAGGGTTTAAGAAAAGAAACGGTATAGTTTTCAAAGCAATTTGTGGAGAAAGTAACGCTGTTGATGTTAACAAATGTAGCCAAAGGATGAGACACTGGGTAAGTGGAATACCTCTATAAGTGAAACGACATTGCAGGTTCCTTGATGTTTCACTTAACCAGGTTTCACTGTATAATATAAATTATGTCAACCGGGGATTGTGCAGCTTCCTTACTTCCTTACAGTAAAAAAAAAATTGTGTGCGTGTAATCTTTACGCGCAATTGAAGTAAAACTTAATTATAATTAACATTAAGAATAATTAACAGATACATACATATATAATTTTTTTGCTTATCTGAAAGCTCATAGACAAAATATGTTATTTTCGTATGCCCTTGCTTGTCCCACCTATTCTAGGACATCCAGTATATAAAAAATATTCTTAAAAAGTTGAAAGGCAAGAAGATTTAATTTATACCATTAAATATATACTTACATTAATATTTATAATAAATTATTATTAATAAATAATTGAATAAAAATAATTAAATTATTAAATTATATCACACATATCAATTATATAACGCTGTTATTGAATATTAACGAATATGTCTATGGGCTCGGACCTTTTGCCTGTCCGATAGACGAAGAAAAATTAACGAATGTCGCAAACGTCAGACTGAGAACTTTTATTTATTAATTATGTATTTTTATATTTATTACAAAGTAGTCATAAATGAACAAATACACTTGGAGATTTTCAGAAAATATTACTGCGCAATTTTTTCAATTGACTTTTTTCTGTCTGAAAATGTAAATGGATATAAACGGCTTAAAATATTCTGAGTTAGTTAAATATTCCCCCAAGTCACGCCTAAATAAGTTTCACTTCAAATATCGGTTCATGACTTTCGGAGCCTTTTCAATGCAAACAAACAAAAAATCAAATCTATCACTTTAAATATACTCGTAGTGTAAAAGTCCTAGCAATATCGCATTTAGAATATGTCTCACCAATCTGGAATCCAATATATGCATTCTACATAAAAATAAATGAAATGGTTAAAAAACTCTTTCATAGAAATGGTGAAAGTCTCTCGCGCAAACTATTCTATTAAAAAAATGATATTAGAAACCTCAATACCATTTTTGAAGACCTGTCCATAGTACCCCATGCGTATGGTTTTGATGAAAAAGTTTTGTATTTCATTTGTAGGTATGGGGAACCCCCAAAGTTTATTGTTTTCTTTTTATTTTCCTGTGAAAATGTTGATGCGGTTCACAGAATACACCTACTTACAAAGTTTCAATAGTAAAGTTCTTATAGGTTTGGAAAAAAGTGGCGGTGACATACACGGTCAGAGAGACAGACATGACGAATCTAAGAGTTCCGTTTTTTGTCATTTGGCTACGGGAACCCTAAAAATGAATTACTGGAATAGGACGGCAGATCAACTCTTTGGGGTATATAACCTTGGAACTTATTACAGAGAGTAAAATGACACATTATCTTTTCATAAAGTTACCCTTCGAGGCGACTGGTATTCTAGGCTTAGACTTCTTAACTACTTATGGCTGTAATATCGATTTAGCTTCCAACATTTTAATTGTTAATAGTGCGGATAAAACAATAAACTCATTTGCAAAATAAACAGACACCCAAAACTTTGGAAATCTTAAACAAAAGAGGTTTTATATGCATTCAATTAATCAGAAACAATTGTCTACGTATTAAAAAGTACTGGCATGTAAGATAAAATGTTTCAAATTTGATTAAAATTTTCTATCGATTGTGTTAAGATATTGTGCTATTAGTAAATAAAAAAGCACAGCCCCACAGAGCATTTGAGAGTTTAAAATTGCTAATACGGCTGAATGAGGTCGTATTTATTCCCAAAGAACTATTTTTTTTGCTATTTTTTAGAATTAGAATTGGGTGCATGGTTTTAATTGAAATATGATAAGCACCCTGAATTAACAACAAATGCATTTATAGGTTTAAGGTTGGTTATTAATTGCGTTTGGATCACTTTCAATAATTCAGTCGTAGTCACGTGGAACGACTAATGATTCTACGTCAGTTATTCCTGGCTGTTGCTTCTCTGGCACATGTGTTGAGGTGAGTATTGGTTAGGGCTTTGATCTGGTCTGTCCAGCGCATAGGGGAGCGTCCTCTTGACCTACTACCGTTGACCCTTCCATGAAGAAGAAGGCTCTCTATGGCATGCTCTCCACGTCACGTGATATGTCCGAAGTATCGGAGCATATGCGCTCTGACTATAGATGAAAGTCTTTCTTTCACCTTATGTTCTTCAAGTATCGAGACGTTCTTCTTCGACTCGTTCGACTTCGAATAATAAGCATAATTCAAATTATTAGGGTAATCACCGCTTCTTTGGTTGGCTTTAAACATGAGCAAGGCATTCGTTACAAAACCATCCAATCCAATGGATGATAACCAAGAGCCATTGATACATGCTGCTTTAAATCAAAAGTGCTTCATTCTGAACAAGACTTTAGTAGGGTATTTGATATACCCTACATAGGTAAGATTCGTCGGTAAAAACTATTAGTCGATCTTGTTCATGATATTCTGCTATTTTTATGAGATAGTTAGGAATGTATGATAAGTACCAGTATTTACGTCTTTGTAAGTAGAATAAAATTGAATAAAAAACGACTAACTGTTGTAAGTAACCCTTCGAGGTATGTGAAGGTTAAGGTGAATGTTTTTAATTATAATTTTAATTACTTTTTTTTAATACAGCAGAAGATAATACAAAATGTCATTTGTTCCTATCGCTGTAATTAATCAGCTGGATGGCTATGACGAAGAAAATACCACTGCAGTATTTTTTTTGGTCAGAAACTCAACAACATTATAATGAATTCCTGTTGGAATTACACACAAAATAAATTTTAAAACGTGAATCTATGATCTCAACATCAACATAGTTCTAGCATGGATACCAAGCCATACAGGCAAACTTGGTAATGAAAATGCAGATGTGTGTGCCAGGTCAGCTGCTCATACAGGTTCCCAACAACATCCTCAAATCTTCTCTCATGACTTGTGCACTACCTTGAAACCAAATATATTTGAGAGTTGTTCAAACATATGGCAAATATCCAAAACTTCTAAAGGCAACTTTTACGGTGAACCGAACGGTCGTGAATTTAGAATCCCCAATCCCGAAAAAACAATAATATCAACAGTTTGCCAGTGACCCTTAAACCCCTCTTGCACTCAAGTATTCCTAGCCAAACTACCAGAATTAGAAACCATTCTCCATGTGACTGTGGAGTAGATGAGGGAAATGTAGACCATTTGTTTTTTAATTGTCCCTTAAAGTGAAGTCTTCCTTGTACAATTTTATACCTCCTGAAATCCCCCGCCCCGCCTCCATGAAATGCCTCCTCACCCCAGTTCTCACTCCTTTTGTTAATATTTTATGTAAATATATTAAACAAAATAATATTATGTTATAACTAATACATTAAATGTTCTATATAAGTAATATTATCAGTGTTTGTCCATTATAATATTATAACGTATTGGTAGGTTGGTAGACATAATGGACCAATGATCTGGTCAAGATCGCCGGAAAAAGTTGGATGAGGAAGCGCAGAACATCTTTGGGCGACTCCTTTGTCCAGCAGTGGACGTGTACCGTCTTATAATCCAACAGCATGTATATATTCGTTTCAGGTACAATTGTTAAATAAAACTGCGTTCTGTATGGGCACCGATGATTACTGTAATCACTTGTAAATTCGTTAACACCGATCAAATAACACACTCTTAGGTTGGTGGTCTACTGACACATGACATTTGCTGAGTTGTGGTGCCTCTTCCACCGAAGCAACAGTAGAACATACTATAATATGGTATATGGAAAGCTACGGATTCAGTAGGTACTAAGCCTAATTTAATTAAAAATTAATCATAGTTCATATCTCGTGTTTTGTCGCTCATAAAAATGCGAAATATCATAAAAACTAGAAATTTCCTGCAAAAAGACTCAAGGGTACTTCGATCCGTGAATTACGCTTCTGAATTATTAATTAATTCTTACCTTCAACAAGCAAAAATAATATTATTATTGCGTTGCGTTATCGAAATAACAACGAACCAACTAACGCTCGAATACAACATTTAACTAATTAATTTTAGATCAACATTGTATAGAAAGCATATAGAATATTATTTTACATAATTAACACTACTTTTTCTTTTCAATCAACTATGAATTTACTTAATGACGCATGTACATAGCTCGGCCGCGATACCTTGATCGCCAACACTTTCAGTTCGTTTATAACTCCCTTCGCGAATTGTACTTAATGCACAAGAGTTGTAAACGATAAACATCATAATTTGTTAAATAATATTCATAAAATGAAGATACTTTGTGTAGTGAAGCGCGGTGTTACATTTAGTCACTATAGGTATGTTTATTTTATTAATTTTTATTATTTTAATACACGATATTATTGTTCACTTCTGAAGTGGGTCACTTCGTAACCCACTTCGTAATGATAAGTCGTAACACCGCAATCTTTTATTGGGTGTCTGATAACAAATAATATGGAAAGTAATGGATGTATTTTAATAGCGTGTATGGTTTGGTTTGAAGTAGTTGGGCAATTATTACGTCGCAAATGAAGATATCTACGCAAAGGTATGGGCAGAATTGTAAACTACACGGACGAACTCATAAGCTGCATAACAATTCTAAAAATGTATGCAAACCAAAGTTATTGACATAGCCCAGGTGATTGTGAAACTGAAGTGGCAGTGGGCAGGGTACATAGCTGCACGGACAGATGGCCGTTGGGGCAGTAAAGTCCTCAAATGGCGACCACGTACAAGAAGACGCACGACTTGGTAGGTTGGTAGACATAATGCACCGATTATCTGGTCAAGATCGCCGGAAAATGTTGGATGAGGGCAGCGCAGAACATCTTTGGGGGACTCCTTTGTCCAGCAGTGGACGTGTACCGTCTGATATGATGATGATGCAAACCAAGATTAAGTTTCGTTTTTTTAATTTACCATTATCCTACTTAAGCCTATAACAATAATGTTAATAATGTAGTTACACATAATATATATATATATATATATATATATATATATATATATATATTTATCAATGATATGTTGGACACCTTCCACATACATTGCTATGCAGACGACAGTACTGGTGATGCCGTATACACGGGTCATCCAGGTCGCTTTCGGGAAATCGTCAATTGTGCCGGAAGAAACTTGTCTTCTATCGAGTCCTCTCTTGAGAAGGTCGCGGAATCTGGTTCAATTTAACCCCTAGAAGACTCAAGTTTGACCGTTTACAAATCCCATTTGTCATATAACCGCTCTTCGAGAACGCTTCCCTTAATGCCTCGCCTAGTATCGGATTACTGTGTCTCGAAATCTCTAGTGATTGCCAATTCATGGTTATCTGGAGGGCAAAGCCAAATTGGCTTCAAAGAAGCTGGGCGTCATAAATAGAGCACGGCAATACATAAAGCCAGCCCATATTCTTACTTTCCACAAAGCTTTTTATTCAAAATAGGATGTGACATTTTTTATTGAAAAAGTCAAAAACTAACATCCATTCCAAAAAGAACGCCTTAGACCTGAGAAGAACGGGCGCAACAAACTCAGCGGGCTTTTTTCATAAAAATATATATGGTTACATAGTAATATCGTACAATTATTAATGTTATTATTTCAAATCAAAAAAAATATTCACTGTTAATTTTATAAGTTGTTTAGTGCAAGTCAGGATGAAGTATAAAAAAACTTAAAAATTCATTAAATTTAGAAAGAAGTCCAAACTATCTTTGTCATTCAAATAATCTTTCACATTATAATTGGCCTTAGATGTCAATTTATTTTTAACAATACATTTTAATTTTTTTAATTGGTAATATTTTTAATATCATTTAGGAGTTTATTATTAAATATAACACAATTCAAATTAAAAGATTTAGCAATTTTACGGAGCCTAGTAGATGAAATTGCAAGTTTACGTTTGTTTCGAGTAGGACATTATGTACATCACTTTTAAAGCCTGAGGGCGGTCGTTCCATTTCCAATCTGTGGTATCTATCATTAAGAAAGTCATTTATGTTAAAGTAACCTCTACCACACAAACTTTTTTTAACAATTCTTTTGAATATCGTAATACTTTTGTTTTCAACATTTTCTGGGATCTTGCACTTATATGCCTATGTACCTACATACATTACAATTATCAAGAATATATTTCAAATTACGGCAATTTGTTAATAATTATTAAGTAATAATACCTATAGCATTTGCACATAAACTAGACGCAAAGAAAACAAATTATAAAAAGGTACAATATCATTAACATTTCAATGACAAATACCTATGTTTATCATTATTTTAGCAAAACGTTAGGTACCTACATGGGGCGCACTAAAAGTTTTGCACTTCTAGCTAATTGGAACTATTTGAATTGCGAGTGTTAAATTTTTTGAAACGTTGCAACCTTCTTAGTAAAAAAAAGCAATTGGCGGGATATCACTTGACAATTTTTTATTATCACACATCAAAGTTCTACGTATGCAACGAAAATGGAATTTAGTCGAAAAGATTTTAGAGCGATGTTTTTTTATGATTTTAAAAGTACTCTCTCTCCGCAAGACTATGCAGCTCGTCTTCAAACTGCTTTTGGGAGAGAAGCACCTTGCTTGAGCACCGTGAGGCGGTTTGGGTTTCTTTACACGACGAATTTTGTGAAGGGCGGCCTTCAAATGCCATCAACGAAAATAATGTGGCTACTGTTAAGCGGCTAATTGAAGAAAACCCGCGGATTACCTATAAGACAATTCGAGGACTATTCGGGATTGGTATGAGCCAAATTCAGAAAATTTTACACGAAGAATTGAAAGTTCGGAAACTTTGTTGTCGTTGGATCCCTCATGAACTGACAGCGGAGCAGAAGCGGACTCGCGTAGAATGGTGCTCACAGATGCTAATGAAGTACGACCATGCACATTCTAATGCTGTTTAATGATGTCACAGGAGACGAAACCTGGATTTATTGTTTTGAACCCGAAAAAAACAGCAATCTTGTGAAGGGGTGTTTGAAAATGAGAACAGGCTAACAAAAGTGAGGCAGGCGAGAAACGTTGGTAAAAAATGATCGCATATTTTTCTCATCTACGACTCCCATCTTCCACTTGAAGATCAAAAGAGTGTAAATGCCGAGTGGTATTCTACCATTTGTTTACCCAGGGTGTTGAAAAAAATTCGAGAAAGACGACCAAAAAGCCGCGTTCTCCTACATCATGATAACGCTTCTTCACACACGTCCAACAAAACTAAGTCATTTGTAACTTCCGAAAAAGTACAACTTATCACCAATACTGCACATAGCCCCGACTTAGCACCCTCTGATTTCTGTATTTTCCCCAAAATCAAAGATTTGATGAGAGGTTTCACTTTTACCAATTCCGAAGAGGCAGTGATAGCGTTCAATCAGCACGTAGAAAACATGCCTTCAATCCTATTTTTAATGGTTCGATCGCATGAAAAAATGTTTAAAATGTATAGGTGAGTATTTTGAAAAGCAATAAACATAATATTTTGGTTATAACATGTTGTTTTTTTAAGTTACGCAAAAATTTTAGTGTGACCTACGTATATGTACCCTATATATTGATCACTATTGATGAATGATAAATATTGAATCACGTAATTTTATACTTAACTCGGCAATAGTATTTTCTAAATGATATTATATTTTGTTTTTAAGGTTCTGGCATGTTTTATGTCGTAATTTTATTCTTTACCAGGCCCATCAAAATTATGAAAGATCTCCGTTGCAGATTTTCTAAAAAAATATTTGTTAAACTTGGAAACTATTTTGATATCTGTGTGAATACCTGTTAGAATTGTTAAACAGATTTTTTTTTATTTCAGAGGAGGAGAAACGACCGTACGGATCACTTGATTTAAATCATCTTCGATCACATTCTCTTTCTGCACCAGAGGAATCATAGGAGTCCTCATGTCATATTATTATATACCTACCAATAGGACGCTCCTTTGCACCGGATGTCGGCTAGATTATGGGTAGCACAACGGCGCCTATTTCTGCCGTGAAGCAGTAGTGTGTTTCGGTCTAAAGGGCGCGGTAGCTAGTGGAATTACTGGGCAAATGAGACTTGACATCTTATGTCTCAAGGTGACGAGCACAGTTGTAGTGCCGCTGAGAATTTCTGGGTTTTTCAATAATCTTAAGCGGCACTGCATTGTAATGTGCAGGGCGTATCAATAACCATTAGCTGAACGTCCTGTTCGTCTCGTCCCTTATTTTCATAAAAAAATATCATCGTTCTGGAAACATCGAGGGTAATTTGGCATTACCATTGCGATGACCACAAAATTGGTAACGCTTAAGATTTCGAAAGGCATTATTCAGATATTCATTAAGGGGACTGTTGTCTGGGTTTTTTTTAGATGTAAAAATGTAGTCTCCCACTGTTGTCTCCTCGACCTTCTTGAGACAAAAGTTTCTGGAAAGATTCGCTGGCCATTTCTGAAAGAGACTTGCACGAACTCTACAGTACTATGTGCACAACAATACATGTTTTACAAATTATTTTAATGCCGATTACCTAAATTCCGATGATATGTTCGTATTCAAGTTAATTAAGTTAAACCAATAGTCATGCAGCTTCATTTTTAAGCAAAGCTTTCTGTAAAACTAGCAAATTATTACTCAATGTATCTTTATCTGTATCAAAATAGTGTCCATTCACATCTATACATCGCTGTATCCGTTTTTTGTGCATGTAGCATAACTTTCTTGTTGACGTAAATGACATCGAAGTCCATCATTGCACGAACATTTTCTCGCTGCCATTTGCTGACATGACACAGACAATTTTTAATTTGCCGCCAAATCGTAAAACAAATGACACATGAATAAAATACATAGCCAATAGTATTGGCAAGGTGTTCCATTTTCAAATTATAATCTTATTTTCTTATTATTCTATTGTTAACTGTGGCCAGTTTTAAAAATTTTAAGTCGTCTTTTAAAGGTATACAAGGACCCACTAAGCTATTCAAGAGACGTAAATGATGGCTCTAATCTTTATTCGGGCTGGGGCATGTATCGTCCTTCGTTGGACTTCGTGTATCATAAATTAATATAGTAATCATTTCACAGTCACATTTTCAGATTTAGTCAAAAATGATCGTAGACGTTGTGAAGAAGGACCCGTATAGACACGTATAGATTTAGCAGCAACAGCAAATCAGTAATGTGGAATTAAATAATTTATTGTTTGTTTTCAGATTAATTTCAGATATATGTAAACCCAATTATTCCACATCAAATAAACGGGCTACGGTGGATAATGAAGAGATAGAAAGACTTATCAATTTCGAATGGTGGGGTCCAACAAGCCCATGCCTTCCCCTAAGAAGTTTTAACAAGATCAGGTATCTAACTCAAAAATTTTTTTGATTTGAAATATTTATAACAAAATATTAGTAAGTTCCTACTTGTGCTAATTAGATTTCCCTTGCAAAATTTGCCTTACACATTAAAAGTAACTAATATGAATTTATGTATAATTTTCAAAAATAAATAAAAAGTTTACTATATATAGGTAAACTTAATTTAATAACTTGGATCTAATTAACCTTCCAAATGAAATGTGAGTTTCTAATGCATGGCCAAATATTTGTTTCCTCTTAACTATTAATTGCAGAGTTCCATTTATTATGGATGGCCTTGCTGGGAATTCTTCTGACAAGAAAACAATAAATCCATTCGCTGATAAGAAATTGCTAGAAGTTGGTAGTGGTGGTGGAATTTTGGCAGAGGTAACGTTTGATAGGTCTAGAATCGTTTTTTGCAATTTTGGTAGAAGCCAGTATTCGGTGAAATATTTTAACACACGTTTTTTTATTCATCCATTCTTACATTCATTGCATCCGTATAAGAAAATCATTTTATATGGATATGTGGTTCATGCTTACATACTTCAGGTAACAGTGACGTTATCACCTGATGTACAGTAACGTACTACCACGGTAATTTTTTCATACAGAATTCTAACTAGGCCCTGTCAATGGAGTTTATTAACTGGGGCCACTAGCTATTGCTAGGGCGGCGTGTGGCCGCGTGGTACGTAAACAGCGATAGGGCTGTCTGCCTAGTTTTAATTTAATCTACTTACTTGAGTATCTTTCTAGTTTTGTGATTGTAAATATTATATTTTTTAACCGACTTCAAAAAAGGAGGAGGTTTGCAATTCAATTGTATTTTTTATGTTTGTTACCTCTGAACTTTTGACTGGGTGAACCGATTTTGAATATTTTTATGTTTGAAAGCTGTTGCTTCCTGTGTGTTATCATTTCAATTTGGTCCAGATCTGACAATGGCATCCATGAGAAAAACATGAAAGTGTTAAATTTGCATTAAGTATGTGCGCGTGAAATAGACGAATAACTCAATATCACGCTAATTTTCGATTACGAGTATTCTTTTTTTATTATTGGAAGTACATCAAGTGTAGTTTGATGAGAGTTTGGTTTTTTCTGAATATGGGATCCATGACAAAGTGACAGAACTCTTCAAATCAATTCTTAGGAGCAAATTATCTAATCTCTTATATGCTATCCGACTATTTGAGTCACCTTCCGTAACGTTATTATGTTGAAGTAATTGTCGTAGGCGAATATGATGATCAATGGATCTCCTTAACGACTTACAGTAATGGTGCGATATGTGACAAAATTTCAAACTGTCTGTAATATAATACGCTTACGTTCATTAACTGAATTGCAAAATTTTGAAGCTTTTTTTCATATTTAGACAAATTCAG
This sequence comes from Leptidea sinapis, assembly GCF_905404315.1. Classification (NCBI taxonomy): domain Eukaryota; kingdom Metazoa; phylum Arthropoda; class Insecta; order Lepidoptera; family Pieridae; genus Leptidea; species Leptidea sinapis. The sequence continues at coordinate 5,409,213 of NC_066299.1, forward strand.
ATTCATTAAAATAAAAAAAAAATACTTAAGAATGAAGTAGGAAGCGTTCATATATAGATTACTAGCTGACCCAGCAAACGTTGTATTGCCGATATTAAAATCGCGATACAAAAGTAACTGTTGATCGTAGATGGGTGAAAATTTGAAGTTGTATGTATTTTTTAATGCAGTCAGCATAATCAAATAAATTTAAAAAAAATAAATTTGGCGTGGACCACCGTTAACATTTAGGGGGATGAAAAATAGATGTCCGATTCTCAGACCTACCCAATATGCACTCAAAATTTCGTGATCGGTCAAGCCGTTTCGCAGGAGTTTAACTACAAAAACCGCGACATGAGAATTTTATATATTAGGTATTTACCATAATAGTAAAGCACTGTATTACCTCATGGGCGTCATATTAGATCGTGAGAATAGCAAAGGAGAGTTAACTCCTGGGCGAAGTGAGGAAGTTGTGTAGATATCTAAGTCAAGCAAGGGACTCAAACCACTCAAGACTAAGACAAACATTATTCCTAAGGTAAATAGTCTACTTTACACACCTTCTGCGAGGGAATAAAAAGAAAAGGCTACAAAAATAAGCATTTATTAACATAACATAATATTAATAATATTTTTTTTATGAAAATAGGGGACGAGACGACAGTGCCGCTCAGGATTCTTTAAAAACCCAAGAATTCTGAGCACCACTACAATTGCGCTCGTCACCTTGAGACATAAGATGTTAAGTCACATTTGCCCAGTAATTACTGTTATTATTAATTTATTATTAATTAATATATATTATTATTTTCACCCTGGAGCCCTATTACCAAAATCGAAGTACGAAGTTTCGATTGACGGATCATACATTTTCATTTACGAAAATGTTTCGGATCCGAAGATCGATACGAAATTCGCGATTAGACATTTTGTCTCTCGTTTACCTTATTCCCAAATTCAATTCACATTTACTTTTTCGTTGTTTGACAATCGCGAACTTCGTATCGATCTTCGGATCCGAAACACTTTCGTAATAGGAAAATGTACGATCCGTCAACCGAAACTTCGGCTCTCGATTTTGGTAATAGGCTCCCTGTTACCGAGTGTCCGACGTGGAATGTCTTAGTAAGAATGGTTTCACGTTAGAATCACGTTACATCTTAATAAGTTTTATACAAAAAAATTACGCTCAAGCAGAGATTAAATATACGGGGCGGTAGCAATTGCTACTCTCACTACGTGGTTAAAAACACTGCTCAAAACACAAAATATTGCATATCGAATATTTCACTTACAGTCAGTTCTACTGCTTATTTATTTTTACCAGGCGTTGGCTGCGAAAGGAGCTAATATTATAGGAATAGAACCAGGCCAGGAATTAGTTGATGTGGCGCAAAATCACTGCGATACAAACCCAGATATTGCTGATAACAAACCAAAATATATCTGTACTACAATCGAGGTAATTGTTTATTTTTTACATATATATTATGAATTTAATAACTAATGTTAAAATTTGTGATACTAAATCTTACTACATGTTATTTGTTTTTTTATATATGAAAATAAGGGACGAGACGAGCAGGATGTTCAGCTGATGGTAATTGATACCCATTACAATGCAGAACCTCTCAGGATTCTTGAAAAACCCCAAAAATTCTGAACGGAGAACGAGCGCAGTTGTAGTGACAACTGCGCTCGTCACCTTGAGACATAAGATGTTAAGTTTAATTTGCCCAGTAATTTCACTAGCTACTTCGCCCTTCAGACCGAAACACAGTAATGCTTACACATTACTTCTTCACGGCAGAAATAGGCGCCGTTGTGGTACCCATAATCTAGCCGGCATCCTGTGCAAAAGGGCCTCCCAAACACAAATAAAATATGAAAACAAAATTTATGAACGATGCGGGACTCGAACCCGCGTCCTCTCGCGTTCCGTGTGCTCTTTCCACTTAGCCAACTGATCTAGTGACTTATCGTTGATAAATTTCGATCAAATTACATAAATTGTGGTGTCTTATTGTTGAATTTGTACTGCTTAAATATCACCCTCACGATATGGAGATGTGCAGTTCCTCTACAGTGCGATTATCAAACTTGAACTTGAAATGAACTTGATCAACATACGTTAAAACTATGGAATGAACTTCGTTGCATTGTGTTACCAAGACGGTGGTCAAAAAGAGTAAGTACCTTTTTTTTATGGAAAAGGAGGACAAACGAGCGTACGGGTCACCTGGTGTTGAGTGATCACCGCCGCCAAGTGAACACCAGAGGAATCACAGGAGCGTTGCCGGCCTTTAAGGAAGGTGTACGCACTTTTTTTAAAGGTACCCATGTCGTATCGTCCCGGTAACACCGCACAAGGAAGTTCATTCCACAGCTTTGTAGTACGTGGAAGAATGCTCCTTGAAAACTGCACTGGGGAGGACCGCCACACATCCAGATGGTGTGGATGATATCGTAACTTGTGGCGTGTCGTGCGAAGGTGGAATTCGGCGGCAGGAATCAGGTGAAACAGCTCTTCGGAACACTCCCCATGATAAATGCGGCAGAGGACACACAATGAAGCGATGTCTCTACGCAATGCCAAATACCTGATTCATGTTGAATGATCACTAACCACCATGTGACATCTAAGCTCGTTTTCCCCTGCTATTCCATAAAAAAATCTATAGAGGTACAATTTTTTTCTAACTTTTTCAGAGAAAACACAATGGTATGAGGATGAAATAATTTGAACTGAGACTATCAATTTCACTTTGTGATATTACTTGATGACGAATTATATTACGTATTTCAGGAACATTCGGAGCAGTACCCTGATTATTACGATGCCGTAGTTGCATCTGAAGTAATCGAACACGTTTTAAATCAAGAGTTGTTTGTTGAATGTTGCATCAGAGCCCTTAAGCCAGGAGGCAGAATATTCTTCACAACTCAAAGTAGAAACTTCTTGGCTTGGTTCCATCACATATATTTTCTGGAAAACATTACGAAACAAATTCCAAAGGGTACACACGATTATGACAAATTTATAACACCAAAAAGATTGACGAGGATACTAGGACGATGTGAGTACTTGCTTGTTAAAAATGTATTCAAATGTTGTGAGTTTCGTGAGTGAAGGACAAATGGAGGTATGTCTTTTAAAATGACTGAATGAAAAAAATATTTTGCAAATAGAAAGACCGTAAAGACTTTCGTAATGTTAGTCCGACGAAAAATTCGTATAAAAACATAGTTTTGTTAATATCTTATGACGCCGTTAACGCTTACTTGGAAGATACTAACAACTTTGTAAACTTATCCAAGCAAAATATAGACATGTAGGGATAAATGTTAACCTCCAATTCGACAGTAAAATCTTTTCGTAATAAGAATGAATTACAGAAGAGAAACATTTTTATGGAATAGAAAGACAGTTGAGCCTACATTCATTTACGATCACTGTCTCTTTTTTGTTCTATAAATCTCGGATGAAATACTAGAAGAAATCCAGCAAAATTGCTGGATGCACTTTCACGTTATTAGAAAGATTCTGTTACCAATTATGAACTACCAAGTCTTTCAATAGATATGATTGCTACAAAATAAATTACTGAACTTGGAGTTCTGTGTACATAAGTCCAAAATTGATTCTAAACGAGAACTTAAACATTAATCCTCCTTTAATGCTCGAGCTTCACTAGCGGGCGATGTTTCGTGTCGGGCTTTCGTGCCAAAAACATCGTTAGCATCGTTTAACACAATGGTCCTGGCTACATCTACATCGTAGTCAACTACATCGCCTGCGCGACCGACCTGAATTATAATGAAGCGACGAAGTGTAGCCACGCAGGCGAATGTTGTCTTGACAAAACCCATTGATGCACGCCCGTTTACCGACAGCGCCGCGATATGCAATCGTCTGCGCCCGACACACGCGAAACGACGAATGGCGAGGCTTCATTAGCGAATATTCGCCCGCTAGTGAAGCCTGAGCATAATGCTGGTTTCTTTGTTTTTCGAGGTCACATTTAACATCATACTAAAATGAAATGTGATTGTATAATTAATTCTACACAATATTAATTGTAACAATAAATAAGAAAGAATTCATATAATTTTACTCCATATTGACACATACAACGCAACGATTTTATTATTATGCCTACAACAGTGCGTGGCTGATCTATTTACTATATTTTTTAGATAATTGCCGTGTGGAACTTGTTCGTGGTTTGATGTACTATCCCTGGTCAGATAAATGGAAGTGGATTAACTACAGTCATGCATATTATGCGCTTCAAGCAATTAAACTAAATAAATAAGAATATTATGGTACCTGTCTTATTAAGTTTAAAATTACTTGTCATGTAACTCTGTTGTGACAAAGGTTTTAAATTTGGAATAACTTAACTTCGCGTTAATAATAATAACACAGTTAATGTTTATTGTACAATAAAAGTGTGTTCTTTACGACGGTTATTTTTTTCAAATTAAATGATTCTAAAGTTAATTATTTACCTAAACGGCCGCGGCGTTCTCTAGCATCCATCAGAAGTCCCCTGAATAATATATATAAGTATTTTTCATGTCTGTTCTTTATTAAAGTGACCTAATTAAAAACCAAGATTTATATTTCAATCCTGTTCATTAATGCTTTAATTTTCATATTAAAGATATTTTTTTTTCTTTATTTATTTAGGGGCTTTTATACATAAGCACATGTCAGCCCCATTATAATCTAAGTACATTAAAAAGACAAAAGAAACACAAAATTCTTAACTTAATAAAATACAAAAAAAAACTTAATAAAACGAAAAGTAAGTAATATCTAAAGTGTTCCACAAATAAGACTTATGGATTCAAACAGACTTATGGCATTGTTAGATGCAGGGCGGGCAAGTATATTTACAAACATGCCCGTATCAAATCTGTTCAAACCCATAAGTCCTACAATTTTGTCTCTACTAGACCATATTAAGGATGATTAAGTATATAGATTTCATATAAAGTCCCACCGCTCATTGATTTATCGATAGTTCATTAGCTATATATGGCGCGTTTTCAACCGGAGGCACCGGTTGACCTGAAGTGATGCTGTGACCGCGCGCTCTCCGCCCTCTATCACGAAAACGGTTCACCGTATTAAAAAAAATTTTAAACAAAATTTGTAGAGAATTTTGTATTCTACAATATTGATAATAAATTCAAATAGCAAAAAAACCCATAGGAAATGAGATATTTCCAAAAAAAGCGCAAAAAACCGATTTTGGTGACCTTTGACCTTGAAATTTAATAGTTGCTTACACCCTACCATATGTAGGTTTTGAGACGACTTTTAGGGTGTCAATATACAAGTATTTACAGACTTACAGCTGGGTATCTCGAATTCCGAGATTCATACCTAATTTAAGCTTAAATGACTGGACTATAATTAGCATTATCATTATTTTTTTAAGTCATTTGACAGACTAATTTATGCTGAGCTCAAGCGAAGACAGTCCAATGCAAAAGTCAAGTTCGCGTTTTGCACACTCAGCTAAGTTTTACGAAAGTAGCGGGTTTTTTTAATGAACATACGGGACGAGACGAGTAGGACGTTCAGCTGATGGTAATTAATACGCCCTGCCCATTACACTGCAGTGCCGCTCAGGATTTTTAAAAACCCAAAAATTCTGAGCGGTACTTCAGTTGCGCTCGTTACCTTGAGACGATAGATGTTGTCTCATTTGCCCAGTAATTGCACTAGCTACGGCGCCCTTCAAACCAAAACACAGTAATGTTTACACATTACTGCTTCACGGCAGGAATAGGCGCCGTTGTAGTACCCATAATCTAGGCGGCATCCTGTGCAAAGGAGCCTCCCACTGGTGAGAGTTCAAGTTACTTGAAAACATGTTCTGTTCATAATAAAAAAAACTCTTGCGGGTGGAATTTCGTCAAATCCTAGTTCTTAGTTGACCTCCACTCTACCAAAGGAATATTCCTACCAAATTTCAAGCTACTACGCCTTATGGCTATAAGTATTGGTTAAGAAACTTATATTGCAATTTTTATTGCGAATAAGTAAACGTAAAGTATATACTCACTCACACCCACCCTCACACACACACACACACACACACACATACACACACCCAGAGACACACACGTGTACACACACACATATACAGAGTGCACTTTTTGACCTTTCGGTTCATATTGTTAACCTTAGGATGTAAATTGGTTGCCTACAGGACAGGCTACGCCTAGTGTAGGGACCAAATATAATGTAATATTATGTGATAAAGTGTCTGTATATAATAAATAAATAAATAAATAAAAAAATATATGTAATAATTTATTTCCTTAGACTAATAAAAATGAACAATTAAGTGCTCTGTGAACGGCTGGATCACTTGGCGTTGCGTAGAGACGTCGCTTCATTGTGTGTCTTCTACCGCATTTATCACGGGGAGTGTTTCGAAGAGCTGTTTAACCTGATTCCTGCCGCCGAATTCCACCTTCGCACGACACGCCACAAGTTAGGATATCATCCTCACCATCTGGATGTGTGGCGGTCCTCCACAGTGCGGTTTTCAAGGAGCTTTCTTCCACGTACTACGAAGCTGTGGAATGAGCTTCCTTGTGCGGTGTTTCCGGGACGATACGACATGGGTACCTTCAAAAAAAGCGCGTACACCTTCCTTAAAGGCCGGCAACGCTCCTGTAATTCCTCTGGTGTTGCAAGAGATTGTGGGCGGCGGTGACCACTTAACAACAGGTACGCTCATTTGTCCTCCTATTACATAAAAAAAAATGAACAATTAAATATATTACATCTTTCATATATTATATCTCTATAACTAATATAGTTTCAATAGAATACACATTTAGAAGTATTTTTAATAACCATTCTTGCTAGCGGCGGACTGTCCAGCGGTTGTCTTCAATTACTTTTCTCTTTCTTTCTTTAGCTCTAGCTTTTCTTTCTTACATTCAAGGATACGTCCTGTTCTTTTTTATTAGTACCTATGTTTATTTCTTAACAGTTCATTACACCTTATTATCTAGTTTCACTGCTTGCATTGCGAAACATAAGGTAGTGTAGTTCACCCACGACCAATGATTCGATAGCGGATTATACACCATTCCGTGCACCATTTCTACTTGACAGTTATCTGAAACAAGAATTATGATATACTAGCTGTGCCCCCTACTTTGTCAGCATGGATTTATGGAGATATTCGCTAATGGGCGTATTCCCGGAAACACCCGAATCATTCAAACGTAAGAGCCCTAAACAATGCACTTGCATTTTGCACCTTGTGCGAAAGAAATAGGAGTCAAATCATGTGTTCACAATACGAAAACAAATTGGGCGGTCGGCTGTGGTTGCCGGTCAGTCAGTCGTCTTTAAGTATTGGTGCTGACTGCACGTGTTCAGTCTATGTGGAATTATATAGAGCTCCTATTACACACCCGTCTTGTTATTATTATTGCAATATAATTCTACTAAATTATGCAAAAGTAATGCATTTTACCACTCTATATAGATATCGTCTCCCGACGGTCGGGAAATACGACCGCTGCCGAAGAAGCAGTAATGCATTAATTGCTGCAGTAACGCAGCAAGCAGTAATTATTTACAAATAACTGTGTTTCGGTCTGAAGGGCGCCGTAGCTAGCGAAATTACTAGACAAATGAGACTTAACATCTTATCTAAGGTGACGAGCGCAATTGTAGTGCCGCCCAGAATTTTTGGGTTTTTCAAGAATCCTGAGCGGCACTGCATTGTAATGGGTAGGGCGTATCAATTACCATCAGCTAAACGTCCTGCTCATCTCGTCCCTACAAAAGATACGTATTTACACAAATATAAGAAACGCAATGGCAATACAGTATGATATTCACATTTAATATTTAAATTATATTGAGTTTTGTTATTGAGAAAGAGGTTAATGAACTTTCTCAAGAGTTATGAGTATTTTAAGTAATAAAAAGGATTGTAATATTAAGTATCATTAACATGACATAATTATTTAAGCGTGGAGTGATAAATAGTCCTTCTGTTATTGTTAGTTCATATTATCAACTAATTTCATAAGTATATTTAAGGTTCTAATATTATTTCAATATTGGCTATTCAGATATAATATTATTGTATAGAAACTTGGCCGAAATATTCTTTCCTTAAGGCGCCCCTCCACAATCGGCGATTAAAGGCGACTACACGCGAGCACAATCATGTGGAGGGCCTATATGCTTCTAGTCGCCGATAATCGTCTCTAATCAAATAAAATTTTATGAACAATGAGGGACTCGAACCCACGACCTCTCACGTTCCGTCCGAGTGCTCTCCCAACTGAGCGAACCGTACGAGTGACGCCATAAAATCTTGTATGCTTTGTTGAACTCTCAGGTTGTGGCTTCATCTACAGAATCTACTTTATAGTTGATAACCTGCTCAACCCCAGTATTTGCAGATTAGGAAATTGACTTGAGATGTCGCTCTTGCTAATCTCAACAATTTGTTATGTTTTCAAAGTGGTAACCCTCTCTTCTCGGATTAATACACAAATAAAATTTGAAAACAATATTTTATTAACGAACTCGGACTCGAACCGACGATCTCTCGCGTTCCGTGCGAATGCTCTCCCAACTGAGCTAACCATTCGAGTGACGTATCGTCATAAAATCTTGTATGTTTTCTAACTCTTAGGTTATCACATTAAGAACGTAACAAATCGTCTATAATCGTCACAGTGATCGCGGCGATCGGTGACTTGTCGGTTCGTCACGTCGATCGCCGGTCATTCATTCACTGTGGGAAGCTGGACAGTGAGCGAAGCCGTGCGTACTTCACGTCGTCGTCGCGGCATTGTTTTGTTTTCCTTATATTTACATAGCGCGAATACGATACAATGACTACTGGGTAGTCAAATGAAGAAACATGTAAATTCTTAGAACTTTTTCAGAACTACCCACAAATATGGAATCCCAAACATAAATATATCACAAAGATAAAAATAGGGCAGGTATACAGGTCTATCAAATTCAAATTCAAATATTTTATTCAAAATAGGATTTATAATCACTTATTGAACGTCAAAATCTACCACCCATTCAAAAGAGACTGCCTCAGACCTGAGAAGAATGGGCGCAAGAAACTCAGCGGGCTTTTTTTTTTATATAAAATATGGATTACAATGTAATATCGTACAATAAACATTAATAATTAAAGAGCCTGAGGGTGTTCGCTTTAGTCCCAGTCCGTGGTGTCATTAAGAAAATCGTTTATGCTATAATAACCTTTCCCACACAAACGTTTTTTAACAACTCTTTTAAATTTCGTAACACATTTGTTTTGTACATTGTATCTTGAAGGACTGCCGCTCAATAAATGATCACAGACGATCATGTGGATGATTACACGATGATCAACGATTAACTTGACAGACGATCATATAAGTAACGAGCATCGCCGATCGTGGAGAGGAGGCATAAAATTGTTCACTTACTTCGTTCCAACATAAACGTCAACTCATTCGGCGTCATAAACTTGTCGTATTCGTGAGTGCCTTGAGGGATCACTTTCAGGACATATTCCGCGACCCAAATACCCAACACCTGTGTTAGTCTCGATCTGTTCGGTGTAGTCACAAATATTTTTCCTCCAGGCTTGAGTGCGTCCACGCAGCATTTAGTGAATAAATCTTTATCAGCCACATGCTCTATCACTTCTGATGCTACGACGCCGTCGTAATGATTTGAAAACTGTTTCGAATGCTCCTGAAATGAATAAGTGAAAAATTTATTATCAAAAGTTTTGACTCACAAAAATATGTTCAAATATATTTTTAAATATAAGATATTCCCCCATTTTCTGCCTCAGCTGGAGAAGATAGTTGCAGTTGTATGTGTGAAGAGAGGACTGGATAGAAGATAAAGTTTTTTACTGCACTGGTCGAGGATTACCCGTAAGAGATATGCACGACCAGTGTATACGATATATACAATCTCCAGTAATATGCCATAACAGTGTATGTCAAAGGCATCCTACATTTTTTTTATGAAAATAAGGGACGAGACATTCAGCTGATGGTAATTGATACGCCTTGCTTATTACAATGCGGTGCAGCTGAGCGGGGGCTCAGGATTACTGAAAAACCCAAAAATTCTGAGCGGTACTACAACTGCGCTCGTCAATTTGAGTCATAAGTTGACAAGTCTCAATTGCCCAGTAATTTCACAAGCTTTTCAGACCGAAACACAGTAATCCTTAGACATTACTGCTTCACGGCAGAAATAGGCGTCGTTGTGGTACCCATAAGCTAGCCGGCATCCGGTGCAAAGGAGTATCCCACTTGTTAGAAGATAAATAAGTTTTTTTACATTAGGACGAGGATTTCTCATGAGAGGTTTGCGATCTCCAGTAACACGCCGTCTGCATAACAGTGCATGTTGAAGACATCCTACATATAATTCATATTCAGAAACGGTGTAGGAGATAGAAGTCAGCCTAGGAGAACTCCAGCATTCTTGCAATGTTCATCGGCATTGATCTCCGGGTTAAGAATCAAGGAGGGAACAGTCAAGATCATTTCTATGGAAAAAAATTCCTCTTAATTAAATCATAACAACATAACCAATTCAAGGTTGATTGACATTCACTTTATTCTAATTGAATTAATACCTTGACTTAAATATTCAAAACCTTTCTAATTAAGATACCAGATTGACTATCTTGCAATTCTTGATAATATACAACTATGATTGAATAAGTACCTCTATAGTAGTGCAGTAATATGTCGGTTTGTTGTTTGCTATTTTCGGATCCATATTGCTATGCTGCTGGGCTAATTCTATCAGTTCTTTGCTAGCATCAATTCCTGTCACATTTGCTCCAACTCTGGCTAAGGCCTATAATTTAAAAAAATATATACTTAAATTGGTCTCATATTGCTGAAGCTAACAGAATGTTGAAAATGTTAAATTTTTTTCTAAATTTTCTGTAATCATATTTTGCCACTGACCTGTATAAATAACACTGGACAGGCTGTTCCATATGTTTGACAGCAAATTTTTTGTGCCTATTTGAAGCGCCTCTAGCGAGCATGCAGAAAAATAATTTTGACAAAGGAACGTACGTACGTTCGTAAAGTAAAGTAAGTAGTAGTTAAGTATGTACACATAATTAAATGTTTTAAGCGCATTAACTTGCCAACAAACTGTTAAAGTTTGGCAAGATATATTAATAAGTTAAAAGTGTACTTATTAAATTTAAAATAAAATTTAAAAAATAAAAGTACAATACCTACTGTGAAGTTAGTATTTTTGCATTTTGAATTAATTTCGTCCATTTTCCGTGTTATTTATACTTCAAGAATCAACGTTACAAAGTACACATTTTTTTTGTAAATATTTCCCACCATCTATCGATGTTTGCTGAGGTTGTCATCACTAGTTTTAGTACCGCAGACTCTCGCTAAATGGCCAACAGCGCCAAAATGGCGAATATCAAACAGGCACAAAAGCACTTTGGCAGTCGCCAGTCCAGTGGTATATAGTAGAGGCCAGTGTATTTTGCTCAAAGAACAATTTGAAAGAAGAAAGCATATATTTAGAATTTATAGCTCAAGTATTATTTGCCTTATAGATTTTTTTATGGAAGAGACAAACGAGGGTATAAATCACCTGATGTTAAGTGATCACCGCCTCCCCAAGAGTGTTTCTGCCCCTTTGTTCTTCTAATAGCATTAAATTGTATAAAATTAGGTAGATACATAAACAAAATATTTTAGTTTAATTTTTTTTTATGAGATTAAGAGACGAGACGAACAGGACGTTCAGCTGATGGTAATTCATACGCCCTGCCCATTTATTACAATGCAGTGCCGCTCAGGATTCGTGAATAACCATAAATGTGAGCGGCACTACAATTATTGCGCTCGTCTCTCTTTGAGACATAAGATGTTAAGTCTCATTTGCCCAATAATTTCACTAGCTACGGCGCATTAAGACCGAAACACAATAATGCTTACACATTACTGCTTCACGGCAGAAATAGGCGCCGTTGTGGTATCTGTAATCTAGCCGGCATGCTATGCAAAGGAGTCTTCCAATTATTTATGAATAAATAAATTGATTTGTTTCTTGTTCCCAATTGCTACATAACATTAAAATATCCATCCCTCATGACATACATCGAAAATATTTGTAACAGTTTACTGGAACCAGCATAATTTACGATACCTTTTAATGTTATTACTTTCTAAGCAAATTTATTAAATACTGATCCTCATCATCAGACCGAAGACGTACCAGTACTGAACATAAGCCTCCCCCGAAAACTACCATTATGACGGATCTTGGGCGGTTTGCATCTAATGGTACCGGCTATCTTTATCAATCCATCATGTGAAGGGCTGTCCCGTTCATTGTAATCCTACCCATACTCCTTTCCTGGCAACCTTCTGTACCCACTGATAGACGGTTCTACGGGCTACGATTATGTGGATGTGGCTTGCCCATTGCCACTTCAATACCAATTCTTTGCGCTATGTCAGTAACATTAGTTCCACTGCGAATATCCACATAACGGATTTTGTCGCGTAGAAAAACTCTGAGCAATCTTTAGGCACTGAGGTAAATTGTACGTGAAGATACTGCCCAGTTTGCCGAATAGTGCCCGGCCGACTTGGATAGTCCGATTGACCTCTTTGTCGAAATTGGACTTATCTACCTGGAGTGAGTGTCCTAGATACAAATAGTCAACTTTGAGTGTTTCTAAACTATTATCAGCATCGCTGATACATTTTTCATCCTCTTTTTCATAATCATAATTTTTGTCTTTTCCATGTTGCTAAGGCCCTTTCGATCCTGCCAGGTTTATGATATCGTCTCCAAATCACTTGTGAATGATGAACTCGCCGTTTATGTTGATGTCATAACCTTTCTCTTACAAAAGCTTGAATGAATCCTCCAGAATGCTTGGAACAGTTTTGGAGAAAGGACGTGTCCCTTTCTCAGGCCTTTTTGTAGCTAGATTAGATTCATGCTTGTGTGTGTGTGTGCCGTGTTTCAATAAACTAAACTGGCAAACATTACCAGATATTCTTTTGGTCTTATCACACCCATGGGGGAAATGGGATGATTCTATTGTAATCCTGAACACATCTCACGGGTTATATTGATACTAAAAAAGGTAAATTGTGCAGTGCAAATAAGCTAGGAGAGAGGTGTACAACTTCTGAGTGCCAAATATACTGAATCACTTAAAATACATAGTCTTACCTCTGACAATATACCACCACCACACCCAACATCCAATAATTTTTTATCAGCCAATGGTGTTAAAGACTTTTCAGATCCCCCAATAAGTCCATCACGAACAAAAGGAACCCTGTTAATAAATTATACATATAAGTCTTACACTGATTCATTTTATAAAGGCATGCAAACTCAGCCTTTTCCTCAAGGTTGGTAACTTACTATCTATTATGTTTCAAGTATTATCTATATATATATAAGAGATTTCCACGTATATAGACACTCATCACGATATCTCTGGAACCATTAGACCTAAAGACTTGAAATTTGGTAGGAATATTCTTTTCACGGAGTAGAGGTCAGCTAAGAACGGATTTTCCAAAATTCCATCCGCAAGAGTTTTTTTATTATGTACAGAATGTCTGTTGGGTCAGCTAGTATTACATATTTCATTTTGTAGATTATAATAGTAAATATAACATCATTAGCATGTCATTTACAGTCTCAATTACCAGCCTATATATAGGTTGGAAACAGTGAACAACATGGGCACTTTTACTGCAGTGCGGTCTGCAGCAGTGCATGCATTACTGTTTTCTTCTGTAGCGTATTTTGTGTTCAATCTAGAATTGATTGAGGCAAGAGAGCATTGTAATGGGCAGGATGTATTACACATCTATTTTTCTCATAAGAATAGCCTTGTAACACTTCACTGTGCCTTTCCTATACAGATTGATAAAAATATATTCATATCATGAAAATAATATATGAAATTCTGCAACCTCTTTTATCCAATTGTTCTATAGATAACTACTTTAGAAGAAAGAAGTTAAACTTGTTATTTTTAGTCAATACAGAATTTATAATAACATTCACAATAACAAAATTTCAAATTATTACAGAAGCCATTGTTTAAGAAGTGCACTTTACTATGATTTTGTTTTTGTTTTGTTATTTATTTATTTATTTATTATATACGGGCGAACCCTTTTTACAATATTAAAACTATGAAAGTGATACAATATTTACTTAACTAACAAATAATAATATTTAACTAACTAATAAACACATCTTAATTTCTAATTATAAATAAACATGGTTTTAGTGTGTCTTGCCACAGATAGTAAACTAGTATTATATAAATCAATCCAGTTTATCTGGTTGTTAGTAGCTTCGCTGAGCCTAAAAATAGGAGAGTGATGATACACACCTGTTTTCAACAATTGAGTAGAAAAGTAAGTGTCATTCTTTCTCAAGATTCTACTAGGAACAGAAAAATTTAATAAAGCTAAAAGTTGACTACAAGTTATTGTAAAAAAGAGCAAATAAGTGGGGTCACGGGTCACCTGGTGTTAAATGATCACTGCCACCCACATTGTACTGCAACACCACAGGAATCACAGAAGTGTTGCCAGCCTTGAAGAAAGGTGTACTTTATTGAAGGTACCCATGTCATATCAACCCGGAAACACCACACTAGGAAGGTCAGGGTCTCTAATCGGTGGAACAAAGTTTTATATTAATGTTCTAAATAATGTATACTTTAGATATTGAAAGCATATTGTTGACTACATGGTTTCTTAACCTTGCATGTTAGCTGTACAGATAAAAAACCGTGCAATGTGTACTTGTTTTTACAATCTGTATAATCTGGTCTGCTTTAAAATACCTGTGCAATGTATAGAATTCATAAAATGATTAGGTAATAATACATGATTATCCTTTTTAAATTATTAAAACTTTCGTGAGTCATTATTAAATAATTTATTAATACGGCTTTACTCACATTACTGACACTGACAAAAACCGTAAAGCCGTATTAATAAATAATTATCCCTTTTTATAATTAACCAAGGCATTCTAACATATTCACACACACAGCTGTTAATTATTTTACGACAATAGTTTACAAGTTTAAATGTATTTAAATGATCTATACTATTGTTGAAACAGTCAGAAAAATATTTGTCATTTATTGTTGTCAATGATTGATCCTGTTTCTCTGTGACAACAATACTATTGAAGTAAATTGATATTTTAATCAGTTTAGTTCTACACAATGTTTAAGAAGTAGACATAATTTTTAATAATTACTTGTTTGGCCACAATTTAAGCAAAAATGCATTAAATATAATTAATATGGACACTTTTTCATCCCAAAGATTTTTTTTAAAGAATACAATATTTATAGTATGAAGCTGCACTGATGAGAGGGATATAGTGGAAGTATTTTGTTTTGTTATGAAAATATACCACAAAGGTAAGTGTCAGCACTCTAGTAAACTTGAGACATTAATGATACTTAATTTAATAACCAATAATTAGAAATAGGATAAAAGATTGTTTAAGCATCTGAAACATTAATTCTGAACAAAATTCAAGTGTTACTTAAATATTATCAGGCCACACTGTTTATATATTTTTTACCAACTTATAATGATAAATAGTGGCTACACACATAATATTCAAATTCAAATATTTTTATTCAAAATAGGATTCCAAATCACTTATTGAACGTCAAAAACTACCATCCATTCAAAAGAGACTGCCTCACCTGAGAAAAATGGGAGCAAGAAACTCATCGGGCTTTTTTTCATGATTACAATGTAATATCGTACAATAAACATTTTTCAGCTTTATTCCCAGTCTGTGGTGTCATTAAGAAAATTGTTTATGCTATAGTAACCTTTCCCACACAAAGGTTTTTAACAATTATTTTAAATTTCGTAACACATTTGTTTTGTAAATTTTCTGGGATCATATTGTAGAAGCATATACATCGCCCAACAAAAGACTTACTAACTTGACCCAACCGAGTAGTAGGCATAACAAGTTTATGTTTGTTCCTCATGTTAACATTATGAATGTCACAGGTTCTAGAAAATTCCTCAATGTGCTTGTGAACATACAGCACATAATCAAAAATATATTGTGAAGCATCAAAATGTTTATTTCTTTAAATTTTTCTCTTAATTATTCTTTACGACCTAGGTTATAAATCACGTGAATAGCCCTCTTCAGCAGAACAAAGATGGTATTAATATCGGCCGCACTGCAACTTTATTTACCTACCGAATTGAAAAAAAAATTATTTACACTTTGCCCAAGGACCAGAAGGTATTCTATTCAACATACTTTCTAAGAATTGTATACATTTGCCAGATAAAGTAGTTATGAAATGTAAAAAAAGTTCAATGTTATTTTGTCCCAGGTGAATACATTCCCTATGTTGTGTATAAAACAGAAAAACATACATTGTAAAGATTGATTTAAAACAACAGCACCAACAGTACCTGAGGAGGTTGAGACTATGTAGTGGCATAATCTTTCCCTTTGGATCCCACCAGTCCTTCATTAAATTGCTATGCCTCTGTACTTCACCCTCATCTACTGTTGTCTTTTTTTCATTTGAATAACTTATTTTGCAAATATTTGACTGCAACCGTCTGAAAATAGACAAAAATGTTACATCAAATATTCCTTTACCAAATCAATAATAGGGTTTTAAGGTTGATAATCAAAAATAACTCATACATTCTGCTAAAACTTTTTAATGTTTTGCTGATCGGACGACAAAAAATTGTAAAATTCATTTTTTGATCGGTACGATAATATATTATATCATACGAATAATGAATATTATATCGTCATCACACCTATCCATAAAATATTTATACTCTTCTATCGAATCCGATTGAACAACAAATTATTATTTAAAATAATTTTATTTTGTAAATAAAGGTGTTGGAATTATTCATCCATTGAGTATTGACCATTATTCCACATGTATGTGACACTGACAGGCAAAAAGAATTTAAACACTACGTTCAGTGACAGGATATTGATTAAAATTATTGACTGTTGAGACTCGAGTGACACTGACTTCGACTCCAAATTTCAGAATAATATTCTAATCTAGACAGCGCGCCAGAAAAGACTGCGCTGATGTGACTGTGTAGTGTGTGGTCACAATATGAACTGTTGTCCAAAACTAAAATAATATTGGAGTGCTTGTAGCCGTAACAGCTTGGGTTTTTATATAAACTCTTATCAGTGAACGTAATTATAATCGAAGGTAAACCAATGAGTCATAGGTATAATATTTATTTATATTTTCTGTGTACATAATGAAATTCTAAAATCATTAAAATACATGTTAAATGTTGTAAAATACGTATTACCGGACATGGAGATGCCAGAGTGGTAACTTGTCAGAGTCAGAGAAAATGTAGGTATTATTTAATTGTTAAATTGACAGGCAAGGATCATTTAGTGTGCGCTCGCGTAACTCCAAGCGCCGAAAACTACACATTGATTTTCAAGATATTGATAAATACATACTTTGAAGACAAGCCCAGTCCAGTTCTGATAATTTAGAGCAGTTTCTCAGAAATCCGTATTTGTTTTACGAAATCTTATGATTGAAAATCTTTTTGTTTTTGTACATTACATTATTTATGTAACTTGGCCACAGAGACCACACGCTCTTTCGAGTTGGCTAACCATAGCTCCGATATCCCATCATTAAATAAATCGATGACCTTCGTTCGCGATCACATGTAATGGTACACCCATACCATCTGTCGTTAACACGGTATGGACTGTGTCCATACTATGTACAGTGTCATTGTTTACATATCTTTCAGTTGGGATGGACACTTACGTGTAGTATGCTATGTTATGATATACTATCGAAGTCTAAGTACCTACGTACCTACACTTACGTAAATACTGCGTTTGCTGAATCTGCAACGGTATCCGCAACATCATTCGCAACAACATGCTTAATATGGCACCGTTCTGGGGCACGTCGTTATGCTCGTGAAAAAGCGCTACTAGTCGTGGTTCGGGATGAAACGATACCACTCCTTCATCGATAGTGGTAGGTACTTGATATTAGTATCGAGTCAAAGTAACGATACCACATTCAATGCTATAATATGAAGGTATCGATACTTGTGAGTACACCATACCCATTTAATTTTAAAAAAACATTCTTAAATTAATAAGCAAAGCTATGCTAGATACACATAAGTGAGATGGAGATAAAAAAATTGATAAATTTACAATCAATTATTTTCTATGTACTGACACTAATTATTTAATTTAACCAATAAATGATTGATATTATGTACCACGTTCATTTGTCTGGACGAACAGAATCCCTGCCGCAACCGCTGGCTGGCTAAGCACTTGGGCCTGAGGCGTCTGGCAGCATTGAGACACCAATCAATACGAAACTTTCATTTGATACTAGTACTCAGTATCGAGAGTTGCTAATATTCAATACTGAGTACTGCTGTCGAATGAAAGTATGAATACCATATTATGTGTACTCAGTAGGATCAATTCATCGCTAGTGGTTGACAAATACTATATATGTGGTGGCTATATGATCCTTCTATCGCAAACTCTGCTTCATGTTCCTAAAATCAAAGTTATTTAATATATATTTTATAGTTATATAGGTATAGTGTTATAATCGTTAATACAATGCTCGCGTTATGTTTACATCTACTGTATTCGATACTCTTGTGGTAGAAAACATACCTAAGTGATTATAAAATTCTTAATATTAAAGGCGTCAGACATTTAGCAATAAATAGTCCTAATATAATATGTCCCTCATGCTTAATATCCTCATTCGTAAAATAAATCTAATTCGCATTCAATTGATATTATTTGATAACACTAAATATTGCTATTTACAGTTAAACCTGTTTGTTATCAGTTACCATGTCTGTTCTATGCTTAAATCTAGTCTTGGGATGTGCATGCATTAGCATAAAATAAATAACATAAGTATCACCTACCTACATAGCTGCTACTTCTTCTAGCTTGACTTGACAAATCCAATTTAATTCAGATTTCCATGAAGTTCTACCCGGTAAAATCTAAGCGGACTATGTCACGGGCCATTTGGAGCAAATATCGAGTTGAATGCCTTCTATTCAACTCTACAAGACTCACAATAACATAGAATCAGTCTATAATACTAACTTGCAACTGTCTTGCATTCCCTGTCTTATTTAAATTAAATTGACAATTGACATTACCTCTTGTCAAACAACCTTTATTACCAAATATTAAAATATATAATACAATATAATAAAATAGGTTGTGAAAAATGTCGAATAAAGCAACTTCGAGAAATCATCTCATCACTAGTAATGCAAATATGAAAAGTTCTTTTACGCTTTCTTTTACCATTGAGATACTTGGACTAGATGTATGGCACGATTGTAATGAGGGATGGATTGATCTAGGTACCTGTTTTCAAGCCATGAAACTTCAATACCAACTCTATCCAGGACAAAATTTCGATATTGATGTACTAATTTGGCCTCACGTTGTGAAGGTACTTTAAATTGTTTGTTGTATATATATATATATATATATATATATATATATATATATATATATATATATATAAGCATGTTATTACTGCTTACTTATGAAATCACTATCTAGAAACACAATCAAACCCTCCCAACATAGTTTAGTAGCAATAGATCTAATCTCTAGTGCAGTACTGCCACTACCTACTCATCATCATCATTTCAGCCGAAAGACGTCTACTGTTGGACAAAGGCCTCCCCCAAAGATCTCCACAGCGATCGGTCCTTGCGTTGCCCTCATCGAGCCTATTTTGGCGATCTTGATCAGACCATCGGTCCATCTTGTGTTGGGCATACCAACACTACGTCTCGACTTTACTGCCCCAACGGCCATCTGTTTGTCGAGCTTTGTGCTGCTGCTCCTCACCTCCTGATTACTGGGAAACTCCGAGCATAGACCTTTCCATTGCCCTTTGAACGACCATGAGCTTTCTTGAAAGGCCCATAGTTAGCGACCACGTCTGTTTTCCGATGTCATCACTGCCAACACACATTGTTTAAAAACCTTCGTCTTCAGACACTGTGGTATTTGGGACAAGAAGTTTTTATGGAGCTTTCCGAACGCGAGGAGTCGTGGTATCCTAATCTGAGTTGGATTAAGATACCACTACTCCTACATAGAATATAATTTTATTTCAGCCACAATATAGTGTCAGGACTATCATATGTGTTATAAGTACCAATAATAGTTTAACTCCTTTGTTCTGTAACTAACTTAAACGCTCTCCCGACGCTAAAATTTATGACAAAGTTTTCTATGACTTGTTGACGCACCGCCGTTTAGACGCATTATATTAATGTGTATAATATTTGTTTGATAAAAAAAAACAGTAAGTAGCAAATCTTGTGGCATGAGAACATCAAACACGAGAAATTTATTACGTGTAAGCAACATGCCGACATACGTGTAAGCAAGTCGTTTTTTTGTGTGTCTTCTACCGCATTTATCACGGGGAGTGTTCCGAAAAGCTGTTTGACCTTATTCCTGCCGCCGAATTCCACTTTCGCACAACACGCCACAAATTAGGATACCATCCCCACCATCTGGATGTGTGGCGTTCCTCAACAGTGCGGTTTTCAAGGACCTTTCTTACATATACAACCAACCTTTGGAAATAGCTTCCATGTGCGATGTTTCCGGGACGATACGACATGGGTACCATCAAGAAAGCGCGTACACCTTTCTAAAAGGCCGGCAACGCTCCTGAGTTTCCTCTGGTGTTGCAAAAGAATCACTTAACATCAAGTGACGCTCGTTTGTCCTTCTTTTCCATAAAAAAATGCCGACATATACTGCTACGCAATCGAGCGAACTGGTACGACCTCTAACGGGAAAGGCAATAGGGGATGCCGCTCTCTTGTATACCATTCGCCAACACATTATGCTGTTGTTGTATTCTGTTTTGTTTGACAGGCAGGTGAGACATTTCATCATTAATTCTCAAAATTTTGTGTAACCATGTAAGTTAGTATTGCAATGTTGTCAACATTCAATTTCATAATATCAGATCAACCTAAGCTATGGCTTAAAAGATAGTCACTAATGTATCTTAGTTTGTCGGAGTGTTCGTTTCGCCCTTTATGTGTGTGCAAAGTTTGGGGCTAACGGTTCTTTAGTTTTAGGTGAACATATATACATACATTCTCTTTAATGTATAAAAATAATACTTTTTTAAAGCGTTGTTCTTATAAATATGATTATTTGGACAGATTTGGTGTGGCTCACAGTATGGATGGGTTAGGACTTGGCTGTATTTGGAGCGGCGATGGTTTTCATTCTCTATTCGCCATGCTTTTGAACTAAGAGTGAAGGAATTTCGCAGCCATTTAGTGACTGTCGCTCCTTCCATAGGATTTACAAGTTTAAGTAATAAGTGAGTAATCTTAAAAATACTTAATGTAGTTGTCAATGATTTTTAAAGTATTAATGTTAAATCATATAAGTCAATAGACAAAGTTTTTATTAAATGTAACATAAATTCTGTAAGTAACTGAAGATAAAAAAAAAATAGTAATTAAAAGTATCATTACAACGTTTTTATGTATACATATTTTCTTTTTAAATTTATGTATCAGTATACACAAAACTAGGTCAACTTAGCATCTAAAAAAACACATAGGCTACAATTATTAATGCTAATAATTAGTTAATAATACGTCACAGCTTGTTAATTTAATACAAGCTGATATCTTCCACCGTACATTACCAGAAGAGAGAAAAGAAGACAGGAATTAACAAAGAAAAACGTAATTTGCTTGCAATTACTGCCCAAATTGGGTGACAAAATTAGGATTTTGAGAAATAGAAATATATTTGTGCGGTGTTTCCGGGACAACAATGCGAGTACTTCAAAAAAAGCGCGTACACCTTCCGGTAAGGCTCTGGTTTTGCAAGAGATTGTGGGCGGCGGTGATCACTTAATATTAGGTGACACGTACGCTCATTTGTGCTCCTTTTCCATAAAAAAAATAATATTTATTTACCATTCGGAGTGACAATAATTTCATGTTGCAACAAGACGTCTTAGTAAACGTCATGAAGATAAAACAGTTCGTAAAGGGGCTTTGACTTGGGAAGAAGAACTGATAAGAAACTCCCAGCCCTCTTTTAAATCTTATTACAACTTAGCCTAGCAGCTCATTTACTATTCAACAATAGGATATATTATTTTTATGAACGATTAATATTTTCAAATAAATTTCAGTGCCAAAAACGACAAAAATATAGAGATATATCTTCCTCCACTAGGTTTCGGTGAACAAAGATATTTTGCTGGTGTGTCTGAAGGTGAAAAAGAATTGAAAACGTTTATTGAAGAATTAATTTGGAAACCAGTCATGAAACACATTCCGATTTCACATTTGGATGGGCAATTTGATACACCTTCTGTAGTAACAGGTTAATGAGTGATTATTATTTATTTAGAACGGTTTATGTACAAGCTGTGGAATGAGCATCTTTGTGCGGTGTTTCCGGGACGATACGACGTGGGTCCCTTAAAAAAAAGCGCGTACACCTTCCTTAAAGGCCGGCAACGCTCTTGTGATTCCTCTGGTGTTGCAAGAGAATGTGGGCGGCGGTGATCACTTAACACCAGGTACGCTCGTTTGTCCTCCTATTCCATAAAAAAAAATCTAGAAAATTCAAAATGTTTACAAATATTATACTTATAATTGGTTTATTCGGACGTATAACGTTTCCCACGTTTATTTGCAAGGCTGCTCGACATTCGGAAAACATCAGAATTATCATTGTACTGACAGTATTGTCAGTGATACAGTCAAAATTTAGCATATTCTTGATTTATTCTCAGGTATAAGCAGTAATTTTTTAACAGTTTTTTACATTATAGATGCACGTCACCAAGCAGCAATAATTTATAATGTTCAAGATCTTATCCTGAATAAGATTGTCCCGGATGATAATGACCCAGAGCCAGAAGTTCAAGTCAAAGTAACGAGAAACGGACGACAATCCATGATTGCAAAGGATAAGAAGAAAGCTGACTTGCCAAAGGGCAAATTCGAAATGAAGCTGACGGGAAACACAATACTTGCAGGTTTTGTGTAATTTCAAATGCCTACTGGCCAATCATGTATAATCATTCGAATAAGTATATAAAAGAAACAGATAATAACTTACTTTTTACCTACAATCATCGTATGAAACATAGTATAAAACTATGAAGCAATTTTAAACCGTTAAAAAACTAAAATAATGATTAATCAGAGTCTTAAGATATTTTTAATAAAAATTAAATATTCCAATTTATAATAAAATGTCAGCCGAATCTACAAAGAAGCAATATTCAATAACGTCAGCTTCATAAATAAGGACCTCCTAATAATTGATATTAAATTCGACAAGGTTGGCATTTTTAATAATTTTGAATACGGCTTGATAAAAAAAACCATTATTAATTCACTTTCCCCGCCCTGGCACTTGGGGCAAAATAAATTTGCATAGTGTTATTAAAACCTTCATAATAATTTTTCTTCCAAGCCCAAGCTTTTTTCGGTCAATAAGTCTCTTGTGGGAATGATAAGTTTTATGAGTACCAGTTAAATTTTCGAGATTGAAATTCATAAGGAGTTTTAATAAAAGGAAAATAAGATGATTGGCTTTGGAGACTCTTTGTCTTTTGAGGTTTAATTAATATTAAAACACTTAAAGATGACCAAATTTGTTCGGTGCGGTTCAATTCAATTGATACTTGTAAATCACCTAGAGGTATCTTCTAATTCTTTATTAACATTTTTTTTAAACATTTCATTAACATTTAGGATATAAAAGGGAAAGTTGATTAGTAAATAATTGGACAACTTTTTAATTATTTCATTTTCATCATCCATTCGGTCTTTTATTTACAGTTTTCTTAAAATCTTAGATACTATAAAAATCTTAATGTGTTATTTTAATTTCGATTTTTTCTGGTTAGCCTCAGAAAGTTATACTGAAAAATTCTGCATTGTTGCATTGTTCAGTGTATGTGCTACTACCATCTACTACAGTATACTTACTATACAGTGTACTACTACTACATAGTAGGTACATAATAGTATATAACTGAATTTTATTACTGTTCTGTGTATTATGTCAGTATGAATGACGAAAATGAAAATAATCTCAAAATCCTTTTGGTAGCGAAATGTTTTTATAACCCAAGGTAGCTTGATGCGTTTGAATAAAATTGTTTTAATTATTTTCAAGCACATTAATTTGGAAGCGTAATAGCCTATAAGGACACTAACCACTCCAATTTAAATAAAAAACACAAAATATTTTTTACACAGCACTTTAGTAGATTGTAAAATTATTTATAGAAGATGGGATATTAAGTTATATTTGTATGAGCAGTGTTGTTACAGATTCTAGGACACTTTTTGATCGTCCACAATGTTTAGCTGCCCTCAATAGATCCCATATTAGAGTGTTATTAATTAGGTGGGTAAGTTTTCGGTTCAATTAATTTCCCATGACCGGCGGATTTTTCGCAGAATCACATACCCATGCGAAAAAGTTTGGACGTTAGATTGATTGTAGAATAAAGATGAAAACAGAGCCTATTATATACATACATATATTGAAAAATTTGGTTTCATATTAGTTGGGTTTTAGAGAGTACAAGGGGAGAGTTTTTTTTTATGGATTTGTACACTACATTATTCGGTTCTATTTAGTATTTTTTTGCTCTCAATTTATTTTACGAAGTTATCTTTATATATGATATACGTACGTCTTTAAAATATTATAAAAAAAATAATTAAACAATCAAAGAAAATGTACCCACACTTTGCCATCAATATTATTGTACCGAGGCGCTAAACAGATTGAACACTTCACAACCCAAGAATTTTGTAATATTGATAATCTTTTACGTGCGGTTTGAGACTTAGTTACTCGGCATATATATTCAGCTTAATGAGATGTGACCTATAGGTTTCCCTGCGAAGTGTTAAAATAATAGGCCTAGGTATATGCCACGAATTTTTTTTGGATTATGAGTATTGATATTTGTATAACTTACGGTCAATTACTACGGTTATTACTAAGTACCGAAATTGAAGATTTTGAGCCATGTTATGGTTCAGCCATCTGAATGCACCTTTATATAATACTGTACCAGTATTTTTATGGGCGTATCAAAACTTACAAAATCAGGACTCTGATTCTATTAAATCTACGTCTTGGTAAAACTTAGGTTAAACTTATATTACTAAAACTTTCGTGAGTCACTATAAAATTATCTGTTATTACGGCTCTACTCACATTTTTGTCGGTGTCGGTACCGACTAGTTTCGGACCATTCGGAGGTGCTTCATCAGGGTGAGTGTGGTAGGTTCTAAACTCGTCGGTACCGACATCGACAAAAACGTGAGTAGAGCCGTATTAACAGATAATTTACACAAGTATAGTTTGTGTGACAATCACGAAACGGCTAAAGAGCGGTCGATTTTCATTAATTTTTGCAGGTGTTGGCAGAATAACGAAATTTGAAACAGTTGGAGAACGCCCCACAGAATTAGGGGAAGTCATTATCTTACTAAGTTCAAGCAATCTACCGGCTGTCGACGATACACCCATAGTATTTGTAAATATTGAACATCTGAATGACATTCCTATCGAAGATTTCAAGAAGGCAGGGTATATAAAATTGTTCTATGTTATTCCTATTATTATTATTATTAATTTGAAAGATTTAACACCCGTTACTAATGCCCGGTTCCTATAAATGAGAAACGGATAGTTTTTGGTACGCTCAGTAAAATTTACTACGCGATGTATTTGAAAACTGTTTCTTTAAATACCAACCATTCCTACATTTTAACTAATAGATATGGTTATCTACCTATGGATGAGAGGGCTGCCGATAACTGTCAAAGAAAGATCAATTTTAGCGTTACTATAAAATTTTTTACAGTCAGAATTCTGTAAAAGCTACCAGCCGTCTTGTCATTCAATAACCACAATTAATTTGGAAGATACTGCATCTAGCATGAGATTATCAAGTAGAAGCGAGCTGACACAAAAAACATCATAGTAATCACTGAGATAGAATGAAAATTTAAATAAAATGTTATAATTGAGAAAAAATAATAAATTATTTGACAGTGACACCCTACAGGAGCAGGTTAATGATTTCCTTTTTTTGTCAATACCGAGAGAAATGTTAGTTATGGTAAAAACCATACGTCTTGAACAAATACCTCTTAGAAAGAAACTTTAATTATGATATGGTATAGAAGATACAATTATGTTACTAACTACGGAAAGTAATGAGATGTTCGAAGAAATTATTGCACACAATTTAGTTCTCTTTAGTGTTACATGCTACACGTAATTTTTATTAATAAAAATGAATATAATTATTATATTTGGGGTTTTTTCACAATGTCCAAGTTAAGTAGCAGATTTCATAGATAGATCATAGGCTAGATAAATTAATGGCTACATAAAAGTTCCAGATAACACAGATTGCGTTTCACAATCAATTCACCGCTATATTTAGTTACTAGATAACTTATCTGGCAGATAGGTTTCGCAACCTCGCACTAAATAGTTCGTTTCTCGACATGAAAATATTAAAAAAAAACTGTTTCTTATACGAAATTCGTAACACAAGCTCAATGGCTTTTAGTGACAATTTTATTTCATATTTTGCAACTTTCTGCTTAAGTATATTTCTAAATAGCACTTCTACCACAATTTTTTGTCACAATAAAATCAATCATCACATAATTTTAATTCGGAATGAACGAAATTTGAGAATGGCAACTAATATATAACTTTTGTTATGAGCCCTTCATTATATTGTCCATAAGTTATATCATAAACAAACCATGTGCCAAACATTAAAATATATTGTAGAGGAGTCCAAGCGACGATTGTCAGATTAATTCTAGTGCGTCCAGAATAACATAAGAGGGACAAACGTGCACCTTGTGAAATGCTCCCAACACATCTGAGCCCTGTAAAAAAAATTATTGGTTAGAACAACTCGAGCGCGTCTGATTGAGATAAGATAATTATATGCAGTAATGTGTGAATTTCAATAATCAAACAATTTGAGCGTTGCATAAGGAAATTGGAAAGTCACAAAAATTTCAAACCGTCAGGTTATGGGAATTCCTCTACATAGTTGCCAGGCTATGGATCAGGACGACAAGGACATTAAGATGAACCATCTGTATAATAGTATGACGTGTTGAGTATTTCATGACCACTATATTTCTTTTGCATTTTCAGAAACTGTTCATAGCTTTTGGTAACGTCCAAATAGTCAGTCTTTTGAATATGATACAATAGGGTTCACTTAATATCTCATCTAAATGACGCGCTATATAAGATTTTTTCTATTTTCTACCCCTTCGTATGGCCACTCCCACCATGCAAAAAAATAAATTAATATTATACCATTATTAGAAACACGTGGGGCGCATATAATATCTGAAGCGCTTTACAGACTCCTCCCACCAGTGACAGGGTGGGGTACACGTGATTTAAACTTTTTTTCTTTTTAGCATCTAATCTATACAACAATCCCATAGGTGCCCACGACTCTCGAGTAAACCTCTATTTAGCTTTTGGGCTCTCCTGCCATAATATTAATTGACATTATTTTGTCAAATGCTTGTCACTCTGCCAGGCAGTACGCGGCAGATAACTATGATGTTTGCTACTAGATCCATCCTATATAATATATATATATATATATATGATCGTTACCTGCTAGATAACACTTTATTTTATACTTTGAAACGCAAATGATGTCCTTATACGATAGATAAGTAGCAAGTAACCTATTCGTAACTTTACTTGAACATTGTGAAACAGCCCTTAAGGTTTATTTTTTAAATTTGAATTTTTCCTTAATGTTATAAAAAGTCGTTCTTCAGGTGTAGTAAATAGAATATCTAAATGCGGTGTCCTTCTTTTATAACTTGTCTTCTAGCTTTTTAAGTTTTATATCAAAATGTATCCTGCTCAAAATGTAGATAATTTCAATGAAACTCATCGTCATAACTTTGTAATTCTTTATCCAAAAGTTCGAATTCTCCATATCGAAGTCCTGAACTTTTCAAGTTTCCAAAATTCAAATTGAATATCTTGAATTATTGTATTAATTTTAAGCACTGACTTTTCAATCAACATTACTTTATTTAGAGAGACATTTGACATAATTGTTCTCATCAAAAGACGGCACGGAAGTGATTTGTTTGTCACCAACCCAGGCACCCTTTATGTGACTATTATGTATCCTGTACACAAGCGTAGCTCCTATATTATCCCTATGCTTGGCACGAATAGTGTGTATTTAGCCTTATTATTTATGAGTTAGGCTCAAAGACTCAATGAGAAGTAAAATAGGTATCTTTCTCATAGTCTTTTTTTTGGAATACCAGTCTGAGATTAGGTACTTCACAAAAAATTTCTGATGAAGTAACCAAGCACCCTTTGAATAAAAAATTAAACGCCAATGTTTAAAAGTTCGTTTCATTTGTGAGTCCTCGAATCTTTATCGACGGCGCGTCTCATAAAAGTACCTGAAACAATTTTCTATTTGATACAAGCAAATTATATTAATTATTCGAATGGATACCTATCCATTCGAATAACGTACCTACGTTTCTGTCTTTTTCTGACAGATCTTTCTGTTTTAAGTGTATCGCAAATATACGCTCGTTGGAAACTTGAGGAAGAGGAGCACAGAACCGATAGTCAACCAATTAAAAACACGAGCAAAGTCCAGTTTGATGACCATTACGCAATTCCACTGGAGCCAAAAGAAGCTGCCTTACTTACTGCGGGGTTTTTGGATAGCTTATTTGAAATTGAGGTAATTTTGTCACTGCTTTCTAAGAGGAACAGGTAAATTATTATAGTTTTTTTTTTATTATTATAGATTTTTTAAATTAAATAAGAACGAGTAGAAAAAACAAGTTGATTTCAAAAAGGAGCTGATTTTCAACTTAACCGCGATGGGATGTACCTAATTTTGATTTCAATTTCCATGTAATAGAGTACCACTTCGACGACCGAATAGCCGAATGGTTAGTGACCCTGACTATAATGCTCGGGGTCCCGGGTTCGAATCCCGGTAGGTGTAATTCATCATCATTTTTTATTTGTATTTATGTAAGTTTAAGTATGTTTATTGTATTAAATATATCGTTGTCTTGTACCCATAGCACAGGCTATGCCTAGTTTGGGGCAAGATAATTTGTGTAAAAGTGTGTCAATATTATTATTATTATTATATTATGTATTTGGCTTTGGTAATAAATTTTGAAGGTAATTAAGTCTAGTTAACGAGTTAAAGTTTCACAAACTGGTACACTCTACTTGTGATTGATCCAAGCGTTATAGAACGTTGTTTACAAATTTATTGATTTTTGGATTTGAAGATCTAAATGCAGATAATAATAGAAAATAGAAGTCTATAGACATACATTTTAAAGAATAATGGCAAGAAATAAAGGCTTTATATGACATATGGTAACTGACAAAAGTTTGTGATAATATATTTAAGACTATGGTATTAGCGTAACAGATTTTAGGTCATATTTGATGTAAGTGTATCAATTTGTAGTATTGTCTTATAAGTGGCTGTGCTTGATACCTATCATAACGCAAGAATTATTTTGTGGGTACTATA
Source organism: Leptidea sinapis (assembly GCF_905404315.1). Classification (NCBI taxonomy): domain Eukaryota; kingdom Metazoa; phylum Arthropoda; class Insecta; order Lepidoptera; family Pieridae; genus Leptidea; species Leptidea sinapis. Next base: position 5,438,996 of record NC_066299.1, read on the forward strand.
CCTTAAATATTAGGTAAATGTATGAGTATGTGATGTTCTCTTAGTAAAATAACGACATGCAGTGGCATGTCCTGGAATGGACGGATATATGGAAGTATCCATTGCTTTTTATGTACCTCACTTTATAACTCCACGAGTTAGAACAGGAATGGAATCTTATTTGCAAACAATACCAGCCTGACTCTTTTTAATTTGCTTGGACTATACGGAACGCAAACTAGCACTCAAAGCATCCATTTGTTTAATGAATTATAATAAGATATTTTTTTCAATACAGATTAGGGGCATTCATTCTGAAACATCAAAGGTCAGAAATTGGAAACTATTTGGACAAGAAAAAATTGATTTTTCCATATCAACCGCAATACCAGTCAATAAAGAAGAATTATTCGATTTTCCTATTGCTGTTACGAAAATCGATGCAAGCTCGCTTGCAAAGGGCTTGAATGGCCTAGTACGCGGAGATTTTCCCTTATATCCACCAGAAAACACAGTTTGTAGCTTAGGCCGAGAACGCATTTGCACAAACGATATAAACGCAATACGCACACCAATAAAAGCTAACGTAATTGTCCAACCGTCTATCATTTTACGAGCTCAAATGACGCTGGAAGTTACAATGGGGTTTGTTGGATGTAAGCCAAAAGAATTAATTCCCAGTTTCTCCCGATTATACTGCCTTGTTGACGACACGGATACGGTTTCGGCATTGCTTCGAAAAATAACTGAAATTAATAATGAAGTAGTATTGAATATGAATAGAGATTGCCTATTGACTGGTTTCGTTGTGGACACAGGAGACAAGGCATTATTTTATATTGAGGGTCAGAGACACGGGCCGATATTAAAGATTTGGCATATGGTGGAGGATTTTTACAGTAAATTGAAGCCACTTTTTTCCTCATCGCACAATTACGCTTCGAGGCTATATCCTGGTAAATTTAATTAAATATTCGCAATCTATCAAATATTTAGCAATTTATTATGTAAGTTTTTACGAAGCATTTTACTAACGGGAACAGTATGGGAAAATCCTATTCGAGGGTCAAGCCACTCTTGTAAGCCAGTACATTTGTTTACTAGAGGAAGAACTGTATGACGGAAATTTTGTTTCAGATATGGTGCAAGCACCGATGCCATACAATGTGCTAAAGATGTATGTCCCTTTAGGAGTTCTACTGGCATGTCCACCGGTTTATGTCCGGCCAACATTGCCTTTACCGGCACGCTCGGTATAATAATTACTCGTATATTTATACAAGCGTCCGCGACTCCCCCGCGTTAATTTAGTCTACATGGTAATCTGACCCTTTAAGCAGTGATTCATTACAATTTGATTCGATTTTATTTTGCATGGAAACCTAATTAAATTCAAAAATATGTCCTTATAATATGGGCTTTTGCTACGCTGTACATTCCTTGTTATATTTTTTTAAAATGGCTGTAAAATTAAGCATCAAGTGACTCTTTCCAATATTCAAAATCGATATTTGCGATTTGTTTGCTAATTATTTTTTTACTGTCCTCGTAGCATTATAGCACTCAGGGTAAAGTAAAATGCTTACACTACTCGGGTGTTTCTAAGCCCTTGGCTTCGTTTTATGCAGAACAAATTGCACAACTTCCTATACTTGGTTAACAAAGTAATGCTCTTTTGTTTGTTTGAAAAATCTCGGTAAGTACTTTGGAGTTAGCTGCTATTTAACTTGAGCCCAGATATGATCAAAAAGGTACACTTCATTCGATCTTTATCAACACTTGAAAGTATCCACATTTGCTTCATAAATTAGTGCTGAATCTACTTTTCTCTACTAAAATGCCCCAGCACTAGCAGAAATTAAGTAGTTAGCAACGAGAATAAAACAATCGCTCGAAAATGTTTCGCTCAATTGTCCAGGAATACCTACAAGATTCTAAAATAAAATATATTTTCTTGTAGGCATTACTCAAATTGGGCTGTTTGGTGGCCAGCAATTTAAGAGAAAATCCCTGCAGGCAGGATATGCCGACATGTGATGAACTGAAAAGCTTTAGATTGGAACTGTGTGTCCCACCTAGATCTGGTGTTACTAGCCCGCTGAATTTAGGTAAGTCTTACGGTGAAATAAGTAGTTAGTACGACGCTAACGTTAGTATTGTAAAATAAAAGTGGAAGTGTTGTAAAAGGTTGAGGTTGAAGGAGTGAAAAGGACTAGGTCATGTGTACAGTATAAAAAGAAAAGGTTTATAAGGAGCGTTCAGCGTTACGGACTTCCACGCCTCCTACTGAAAAACAAGCTTTCTAATATGTGTGTTTTGTCTTTAAAGTTTATCGTGGACGTAGACAGAGCTGACGGGCTCCAAGGAAGACCTAAACTGATTACTTTCGACATTGAGTTTGAAATAAGACGATGTATAGACATGACAGAAAGAAACACGGAACTCCCAAGAAGACAAAAAAACATACGTGGTTCAGAGACAAGTTTTTCCGATTTTATTGTATGACATAGAATTGTGGACCCTGAAGGTAACAGATGCACATCCTGTGGACAGCTCCCAAGACCAGAGAGTCTGAAAATGAAGGACCTGAACAACCGATGTGCGCCACATGTCTGAAGAAATATTTTATAGCACGAGCGTATCACATGAAACCAGAGGACAAATTAGAGAAGCCCATTATCACTGGAAAAAATACAGAGACAAACCAAGAGGTGAAAAAGCAGCCAAGCCTGAAAAAATGGTTTGATCAGGTGGCAGAGAACTTATGCTGGAAGGAAACCATAGAGATCGGTATAATTAGCAACTTGTTTATACTAAAAAGCAGCCAGAACCATCTCGATGTTCAGAATCAAGCGCGTGACTAGAGAAAGAGAGAGAAAAGGAAAATAATAGAAAATGTTGAGTAGGAGAAGTTCATAATATAACATATTTTAAGGGAGGAGAAACCGGTTTATGGGACAAATTCACAGACACTTTAACCTATGTGACCTCGCTTTTATGAATTTTAGTACGAAAATTGCTAGCCTGCCATTCTGCCACTGCACAGGGACGATGACTCGCTAGGCTCCCTTTTTGCGTCCAACTCTACTCTAGATGACCAAGGTGCACCACCACTGCATATTTCGCGGTGCGACGCATAAATACTGGAAGAAAAATTCCGGCATGGCGCGTTGCTTAAGACACTTTGGACATTTATAAATCGAGCGTTCACGATGGCATTACCCCGATAGTGCTGCGGACATGTGCTCCAGAATTGGTGCCGGTCCCAACTCTTCTTGTCCGGTTCTCCTACTCGTTAGACGTTGTGCCAGAATAACAGAAGGCGGCTTAAGTGCACTCGATCCCTAGGAAAGGTGTACGCTTGGATCGTGCCAATTACCGCCACATTGCCATTACCTCCATACTCTCCAAAGTTATGGAGTTGTGGGATAACTAGAGGAGCATCAGCTGAACAATTATCTAATTCAATTCTAATTCTAATTCGAGACTCGAATTTGAATTTGAATTGAAAAACCTCTAGACGGGCGCTCCCCAGTTCAAGCTTCTTCCATTTGACATGATACAAAGAAGAGCGGCTCGAGTTATCGACGATCAAGTTATCTCCGATTGGCTTGATTCTTTGGGGTTGCGTAGAGATGCGGGTTTTCTCTGCATCTTCTAACACATATCATGGGGAGTGTTTAGAGAAGTTGTTCGGGTTGATGCCAGCAGCCGAATTCCAGCACCAGACGTCCATAGGCGAAATTCTACCTGCTTTATATTGACGACTGGCATTCCACACATTTTGCGAGGAACTTATTGCGTCGTACAGCCACTTTGTGGAATCAATTACCGGGTGTAATTATTCCGATCCGATACGACTTAGGGACGTTCAAGCATAGAGTATTATTCCACCTTTAAGGCCGGCAATGCATCTCTTGACTCCTGGTTTTGCGAATGTCCATGGGCGGTTGCTTTACCATTTCCTATGGTGTTATTTAAGCTCTAGGATATTACTAACAACTCAAAAACTTACAACAGTGGTATAGGTCAAGCTTATTCTAGCTTATACCAGACCAGTGGGAGGCTCCTTTGCACAGGATGCCGGCTAGATTATGGGTACCACAACGACGCCTTTTTCTGCCGTGAAGCAGTAATGTGTAAGCATTACTGTGTTTCGGTCTGAAGGGCGCCGTAGCTAGTGAAATTACTGGGCAAATGAGACTTAACATCTTGTCTCAAGGTGACGAGCGCAGTTGTAGTGCCGCTCAGAATTTTTGGGGGTTTCAAGAATCCTGAGCTGCACTGCATTGTAATGGGCAGGGCGTACCAATTACCATCAGCTGAACGTCCTGCTCGTCTTGTCCCTTATTTTCATAAAAAAAAACCAGAGATGAGAGGCTCAATGATAATAATGTGGAGCGGATGAATAATACTGATTATATGTATATTTGTCCGTATCTTGAGCAACAGAAAGATCTAAGTAGACATAAAAACCTCGTAGTTTCCTGTATTGATATTATAGTGTAGGTACTGATATTTACCGTGCTTAGTACATATTATTAACATTGCTGAATCTTCAAAATTGGTAAAATATTATACACACAAAGTAAAATCAGCAATCATGGCTAATATAGTGTTACCAAAAATGAAATGGAAGCTCATGTATAGTGAATTTCACACAGGCAATAGCTAAGTGAAATTCAATGTATCCAATGAATAGAAAAAATACAAAAACATAATACGATTCCCAGTGGCGTAAATAGAAATTCGGGAATACTCTATAGCAGCGACTTTAATTTTTATCCAATATTCATTCTTGCAAAGTTTTAAACATTATCGTCAAGTTTATGTTCAATGCCTTCTTTATATAAATGAACAAAGTATTGATTTGAGGATAAAATTAATAAAGAGGACAAGAGCAAGCCTATCTGGGGTCAAAAGTTAATCTTAATATATATAAATTACGTGCCACGTTGTTTGTTCGCGATGGACTCCTAAACTAATGAACGGATTTTAATGGGGATTACTTCATGGAGTGCAGTTTAGTCCATCTTGATAGAAAGGATAGTTTTTATTTTGATTTGGGACACATATTTATTTTTATTTTCAATATTTGTTTTGTATGGACATATTTTCTATGAGAGAATTAAGTGACGCACGGTTTGATACATCCAAACGGTGTAAAACAATTTTATTATAACAACAGGGAGCATTTTTTACGAAATAATTTTTTGAATATTATTGGCAAATTCCTATAATACAGTATTTTTTTATTATCTACAGAACAAAGTCTATCGGGCCAGCTAGTATAATACACTGGCCTCCAAAAGTAAGTATCACACTTTTAAAATTGGGATAACATTTTAAGTTCACAAGATATACTTTCGAAATAAAAAGGACTCCAAAGAGAATTTAATTTTGTACATAAAAACTTTATAGTCGGTAACCTTCTTTTAAGAATTGGCTGAAAAAAAAACTTCAAAAACAAAACCATTCCTTTTTCAAAGTGGACGTTTCCGAATTACAATTTTACCATTCACATTTTTCTTTCTGTTTTAAATTTTTTTCAAGATCGATGGGTCTTGTTTTAAAAATTTATGCTAAAAAGCACATAACATTTATTTATCATGCCTCTTTCAGTTGAAGAATGTGCTAGGATCATGGCTTTTCTGGAACTAGGCATCAGTATGCGTCGCACTGCAAGAATGGTGGGTGTGACGGTACGAACGGTCCAGAAGGTAAAGCGAAGGTACGAAGAGACTGGACACCATCTGAGGAGACCTTGTAATGGCAGACTCAGGTGTACCAGTGCCCGAGAAGATCGTTATATTATTTCCACTGTGTTAAGAAATCGCCACCAAAATGCAGTTGAAGTCCAGCAACAGCTACTTCAGACCCGGAGGGACTACATTAGTGACAGTACAGTGAGAAGAAGACTTGCTGAAGCAAATTCGAAACCCCGAAGACCAGCGAGTGGCCCAAAACTCGAGAGACAGCATCGAGTAGCGAGACTGCGATACGCCCGTAAACACATGCAGTGGGATGAAGAAGAATGGTCAAGAATTTTGTTTGCAGATGAGTCTCGATTCTCCCTTTATACTTCTGATGGAAGGCGAAGTGTTTACAGGCGACCTGGTGAGCGTCTGCCTGCCTGCATCTCAGAAAGAGTCCAATACAGTGGAGGCAGTGTGTACATGTATGGGCTGGCATATCTTCAGAAGGTCGCACAGAGCTAGAAGCCATAGAAAATGGCACCCTCACTGGGCAAAGATATGCTCAAGAGATTCTCAATGAGTATGCAGGGCCGTATTTAGCAAATATGGGTGATGGATCGATGCATGATAATGCCCGGCCACACACGGCTCATATCGTACAAGAGTATATTGAGGAGGTCGGTATCAGCGTGATGGCTTGGCCATCAAGAAGTCCTGATCTCAACCCGATTGAACACGCCTGGGATGAGCTTGGGAGGCTAGTCAGAAATCGCAGACTACCACCTACTACCCTCAGGGCACTAAAGCAGGCCCTGGTAGAAGAATGGGAGAATATTCCCCAACATCGGCTCCGAAACCTAGTGTTCAGCATGCCAAACCGGCTCGAAGCTGTAATCAGAGCTCGAGGAGGCAATACCAGTTATAAAAATTAAATAACATGTAATACATTTTAGTTGAATTTTTTTACACTAAACTAAAAATGTCTATTTTCATTGTTTTATCTTTTTTAAGTTAAAAATGTAACTAATGTGTAATTTTAGTTTCTAAGAATTAAAGCGTATAAAATTTGCAACAAAACGTTTTTAATCTTAAATCTCTACCTTCTATAGTTAAGAAAAAAAATTAATTTGAAAAGTGTGATACTTACCTTTGCAGGCCAGTGTATAAAGATAAATTGTACGACTTTTTTTAAAAATTAAATCATATCTTAGCAAAGGTCAGGTCAAATATACTTTTTTCTGCTTCGTTACTTATGGGCTGCTTACTAATGGCATAATCAATGAAAGAAAAATTTAAATAGGTTTGTTTGTGATAAGGTCATGCAATGAATATAAAAATAAGAAAACCAATATACTAAAGGTTGTTTATATGATTTGTAAAATAAATAATGTAAAATAATACATGCGGAGATAACAGATGTTGCTCAACGAAAATTTGGTAAATTAGTTGGAATGACAACATACGAAACAAGATGCTGGAACATGAAGGTGTTGAGAAGAAATAAGTCAAATTTACCGGCAATAGCGCGAAATAAATGTGTGATTAGATTTTGTAAATATATAGACTGGTGCCATCGAATCAGCTTCTGAAGGAATTAGCTCAGATTTACCAGTTAATAATCCATTTGTGTTTTTGTTAAGTTGGCATATTGGACTACATAAATTTTGAAATATTCGACAAGTTTAAGCTTCTGAAAATCCATTAAATAGAGTTAAAGCGACATTTAAAGGAGTTACATTTTTATCAAGTAATTTTTTGTTGCATTGATTTTATTGAAACACAGTTTGAATATCATACGGCTTACGAAAATTGCTTAACTAAATGGAAACATGTGAATGTTTATAAAAATATTTGAAATTAAAATTATCTAATCATATTATTACTTACACAATCAATCACTAAGATTGATATATACATTTGGAAAAGAAAACAAACATTTTTATATAAATATTATGTTGTTATATTTCCAGTGCCTACCTTTTCGCACTCGCACAAAGCTCTACTGGAGGATACGATCAAAGTAACGCAGAGCAGATTAATATAAATTTGAAATAATGTGAAATTGCTTACATACAACGAAAATGAAAATGAAAATGTCTTGAATAAAACCGTTCATTCGTAGCTTAGATTCTGAACATGTTAGTGAGTTTGTGTGCATGTTCATAGCATACGTACGTAGTAAAAATTTGCAAACATAACACCAGTTTTATTTATTTAACGAAAACAATTAGGTATTGCATGAACTAGTAGCAGACATGAAGAAGACAATGGAAGAAAGGGATACCCAATGCTGTACCTTGTTCTAGCATCGTTCTGATAAATTTGTGAAACCATGCGGACATTTAAAAACTATTATAGCAGAAAATCCCTTATGAGAGATACTAATTACATAACATGAGATAGTATAACTAGAAAAAGTAGCGTCCTGTCTTGCCATATTATCTACGATATAAGTCAAGTCGATGCAAAAGTAATTCATCTTACAATTGGATTCAAAATTTAATGAATGAATTATTATTTTAAATTGTAAAAATTTGATGAAGTATATTCCACTCGTGAAACTATTTTGATAATAAATGTATGGTTCTTATGAATCACGCTGACCTGAAAATGCCTGATAAGGATTTAGGTAGACCTTAGCTAAGAAAGGTATGATCATATTATAGGTAGTTAAATGTCGACTTAAATATTCCTGGCAGGATACCATTAAATATTAGTCATCAAAACAAACATCCCGAACTATTTACGCGTTTGACATAAGGAAGATTCAATTAACTTATTCCTTTTTCAAGTGCAGACAATGTGACTTTCGCGTTCATAATGCAAAATTCCTCAGAGTTTGCCTTTTGTTTTGGGTAAGTAAGTAAAGTAAGAAATAGCTTATTATATTTTCATTATATTGTGATGGAAGATCCTGTTATATGAACAGTGTTTCGCAAATTTTACCAAAACTGTTGCCAAAGTTGCTAAAACAAATTTGTTAACATTTACTAATGTATTAATATAACCTACATTCAGTGATAATCTTTTTAACCCTTGAACACCTCTTGTATTATAATCACACTGCCCAAAGTAATGATAAGTCATTTGTTTCTCTCCACACCAATAGCACGTAACGTTTTTTGAGTGTTGGCGATTAGTTTTCAGATTCGTAGAAATATTTATTCAGATTTCATCGCATATTATAATGATTTCAAGTACAAAGCAAGTATAATACTGTTACATGACAGGACTACAGGGTTCGGATAACGTCAGTATGATCCCGCATATAATTTATTACATGTTGCAACAGTCAATAATAAAATTTACTTCTAGGCACCAATAACTCGTTACACACTATAACTGATCACCAATAATACACTAGTAGTTGTTATAGGTATTGAGATTGACCGAATAAAACAAGAGCATATTTATATATACCTGTAAGGATTATTCTCAAATGATGCCGAACAGTATCATAGTATCAACAAACAAAAGAGAATGGACAAGTTGTAATGTATCCAATCGAAGTCTATGACTCACAAAAATTCCACGTTGGACGTGAAGCTCGTAAGGATATTATAACGAACACCAATCCAAAAGATGGTGTATTTGATCATCGAAAAAATCAACATTCATCTTCTCTTTAAATATAAAATGGATATGAGATATCCACCAGATACTAATAAAAATATTCTAACATTTTTGAAGGTTAGTCTTATGGGCCGAGAAAGACTTTAGACCCTGCATCCCTTTTCCGTTAACATTTGTATGCCAACATCCCTTTGTTTTTAAATTAGAATTTGTACAGAATTTAACGAACTTTTATTCTTATATATCAAGTTCAAAGTAAAATAGCTATTCCTGATAACAAAATAAGGCGAGAAATTGAATGAGGTTGTGTAGATTTCGTCATTGAGCCATAATGTATTATCGGTGTCTCGTTTTCGTCACTACTTTATTACATAAGGCATATTATTAGCACGCTAAATATTAAGTCTACTCATACTATTATTATGTTACTTAATATTGATGAATCTGTTTGCAGATTACTTTGTTACAAGTGTCTTTATTTTAGGACATTCTTCTCGCAAATAATTTGTGCGATTTCTCTGACCACAAAAGTCGGAGCAGGTCGAAAATATGTAATGAATTATATAATTTCTTACTAAATTTAACCACTGAGTTTCTTGTCTACATTTTTCAGTAACATTAAAATGTGAGTGTTTTTTTTTAAATAAAAATGTTCAAACCATGTCGTAAGTGTCTACTTGAACAAAAAATTTGATTTACTTTACAAAAGTTAACTGTGTCCGTGACACTCTTTATAACATTTCTTTGCAATTCTCGGTTTCATAAATAAAAGAACCCAACTGAAGAAGTTCAAGTTTCTTTGTTTCATTTGAGACGGAGGTCTATTGTTTTGTTTAAATACAATTCTTGGATAGATATTTTTATGATTGAAGAAATGGAAGTATGTGTTGACATAGAGTTTATCTATTTCTAAGATTGCTTCAATATTACTATGGCCAAAGTTTTTTTATCTAAAAAACCTTTAAAAAAATTAAAACCATTAAAAAAATGAGTTTTCTAGTCTCCTTGTATTGTATTTTGGTTTGAGCTGTTAGCTTGTTAGCTAGTTTGAGTCGTTACCATTGCTGTAAAAAAATATAAATAACTCATATATTAAATTAAGAGTTTATAATTCATTTAGAATGACAAATGGTTAAACACATTTTGCAATAGTAGAAAATAATCATATGGACTCTGTCACGCTCCTAAAATTGACTGCTTGCGAGACGGTTAGGTTTTTCGAAGTTTGTTTATAAAAGCAAATTTACAAAAAGCTATTGCGTGATTGCTCCTAAAAGAAACGTAGTTTTCGGATAACATTAGAAACATAAATAAGTTTTAAGGTTAAGGTCACTTTCAAAAAAGAAAATTTAAGTCTCACTTAAAAAATAGGAATGCTATATTATAATCTTATGATTGACATTCACTTGCGACCGGTAGAATTTAGAGAGATAGATTTGCGCTAATCAATAGGCTACGGATGTATAGATTCATACATAGAAATACAAAATATGTGGACGTAATGTAAAACGTGAAAAGTAGTTGTCTAAAATATAATTATTATTACATAAGTACTCCTTGTTAGCGCAATAGTCAAATAATTCTTGCGTTAATATACAATATCTGGACGACCGAGCCTTGCTCGGATTTTTATGAAGTTACAAAAAAACACTAATAGGACATCTGGATTCGAACCGGGGTCTGTTTTCCGGATCACCCAATGTCCCATCTGAGCTATTATAGTATTGTATATGGTGGCGAAATCTACCATTGTATTCTAATGTTATTGTAGCAGTTTCCCATTAAAACACGGATAAAACTACATTTTTTTAAATTGAAACCTAGCTTGATCAATTTCTGGCCCCCGAAACTACCTGTATACTAAATTTCATTAAAATCGTTGGAGCCGTTTCCGAGATTCAGATTATATATATATATACAAGAATAGCTCGCTTAAAGATATAAGATGAAAATTATTTTGTAAAGCATATTTTGTTAAATACGAAATCTGTAATTACCGCAGAGTAAACCAGACAGCCTTTGAACTACAAAATGCTTCAAGGCTTTAGTGGACGCTTGATATTTTGAAATAAAGTACTTAAATACTCTTTGAGTCTTGTGTATAGAAGCTAAATATGCTTTAGACTTTAATGGTGTTATTACAAAAAAATAATTTGAACATGGCTTAGACGCGTGTTTTGTTAAATAGTGTCCAACTATTTAAACGCTGTCTAAAATAGAGTTTATCTTTCTGTATTACAAAAACATTGTTTATCTTGTGTTAAACTAAAACGTCCACATCCAAAACCATTCATTGAGTTTGCGTTCGGTCAATCTCACGCGATCTAATTTAAAGCAAATAACACAATTATTATGACTAAATATTTCGAGTCAAAAATATTTTGATTATTTGTTTTATGTTTTTATAAAAGAAACCGTGTAACCTGTATTGAAATTGTACTTACATATAGGTACAGCTATTTTTTTTAATTTATAAATTCTTACGAAGCACAACATAAACTGAAGTGTTCAGGAACAATTAATACAGAAATGGAACGGAATTATATTCAGCTGTCATCGTAAACGTATCTCTAGTTACGGATACATTGTTATCACCGTTTAATTACAAGATCTTTTTTATATTAGCGTAAAGGGATAGATTTGTCTACCTCTAGTAAGTTAAACTAAAGATAAATAGGTTATTGAAAACGGCCGTAAATCTTCGAAATCAATATAATCTATCCGTTAGACATACCTTACACATGCTTCGGCTCGTATTTAAATATAAGCAATATCTAAAGATTGTTGAACGCTAAACCACAGAACGACACAGAATTGTAATAGTACTTTTTTTAAACAAGTGTTCAACACATGTTTAACATTTTTGTAATAAAACAGTAAAGGTTTACTATTGTATTTTTTTTTTTATTATTTATTTATTCCAACTTTGACATTACAATGATTAAATAAAATAATGGTTCCACAAAACCATCTTGATGGTTTGTCTGTGGGATCAGCACAATCTTAATTATAACATTTAGTAACTTAAATAGATGTAAAGTTATGGAGTTTTTTTTTATAAATGTGGAGGTGAAAATTTTTACACAATATTATTCAACATTACTAAGGACTCTTATTATTTAAATGTTGATATATAAAGTGTCCAGATTTTCAATATAATGTTCTTTTAACATATTTTTTACCTTTGTTTTATAAGGTTCGTGTCTTATATCTGCTGGTAAACTATTTAATATAATATAATATTTAAATTGAAGAATTAGTGACGGGATGACTTACGGCTGTTCCCAATATACTATATACAGATAGATTACTACCTTCTACTGTCAGTAATTAGCTGTCAATAATCTGAAGCTGTCCCAATATACCAGATAAGTCATTCTTTTCGCCTTATATTGGGACGCGTGAACTGAAATTTCCATACATACTTCTATCGTCACGGTAAGCTATACGTCGTCCTATTGACAGACAGCGTGTACGGATAAGGTGAGTTACCGTCGATAACTTTATTGGGACAGAAAAGTTAACGATAGTTACGATTTTTATCTCAAGTAAGAGATAACAAGAAAAAAAAAAGTAATGTCTATACAGACTGTGACAGCTTCGAAGAAGTCAAAAAAAATAACAGCGGACTGTTAACCTTTTTTTTTATAAACGCACGTAAACAAAGTAAAGTGATTGACGTATCAAGCAAGCAAGCGTAAGACGTAGCTGCTATGAGCACTAAAGTAATTTAAAACTTTTTTTTAAAGTAATATTGTACAATTAAACTTATATTATTATTATTTAATAGCCTGAGGGCGGTCACTCCATTCCCAATCCACCACGGATTCATTGAGAAAGTAATTTACGTTATAGTAACCTTTACCACACAAACGTTTTTTAACAATTCTTTTGAATAACGTAATACTCTTGTTTTGAACATTTTCTGGGATCTTGTTGTAAAAGCATATACATCACCCCAAAAAAGACTTACTAACTCGTCTTAGCCGAGTAGTAGGCATTATAAGTTTATGTCCTGGTGTTAACATAATGGTTATAACAGTTTCTAGCAAATTCACTTATGTGCCTATGAACATACATTACATTATCAAGAATATATTGAGAAGCAACAGTCAAGATGTTAATTTCTTTGAATTTTGCTCTCAATGATTCATTAGGAACTAAGTTATAAATAGCGCGTATAGCCCTCTTCTGAAGCACAAATATTGTATTAATATCGGCAGCGTTGCCCCATAGTAATATACCATAGGACATAATACTATAGAAATAACTAAAGTATACTAGTCGCGCCATATCTATGTCAGTTAAGTCCAATCTTTTTAACCGTGTATACTGCAGAACTAAGTCTGTTCGCCAATCCTTCAATATGGGGGCCCCATTGTAATTTGGAATCTAGAATTATGCCAAGAAATATAGCAGAATCCACCGGTTCTATCACCTCTCCGCTTAACAAAACACTTGCAACTACATTTTCGACATTTGGTATGGTAAATTTAATATATTTCGTTTTCTTGCTATTAAACCATAAGTTATTAGCACTAAACCAGTGCACGATATCGTTCACTTCGTTATACATAGCTTTCTATGGTTTCTTTTCACTTTGAAAATCAGTGAAGTGTCGTCCACAAACAATACTACCTTATGTTTTTTCTCTATAAGATCAGGAAGATCATTTATATAGATAAGGAAGAGGAACAGTACAAGAATAGACCCTTGTGGTTACCCCCATACTGAGAGGACTCCCAGGAGATCTCCTGCCATTCACGTTGACCTTCTGAATTGTATTGTTTAGATATGAAACCAGAAGATCGAGGGAAGTTCCTTTTATGCCATAGTAGTATAGCTTCCAGACCAGCGTTGAATGTTGAACACAATCAAAAGCCTTCGATAAATCATAGAAGATGCCAAGTGCATTCTGCGATTTCTCCCAGGCATCAAAAATATTCTTTATTAGCTCAACACTTGCATCCGTTGTTGAACGTCCTCTAGTAAAGCCAAATTGTTTCAAATGAAGTAACTTATGAGAGTTAAAGTAAGTAAGCATTTGTTTTAAAATTATTTTTTCAAAAATTTTACTAGGGGTCGGCAAAACCGACACAGGACGATAGTTATTCGGGTCAGAAGAGCATCCCGACTTACGAGTAGATATTGGTGTAATTTTACTATGTTTCAGAGGGTCAGGAAACACGCCACGATTAATACAATTATTAAACACTATTGCAAGATATGGTGCTATGACATCAATTATTGAACTTATTATCTTAACAGAAATGGCCCATATATCAGCATTTTTTTCATGTCTCGAGACTTAAAAGTTTTAATTATTTCTCCAGGGCTAACAAAACTAAATTGAAAATTTGTTGACATTCTCTAACATTTTCCAGAAGAAGTGACTCAGCAACGTTGGAGGAGACAAGAGTGCTTGTGATAGAAACTGGATTCTCAGAAAAAAAAATCTCAAAAGCAGTAGCAACTTCCTGCTGAGATTAAATTAATGTATTGTTTATTGATATATTGTATTCAATGTTGCGGTCTTTCAATCTTCCAGATTCCCAGTTAATAACATTCCAAGTCATCTTTATTTTATTCCGTGCATTTTTAATTATTTGTCTGATATGCATAGACTTTGCAATAGAACAAAAACTTTTAAATAATTTAGAGTATTTTTTAAAATACTCGAAAAAAGATGCATCATGATTATACAATGATCTCTCACTATATAGTTCATATAGCCTTTGTCTGCTCCTATGAATGCTAGGAATGAAATTAGGTAACAATTTTTTACCAAGGGCAAGGAACCAGTTGCGTAGGTATGGAATTCATTCCTATAAGTTGATCCAAAAATATAATAAACGCGGAATTTTTAAGCTGTAACAACAATTATGGAAAATTCAGGTCTCATCTAGATCCATCAGATCACCTAGATAGATATATAGAATTTTATTCCCATTAGGGAATTTAGGATTTCCCATTTGGGTTTTTCCTTGTAATGATTTATGAAATTGATTCAGATATTCATCTTTTATTTTATTTTGGTTTGAGCTTCTTGTCTTGTTACCCAATTCTCTAAATAAATAAAATTTATGGCCACACTAGTTTTAAGTTCTCTGCTTTGTGTGTATATACTAAAAATAAACAATTACATGAAGGATTTACTGATCCTTTCATCAGTTTTTGTTAAGAATACATAAATATGTAGCCCAACAATTTTTCCTTTGTACACCGTATAAAATTTTAATATTTAAACAGTCTCGTTGAAAAGTCTAGAAGATTCTTTATAGCGTAACAGTTGGAATATTGTTTCAAGTTTTTTCGATTTGCAAGTTTATGAATTGTGTATTTTAGATTGTATAAATACTAAAGAACATTTTATATAAATCTATTCTTATCATCTGCAAAATCAACATCACATTTTACATAATATGATGAGAATCATGTATTTTCTATAATTGAATGTTATCAATAAATAAATTGAACTGAAAGATTCATGACTTTCATGACATTGTACTAAGGTTACAAGTTATCAAGGGACATTTAGCTAAAAGGGAATTATTCTTTGTAACTGTTGTTCGTTTTATGTAAGGTTTTGCCCTTAACAGCCGGTGTTACGGAAATAATAAAGTAAAAAGAAACCTAATTAAAAGCTTCATATTTCATGTGAAATAATTTTAATTAACATTTTGGTGTAAAAACTCATTGAACTGGAAATATGCACTCAACTGGTTTTTAACATTGTAACTGTGTATGGGCAACAGACTGTGTTTACTGAGTTGTAACCCCTAACATATTATGTTTCAATCCGATTCGAGAGCAACGAAAAATATTTATTTTATAACCCTCGCAGTTTAAAGGTAAAATACCTACATATATAAATTTTATAAATGAAAATTGAATTGGCTATTGTAAATGTGTTTTAGATTTTTATTTGATTACTTAATAACCAAGAACGAAGTAGCAAATGTTTCAATAGTACTAATAAACTTCACGTACGGTGAAGTCAGTAGATGATTGATCTAATAATATTTTTTTACATAACACAAATAGAACTGAAAATAAAATTTTATGAAAGGTGCGGGTTTCGAACCCGCATCCTCTCGCGTTCCGTGCGAGCGCTCTTTCCAACTGAGGCAACCGTTCGAGTGACGTGGCGTCATAAAATCTTGTATGCTTTGTTCAACTGTCGGTTGTGGCTTCATGAACAAAGTTTTATTTGTCTAATTAATCCCAAAATTGAGGGTTATCACTTTAAAAACAATACAAATTGTTTTGATTTCCAAGAGGCAAAGCGTTACCTGAGCAAATAATAAAACTTGTACAACTAGTACTTATAACGATATGAGCCTGGTTAACTATGGGCCTTATGACAAAGCTCTTGGTCGCTCAGTGGGCAATGGATAGGGCTATGCTCAGAGTTTCCCTGCAAGATCGAATCAGAAATGAGGAGAGCCGTAGCAGAAGCAAAGTCACCGACATAGTCTTATTGAAACTGAAGTAGCAGAGGCACAGCTTGAAGGATATATTGAGGGATTTGTGAAAAAATATGTAATAGATTGATGTTTTGGTCACAGCCATATTGTATTTGTTTTTTTTTTCGTAGTTTACTATATTGTACTAGTCAAGCCCTGCCCATTTAGGCTTGCCCATGCAAAATTCGATAAAAGGCGTTCGCAATATTCAGACTACCTAACAAGTCTTCCTTCTTGCTCTTTGATTATTGATTCCACCTATATTATAAATTATGTAGCATTTGTATGCAGAGAGTATAACTATACAGATAGTTGAACTGATGAAGAAAAGAAGAAAGAGCTGATGCTTGACGATGACTTTTCAATGATAAGTATTTCAGATTTAAGCGAGAAAAGTTTTTAATTTAAAAATTGTATTCTCTACAACATTTTGAAGCTGATGGTAACAAAAAGATAAATAGACCATAATCAAATCTAATAAAACTCTTGTATATAAACCAATCCGCATTAATATTTAAAATTCAACTGGAATTTTCGAACTACTCCTAATAATACACCAGACTTTGGTGAAAATCTGAATTAGATTTAAAGTATCCAGTCCTTTGCAATTTTACTAGGATTTTCGTAATTCTACAATTATCCGAGCTATAGCTTATAACTGAATTATAGCTTTTAATAAAAAAAAAACATTATCTAAAGTTTGGTGTACCATTTTCTATAAACATGATTACTGTCTTTGAAAGCGATTGCTTCAGAAAAAATAATTATTAAATAAAATCAATTTTGTATGATCGCGGAACTTTAATGGTTTCTCGAGTGTAGATTGAGAGCGATTGCTTGTAAACTTAATCAACGATATCTTATAGATGGTATCAAAAGTAATGTTTCACCTATCAGAACAATACATAATATCAAATAAAAGTGAAACGATTGGTTGTAATAACAAATACACAGGATTGCTTACTGCATGGTGCTAACAAAATAAATATTTTTTGTCTAACTTTTTTTTATTAAAGGAAGCCAACGTTGTATAACTGTAATATTAATCCTTATTGTGAAGAACGCTCTTAAATATATATGACTAGCTGACCCGGCAAACGTTGTTTTGCCTTATAAAGTATAATTCACGCGATAGTTTTATAAGCAATAAAATATTGCCTATATTATAGCCTGTACATCATTTTGTTCTATTGTCAATAGTTTTTGCAGCGCACGCAAAAATAGGTTTTCGATGTTACACCTTGTGTTACAAATAGCAATTTTATTACGGATCCCTAATTTTGAAAAAAAAAAAACATAGCTTATAGCCTTCCTCGATAAATGGACTACCCAACACTGAAATAATCATTCAAATCGGACCAGTAGTACCAGAGATTAGCGCGTTCAAACAAACAAACAAACACTGCAGCTTCATAATATTAGTATAGATAAAATATTGCCTATATTATAGCCTGTACATCATTTTGTTCTATTGTCAATAGTTTTTGCAGCACACGCAAAAATAGGTTTCCGATTTTACACCTTGTGTTACAAAATAGCAATTTTATTACGGATCCCTAATTTTGAAAAAAAAAAACATAGCATATAGCCTTCCTCGATAAATGGACTACCCAACACTGAAAGTATCATTCAAATCGGACCAGTAGTACCAGAGATTAGCGCGTTCAAACAAACAAACAAACACTGCAGCTTTATAATATTAGTATAGATAGAAACCTCACTTACAGGCTAACTCAACATGCTGAACTTAAAAACAATACAATACATATTTAAGGACTAAGAGTACTATAAAAAACTACAAAAATACACATTAAATCAAAACAACTTAAAAGTAATGAACAATTAAAATATATAAAATTTCAATTAAATATTTTTTTTGCATAATTTGCATAGGCTGTATTTATGAGGTCAATTTAGTTTTTAATAGCCTTAGGGAAAACCTGTGAGGGTTCATGGTTTACTCGGCAATAGATTATACATAGCTTGGCTCGTGTCTATTTGTAGCTGCAGCCTAGGAGATAAGTTGCTTCAAGCATTTCCTGATTACTCAACTAACAGTTGGGAGCATCATCACGGTAGACAGTCGTGCCCTTAGAATATAAAAGCTAAATATTCTAAGGTTGTGCCCTATATATAAGCTAGAGCGCTAAGTTCAAGTAGGCATTACCTATTGTGAATTCTCAGGGGTAACGCTGCCCAAATAGTTATTATTGTAATTATTAGTGAAAACTGTAAAATACATATTAAAATTTTATTAGGTGTGTTTAAATTACCAAACCCCTTCTACATATTTTACAAACGTATAGATATACTCACGTATTTAAATGAGCTTCCTTGTACGGTGTTTCCAAAACATTTTATATTACAATTTTTTATTAAAAAATATTTATTTATAAGCAATATTCTACAGCTTTAAGATTTTCCAGATTCCTTAAGAATCTGCAGATTAGAGACTCTCCAGCACCACAGATGGGTTCCGGACCTATGAAGAGGAGGAGTCTTATTAGCTACCCAGTAAGCTATTTCTTTTCCTTCTATGCCAAGCCTCGGTACCGACACTAGAGTATCCTTTTCAACCTCGCATAGGATATCAAATGTGTTTAATTCTTATACCTAATTAATTTACCCATGCAATAAAACACCCACATTGTTAAATATTAACATGGAATACTTAAATTTTTAAATCAATACAAAAATTGGCGTGGAGTTAACATTGTAATTACAAGTTGGAGAATTGTTAATTTAACTTTGTCGAGTAATTATCGGTTGTGTAAGAAAATTTGCGGTTACAAACTTGAATTTCGCTTTATTAAGAGTTAATTTAATAGTTAATTTACGAATCAATTATTTCACACAACTTAATTTGTAAGATTAACATCTCAAAATTTTTCGTCAATAAATTGCTTATCTAAGACCAAAGGAACTAATATACTATAGTATACTTAATAAATTTGACTCATATTAGTATTATTTTTAGGTACGTATCTCTAAAAGGAACTGTTATAAGATTATTTCGTTGTCCAAATGTCTGTCTGTCAAGACCTGTTCCTCAGCAACGGGTGCAAGAGGAATCACATTGAAATTATTATAACACACCTCAAATATCTACTGTAAAGTTTCTAAATTAAATCAATTAAAAAGATACATCCTTATCCCCCTAAGCAACTCTCGTCTGACCTGGATCTCTCTAGCTTTTAATCATCCTTCTGATGTCACTAGTCTCAATTAGATAGCACCTTCTGTGCTGTATCCCAGCGGATACTCCATAGGGATTGCCGCTTGCGCCTCTCTCTCACTTGTCCAAAGCCAACCTCAACCAAGGTGGTGTTTAGTGGGTAGGCAATTAGGTTTTACGTGAGTCCCACATAACCTACGCAGACTTAAGCTGCGATGGTATGCATGAGCATTCACCAACTCCCTCCCGTCCTTATCCCGGAGTTTAGCCTTTTTCCTTTGTCTTGGCGCAAAAAAAAAAACAGATACATCAATTTTTTTCTGTGTGTTTCTTATAAACCCTGAAAATCATTTAGCGTCAGAATTATTAAGATATAAAAAATGAGCCCAAAATCAGTGGGTCATCTTTTTTTATTTGGTCCTCCAATAGAGACAAACACAAATTATACACAAAAATATAAAAAAATAGCCAACAATTACAGTGTCTTCATATACCGAGCTAGGTTACATTTGAAAAAAACATAACGGCAATAAAGACAAACAAGTATAAAGGTCGATTAAGTAACATTTATGTTTATTAAATCTTATAGTCTTATCTTTTGTAGCAAGGTGCAACGTTAAACTTAAAATACGACTTAAAGTACTTTGTATACATGTTAGGACTTACGCAAACGAGTAATACACAGTGAGAAAGATAAAACTTATTCAACAAAAAAAATCCCAGTGTGCAGAAATTCTCAATACAAAAAACAATATCGAATTTCCACTTAGGCACTTAAGGGTGCTTTTGAAAATCGTTATACTAGTGGATTTATATGTTATAAGTTGATCGCAGTTTTTACTAGTTGGTATTGTACACCGTTTGTGAGTGTAGTACTTAAAACAAATAATATCTTACCTTAAACGTAAAACCTTCGAAGCATTATAGGTCGCAGAAATATTAATCGTGCATATTTTATTTTGAGCTTACAGCAACATTTACAAATCGAGTCAAGTTAACATAATTCTAAATGCCAATTTCAAGCTTCGACATATAGAAAGAAATTTGCTTAGTCTAACTATAACTATAGATTTAGAATAGATACACTTATGATACATTTTTTGATTTAGTAAAAGCATTTGCAAACGCACTTTTTATGCTTTTTATACTTCCACTAAAAAGATCAAATCGCCTATCACAATTATACATATTGAACAGTTTAGTGACGCGCAGTATGTAACTGTTTATTCTATATTGAGAAGGACTGGTAGGTACGTAAAGTAAATCATGCTTTCTTAATGTTTGATTTGGAGTTCGCAACGCAATCATGCTGAGGAGTTCCGGACAATCCACCACACTTTGGGCTATTTTTACAAGAAATCTAATATCAGTCGAGTCTCTTCTAAGCTGTAGTGGTAACAGATGAAATTTCTGACAGCGCTGAGGGTATTCAACTCTAGGTACTCTGAATTTATAGCAGAGAAAACGAGAGACTTTCTTCTGAATCTTTTCTATATTATTTATATATGTGACATAACAAGGGTTCCACATTTCAGACGCGTATTCTAAGTGGGGTTCGCACTTAAGCACAGTAAAGAACTTTCAACGTTTTCATTTCAGGACTTCAAGAGTCCTGAGATGACCGGATAACAAATCCTAATGTTTTGTATGCTTTCTCAGTAATATCATTAATATGTTCACTAAATGTTAATTTGGTATCAAAGGTAACACCTAAATCTCTGATGGTATTAACACGAGATACATTTTGGCTTTTAATCTCATAGTGAAACTGAATGGGATTAGCCGTAAAAGCGTATGCAGACATATTCGTTCTTAAAAGAACTTGTTTTATATACCGTAATATTAGCTCTGTTAAAGCAGTTGTTATATTCAACCTCCAAACGCTCAGTCTCTAACGGCCGTTTTCAATAACCTATCTATCCTTAGTTTAACATACTAGAGGTATACAAATCTGTATATATATATATTTCAATAACCTATCGACATAAAGCATTGGGCTATAACTATATTGGACATAACTATGGATAGATAAGATCTTGTCATTAAACGTTGACAGCACGGTATCCGTAACAAGAAATACGTTATTGAAAACGGTCGTAAATGAGTAAAAGTAAAACGAGTGGGTAGTGCGCAATAATGACAGAGATAATCTTATGTCCGCCCTCGGAAATGTAGCGTCCCAAGTGTACTGGCATTAATCACTGTACTCTGAGCGCGCTCTGTTCTAATGTTTCTTAAACGTCTGTAGATTACATAATATTATTTGTTCCTCGTTCTCAACGCATGTAATTACCTTCTCTTGTTTCTAGCGTTCAGTAACTCCTGATGAAAGCATTGTATTTAATTTATTTACTCTGTAATTATGTTTCAAAAAGCCTTTTTTTATGAAAATAAAGGACGAGACGAGCAGGACGTTCAGATGATGGTAATTCATTCACCCTGCCCATTACAATGTAGTGCTTCCAGGATTCTTGAAAAACCTAAAAATTCTGAGAGGTACTACAATTGCGTTCGTCACCTTGAGACGTAAGATACCTACGGCGCCCTTTAGACCGAAACACAATAATGCTTACACATTACTGCTTCACGGCAGAAATAGGCGCCGTTGTGGTACCCATAATCTAGCCGGCATCCTATGCAAAGGAGTCTCCCGCTGGTAATGGCCTACATTACTTTCTATTGGTCACGTGATTTACAAATTACAGCTTCTGTTGCAGAATGCATGTCATTTAAAACAATTTGTTTATTAAGAAGAGCCGGGACTGCCTCCGTAAAAATTTAAGTTTAGTCTTGTATGAAACGTGCAGTGATTTTATAAACGTTTGAAATAGTAGTCATTACAGAATGGCAATCGCCAATCGGCGACGAAGTATAATCCGGCTATGTTTGAAAGCAAACAGTTGCTTAAAACGTAGTGTAGTTCGGCTATCTCCATTTTTACAAGAATATAGCCGTCATCTGTAAGTCTATCAATGACTGCATGTTGCATACAATCGAGTGAATTGCATTTTTCTTTCGCGCTTTAGAGAGTTTTGCAAGGCTGATTAAAACTAAGCATCGGTTTACAATATCACACATTTTTCACTGTCATGGATTTTAATTTCCAAGTCAAACTTGAGGCTTGCGATAACGTAAAAGGCAAATCTGTCTGGATTAAGGTGTTCTTATTGATGAAAAGAAATGAAATTTTGTTTGTTTATTGTAGTACTTATAATGGTGTTTGATTTTTTTAAGTGTCTGCTTATTTTTTATTGTTGTTCTTGGTTAGATTGCACCATTCACTGACCTGCATAAATACCACTGGACAGGCTGTTCCATATGTGTGACGGTAATTTTTTGTGCCTATTTGAAGCACCATTCGCAAGCGTCCAGAGAACTAACTTTGACGTACAATTCAAATGGCTACAAGAGAAGCGTACAGTTCCCTGAAGTATTTTATCATTTTTAATTAATTTCGTACGTTTTCCGTATCATTCATACTTCAGGAATCAACGTAATAAAGTACACATTTTTTTTGTTGTAAATAGTTTCCCACCATTTATTGGTGTTTGTTTAGCTGAGGTCGTAATCACTAGTTTTAGTACCGCAGACTCTTGCTAAAATGGCGAATATCAAACAGGCACAAAAGCACTTTGACAACCGCCAGTCCAGTGGTAAATAATAGAGGTCAGTGGTATCGTTTGATATTTTATGTAATATGGCATATTTAGATATCTAATTGCTTTTCAATCCTCTGTCATGGCATGATATGGCTTATGGCATAGGTTTTAAAGTCAAAGTCAAAAAATCTTTATTAACTGTAAAACTTTATAAGTTATTTAGTGCAAGTCAGTACGAAGTACAAAAGTTACAATAGCATTCAAATGAGTATAACAAAATTTAGAACATTAATTTCAACTATCTTTATCATTCAAATAATCTTTCACATTATAATAAGGCCTTAGATGTTAATTTATTTTTTACAATACATTTAAATTTTTTAATAGGTAATATTTTAATTTAATTTGGGAGTTTATTATAAAATATAACGCAATCCACTTTAATATATTTAGCAATTTTACGGAGCCTAGTAGATGGAATTGCGAGTTTATGTTTATTTCGAGTATTGACACTGTGTACATCACAAGTCTTTTTAAATTGGCTAATATGTTTATGAGCGTATAGGAGGTTCTCGAATATGTACTGGCAGTGTACTAAAAAAATTATTGAATTAGGCGTTACTTTGCGGAAATCCGTAATTATACAAATGATTTAGGCCCTCTATAGTGTTAATTCCGCCAATATTTGTTTTTAAAATCAATTCGACACGTGTTTCGTAAAAACTTAATGTAATAATAAAAAACAAATCATTATTCAATCCTCAGTATAGTTTGAAAAATAGTCTAGATTTAATAAATAAAGTAAAAAAAATACCAACCTTCCACCAAATGCCAAATTATTGTCTCTCGATGTAGATAGTTTATTTACCAATGTTCCATATGAACAAAGTTTATATATCCTTGATGACCTCTTTGGAAAACAGAGGATACATCCCGGTGAAAAGGATCACATCATCAATCTTACTAGGTTATGCATGAAACAAAATTATTTTAAATTCAAAAATCAATTCTATTGCCAAAAGGAAGGATTAGCAATGGGATCACCATTAAGTCCAATTATGGCTGAAATTTTTATGGATAATTTTGAGTGTAATTACGTGGTGAGAGACCCACATATACTGTTTTATTACCGATACGTTGACGACATAATAATTTGCTGGACAGGCACCGAACGTCAAATCGATCTATTCATTAATAAAATTAATAAGATCCACCCAAAAATAAAGTTTAAATTGGAATTCGAATCAAACCAAACTCTAAATTTTTTGGATCTAACATTAACAAGAGTAAATAATAAATTAGAATTCCAAATCTATAGAAAGCCGTCATATACAGATATTGCTATTCCCGCGTCATCTTGCCACCCCGTACAACATAAACTAGCGGCCTTCCGCTGCTATGTTCACAGATTAATGTCAGTCCCACTGTCCCGTGACAGCTTCGCGAAAGAACTTAATTTAATATACCAAATCGCGGTTTCCAACGGCTATACAAAACAGTTAGTGAACAAATTAATTAAAAATAAACAAAAACATCTAATTAATTCAGAACTTTATCCCGTCCCACCACAATCAAATACCAAATATGTGGGTAGTTTGACATATATTGGTCCAATATCGGATAAAATAGCTAAAATATTTAGGAAAAACAATATTTATGTGTCCTTCCGAACGAATCACAATGTCAGTCGAATATGTAATGGCAAAGATCGATTAAATAATTCCGAAAAAACCGGCGTTTATAAACTAAGTTGTGACACTTGTAACTTAGATTAAAAAATTAGATTAAAGGAACATATTGCCGCATTTAGGAATAATCATCCCAAAAAATCACACTTCGCGAAACATTTAATTGATACAGGTCACTCACTCGGAAACAATAATAATTTTTATATTTTACATATATGTGAAAAGGATTCCGCTTAAATGTGTTAGAGCAATTAGAAATAATAAAACACAAAAATAACATGTTTACATTGTTGAATGAACAAACAAATTTAGTCCCATCACCTTTGTTACGTGTCTCTTCCGGGGGTAATACGTCACAACAGCCGACCAATCACAGCGCGTCATTTAATGGGAAGAGGGTATAAAAGAGCGGCTTCCGGCTCATTTGATTCAGTCTCGTGCCAGATTTTGGCGAGACAACACGTCCTGAGGATGCCTCGTGTAGAGGCGAAACACGTGTCGAATTGATTTTAAAAACAAATATTGGCGGAATTAACACTAAAGAGGGCCTAAATCATTTGTATGGCAGTGTACTGTCATAATATTTATTTCACTAAACTTTTCTCTCGATGAATCCCTTGAACGCATTTTATAGACTGCTCGAATTGCTCTTTTCTGCAGCACAAATATGTTGACCATATCTGCAGCCCTACCCCACAATATAATTCCGTAAGACATGACACTATGAAAGTAGCTGAAATATACAAGTCTAGCTGTTCCAACATCTGTCAGCTGCGTAATTTTTTTTATCGCAAATACTGTGCAATAAATATTTAAAAAAACTAATAAAGAACATCATCATCATCAGCCGAAAGACGTCTACTGATGGACAAAGGCCTCCCCAAAGATCTCCACGATGATCGGTCCTGCAATGCCTTCATCCAACGTATACTGGCGATCTTGACCAGATCGTCGGTCCATCTTGTGGGGGGCAATCAACACACGTCTTCCAGTACGTGGTCGCCATTCGAGGACCTTACTGCCCAAACGGCCATCTGTCCGCTGAGCTATGGGGCAGGGCCCACTGCCACTTCAGTTCTGCATTCATTTGGACTATGACGGTTACTTTGGTTCTCCTACGGATCTCCTGATTTCTGATTTGATCTCGCAGGGAAACTCTAAGCATAGCTCATTGTCCTCTGAGCGACAATGAGCTTTCTCATAGTCGCTCAGAGTTAGTTAGCGACCACATCTGCGTACCGTAACTCATCACTGGTAAAGATAGGAAACAAAGAACCAATTTTACAAAAAATAAATGAAAGAGTTCTTCTTATTCATTTATTATTAAATAAATAAATGAATAAAATCTTCCCTTTCCTGGCGTGCGTCCGTGCAGAATCAGAAGAACTGTGAACAGCTGGATCACTTGGTGTTGCGTAGAGACGTCTTTTTAATGTGCGTCTTCTATCGCATTTATCACGGGGAGTGTTCTGAAGAGCTGTTTAACCTGATTCCTGCTGCCGAATTCCACCTTCACACGACACGCCACAAGTTAGGATATCATCCCCACCATCTTGATGTGTGGCGGTATTCCACAGTGCGGGAGGGACTCCTTTTCAAGGAGCTTTCTTCCACGTACTACAAAGCTGTGGAATGAGCTTCCTTGTGCAGTGTTTCCGGGACGATACGACATAACTTCAAAAAAAGCGCGTACACCTTCCTTAAAGGCCGGAAACGCTGCTGTGATTCCTCTGGTGTTGCAAGAGAATGTTGGCGGCGGTGATTACTTAACAGCAG
Organism: Leptidea sinapis; assembly: GCF_905404315.1. NCBI lineage: Eukaryota > Metazoa > Arthropoda > Insecta > Lepidoptera > Pieridae > Leptidea > Leptidea sinapis. Next base: position 5,465,948 of record NC_066299.1, read on the forward strand.
ATGACCCGTACGCTCGTTTGTCCTCCTATTCCATAACAAAAAAGAATGGGATGTCGCCATGCCAACTTAATGGCTGACAGGCTTGCCCTGCATGGTTCAGTATGACAACTCTCTCTGTTATCCCTACTTAAACATTTTATTGGGATAAAACCTTTAGTTGCGAATGCAACGGGCTACTACTAGTATTATATAGCAGCTGTGTGGCAGTGTGTATCAAAAGGGATGCTACTCAGGTTATCTGTGACAATTGGTCACAGCACTGATTTTCAGTAGCTCCCGTTTGACGCTCGACTTGGCGATCAGTAATAAATTATTAGGTCATTAAAAAATTTATTCAAACGTTATATCTTAAATATAAATATATTAATAGTAGTAAAAAATAACTAAAAAAAAACGCTTATTGTAGAAAACCGATCGAAAAAATAGAAAATTTTCTTCACTCAAAGTGAATAGGTATGTAAACTTTTTTGTTATTGATGACTGGCTGGTTGTAAAAAAAAATTCCATGATGTTTTGTTTTTTTCATAAAATTAAATGAAAGGAAATTTGTTTGAATTTAAGTGTGTTTTTATTGCTACGTTAAGTCTTGATTTTATAATTTTACCAACCATTTAAATACAGTTAGCGACAAAATTGAATTGTTGGACATTCCTATTTACGTCATGGAGCGACGTCATTTGACGGCAAATGAAATGCAAAGAGCTGTAGGGAAGTAGTTGTAACCGGGAAGTGATCAATCTCAGATATCTCGGCATTTTGGCATACATAGAAGTGTTATTTGTCGTCTTTGGCAGCGCTACAATAATACAAGGGAACCCGCTGTACACTGAACTGAAGTTAACCGCTCGAGAGATAAGTTTGAGGCTACAAAATTCAAGTGGTGTTGATGTAAGTCCCCAAACTGTGCGAAATCGACTGCATGAGTACGCCCTACGAGCTAGACGCCCAATTAGGTGCCCACCGATACGTCACGGGAAACGCGCTCGTCGAAATGAATGGTGTAGACCCAGGAACAATGGGATAAAATTATGTTTTCCGATGAGTCGCGATTCGGGTTTAGGCCTGATACAAGAAGGGTGCGAGTGTACCGTCGGCCCGGAAATACTGAAAGGCTCACGTGCATTCAGAAAGTTCATCCATACAGCGGCTCAACAATAATGGTATGGGCGGGTATTATGAAGAACAGGCGAACTGAGCTCGTTTTTGTTAATGGAAACATGAACGCTGACAATTACGTTTAGGATATTCTCAGACGTTATGTCCATCCATTTCCACAAACCTTTCCCGATTTTACGTTAATGCATGACAATGCGCGTTCACATACAGCTCGGCGAACCAGTCAATACTTGGCAACGGAGAACGTCCGGGTATTGCCCTGGTCTGCACAAGCCAGACCTCAACCCCATCGAGCACGCATGGGACATGCTCCAGAGACGTGTTTTGAAGGACTTGGACGGAGTGACAACAACCCAACAGCTGAAGGATTTGCTACATTTCTATTGGGAGCGAATACCGCAAGATGACATAAACAGTCACATAAATTAAATGAATAATCGTTGCCAAGTTCTGAATAGCAGAGGAGGCCATACTTTGTATTAAATTATCCTATTCTTTCACAATAATTTCATTTTCTTTTGAAATTTCATTTTGTTAAAAAAATGTTTAGTTGCTTATGTACCTTAGTTTCTGCAGTATATTCTAATATTGTTAATTTCTGTTATTAAAAGAACTTATAAAGCGACAACAGCTGTTATTTTTACATCATAGGACCCTAAAAATATTATTTTAAAAATAAAATACAACGTTATAATGTGAAAAACCATCCTAAAATTTAAATTAGTACATGTTGCTTAGACTTTTTTGATGTGTGTTATTATTTTAGGTATTTTACAAATTGAAAAATGTAATAATTTTATGAAATAAATGTATTGTCATCGGTTCGATAAATCTATGTAGTTTGAACGAAATCTGGCCGTTTAAAGTGGATCATAATCTTGCCCAAATTAGTCGGTTACAAACAAACATACATATAGGTAAAGCTAATAAAAAAGCGTGTAAAAATGTATTAATGTGTAATATATGTAATAATGTTTCGATGATTCATCTAACGACATCTAATGGTGATTAACTTAGTTTATATTTATTAGATTAAGTAACAGTTAAAATTAATTTAACCGAACACCAGCTGCATAGAATTCACAAGTGTAATAAAATCTTCACCCCGGATAGCGTTTGCTTCAAGTAAATTTAATTTAGATACCAACTTAACTCCCGAGGCTAGACGTGTCTTGACTACTATATTATTCCCACGTGTATTAAATAATGTATTTATTGTTTTCTTTATTTTCAAAAACGTGCTTTAATGTATATCCAGCTCTGTCTTTGATAATAATATATTATTAATGATGGTTATTAACGCTACCAAATATCACAAAACAAATTATGACAGTATTATCAAATTGTTTTTTGAGGATTTTGCAAATTTAAAAGAATGTTGACAGGAATATAAGGCGTCGTTGGCGCCGTTGGTTGAACCGTTGATTCTCACCATGGAGCTACCGTTTCGATCTTCTCCCGTCACATCCAATTTTCAAATACATAATATAAACATTCATGACTCGGAAACAAACATCAAAACAACAAAAAAGGTTTCGGCTGCAAAAGTGGTTGCGAAGCTGCAGTCCACGCTGCGCGAACTTTTTTGGAGAGGAACTCTGGTGATGTCTTTTTAAAATTAGATGTGAAAAATGCTTTCAACTCTGTTGATAGGGGAGCTCTGCTGAGAGAAGTTAAAAATTCAATTCCTTCAATCTATCATTATATTTGGCAATGTTATAGTAAACCATCCAAATTATTATTCAAAAATCATAATATTTGGTCTTCTGTTGGCTGTCAGCAAGGCGACCCTCTTGGTCCAGCAATATTTAGCCTTGCCATTCATTCCGCCATAACAAAACTAAAATCAAAATTTAATGTTTGGTACTTGGATGATGGTACTTTGGGTGGTGAAGTGGACTCTGTTTTAGATGATTTGAAAGTTGTAATAGAAAGTTTTAGCTCAATCGGCCTTGAGTTAAATTTTTCGAAATGCGAGCTTTTTATCGGCGAATATTTCCAAATTTCAGACCGGGTTGATATTACCAATAAATTTAACGTTCTGGCCCCCAATATTAAAGTTTTGGATAAGAATTCACTTAACCTTCTTGGAGCTCCATTATTTTCTGTTTCAATTCCAACGATCTTAAACGATCACATTAAAAAATTTAATAATGTTTCGGACAGATTATTGAAAATTAATTCTCATATGGCCTTAACTATTATTCGGTCTTGTTTATTTGTTCCAAAATTTACGTACCTCTTAAGGTCTAGCCCGTTATGGAAATTTCCAAATTTGCTTGATGTGATTGATATTTCACTTAAAAATATTTTAGAAACCATTTTGAATTGCGCGTTTACAGATCGTGCATGGTCTCAAGCCTCTTTACCGATACGGTTTGGTGGTTTGGGTACTCGCAAAGTTTCGGGCGTTGCCTTACCAGCATTTCTATCTTCAGTTCATAGTGCGCAGCCTTTGGTTACTAGAATTGTAAATCATGTACCAGGTAACTCAGAGATTGTGTATTTGAACGAAGCTAACAATGCTTGGCTAAATATTGCAAACATTCAAAATTTTCCAGACGATTTAACGTGTCAAAAAGCATGGGACGCACTTCTTTGTAAGTCAGCCTTTGATGATCTTTTGATCTCATCTACTGACATAACAGAGCGTGCTCGTCTTTTGGCCGTGACAGAAAATGAGTCGGGATTTTGGTTACAAGCCTTGCCTTCTGCGCCGATTGGAACGCTACTTGACAATATGACATTGTCAATATGCGTATCACTCCGGCTAGGTATAAAACTGAATGAACCACATCAATGTAGATGTGGCGTTCAGGTAGATGCTCTTGGACGCCACGGGTCATCCTGCCTAAAATCGGCAGGCCGTATCAGTCGTCACGCCAGCATTAATGAAGTCATCCGCAGGGCATTTGCCGCTCTTAATATACCAGCTGTTTTAGAGCCAAATGGTATTACCCGCCGCGATGGCAAGCGTCCTGATGGAATGACGCTGGTGGCTTGGGCACGGGGAAGGGCGCTGGTGTGGGACGCTACTTGCGTCGACACTCTGGCTCCTTCTCATGTCCAAGTTACGTCAGTTGGTGCTGGGGCTGCTGCTTCGACTGCCGAAGACAGCAAGCGTCGCAAATATGTTGGTCTCAGTGAGTCATACATCTTTGTGCCGTTTGGTGTCGAGACACTTGGCCCGTGGGGCCCAGAGGCGCGGAGAATGTTCAAAATACTATCTTCGCGCCTCAATAAGGCTACTGGAAACCCAAGTGCTGGCAGCTATTTCGGTCAACGGATCAGCCTTGCTATCCAACGGGGTAATGCTGCCAGTATTCTTGGTACGCTTCCACGTAATGATAGTTTTAATTTTATGTAGTCGTAGTATTGTAAATATAGTTATAAGATTTGTTTTGATTAAATAATATACAAAAAATATATTTGAAATTTCCATGAAATATTTCGCATTTACAGAGTACCATCGCTATATTATGTTTCAACAGTCGGAGTACAAGCTACAGACAAAGGTAAAAATATAACTCTTATAATATTATAAAATAAAAACGAAAATAGCCGTGCCCGTGACATTCTTTTTAGAAATTCTTTGTTCGTGTAATATAAGAACGAAGCTGAAGAACATCAAGTTCCTTTGTTTTACAGTTGAAAACGTGTTCTATTGTGTTTTATTTACAATCGGCTTTATACAATTCTGTTATTTACAAGCTCAAATTAAGAAGAAGATACCTGAATCAAATTTTAATGTTATTGATATGTACCGAAACACTATAATGCCTTGTGGCTTCTATTTTATATATTACTAGCTAACCCGACAGACGTACTTTACATAATAAATTAAATACTATTTTTAATATATTTGTCAATAATTTTTCATAACATTAAGATTTATTTCGTAACGCTCCTTGTTGTTATAATAAAATTGTTTCACAGCAGCCCTGTGAAAACGTGCGTCAATAAATTCTCTCACAGAAAATATGTCCATACAAAACAAATATTGGAAATAAAAATAATTATGGGTCCCAAATCGAAATAAAAAGTATCCTATCTCTCAAGTAGGACCTAACTGCACTCCATGGAGTAATCCCCATTAAAATCCGTTCCTTAGTTTAGGAGTCCATCGCGAACAAACAACGTGTCTCGTAATTTATATATATTAAGATAATATGTATTATTTAGTGCCAATTGTTTAATCAAATCTTATCTAAATTCATTGAATCCAAAGCCAGTATCATGTTGTAGCAAATTTTATTATATTATATTTTATTTTGAGTGATTTTGAAGTTGTAGATTTTAAAATAAACTTTTAGCTAAATTAAAAATTAAATAGTCGGACTTTAAATAATAACGGGTCTATACGGATTAATTAAGGCCAAGGCCATCTAATTAATTGCTAACATTAATTAAACAATTTTAATAGCATTTCAAACCTTTAAATGTGCCTGAATTTTTAAGGAATATTAAAAGGGATATTTTAAAACTAAAAGCTGCTGAAAGTTTCCCAGCAGACTTAACTGGAGGACTGATTTTTAAATTTTAAATTAGAATAATAATATCTCTTAGTACTTCTGAAAATGGATTCAGACGTTCATGCATTTTATAATCTTTCCACTGCGTTAGCTTTATTAGTTCATTTCGCTGTTTCTGCTCTTACTGAGCGCCATTTGTTTCTGAAGAGGTGGTATTAACTTATAGGAATTTTCAAGAAATTTATTAAATAAATAAAAAAGATACTACTCTTATGAGGTTGTGCCTTATTGTTATGCATTTTAAAAATGTCTTTGCAATTATTTTGTTCCTAACCAAAGTATTAACTTTAGAAATCACAGTATATATTAAACTATCTCTGTCCTCGCTTTATTAAGCTCCATTGTGAAACAATAACGGCCTTTCAAATAAATTAAATCAAATCAAATCAAAATCACTTTATTCATGTAGGTCAAGGAAATGACACCTATGAATGTCAAGAAAAAAATTTTTTCTTATTGAATCTACCACTAGATCAATAATGAGAAGAAGTAGCAAGAAACTTATTGCCACTCTTTTGAATCAAGATAATATACATTTTCATTGTTTTACAAATCATTTCAGTTACAATATAATATGTAAAGTGATGCAACAAACATACTCAAACGTCAATAGTCAATTTGGTATAAAGTTATACCTAAGAATATGCAAAATGTTTACAAATAGACATTATTGTTATGATTGGTTTATTCGGACGTTATAATGTTTCCCGCGCAAGTCAGAAAACTTCAGAATTATCATGACGATGTCATCAACAGTATAGTCAACATTTTGCATATTCTTGGTTTGTTCTCAGGAATAACTTTATACTAAGCTTATTTTGTAAGGCCGACAATTGCTCTTAATCGATTCAATTACTTGTCATATTATTCGTTAAATATATTAAACAGTATAAGGTAATCTATTTACTTTGCTCGCCAACTCAAAATATTGAGGTTATATATATATATATAACTCAAAATATGTTAACGCCATTTCTTTGCCAATGCCAATTTCTGCAGCGGCAAATATACGTAAAATGTTTGTTAGGATAAATGATGTCAGAAGTTTTAGGGAGAAATGAAAAAAAAAAACATAATTCATTTATAAGTTCATTAATCATTATAAATAGATTTTATCTATCAAAACAATGACAGCTTAATGCCCCAATAAAATGATAACAAATAATTTGGTAACTTTTCTAACACAATGGAAGTCTACAAATCAATTTTTCAATTGTTTTGCTTCTTGACAGGAAGGTAAATTGGATATTACTAGGTAACACTGGAAATGCTTAGAAAATGAAAAACGGCTTAATGTAGAAAGTTGCCAATACTTTTATTGTTTTTCGAAGTAATCTCCGTTCCTCTCTACACATCGTCCCATTCGATGGAACCACTGAGAAAAGCAATGGGCCCATTCTTCCTTAGGGGTCTCTTCTATGGCATTTTCGTACGCTTTCTCCGCACTTTTCTTCAGGGCTTGTAAAGCGAATACCTCGAATTTTATCTTTAGTTCTTGGGAATAAATAAAAGTCGCAGGGTGCCAGGTCTGGCAGGACTGTATGGCGGATGACTGATTATCTCGACACCTGCCATAGTCAAATATTCAACAGTCCGTTTTACGGAGTGCGATGAAGCATTGTCGTGGTGAAGGAGGAACCTGCTTCGAGGGCGCTGCTGTCAAATTTTTTCCAAGACAACAGGCAAACAGCGATTGACATACCAGTCCAATAACAGTAACAGTCCTTCCATCTTCTAGCACAACTGTCAAGAAATGACCTTTCCGACCAAAGAATGAGGCAATCATCTTTTTTCCTTGACTTCTTCCTTTCTTTACCTTAGTTGGCCGATCCTAATATATAGCTTTCATCACCTGTGACAATATTAAATACAGCATTTAAGTCACCGCCATTGAACTTATCTAACATTTGGCGATACCAGTCCATGTGAAGGTGTTTCTGGTCGTCGGTTAAAGTATGGGGAATCCATCTGGTACAAAGCTTCCTGACGCCTAAATGTTCGTTTAATGTTTTTTGACTTATACCAACTTGACTCATACCAATGCCTAGACTTGCCCGTATCAGATAGGTCACTCTCTTCTCTTATCTTCCTCTATCATGCGTCGCACAGCAGTGATGTTATCTTCAGTAGTCGCTGTTAAAGGACGTCCCTCACGCGGATCATCATTGAGATTGCTACGTCCACGCTTAAACTCGTTAAACCAATTGTAAATATTGGCACGAGATGGGGCTTCATTAAGAAATGTTAATCGCAGCCTATCATAGCTATGTTGTTGAGTAAGCCCATAACGAAAGTCCTAACAAATCATTAGTGTATATGATAGCAAATCATAAAGTTTTCTTTTGTAATCTCAGTGAGCACTGACTGATTATTTGTGACCAGCCGAACTGTTCAACATCGAATTGCTTGCCTGTATTTCATGTATTAATTTGAGTGTTTTAAAAACATTTGTGTTATGGTGTTATTAATAAATACTTTACATGTCATAGTTGAAGCGAGTACGGAGATGATTCGGTATTCGTCTTAGCTCGGGTGTAATTGGCGTGTGGTGCTAGTGCGGATGAGACCGAGTGTGGGGCGAGCGCCGACGTCCACAAGTCCTCAACACGACTGTTGTCTTATTTGTCCGTTAGTGTATGTATTACTTTGGTGTTTGTTAATTGGGCATATTTTCACTGAATTCTATAAGTCCCTGCGTACGTCTAGCCGTAACCAATATCTTTAATCTCTAACATAGCAACAGCAACACGAATTCGATAAATTTGAGGTATTAAGCAATGCTGTGGTACAACATAAGGTAACTTCTTAATTTAATCTCCAACTTAAGATAATTTATACGTCTAGATAGAACTTCTTGCTGCTAGACAACCGATAAAAACAGGCTAGGTTTATAACTTTAGTATGCGTGTCCAACTACGTCTTACAATAACGATTATTGTGTCGCTTTGTGTTAGTGCTTTTTTGAAGTTTCCACAGCTGACAGAGTCTCCAACCTTAAATGGACGTAATTCCAGAAAAAAGTTCCAAACCACAATCATGTCGAAAATGAGTTAAGAACACAAAACTGGTCACGTGATTCATATTAATGGACTGACAAAAAAAAAGTTTTAACAAAAAAACAACCGACTTCAAAACCACTATTCCAAAACAATAGATATGATATGCACTAAAAAGTAATTGCGTATTTTTATACAATCTAATTCTAGTTACGATTATTGTAATTGCCACCATTGGGACCACACGGGAAGCCCCAGCTTTCAAATAAAAATAAATAATAGTTAAAAAAAACTAAAAAGCAAACTTTATATAAAATTCAACTAAAAAATAAAACATAAATTTAAATTGAAAATAGTATAAAAAAAATATATTTTATTCTAAAAAAAAGCGTGGGGTGTAGAAGAATTATTATTTTAATAATATTTTAAAAAGCACCCCACGCATTTTTACAATAAAATATTTTTTTTTTACACTATTTTCAATTTAAATTTATTTTCTATTTTTTAGTTGAATTTTATATAAAGCGTGCTTTTTAGTTTTCTTTAACTATTATTTATTTTTCATTATTTAGTTAAAATTTCTATAAAAGCGTATTCTTAAAACTATTAAGTACTTTAACATCAATTCCTGCCTTATCGACTATAGATGAAAATTATATAAATTAACAAAAATCATATTTTGCAAATTGAAAAATTTAATAATTTTATCAAAATTAGTGTAATGTTATCGGTCCTCGATAAATCTACAAAGTTTGAACCAAATCTAGCCGTTTAAAGTGGGTCAAAATCGCGCCCAATGAAGTCGGTTACAAACATACAAACATACAGGTGAAGCAAATATAAAGCGTATAAAAAAGAATTATCAAAGTCGGTTCACCCAGTCAAAAGTTTTGAGTTAACAAACATAAAAAAAATACCCACGAATTGAGAACCTCCTCCTTTTTTGAAGTCGGTTAAAAAATAACAGGCCTACTGTCACTCTTTAAATGACATCATGACTTAGTAGCCCAACCCACATGTATGGAACACACAAATATTTATTTAACTTTAAACACGAATACCTTAAAATGTGATGTTTGTGACTTGGAACGTCTTTCAGGAACTTTCTATGTCCAAATATCCTTCAACTCTCCGTTATTCAATTACACTCAACGTCTATACAATATACGTCTTACTCGTAAACAGCATTAAAAGATGCTGCAGCTGCAGTGTGCACCATTCATTGAGATTGAAAAATACATTTGCTTTTTAACGTTTTATTTGCATGTCTAACGATCTCTTTGGCGGTGAGTGCACTGCGCTTTTCCTTAAATTTTAATTTCCCTTTACATTGAAGTTGTAACATTTCTCTTTTTTGTTTCAACTGTTTTAAAGTTAAAGCTGTAGATTGTTTTTTAAATGAATATTTGTTGTATGTTCTACAAACTACTTTATTTTATTTGTTTGTAGAACAAAAAGAAGACAGTGGAAGAAAGTTCCTTGAAAACCGCACTTTGGAGGAAAGTGACACATCCAGATGGTCGGGATGGTATCCTTATTTGTGGCGTGTCGTGCGAAGATAGATTTCGGCGGCAAGAATCAGGTGAAACTGCTCATCAGAACACTCCCCTTGATAAAAAAATATTTGAAAAAGGTTTGTTTTAACTTTTCTGTTTGTACATTGTTTTAAAACAATGCTATAAAATTGGTAGGTACACGTAAAATCATTTATACGTCTAGGTAGACTGTGACAGCTGTGGAAAATCGAAAAAAAATTGAGGTTGACTCTATATTTTGAGCAATACACGCACACTAACACAAAGTGACATACAAATCGCGAGTGTAAGACGTAGCTTATCACGCACACTAAACTAATAAACCTGGCCTGTTTACATCGGCTGTCTAGCAGCAAGAGGCTCTACTATCTCAACGTATAAAATATCTAAGAGGTCCACCAAAACTTCTCCAGTCGTCAGTCATAAAGGCATTCAAAAGAATCATTATTTCGGCCATATGATTTCAGAGTTACAAATGTTATTTTGTTAAAGCGAGGATTTGCCGAAACCTCTAATATGATTCTTGAAGATCAAGATTCATTGAAAAAAAAAAACTTGTAACAGAAATCATGACATTCCAGGCATATAACTTATATATTGACCCAAATAAACAGTAGGCAAAAACTACAGATGCGATAGCCTCTCTCTTAATAGTCAAATCGATATTAATTCGACTATCAAACTTAGATGCCACAAGGCCACTGTTTCATTGCTGCAATTCCCGACAGACATACGAATATGAGCTGGCGTTGCGTAGAGATTTACCATGGGAAGTGTTCTGAAAAGAGTGTTCTGAAATTCCATCTTCGCACGACATGCCACAAATTAAGATATCATCCCTACCATCTGGATGTGTGGCGTTCCTCCACAGTGCGGTTTTCAAGGAACTTTCTTCCATATTCTTCTTACTGGTGTTGCAAGAGAATGTTCATCTTTTTTAACATCAGGTGACCCGTACGCTCGTTTGTACACTCTTCCATAAAAATATAATATATTTAAGATAAGCTGCGGTGCCTGCGGACCTCTCGCACGCGCGACCGCAGATGCCACTTGCTGAGCTGTTTTGGCGCCAAACCCGGCACCGGCCACTTGAAACGTGATACCCCCTTGTGTTTATAATACTCTAAGTATCATTATGCGGTTAATTTAACGGGTTATATTTTATTTATTGTAAGCAAAAAACGTGATTTATGATAGATTCGTGCTGTGAATGATGCCGCTCTTTCAGAGTTTTCCGAGAAATTGACTATTTTGCTAAACGCTTCAAAATTAAATTATTGCAACTGAATTATCTGTATTATTTTTACTATAGTGGACACGTTATAATATGATCATATGATTTCTTTAAATAATTATATTTTCTTAAAATAAGTTCAAAAATACACCCATTAAAAATGTATTTTCCGAAATAGTAGTTATTACTAGTATAAGCTAGAGGATATAAGAAGCTTCAGTATAATATAAAAATGATATATTGATGATTTATCAGAAACTTATTAAATAGACTGAGTTTTGCAGCTTTTGCCGTTGAAAAGATCAGATAGTTGTGAATACAGCTCGTTTGGTCTATTTTGCGTACTTCCATAGAATAATTATGTCATACGGTTTGTTATTGCGGGGAATGCTGCGGATGTTCTTAGTAATATTTTGCTCCAAAATCGGGCTTTTGGAGCAATTTATAATATGCGACCAAGAGACTCTCTTCGGGAATCTTCACATTCAAGTTGTTAAACATCCTAACACTTCACAACACATATCATATATGAATTTATTGTGTGTTAGAAAAAATATTTCTGAATTCAATAAAAATTGTAATTTGAATTCATTCAATTCAAAAAGAAAGAATAAAATGTATAAGCCGTTTATTAAGTTAGCTGGAGATAAGGGAGAGACCTTACCAAGAAGGAGTCTTGGTAAGGTCTTGGTATTTAGTTTTACAATATAATACCAGAGACAGTTTACTAGGGCTCACTGAGCACACATTCAAGAAATATATTAAACCTACTTTGACAAGAAAGGGCTAATATTGTATAGTAGATAGATTATATAGAGGATAATGATGCATGGTTCTTATCTGCTACTGCTCAGGTCAAATTGTATAATATAATAATAAGAAGGTTAAGTTGCTATATGGTTGAAAATATGGGCTGGAAGTTTCTGTTCAGTTTTTCTTCCCACCCCAAAGCCATTTTACGAACTGATCTAGCTTCATGACGTTTACCAAGTGTTGTTGTAACGTGTTATGTTATTGTCACTCCATATGGTATGTAAAAATATTTCTTTTTTTATTTCTATTATAATTATAAATCGGCAGGCCGTATCAGTCGTCATGCCGGCGTTAAGGAAGTCATCCGCAGGGCATTTGACGCACTTAATATACCGCCTGTTTTAGAGCCAAATGGAAATACCCGCCGCGATGGCAAGCGTCCTGATGGAACGACCCTGGTGGCTTGGGCACCGGGAAGGGCGCTGGTGTGGGACGCGTCTTGCATCGACATTCTGGCTCCTTCTCATGTCCAAGTTATGTCAGTTGGTGGTGGGGCTGCTGCTTCAACTGCCGAAGACAACAAACGTCGCAAATATGTCAGTCTTAGAGAGTCTTACATCTTTGTGCCGTTTGGTGTCAAGACACTTGGCCAGTTGGTTCCAGAGGCACGGGGAAATTGCAAAGTACTATCTTCGCGCCTCAATACGGCTATTATTGGGAACGCAAGCGCTGGCAGCTGTTTCGGTTAACGGATCAGCTTAGCTATCCAACGCGGAAATAGTATTTTAAATAAACTTATAAGATTTAAGTATTTTGTTTGAATAAATTGTATTATAAATTTATAACATTGATAATCATTTAAATAAAATTTCAGCGGTACACAAAGGTCTTATTCCATGGTTACAATTGTGTTTGAAGTTCTGTAGTGATGTTTATGTAGCACCAGTGAGTAATCAAACCAGTTATCAAATACGTTAGTTATTCAAAATTAGCGAGGCTGTCTTTGGGGAGATTCGTTTGAAACCCTGTTATCGTAATTTTCACAGAGCTTAGCAAACTAACTCGGCTAACTCCACGTTAGGGTGGAATAGTGTTACCAGAATAATATAGGCCTAGCAAATAAACTTGGTAGCCTACGAGTAGATAATTTATACGTCTAGATAGAGCTTCTTGCTGCTAGACAATCGAATAAAACAGACCAGGTTTATTACTTTAGTGTGCGTGACAAGCTACGTCTAGCGATTTGTATGTCACTTTGTGTTAGTGTTCGTGCATTGCTCAAAGTAGAGACTAACTGTTAACCTAATTTTTTTAGGCGTTTTCACTTTTTCTGTCACAGTCTATCTAGATGAATAAATGATGTAAGCTTTTTATAAATTTAGTCTATTTTGCATATTCTTGGTTTATTTAGTTTAATATAATTCAAATTTCTTCATTCGAAATAGGATTCTCAGTCCTGAGAAGAACGGGCGCAATAAACTCAGCGGACCCCTTTTTTAATTATGTTTCGTTACCATAAAATTTTGTCATCGAATAGCCTGAGGTGGTCACTCCGTTCCAAGATGTGTGATATAATTATGAAAGTCATTTATACAATTTGTTATGTTTTTAAAGTGATAACCCTCACTTCTGGGATTAATACACAAATAAAATTTGAAAACTAAATTTTACGAACGATGTGGGACTTGAGCCTACGACCTCTCGCGTTCCTTAGAGTTGAACAAAGCATACAAGATTTTATGTCGATACGTCACTCGAACGGTTAGCTCAGTTGGAAGAGCACTCGCACGGAACGCGAGAGGTCGTGGGTTTTAGTCCCGCATCGTTCATAAAATTTTGTTATCAAAGTCATTTATGTTAGTAACCTTTACTACACCAACGTCTTTTAACAATTCTTTTAAATTTCGTTACACATTTGTTTTGTACATAATAAAAAGTGTAAAATTATGTAATACATAATTTAAAGCATTTCAGTGACACAATATAATACCTCATGCTTATTCATCGTGTTACCGATCAAAACTAGATCTAACTACAATTGACAATATTTAAACGAAATTAAATAAATAACACTTCACAAATCATAAAAAGTTCAACGCCTTTCATAAACATTTCGCCGTGACAGTTCAAGCTAGCTACGGATTTATTAGTAGCAAGTTGACAAGATAAATTGTTTCACAATCCACCGTTTAGGAGGATAAGCTTTTCTCTGTTACCGTCTTGGTGATTATTGAGAATTTTACAGACACAAAATATGATGATAATTATGAACAAAATATTAATTATCAACTTATATGCACGGACTAGTTAAACAAATAAGGACTCCGTCTTAACTTTCATAACAATGTAGCACCAAAACAAGCCGTGTAAATACATAGCCCCACGCACACACTTACACTAATACAAGCCGATCGGCCGCTATTATGAGAATTGTCATCGTCTGTGACAGATCAGTTTGCGTCTCAATAAAATATTTTAAAAATGCCGTCGTGCGTTGTTAAAAAGCGTAAAAACGATACTATATAAGTATTTGTGGCCATATATGATTATTTAAGGGAGAAAAAATTGTGTAACTGGTATCCCCCGTAACCGCACTCACACTAGCATAACGGTGCTTCACTTGCTAATATCACGGCGCGGAGTACTTCTTTTTTTACTCGTCCGTGCTTATAAGTAAACATATCCACTCTCAAGACTTGGCTCAGGTATGATGTACATATGTAAGAATAATTCGAAATATATCGGTCTCATATTATGAAATAGAAAGATTGTTTATTACAATAAATACAAAACATACATCATTAGTGTTGGGGTCTTCTTGTAATCATGAAATGCCAGTAGTAGGAGGCCCCGAAGATATTAATTAGTCTGGCCATAAATACTGTTACAATTAAGAATAAACAAAATATTACATTTGAATTTGGATTTTTTTTTTATGGAATAGGAGGACAAACGAGCGTACGGGTCACCTGGTGTTAAGTGATCACCGCCGCCCACATTCTCTTGCAACACCAGAGGAATCACAAGAGCGTTGCCGGCCTTTAAGGAAGGTGTACGCGCTTTTTTTGAAGGTACCCATGTCGTATTGTCCCGGAAACACCGCACAAGGAAGCTCATTCCATAGCTTTGTAGTACGAGGGAGAAAGCTCCTTGAAAACCGCACTGTGGAGGACCGCCACACATCCAGATGGTGGGGATGAAATCCTAACTTGTGGCGTGTCGTGCGAAGGTGGAATTCGGCGGCAGGAATCAGGTTAAACAGCTCTTTGGAACACTCCCCGTGATAAATGCGGTAGAAGACACATAATGATGCAACGTCTCTACGCAACGCCAAGAGATCCAGCCGTTCACAGAGCACTGAGTCCCCGACAATTCGAGCTGCTCTACGTTGCACGCGGTCAAATGGATCGAGCAGATACTGGGGTGCGCCAGACCAGCGATGACAGCAATACTCCATGTGCCGGACCTGCGCTTTGTAGAGCGCTAGTGCTAATGTGGGCCGGCTTGAAGTATTGCCGTTCTGATTCTGTCATTTTTCTATGATTGTTTATTGAGTTTTCTAATATTGGCGCCAATATATTGTACTATAAGCAGACTCCCCGTTATTGTACCGAGTAAGCCTATAAAAAGAGCGCGTTTGGACTGGCTCCTTTATCCCAGCGGAAACTCCATATGGAGTGCCGCTTGCGCCTTTCTCTCCCCAAGAGAAGGTTGCCTTCGATGTAGGCTTAGAGGGCACCTGCCCAAAGCCCTGCAGTTGGCTTTGGGCAGGTGCCGGTGGTGTTTAGTGGGTAGGCACCTAGGTTTTCACGTGAGTCCCACATAACCAACGCAGACTTAGGCTGCGTTGGTATGCATGAGCATTCACCACCTCCCTCCCGTCGTTATCCCGGAGGGTAGCACTTTCCCTTGTTTGGGCGCAAAAAAAAACTGGCTCGTTTACTTGCTTAGACGTGCTTTGTGAGGACAGTTCAGATTACTCGGTACACGCGAGTCATTTTCATTTTAATATCTTTAAATTGTACTTGTGAATTACTTGTTGATTGAATAATTTATTAAATAACTATTTGTAATACTAATTGCTCCGGTTGATAAAATATACTTTGATTCCATAATATAAGGTTTGATTGATACCGTTGTTTTTTTAAGTTATTTCTATTGTTTCCGCTAAAAGTACAATATTAAAATGCAGTGGGGTGATAAAGAGAACCGAATCGCTGTGTTTGTATTACAGAAAGCACGTATGGAGCCAAATGCAATTTTTAAAACTCTCCATACGCTTGGTATTAGTAAAATGTGTTTGTACCGGGCTATTAATAGGTACAATGAGACCTCCTCTGTTTGTGTCATAAAAAGATCTGGCCGTCCACGTAGTGTTCGTACGAAAAAGGTGGTCAAAGCAGTAAGGAAATGCGTACTAATGCTCAAAGCCATAAGGAAACTTTCCAATTAGTCGACAGAGTTCAACGTGGGCACTATCCGATTTCAGTGATGGTTGGTTGGTGTATTTGCTATGAAGGAGTGACTGAGCCATACTTTTGTGAAAAAGGTATAAAACATCGGCACAAGTATATCAAGATACCATTCTTGAGAAGGTAGTGAAGTCCCTTAAGAACACCATGTTCATTAACCAAGAATGGTCCTTCCAGCAAGACCATATAGCTCGGTCTACGCCAAGACCAAGACTTGGTTGGAATCGAACGTTTCCGACTTTATTAGAGCTAAGGACTGGCCGTCATCTAGTCTCCCGATCTTAATCCGCTGGATTTGCTCTTAACACCATGGTAATTTAGAGTCCCTGAAACAATCCGTAAGATTTTCAGTGTATAATTTTCCCATGGAAAGAGTGCGTGCTTCTATTTATAACAGGCCTCAACGTTTAAAGAACCGTATTGCAGCCAATGGAGACCACTTCGAATAAGACTTTTATTTTTTAAATTGTTTTATATTTATGTATTAAACTTAAACACTGTAAAAGTAATGAATGGTATTTGCAATTGACTTTTTTTTTCTATGTTTTACTTTTACAGCAAGACTATAATAAATAAATAATTATAACTTAACATAAAAATTTTGAAACTAACAATAATAAGATTAATATAAACATTATCATAGTTGATTGGAATGGCGTAGCGTATTAAACTGTGTGAGTGTGTGTGTCGGGTGTGTGTATCAGTGTGTGCGCGTGTGTATATATATGTCTTAATGTACTGCAATATTATATAATGAATTAACTAAGTATTTTCTCTTTTTTTGTACATATGATATCTATTGTTTTGCAAGAGTTTTT
This sequence comes from Leptidea sinapis, assembly GCF_905404315.1. NCBI lineage: Eukaryota > Metazoa > Arthropoda > Insecta > Lepidoptera > Pieridae > Leptidea > Leptidea sinapis. The sequence goes on from NC_066299.1 coordinate 5,483,404, forward strand.
TTATTAGTCCGTTTTTTATTAAATTTAATAACGTCTCGTTCGCCATTTACATTTTTCGGAGTAACACCGACACTAAATCTAATATAATCACTTACAATCTGTAAAGGACGTTCCGGGTTAATAAATTCTATTGCTCCTCGGCCAAAATAGCTAAGACTGGAGCACTTATCGTCTTTGTGTAAAACTCAAACTTTGTGTAAGTTCCTTCATGATTATTCTAATTGAATAGTTGTGTTCACTTAAAATAACATGAGCAAAAACGTTTCCAAACCATTGAATTGAATGATACATTATGCCGTGGACATAAATTGAGCGTTTTATTATATAAGTACTGCCTACTCACGGTTCAATGCGCTTATTAAAATAACACAAAAGTTTTATCGTTTAAATTTTTGTGATTTAGCGTCTGTTGAATGATGGAATACATATTGGACTCTTAAATATTATGAATACTAAAGAAAATATGTTATTTAAATTAATTAATTAAAGTATTAATTTTGTAATGCATATTTAAAAAAGGCCAGGTCAAGAGTACCCTAAACCGGAGAGCATGTATGAAAGGAATAATGAAAGTGGACGAAGCGAAAGAAGTATGTAAGGATCGTAGCAAGTGGAAAGAAGTGGTCTCTGCCTACCCCTACGGAAAGAGGCGTGATTTTATGTATGTATGTATGTATATTTATATGTATGTACGTTGCATTCCGAAACATATAAGCTGGTAATGCCACAGCTTACGAGAAGGAAATGAGGGTCCGCCCTCGGGCTATTTAATTGTATTGCCGTTGAGTTTCTTGCGCCCGTTCTGTGTAGCAAGTGCAAGCCAAATTTAATAGTAGGTACCTACACTCGCCACGCGTGACTTTGAGTGGTATAGCTTAGTCTTTAAAAATACAACCCAAGCGGACAGCCCAGCGTGGCCTGACAACCTTAATAATTACAGTAAGTAAGCTGCTTATAATATTAAGTTTGATTTTGTTTGGGGCTTGGCACCGATGTAAAACCTATCAATAGCACATATAAATAATAGTATTATATTAATATTAAAGGTAAACCTTTGCATAAGAGGTAAATATTAGGTTAATCTATTAAGATTAAACTTTTAGTTATCTGATACTTTTCAGTTTTTCAAGTCGGTTTTTTTAAAAGTAGTTTTTTTCTCTTCTATCGACAATCTCTGCAACTGCCATTTTTTTTTATTTTATTATGATAGCTATCTTAAATTCAACGTCCCAAAAACATTGGCGTAAAAACATACAAGAGCTCAGGCTCCGTTTTGGAAAAGTTAGTGAAAATTTTCAACTCGGAAGTCAAACTTTTTATTCGCTTCCACCGTAGCTTATAGCACTTCTACTTGGAGTTAATTCCTCGTTCCTGCAACACAAAGGTACTAAAATATGGAATATGTTTAAATTGTTTTGAATGTTGTTGTATTTAACATTATGCGGTGGCGGTAGTACCTAATAACTTTTGCATTACAATTGTTTCATGCTTAAAATGAATATTTATTTATTAAAGTAGGCGTTACTTTGCGGAAGTCCATAATTATCCAATTGTTTTTAGTTTTCTTTAGTGTTCATTCCGCCAACATTTGTCTTTAAACTATTCGACACGTGTTTCGCCTCTACCCGAGGCATCCTCAGGGGATGTTGACTCCAGACTCGGGCACAAGACCCTAAACTTGTTTAAAGACGAATATTGGCGGAATTAACCAATGACATTCTATTTAACACTAAAGAAAACTTTTGGATAAAATGAATATATTTTTTTTTATGTCAGTAATGTCGCGTAGCATACTACGACGTACATGACGATAGTTGTCAAACTTCAAGGCATTGATAATTTTGAAAGCTCTGTCAGCAATACTCGTAGCTAAGCGGAAAAGAGTTTACAAAAATTTCTAGTACAATTTAAATTTAACCAGGGAAGTAAATTATTTTGAAATTAGAACAGACCCGGGGGTAAATAAGCCGTACTGAGCGTGGACTCAGTTCAAACTTGAAAGTTCTAGTTCAAACTTGAAAGTGAAAAGGAAAATAATTAAGAGAATAAGATAACGAGTGTTCAAGTGTGATCTGCTCAAGGCACCGCCATCTGAAGAGGAACAGCGGCAGACCGGCGAAGTGCAAGTTCGTGGAACTGAACGCAAATAAAGGCTCGTTCCTTTAAGCTGTGTCTTACTTTCCAATCTCTGACCCACTCTCGTGACAGTATATATTATTTTAATTTGTAAAGACATCAAAGAAATTGTCCACCCAAAATTCTAATAAGTCCACATTAAATGAATAATCCCTTCAATATTATCAAACATCAGTTTCCTGATGTTTTCGACCGGATAATTTTCTGAGTATTTTTAATAACGGATTTATAGTGCGGAATAAAGAAATTTTGTGGAATACTTCCGGTATCTTATAGCCAGTTCATAGAATGTTTTAATAACGGCTTATTTGAATACATTCTTAACAAAATAAAAGTAGATGAACCAAGCTATGTATCTAACCAACGGAATCTTTTTTTGTGATTTTTATGAATTTTTAACATCGAGTTGAAGTGAAACGTTGCTGACTTATCAATGAGCGATGACGATGCAATAATGCTTCTTTTAAATAAAACACTTTTTAAAGAATTAAAACGCGTGTTATTGTAACTGTTTTTACATTAGAGTTTGCGTAAAAGTTAATTTTTTTTAATTATTTTAGTTAACCTGACGTTTCAAGACCTTTCCAGATCTCGTTCTCAGAGGGATTGCAGATGAAAAAAGTATTTTATTTAAATGTGTAACACTCGCGTCAAACAAAGAAAATACTATGTGTGACTAATAATAGGCTTACTTTTATTAAACCCTTAAACCCTTCAAAAAGTTGGATTAATTTGAAACATTTCACAGTTATGACCAATTTAAAAAACAAATTATATATATTGTTTTAACAACATCTGTAGATGGTTGTAAAGCTGCGCGCTGAACCGATTCTATTGTTTGCTCGGCGGACTACTTGTTCGTTTGCAAACAAGGTTTTAATAATGCGTCTTTCTTTGTGAATTTTTCTTTTACTTATTTTGTGTTTTAGAGTACATTTTGTTTTTTTTTTTTTTATTTTGCAATAAATAATTTTGTTATAACTCGCATTGTAGAACGCACTCCACACAAATCCAAGTGGTTTATGGAGGGCTATTATTGTATTGTATTTTCCTATATATTTTTACAATAAATAAATTAAAAAGATATGTAACAATGAATTTAATCTTATTTGAACATATTGTTTATCTTGGTCTCTTAATAGCTTAGTCAATTTTAATTTAACCTGGATACATTTATTTGAAACTTACGTCTAAAAGAGTTCATTGAATTTACTTTATAATATATAACACAGTACCCTAGATTATGGATCGGTTTATGCTGCGCTCCAACTAGATAGCGCACTACCTAAAAACAATAGCTTTTTTATTACGGCAACTATTAGATGCTTGTGTGCGTGGCATCTTGACATTCAATGGCATCTTTCAAATTTTGTTACATACGCTTCTTTTTTTTATGGAATAGGAGGACAAACGAGCGTACGGGTCACCTGGTGTTAAGTGATCACCGCCGCCCACATTCTCTTGCAACACCAGAGGAATCACAAGAGCGTTGACGGCCTCTAAGGAAGGTGTACGCGCTTTTTTTGAAGGTACCCATGTCGTATCGTCCCGGAAACACAGCACAAGGAAGCTCATCCCACAGCTTCCTAGTACGAGGAAGAAAGCTCCGTGAAAACCGCACTGTAGAGGACCGCCACACATCCAGATGGTGGGGATGATATCCTAACTTGTGGCGTGTCGTGCGAAGGTGCAATTCGTGTTATTTACATTGAAATTAATAAAATATAAAATACTTACTGATGGTATGTGATCCCAGTGTCTTTCTTATTTCTTGTAATATTACTTTTACAAAGTTTTACTACGCAACCCGGTATTTTAGTTTCAATTATTATAGTTGAACAGAACATGTGGCACGGCAACGTCACACAATGTTCGAGACTGGCTCGAGAACGCCCACTTGGTTGTAGTATTAGTTGCCGCACTTTGCGACTACGCCTGCGGTATCTAGTTGGAGCGCAGCGGAGACCAATCCTTAATCTAAGCACAGTACATACAAACTATGCGTTATGTGTTGTTATCATAATTAAAATGGCTGTCATAAAGACTTATAACAGCTCATTGTTTGCTCAGTTTGTAAATATGGTTTGCATTTTTTTTTTCTAAAATTAAAAAAAATATATACATTTTAGATATTATAGGAATAGTCATTCGACTGCACTCAGTCCGATGCATATTTCTACCGTGGAGCAGGTTTAAATATTATTGTGTTTCGGTCTGAATGGCACCGTAGTTAGTGAAATTACTGGGCAAATGAGACTTAACATCTTATGTCTCAAGGTGACGAGCGCAATTGAAGTGCCGCTCAGAATTTTTGGGGTTTTTGAAGAATCCTGAACGGCATTGCATTGTAATGGGCAGGGCATATCAATTACCATCAACTGAACTGAACTGAACTTTATTTTCATTAAAAAAATCGAAACAGTGTAGTCCTATTAAATTCCAATATCTACATACCATTACGCTTACTTATTATTTAAACTCTTTATTATTTACTTATTATGTACCAGTACATATTATTTTCATTTCTTGTTTTTAAATCATAGTTAAAGTTTTATAGTTAGAAAAAAACAAGCCGTGATTCAAGATTATCCTCATTCTTTCTTCGTCAGGTCGTCGAGAGATCTATTTGATTACTTTGTTAACAAATGTTTCTATGTTTCTGCCGCGTTTCTTGTCTACTAAAAATATCTGAAAGGCGATAATTGAATTTTGCTCATTTTTTAAAAGAAGAACTACATAGGTACCGGTTCACCAGTAGCCGCTTGTTCGCACAGGAAGCTGGCTAGATTATGGGTACCACAACGGCGCCTATTTCTGCCGTGAAGCAGTAATGTATAAACATGCAGTCTGAAGGTCTCCGTAGCTAGTGAAATTACTGGGCATATGAGACTTAAAATCTTATGTCTTATTCATACAATAAAGGTACCCTGTGAAAAAAGTTTCACTCAAAAATCTCAATCCATGAAGGTCCTATGTCAATTCGAAGTACCTATATTAGAATTAAACGGCAATTTCATACTTTAACTTCTATTATTTCAAAACTAGATGAATTATTTGTTTGCAAAAAATATATCTTGTGATCAAACTCATTTCAAACACTATCAGACAATGACGTTGCGGTCTCCTATGTATTGCTTTGAAGTCATTAAATAGTTTATCAAGGACTTTAACGAACACCAGTAAAAACCTTGGATAAAACATACAATACATATTAGTTTTGTAGTATTTTTGTAAGAAGTAGAAACAGTGTATTTTATTATACAGTAATTCAAACATAAATTGTGTTTAAATCCCATAAAGCTCTGTTAGCTGTAAAACATAGCTCGTTTAGTTTTATGCACTAAGCATTTCAGACTACAATAGCAACTGACAAAGTACAAGCTGTAAGCTAATTAGCTAGCTTTGTACGATGTTTATATTGTTGATTTTGTGCTGTTAATTTTTTGATAAAAGAAGGCGAACAGAAATACATAAAGTGTGATCTAAGGTCTCTTTAATCATGTATTCTAGACCATTTATTTCGCTAATATTGAAAAAGCTTGAGAAATATTTAGGAAGCTATAATAAAATATATTAAATTCACATTATTTAGAGAAATTCACGTCTGGACAAAGGTCTCCCCCGAAGATCTCCACGACATCCAAGCTATTCTGGCGATCTTGATCAGATCGTCCATCTTGTAGGGGGCCTACCAACACTGAGATTTCCGGTACGTGGTAGCCATTCGTGGAATTTACTGCCATAACGGCCAAGTGTCCATCGAACTATGTGCCCTGCCCACTGCCACCTCGGCTTCACAACCACACAGATTTTCGGTGACTTTGGTTCTCCTACGGATATCCGCATTTCTGAATCAATTTCGCATGGAAACTCCCTCTCCATTGCACTCTGAGTGACCTTCGGCTTTCTCATAAGGCCCATGGTTTTTGACCACGTCTGAGTTCCATAAGTAATAAATAATAATCATACCGAACATAAATAAAAGAAGAAACAAATCCTTGCAAATATGTATAATATGAATATGTTTTGTAATTTTTTTTATTATTTTTTTATGATAACTATCTTAAATTCAACGTCCCAAAAACATTGGCGTAAAAACATACAAGAGCTCAGGCTCCGTTTTGGAAAAGTTAGTGAAAATTTTCAACTCGGAAGTCAAACTTTTTATTCGCTTCCACCGTAGCATAAAGCACTTCTACTTGGAGTTAATTCCTCGTTCCTGCAACACAAAGGTACTAAAATATGGAATATGTTTAAATTGTTTTGAATGTTGTTGTATTTAACATTATGCGGTGGCGGTAGTACCTAATAACTTTTGCATTACAATTGTTTTATGCTTAAAATGAATATTTATTTATTAAAGTAGGCGTTACTTTGCGGAAGTCCATAATTATCCAATTGTTTTTAGTTTTCTTTAGTGTTAATTCCGCCAACATTTGTCTTTAAACTATTCGACACGTGTTTCGCCTCTACCCGAGGCATCCTCAGGGGATGCTGACTCCAGACTCTGGCACAAGACCCTAAACTTGTTTAAAGACGAATATTGGCGGAATGAACCAATGACATTCTATTTAACACTAAAGAAAACTTTTGGATAAAATGAATATTTTTTTTTTTATGTCAGTAATGTCGCGTAGCATACTACGACGTACATGACGATAGTTGTCAAACTTCAAGGCATTGATAATTTTGACAGCTCTGTCAGCAATACTCGTAGCTAAGCGGAAAAGAGTTTACAAAAATTTCTAGTACAATTTAAATTTAAACAGGGAAGTAAATTATTTTGAAATTAGAACAGACCCGGGGGTAAATAAGCCGTACTGAGCGTGGACTAAGGCAGTTCTAGTTCAAACTTGAAAGTGAAAAGGAAAATAATTAAGAGAATAAGATAACGAGTGTTCAAGTGTGATCTGCTCAAGGCACCGCCATCTGAAGAGGAACAGCGGCAGACCGGCGAAGTGCAAGTTCGTGGAACTGAACGCAAATAAAGGCTCGTTCCTTTAAGCTGTGTCTTACTTTCCAATCTCTGACCCACTCTCGTGACAGTATATATTATTTTAATTTGTAAAGACATCAAAGAAATTGTCCACCCAAAATTCTAATAAGTCCACATTAAATGAATAATCCCTTCAATATTATCAAACATCAGTTTCCTGATGTTTTCGACCGGATAATTTTCTGAGTATTTTTAATAACGGATTTATAGTGCGGAATAAAGAAATTTTGTGGAATACTTCCGGTATCTTATAGCCAGTTCATAGAATGTTTTAATAACGGCTTATTTGAATACATTCTTAACAAAATAAAAGTAGATGAACCAAGCTATGTATCTAACCAACGGAATCTTTTTTTGTGATTTTTATGAATTTTTAACATCGAGTTGAAGTGAAACGTTGCTGACTTATCAATGAGCGATGACGATGCAATAATGCTTCTTTTAAATAAAACACTTTTTAAAGAATTAAAACGCGTGTAATTGTAACTGTTTTTACATTAGAGTTTGCGTAAAAGTTAAATTTTTTTAATTATTTTAGTTAACCTGACGTTTCAAGACCTTTCCAGATCTCGTTCTCAGAGGGATTGCAGATGAAAAAAGTATTTTATTTAAATGTGTAACACTCGCGTCAAACAAAGAAAATACTATGTGTGACTAATAATAGGCTTACTTTTATTAAACCCTTAAACCCTTCAAAAAGTTGGATTAATTTGAAACATTTCACAGTTATGACCAATTTTGAAACACAAATTAAATATATAAATATAAATATATATATATTGTTTTAACAATATCTGTAGATGGTTGTAAAGCTGCGCGCTGGACCGATTCTATTGTTTGCTCGGCGGACTAGTTGTTCGTTTGCAAACAAGGTTTTAATAATGCGTCTTGCTTTGTGATTTTTTCTTTTACCTATTTTGTGTTTTAGAGTACATTTTGTTTTCTTTTTTTTATTTTGCAATAAATAATTTTGTTATAACTCGCATTGTAGAACGCACTCCACTCAAATCCAAGTGGTTTATGGAGGGCTATTATTGTATTGTATTTTCCTATATATTTTTACAATAAATAAATTAAAAAGATATGTAACAATGAATTTTATCTTATTTGAACATATTTTTTATCTTGGTCTCTTAATAGCTTAGTCAATTTTAATTTAACCTGGATACATTTATTTGAAACTTACGTCTAAAAGAGTTCATTGAATTTACTTTATAATATATAACACAGTACCCTAGATTATGGATCGGTTTCTGCTGCGCTCCAACTAGATAGCGCACTACCTAAAAACAATAGCTTTTTTATTACGGCAACTATTAGATGCTTGTGTGCGTGGCATCTTGACATTCAATGGCATCTTTCAAATTTTGTTACATACGCTTCTTTTTTTTATGGAATAGGAGGACAAACGAGCGTACGGGTCACCTGGTGTTAAGTGATCACCGCCGCCCACATTCTCTTGCAACACCAGAGGAATCACAAGAGCGTTGACGGCCTCTAAGGAAGGTGTACGCGCTTTTTTTGAAGGTACCCATGTCGTATCGTCCCGGAAACACGGCACAAGGAAGCTCATCCCACAGCTTCCTAGTACGAGGAAGAAAGCTCCGTGAAAACCGCACTGTAGAGGACCGCCACACATCCAGATGGTGGGGATGATATCCTAACTTGTGGCGTGTCGTGCGAAGGTGCAATTCGTGTTATTCGTGTTATTTACATTGAAATTAATAAAATATAAAATACTTACTGATGGTATGTGATCCCAGTGTCTTTTTTATTTCTTGTAATATGACTTTTACAAAGTCTTACTACGCAACCCGGTATTTTAGTTTCAATTATTATAATTGAACAGAACATGTGGCACGGCAACGTCACACATAGCTCGAGACTGGCTGGAAAACGCCCAGTTGATTGTAGTATTAGTTGCCGCACTTTGCGACTACGCCTGCGGTATCTAGTTGGAGCACAGCGGAGACCAATCCTTAATCTAAGCACAGTACATAAAAACTATGTGTTATGTGATGTTGTTATCTTTATTAAAATGGCTATTATAAAGACAGAATTGTTTGTTCAGTTTGTAAATATTATTTCAGTTTGTAAAAATTTTTTCTTCATTATTGTATTCTTCATAGTCTATTGTATACTTGAGGAAAATCGCATATTGAGGCTCTCGACTTCGGCTCTACATACAATCATCATCATCATCATCAGCCGGAAGCCGTCCACTGCTGGACAAAGGCCTCCCCCAAAGGTCTCCACGACGATCGGTTCAGCGCTGCCCTCATCCAATCTACTCCGGCGATCTGGACCAGATCGTCGATCCATCTTTTGAGGGGCCTACCAACACTACGATTTCCGGTGCGTGGTCGCCATTCGAGAACCTTACTGCCCCAACGGCCATCTATCCGTCGAGCTATGTGCCCTTCCCATTGCCGCTTTAGTTTGACAATCATTTGGGCAATGTTGATGACTTTGGTTCTCCTACGGATTTCCTCATTTCTGATTCGACCTCGTAGGGAATCTCCGAGCATATCCCTCTCTCTCCATTGCCCTCTGAGCAACAATAAGCTTCCTCAAAAGTGCATACGAAATGAACCCGAATTAGGAATCGATAACTCTCTCCCTTAATAAACAATGTAATATAATAAATACTTTATACTTAATGAATTTTAGCTTCAAAAAGACCGAAACTGTTCAATGACAACAACTTTTTTAGGGCATAGGAAATAACTTTAGCTGTAATGTCGATCCAGTTACGATAGTACTTTCCGTGTATCGATAGACTCCTAGCCATCTTTATGGGTTGGTTTTCCAACTTAAGTTGCAACATCGTAAAATGTAAAAGCTATCCCTGGAACATAACTTGTTTGTGGGTAACAAGTGGCAAAACCCCATTTATTTTTTTGTATGTTAATCTAGTATAAAGGGAATAGTTGTAGTGTACTATAGTGGGTAGTAGTTGAATAAAGGGTTCGGATATATTTATATATGTCGTAAGTATATTATCAAAGCCGTGATATTGAATTAAGTGAATAACCAAACGTTAGCTGAATAACCAATAAATCAAATTTTTTAATCTATTTTTCAGACTTAAATTTAACTTGTTTGCTTATAAGTTCGTTTAGTTACTTTATATATTTCATTTTTGCATATCGTAAGTATCACAAGAGTCAAAACACTGCAATATTTCAAGTTAAAATTAATTGTGATAGTTAATAATTTCAATAAATGGTTTAATATTATCAGAAATTAAATAAAAATTGTATGGCTAACGTTAATAATTGTTTTTATAGTCAGTTTTATACATAGCTTACTCTTTTAGCTGGCATTGGGGTATAGGGACTACTGAATAATTAAAACGGATATATTTCACTGTTGGAGTACGCTTAGATCGAGTGCACTCGTACGAGTTAGATATTATAGGAATAGTCATACAAGTGCACTTGGATATAGCAGCGTCCGAATAGTCATCCGACTGCACTCAGTCCGATGCCTATTTCTACCGTGAAGCAATAAGGTTTAAATATTATTGTGTTTCGGTCTGAAGGGCGTCGTAGCTAGTGAAATTACTGGGCATATGAGACATAACATCTTATGTCTCAAGGTGACGAGCGCCATTGAAGTGCCACTCAGAATTTTTGGGGTTTTTGAAGAATCCTGAGCGGCATTGCATTGGAATGGGCAGGGCGTATCAATTACTATCAACTGAACGTCCTGCTCAGCTCGTCCGTTATTTTCATAAAAAAACAGTTTAGTCCAGCTAAATGTTATTATCTACATACCATTATTCTTAATTAGGTATTATTTAAACTCTTTATTATTTACTTAGTATGTGCCAGTACATATTATTTTTATTTCTTGTTTTTAAATCATAGTTAAAGTTTTATAGTTAGAAAAAAACAAGCCGTGATTCAAGATTATCCTCATTCTTTCTTCGTCAGGTCGTCGAGAGATCTATTTGATTACTTTGTTAACAAATGTTTCTATGTTTCTGCCGCGTTTCTTGTCTACTAAAAAATATCTGAAAGGCGATAATTGAATTTTGCTCATTTTTTAAAAGAAGAACTACATAGATACCGGTTCACCAGTAGCCGCTCGTTCGCACAGGAAGCTGGCTAGATTATGGGTACCACAACGGCGCCTATTTCTGCCGTGAAGCAGTAATGTATAAACATGCAGTCTGAAGGTCTCCGTAGCTAGTGAAATTACTGGGCAAATGAGACTTAAAATCTTATGTCTTATTCATAAAAAAAGGTACCATGTGAAAAAAGTTTCACTCAAAAATCTCAATCCATGAAGGTCCTATGTCAATTCGAAGTACCTATATTAGAATAAAACGGCAATTTCATACTTTAACTTCTATTATTTCAAAACTAGATGAATTATTTGTTTGCAAAAAATATATCTTGTGATCAAACACTATCACACAATGACGTTGCGGTCTCCTGTGTATTGCTTTGAAGTCATTAAATAGTTTATCAAGGACTTTAACGAACACAAGTAAAAACCTTGGATAAAACATACAATACATATTAGTTTTGTAGTATTTTTGTAAGAAGCAGAAACAGTGTATTTTATTATACGGTAATTCAAACATAAATTGTGTTTAAATCCCATAAAGCTCTGTTAGCTGTAAAACATAGCTCGTTTAGTTTTATGCACTAAGCATTTCAGACTGCAATAGCAACTGACAAAGTACAAGCTGTAAGCTAATTAGCTAGCTTTGTACGATGTTTATATTGTTGATTTTGTGCTGTTAATTTTTTGATAAAAGAAGGCGAACAGAAATACATAAAGTGTGATCTAAGGTCTCTTTAATCATGTATTCTAGACCATTTATTTCGCTAATATTGAAAAAGCTTGAGAAATATTTAGGAAGCTATAATAAAATATATTAAATTCACATTATTTAGAGAAATTCACGTCTGGACAAAGGTCTCCCCCGAAGATCTCCACGACATCCAAGCTATTCTGGCGATCTTGATCAGATCGTCCATCTTGTAGGGGGCCTACCAACACTGAGATTTCCGGTACGTGGTAGCCATTCGTGGAATTTACTGCCATAACGGCCAAGTGTCCATCGAACTATGTGCCCTGCCCACTGCTACCTCGGCTTCACAACCACACAGATTTTCGGTGACTTTGGTTCTCCTACGGATATCCGCATTTCTGAATCAATTTCGCATGGAAACTCCCTCTCCATTGCACTCTGAGTGACCTTCGGCTTTCTCATAAGGCCCATGGTTTTTGACCACGTCTGAGTTCCATAAGTAATAAATAATAATCATACCGAACATAAATAAAAGAAGAAACAAATCCTTGCAAATATGTATAATATGAATATGTTTTGTAATTTTTTTTATTATTTTTTTATGATAACTATCTTAAATTCAACGTCCCAAAAACATTGGCGTAAAAACATACAAGAGCTCAGGCTCCGTTTTGGAAAAGTTTGTGAAAATTTTCAACTCGGAAGTCAAACTTTTTATTCGCTTCCACCGTAGCATAAAGCACTTCTACTTGGAGTTAATTCCTCGTTCCAGCAACACAAAGGTACTAAAATATGGAATATGTTTAAATTGTTTTGAATTTAACATTATGCGGTGGCGGTAGTACCTAATAACTTTTGCATTACAACTGTTTTATGCTTAAAATGAATATTTATTTATTAAAGTAGGCGTTACTTTGCGGAAGTCCATAATTATCCAATTGTTTTTAGTTTTCTTTAGTGTTAATTCCGCCAACATTTGTCTTTAAACTATTCGACACGTGTTTCGCCTCTACCCGAGGCATCCTCAGGGGATGCTGACTCCAGACTCTGGCACAAGACCCTAAACTTGTTTAAAGACGAATATTGGCGGAATGAACCAATGACATTCTATTTAACACTAAAGAAAACTTTTGGATAAAATGAATATATTTTTTTTTATGTCAGTAATGTCGCGTAGCATACTACGACGTACATGACGATAGTTGTCAAACTTCAAGGCATTGATAATTTTGACAGCTCTGTCAGCAATACTCGTAGCTAAGCGGAAAAGAGTTTACAAAAATTTCTAGTACAATTTAAAATTAAACAGGGAAGTAAATTATTTTGAAATTAGAACAGACCCGGGGGTAAATAAGCCGTACTGAGCGTGGACTAAGGCAGTTCTAGTTCAAACTTGAAAGTGAAAAGGAAAATAATTAAGAGAATAAGATAACGAGTGTTCAAGTGTGATCTGCTCAAGGCACCGCCATCTGAAGAGGAACAGCGGCAGACCGGCGAAGTGCAAGTTCGTGGAACTGAACGCAAATAAAGGCTCGTTCCTTTAAGCTGTGTCTTACTTTCCAATCTCTGACCCACTCTCGTGACAGTATATATTATTTTAATTTGTAAAGACATCAAAGAAATTGTCCACCCAAAATTCTAATAAGTCCACATTAAATGAATAATCCCTTTAATATTATCAAACATCAGTTTCCTGATGTTTTCGACCGGATAATTTTCTGAGTATTTTTAATAACGGATTTATAGTGCGGAATAAAGAAATTTTGTGGAATACTTCCGGTATCTTATAGCCAGTTCATAGAATGTTTTAATAACGGCTTATTTGAATACATTCTTAACAAAATAAAAGTAGATGAACCAAGCTATGTATCTAACCAACGGAATCTTTTTTTGTGATTTTTATGAATTTTTAACATCGAGTTGAAGTGAAACGTTGCTGACTTATCAATGAGCGATGACGATGCAATAATGCTTCTTTTAAATAAAACACTTTTTAAAGAATTAAAACGCGTGTAATTGTTACTGTTTTTACATTAGAGTTTGCGTAAAAGTTAATTTTTTTTAATTATTTTAGTTAACCTGATGTTTCAAGACCTTTCCAGATCTCGTTCTCAGAGGGATTGCAGATGAAAAAAGTATTTTATTCAAATGTGTAACACTCGCGTCAAACAAAGAAAATACTATGTGTGACTAATAATAGGCTTACTTTTATTAAACCCTTAAACCCTTCAAAAAGTTGGATTAATTTGAAACATTTCACAGTTATGACCAATTTTGAAACACAAATTAAATATATAAATATAAATATATATATATTGTTTTAACAATATCTGTAGATGGTTGTAAAGCTGCGCGCTGGACCGATTCTATTGTTTGCTCGGCGGACTAGTTGTTCGTTTGCAAACAAGGTTTTAATAATGCGTCTTGCTTTGTGATTTTTTCTTTTACCTATTTTGTGTTTTAGAGTACATTTTGTTTTCTTTTTTTTATTTTGCAATAAATAATTTTGTTATAACTCGCATTGTAGAACGCACTCCACTCAAATCCAAGTGGTTTATGGAGGGCTATTATTGTATTGTATTTTCCTATATATTTTTACAATAAATAAATTAAAAAGATATGTAACAATGAATTTTATCTTATTTGAACATATTTTTTATCTTGGTCTCTTAATAGCTTAGTCAATTTTAATTTAACCTGGATACATTTATTTGAAACTTACGTCTAAAAGAGTTCATTGAATTTACTTTATAATATATAACACAGTACCCTAGATTATGGATCGGTTTCTGCTGCGCTCCAACTAGATAGCGCACTACCTAAAAACAATAGCTTTTTTATTACGGCAACTATTAGATGCTTGTGTGCGTGGCATCTTGACATTCAATGGCATCTTTCAAATTTTGTTACATACGCTTCTTTTTTTTATGGAATAGGAGGACAAACGAGCGTACGGGTCACCTGGTGTTAAGTGATCACCGCCGCCCACATTCTCTTGCAACACCAGAGGAATCACAAGAGCGTTGACGGCCTCTAAGGAAGGTGTACGCGCTTTTTTTGAAGGTACCCATGTCGTATCGTCCCGGAAACACGGCACAAGGAAGCTCATCCCACAGCTTCCTAGTACGAGGAAGAAAGCTCCGTGAAAACCGCACTGTAGAGGACCGCCACACATCCAGATGGTGGGGATGATATCCTAACTTGTGGCGTGTCGTGCGAAGGTGCAATTCGTGTTATTCGTGTTATTTACATTGAAATTAATAAAATATAAAATACTTACTGATGGTATGTGATCCCAGTGTCTTTTTTATTTCTTGTAATATGACTTTTACAAAGTCTTACTACGCAACCCGGTATTTTAGTTTCAATTATTATAATTGAACAGAACATGTGGCACGGCAACGTCACACATAGCTCGAGACTGGCTGGAAAACGCCCAGTTGATTGTAGTATTAGTTGCCGCACTTTGCGACTACGCCTGCGGTATCTAGTTGGAGCACAGCGGAGACCAATCCTTAATCTAAGCACAGTACATAAAAACTATGTGTTATGTGATGTTGTTATCTTTATTAAAATGGCTATTATAAAGACAGAATTGTTTGTTCAGTTTGTAAATATTATTTCAGTTTGTAAAAATTTTTTCTTCATTATTGTATTCTTCATAGTCTATTGTATACTTGAGGAAAATCGCATATTGAGGCTCTCGACTTCGGCTCTACATACAATCATCATCATCATCATCAGCCGGAAGCCGTCCACTGCTGGACAAAGGCCTCCCCCAAAGGTCTCCACGACGATCGGTTCAGCGCTGCCCTCATCCAATCTACTCCGGCGATCTGGACCAGATCGTCGATCCATCTTTTGAGGGGCCTACCAACACTACGATTTCCGGTGCGTGGTCGCCATTCGAGAACCTTACTGCCCCAACGGCCATCTATCCGTCGAGCTATGTGCCCTTCCCATTGCCGCTTTAGTTTGACAATCATTTGGGCAATGTTGATGACTTTGGTTCTCCTACGGATTTCCTCATTTCTGATTCGACCTCGTAGGGAATCTCCGAGCATATCCCTCTCTCTCCATTGCCCTCTGAGCAACAATAAGCTTCCTCAAAAGTGCATACGAAATGAACCCGAATTAGGAATCGATAACTCTCTCCCTTAATAAACAATGTAATATAATAAATACTTTATACTTAATGAATTTTAGCTTCAAAAAGACCGAAACTGTTCAATGACAACAACTTTTTTAGGGCATAGGAAATAACTTTAGCTGTAATGTCGATCCAGTTACGATAGTACTTTCCGTGTATCGATAGACTCCTAGCCATCTTTATGGGTTGGTTTTCCAACTTAAGTTGCAACATCGTAAAATGTAAAAGCTATCCCTGGAACATAACTTGTTTGTGGGTAACAAGTGGCAAAACCCCATTTATTTTTTTGTATGTTAATCTAGTATAAAGGGAATAGTTGTAGTGTACTATAGTGGGTAGTAGTTGAATAAAGGGTTCGGATATATTTATATATGTCGTAAGTATATTATCAAAGCCGTGATATTGAATTAAGTGAATAACCAAACGTTAGCTGAATAACCAATAAATCAAATTTTTTAATCTATTTTTCAGACTTAAATTTAACTTGTTTGCTTATAAGTTCGTTTAGTTACTTTATATATTTCATTTTTGCATATCGTAAGTATCACAAGAGTCAAAACACTGCAATATTTCAAGTTAAAATTAATTGTGATAGTTAATAATTTCAATAAATGGTTTAATATTATCAGAAATTAAATAAAAATTGTATGGCTAACGTTAATAATTGTTTTTATAGTCAGTTTTATACATAGCTTACTCTTTTAGCTGGCATTGGGGTATAGGGACTACTGAATAATTAAAACGGATATATTTCACTGTTGGAGTACGCTTAGATCGAGTGCACTCGTACGAGTTAGATATTATAGGAATAGTCATACAAGTGCACTTGGATATAGCAGCGTCCGAATAGTCATCCGACTGCACTCAGTCCGATGCCTATTTCTACCGTGAAGCAATAAGGTTTAAATATTATTGTGTTTCGGTCTGAAGGGCGTCGTAGCTAGTGAAATTACTGGGCATATGAGACATAACATCTTATGTCTCAAGGTGACGAGCGCCATTGAAGTGCCACTCAGAATTTTTGGGGTTTTTGAAGAATCCTGAGCGGCATTGCATTGGAATGGGCAGGGCGTATCAATTACTATCAACTGAACGTCCTGCTCAGCTCGTCCGTTATTTTCATAAAAAAAACAGTTTAGTCCAGCTAAATGTTATTATCTACATACCATTATTCTTAATTAGGTATTATTTAAACTCTTTATTATTTACTTAGTATGTGCCAGTACATATTATTTTTATTTCTTGTTTTTAAATCATAGTTAAAGTTTTATAGTTAGAAAAAAACAAGCCGTGATTCAAGATTATCCTCATTCTTTCTTCGTCAGGTCGTCGAGAGATCTATTTGATTACTTTGTTAACAAATGTTTCTATGTTTCTGCCGCGTTTCTTGTCTACTAAAAAATATCTGAAAGGCGATAATTGAATTTTGCTCATTTTTTAAAAGAAGAACTACATAGATACCGGTTCACCAGTAGCCGCTCGTTCGCACAGGAAGCTGGCTAGATTATGGGTACCACAACGGCGCCTATTTCTGCCGTGAAGCAGTAATGTATAAACATGCAGTCTGAAGGTCTCCGTAGCTAGTGAAATTACTGGGCAAATGAGACTTAAAATCTTATGTCTTATTCATAAAAAAAGGTACCATGTGAAAAAAGTTTCACTCAAAAATCTCAATCCATGAAGGTCCTATGTCAATTCGAAGTACCTATATTAGAATAAAACGGCAATTTCATACTTTAACTTCTATTATTTCAAAACTAGATGAATTATTTGTTTGCAAAAAATATATCTTGTGATCAAACACTATCACACAATGACGTTGCGGTCTCCTGTGTATTGCTTTGAAGTCATTAAATAGTTTATCAAGGACTTTAACGAACACAAGTAAAAACCTTGGATAAAACATACAATACATATTAGTTTTGTAGTATTTTTGTAAGAAGCAGAAACAGTGTATTTTATTATACGGTAATTCAAACATAAATTGTGTTTAAATCCCATAAAGCTCTGTTAGCTGTAAAACATAGCTCGTTTAGTTTTATGCACTAAGCATTTCAGACTGCAATAGCAACTGACAAAGTACAAGCTGTAAGCTAATTAGCTAGCTTTGTACGATGTTTATATTGTTGATTTTGTGCTGTTAATTTTTTGATAAAAGAAGGCGAACAGAAATACATAAAGTGTGATCTAAGGTCTCTTTAATCATGTATTCTAGACCATTTATTTCGCTAATATTGAAAAAGCTTGAGAAATATTTAGGAAGCTATAATAAAATATATTAAATTCACATTATTTAGAGAAATTCACGTCTGGACAAAGGTCTCCCCCGAAGATCTCCACGACATCCAAGCTATTCTGGCGATCTTGATCAGATCGTCCATCTTGTAGGGGGCCTACCAACACTGAGATTTCCGGTACGTGGTAGCCATTCGTGGAATTTACTGCCATAACGGCCAAGTGTCCATCGAACTATGTGCCCTGCCCACTGCCACCTCGGCTTCACAACCACACAGATTTTCGGTGACTTTGGTTCTCCTACGGATATCCGCATTTCTGAATCAATTTCGCATGGAAACTCCCTCTCCATTGCACTCTGAGTGACCTTCGGCTTTCTCATAAGGCCCATGGTTTTTGACCACGTCTGAGTTCCATAAGTAATAAATAATAATCATACCGAACATAAATAAAAGAAGAAACAAATCCTTGCAAATATGTATAATATGAATATGTTTTGTAATTTTTTTTATTATTTTTTTATGATAACTATCTTAAATTCAACGTCCCAAAAACATTGGCGTAAAAACATACAAGAGCTCAGGCTCCGTTTTGGAAAAGTTTGTGAAAATTTTCAACTCGGAAGTCAAACTTTTTATTCGCTTCCACCGTAGCATAAAGCACTTCTACTTGGAGTTAATTCCTCGTTCCAGCAACACAAAGGTACTAAAATATGGAATATGTTTAAATTGTTTTGAATTTAACATTATGCGGTGGCGGTAGTACCTAATAACTTTTGCATTACAACTGTTTTATGCTTAAAATGAATATTTATTTATTAAAGTAGGCGTTACTTTGCGGAAGTCCATAATTATCCAATTGTTTTTAGTTTTCTTTAGTGTTAATTCCGCCAACATTTGTCTTTAAACTATTCGACACGTGTTTCGCCTCTACCCGAGGCATCCTCAGGGGATGCTGACTCCAGACTCTGGCACAAGACCCTAAACTTGTTTAAAGACGAATATTGGCGGAATGAACCAATGACATTCTATTTAACACTAAAGAAAACTTTTGGATAAAATGAATATATTTTTTTTTATGTCAGTAATGTCGCGTAGCATACTACGACGTACATGACGATAGTTGTCAAACTTCAAGGCATTGATAATTTTGACAGCTCTGTCAGCAATACTCGTAGCTAAGCGGAAAAGAGTTTACAAAAATTTCTAGTACAATTTAAAATTAAACAGGGAAGTAAATTATTTTGAAATTAGAACAGACCCGGGGGTAAATAAGCCGTACTGAGCGTGGACTAAGGCAGTTCTAGTTCAAACTTGAAAGTGAAAAGGAAAATAATTAAGAGAATAAGATAACGAGTGTTCAAGTGTGATCTGCTCAAGGCACCGCCATCTGAAGAGGAACAGCGGCAGACCGGCGAAGTGCAAGTTCGTGGAACTGAACGCAAATAAAGGCTCGTTCCTTTAAGCTGTGTCTTACTTTCCAATCTCTGACCCACTCTCGTGACAGTATATATTATTTTAATTTGTAAAGACATCAAAGAAATTGTCCACCCAAAATTCTAATAAGTCCACATTAAATGAATAATCCCTTTAATATTATCAAACATCAGTTTCCTGATGTTTTCGACCGGATAATTTTCTGAGTATTTTTAATAACGGATTTATAGTGCGGAATAAAGAAATTTTGTGGAATACTTCCGGTATCTTATAGCCAGTTCATAGAATGTTTTAATAACGGCTTATTTGAATACATTCTTAACAAAATAAAAGTAGATGAACCAAGCTATGTATCTAACCAACGGAATCTTTTTTTGTGATTTTTATGAATTTTTAACATCGAGTTGAAGTGAAACGTTGCTGACTTATCAATGAGCGATGACGATGCAATAATGCTTCTTTTAAATAAAACACTTTTTAAAGAATTAAAACGCGTGTAATTGTTACTGTTTTTACATTAGAGTTTGCGTAAAAGTTAATTTTTTTTAATTATTTTAGTTAACCTGATGTTTCAAGACCTTTCCAGATCTCGTTCTCAGAGGGATTGCAGATGAAAAAAGTATTTTATTCAAATGTGTAACACTCGCGTCAAACAAAGAAAATACTATGTGTGACTAATAATAGGCTTACTTTTATTAAACCCTTAAACCCTTCAAAAAGTTGGATTAATTTGAAACATTTCACAGTTATGACCAATTTTGAAACACAAATTAAATATATAAATATAAATATATATATATTGTTTTAACAATATCTGTAGATGGTTGTAAAGCTGCGCGCTGGACCGATTCTATTGTTTGCTCGGCGGACTAGTTGTTCGTTTGCAAACAAGGTTTTAATAATGCGTCTTGCTTTGTGATTTTTTCTTTTACCTATTTTGTGTTTTAGAGTACATTTTGTTTTCTTTTTTTTATTTTGCAATAAATAATTTTGTTATAACTCGCATTGTAGAACGCACTCCACTCAAATCCAAGTGGTTTATGGAGGGCTATTATTGTATTGTATTTTCCTATATATTTTTACAATAAATAAATTAAAAAGATATGTAACAATGAATTTTATCTTATTTGAACATATTTTTTATCTTGGTCTCTTAATAGCTTAGTCAATTTTAATTTAACCTGGATACATTTATTTGAAACTTACGTCTAAAAGAGTTCATTGAATTTACTTTATAATATATAACACAGTACCCTAGATTATGGATCGGTTTCTGCTGCGCTCCAACTAGATAGCGCACTACCTAAAAACAATAGCTTTTTTATTACGGCAACTATTAGATGCTTGTGTGCGTGGCATCTTGACATTCAATGGCATCTTTCAAATTTTGTTACATACGCTTCTTTTTTTTATGGAATAGGAGGACAAACGAGCGTACGGGTCACCTGGTGTTAAGTGATCACCGCCGCCCACATTCTCTTGCAACACCAGAGGAATCACAAGAGCGTTGACGGCCTCTAAGGAAGGTGTACGCGCTTTTTTTGAAGGTACCCATGTCGTATCGTCCCGGAAACACGGCACAAGGAAGCTCATCCCACAGCTTCCTAGTACGAGGAAGAAAGCTCCGTGAAAACCGCACTGTAGAGGACCGCCACACATCCAGATGGTGGGGATGATATCCTAACTTGTGGCGTGTCGTGCGAAGGTGCAATTCGTGTTATTCGTGTTATTTACATTGAAATTAATAAAATATAAAATACTTACTGATGGTATGTGATCCCAGTGTCTTTTTTATTTCTTGTAATATGACTTTTACAAAGTCTTACTACGCAACCCGGTATTTTAGTTTCAATTATTATAATTGAACAGAACATGTGGCACGGCAACGTCACACATAGCTCGAGACTGGCTGGAAAACGCCCAGTTGATTGTAGTATTAGTTGCCGCACTTTGCGACTACGCCTGCGGTATCTAGTTGGAGCACAGCGGAGACCAATCCTTAATCTAAGCACAGTACATAAAAACTATGTGTTATGTGATGTTGTTATCTTTATTAAAATGGCTATTATAAAGACAGAATTGTTTGTTCAGTTTGTAAATATTATTTCAGTTTGTAAAAATTTTTTCTTCATTATTGTATTCTTCATAGTCTATTGTATACTTGAGGAAAATCGCATATTGAGGCTCTCGACTTCGGCTCTACATACAATCATCATCATCATCATCAGCCGGAAGCCGTCCACTGCTGGACAAAGGCCTCCCCCAAAGGTCTCCACGACGATCGGTTCAGCGCTGCCCTCATCCAATCTACTCCGGCGATCTGGACCAGATCGTCGATCCATCTTTTGAGGGGCCTACCAACACTACGATTTCCGGTGCGTGGTCGCCATTCGAGAACCTTACTGCCCCAACGGCCATCTATCCGTCGAGCTATGTGCCCTTCCCATTGCCGCTTTAGTTTGACAATCATTTGGGCAATGTTGATGACTTTGGTTCTCCTACGGATTTCCTCATTTCTGATTCGACCTCGTAGGGAATCTCCGAGCATATCCCTCTCTCTCCATTGCCCTCTGAGCAACAATAAGCTTCCTCAAAAGTGCATACGAAATGAACCCGAATTAGGAATCGATAACTCTCTCCCTTAATAAACAATGTAATATAATAAATACTTTATACTTAATGAATTTTAGCTTCAAAAAGACCGAAACTGTTCAATGACAACAACTTTTTTAGGGCATAGGAAATAACTTTAGCTGTAATGTCGATCCAGTTACGATAGTACTTTCCGTGTATCGATAGACTCCTAGCCATCTTTATGGGTTGGTTTTCCAACTTAAGTTGCAACATCGTAAAATGTAAAAGCTATCCCTGGAACATAACTTGTTTGTGGGTAACAAGTGGCAAAACCCCATTTATTTTTTTGTATGTTAATCTAGTATAAAGGGAATAGTTGTAGTGTACTATAGTGGGTAGTAGTTGAATAAAGGGTTCGGATATATTTATATATGTCGTAAGTATATTATCAAAGCCGTGATATTGAATTAAGTGAATAACCAAACGTTAGCTGAATAACCAATAAATCAAATTTTTTAATCTATTTTTCAGACTTAAATTTAACTTGTTTGCTTATAAGTTCGTTTAGTTACTTTATATATTTCATTTTTGCATATCGTAAGTATCACAAGAGTCAAAACACTGCAATATTTCAAGTTAAAATTAATTGTGATAGTTAATAATTTCAATAAATGGTTTAATATTATCAGAAATTAAATAAAAATTGTATGGCTAACGTTAATAATTGTTTTTATAGTCAGTTTTATACATAGCTTACTCTTTTAGCTGGCATTGGGGTATAGGGACTACTGAATAATTAAAACGGATATATTTCACTGTTGGAGTACGCTTAGATCGAGTGCACTCGTACGAGTTAGATATTATAGGAATAGTCATACAAGTGCACTTGGATATAGCAGCGTCCGAATAGTCATCCGACTGCACTCAGTCCGATGCCTATTTCTACCGTGAAGCAATAAGGTTTAAATATTATTGTGTTTCGGTCTGAAGGGCGTCGTAGCTAGTGAAATTACTGGGCATATGAGACATAACATCTTATGTCTCAAGGTGACGAGCGCCATTGAAGTGCCACTCAGAATTTTTGGGGTTTTTGAAGAATCCTGAGCGGCATTGCATTGGAATGGGCAGGGCGTATCAATTACTATCAACTGAACGTCCTGCTCAGCTCGTCCGTTATTTTCATAAAAAAAACAGTTTAGTCCAGCTAAATGTTATTATCTACATACCATTATTCTTAATTAGGTATTATTTAAACTCTTTATTATTTACTTAGTATGTGCCAGTACATATTATTTTTATTTCTTGTTTTTAAATCATAGTTAAAGTTTTATAGTTAGAAAAAAACAAGCCGTGATTCAAGATTATCCTCATTCTTTCTTCGTCAGGTCGTCGAGAGATCTATTTGATTACTTTGTTAACAAATGTTTCTATGTTTCTGCCGCGTTTCTTGTCTACTAAAAAATATCTGAAAGGCGATAATTGAATTTTGCTCATTTTTTAAAAGAAGAACTACATAGATACCGGTTCACCAGTAGCCGCTCGTTCGCACAGGAAGCTGGCTAGATTATGGGTACCACAACGGCGCCTATTTCTGCCGTGAAGCAGTAATGTATAAACATGCAGTCTGAAGGTCTCCGTAGCTAGTGAAATTACTGGGCAAATGAGACTTAAAATCTTATGTCTTATTCATAAAAAAAGGTACCATGTGAAAAAAGTTTCACTCAAAAATCTCAATCCATGAAGGTCCTATGTCAATTCGAAGTACCTATATTAGAATAAAACGGCAATTTCATACTTTAACTTCTATTATTTCAAAACTAGATGAATTATTTGTTTGCAAAAAATATATCTTGTGATCAAACACTATCACACAATGACGTTGCGGTCTCCTGTGTATTGCTTTGAAGTCATTAAATAGTTTATCAAGGACTTTAAAGAACACAAGTAAAAACCTTGGATAAAACATACAATACATATTAGTTTTGTAGTATTTTTGTAAGAAGCAGAAACAGTGTATTTTATTATACGGTAATTCAAACATAAATTGTGTTTAAATCCCATAAAGCTCTGTTAGCTGTAAAACATAGCTCGTTTAGTTTTATGCACTAAGCATTTCAGACTGCAATAGCAACTGACAAAGTACAAGCTGTAAGCTAATTAGCTAGCTTTGTACGATGTTTATATTGTTGATTTTGTGCTGTTAATTTTTTGATAAAAGAAGGCGAACAGAAATACATAAAGTGTGATCTAAGGTCTCTTTAATCATGTATTCTAGACCATTTATTTCGCTAATATTGAAAAAGCTTGAGAAATATTTAGGAAGCTATAATAAAATATATTAAATTCACATTATTTAGAGAAATTCACGTCTGGACAAAGGTCTCCCCCGAAGATCTCCACGACATCCAAGCTATTCTGGCGATCTTGATCAGATCGTCCATCTTGTGGAGGGCCTACCAACACTGGGATTTCCGGTACGTGGTAGCCATTCGTGGAATTTACTGCCACAACGGCTAAGTGTCCATCGAACTATGTGCCCTGCCCACTGCCACCTCAGCTTCACAACCACACAGATTTTCGGTGACTTTGGTTCTCCTACGGATATCCGCATTTCTGAATCAATTTCGCAGGTAAACTCCGAGTGTAGCCCTCTCCATTGCACTCTGAGTGACCTTCGGCTTTCTCATAAGGCCCATGGTTTTTGACCACGTCTGAGTTCCATAAGTAATAGATAAATAAATAATAATCATACCGAACATAAACAAAAGAAGAAACAAATCCTTGCAAATATGTATAATATGAATATGTTATTGATAAAATAATGACACATAAATTGAAATGAACGCTTGAATTGCGTTTCTTAGCAAGAGGCCAAGAGTACAGAATAGTTAAAAATACATTGAAACAGCAAAAATATTATTATCAACTTACAGATAAAATATTATAAATTTTAAATGAAGGAGGTAATCATTGAGACTATATTTTGTCGTATAAAAATATTTACCAATAGGCATATTGTATTTTTTTTGAAGTGAAACTTCTTTAAAATCGATGTGACTTGAAACTCGATGAAACGAAAAAACTCCAGTTTGCGCGTTTACAACTAAAAAAAACCCCATTTGTCGTATCACCGCTCTTCGACAACACTTCCCTTAAAGCCTGGCCTAGTATTGGAATACTGGGTCTCAAAATCTCGAGCTATAGCCAATTCCGGGGCCACCTGGAGGGCAAAGCCAATTTGGCTTCGAAGAAGCTGAGCGACATTAATAGTGCACGGCAATACTTCAAGCCAGCCCACATTCTAGCGCTCTACAAAGCGCAGGTCCGGCCACACATGGAGTATTGCTGTCATCTCTGGTCTGGCACCCCAGTATCAGCTCGATCCATTTGACCGCGTGCAACGCAGAACAACTCGAATTGTCAGTGTCCAAGTGCTCTGTGAACGGCTGGACCACTTGGCGTTGCGTAGAGACGTCGCTTCATTGTGTGTCTTCTACCGAATTTATCACGTGGAGTGTTCCGAAGAGTTGTTTAACCTGATTCCTGCCGCCGAATACCACGTTCGCACGACACGCCACAAGTTAGGATATCATTCCCACCATCTGGATGCGTGGTGGTCATCCATAGTGTGGTTTTCAAGGAGCTTTCTTCCTCGTAAAACAAAGCTGTGGAATGAGCTTCCTTGAGCGGTGCTTCCGAGACGATACGACATGGGTATCTTCAAAAAAAGCGCGTAAACCTTCCTTAAAGACCGGCAACGGTTTTGTGATTCCTCTGGTGTTGCAAAATAATGTGGGCGGCGGTGATCACTTAACACCAGGTGACCCGTACGCTCGTTTATGATTTCAGAATATTTATTATCTCAAAAAGAATACAAATTCACTTACTGAGATACTTAAACTAACATGATACACAATATAATGAGCGGCAAATCGTTATATACTATACACAATTTAAGACTTTATATTTAAAGTTACAATAATTACACAGAGTTACAATAAATACTAATTAGGAAGATACATTAATAACGAAATAGGTGGGTAACGTATAAAATAAATGTTTACAGTAATGAATAAAATACCTACACCTACTATTTTATTATTTGTTATAATGACAGCTATGAGGGTATTTGTTTATTAAGGTCTCGTTCATACTCATAGCCGGAAGCGGTCTAAGAAAATAAGTTATGAGAAATCCTTCAAAATGTGGTGTTTTAACGTTTTTTTTAAAAACATTTAATGATTGTAATTCTTTAATATCTTTTGGTAGGTTGTTATACAATTTTGCCCCTTCGTACATTATATTTCTTGTTCCATATATTGAGGGCTTGTCTTGTTAGAATTTTTTAATGTTTATTCTTTTTGTGAATGTAATTTGTGTATGTAAATCCTTAGTTAAAATTTTTCTTATGAGAATACATGTGTTATATTTATATATTTGATTTAAAGTCATTCATTTTGTTTCCCGATATATTTGAACAGTAGAAGTTAGGTAGTTATATCGAAACAAAGTTTTAATAATTTTATTTTGACTTATTTGTAAGCTTTTTAAGTTTGTTTTTTCCGCCGTTCCCCAAATTACCACTAAATATTCTATATGTGGCTTTATCATGGAATTATATATTAAATACCGCATCTTTTTTGGGAGGCATCGGGCCATTCCACGAAGCGCTCCTGTTAGGGATGTAAGTTTGCTCCGTACACTTTCTATATGCGGTTTCCACTTTAATTGAGGGTCAAGAATTAATCCCAAGTATTTCTCTTTGTTAACATTGTTAATAACTTGACCGTTTATGGTCAATGAGTTGTAATGACCAATTTCTTTATTTTTTGCAGCGAATATAATATAATTTGTTTTGCTTGTATTTATGGTTAATAAATTTGTTTGCAACCATTCATGTAGAAGATCAAGGTCATGTTGTGCTTTTTTTACTATGGTATTTATTGATTGACCCGTGTAGAATAAACTTGTGTCATCAGCGTATAATGTTATATCTCCTTGTAAACCGATTTCATGAATATCATTTATGTAAATTAAAAATAAACGGTCCAATAATTGAACCTTGTCGAACGCCATAAGTTACTAATTGGGGACTGCTCTGGGTATCTCCTAATTTCGTTATTTGGTATCGATTTGAGAGGTATGAAAGATTTCGTCGGCCGATCCAGTTATTCCTATGGACTTTAATTTAGTTAAAAGTTTTTCATGGCTAACAGTGTCAAACGCCTTTTTTAAATCGATGAATATACCAAGAATTATATGTTTCTGATCTATGCTGAGTTTTAATGATGTAATTAAATCCATTGCCGCAGTAAGAGTATTTGATTTAGGCCGGAAACCATATTGTTTTTTAAATAAGAAATTTTTAGATGAAAGGTACTCGTTTAAACGATTATGTAAAATTCTTTCAAATATTTTTGATAATATAGGTAGTACTGATATTGGTATGTAGTTGTTCGGATTGGTTTTACTTCCTGCCTTATGTAATGGATTCACTTTGGCTATTTTTAAAGAATCGGGGAAATGGCCGTCAGTAAAGCACTTATTTATACAATGAGTGAGACTTTCTACTATTAAAGATTTGACGCATTTTATGGTTTTAGTTGTAATTTTGTCTATACCAGAACTTGTGTTTGAGTCCAAATTATTTATTATTTATTCTACCTCGTTTACAGTGGCAAGTTTCAGTTTATGTAGGGCTGAGTCATTTTGTAAAGTATTATCAGCCGTTAAAATCTTTTGAGTTGTATGATATTTTTGAGGAATTTGGCCAGCTAGTTCAGCTCCAATATTAGAAAAAAATATATTAAAATATTCGCAAATATCTTTACTTTCTGTAATTTGGCCTGAAGGAGTATCTAGTTTTGCAGGTGTTATTAGGTTTATTTTTATTTTATTATGTGCTAAATTATTTATAAGTTGTCACATTTTTAATGGATTTTTCTCACACTTATTGAAAGCGTCATAGTAGTACTGATTTTTCGTAGTTTGTATAGCAACATGTACCGAGCTCCTTTCCTGCAAGAAATTTTGTTTTAGTTCTTTGTCTTCAGGAGGACGCTTTAATTGATGCCAGAGAATATTTCTTTTGTTTATAGAAGCAATCAAATCCTTGTTAATCTAATCTTTCTGGGGTTGATTTTGAACTTTAATTTTCGTTGCCCTGTTTTGTGATATTGCTTTTAATAGAGTAGACTCTAATAAGTTAAAGTCTTTATACAGATTAGTCTCAGTCATGTCTTTTAATGTGAAAAATAATTGTTTATAATTAACGGCTTCATACTGTACTTGTTTATTTGCTTCAGGTTTGACTCTCTTTACTTCTAGATAAATTTGTTTGTGATCTGAAAAAGAACTTTCGATGAGAGCCATATGGAAAGTGTTATTTTTTAAGCTGGTACACACATGATCTAATAACGTTGCAGTGGTTTCTGTTTTGCGTGTGCAGTGATCTTTGTCAATTTTATTCAATACTCTCATACCAATTTCCTTTATTACTATCTTATATTCTTTGATGGAGTTTTCTTTACTGAGTAGATTTAGATTTAGGTCTCCAAAAACTAATGCTCTTCTTCTTCGCGAAAGTTCGTCTCCAAAAACTTTTTCAAATGAATCCATAGAGGAAGGTTGTTTATATATGACCCCAATGTCTAGAGAGAGATTTTTCAAATGAATCCATAGAAAGTGGCTGAAGTCTTCACATTCATCATCTAGAAATTCCTGTTTTAAATTTTTGTGCACGTATATTGACACACCACCTCCTACAGCTGTAGTTCTATGGTTGTAGTAGTGATTGTAACCTGGTAAGTTAAGTCTCTGAGCGTCTAGTTCATTTTCAATGTTGCTTTAAAACTTTCTATGATACATCTAAGTTCATCGTGTTGACCAGTCTTGTGTGTGAAAGTGATGATGACTAATAAATATTTGTACTATATAAACAATGTTTTATTTCTTCCTATGATAAACAGTGCACAAAACCTTACCTCAATAGTATTTACTTATTTTATTAAGACACGACTTTGAAATTACAATGATGGTTGTTAAGTATTTTTGGCAACGTTTCTGGTATAGAGGTTATGGTGATTGCCCTGACTGCTAAACTGAAGTATTGGGGTGTCGGTGTACACACGCCTGGGACTATTAATATACTAGTGTGATGAACATTTTTGTTCTGTGCATCATTGTAAACCATCTTTTATCAGCTGTATCCTTACTCTTCCTACAGGCTCTGTTTATTTTGATATCAGATAGTACTACTTACACTCCTACTTAATTTTGGCCGTTTCTGTTTTATGTCAAGATATTACGTAATAGCTTATTACTGACATTTAAATATGATTTTTAGGTTATTTTGACGTTCACATTTTGTCGTATATCTCAGTATTCCGGTTAGACCAGTTCTAACTAAATATACCATTGTAATCTAGAGATTATAAGGAATAAATCAATATATGTTTCATTACTATAAATCACATTTCGTGGTGGGCCTATTCCTCGGACAAAAATAAATGTCTCCTTTCCCTCATAACCGCATCAGAACTTGGTCACCAACCATGTAATTATGATTCGGATCTACTGGCTGGCTGCTGACAGCTAATATATACCAACCACACCATACCTATATAAACATACATGCTAGCGCTTTGCTATGATAATAATAATTTTCATTATTGTAATAGAGCTGAAACAGTATTAATAAAAAAAAGGATTTATTAATATTTTAGTTTCGCATCAAAGGACACATAAGCAAACCTATTACATATTATGCTTATTATAAAAAACTCAATTATTATATTAAATGTATTTGAGATTGCACTTTGTTTCAAAAAGTATATATAAAGGAATGTGATTTATTAAAGGAGTTCAAAAAAGGAGGAGGTTCTCAATTCGACGTTACTTTTTTTTGTTTGTTTCAACTTTCGAATTGGTGAACTGATTAAGTGATTCTGTTTTTGTTTGAAAGCTGGTGCTTCCCGTGTGGTCCCATTGCAATTTGGTCCAGATCTGACAATGGCATTCTGAGAAAACCATAATAGTCTTAAATTTGTATTAAGTACTTGTGAGCGACAAATGGATGAATAACTCAATGAGAAAAAGTTGTTTGCGAAGAGTTTGGTGCAGTACTGACTTTGGGATCCATGACAAAGTTCTATTCTTAGGTACAAATAAACGATACTTAGTTGAATGATTTACATGCTATTCGGATATCTGGCTCACCTACCGTAACGTCGTTATTGTCGAGTGATTATCGTAGTCGAATAAGATGATCAATGGAACTTAACGACTTACAGTAAGGGTGCGATCTGTGGCAGAATTTTAAAATGTCTGTAATCCAATTATTGCAATGTGCTTACGTTCATTGCTGCAATGCAATATTTTGTAGATCTATACATATTCAGACAAATTAGTTGGTGTACTTCAGATTCACTAAAAATCAAAACAAATAAAATTAAAATTAACAAAAAACAACCAAGTTCAAATAAAACTCTCCCAAAAAAATATATGTTATGCACTAAAAAGTATAAAAGTATTGCGTATTTTTATATAATCTAATTCATTAATCTAATTCTAGTTACGTTTTTTGTTATTTTTGAAGTCGGTTGTTCTTTTTTTCAGTAAAAATTTTTTTTTTTATAAAAATAAGACTAAAAGGCTTCTGTTATGAATGATGTTATCTGTTCAGTGAAATTCTAAATTATCACCGAGCGAATACCAGCGAAAAGCTTATCCCCCTAAACGGTGGATTGTGAAACAATTTATCTTGTCAACTTGCTACTAATAAATCTGTAGCAAGCTTGAACTGTCACGGCGAAATGTTTATGAAAGGTGTTGGCATTTTTATGTTTTTTAACTTCCCGCTTGAAAATTTTCAAAAATCGGGAAGTTATTGGTTTTACCCCGTTTTTCAAAAATCGAATTTTTAGGTCTTAGGAAGCTTCCCTGACTATTCCCGCGATGGTGTCCGTATATCTGTATGTATGTATCTGTGTGTGTGTATGGGGATGTATGTAAACTCTTATAACTTTTGAACGGCTCGACCGATTTTATCGAGGTTGGCGCCATTCGAAAGGGCTTGACTACTTCTACTTGATTCGGACCGGTAGATTTTAAGAAATCTCAAAAAAACGACGAAAAAAAAATTTTTCATATGTGTTTTAGTGGAATAACTTATAAACGGCTTTATCATTTATCTAAAAACTGTCTGAAAATTGGTTTATTTGTTCAAAAGTAATTGCAGTTTAAAAATTTATAAAATAGGGATTTATTTAAGTTGTATCATAACATAGAACAGGCAACTCTTTGAGCTCGACGAGCTCAAAATAATATAAATGATGTTGTTTATCATTTCTAATTGTACTTATCGTAAGTACAATTTGCGTTAGCGTTTATGTATGGATTTGGCGGGAAATTGCAGGGATGGCCTTTCAGGTCAACTGTTTTCCTATTTTTTTTAAGTGAAAAGATCTTTAGTTATATGTTTCTAGTAAATTTAATCGCAAGCTATTATTCACCTTCTTGACTGCTAAGTGAAAGACGAGCTACGTGCAGAGCAGGAAATCACTATAGATCCGTAGGTTGCGCTGTTGACATAGATTTATATTACCTTCCTTTAGTATCCATTATTGGGAGCACGTAAACTCATCTCAGGAAACTTAACTTCGCCTGTATTATGGGGTAAAATACATATCGTCTAATAAAAGCTATAAATAAAAATGAATTGATTCGGTAATCGTCTTAGCTCGGGTGTAATCGGTGTGCGGTGAGAGTGCAGGTGAGAGCGCGGTCCCAGCGAGCGCCGAGCAGGCACTCAGGGAAGAACTATCGAGCGAGGCGGTCGCATAGCACAACAATGGACAACCACGAAGATACTGACGATGTGAATAGCCCGTCAATTACAACAAGTTTTGTGTTAAGCGCCATCT
The DNA here is from genome assembly GCF_905404315.1 of Leptidea sinapis. Classification (NCBI taxonomy): domain Eukaryota; kingdom Metazoa; phylum Arthropoda; class Insecta; order Lepidoptera; family Pieridae; genus Leptidea; species Leptidea sinapis. The sequence goes on from NC_066299.1 coordinate 5,515,622, forward strand.
TGTGTCAATAACATGATGCCCCTACAGCACATTTGAAACGCCTCTAACAACTCAGTAAAAATCATTTGTGCTAATTGCTAATCACCACTATCGCTGTTGTAATGTGCTTTATCTACACCCATGCTTTAAATCCTCTATTAAAGATCCTAATAGAGTTAGCTTATTGCCAATATTAAAACATCAAATGTCCATTGAACCATTACATCAGGAGGATTCATATTCTGGGTGTAGATAATAAGGTAAATAATAAACACTCATGTGATACTATTATCACACGAAGCGAAGCCGAGAGAGCAAACCACATTTGTGTTTTAATACAACTTATTACACAACAGTTGCATAAATAACTATTACAATAGTTTCATTCGTAGTATGGGAACTGTCTTTCTGTTAATACGTAAATATCCATCGCTACTCTGTGGTAATACTAAAGATATAATTTCATAACATATAACTTTATATAGCTTGACCCAGCTAACCAGACAATTACTGTCACACCCTTTTCACACGTCTCGGTTACCAGGTATCCGGTGCCAGGCATAAGGCGGCATTGATACGAAGACATATCGGCATATCCCTGACCAGATACATTTATATATGACTGAAAAGTCGGCACCGGAGACTGAGGGCGCAAGAAGGAAAGGCACGTATACATGAAGTCACCACCAAAGAATATATCTGATCATACTTTTTTATTTTTATAGTGATATTTATCACTTCTGATATAAATTATACAAGCAACCTGAGACTTGAACAACATATACCAGAATTTACGACCCATGCGTACTCGAACGTTTGGCTCAGTTGATAAGAGCGCTTGGACGGAAACCAAGAGATCGTGGGGTCGAGTCTCGCGTCGTTTATAAAATTTTGGTTACAAATTTAATTTGTATACTGTACTAGCGCACCTGACAGACATTGTTCTGTACACACGTCTGAAAGTTAAAAAATCGGTCCAGCCTTTGGGTTGAGTTCACTACCATACACATGTCATGGGCAGGAGAATTATATATGGACTGAATTGAGAATATAAACCAATTTCAAATTCACTGGATCACACAAAAAAATCATCAAAATCGGTCCAGTCGTTTTGGAGGTAGTTCAACCGTTCCACCTGAAGACACACAGAAAATTTCATTAAATTCGCCGCTGCCGTTTAGTTTAGTTTCGAAGTTCACTATCAACACACGTACAGAATAAATTATATATAAGGTAAGTTATAAGCAATTCGTGTCCATGTATATCTGTGCATCACGCGATAAATTATAAAACTACTTTCGGAAACATTTAAAAAAGGAGTAACTTTTTGAATCAGGCGTTATTTCGCGTAAATCCATAAGCATCCAAATGCTATGAGCTTTCTTGAGTGTTAAATCCGCCAATTTAAATTACGTTACTTTTTAGGTCATTTTAGCAGCATCAATGCCTTTTGGAAAGTCCATAAAATCATCATAAAGTCTTTTATTCCGCTTTTATTAACATATCTGTCTAACGTGTCAGTTAGTTGTAAAATATAAATCATCCATAAAACAACGTAAGTAAATATGATTTACCAAAATTTTGTACTATTAAAATTATCTTTCTAGTGTGTGAGAATAGATATTTAGCTTAAATTATTAAAAAGATTAATGAAATTGAATGCAATGTTAGCTCAACTTAAACAAAATACCGTATTTATGCTCAAAGCTCCAAAGAAGCTTCCCAATTAGTCGACATAGTGCAACTTAGACACTATCCGACTTAAGTGATGGTTTGGTGGGGTATTTGCTATGAAGGAGTGACTGAGCCATACTTTTTTGAATAAGATATCAAGACATCGGCACAAATGTATCAAAATATCATTCTTGAGATCATAGTGAAGCCCTTAATAACATCATGTACAATAACCAAGAATGGTCCTTCCAGCAAAACTCAGCGTCGGGTTATGCTCTACGCAGTCTTGGTTGGAAATGAAGTTTCGGACTTCATCAGAGCTGAAGACTGGCCGTAATCTAGTCCCGTTCTTAATCCACTGGATTATGATTTATGGTCAGTTTTAGAGAGTACAGCTTGCTCTTAACGCCATGGTAATTTAGAGTCCCTGAAACAATCCGTCCGATTGGAAGTGTATAATTTTCCCATGGAAAGAGTGCGTGCTTCTATTTATAACTGGCCTCAACGTTTAAAGGACTGTATTGCAGCAGCAATTTAGACCACTTCGAATAAGCTTTTTATATTTAAATTTTTTATATTTATGTATTAATTAATAAATGTTATTTGCAATAGAAAAATTTTATTTTTCTTTGTTTCAGTAATTATGGCAAGATACCATACCTAATTATTTGGTTCCACTTTGAGTCAACGCAGTAAGTTCGTTTTATCTGGTTTATTATTATCTGTCAGTCTTCTCCTGATTCTTATTTAGCCGATTAAGTGCGCTGCATACAAACATAATATTTTGGTTATAACATGTTGTTTTTTGAAGTTATGCAAAACTATATGTTATGTTTTTTTTTAAAGTGATAACCCTCACTTCTAGGATAAATGCACAAATAAAATTGCATTTAATAAAATTGCATCCATTTATCCTAGAAGTGAGGGTTATCACTTTAAAAAAAAACATAACATATTGTTTAGATTTAAAAGAGCGACATCTCAAGTCAATTTCCTAATATGCAAATATTGGGGTTGAGCAGGTTATCAACTGAAAAGTGGATCCTGTAGATGAAGCCATAGCCTGAGAGTTGAACAAAGTAAACATAATTTTATAACGAGGCGGTACTCGAACGGTTAGCTCAGTTGGTTAGAGCACCGGCACGGAACGCCGGAGGTCGTGGGTTCGAATCCCGCATCGTTCATAAAATTTTGTTTTTAAAATTTTATTTGTGCATTTATGTAAAACTTTTATGTGTGAACTACGCACTTGGCAAAACGTTCCTTAAAAATCAAAAAAAGAAACACCATATGATAACGATTAAGTTCGTATTCGAGTTTACGACGTGTCGTGGGAAGGTAAGTTTGGCAGCTAACCACTGCCAGTGAAGCCACATATGCATGTGACGTCTGTAGATGCAATGCAAAGTGATAACTGATTCACTGAATTCAAGTAGTTCTGTATGAAGGACTGCGTTCTCTCTTTGCTCATTTGCATTCAGAAGCTCTTGAGGCCCTGGAAGCTAGAGTAAAATCTATGTTAAGGTCATTTATTTGTGTTACGCAGATGACACTGTTCTGATTGATCGGGATTTGCAAGCAGTTATTTTACTAAACCCTTCTTAATATTTATTAATTTGAATGTAAGTTTATTTGTTACTTTATTTTGATGAAATTTGGTAAAATGATAGACTAGAGCATGGAAAGGACATTTTATCCCGGAAAAATGCTTGGTTCCCGCGGGACTTGTGAAAAACTGAAATTCACGTCGATGAGCTATTACTATACCAATAGTAGGTTTAGTTTACTATAGCAACCATCCTGGAAAGAAGATTGATATAAAATGTAACATGTATGTGATATAAAATGACACGTATAAGATCTAAAATCTATAATGATAGAGTATAAAGAATGGAATACATACACAAGTTAACTATCTGTAACAATTATTTTGTGCTGTTACATTCATACAAATACAAAGCTAAAAATAACAATACTCCACCCATAGCTGAATTAAAATTAGGAATGTTACAAAGATTATTGAAATGGCAGAAGCAGGAAATAGATTTCAATATTACGCTCAGCCCGTTAATATATATAGATATCGAATTGATTGAATAAGTTGATAAACAAATCAGAAATATTCCAGTTTGATAATATATTTAAATAGAAGGACTCCACTAACAAAACTCCACGTGAGGACACGTGGAGTTAGTTGAGTTAGTTTGTGTAACTCCGTGCGACAACTTTGACGAGGGTCTAAAACAAATCTCGCTAACTCCAGCGCTATCTAATATAGAATACATAATTAATGAGTGGTTTGATAATGTCACTGATGTCAAATGACAATAATCACTACCGAACCTTGTCAACCTTTATGAGAACGCGATATGTTGATATTAAGGTAATACTCTCCACTCTCTAACAATTTATATTTAATTAAGTAAGTACTTTCTAAAGTAAAACTATAATCTTAGTTAAGGATTGGTAACTTGATACCGCACCTGTACTAGCAAAACATATAAGCTCATTATTATAATATTTTGACACCATTGTATGTTATGCTTTTTGCAAATTAATATATTATTATTATTATTGATAATAAATGTATAACGAAATTCAAAAGAATTGTTAAAAGACATTTATATGGTAAAGGTACTATAACATAATAACTTTCTAAATGATACAAAAGATCGGGAATGGAGCGACCGCCGTCAGGCTATTTCAATTATAAATCTGGTTGTATTATAATTTTATAAAAAAAATAACGCATCAATTTCTGGGTGGTAGTTTTTGAAATTCAATAATTTCTTGCACATCTGTTTTGAATAAAATTATTTGAATTAGATTTTACCAGATATATTACACTAGCTGACTCGGCAAACGTTGTTTTGCCATATAAAGTATAATTCACGCGATAGTTTTATAAGTAATAAAATATTGCCTATATTATAGCCTGTACATCATTTTGTTCTATTGTCAATAGTTTTTGCAGCGCACGCAAAAATAGGTTTTCGATTTTACACCTTGTGTTACAAAATAGCAATTTTATTACGGATCCCTAATTTTGAAAAAAAAAACATAGCCTATAGCCTTCCTCGATAAATGGACTACCCAACAATGAAAGAATCATTTAAATTGGACCAGTAGTACCAGAGATTAGCGCGTTCAAACAAACAAACAAGCACTGCAGCTTTATAATATTAGTATAGAGTATAGATTAGTTTGATAGCAACATCTACCAAATGAAGTTCTACGGCGTTTGGTGAAAGACAATAAATTTATAGCAATCATGCAAATGTTTCGATATGAACACGAGTGTATGCAATGGAGTTATTAGAACACAAACAAAAAAGAACTGCATTACTCACCTCCCATTCAAACCATTAGAATTATGTCGTTAGACACGCGAAAAGAACGTTAAAAAGCAAATCTATTTAAAATCGCAATGAATGGTGCACACTGCAGCGAGCGTCTTTTGTTAATGCTATTTATGACGTAGTACACTACCCTATACTTTGTGTGTAACTGAAATGCCGAGACATAGAATACGTTTGAGTTTAAATTTAATTATTACCTTTCAGTCCAAAGTTGCTTAGAACGTTAAAATTAGTATTACGAAGTGATTCATTTCATTTCAAAATTCTTTATTAATAAATGATATTACAACGGAAATGTACAGCGATTTACGTTTGAACATTAAACATGAGAATGGCTAAACAACTTTGAGGCTAGGAAAAAGAAGGAACGCCTATTAAAGTTTTTACAAAAATAATAACATAAATCTCGTTAAGACAATGTATAACTGCTACAATTACTAAAGTAAATTGTGACAATAACATCCAATATGTCTTATTTAAAATAATTACGCTTGTGACAATATATATTCACAAATCTTAAAGTTATAATTCAATTATGACCATCACAATGTACAACCAAATACAACCACTGCGCAACGAGCCACCTCGCCTGTGAACGAAGTGATTGTTAATTACAATTTTAGTATTTCAGTAACATATCGACTGCTATACATTAACTTAAAAATTATTATGAATTATTTAATAGTAAAGAAGCTTAATTGATCTTGCTAGCTTTTACCCGCGGTTTCGCTCAGGTAAGTGTCCTTTCTTAGTGTCTTATATCAATGAAATGGATATGAAGTATTTTTGTGTCAAATTCAGAATAATGTAAAATTCAATTTAGTTTAAACATTGAAAAAACTGCTGATTTTGACTGCTCGGTCCAAGGTGAACAAACGGAAGTAAACGTGTAACTACAAAAGCTTAAAATAATACTATATGGTATATATATAGAGGTGACCGATAAATGAAAATATATATACAAATTAGTGCACATAAAAAACTACGTTAAAAAAAACCGACTTCAAAAATTAAAATTATAAAATAATTTAATAAATTTAATTTGATACACCTCTAATGCAATGTATACCTTTAATATTAATAAAATACAATTATTTGTATGTGCTCCCAATTGTTAGGGTTTAAGTCGGTGCCTGCCCGCTTCGGTTGTTTGGTTCTAGACGAAGCTATCCCGCTCAAAGTCACCGGAAGGTCGATACCACATCAATGCAATTTTTACTGCGAAGCAGTACTGTTCAAGTACATAAGTCCATAGCTAGTGAAAAAACTGCGCAAATGACATATTTTGGACCAAAGCGCCGTATTGCAATGCCGCTTAGAATATTGGGTTTAGTCAGCGGCACTGCAGTGTAATGGTCTATCTAGCCTTTAACGGAAGCTTAGAGGCTGAAGTGAGTTGAAATTCAAATATTTTTATTCAAAATAGGATTCAAAATCACTTATTGAACGTCAAAAACTACCACCCATTCAAAATAGACTGCCTCAGACCTGAGAAGAACGGGCGCAAGAAACTTGTATGTTATATCTTACAATCTTTGATATTTTATATAATTCTTCTGTACGTGTGTTGACAGTAAACTCCTCCTAAACGGCTGGACTAATTTTCATGGTTTTTGTGTGTTTCGGTGAATTTGAGATTGGCTTAGATTCTCAAGTCAGTCCATATAATACTCCTGCCCATGTTACTGAACTCCTCCTAACGACTGGACTGATTTTTAAAATTTAAGACGTGTGTACAGGACAACGTTTGTCGGGTCCGCTAGTAAATATATATAATTAAAGAGCCTGAGGGTGTTCGCTTCATTGCCTGCCTGTTAAGAAAATCGTTTATGTTATAATAAACTTTCGCACACAAACGTTTTTTAACAATAAATTTAAATTTCGTAACGCGTTCGTTTTGTACATTTTCTGGGATCATATTGTAAATCGCCCAATAAATACTTTCTAACTCGATTTAATCGAATAGTAGGCATAACAAGTTTATGTTTAATCGTATGTATGACATGCTGTGATAATAGCTTCATACCACGACGTGTAAACGCGTCCAAATGTAACGTGAGAAAGTATGCACATGTTATTCACTCAGATTGGCTTTACGGATTAAGCTCACTTCCTTATTGAATCACATATTTAGATATTTCCAGCGTTCTATTCTTGGTACAGGACAATACAAAGAGTTTCTGTTGTTCAGCTGTCTTTAAGCCTACAATTTTCATTATGTTTCTTTGTTTATATTTCAAGTATATGCCAAGAAATTACAAATAAAACCTGTTTGTATTAAATTGTTTAACCTGATTCCTACCGCCGAATTCCACCTTCGCACGACACGCCACAAGTTAGGATATCATCCCCACTATCTGGATGTGTGGCGGTCCTCCACAGTGCGGTTTTCAAGGAGCTTTCTCCCTCGTACTACAAAGCTGTGGAATGAGCTTTGAACGATCGTATCGGATCATGTCGTACATGGGTACCTTCAAAAGCGCGTACACCTTCCTTAAAGGCCGGCAACGCTCTTGTGATTCCTCTGGTGTTGCAAGAGAATGTGGGCGGCGGTGATCACTTAACACCAGGTGACTCGTACGCTCGTTTGTCCTCCTATTCCATAAAAAATAATTGCAATTTTCTTTTTGTTACAATAGAATTTTATGACTGAAGGCAAACTTATATCTGCCACAAAACAGTGTTCATTTTATTTATTAGTATGATTTAAACCTTTTTAGCGTAACTTTGGATTTAAATAAATTTTCCTTAGCGCGATATTTTTAAAAATTATTTTTCTTCCGCATGCAGTAAGAGTATTCTAGATTTAAAAAATTACAACAACTTTTCAATTTTTTTTTATACGGCTTCAAAAAAAGGTGACCATGTTGAAACTTAGAGTAACTATACACAAATAAAATTTGAAAAACAACATTTTATGAACGATGCGGGATTCGAACCCACGACCTCCGGCGTTCCGTGCCGGTGCTCAAGAGCGACATCTTAAATCAATTTCCTAATATGCAAATATTGGGGTTGAGCAGGTTATCAACTATAAAGTAGATCCTCTAGATGAAGCCACACCCTGAGAGTTGAACAAAGCAAACAGAATTTTATAACGAGGCGGTACTTGAACGGTTAGCTCAGTTGGTTAGAGCACCGGCACGGAACGCCGGAGGTCGTGGGTTCGAATCCCGCATCGTTCATAAAATTTTGTTTTTCAAAATTTACTTGTGTGTTAATACTAGAAATGAGGGTTATCACTTTAAAGACATAACATATTGCTGGGAGTAATATTCAAATAAGTGAAGTAGTTCAGATGTAACAGTTTGCAATTCAATGCTATGTTTGGAGACGGTACGGATAAGCAACACACCATGAGCTTTCAGTTTAATTGCTTCCGGAGGAAACTTGGACTGTAAGCATGAACCTCGAGGAAATCTAGCCTTTTAGGTATATAAATATTAATTAAATGCGATGGTAGAATGTAATAATAAATTTTGGGGCGAATTGTGACGTGGCATGAAAAGTGGATTCTATTTGAAGCTTAGATTAAGGATTGGTCTCCGCTGCGCTCCAACTAGATACCGCAGGCGTTGTTGTAATATGTTACAACTCATACTACGCCCAAGCGGGCGTACTCGAGCCAGTCGCGACGTACAAAACGTGCACAAATATAATCAAAATCGAATTCGGTGTTAAAACGTGACGTTGTTTGGAATTATCATCCCTACAAGTATCAAGTGCCTAAATACAAGGTTTCGTAGAGTGATCTCCGATAGTGACGAATATCCATGCAAACTTTCATCTCCTATTTCAACACCTCCATTTATTTTTTCGCAACAACATGTAGCCTATGTCCTTTTCAAAGCTTTATTCTATCTCTGTATAAAACATTCATCGAAATCGGTTTAGGTTAGAGTTTCTTGCGCCGCTTCTTCTCTCTCAGAGTCGTAGTATCTAGTATTTTAGAAATGACATCAAAAATAATTCTAAAGGAATCAATTTTGAGAAAATAAATGCCTTTTTGTGTGAAAGCCTAACAATAAAACTTACATTCACATTTATAATATTAGTAGGAGTTGTATATCAAAGGCTTTAAATCATAATAAATAAGACGTATAGACCAATATAATTTATGAAGAGAATTAACTAACTAAATGCTTCCTTAGTAACTTAAAAGGAAATGCATTTAGTAATAAAACCCTAGTAAATTTGCATAAAAATAAATGTTATATTGTAATTACCACTGGTGACTCTAAATAAAAAACATAATTACGTAAATTCTATTCCCAGCTATAAACCAACTCCCAATAACCAGAACTCTCATGAAATTTTCCAAGTGAAAAGGCTTGAGAGTATAAAAGAAAAATCTAATAAAAATTGTTTATTGGAGTGTAAAACCAAACCCCTTAAGCTTATAACCAAACATAATGCCAATGGTTATTATTGACTAATTACTTTTTTTAGATGACATAATATAATATTTCTTTTTTTAATGAAAATAAGGGACGGGACGAGGAGACAGTTCAGCTGATGGTAATTGTTGCGCCCTGCCTATTATAAGTATATTACAATGCAGTGCCGCTCAGGATTCTTGAAAAACCCAAAAATTCTGAGCAGTGCTATAATAGCGCTCGTCACCTTGAGACATAAGATGTTAAGTCTCATTCATCTAGTAATTTCACTAGCTACGGCGCTCTTCAGACCGAAACAAAATAATGTTTACACAGTACTGCTTCACGGCAGAAACAGATGCCGTTGTGGTAACCATAATCTAGCCGGCATAATGTGCAAAGAACCCTACCACTGGTAAAAATTTGAATACTCCCCCCTTCTCTTTTACTTTTAAGTCTAGTAGAAAATGCAGCAGGAATTGAATGAACAGTAAACCCCCCATTTTCTTATTATTATGGAGTACAAATTCGGTGAGTGAAGAAAACTTACATAATATATTTGCTTGTTACTTTTTAATAAAAATAATCTGAAATAAATCTTTTTAGGACGGTAATATATTATAGCGTTTGCGTATTTCTTATAGACTTTTCACATATATCACTCACCACGTGAAAGGGTCACTCCGATGTTTTTCACTATAGAATGATTGATTACGACAACTTTATACTGTTTTTCACATGTTACATGACTAGAGGCTCGCCGTGGCTTCGCACGTGTGAATTTAAGGGGAAAATGGGTGAAAAATGTAAAGAGTTTCTATGTTTACAGCTGATTATTGATTACACAATACGAGAAAATTTTGTTTGAAAGCGACGCACGAAAGGATTATAGATAAGATAATTTATATATAGATAGAGCCTCTAGCTGTTAGGCAATGCTACGTCTTACACTTGCGAAACGTGTGTCACTTTGTTTTAGTGTCCATGCGTTACTGAAAATAGGAGTGAACAGTTAGCCGCTATTTTTTCGACGTGTTCACAGCTGTTACAGTCTATCTAGATGTATTAATTATGCAAGAACTGTAGATGTTTAGCTGTCCAAAGGAGAAACACTCATCGCATTTTGTAACATCGAATGTCTGACTTGTTATTTTTAATTCTCCTTAGTTCCCCGATTCTTAATTCTCCGAGTTCATATACCATATCGTCCCTTATTTTCATAAAAAAAAAATTAATTAACAAAAAAATTTAAAAAACTTTTTCGTGGTAATTACTTGGATTTGCAAAGTAGGTTAGAGAAAAAAAGATCGACCGAAAACATTTCTTACGATCGATAAATTTTTTTTATAGTCTGTCTATCACAATTAATATTGTAACTTTGAGGTTTTGCACTCATTAAATTTTTTTCATAACTTTATTTTACAAATTCTCGCCGTCGAGCAAGAAAAGTGATAGCGAAGCTTAAACTAGTGAAGGAAAAAGTTTCTCGAAACAAGTACAAAGTTTAAAACTATATGGCAGCACTAATAATATAAAAAATACATAATATTTTCTTAACTTTATAATGTACAAAGCAATAATATTTAAATTAATCAGAAGTATACAACACTGAATTTCATTATGGGACACAAAATACTGACCCTTCTAACGTTGTTTTGACATATAAATTAAGTTCCCCGCGCCAGCTCATTGAATTCATTGTGATATGACATGATGGTCCACATGAATTGTCATAATAATTATGTAGATATATTAAATCTCATTGACTAAATCATTGGTATTGCGAGTATATAGGTATTCTCAATTAAAAATATAAGTTCGGAATAAGTACTCACCAACATATCATATATTAGGACCTTCTCCGAATCACGCTGCATCTTACAGTATAAGTATTATTCCGATCGGCTTATTAGTTTTATAACTGAAGCCATCCCTGCAACTTCCCGCTAATTCCATATCGAAAATCAAATCAAATCAAAATCAGTTTATTCACGTAGGTCACGGAAATGACACTTATGTCAAATGAATGTCAAAAAAAAATCTTATTGAATCTACCGCTACTTCGTGAAGGATTGAGCTAATGAGAAGAAGTCGCAAAAAAACTCATTGCCACTCTTTTATATCAAGATTTACATGTGTATCGATTTACAAATAATTTAAATTACAATATAATATGTAAAATGTAAAATGATGCAACAAACACACTCAAACGTCAAATAGTCTTACACGAGTAAGTCAAAAAAGTAAATGTAAATTAATACAAAAGTTATTGAGTACAGTAGCTGCATCATCCACATAAACCGTAAATAAATAAAGGTATTCTGTGAGCATTTTATAAGCGATTATAAATAAATAAATATGTATCCATACATATATATACACACAATAGCGTTTCAAATTGTACTTATTTGAAATGGGCTTCCGCACACTCAAATAAAACAAAACCTATGCTTGAGGGGATTTTAAATCAAACAATGAAAGAATGTGTCTATGTCCCAAATGATTGCGAAACTTAAGTGGCAGTGGGCAGGGCAGATAGTTTGACGGACAGATGCGGGGAGTAGAGTCCTCGAATGGTGACCTCCTACCGGAAGACGTAGTATTGGTAGGCCCCCCACAAGATGGACCGATGATCTGGTCAAGATCGCCGGAATACGTTGGATTAGGGCAGCGCAGGGCCGATCGTCGTGGAAATCTTTGGGGGATGCCTTTGCAGTGCACGTCTTCCGGCTGATGATGATGATATATCATAATATAAAGAATATAATATTATGTACAAATTGAAGAATAAATTTAAATCAAAATCACTAGAAATAAAACCATTGCTGTAATTTAGTTATAGCTATTTTATTGTTGCACTGAATAGACTAATTTACATTTAAATTTTAATATAATTTGTATTTATTTTCATCCCTGATATATTTTAGCCTCACTGGGTATCAGCTCTGTCAGTCTACTCTACATTGATTCTTCTGTTTGCTCTCCTTCGTCCATGAGGCACTCGGCGTACTCTCTTTGACTCAGTATATTCTTCTGTTTCTTGTACCTGTTAAAATAAGTAGATTTAAATTTTTTATTGACGACAACGAATTCTTTCATATTTTGGCCACATAATGCGAAGGGGTAATGAGAGCCTGGAGAAATTGGTCGTAGTTGGGAACACAAATGGTAAGAGAGCCCGAGGCCGATCTCGTACCAGATGTAACGACCAAATAAAAGACTCCAGGTAGGAGGACGATGGACAGAAGCCGATGGAAACAATTAATAGTTCACTCCAAGTGTGGACCACTTGTTGATGAGCACGATCCTCAGTCATGAGGGAACGACTAGAGAGAGAGAGTCTGTTGCCAGATTTTGGTGAGTCAAAATCTACTAAGGATGCCTCGTGTAGAGTTAAAATACGTGTCGAATCGATAAAAGACAAATATTAGCGGAATTTACACTCAAGAAAGCTCACAACATTTATAGATATAATAGGAAGAAGATAAAGTGCAAATGTTGTTCCAAAAACATATAAACACTCTTTAAAAATTGTATATAAAAAATATAGTTGCAGGCCAAACATAATTGGCGGGTTTGTGTTCTGGATTGATTGAGTTGTCACATCGTCCCACAAATAAAATGGGCAGGTTTTTCCATCTCAGCTGTTAAATACTATTTGCCCGACGGTGACACTACCACCAATAATAACTCAGTGCACAATTTTTTTTTATAACAAAATGAGAAATACGTTATTACTATTATCCTGTATCTTTGTAATATGATATTATTATTCACTCACAAGTCGTAATATTAATGTTTTTATAGAATGTGTGGCAGGCTCCTTTGCACAGGAAGCCTGCTAGATTATAGGTACCACAACGGCACCTATTTCTGCCGTGAAGCAGTAATGTGTAAATACTGTGCATTGGTCTGAAGGGCGCCGTAGCTAGTGAAATTACTTGGCAAATGAGACTGAACATCTTATGTCTCAAGGTGGCGAGCGCAATTATGGAAGAACTATCAGACGTAAGTTCTAAACTCAATTATTTTCGATGTTTTCAGAGCTGCCATAGTTTATTTATGATCTATCTATTTCTATATTTTATCTATTACTATAAATGCTCTTAGATAGTAAGATAAATCGATACAAATAATAACATTATCACTATCCAAAGAATATATTCACTTACCTGTACATTTTTCCTCGCCACATTATTTTCTAAAAATCTATTAACTGCGCCAAGCGTACTGATTGGAATCTGGTAAAAATATAACATTTTATCAACGGTTCTAAACATCGAGAGTTAAACTTCATAAAAACACGCTATTGTGATTTCGTAGAATGGACCAATATTTATCTACTTACCTACTTTGCCATTTGAAGCTTAAATTTTGTTAAGGAAGCGTATAAGTTAGACGATGCTAAGCACTTAAACATTAAAGATTGTCAATATTATTATTATACAAACTTGCTTGTTAGGTAAAACGAAACCAGCCTCAGATTAAGCATTGGTCTCCGGTACGCTCCAACTAGATACCGCACTAGCTAAACACTTTTTATTACGTCAACTATTATGTGTGCATCTGTCAAATTTTGTAACATACGCTTCGTGCTATTTTACATTGAATTAATAAAATACAAAATAATAACTGATAATATTTGATCCCAGCGTCTTTCGTATTTCTTGTACGTTGTAAGTTTTACGATGCAGTTTGGCATTTTAGTTTTAATTATTTTCAAGTTTAACAGAACATGTGGCACGTCAACGTCACACATTGTTCAAGGCTGGCACAAGTATGCCCACTTGGGCATAGTATTAGTTGCCGCACTTTGCGAGTCACCTGCGGTATCTAGTTGGAGCGCAGCGAAGACCAATCCTTAATGTAAGCATAAGGCCTTTTACATATTATTTTCCATTCTATGCTTAAGTGCTACTACAAATGTCCGGCAGCCAAAGAATTTAATTTCAGGTACACGGTTGTTGCTGTTGATTACACCATTAGTTAACAATAGTTCACTTAAGTCTCAATAGAGCTCTGACATGTTCGTAAACTCAAACGGTGCTATTACAAAAAATAATTAATACATGGCTAAGACACGTGCTTTATTAGACAATAACCTAAATATTACAACGTCAGTGACATGACAATATCGACGACTAAAATGGAGTTTATCTTTTTCTGTTACAAAACGGTAATTAGCTTGTGTTTAACTAAAACCTCGTTAAGCACAACATAAACTGAAGTGTACAGGAACAACTGAAGGAACGGAACGCAATTTTTGTCAGCTGTCATCTATCTGTCATTATGTAATCTAAATCTTCCATATCAATATGGTCTATGTGTTAAATACGGACTAGTAAAAAAAGAAGGACTTCGTGCCGTGATATTAGCAAGTGAAGCACCCTTATGCTGGTGTGTGTGCAGTTACGGGATATACCAGTTACACAATTTTTTCTCCCTTAAACAATCATATATCAAAAAACACCTTTATATTATTATCAAATACCTTTATATATTATCCACTTTCGCACGACACGCCACAAGTTAGGATATCATCCCCACCATCTGGATGTGTGGCGGTCCTCCACAGTGCGGTTTTCAAGGAGCTTTCTTCCGCGTACTACAAAGCTATGGAATGAGCTTCCTTGTGCGGTGTTTCCGGGACGATACGACATGGGTGCCTTCAAAAAAAGAACGTACACCTTCCTTAAAGGCTGGCAACGCTCTTGTGATTCCTCTGGAGTTACAAGAGAATGTGGGCGGCGGTGATCACTTAACACCAGATGACCCGTACGCTCGTTTGTCCTCCTATTCCATAAAAAAAATATTGTTTTTACACTTATTCACAACGCACGACGGCATATTTAAAATATTTTATTGCGACGCAAACTGATCTGTCACAGACGATGGCAAATCTCATAATGGCGGCCGATCGGCTTGTATTAGTGTAAGTGTAGGCGTGGGGCTATGTATTTACACGTTTACGGGCTTGTTTTGGTGCCTCACTGTTATGTAAGGTGACACGGAGTCCTTATTTATTTACTCGTCCGTGGTGTTAGACACACTTTAGACAAGATCGTGTCGCGATTCGTTTTTAGATATAAAAAGTGTCTACAGATTGTTGAACGCTAAACAGCAGAAAGACACATATTTGTAATTGAAGTTTTTTAAAACAAGTGTTCAACACATGTTTAACATTTTCGTTATAACATTATAACACATAAAACTTAGGTTTTCGAATAAATAAAAGGTTTGAAAGTTTTCAGTGAATATGCATGAAAAGAAGTTGTGTGAAGTAGTGTTGTAGAGAAGTGAATGGCTTGTGTAATGGTTAGTCCCTATTTTGTTATACGTTGCATTATTTATACGAAAACTATGGTTGAATGTAAAGAAGAAAGCGATGAAAAAATAGAAAATTAATAATTTAAATTATCTTGTTCTTATGACGTTAGAAGATTATCTAAGGCTGTGTTCAAAAGACGCTTAGTTAGACTTAAGTTTATTAATATTACTAGATTTTTGAATGGATAATACTATCACAGAAAATCCACTTAACAGTTCAATATCTTATGAGCATTCATGCATTGAAGATTAGTAAAAAAAATAACCGATATAAATTTTAGTTATTACAATTGGTACAGTGGTGTTTTCCATCCTGTGTAACGGACATATAAATAACATTAGATAGGTAATACAATATAAGTCTTATTTGTGAAACTACTATACTCTTATATTTGAACAATTTGTTCAAGTCGATCTAGAGTTGTAGTACCTACGATATAGAGGCAAATAGGTAAACAAAGATACTGTAGATTTTTTGTCCGTTATACTAATATTTAAGACTTATTTCATTAAAAATAAAAATTACAGGCATATTTATAAAGTAGTTACTGACCAACTAAAAGAAGTAAGAGCATATCTTTTGAACGCAGCCAATAGAAAATTTATTGATGTAGGCGTTACTTTGCGGAAATCCATAATTATACAAATGATTTGCGTTTTCTTTAGTGTTAATTCCGCCAATATTTGTCTTTCTTCAAAATGTCTCGTGCCAGATTTTGGCGAGACAACACGACCTAAGGATGCCTCGTGTAGAGGCGAAACATGTGTCGAATTGTTTAAAGACAAATATTGGCGGAATTAACACTAAAGAAAACTCAAATCATTTGTATAGCCTATAGAAAGTCAATTTTAAAGAGTTTAATTTAAAAGACATCAAAGTCACATAAGTACCATACTCTTAAAGTACCTATCACATATTGTCGTCGAATGTGAAGAATCGTGGTGATTATATACGAGCAGATGGTGTAGATGATGAACTTACAGCGAAAATATCATCGATAAAGCTAGAAGCGTTCGGCGTTTCTACTGATATTTGCGAAGTTGATGATGATGATGAGGATGAAGCAGATGGATCTTGGGTTCTTTCAGAATCATCTGTGGAAAGTATGAAAGATTACTTGAAAAGTGAAATTTTTGTTTAAATCACCTACATGCATAGTAACCATTTGGTTAAGAATATAAAGATAAAACCTAGATAGAAACTAATAGGCACGAAATAAAATCTTTTGTAGATATTTGTTTAAATGATAACCATGATAATAGTATGTTGAAAGGAGATTTATGAATAGAAAATAAAAAAAAAGTATTAGTCGAATACAGAAATGAGAATGAATAGATATGGGTAAATCAAAAATAATTGAATTTTATTTTCATATTTAATAAAAATTTGTATACAATTCTTAAGCTGGTATAAAAGAAAAAGTAAAGAGGGAAAACAACAATAAAATATTGAATGCATATTATTATCTATGCGTTAAGAAGTCTACAAATATTTGCTACTAAAAACATAGCGTCACTTACTGTGATTACTATAAGTAATATACATAAGTTTTGTTTCATTTTAAGCTTAAACCAACAGACTAATTAAAATGAGATATTATTTTGTTTTTGATTAATCAAAGCTAAAGCTAAAGAAAAGTTAAACAGCCTTTGTAGAAAATACAGCCTTCATATTTTAAGAAGCTCCAAATTTTGTTATAGAAAAAGTTGAAACGAACATTACAATCGAAATTATAAGATATTTTAATTTAAACTTTATTGTTTAGATTAACTGCAAACTATAGACACCCGTTTACTGAATAAAAGGGGACTAAGTATTAGCAATTAAATAAAATAGGTATTTATTTATTAAAATGATAACCTGCGTGAACCGATTTATGTACTGAAATATTGGTGTTCCCTGCAGTATTTCCAAGGAAACTTCCAACTGCTTTAAGAGTTGAAATTGGAATCTGAAAACAAAAGCAGCAATAAGGTTCTACTAATCTTAGAGCAAAATATAATTATAATTAATAAATATTATCACATAATATTGAATTATCTATTTTTTATCATTTTGTCTTACATTTAAATATTCTATACCTCATCTTAACCAAGGGGACACCCCCCGTCTTGCCCTATAAGTGGGGTAAGATGGGGAGATTAACTATTTTTTTAAAGTCGATATTTCTTTGAAAAGAATCATACTTTTATGTTTTGACTTATTATAATTAAAGGAAGAAAGATTATGATTATTTTCTTAATAAAAGTTTCTACATTGTGCAATTAAAAACATGGGTTTTATTCATGAAATACCTTAAGGTCCCCGTCTTACCCCACTTTCCCCTAACGTCTTAAATTTAACTACAAAGATAAAAGATACATAATAATATAACTTTAAGGGTAAATGTAAGCACTTTTATAATAAATTCGCAGTCACTGTTCAGGAATTATTTATGTAAATAAATGTATTTGTTTCATAAAAAAATGGCTCTGAAGTAAACCATACTACTCCACAGTGAATCTGTGATCTAAGGTTATGGTTACATAAAACTTGTAATAATAAGTTTAGTTCGGTTAATATTTTTCACCTCAGTAAATTCAAATTCAAAAATGAGATAGTAAGAATATTACATCATAATTTTATGATTAAATTATTTTATGTAAGTTAGGTATCTTTTTATAGTTTAAATCCTGTGTCTTTATCAAGTTAAAAAGAATACACACACTCACACATACACACACACACACACACATACATATATTTTTGTATGTATATATATATATATATATATATATCCTGACTAGCATCTGTCCGAATATAATAATGGTGTTTTACTGCGTTGATTGCTTAAAATTCAGGCCTTTAAAATGTTAATCCCCTTTTGGCTGTCAGATCGTATTTTCATGTAAAATTTGAATATTTTTAAGTGTGGATTATGTTTAAATAAATAAGTGATCAGACAGCCTGGGACTAGATTATGATTATATTATAACAATAACAATAACAGTAAAATATTGTATATGTTATTAAAAAAAAGAGCGCAAAAAAAGAATGCTGGGAGATTTTCTTGCGCCACTTCTTTTCTCGTTTCCGATGCGGGGGTAGTGTGAAAATGAAATCAAAAAGAACAAAAATGACATCTAAAGGAATAATTTTTTTAGAAAATAAATGCCTTTTATACTCACATTGAAAATGTCTTCGAAGAATGAAGGATTTCTTTGAATGGAAACCTGTTTTGTATAAACAGTACTGGCACCGGCTCCAATATCTGAATTGTGACCCACATTTTTTTCTACGTTGACATCTACCCTCTCTTCAACTGCTGGTGCTGCCGGTGGTCCTACGATATCTCCTTGACCTCCCACGTATCCACCAAGGAAGGCCGTTTTCCTAAAGTGTGATTTGCGTGGCTTATAATGTGCATGGACTATTTCTTTCTCAAATAAATGCGGATGTTTTTCTATGTGTACCTGAAAATTTTAGATTTTTTTAATCTAGATAATTTTTGTCACGTACTATTTACAAGAAAATACACATTTATTATTTTACTAAACAGAATGTTTCCATCTTGCCGAAATTATTAAAACAAATGAGTGTTAAAACAATTGAAAATGATGTGTACCATAAGCTTAATGGAAAATATTTTAAAGACAGAAATGTGAGGGAAGTAGAATCACGGAAGGTGCCTTAGCATTTATAAAACAGCTGGACCGGAAGAGCATCATTTATTTAGTAAAAATGTGTAGGCAGAATGTATGAATCTGCAGGACAATTGTATAGAAATTAATTTCTAACTTGCTGTCCATAGTTTTTCATTTATCGTTTAGGTATTTCGAAAGAAAAAGAATCTAGGCAGTTACAGTTTATAAAAAAACTGTATAACCTTGATCTCTAATTTAAAATGGCTCAGTTGCTACCTACGTTTCATTAATAATAGTGGTTTTAGCAATTTAAATACGATGGTTATAGAATTTTGTTTTTTGTTTCCTAAAAAACCTAAATCTTACCTAAACTAAAACACCTACGTTTTATAAAGCAGACACTCGAGAGAATGTGCCATTCCTATACTAGGGCTAACCCAGCTAGCCTAGATATGAACCATGAGGGCCACGTGCTTCGTATCGTAAACTATAAATTTCAGACTTGAAGAAATTGCAAACTTTTTCTTATTGGCGAAGAATCTGCTATGAATAGTTATTTAGTGACAACATCATATTACTCAACAACATTAAATAGAAAACAGAACATCATGAATATTCAAATGAAATGTTGTACTATGGATTATCTCGAACACATATTACTGACAAAAAATTATTGAATCATGAATCATACGTGAAATTACCAGATGAGCTAAAACTATCTACTCAAAAAAAGAAATAGGCTTAAGAGGTTTACATAAATATTAAGTCCAGTGCCATGAAAGTTCAATGTCAACACGAATTATAAAAGCTTGCTCTTTGTCTTTTGGTGGCCGAACACAAAGACAAACCTGAGAGTTGGTCGACGATGCATATTTAACCGGAAATCTGAAAAGACTAGTAGAGTCTTTATGAAGTCGTTCTAAAAATATACTTGGATATTTTCGTGCTGACCATGTTTTACTCACTTCATCAATAATAGTGTGATGTGGAGGTGGTGGCGGAGGTGGAGGAAGGTGCGACCTCTCCTTGATAATTGTCTTGTGAATTTCTACTTGTGAAATCGGTTGTACTTCATTAATTTCATTAATGTTTACTTCAGCTTCAATTCTATCAGATTCTGGTATAACGTTGACGTTTTTAACTTCAGTAACTTGAATTCCAGATGATCCGCCAACAGTAGCTCCTCCCTATAAGAAGAAAATTATTAATTTTAATCCAAATATTCAGTCATGCAGGATATCAAACTCATGCTATTCAGTGAATTCCCCAGCATGCTTCATTACATTGAAAAAGTTGCGAGAACTTGTATTTTTTGTTCATTTTCAAGTGCATACATTCTCATATATTTATAATGTTCGTGCATACTAAGATACACATGCAAGAATCCATAATTTTCGTTACCTTCAAATTTCAATATTAGCTGAATAGATTTGTCTTTCAAATAAAAGAAATGTACTTTGATATCTGAAAAATTTATTTGACGAATAATATTAAAAATGAATGAATATATTCGTTCCATTGATGAATTTATTGAAAATAGACAAGCGGTTAATAATTCAATTTGCATTTTCACTGTGCCAAGGTACAGTGAGATACATTGAATATTAATGCTTATCAATAATTAAATTTCGGTCTCCTAAATTGCTCTCTGAATGCTTCTCTTCTTTGTTCGTGTTCCTCCCTTCTCCTCAATCTCATTTCATTGAAGGGTGCACCTACCAATCCAGTTGAAGCGATGTTATTTCCAGCTTGGGCTGAAGCGAAGCCGCCTCCAGTAGAATGTTGATCCGTTAAACTACCTCCAAGACCCGCTGATGCCTTAATATTACCTCCAGCAGTCGCTCCAGCGTAAAGCCCACCTAACAAAGCATTAACTATTAGTATTATCTCGGAGAAACAAAATTCAAGATAAGCATGATTTACTTCTGATTATCTCTTTTATACAAAAGGAAATTAATTAATTGAATTATAATTTCAAAAGTGACGTAAATCAATACGTCATATAAAAATGATAACCATTCATCAATCATAATTGTAATTGTATTATTTCTTAATGATATTATGATAAAACTATTTATTTAGCGAATTATCTTTTTTAAGATTAGGTTACACGAGCGTTTCTCTAATGTTGCCGTAAATATTGATACAACATAAAAGTTTCTCATTTTTAATGCAATGTTCGAGCGTGTTTTTACGTTGAAAACTTCTATCATTTTCCGCCATTTGAAAAATATTTTTTCGAGTTTATTTGCATTTAATAACAGAGCGTGTACATTCACGCATTCACTAAATAAGTCTTCCGGTTTTTCAATTAATTTGAGTATTTCTTTTGCACCAATTTACCACTTTGCCTGTTTCAACTTTTCAAGTGTCATGTACAAATGGTTAAATGTATAAATGTAAAGTAATGTAAGTCATTAGTGTGATTTTGTCTTAATACATGGTTCATACCTGATGTTCCTCCATTTTCACTTACTGAACCACCTAAGCCAGCTCTTGCAGATTGTCCATGCGGTGTGCCAGCCTCAGCATATAAGCCGCCCGCAGCTCCATTTCCTAAAATAAAAAAAAATAGAATTATATATTTTTATACGTTTAACTTGTTTTAAACTACTTAAATTAATCAGTTATTTAATTTTTAGATCCGAAAGTAATATAACTTTATTTATAACACGTTAATTGACCGTTTACTTGGTCCTAAACTTTCCCTTGGGTGGACGTCGAAACCACTACAAAAATCTCTTAAAACAATACAATATTCTTTCATTAATCCAGCGACGGAGTTTAATTGATTTAGTCACTCTGAGA
Organism: Leptidea sinapis; assembly: GCF_905404315.1. Lineage (NCBI taxonomy): Eukaryota > Metazoa > Arthropoda > Insecta > Lepidoptera > Pieridae > Leptidea > Leptidea sinapis. Next base: position 5,537,769 of record NC_066299.1, read on the forward strand.
AAAATATGTACGAGTGAAATTATATCCTCAGAATTGCTTCATTTAATCGATTTTCATATACCAGCCCGTTGTACACGCTCTAATAATTTATTTCATCTCTCATAGACCAGGAATAATACTGTTATACGTACGCCACTGCACAGAATGTTTGCTCTCCATAACTCCAGATCTAATGATATAAATATGTTTTCGTGTTCCTCTAAAACTTACAAACTCAGAATAAAACATATCCTGACACAAACAGAGTAAGTTACAATACACAAAATTTCATCTAAATTATAACAATGTCTACAACTGTATTATGTTAGATTTATTTATTAACTGGTTGTATGGTACTAAGTATAATTTAAGTGTAAATTTAAATATTAAGTGTACTTAGTAAAACTGTTTAAGGAGACATCCTTGTGTCCATATTTCTATTTTTACTTTATCTACTTTATGTTTAAGTATCTGTATTTGTTTCCAAATAAATAAATAAATAACAATTACTGAATATTTTTCTTCGCTTAGACCTCTATTAATGATATAGTAGGACAGACAAATACTCGAATCAGAATCTTCATTTAATATATCTATGTTGTATAGAACTTATTTATTTAAACTGCCCCTTGCTCTTAAACGACATGGCAATTTAAAAATAGTCTCCTACTTACCAAGCAAACCACCGATACCCACGCCAGCGTGATAGCCTCCAAAATTAACTCCTAATTTTCCATCTTTGAAAGTTATGAATTGTGGGGCCTGAAACAAAAAAAAAATATCTATTACACATTTTTTTGAACATATACTTCTTTTGGATCGAAAGGGAAATATTAAAGAGTGAATTTATACGATGCGCGCGCACAGCGTCACTCAAATTCGACACCCTGACGTTAGCTGGTAAACTATTTATATCATACTTCAGCTACTATGCCTCTTGTAACTCATATGTTTACTGAACCACAACCAATGGACGTGAATAAAATTTATATACAAGTTTTATAATAAAAAAATCTCTCTAATTGTATAAAACTAATTTAATGATATTTAATTACACGTTATTTAACTAAATTATGCGGTAAAATAATATTTTGTTTGGTTGTATTTAATACTAATCATAATTTATTACATTTTTTTTTCAACAAACAGCACAAGGAATAAATGTTTGTATTGATATGTTAACAGCCCGGTTTCTGTTTCCGGAGTACCACAAAAAACTTCAAATAAAAATACCATTCTCAGAATCTCGTTGTGACGTTTTTCCACACTGCCTAAGAGAGAGAGAGACACTGCTAATATTAAGTAATTTTTATTTTTATGACAGTAAGGGACGTGACAAGCAGGACGTTCTGCTTTTGGTAATTGATACGCCCTGGCCATTACAATGCAGTGCCGCACAAAATTGTTGAAACACCCAAAAATTCTGAGCGGCACTACAATTGCGCTCGCCACCTTGAGATATAAGAGTCTCATTTGCCCAGTAATTTCACTAGCTACGGTGCAGACCGAAACACAATAATGCTTATACATTACTGCTTCATGGCAGAAATAGGCGCCCCATGGTACCCATAATCTAGCCGGAGTCCTGAGCAAAGGAGCCTCCCACTGGTATTTAAGTAAAATCTAAATGTAGTTGTTACTATTAATTTAATAAAAGTACTACTTATTTTTATTATTTCTTTATAAAGGAGCACCTTCACGAATCGGTGTTTTCAACGAACTTTATACTATTACGATATGGGTACTTTAAACTAAATTGCATGGCTATTTTTAAATTTGTCTTTTTGTGAGGACACTTTTTATCATACTTATAATTAAAATATTCTAACAAATAAAAATAAAACTCACAAAATAATTTATAATTATCAAATTTCAAACACTCAAGACATTTAAAAAACAATTTTCCAGATTCATATTTCCACTCCTCATAAACAACTCCGGTCGGGGTTGAGAAAATATTGTGACGTCACTCTCGCGGCACCAAGTTGTTAAGGCTGAGTAATAAAACATTCATGTCGACTCATTCCGTTTCTCAAAGGGACAGATTATAAACTTTGCGATGTCTTCATAACCCAGAACTAAACTGAGAAAATGTGCGCCAGTTTCCTTTTCGTTTTTTATGCGAGCATACAATTTTTTCAAATGACTTCAAAAATATAGTTTCTATTTTATACATTTTTACCGAATTGGATTGAATGTCTCTATGGGTGGAAAAATTGGATGTGAAATTTTGAAAGAAAGAAAATATGAGTGTACGACATCATTGATTTTTTTTATGGAATAGGAGGACAAACGAGCGTACGGGTCACCTGGTGTTACGTGATCACCACCGCCCACAATCTCTTGTAACACCAGAGGAATCACAGGAGCGTTGCCGGCCTTTAAGGAAGGTGTACGCACTTTTTTTAAAGGTACCCATATCGTATCGTCCCGGTAACACCGCACAAGGAAGTTCATTCCACAGCTTTGTAGTACGTGGAAGAATGCTCCTTGAAAACTGCACTGGGGAGGACCGCCACACATCCAGATGGTGGGGATGATATCGTAACTTGTGGCGTGTCGTGTGAAGGTGGAATTCGGCGGCAGGAATCAGGTTAAACAGCTCTTCGGAACACTCCCCGTTATAAATGCGGTACAAGACACACGATGAAGCAACGACACAACGTCAAGTGATCCAGCTGTGATTTAATGGCGGTGGTGATAACTCATAAGAAAATAAGCGATAAATAATTACCCTTTAAAAAAGTATGTTATTTTATATTCAAGGGTAAGTCCTCACATTTGTATATAGGAACACAAGAAATTGAATTATCGATTAAACAATATTTATTTTTTGTAAAGTAATGACCATCATTATCCCCCGGAATACGTCCACTGCTGCACAAAGGCCTCCCCCATCTCCACGACGATCAGTCCTGCGCTTCCCTCATCCAACCTATTTCGGGAATTCTTGACCAGATCGTCGGTCCATCTTGTGGGGAGCCTACCAACACTGCGTCTTCCGGTACGTGGTCGTTTTAAAGTAAAGATAATTTCTTGTAAAACAATCATACTTCAATAACAGCAATTCAAAGGAAAATGCATTGGTTTTCTTTAGTAAGCAGGATAACCGTATTTAATGAAAAAATATGTGACCTTAGAATCATGAATATTAAGTGCAGTTAAAATTATTAAAAATTAAGTTCAGCAATCATCGTATTCTATCTAAAATTCTTTACTACATTAATATTCTATCTTCGTTAAATAGCTGAATTTTTATTCATTAGACTATAGATTATTTAGACTGTGACAGCTGTGAAAACGTCGATAAAAATTGAGGTTAACTATATTTTGAGCAATGCTAACACTAACACAAAGTGACATACAAATCGCGTGTGTAAGACCTTGCTTGTCACGCACACTAAAGTAATAATCCTGGCCTTTTTCATCGGTTGTCTACCAACAAGAGACTCTATCTAGAAATAAAATATTTAAATGTTATATCTTTTAGGTACAATAGCAGGCCTGTCTCACTCCCCGTTTAGGTATCGATATCGTAAGTACGCGCGGCGGCCTCCACAGAGTAGGCCAGCCTGTAGGGACTCACGAGCGAGCAGTGACGCACGCGCGTTTTGTTGTCACATACTTCACAGTTTCGACCAATATTTTAAAAATTAAGGTCGCTGAAATAATCGAATATAAAGTGATTATTATCATATTAAAATTACCATTTATGATAGCTACCTATTTATTTCCTATGTATACTAAGTAGGTTTGACTATGTCCTGGTCTTTCAACGCAAACATTACTGTTAATAATTACGACTAGCTGACCCGACAGACGTTGTTCTGTATATAATTAATAAAATAATGTTTTTCTATGAATTTGTCAATAATATATCATAACATCAAAAATTACTTCGTAAAATATGCACCCTGCTGTCGTAATGAAAATGTTTCACAGCAAAACTGTCAAACCGTGCGTCAATAAATTCTCTCACAGAAATAATGTATGGACACATCAAAGGAAAAACAAATTTGTTGTTTTTATTTAATTTAGCAGCATTTTCCTATTTATTCACCTTTTAAACCTTCTCTGGACTTCCACAAATAATTCAAGACCAAAATTAGCCTAATCGGTCCAGCCGTTCCCGAGTTTTAGCGAGACTAACGAACAGCAATTCATTTTTACATATATAGGTATTACTATTATAGATAGATAGATAGAGATAGATTACATAGGTACCTATTTATACCATACAAAAAACTGAGCTATTTTTATAAGCTGACCTTATACTAGGTACACCTTTAGGTGAAGAAGTCAACCCTAATTTCGCCAGAAGAGCTAAGAGCAACGCGATAGAAAGGCATAAAAGGCATAAAAGGCATTTATTTTCTCAAAATTGATTCCTTTAGAATTCTTTTTGATGTCATTTCTTATACTACTAGATACTACTACCGCTTCGGAAACAAATGGCGCTCTGAGAGAGAAGAAGCGGCGCAAGAAACTCTCATATCAATTCTTCAATAAAAATATACAATATTGTACAGTCGCTATAAAATAATCACAATCTAGTCCCAGGCTGTCCGATCATTTAGATATTCAGCAGTGGAGTAATAGGATTTACGACAGAGCCATTTTTTTATAAAACATTTAAATTTATTTATAGATAATGCCTTAACAGTGGCTGGGACTTTATTGTAGAAGTGTATACATTTACCCTTAAAGCTATTATGTATCTTATGAAGCCTACTAGAGTTAGTTACAAGCAATCCCTTATTTCTAGTGTTATAATAATGAAAATCACTATTAAGAGCAAAAAGGTGACGATTTTTGTGAACATATATTAAATTTTCATAAATGTACTGACAATAAACAGTCATAATATTTATTTCTTTAAATTTTTCTTTGAGAGACTGTCTATAACCAAGCTGATATATAGCACGAACAGCTCTCTTTTGCAGTACAAACACTATATCAATGTCAGCAGCATGACCCCATAGTAATATACCGTACGTCATGATGCTGTGAAAATAACTAAAGTACACTAATCTAGCGGTCGCAACATTCGTGTACTCTCTAATCTTTCTAACTGCATATGCCACAGAGCTGAGTCTATCTGCTAGATGGGTAATATGTGGACCCCACTGAAGCTTTTTATCTAACGTGACACCCAAGAAGACCGTAGTGTCCACAAGTTCCAATCTATGGTCATTTATAAGTACGTTGGTTTGTACCTCCGCTGTGTTTGGTGTAATGAACCGTAAACACTTTGTTTTTTTTTACTGTTTAAGTGCAGATTATTCGTCTCAAACCAACGCACTATCTTTGAGAGTGCATTGCTTACCTCGTGATGACGAGGTAACCGCACGTCGCTTCACTTTAAAAATAAGTGAAGTATCATCAGCAAACAATACAATCTCATGGCTATCATCTACCACAAACGGTAGATCATTAATATATATAAGAAACAAGAAAGGACCGAGAATAGAACCCTGTGGAACACCTATTCCCCCAGGTTTACCCGAAGACCGTTTGCCATTTACATCGACTATCTGAACTCTTTCGCTTAAATATGATTTGAACAGATTTAGGGCTCTATTTTTCACTCCATAATGCTTTAGTTAAAGAGAGGAAACTTCTAAGTGAATAAAAATGTAGATGAGAAGCGCTATGAGATCTTAATTACACCTTATTGTATGACCGCAAGGGTCCCTATTTCTTTAATTGATTTTGCGGAGTGAGACTTCTGTACTTGTATTATTATATTATATTCTTTGACAATAGGAACAATTCCCCACCTGCAGTTTTATGTAAGTATAATTTTTTTTTATGAAAATAAGGGACGAGACGAACAGGACGTTCGGCTGATGGTAATTGATACACCCTGCCCATTAAAATGCAGTGCCGCTCAGGATTCTTGAAAAACCCCAAAAATTTTGAGTGGCACTACAACTGCGCTCGTCACCTTGAGATATAAGATGTTAAATCTCATTTGCCGAGTAATTTCACTAGCTACGGCGCCCTTCAGACCGAAACACAGTAATGCTTACACATTACTGCTTCAGGGCAGAAATAGGCGCCGTTGTGGTACCCATAATCTAGCCGGCATCCTGTGCAAAGGATCCTCCCACTGGTTATCATTATATCGGTCATGACAAAGATGCCTGAATAATTACATTATTTTCAAAACAAAGTAAGTCATTATTGGTAAATGAGGACTTACTTTGTAATTTCTAGATAAAATCTATGCGTGTATAAAGAAAATTAAAGAATGTAATTTGCTTTACGTGCATTATGGCAATTAAGATTCTCATACCACATAATTATTAGTACTTAAGCTTATCTTTCGAATCTTTAACGCGAAGTGTCCATTAATTACAAAAGCCATACATATCCTGATATTCATCACAACATATTTTTAATTCTACTAAAGCCTATTTACAGAGTGTGAACATTCAAATCAAGACATGTTGGACCTCCAGGATCATCTAAAGTAGTTTGAAATAATGGAAAAAAAACCATTTTGCTTATAAAAATACTATAATCTAATATAGACTAATACAGCGTTTCACATTTACCGGGTCACGACCTGTTTAGTTATTCAAAGTCAAAGTCAATAAAACTTTATTCAAATAGGCTTAAACTAGTCGTTTTTGAATCGTCACTGCATTTTTTTCTTTTAATTTACTGAATTTAGCAAATATTCGTACAAATTTGAGTAATAAGTTGAGCTGAGTTAAAAAACAATATAAGATAATAATATAAGAATAGTAATGGTACATTGTTAACCGAGGGTCGAAAGAATCAATTCCCGAGGTATTTAGACGCCCAAGCGCAGCGAGGTCGGCTATAGTCCGAGTAGGAATTGATACTTTTACCCGAGTTTAACACTCTACTTTTCATTTTGAATATGACGAAAATAAAACTAGTTGTTTATCTAAGCACAGATTAGTATCCCGCCAATTTATATCGACTTTTTAAATTTCAAATATGGAACTTACCGCGTAATTCTTGCGGTTTATTCCGCTCAAAGAAGTTTGCGCTAACGTCACACTGGCTGTTTAGAAAGTCACATGGCCGCAGCATTTTTCTTAATTAGTGCTTTTTTTTTTTTTTTTTTTCTTCTTTTGGCAATAGCGTTTACTTTTTGCCAATAACGGAAATTAAAAGATTGGGAAACTAAGTTAAAAAAGGATACGGAACACGGGAAAGGATCAGATAAGTAGAAAGAGGATTGAAACGGATATTAAAAATTTCATAAATATACATATATACACTTGCTACTTACACAACATTACAAATATTTAAACTTTAATATGTTTCTGAAGAATGAAAGATGACAATATTTTATAAAATTTACATGGATTAATTAGTTCTTGTTTACATAAAACTCTCTTCACAGCAGTTCTATTTTTAAAGTTCATTCCGGCCTAAGGTGGGAAGTAATTTGTATGAGTTTTTCCCTCTGTATGGAGGGAAGCAGCATTTTCCACCCAATAATTAGATCAAAACAACATTACTTTCCGAGTATGAGTAATGAAAAAATTATTTCATAAAACGTAATAAAGAATCAAAGTATAAATAGAAAATAAATGATAATAATAATATTGGATGCTTCAACCTTTAGGGCTTGAACACATTGTATGTGTAAGGATGCTTCGTGAACATGATGGTCATAATTACTATATTTATTATTCGACAAAGTAATTTGAAAAACAAAAATATTACGAAAGAAAAGCACTTCATTCCATTTGATAGAATTTGTCTTTAACACGCGAAAACTGCATTAAAAGTGAATCAATTTATTGATAACCCAGATCGGCGCACACTGCACCGAGCGTCTTTTGTTAATGGAATTTACGGCTTTCTACATTTTCTATACATTGAGTGTAATTGAACTACTGGCATTTGAAGGCAAGAAATTACGCTTTAAGAAAATAGTTAAAATTTCTCTCAGCAACTACGTTAAAGGTTCTATTTTCATTCACAATCTTTTTGCAAACTATTTATATATTCTCGTAAATCCTATTACTCCACTGCTGAATATCTAAATGATCGGACAGCCTGGGACTAGATTGTGATTATTTTATAGCGACTGTACAATATTGTATATTTTTATTGAAGAAGATGAGAGTTTCTTGCGCCGCTTCTTCTCTCTCAGAGCGCCATTTGTTTCCGAAGCGATAGTAGTATCTAGTAGTATAAGAAATGACATCAAAAAGAATTCTAAAGGAATCAATTTTGAGAAAATAAATGCCTTTTTATGCCTTTTATAAATAGATGAAAAATCGTATTATTGAAACTTAAATAATTATGGATAGAATTATTATAATGTATACTTAGTCTGGCTAAAACTTCTGGTACAAATAAAAATGCATTTATTCTTTAAAGACCAGTGCTGAAGCCTTTGAAAATGATAAAAAGTGAAAAAATAATAATAGTACAATGAAACTTATTTGAAAAGGAAGAGAATATAACAAAAATGAAAGGAAAACTAAATTACGGGCATAAACTATAAGTCCTATAGCAAAAAGTTAAATTAAGTTGTGGTTTTGAACGGATATCGAGATAAACCGTTTTTTACCGTTTATTATTATTTTTTGGTTTCAAAAATTATCGACCCAGGTCTATTACGACGTAAGTAACGTAATCTTAATAAAAAAACTTCAATGTATTTATTTATTGAATTCTCAGTCTTAGATTCTTTATACGTCTATAAAGTCTGTGATATCTGTGAAAACGTCGAAAAAAATTGAGGTAGACAGTTAACCTCCATTTTGAACAATGCACGCACACTAACACAAACGAAGGTTTTCACGCACACTAAAGTTATCTAGCAGCAAGAGGCTCTATCTAAACGTATAAATTATCTAATTTCTTAGCAATAAATAAAAATATTGAACGCGCTAAAAGTCCATTTAGTTCAGTATACAACAATCCTGATGGAATTGATGGTTCCAATGCCAATGGTAAAGTGGACAGAATCCAGTGGAGACAAATCTTACACTCCGGATGAAAACCTAATGCTAAAGACGATCCTCACACATGAGAGACCGATCCCAGAGAGAGAAAGCAACAAAATAATTCTACGAGTTCCTCAGAAAGTGACAAAGACGAACAGACATTTAAAAGGTTTTATTATTGAAGTAAAACACGTCTTTAGCATAGTTGTGATTTGAAAGTCGATGAAACGAAAAAGTCATAAATTCATTAGATTCAACTTTTTTTCTTGTTTTTTTTTTCGTTGCCACACAAGGGCGGAGGAGTTGCAATCTACCATTCTTCAAATAACGGAGTCTAAGTTGTTACTCAAGAAATGGAACTCAATACACAACAACTGGAATCTATAATAGATCAGCTTTCTACCATAAGCTTAATTTATCGAAAATATAAGCTAATAATATGAATAAAACGTAAAATTAATATCACCTTTCAACGGCGCCTCTTTCTGCCGTGAAGCAGTAATGTGTAAACATTACTGTGTTTCGGTCTGAAGGGCGCCCTAGCTTGTGAAATTACTGGGCAAATGAGACTTAACATCTTATGTCTCAAGGTGGCGAGCGCAATAATTGTAGTGCCAGTCAGAATTTTTGGGTTTTTCAAGAATTCTGAGCGGCACTGCATTGTAATAGGTAGGGCATATCAATTACCATCAGCTGAACGTCCTGCTCATCTCGTCCCTTATTTTCATAAATAAAAAAATATCATTACTATATCATTACTGCAATTATCCTCTTCCCGAAATTCTACATTACTCTCATTATCTTGAAGCCAATATCTTTGAAGGTTGAAACCTTCTACCATTGAACACATATTTATATATTTTTTTTAGAACGCTAAATGTGCGTTCGATTCCTTGACATATACATTTCTGAAACAAACAGTAATCCTATTGTTTGCTAAATCACACGCTCTAGCAATCTATAAAGCAATCTGTGTCACAGCAACTTCAATTATGACAATGTAATTGTTAGTTTCATACCACTAACGAATTATCGATCAGTATTTGATGTTCACAGTATGAATTGTCTCCAAATATCCAATTCTTGCAGTGAAAACTTCTTTAACATCGTTGGACACTTTTTGGTAGGGGAAAATCTTATGGGTTCGCGACATGCTCATGCAACTGACACTGGCGCACGCAAGAAATAAATAATTAAAAAAAAAATATTAAAATACATATAGTTCGACATTTTTTGGATGGGTGAAATCTCGTGATTTTGCGTCACCAAAATGTTTAAAGCAGTATACCTGTAGCTATACAGCAGCCGTATTGTGCAACATTAGTGCTGTGTATATCTTATAATTGCAATTGAATGGATTTAGTGAAAACTTCAAAGTGTTTATACTGTGCATTGTTGAAATAGTGTTATTGTTTGATTAATATATAATCGAAAATAAGTTTTAAAAATAAATTGAAATTAATAACATACTAATTGTTTTTAAACATTGTGAAATTTTAAATTTTTTTACTTAAAGTTCTAAGTTTTCACTTTTATCGGAAGTCTCTACAACTGGCATTTTTTTTTATTTTGTCAAATTAAGATGACTTGAGTCATCAAAACCGATCCACTCATTTGGTCGCTAGAGCGCGAAAACAGACAAAGATTAGAAATTCTTACCATTATTTAAATCACTCAGTTGATAAAAAATTGCCTTGCTTTGCAATATTACACACAAAAACCAGTTATTATGAAATTAGTAATTACTATAGACAGGATTTGAAACTGGAAACGATTGCAAATAACTGAATTACAGTGCGCTTATAATGCACGTTATATACAACGAACTGACTACTCCTATACACCAGTGTTACGTTTTAACTAAGCTTAGAGATTGCGGGTTCGAATCCCAGTTGACGAAAGTCTTTATGATGCATTTGAATGTTTGTTTGCCAGTACTGAATATATATTATATAATTTACTAGCTGATCCCCGCCACTTTGTCCGTGTAGATAAAGGGTTTTTAAAATTAATAAGCAAGTTTGGAATTGAAGATGTCATTAATTCATGTCCTATTCCAGTTCCATTTCCCGTTTTCGCTCCCGTTTTCAACATATTATATCATATTTCGAGGAAGATTGCTATGGCAAACTACACTTACTATTGGTATAGTTATAGCTCATCGACTTGAATTCAGTTTTTCACAAATCCCGCGGAGCCATGGATTTTTCCGGGATAAAATGTAGCATATGTCCTTTCCCAAGCTCTAGTCTATCGCTGTACCAAATTTCATCAAAATCGGTTCAGTAGGTCCGGCGTAAAAGCGTATCAAACAAACTTACATTCACAATTATAATATTTGTAGGGATGTATTTATGCATATTGTTTTAAGCATTCTATATCGTTGTCTACCACTCATAGTAAAATAAAATGCTTAATTTGGGTCAAAATAAATTTTCTAATGCGTAAATTTTTACAACATTTTTTAAGCGCGTGTAAATCAAACATTTGAATGAACTCCGAAAGTCTCTGAATATACTTAGGACTTGTGGCGACTTTATCGTAGGTGACTTTTTAGTGGATTTTGTGGATTTTGGTGCAACGAGCAGGCCATGTTGAGGAAGCGTGTTGTTAATTCATACGTCCTCTTTTATTCGTCTTTATACATTACTAGCTGACCTGGCTATATATGTAAACCTTCCTTGAGCTTCAACGAATCTATTACAAAAGATTTCATTGAGATCGGTCGAATAGTTTAGGAGTTATTAGGGAACATACAAACATGCATTCTCTTTTATATATATAGATATAAGTACTTTTGTAGAAAGGACACTTTTTGTATTTTAGGATTATAATCTATGGATATATATAGGTGTTGATATAGAGAAAGACAGTTAACAATAAATTAAATCAATTTGTGATTGTCATTGAAAATTTATACTATTATAATATTTAACAAAAAAACAGTGTCATTAGGCGAAATTAAATTTTAAAATATATTAGATTACAATATGTTATTGTTGGGAACGATGTTTTAGTATTTCAATAATTGTAGGATGGTTCGAATAGCTAAAATGCGTGGATATATTATTTCATTTAATTTCCGAAATTATTCTCAATAAAAAAATACAATTAATATATATGCTCAAAATAATCAAAATATTTACAAAATGAGTAGGTACTTATGTTATTTCATTTTTCATGAACCCTTTTACTTATTCTATACAAAAGGCAAACATGCGATGAACAAAACTCGATTTGGATTTCATTCATTTCCATCGGGACTGAAAAGAATATTAATTGTGATGTTGACAAAATGAATAATGAAACACACAATATGTCGAGGGGTAAGCATCTTTTGTATTTTTCCGTTTTTCAGTCACGTATTCCAATTATGAATTGATATATTCGAAGTCTTGTATATTGGGTGAAGTTAAACATAAAATTTCAATAATTCAGATCACGATGTTTGTAGATTATAAGGCTGTTGAACTGTAACAGTGGGAGGCTCCTTTGCTCAGGATGATTATGGGTACTATAACGGCCCCTATTTCTGTCGTGAAGTAGTAATGTGTAAGCATTATTGTGTTTCGGTCTGAAGGGCGCCGTAGGTAGTGAAATTACTGAAACTTAACATCTTATGTGTCAAGGTGACTCTGCTCAAAATTTTTGCGTATTTCAAGAATCCTGAGCGGCACCGCATTGTAAAAAGCAGGGCGTCCTGCTCATATCGTCTCTTATTTTAATAAAAAAAAGTGAGGTTACTGAATAAGAAAGAATACCTTAGGCTGGCTTTTCTTTGTGGTCTTTCTATGTGTCTGTGTATATAGATAAGTTCGAAGACCATTCTCGAAAATAAAGCGTAATGTTGTAAACCTAACTGTACTTATTAGAAATAATCTTAAAATTACAGGAAATAATTAAAAATTTCAAACAAACAATTAAGTATAGTGAACACTACGCTAGTGCGTGGCTACTACTTACAGTGTGTTACGTCATTACTTACAATGTGCTCTGAAATTATTTTATGGAAAATTTATTTATATAGGTGAAATATGTATTTTTTTATTTATTTATTATTTATATATTCATCATACCGACATCGTACGTCATCATATGTGTATAAATATTATCTATAATCACATTTTAGTTCTAATTTCTAAGTACCCATGCGTTTATTTAATTTCGCAATTGTAGCTCAAGGCTGTATAAAAATCAACAATAAAATCTATTAATAAGAATTCCACTAAAATGAGGTCATTCTCACCAAACAATTTGTCATTATATTTTTATCTTAATACGAAAACTTTGAATACTTCCAATATAATAAAATAAAATTTGATTATAACAAAAAATTATCTATTTATCACATATAATTAATAGGAAATAACAATTCTCTAAAAAACACTATATATCAATTATGAAATGATCGTTAAAATAGACTCATGAAATATCCCCTGAGATATAATCCGCATATCTAACCTACAATCAGAATCGCTTGTGAGGATATCGAAGTTGAAAAGTCATTCCATACACACTCGTAGATTGCGCTTTTCCCCTGAGGAAACAACAAGCATTGCGGAAAAACATGCTTTCGTCAATCGAAGTATACGAAGAATTATATCGTGCACTTGTAAGAATTGAAACATTTATCTATAATTAATGTATATAAGATTTTTCTACCTATGTAATGACTCATCACAATATACAATATATAGAGACCGTAAGGCATGGCCGAGTAGAGGTCAGTTAAGATTTGACCGCGTGCAACTTAGAGCAGCTCGAATTGTCGGGGAACCAGTGCTCTGTGAACGGCTGGATCACTTGGCGTTGCGTAGAGATGTCGCTTCATTGTGTGTCTTCTGCTGTGTTTATCACGGGGAGTGTTCCGAAGAGCTGTTTAACCTGATTCCTGCTGCCGAATTCCACCTTCGCACGACACGCCACAAGTAAGGATATCATCCCCACCATCTGGATGTGTGGCGGTCCTCCACAGTGCGGTTTCCAAGGAGCTTTCTTTTCCATGTACTACAAAGCTGTGCAATGAGCTTCCTTGTGCGGTGTTTTCGGGACGATACGACATGGGTACTCCTTCCTTAAAGGCCGGAAACGCTCCTGTGATTCCTCTGGTGTTGCAAGAGATTGTGGGCGGCGGTGATACCTTAACACCAGGTGACTCTTCTATAAAAAAATCCACCTGCAAGAGTTTTTTTATTATGAACAGAACAACGTCTGTCTGGTCAGCTAGTAAATCTATAGAAAGGTATAAGAGAGTTTACATTCTTAGGCATTTTTGAAGTGAAACTTCTATATCAACGCACGAGAGAAACTTTTATAGCAAATCGTCACGATTTTCGGTTACTCGCCATTTTGTTTTTGTTGTCAATATGACAGTGTTGACAGCTGTCAGGTGAAGTAGGCACATACAATACCAACGTTTATCGTATCTTTTCATTTCGTTAATTTAAAAGAATTAAAAATGATTTATATCTATTATTTATTATAGGGAGTAACAATAACATTATATATTATTTATCATAACGTCCAACAATAACGATGACAGAAAAGGCAAGAAGACTAGTATAAAACCACACGAAGAATTATAAGAATATTGTAGTCTTAACTTAAATATATCTGTGTTTTCTGTAGGGATTACATTACATTTAGAATAAGGATTGTCTTTGAATATTATATAAGTACATATTATTTTTGTAGAAAGGACGCTTTCTTTATGCCATGGATAACCAGTGGGAGTCTCCTTTGCACAGGATGCCGGCTAAATTATGGCAACGGCGCCTATTGCTGCCGTGAAGCAGTAATGTCTAAGCATTACCTACTGTGTATCGGTCTGAAGGGCACCGTAACGAGTGGAATTACTGGGCAAATGAGACTTAACATCTTATATCTCAATGTGATGAGCGCAATTGTAGTGCCGGTCAGAATTTTTTGGTTTTTCGAGAATCCCGAGCGGCACGGCATTGTTATGGGCAGGGCGTATCAATACCGCTGAATCAGCTGAACGTCCTGTTCGTCTCGTGCCTTATTGTCATAAAAAAATATAATCTTAGAATTTCTAAAATATTTCCTATCGTTTTTATTTTTAGGATAACATATTTAAGTTCACGTCTCTTGGTGATGATCGGAAAAGACAGTAAACAATAAATGACGAAATCAATCTGTGCTTTTCATTGGAAGTTTATAGTAGTATAAATAAAAATTTTATATAAAAAAAAAAAAACAGTATTATTAGATGAAAACTATTTTACTTTTGAAATTTACAGTAGTATAAATATTTTTTTTTTTATAAAAAAAAAAACAGTAATATAAGATGAAAATAATATAAACTCGATAAAATATTTAAGTACTACTTACCCCATAAGCATGTGATATAAGCACCACAAACAATACCGCACTTAATTGCTTCATACTACCTGAAAATAAGAAAAAACTTGTTTAACATTTGAAGCTTGGACTGTGAAACGTCGTATTGTGTAGGTACCTATTATCTCAGTAAGGTTATTAACATGGTATTGTGAGTTATAGCGGTTTTGTTAATTAATATTAATTACCACTTAATCGTTGTGCAATTAATTTTCAAAATATATGAACAATTCAAAGTTAGTCTGTTGAATAATTCACTATTAGATTAGGTCTGAATTTATTCTCTATGATTTCCGGAGCGCTTCCGACGATATTATATTTTATCAACACTGAATTAGAAATCTTTATAGTGAATGAAATTTATTGTAAGGTTTTGTCGTTTTAATAGTTTATTATTCACGTTCAAGTTATACCTTATTTCTTTGAGTGTGTGTGTGTGTTAGCTTTCAACTAAAAGTGTTGTTTACTTTTTGGAAATATTACTTTTGAAAGTGTTCAATTTAAATTATGTTTTATTTTTATTGAAATTTATAATATCATTATTATTGTTAGTTTTTATATCAAATTGATGTAACTTAGCAGATGTAGCTATGTATTCCGATATTCTTGTAATTGAGTTAAGACTTTTACATTATAAATTCACATTATTTTATAGATTTTTCCTATTTGCTAAATATATTTTGATTTGTTTACTCTCTTTTTGTTTTTATTATCAACAGTTTGGTTTATTTTAAGATCCTTTAAAACATAGCAAAGGCGAGAGTTTTTTGTTGTATAATATAAAAATATTCAATACTAACTGGCACTGATTGGTTGTTTTGTTCAATTTATGTCTTACTTGATAAATTACTTTGCATATATTAGTGAGTATAATTTGCCTTCCTTATAGAGATAATTTAGTATTGTTAGCAGCTATAAGTTTTCCTGGTACAACGAAACAATATAAAGTGATACTTTGCACAAGATACCGGTAAGATGGGGTCTTTAGCGTCGCTTTTGTCATCTTCAATTATTTGTGTTTCGGTATTAACTACATAGCTTGTCTTATCACCGATATCAATCACGGTACCACTCAAATATCTTACGGCTAACAAGTGAACGTCAGTGACGCAAATGTCATCATTGAGTCGCCGCATATAGTCCTGCTTCTATCACCAGCTATCACTGACCTGTATAAATACCACTGAACAGGCTGTTCCATGTTTGACAGTAATTTTTTTGTGCTTCAGTGAAGCGCCACTCGCGAGCGTCCAGAGAACTAATTTTGACGTATAATAAAAATGGCTACGAAGGAACGTACAATACTCTGAAATATATTTGCATCTTGAATTAATTTCGTTCGTTTTACGTGTTATTTATACTTCAAGAATCAAAGTAATAAAGTACACATTTTGTTTTGTTAATAGTTTCCCACCATCTATCGATGTTTGCTGAGATTGTCATCACTAGTTTTAGTTCCGCAGACTCTTGCTACATGACCAACAGCGCCAAAACGGCGAATATCAAAAAAGCACTTTGCCAGCCGCCAGTCCAGTGGATATAGTAGAGGTCGTTGCCCGTTATCCACCACAAATCTTTGTGTTTTTCGTTTTCGCATTCATTTTATATAAGGTCGGCAACGATCTTGTGATTCCTTTGATGTTACAGGAAAGTATAAAACCCGTTTGCTGGTTTACCCATATAAAAATGTTTTGCTTGTCTTGTGTAAACGACAACATTTTTATGTTTACCGGGATGTTACTAGTATTATAATAATGAATGCGTAAGAATACACAAGTTGGCAGCTGGGGTAATAATTATTCGGATGCCACGAGGTCATAGTTACCCAATGCGTTGTTGTGGTAATTCACAGCATCCGCAACGGTATCGCTGTGGCGGTAACAATCTCCGCAATGTCGACATTATTGACTTTCACTTCGCTTTACGTCATGAACTATTATTGCATGTAATTGTATATACGTTGATTCAAGTCATTATTAGATTGCATATTAAAATTGTATCAAAACATATTTTTTGTAGACATCCAATCTAATATTTATCTATCTTTAGTGTTTTTCACTTTAAAAAATTTGACGTTTGCATACTCTACAGCAAGTACAGCTACAAAGTATCAAAATGATTTTTGTGAGCTATCGATGTACAGTCAACGACAAAAGTATTAAGAAATTCTACTTTTAGCGCTTTGTCACTCCATTGATTTTGCAATTGACAATTGCCTCAACACTTATTTTAGAAAGTGGTAACAAAAATTTTTTGTCTGCTATATATGTACAGCCAACAAAAAAAATATTTGAAATTTTATAAATTTTTAGTCACTTAGAATAATTAATATTTCACTGCTATGCTTTTAACTGGTGGTCGGATCAAAATGCTGAAAATCTGAAGATTCCCTATCCCTAAAAGCGCAGCACTCCACCAGGTGCAGGAACGAAGCTGATGGAGACAGCATTTTGATCAATGGAATGTGAGTCAAGATCCTCAGCAGTGAGAGAACGACTAAGAAGAAGAGAGAATGCTTCTTATTGCGAAGAAGGACAATTTTTTTTGTCATGTTCATTTTATGTATACGTTATGAGAGTGTTTTTTTTATGAAAATATGGGATGAGACGATCAGGACGTTTGGTTGATGGTAATTGATAAGCCCTGCCCATTACAATGCAGTGCCGCTCCGGATTCTTGGAAAGCCCAAAAATTCTAAGCGGCACTACAATTGCGCTCGTCACCCTGAGACATAAGATGTTAAGTCTCATTTGCCCAGTAATTTCACTAGCTACAGCGCCCTTCAGAACGAAACACAGTAATGTTTACACATTACTGCTTCACGGAAGAAATAGCGCCGTTGCGGTACCCATAATCTGGCTGGCCTCCACTGCCAAGGAGCCTCCCACTGGTAAAAGTGTTGTAATATTGATACGAAATACTTTTAACAGCGACCGGAATAAGTAAGCTACGAGAGTTCGTTGCCCCGTCAATTTTTGATTAATTAATGTCTGTTACCCGGATAATGTTCAACAAACGAAACATTTTTAAATGCTTCCTGCATCCTACCATCCTGCACTCAGCCAACAAAACGTAAATAGTTTTTATGATAATTATTTTCACAATGAAATAATTCGTCTGTCCTTCCAACTAAGGTCACAAAAAATGATTGAAATTTTTATAAGCGAATATGAATGGGTACTTTACAGAGAAACTACTTAAATATAAACTTATTTTTATCTTAAAATTTAGTGTGAGAGAGTTTTGTAAATCTTATTATTTTCTATTCTTTTCTTCTTGAAACTGTTTTTATCTATGAGAATCATTACTTTTTCGTGTCAATTAAAGCACTTACAGCGCTTTCAAAACAAGGCGCGCTGAAAAAGAATAATCGACGCAAGATATACTTCAGTTATTCTTTTTTGCGCTCTTTACAAAAAGATAATTTATAGAAAATTCTACTGTGTCATAGCTGTTCCTGCAAAATTTATATAATGTAACCTAAGCAGGCTTTCCAAGTATAAACTATTTTCAAATATATAAGTGATTGTCAAAGACATTAATTATTACTTTCAGTGCATTTATTTTCACGTCTGGTCTCTGTATAATATTCAAGTATTTTTAGGTCTAAATAACGATTATGAATGTATTTAGACTGAGTTAAAATCTTGGGCAAATAGGTGCTAGCTGTTCATGTTGGCGTCAATTTATTCACTAACAAAAAAATTCAATGAAAACTTAATGGTGCATCACTAATGGTGTAATAACCGGAAATAATCACCTACCATCAAGTTTGTATCGAGTTAATAGTTAATACATAAAAGGTACATTTCGTCTATCACTTATTACTTCCTTACATACAGAATGGTATTTTTTGGCAAACTTCTTGACATCAAGTTACCAGTGGGAGGCTTCTTTTGACAGGATGCCGGTTAGATTATGCGTACCAAAACGGCGCCCAGTTTTGCCGTGAAGCAGTAATTTGTAAGCAGTATTGTGTTTCGGTCTGAAAGGAGCAGTAGCTAGTGAAATTACTGGGCATATGAGATTTAACATCTTATGTCTCAAGTGACAAGCGCAATTGTAATGAATTTCAGAATTTTTGTGTTTTTCAAGAATTCTGCTTGGTACTGCATTATAATGGGCAGAGTGTATAAAATACGATCAACTCAACATCCTGCTCGTCTCGTTCCATTATTTTTATTAAAATAAATCAAAAATTTCAAGAGTAAGCGTTAATTTCTATATACAAAGTAAATATTATTTCAAAGACGGCAGCATCAAGCTTCCTGAGGTTGTAAAATAACCAACTCTTATTATATCAATTCCCAAAAGGCGAATCCAATTTTGGATCACTATAGCAATAGAAATAGAACCGAATTTAAAGACCTTTGCTAACTGTATCTGACCAAAGCCTTATATTGCCTTAAATACGACGATCTGTATAGCCGAGTGGTTAGCGATCCTACCTACTAAGTCCCGGGTTCGAATCCCGGTAGGTGCAAGCATTTATATGATGAATATGGATGTTTGTTTCCGAGTCATGGATGTTTAAATGTATTTATGTATGTTTATATGAATTCATGTATGTTTAAGTAAGTATATTGTATTAAATATATCATTGTCTTGTAACCCATAACACAGGCTATATATTCTTAACTTGGGGCAAGATATTTTGTGTAATAGTGTGTCAATATTTTTATTATATTTTTATTAATGCACCAAAAGATTTTGTAAATACTTTTTTTTTTAATTTTAAAACTAAATAATAGTAGTAACTTGAAGTTCTTACTTAATAGTAGAGAAGGATTCACATTTATTGTCCACAGATATTGGCATTAATTCTAAAACTAGCAGACATATCTTTCAATTCAATTCAAATCATTTCAATTGAGATGATATATTTAAAATTATTAAATGCAAAATAAACATATTTATAATAAAGTTGCGTTACTGAAATTCTCACACACTATTGTCCTTTAGAGAATACATTATATTTTTAATAAATCATTATTGTTTGACGCAATTTCTCGCTCAGTGTCTAAATGATAATAATAATGTGAGTATAAAGTACAAAACAATTTAACTCTTAATAAATGTACATTCGGTTGACTTTTTGTTAACACAATCATAATTACGTTATTACACACGTTTTTACGTGCTTAATAAAACCTCATGTTTTATCAACAACAATCTTAAATCTGGTTTTGTAAAACATATTATACACCTTATATTATTACTAGCCGTTCCCGTCCGCTTCGCTGGGCGAATTTTTAAAGGAAATAAATTAAACAATAAAAAATAAGTAGCCATAAACCATCTAGGATAAATTTCGCATCGAATGGTGGTAGTTTCATGTCGATACGATCAGTGGTTTAGGCTTGAAAGAGCCTCAAACAAAGACCATTTTCATTATATATATAGATATGGCATATGTTACTTTTTCAAGTGCTAACGATCCATCAGGAAATAAGGGGTTCACTTTTTATTAGGAAAGCTCGCTTACAATATTAACTGACCTCCTGCTTAGTCTCTGACTACTATGCTAGTGGTCCTAAGAAGTGTTTGTTTACCTTAACGTGCCAACCTCTGGATGTACTAGACATATTTTGATATTTCTATTTATATAACAAGATAGCTACTTTCATGAGAAATAGTGTATGTTATAGAATTTATATAAAGATATGGGCTTTATCCCTTACCCAGGCTTAAGTATTGTGATCTGAGTTCGAATATACAGCGCTCTAAACTTAACGTAAGATATTAATTCTTATAACATCTATCAATGACCAGTCTATATGCTTATTTCTTATACATACCTTTCACTAAAAGGCCAGGTCAAGAGTACCCTAAACCGAAGAGCATGTATGAAAGGAATAATGAAGGTTGACAAAGCGAAATAAGTATGTAAGGATCGTAACAAGTATGTATGTATGTATATACATACATATAATCGCGGATGAAAAAATGGGGCGTGACTTTTTTTGTATAGAATCATAATATTTTTACACGCTTTTTATTATCTTCACCTGTATGTATATTTGTTTGTAACCGACTCATTTGGGCGCTTATAGTTAATAATATTAAGTGGGTCAACCACTTTAAACGCCCAGATTTCGTTCAAACTTCGAAGCTTTATCGAGGATCGATGACAATACATTAATTTGATAAAATTATTCCATTTTTCAATTTGCAAAATAAGATTTTTGTTAATTTATATATTTTTTTTCATCTTTCGTCGAAAAGGCAGGAATTGTTGATCTTTTTAAATTTCAAATATTATCTTATCAACCAAAGCGTCTTTTCTAGGATTTTTAAGCTATTTTTATTAAACTACATATTCGAGAAACAAATCAATCAAACGTTCGCAAGTCGACGTACGATTTATAAGGATACGTCTTCTCAAGGGGGGTGCTTAGCAGAAACCTCCACGTGTGGGCGGTGGTGTCGATCCACGATGAAACCTCTATTAGGCGTTCTGAATAGAGTGACACCTACCTCTCCGGTGCACCCTGGAAACATTGCGCCTGTGACTGATTTGTTATTGCGCTCGATTTTCACTAATTGCTGCGTAATGGCAGTCCTTTGCTGGCCAGTGGCTAATATCTGCTCCACTCTTCCGGCGGTTAGTGGGTGCCAACCGGAAGATTTTACAGCATCCACCTGCGTCTTTGGCCTGCGCAGTTGATCGCCGTACGCGGGGATGACGGAGTCCTGGGAGGTTGAGCGGGACAGGGGTCGGGGATTAGTTACCCCTGTAACGTAATACGCTTCCTTCGGTCCTGATTTCAAGCTAAACGGTAGCCCCGTGAGTAGCCGCCACGAGGGTAATGGTCAAGTGTCCCCGCCTTGGCAGGGCCACAGGCGAGGTTCGGCTGGTCCCCGCAAGGGGAGGTGCTCAGCCATGCTGACGGGGTAAGAATGGGTGGAGGAACTGATGGATAGGATCGAATCCATCAGCCGCTCATCTCGAGCTCCCGATGTCGCGCAAGAGGCCAACCAGCTGGACCTATATTCCCCTTGCAGCCCTGATGGTTAAGTTAACCATCCCCAGTTGCGGGCTCGGTGGAGGGTGGGGAGCAAGGGGAACGAAGTTCTTTACCCGGTAAACTATGGTCAACACAAGATCCAAAAAAACCCCTAAACAAAATAATTCCCCGGCGGAGAAATCCACCGGGACCACACAAACCTCTGGAGCGTGTTCAGCAACTGCTGGCACCCAGAAATTACAGACCAAGGAGCCTAATAGGGAACCGTCTATGGGCACAGACGCCGCATCAGCAGTGTCTGCCCAATCAGTCAGCAGACTGGAGGCAGGTTGGACCCTCGTATCTTACAAGGGCCGAAACCAAAACAAACCCCGAATAGGGGAAAGTCACTCGGCACATGACAACACAGATCGCCATCGACCCAACAGGAGGCAAAGGCGCATAGCAGCTCGCCTTCGCAAGGCCAACGCTCAGAAAGCTAGCGCCTCAATGCCCTCCTCTGAACCCGAACCGCAACCCAGCACCTCACGAGGTTCGGATATGCCGGTCAGGCAAGCCCGGTATGATCCTAGGAAGGCCCCAGACAACCGAAGGCCTCCTTCCAACAAAGCAGGTGGAGTAGCCCAACCCTCGACATCCACCAAACGCACTCGCTTGGACGACACCAACTCTCCGAGGGGTGACCACAAGAGGGCCAAATTGCTAAATAGGCCCAAACCGACAACATACGCCAACGCTGCGAAAACCGACCCTGTTGTGGCCATAACATCTACCACTACAGGGCATATTGACGCGAATATGGCACAGCTTATACAAAGCAAGCTTGAAGATAAGCTCATGTCAGCCATGATGGCCGCTATGAATGAAGACAGAGAAGGGCCTGCGTTTCTGGGCAAACCCGTCTATGATGGGGGCATCCTAAAACTGTGGTGCTCTAATCTTAAAACATTGGAGTGGCTGAAAATAGCTGTCCCGGAAATCCAACTCCCTAACGGTGACACCCTGGCAGTAAAAAACATCTGGGAAATTCCCAACCGCGTCAGGTGTGGCATTCTACTACCAGGTGAATGGAAGGACACCAAAGCAATCGGCGGGATGCTACGGTTCCAGAACTCTTGGGCCAAAGTAGACAGCTGGTTGTTACACGCCCTTTATCACCACAACGACCACAGCTTCATCGTGGTAAGCATCCCGGAGGACCAAATCCCCACAATCTTGGAGCATGAGCGCCGGCTATCATTCATGCTGGGCTCAGTATATCTGAAGTTCCAGGGGCCAGGAGGTAAATACACCGAGACCCCCCCCCTCTAAGGATACAAACGGTGAGGCATCGACAACAACTGGGAATAATATAGACGACAGTGATGCACTGCCGGAACCCATGGACGCTCAAGCAATTGACCCAGCAGACGGCAACTGCGCCACTAGCTCTCCATCGGAGGAAGTGCTCGACAGCCTAAAGGAGCTCGAAGAGCTTCTGGCGACGGGCACCAAAGGCGATGCCGACTGCACCAAGGGCATTGAAGAGCTCTGCATCGGTGATGGCGAGGAGGGTGTGCTATCCAAAGATGGCATCCCCTTCTAAGTGCAGCACCATCCAAATAAACCTCCACCATAGCGAAACCGCAACGGCCCAACTTCGGAAATGGTTGGAGGTTAACCCTACAGCTCTCGCCCTAATCCAGGAGCCGTGGGTTAGGCGGGGCCGGATATGCCATCTCTCCAATATCGGAGGTAAGCTTATACATTACTCAGGACCAGAACACCCTAGAGCCTGTATCTACATTTCTAATAATCTACATGTGCAACCCCTAACAGATTTTTGTTACAGAGACTTATGCGCAATAAAAATACTGGACAGACACATCCTTCCAACTCACCAGAGAGCGATAGTGGTCGCCTCCGTCTATATGCCGGACGGGGAAGACCCACCGCCGGAAGAACTTGTCAAACTGGTGAACTACTGCGAGACAACCAAGAGCGAGCTTATTGTGGCTGCAGACTGCAATGCACATCACCCGCTCTGGGGCATGCAAACAACCAACGAAAGGGGTAAGCAACTCACTGAATACCTTTTTTCTACTAACCTTAATATCTTGAATGTAGGTTCAGAACCCACCTTTGTAAATAGAAGGAGCAAAACAATTATAGACATCACCTTAGCAACAGAGGGAGTGTCTGATTATATATCCAATTGGCATGTGTCGAAAGAAGCATCCTGCTCAGACCACAAATGGATACTTTTTAACATGGAGGTAAACATCACTACACCGCCTCCCAAGAGGAAACCCCGCAGAACGAATCTTACTCAGTACAAGTCGCTGATGGAATCGCGTCTAAAGGACGAAACACTCCCAGCCAGAATAATCGGAGTAGACAACATCGAAAACCAAATAGAAAAAATATACGAATTCATGACTGCCAGTTATCATGCTACATGTCCCCTCACCAGCCCTCAATCAGACAGACCAAGACCCCAGACCTGGTGGGGACCTGAATTAGAAAGGCTCAGGAAAAAAGTGAGGAGACATCTGAACCGCGCAATGAACACAGGCGATCAATACGACTGGGACATCTACAAAGAGTGTAAGTCTGAATACAAGAAACGCATCAGATACAGAAGATCAGAAGGCTGGCGTAAATTTTGCAGCAGCATCCAATGCCATAACCAGGCCAACAGGGCAAGGAAATTAATCTCTAACCAACCCAGGCAAATCCTTGGATCCCTGCTGAAACCTGACGGTACATTTACCAACTCACCAGAGGAAACAGAGCGAGTCCTGACGGAAACTCACTTTCCAGGATGCAAAATAATGCAGCATATCGAGTGGGTAAATGAAAACATAACCGCTGAGGAAGCTGACTGGCAACAAGCACACAAGTTGGTGACAACCGATAAAATAAAGTGGGCTATAAATTCCTTTCACCCCTTTAAGTCAGCAGGACCTGATGGGATCTTTCCCGCCTTGTTGCAATGGGGAGGAGAAGGTCTCCACAACCGGCTGATCAACATTTTCAGGGCGTGTCTAGCGCATAGATACATCCCTAGGATATGGAGGGAAGTTAAAGTGATCTTCATACCTAAACCAGGTAAAAGTGACTATTCAAACGCTAAATCTTACAGACCCATAAGCCTTACCTCTTTTACCCTAAAGACCCTAGAAAGGTTGTGTGAAAGAGAACTGAGGGAGAATTACCTTAAGAACATACCCCTACACCCCAACCAACACGCATACAGTCAGGGTAAAAGCACCGAATCTGCACTCCACGCTGTAGTGAACGTTATAGAGGGCGCACTTTCGGAAAAAACCTTTTGTCTAGGAACTTTCGTGGACATTGAAGGAGCCTTCGATAAGACAAAATTTACAAAAATAAAAGAAGCATTACACCGCCATGGAGTATGTACAACTCTGTCATCATGGATTGAAAACATGCTCAAACACAGAGTGATTTTACTAAATGAAAGTGAGACACAGAAAGCATTTGTAGCTAAAGGCTGCCCCCAAGGAGGAGTTATCTCACCTCTTTTATGGAACTTGGTAGTAAATGATCTAATTACCACTCTAAACGAAAATCACTACTTTACGGTAGGCTACGCAGACGACCTAACTATATTAATAAGCGGAAAGTTTGCCAGTACTACATGTGAAGTAACAAATGCAGCATTGAAAATCGTGGAAAGATGGTGCATAGATAACGACCTATCAGTCAACCCACATAAAACAGAATTGGTAATGTTCACAAACAAAAGAGTCCTGGGTAACTATAAACTGCCAAAACTGTTTAACACCGAACTCCAACTAAACAGCGAAGTGAAATACTTAGGAGTTATACTTGACAGCAAGTTAAACTGGGCGGCCCACTTGGAAACAAAAATAAATACAGCTACCGTAACCTTCTGGCAATGCCGTAGAATGTTGGGAAAGACATGGGGACTTGCCCCGAACATCGTACTATGGCTCTACACAGCTGTGATACGACCTATGATATGTTACGGCGCAGTTGTATGGTGGCCACGCACCAAGCTGATCACTACTTGTAATAAACTGCAACGATTCCAAAGACTAGCGGGTATGGCTATCACAGGATGTATGCGAACTACACCTACCGCGGCTGTAGAAGCTATGCTGAATCTTCCGGCACTACACCTCTATATAAAACAAGAGGCGGCCTGCGCCGCAGTAAGGTTGAAGACATTAAATCTTTGGAAAACCACTCAATCCCCACACCCAGAGGTTCTAAATGAGGTGATTGAAAAGGAGCCTCTGCTGTTGGCAGTAAGTGATAGATCTCCAAAGGAATACATATTCGATAAGAGATACAAAATACAGCTGCATGAAGAACTGAAAGAGGACCTCAGTACAAAAAACCTCAGGACTTTCACAGATGGCTCAAAGACAAGGTCGGGCACGGGATACGGAGTGTTCTCGGATGACCTAAATATAAGAATAGCTGCATCACTAGGAGCTCATAACACTGTCTTCCAAGCAGAATGTATGGGTATCATAGAAGCAGTCACTGCTACTTTGACTCGAAAGGTAAAAGACTACTCCATCCGCATCCTTTCAGATAGCAAATCAGTACTACAAGCCCTACAAAGCCACACTATCACCTCTAAGCTAATATACAACTGTCACCAATGTCTGAGGGAGTTATGCGAAAATAACAACCAAGTAACTCTTCAATGGATAAAGGGACACAGTAACTCACGAGGGAATGATGCCGCTGATGAATTGGCCAGGAGAGGCTCAGCGATGACAGCAAAAGGACCAGAACCAACTATCCCTCTCCCGCCTAGCTGGCCTACGAAGGTAATACGCCAACACACCAAGGAATTACATAATAAGTACTGGATGAACGTAAGTGGGTGTAGACAAGCAAAAGAAGCTCTACCACAAATAGACCCCAAGCTCTCTCGCAAGCTAGTAAAACTTCCACGACCTAGGTTACGGAAAATAACTCATGTACTAACGGGTCACGGCCCTTTTAACAAGCATCTGTTCAATATAGGTGTCACCGACAGCCCACTGTGCAGAGCCTGCACGGAGGCGGACGAAACGGCCGCACACGTCATTTTGGAGTGTAGGAGTGTGGCCTCATACCGGGCCAAACACCTGGGGTCACCGAGGACTCTCCCCGAGGTCATGGGTGACATCAGAGGTTT
This sequence comes from Leptidea sinapis, assembly GCF_905404315.1. NCBI lineage: Eukaryota > Metazoa > Arthropoda > Insecta > Lepidoptera > Pieridae > Leptidea > Leptidea sinapis. The sequence continues at coordinate 5,565,185 of NC_066299.1, forward strand.
GATACATTACCTTGAGGAACTAGGGTGGCAGGATTAGCCGCCCTCCTCACCACGCAAAATAGGCGCGCTGTAGTCGTCGAGTTGCGGATAATAGCCCGTGATAACCTATAACCTATAACCTATATACGTCTTCTCAATAAAGATTGAACGTACCGAGTGATTTTCTTAAATGAAATTCACCAATAGCTTGTGAATTTTGTTAAAATTAAAAGTATTTTAAAATAAAGGCACATCATTTCAAATTTATATAACATACTAGCTGACCCGGCAAACGTTGTTTTGCCATATAAAGTATAATTCACGCGATAGTTTTATAAGTAATAATAAGTAAGTAATTATAGCCTGTACATCATTTTGTTCTATTGTCAATTGTTTTTGCAGCGCACGCAAAAATAGGTTTTCGATTTTACACCTTGTGTTACAAAATAGCAATTTTATTACGGATCCCTAATTTTGAAAAAAAAAAATGCCTATAGCCTTCCTCGATAAATGGACTACCCAACACTGAAAGAATCATTCAAATCGGACCAGTAGTACTGGTACTAGATTAGCGCGTTCAAACAAACAAACAAACAAACAAACACTGCAGCTTTATAATATTAGTATAGATTTAGCTCTCTTCCAATAATTATTGATTGCTAATTGACTTTACTGAAGTGAGCGAACGCAATTCACACCCTACCCACGTCAAATATGACAAATAGCATATCCGTATAAATGTTGATAATGAATATTTAATTAGCAATCATTGTATAAAATGCTGACTGACATTATTAATACAGATAAAATCTTTTATATTATCGATATAGTGAGATCTTCTCACTTGAGAGTTATATTTATTAATACAAGTAGGTTTCTTAAATTATATATATTTGTTTATTGAAACATTTAGTTTAACAAAATTTATTGCAGAACATCAAATAATAATCCAATTAAAAATTCATTCTTCTTATATTCAATTTATTAAAGTTTTTCAAATATTCACAAAATATTCAAAATTATTTTGCAAAAATTGGATTGAAACGTTACAAGTTAAATTGCTTTGAGTATGTTTAGTAAATTTTTTTTTTTTTATAATTATAATTAAAATTTTCACTTTAAATATTAACTTTACAATTTATATAGGAAATCTACGATTCATGAATGACATGCCAAATCAAGCGAAGTCGAAAGAATCAATTTAAAAATGATTCAACGGTTTATGAGTTGCCTATTTTATTTTAAACCGCCCAAAATTTTATCCTCTTAGAAACAATATTGATTGCATTGAAATCATTTTGATGATGGCAATACTATCGTCTCCATTTTAACACTATTATTACTAAAAAAATAGAAGTGGGAAGACTTCTTTGAAATGGTAATGCTTTTAATAATCCTAATCATTAAACAACAAATCCCAATATCAAAATTTAGAGCCCTCACTTTCTAAAACATGGTATTAGTGAAGTTAAATAAATAGATGTGACAAATTAAGAAACATTTTAAATATACAAGATTAAAATAAGTACCAACTTATGATTTCTTAATTTTTTTTATATATTATGTTTCATTAATCAACAGAGCTTTGACCAGATTACCTCTTAATATTACATATACATTGCGAAATAAATTTACATTACTTACAAAAGCTAAGGTGCAACTACAAGTAATTAAGTTAATATATGGTAAGCGGTTTACTCAGCTAGATTTTATAAATGTAAGTTATACAAGCGGAAATAACTCTTGTTAATATTCTCGTGTTTACTTCTCGACATTAAAACTGTGAAGGTCACAATTGAAAGCAAAATAGTCTCATATATTTAGTACTTTACGCAGTATAGAGTACAAAATAATTTATCGCCAAAAACGGGTACTTCTGAAGAGTGGTTTGACAAGCCAAATGTATATACTCTAGGTCATAGATAAAGGATTTGTCTCCACTCCGCTCCAACTAGATATCAGAGCCGTAGTTGCAAAGTGCGCCAACAGTCTCGAAAAATGCGAGACGTTGACGTGGCACGTTTTCGGTTTAACTTTGCTAACAATCGAAACTAAAATGCCGCGTTGCGTAGTAAAACTTTGTAAAATTAATACAACAAGAAATAAGAAAGACATGGGGATCACATATCATCAGTAAGTATTTTGTATTTTACTAATTTCAATTTAAAAATTTGAATGATGCCATTGAGTGTCAAGATGCCACGCACACAAGCATCCAATAGTTGCCGTAATAAAAAGGCTATTGTTCTTAGGTAGTGCGGTATTTAGTTCGAGCGCAGCAAAGACCAATCCTTAATAAATAATGTCAACAATTGCTAAAAGATATTAACAAATTTTCAATTAAGAGCGACCTTTTGAGCGAAAGGAAATGCCTTTCGCTTAAAAGGCGAGATCAAGAAGTGATTAATATTTTTTCTAATAAGAGTATGAGTTTCAGTTAGTAAGTATACAGAGGTTTGATATAATAAATCCTTTATGGAGATCGGTTGATATTCTTTGAATTTGAAGTGATCTATGGTTGATAATAATAATAAAGCGCGTACACCTTCCTTAAAGGCCGGCAACGCTCTTGTGATTCCTCTGGTGTTGCAAGAGAATGTGGGCGGCGACCCGTACGCTCGTTTGTCCTCCTATTCCATAAAAAAAACATACCTTCACGCACTCATCTAAACCCAAATTAAGAATATTCGGTATAACCTGAATTATGAGTACCCGACGTTTCCAGATCTTGTTTTCAGGGGGACTCTGCACATGAAATGAATCAAAGATAGTATAGTCGTCATTGTAAAATTTATAGCTTAATGTATTGCCTCGGAGGTGGTATTTGCTATAGACAGATGGTTTTTGGCAAAATAAAAAATATGTAACTTACAATTACACGCGTTTAAATCCTTTAAAAGTGTTTTATTTAAATGTGTAACACTCGCGTTAATCAATGAAATTACTATGAGAATCCGACAACGGTACATTTAATATTATATACATACATAATCGTACAAATATATAACATTTAGGTACATAGTATTTATATAAAATCAAAATCATAGACTCAGGAACAAGCGTTTCTATTTATCACATGTAAAATTGTTAGTGCCGCTCAGGATTCTTGAAAAATCCAAAAACTCTGAACGGCACTACAATTGCGCTCGTCACCTTGAAACATAAGATGTTAAGTCTCATTTGCACGGTAATTTTACTAGCTACGGCGCCCATCAGATTGAAACACAGTAATGTTTACACATTACTGCTTCACGCAGAGAAAGGCGACGTTGTGGAACCCATAATCCAAAATTTATATTAAATCCAAGTTCAAATATTTTATTTAATGTTTGATACTTGTATCACTTACTAAAAATTATTCGAAAATACGAATACCTGAGAATAACGGGTGCAAGAATCTGAGTGTAATTTTAAAGATGAAATTCTATTATATAAAAAAAAGATAATTATGTCATGAAATTCTCTGCTAGCAACCTCTCATTCAAAAGGTTTGGTTTTGTCTGTCTTTATTTTTTTAATCTGGACGAAGATTTTTTTAGAATGTACAAAAGGTGCACAAAAAATGAAAACTAATAGGACATCTGGATTCGAACCGGGGTCTTCTACTTTCGGGATCACCCAATGTCCCATATGAGCTATTATAGTCTTGTATGTAGTAGCGAAATTTACCTTTTATTTATGTTATTGTAGCTGTTTCTCATTAAAACACGGATAAATCACGGATTAGCTAGATCGGTTTCTCGCCCCCGAAACTACCTGTATACTAAATTTCATTGAAATCGTTGGAGCCGTTTCCGAGATTCTAATTATTATACAAGAATTGCTCGTTTAAAGATATAAGATAATATTGTCATTCATTCTCAGTTAAAAAGGCTTTATTTAATAAAATTCTAATAGAGGTATAATAGGTTTACAAGATGGTATGTAACGTTTTGATAAAAACCATTTAAACTTTCATTTTTAATTTTCCCCAATCATTACGAGATTGAATCATTCACATAATTGTGATTAAGTTAAATCTAAAAGATTACTTATTGGTATTGCAAAAAATATGTTTATTTTAACAATTTATTATAATTTAAATAAAACATTTAAAAAAAAATAAAACGCGTGTAATTTTTACTGTTTTTACATTCGAATTTCTCGTAAAAGTTACATTTTTATTTTAGTTTACCAGACGTTTCAAGTAGGTGAAATGAGTCAAAGATAGTATTTGTCATAGTAAAAACAGTTACAATTACACGAGTTTTAATCCTTTAAAAGTGTTTTATTTAAATGTGTAACACTCGCGCTAATCAAAGAATACTATGTTATTATAAACTTGATCCTGCAAATACCATTAATATCCACTCAGAGAAAATAGCCGATTAGATTTGAGACTTGTAATTAACATTCATTGTTAATAATCAAATATTTAAATAAGTTCTCGTGGCTAAATAAATATCGTTGAATTTAACATAAGCAAACAGACAAGTTTCGTATCTAGTTATGCTTTACAAATATTTTAGATAGTATCGCACAGAATATTAATTACAACCATATATCTCTTCTGTAGAATCATTATTATATTTAGTATGTCTAAAACTCTAAAATAACGGTCATAGTGTGAAATTACAAGCAAATGATTTAGATGATGTGATATCTTATATCATTAAAAGAGCAATTCCTGTATATAATCTGATTCTCGAAAACGGCTCCAACGATTTTCATAAAATTTAGTTTAAAGGGGACTTCGGGGGCGATAAATAGAGTTAGATTTCAATTAAAAAAAAATAGTTTTATCCGTGTTTTAATGAGAAACAGCTACATAACATTAGAATACAAAGATTAGATCCGGAAAGCAGAATGCCCCGGTTCGAATCCAGATATCCTGTTAGTATTTTTTTTTGTTCCAGTTTTGTACATTCTTAAAAATCCGAGCAAGGCTCGGTCGTCCGGATATTATGTATAGAGAGAGGTCAGCACTTCTTTTAAACAAAAAAAGAATGTGTTAATTCAAGGTTCTTAATTCAAAATTTTAATTTTATTTCAATAATTAAACATCTGAAACTACAACGCGTTCGAAACATTATGTCTCAGAGCTTAGATGAACAACGAAAGAATGATTATGAAGAAAAACTCAACGGGTTTTTTAAATATGATTTATTATTTAAATAGCCTGATGGCGGTCGCTGCATTCCCAATGTGTTATTAAGAAAATACTTATTACTTTACCACATACACGTTTTTTACAATCTTTTTAAATTTGTTGCACATTTGTTTTGTACATATTATAATCATGTGTATTGAATTTATATTTTTATGACTGTTTGATACCAAAATAAAACAGAAAACAGTTATATTTTGCCTACCACTTAACTTAACTAAATAGTAGACAAAACAAACATAACTATAAGTTTCCTGGTGTTTAATTATCTTGCTAATTGTTTATGAGTAATAAGGTTTATTTCATTATTATTTTTAATAGAATGAATAGCTAATAACTTTGAACGACCAATACTGTTCTTCTTTTAAGCCACTTCTGATATATTATCCGGGGGGGAAAAGATGTGTTTTGAGATAAACTTTCGTCAAATGTTTTTTTTTTGTTGTTGAGAAGACACTAGATTACCCTATTATCCTTCCACCGCTAAGTTGTTTAAATTCTACTTAAAATTTTGTATGCTTTTTTCAACTACAACAAAAATTCATCGACGATACGTCACTCGAACGGTTGGCTCAGTTGGAAAGAGCCAGGGTTGTGGACAGCCAAGTGAGGCTTATAGGGTTCGAATCCCGGTAGGTGCAAGCATTTATATGATGAATATGGATGTTTGTTTCCGAGTCATGGATGTTTAAATGTATGTATGTATGTTTATATGAATTTATGTATGTTTAAGTAAGTATAATGTATTAAATATATCATTGTCTTGTAACTCATGACACAGGCTTTAGATGCTTAACTTGGGGCAAGATAATTTGTGTAAAAAGTGTGTAAATATTATTATTATTATTATCACTCTAAAAACATGACAAATCGTTTTAAATATTTAAATTATCTGATACTAACGCAAATACTGTTACTATTGCTTCGGTATTCATTCATCTGTCTGTCAGTGGATGCAATAGTTAGACAGCTGTAATATCGATAGAGTTTGATTGCCGCTATAACATCAACTTTTAAGCTTAATATATATGTCTTCTTTATTGTAATATAATTAATCCTTATTAAATATTTACCAGTGGGAGGCTCCTTTGCACAGGATGCCGGCTAGGTTATGGGTACCACAACGGCGCCTATTTCTGCCGTGAAGCAGTAATATGTAAACATTACTATGTTTCGGTCTGAAGGGTGCCGTAGCTGGCGAAATTACTGGGCAAATGAGACTTAACACCTTATGTCTCAGGTTGACGAGTGCAATTGTAGTGCCACTCAGAGTTTTTTCAAGAATCCCGAAAGGCAGTGCATTCTAATGGGCAGGGCGTATCAATTACCATCAGTTGAACGTCCTGCTCGTCTCGTCCCGTATTGGCATAAAAAAAGATAATCTTTACAAAGATAGCGAACAGCCTGGGACTAGATTATGATTATTTTATAGCGATAGAAATGACTGCACAATATTGTATATTTTTATTGAAAAGAGCGCAAAAAAAAGAATGCTGGGAGAGTTTCTTGCGCCGCTTCTTCTCTCTCAGAGCGCCATTTGTTTCCGAAGCGGTAGTAGTATCTAGTAGTTATTATAAATGACATCAAAAAGAATTGTAAGGGAATCAATTTTGAGAAAATAAATGCCTTTTATGCCTTTTTAATTGTAACTATATGTAGATAGTTATAATGCGGGTTGTTAAATGTTAGTACTAGATGGATTGAATCATGTATTAATATTGAAATGCCAGTCAGATTATACTCACTCCAACAAATCACACCACAGCCGCTCAAAACGGATAAGCTGTGGTGTGTAGATTGATCGTACAGGCCTCCAATTCAAAATTACCAAGTCAAATTTAATTCGATGAAAGGAACCACAAACTTTATCAAAAGAATTAGTTTCTAAATGAACTTCAAAATATATAAAAACTAGCTGACCCAACAGAAGTTGTTCTGTAGATAATAAAAAAATACTGTTTTTTATGTATTTGTCAATAATTTTTCAAAACATCAAGAATTATTTCGTAACATATGCTCCTTGTTGTTATAATGAAATTGTTTCACAGCAGAACTGTCAAACTGTGCGTCAATAAATTCTCTTACAGAAAATATGTCCATACAAAACAAATATTGGAAATAAAAATAATTATGGGTCCCAAATCGAAATAAAAACTATCCTATCTCTCAAGTTGGACTAAACTGCTCTCTATGGAGTAATTCCCATTTAAATCCGTTCATTAGTTTAGGAGTCCATCGCGGACAAACAACGTGTCACGTAATTTATATATATTATTAAGATAATAGTTATTTTGCTGATTTTTAACTGAAGATCAAAAAAAACAGACGATGTTTCTCAATTCGGGCGTAAATATTTTTTTTGTGTGACCCTATTTTAATTATCCTTTTTTTTTTTGGAAAGCAGAAGAAGTTGGTCTGATAAATATTTAACTACTTAACCCTAAGGGCAAAGCTAAGATTAAATATAAGTAAGGTACATATTATCTGTAGTTGATTTTTTGTAGGTATTAGTTACTTTCTATAAATATTAATAATTGTATGTAGGTATATAATTTAATCGTATTTATTAATTTATTTATTATTTATATAATTTATTTAAATTAAACTGAAGTGGCAGTGGGCAGGGCACATAGTTTGACGGACAGATGGCCGTTGGGGCAGTAAAGTCCTCGAATGGCGACCACGTACCGGAAGACGCAGTGTTGGTAGGCCCCCCACAAGATGGACCGACTATCTGGTCAAGATCGCCGGAATACGTTGGATGAGGGTAGCGCAGGACTGATCGTCGTGGAAATCTTTGGGGGCGGCCTTTTTCCAGCAGTGGACGTCTTCCGGCTGATGATGATGATGATGATATAATTAAATGTTTTGTTTATTTTATATATATTTTTTTAAAAACTAACATAAGGCGTAAACTTAGATACTGCATTGAGGTCAAACGTATGTGGTCTTTACAATGCATGTTGTTTGTTCACATTTTGTAAAATATGTATTTTGATAAATAAATAAAAAAAGTAAGCTAAACCTAAGTAAAACAAAGAATTATTGATTGTTCACTCATTGGTTGTAATGTATGTCAAAATAGTTCGATTTTGATAATTAATTTTTATGCGATTGGGTCTTAGATCATTTATTCGTATAGATAATGACAGATGTGAAAACGTCGAAAAAAAAAAGAGTTTATAATAAGTTCCATTAATTTTATTAATTCTAGGTTAGCCTCCATTTTGAGCAATTCACGCACACTAACATAAAGTGTCATACAAATCGCGAGTGTAAGACGTAACTTGTCACGCACACTAAACTAATATTTCTGGCCTGTTTTTATCGGTTCTCTTAATGCAAGAGACTCTATCTAGACGCATAAATGTTCCAAGGATTGGGTATACTTTGAAGTTTGTTTCATAAAAGTTAAACAAAATTGTTACTCTTGCTGTACATTATATATATTTTTTATTGCTTACCAGTTTTATCGGCGGTTTAATTGTTTCGTTAATAAGATTTTGTTACAAATATTATACAAACACATAACTAATTACAATTATAAATGTATTTACATATATAACATAATTATTATCGGCTGAATATGATTTACGATTCACCTTCAAGTCGAAAGCAATCTAATATATGATAATTGCTAATTTTTAAGCCGGGGTTTTTTAGGTTCCGTAATGTATTCAAAGATAATTTGTTCATATTATATAATGAGGTGTTTTAATTTGTGGATGTATAGACATAATTCAATCTGAGATTTTACATCACTAGAAAGAATAAAGAAAATAAGAGAAATTTTCCTAAGTGGGTGACCTTTTTTAACCGACATCAAAAACGAGAAGGTTCTCAATTCGATCGGAATTCTTTTTATACACCGATTACTCTTAGATTTATGATCCGATTTACGTAATTCTTCTTTAGTTCGATGCGTTATATATGTCATGCGAGTAGTTTTTATTTTATGAACATTTTTTTATGAATTTTTTTGTCTACGTGGATGATATAATATTAATACAGACACTAAAAACAACGCCGACACCGACTTAAAACCTATCAATAGGTAGCACATATAAATAATAGTATTTTATTAATATTAAAGGAAAAGATTTGCGTTAGAGATGTATTAAATTAAACCTTTAGTAATTTGAACCTTTTCAGTTTTTGAAGTCGGTTTTTTATATGAGATTAAAGTTAATTTGTTAATTTTACTACGTATAGATGTTTTGTGTGGTCACGAATAAATGCATACTTTACTTTACTCTACTTTAAATTAAAAAAAAATATATAAAATACACTTAAAATTATGACTATTTACTTCTTCAGTATATAACATTTTACTGAGCTATTTTTTTCACTGTAATTCCAGCTCATTGCAACTCTAACTACTTAAAAAGGGTTCTGAAGGAATCGAAAACGAAACATCTCAAAAAACTATTTTATATTCTAAAATCCATTATTTTACATATAAAGATAAAACAGATCTGTTACATAATCCGTGATTGGCAGTCAATACATAACTCTATGTTCCATTACGGTAGCGACGCTTTGAATTCCTAATTATTTCATTGTTTCGAAATAGCCTTACTATTATAGACGGTAGTATCAATATTCAACACAACATCAATGGTAAACAATAGAACAAAAAGAATGGGAATCATTACGTCAAATATGACGACAATGTTATATATAAATCAAAAGAAAATCATAAATTAACAAGATATATTTACTTACGGCTGTTTTCAATAACGTATCTATAGTTACGGATACATTGCTGTCACTGTTTAATGTCAAGATATTATCTATCCATAGCTATGTCCAATAGAGTTGTAGTACAATGGTTTGTCGATAGGTTATTGAAATGTAAGTAAGCGTAAAAGGATAGATTTGTGTAGCTTTAGTAAGTAAAACTAAGGATTGATAGGTTATTGAAAACGGCCGTTAGACATGAATAAGTTTGGCTTCTAATACAAAAGATATATATTATAAATCTGCACACTTTTTTCTTTTCTATTCTGTACATTCTTTAACATATTTTTCTCTTCTCTATCTTGTTGGCACTAATATACAGGTAAGACTTATAGTATACAATCTTCATTATTTATTACAATATAATCTACTATATATATATATATAAGATATATTATTTATTATTCATATATTCATATCTTCATTCGACTATGACTCTTACATTTACAAAATAAAGACAGTAGTAGGCTTGATGTATATGCTTTTATAGCTAGCTAGCCATCATTAAAAAATACATACAACTTTATAATATTTTAACTCTTCTATAATTAACCCCTGATTTTATCCCGATTTTTTTATTATACTTTTCCATCCACAGATCCGCAAGAGGGTTGCAAGATTTCAATCGAATACAAAAATTTTAGTACGATATATTTGTGGTGGGTCTTCGAATCGGCCGTCATCTATTTTTTATACTGCAAAATTTTTAACTATATGATTTAATTGTATTGTGAATTTTTTTATTACTTTAATTGACAATACAACGTTTGCTGGGTCTGCTATATATATGGTAATATGTAAAAATTGGGCATATTTTGTGTAATTAGGTCTATATCTCTTAAACAAATGCTATGTTTCTGTCATTATGTATGCAAGTTCTATATTATTTGCCCGATTCATGCCTATATTACTGTCACAATTTAGTTGTTTTTATTTTTAACAACCAAATGTTTTGCAGTAAAGGCTTGTATCTTATTAGCTTTCATGTTGGTCTGCTGGTGTACATGGAGATATTTGCGTAGGCTATCGATTTAGTTCTCATCGGCAAAGCTTACATACCGAAGCATAAGCCACCACGAGATTACGAGTAAAAGCTTATCGAAAAGCCGGCAGCGAAGCAGCAAGGTCAAATTCTGCTGACCAGAGTCCATAAAATCAGCCTTAGTTATTTAAAAAAAATCGAAACATACTGTGTATGTTGCGCGCGTTCTTCTCAGATCTGAGGCAAATATTTTGATGTGGTAGTAGTTTTTGATGTTCAATAAGTGATTTACAATTAAAATATTTGAATTTCAATTATAACTCCCTACATATAAAAACTTAAAAAGTAAAATATAGCTAATTAAATATATATATATTAATGTACTTACCGTGTATTTAATATTTTGTTCACAAAGACTAGTGTAAAATAAATAAAACACAAGTAAATCACCAAGAATAAAGAATAATTTCCACTTGTTGAAGCCTGCCTTACCGTCGCGTGCGTCAGTGAAGGCTTTATAAACTTAACTATCAATGTTTTATGCCACTCACCAAGTAAAGTTATAATCCTTCTATTCACAACCGGTTAATGATTGATTTTATAATAAATATACACATACATATGACTCACGAAAGGAACTGTTGCCGTACCTATGAATGTGAACCGCAATAAATAAAAAAATATAATACGTATAAATGATACAATACTATTTCACAATAATAATGATGTTTTCAAAGGTCGACTTTAACTTTTAGGAAATATGTTAAAAAGTATATATATAATTAGTTATTTGCTTCTTTTATGTGTTATTACATTTTAAAATGTTATCATCATCATCAGCCGGAAGACGTCTACTTCTGGACTAGCCTCTCCCAAAGATCTCCACGACGATCGGTACTGCGCTGCCCTCATCCTAAGTATTTCGACGATCTTGGCGTCGGTCCATCTTGTGGGAGGCCTACCAACACTGCCTCTTCCGGTACGTGGTCACCATTCGAGGATATTTCTGCCCCAACGGCCATCTGTCGGTCGTTATGTGCCCTGCCTACTGCCACTTCAGTTTCGCAATCATTTGAGCTATGTCAGTGACTTTGGTTCTCCTACGGATATTCTCCTTTTGATTTGATCCCTCTCCATTGCCCTCTGAGATACCATGAGCTTTCTCATCATTCCCATAGTTAGCGTACCGTAAGCCATCACTGGCAACACACACTAGTTGAAAACCTTCGTCTTCAGACACAATGGTATTTTTGTTATCACAAAAGTAATAACAGATAAAGATGCCTCGAAAATATAGTAAAAATAAAACAACTAAAGTTGAAAACTTAAGGACAGCTTTTCATATTATATTAACCTTGATCTTACCTATTAGTATAACTGCCACGCTAATATTTGGTATTACATTATATATATTTACATTCTTTACTTATATTTACATTACGCAATATGTGTTCATTTTGAATGTTGAAATTCTGGTCAAGTGTGATCTTAGAACCACTTGATAACTACACACTACACACTAGGCTTTACAATTTACATAAATTATATGTTTATTGTGTTTTTTAATCATTTTTTTTATTTTGTCATCAAACAGTCATAAAATTACAATTTTATTATTATTTTTTTATTTAAGAGAAGACTTTGAAGAAGTACCGAGAATTACAATGTTAAATTACATAGCTAATGCTAATTAACAACAAACGTGTACTAGAATTTAATAAGTTTAAATATTTTATTCCCCATAAGTAACAAGATTACTTAAGTTTAAGAATTAATTTCTTTCTAAATTCTTTATTAGGTAACTCAAAAACATCCATGATCATCACATCATATCATCACCAGTGGGTGGCTTCTTTGCACAGGATGCTGGCTAGATTATGGGTACCACAACGGCGCCTATTTCTGCCGTGAAGTAGTAATGTATAATCACTAATGTATTTCGGTCTAAAGGGTGCCGTAGCTAGTGAAATTACTGGGCATTTGACTTAACATTTTATGTCTGAAGCTGACTAGCGCAATTGTAGAGCCGCTCAGAATTTTTGGGTTTTTCAAGAATCCTGAGCAGTACTGCATCGTAATGGACAGGGCGTATCAATTACTATTAGCTGAACGGCCTGCTCGTCTCGTCCCTCATTATCATAAAAAAAACATGAAACTCTCTATTATAGGAATTAAGTGCTCGTGGTATAAAGCTATTCAAAGTATTATTTCAAAAGATAACATAGAGTAGGTGAATAGTATAAATCTTCAAAGTAATTCATCTAGCTATTAATCATTAATTATATGTTATAAAATATATTATTCATTAAAATATAGTCATACCAAAAGCCACAACAACAAGATTTACGTTACAATGTTTTTTGTATAACGATTTATGGTTTTTGTTTCCCGTGTACAAGACGTCATTCAAGAAAAAAATTCTTAACATGACATTATAATTTTATGGACGACCAGAAGAAATAAATAGTCCAACTTTATACTGTGTATATTCCAATAGATATTATCCTCCAAACTAATACTTATTATAAATTCGATTATAAATTTCTTTGTTACTATAACTACTCAAATAAATTCGTGCAATCGTGCTAGAAAAAACCAAATATTTGCAAACAATTATCATAAATAACAAACGAGCGTACGGGCCAGCTGATTTTAAGTGATCACCACCGCCCAAATTCTATTACCAGAGGAATTACAGGAGCGCTATCGACCTTTTATAAAGGTGCACGCGCTTTTTTTGAAGGTACCTATGTCGTATCGTCCTGCAAACACAGCCAAGGAAACACATTCCACAAAGTGTCCTTGGAAACCGCACTGTGGAAGATAGTGTTGTTGTATTTTATAGCGTGTCGAGCAACGATGGAATTAGGCCGCAGGAATCAGGTGAAACAGCTCTTCAAAAAACTACCCGTGGTAAATTTTATAGAAGACACACAATGAAGTGACGTCTCTACGCAACGCCTAGTGATCTAGCCGATCACTGAACGGTGGAGCAATTCGAGCAGCTCTGTGTTTTAAAGAGTACCCAAGTACATGACGAAAGAAAGATAAATATTTTTGCGAAAATGAAGCCACGGGTGTTAATAAAGTAAGTATTAAATAATAATATAAAGTATACTTGGATATCATTAGTAACATCTGGATGCGTGGTCCTCCTTCTATAGCATGGTTTTCAAGGAACTATCTGCCACGTTCTACCTAACTAATTAAAGTGCTTCCTTGTGCGGTGTATTCAGGATGAAATAACTAGATCGTCGATGATTTGTCCCACTTTTCAATGTATTCAAATAGAAAATGCTAGTATTGGGGAGCGCCCGACCAGAGGTGAGAACAGTACCATGGCAGTTTCGCTATAAGCACTTGGTCCTACACCTGATCTACGGCCTTCGCTATGCCCAAACTCATGCGCCCATGTATGGGTGATATATGCAAGAAGATCACCAGCTGAGCGACCCTGACTTAACCAAACTGACAGTCACTGATCAGGTGGTGTTCTTCTTGGTATCCTATGAGCTGGCGGTTGATAAACGACTTTGAAGAATATGGAAGTTGGAAGAATAAATGGAGGTAATGGCAATGGGGCGAATGTATTGACGGGCTACAGATAGAGATAAATTACTACCTGCTACTGTCATGATTAGCTGTAAATAATCTGAAGCTTTCCCAATTTACCCGATAAGTCATTCTTATCGCCTAATATTGGGCCGCGGGAAATTGCAATCTCCATACAAACTTCTATCGCTGGTAAGCTATACGTCGTCCCATTGACAGACAGCGTGTACGGATAAGGTGAGTTACCGTTGATAAGTTTATTGGGACAGAAAAGTCAACAATAGCTATCTCAAGTAAGAGATAGACTGAATATTGGGAACGGCCGTAAGTGTACCTTTCTTAGGGTTCGGGTGCACTAAAGCCGCCTTCCATAGCTTTGGGACTAGGTACGTCCGATGGGTAAGAGAACCGGAAAAGAAGGCGAAAGTCTGGCGCCAACTCCACGACGATCGGTCCTACGCTACCCTCATCAGATCTATTCCAGCGAAAGCTGAAATAAGTTATGAAACTTTGTTCTTAGTAAAAACATTGTATTACATTCAACCTTTTACGAATGGACTACAAAATACCAGACGTTGCGTATACGAAAAAAAACGAAGCATCATTAATTCCGCTATAAAATATTCTCCAAATTATCCGGTCGCAAACAAGCACCCGGCTAATGCTTGATAATTTTAAAGGGAGCTCATTCATTTTCTGTTGGCTCATCAGAATTTTGGGTCAACAATTTCTTTGCTGTTTCAACTCTAAGCTTGAAATATTATTTATTCCTTTCATTTTTATGTGACATGTAAAAATTAACATTTGTTTTACCGTAGACACACTTTTACACAAGTTATCTTGTCCCAAACTAGGCATAACGATAACGGTAACAAACATACATTCACATTCATCATATAAATGTTTGCACCTATCGGGATTCGAACCCGGGACCTCTAGCTGAGTAGGCAGATGATGAAATAATATATTTATATCTATATAAAGATATCTAATCCTCAATAAAGTAAAAAACAAAATGTTTCATTGTAAAGGCTTTTGTTTTACGACATTAAGAGATTTAGGTCAAAACTTCTTTTACACCCGTTGATTGTATGTATTTTTCTTTGTGGTGCTCTGCGAAGATTGCCGCTTTTTTCTTTTGTATTTTTTCTATGAAATAGGTGGATATATAAGCTTGTGGATCACCTGATTTTTAAATGGAATAATGTGGCTCCTTTGCTCAGGATGCTGGCTAGATTATGAGTACCACAATGCCTATTTCTGCCATGAAGCAGTAATGTGTAAACATTATTGTGTTTCGGTCTGGAGTGCGCCGTAGCTAGTGATATTACTTGGCAAATGAGACTTTACATCATATGTCTCAAGGTGACGAGCGCAAAGGTATTGTCGCTCAGAATTTTCGGGTTTTTCAAGAATCCTGAGCAGCATTGCAATTACTATCAGCTGACCGTCATGCTCGTCTCGTCCTTTATTATCATAAAAAAAATACGCCTAGCCCATCACTAATATGATATACCAATGATGATGATATTATTATATAAAAAATATTATGTATAAGTGATAAAAGTGTGTACTTATGTGTTTTTAAATGATCATGCATGAAACAAAGGGTCTCTACTTTCGTACTTATCGTCAAACATAACCAAAACAATAGAATGAGCTTCCACGTGCAGTGTTTTCAGCTTGATTTGAAAGTCAAAGTCAAATGAACTTTATTCAAATAGGCTTTAACTAAGCTTTAAGTAGAGCTTTTGAATTTGAACTGAAAAATGCATAATCTGAAAGGCCAGGCAGTTTTCAAGAGAGGTTACATGTAACTCGACGGCTCGTTTGTTCACTTATCCCTATAAAAATGTTGTTCCAGATTTTGGCTGTAGCAAGTTCCTAAGGAGCCTTATTTGGTCGAACGCCACATATCTATAGATTGAAAAGACGAGACGAGCAGGCCATTCACCTGATGGTTATTGATACGCCCTGTTCATTCAAATGGAATGCCGCTCAGGATCCTTGAAAAACCCAAAAATGCTGAACGGCACTACAATTGCGCTTGTCACCTTCAAATACTTCAATTCAAATGAGACTTAAGGTCTTATGTCTCAATAATCTCCAAATTAATAGTCTCATTTACCCAGTAATTTCACTAGATATGGCGCCCGAAAGACCATAAGACCCAAACATAATAATGCTTACATATTACTGCTTCATAGCAGCAATAGGCGCCGTTGTAGTACCCATAATCTAGTCGACATCGTGTGCAAATGAGCCTCCCACTGGTGGATCACTGGAACATTCTTCGTGATGGACATGGTAAAAGACACGATTAACAAAATTATTAATAAAAATGGTAAGACATTATAATATGTACTCGTATGCATACGTAAACAAACATAAAAATGTTGTTCAAGCCTCTTAATATCGACCAGGGTTATCCAGTTTTTATTAATTGTTTCTTTTGCTTACCTCAAAATAGTTTCATATTATAAACTAGTTATGAATAAATATAAAAAGGCTTAACTTTACGATAGGCTGTGTTTATAAGACCTAGTCCCTTTCAGATTCATATTTTGTATAGCTATGAGACTGTTTTTTCGATAAAAGTTATGAAACTACCCTCAAACTTGTTGATTTACCTAAGACATACAATACTATATATAGTTAGTCCAGCTTCGTATAAGAGGTCAATCGAAGGGTGTAGTGTTCGGCAAACCGCGTAATATCTTCACATCCCTCCCTCAGTGTCTAAAAACTAATATCTTCGACGTGTGTGTGTTGCCGGTTATGATATATGGGATCGAAACGTGGTCTCTCACTCTGGCCTTATAGCCATGGAGAGGTAATTTCTGAGAATATTAACAGTAGAACTAATAATAACTCATATAGGGCAAATAATTGGAAAGTTAAAGTGACACTGGTCAGGCCACATAACTTGCAGAACCAATAAACGATGGGTACACAAGGTTCTCGAGTGGTGATATATATATACAGCATTTAATAGCTGATTGAGGTATAGACCTTTTTTAATAATAATTATTATTCCATTGAATAATAATTACTATATAATATAGCTCTTTTCTATTTCCTTATATGGTCATTTTCAGTGTTGATTTTTGTAATGATTTTTTGTTGTATCTGTTTATTTTGCTTCTTAATTTTTAAACATAACACATCATTGAATCTTGTTGTAAATGGCTTATCTTATATTCAAATAAAATAATATAATAATCTAATATTTATATAATTAACTCAAAATCCGACTCGCAATAAAGTAATAAACCAACTCCATCCACGTAGACAAGTCTTAAGATTTGACGTCACCAAAGTTGAATTACTAAATGGGAATAACCCACATTTGTTATTTAAAGTTGATGGAAAAATTTTAATTGGTACGTACGTAGGTGTATAATAGTTATACTTTATTAGTTTATATTGAAATCATAGCTATTTCCTCAAAATGTAATTAATAGTAGATTTTACAACGAGTGCAAAAAACGAACCATTTTATCCGTATTTTAGTGAAAATTTTAATATCTTTTATGTGTTAAAAAACAAATGAGGCAAATAAATTAAAGTAAATATTATAAAATAACAAATTCTATCTCTGAACTTTTTAGTGTGTTTGGCTGAATGGCTCATTTTCTTTGCCTTAATATAGATTCATTTATGAGTAGATACGTTAATGCATTTGTGCACAAAAATCGATTTTGTGCAGCCTATATCGTGCAAATAAGCAATTTCAGAGTATGAGAAGTGAAAAAAATAGTTTTGACTACAGACCTATTCAAATATGTTTGAATAATGTGTATTAATCAATATTTGCGACATTTTGTGTCACTTCTATTCTATTTAACTAATCTTCAAACATATTCTTATACAGAGGTATTAGTAAACGAAGCCAGTGTTTACATGAATAACTTGTCTAGCCATAATTATTTACAAATTCAAAACTTCTTGAATTTATTCTGTATTCGAATCTGAACACTGTTATTATGCTTAAATTCATATTCAAATATTTTTATTCAAAATAGGATTCAAAATCACTTATTGATACTCAAACACTACCACCCATTCAAAAAAGACTGCCTCAGACCTGAGAAAAACGGGCGCAAGAAACTCAGCGGGCTTTTTTTTATATAAAAATATGGATTACAATGTGATATCGTACGTATGAGCTTGAGGGTGTTCGCTTCATTACCAGTCTGTGGTGTCATTAAGAATATCGTTTATGCTATAGTAACCTTTCTAACACAAAGGTTTTTTAACCATTCTTTTAAATTTCGAAACACATTTGTTTTATACATTTTCTGGGATCATATTGTAGAAGCATATACATCGCCCCGCAAAAGACTTACTAACTCGAGTTAACCAAGTCGTAGGCATAACAAGTTTATGATTGTTCCTCGTGTTCTTCTATTATAGAAAAAAACTTCTATATTAGAAGGGGCCAACGGGATAAGTGGAACTACTTCTTTTTTTTTCATTTTAATATCTGTAATCAGTCCCCAAACTATGAGCAAAAGCGTTGGACATCTAGAATTTTGTGGGAACAGTGGTCCATCAACCTTTCTTCCCATTACTTCAAGTCCAATTCGACAATGCTATTTCGTTTGAGTCTCTTTGTATGGTTTATAGTCTGTGACTCCACTGCCAATGGGTTTTGATGATTGATTATGCTTAAAACTTTAAATATGTTTCGTCATACTTTTATATTAGAGGTGGCCAACGGGAAAGTGGATCTTCTGATGGAAAATAAAATACCGTGACTTGAATTGAACGCTCCCCGTAAAATATGCAACAGGATACACAAACCCAACATCTCTACGCAATGCCAAATTATCAAGCCGATCAGATATGATTTGATCGTCAATGATTTGAACCAAATGTGTGACTTATTTACTGTCTACACTTACTGAGCACTCTCTTCCAAGTGATAAAGGAACTTAACGTTGTTTGACATATTAGTGTTTACCAATTTATAAGATATATCAAAGTAAGACTCTTTAGTTAACAAAGCACTTAGGATTGAACTGGACTAAATTTAGCCGGCCTCGTTCCGGGAATTTTCAATATCGTCTCAATTTCAGTCACAAGTGTGTTCCTGATCTTGCCGAATCTAAGCCAGATTAATAATTAAGCCAGGCTTAGATTCGACAAGATGAGGAACACACTTGTGACTGTATATATATATTTCTTTTATTTTTATTATATTTTTTGATATTCTATTAGATGTTAATATTATATTATGATGAGAAGCAATGGGGTATTATATAGGAGTTATGGGGATTGCCTTGTGCCAAATATGTATCAGCTGTATTTTAGAATATTGTTGGACGGCTGGTCCATGCGTCAGCACGTGAACGGGTGCTGCTTGTGGTGCCAGGATGACCTGTTATAATAGTTAATAAATCATTGTCTTTGTTGGATGCAATTACTAATTGTGACAGTAATCACGACCATCATGTTCACGAAGCATCCTTACACAATAACGAATTCAAGCTCAAAAGCTTGATGCATCCAATATACGATAATTTATATTTATACAGTTATTTCTTTATTACTTTTTATGAAATAATTTATATTATTTAAACACGATTCATATATTGGATGCAGCACCTTACAAACTAATTTGTTATGTATATTACAGCCATTGTACAATGCTCTATTTGAATGAAAAGAGTGGCCGTTGAGATTTTGGACGATCTTCTCACGAGCTGAACTTGAACATATGATAAATTCAGTAATTTTAAAGAAATATTTGTAGTGACGATTCAAAAGCGCTTAGTTTAAGCCTACTTGAATAAAGTTTATTTTACTTTGTTATGTACTTATTTTATCGAAACCTGCATCCTCTGTCGAAGACCGTAAAAAGTCGGGTATGGCTAACCCGACTTTTTACGGTCTTAATGTAAGAACTACTAATGCTGTCAATACTGTTAAATCCAGAAAATGACGAATATATATTGCAGCGACGCTAGGACTCTCTTGTTTCAATAAACAAGTCAGAACACATCCTATATTAATCCCTTCACTGAGAAAATTCTAACGATTAATACGCTGCCGTTAACTTATAAAAGCTTAAACAATCTCTACATCAATTCTCTTTATTGATGTAGAGATTGTTTAAGCTAATGGAATAGGTGGCACAATACATACGAACAATTTCCTTCACAGAATAAGTATATTCACCTACACGATCACGGAATTTGTATAAGAACGATATAATTCTAAAATTTATTTACTATTATCATCATCATCATCAGCCGGAAGACGTCCACTGCTGGGCAAAGGCCTCCCCCAAAGATTTCCATGACGATCGGTCCTGCACTGCCCTCATCCAACGTATTCCGGTGATCTTGACCATTTCGTCGGTCTATCTTGTGGGGGGCCTACCAATACTGCGCCTTCCGGTACGTGGTTGCCATTCGAGGACTTTACTGCCTAAATCTATTCATTTTTATACTTATTTCAATTCCAATGAACAGGAATAATCCGCAGTAAATAAAAGTAATAGTTACTGTACAATTCCACTTAAGTGTTCAGAGTAACCTTGTTATTTAAGTGTCAGAACGGTATCTCGAAGCTTCCTGGGTTCACTTGTACGGCCAGTAAACAAACTTATTTTCTTACAACAAAACTTGTGTAGTTGTATTAATTATTATTCATTGAATTAATATGTACGAGAGCATGTAAATTAATGGTGACTCATAATAAAATACCCAGAAACAGAAGCATGGATTTTGTAGTTTTTTCTTGAATGTTATTTCACGTCGGTTTGAATACTGATTAAAGTACAACAAAAATTTATGTTGCGTGTTGAGTTCCATTCTTTGTAAATCGTTTAGTTTTTTGATATTGTATGTTTGCAACTCGAATTGAACATGATTTTTTCATATAAGAGAGGCTAACAGGCAAGAGGCTCACGGGATGGTGAGAGGTGAGGCATCCACCCATGGATATCCGCAAATATAGGTGTGAAGAGGAGAGCGCAAGAATTGCGTTACCGACCTTTAAGGGAGTATGCTTTTTCTTGAAGGTCCCTAAGTAGTATCTGTCCGGGAAAAGTCAGCAGCTGGTAATTGATTCCACAAAGTGTGGCTGTGCCAGGCAAGATATTTCTTGTAAAACGCGCGGTTTGTGTTACCATCACAACGTCTGGCTTTTAGTGAAGTACTGTCTCGCCTTACTGAGTACACCAAGCCTTACCGAGTACATAAGCATTTTCTTTCCAATTGTAGAATTTCAAGCTTGATTTGAATGACCTGGATTTGTTATTCAGGTTTAGTGACAAAGATCTCGAATTCGTTGTGATCTAACATCGTTGTATGAATAATAGTTTCTTGGAAAAGCTGTTTCTAGTATTCCGATACTCGTATAAATAATATTTGCAGATAAGATAGCGGCAAACTGTTTTACTAGAGACACTATACTGAAGCATATTATAGGTTGGGGAAAAGTATGAGAAAAATTTATGTAATACAAAAGTGTAATATTTGTAATTAAATCTCTTTGACTACTGTACTTTGTACTATTTGTATCGGCCTGATTTTGATGACATTACAAATAATGAAAAAATTTATACAACGTATTTTCCAGCTATTCTTTATTCGAGTGTTTTTCTGTCAAAATGAAGAAATTCGTCGATATATAAGGAAAATAAAGCAAAGCAGGCCGTGAAACATGACCTGTTGAGCAATCCGTTCTCTCTAAAACTGACCATAAATCATAATCCGATCGGGACTAGACGATGGCCAGTCTTCAGCTCTGATGAAGTCCGAAACGTTCATTTCCAACCAAGACTACGAAGACCGAGCTTTACGACCCGGCGCCGAATCTGGCTGAAGGACTATTCTTGGTTATTGAACATGGTGTTGTTATGGGGCTTCACCACCTTCTCAAGAATGATATCTTGATACACTTGTGCCATTGTTTTCATCCCTTTTTCACAAAAGTATTGCTCAGTCACTCTTTCATAGCTATACTCCACCAAACCATCACTGAAGTCGGATAGTGCCCACGTTGCACTCTGTCGACTAATTGGGAAGCTTCCTTAGAGCTTTGAACATAAATACACTAAACAGGTATTGAAACAGCCTTTAATTTTAATTTACAGAGGTATGAATAATATGGATTGAATAATGATAATACTTATATCAACTTTTAAAATGTAAAAATGTAGTTATAGTGACATAATTACAGTAGTTGGACATATGGTATCGTGGGGTTTATTGTAGATATTGATACAATCTATAATACTGTGGAATATTTTTTGTTCTGTCATCAATAGTTTCCCCAGCTCACGCGATGATAGATACATATATAGCTTTCTAATGGTGAGAGAATTTTTGAAATTGGTCCAGTAGTTTTTATGTGAATACATTACAAACATGCATACAAAAATTCAAATGTTTCCTCTTTATAATATTAGTTTAGATTATACAGATTTATATTACAATAAAACTCTAGTAGTCACTCCGTAGATTTACCTTACATTCAGGCAAATTATGTTTAATATTCTTATATTAGTTATGTATGGAACGTCTGTTTTAGGCAATATCAAAATTCAGCAATAAAATATGCACTTAAACTAATATTATACTCATGCCATTTTGAACATAAATTTAAATTAAAGTGTATATGAATTTTGAACTTTGAATATACCATTCAAAATTCATCACCAATTCGGAAGAGAAGCACTTTAGGCATAAAAGAACAGCCGCAAGTGACTTAGTGTGATTTTTTTTTTGGAAGAAAAACTTCTTGACGCTCGCTTGACTTGGAGAGAAAGCTGTTGAATTAGTAACGAGAGCGTTACTAAAACTGTGATCAGATGAGGCGAACAGAAGTTTGATAGGGAGATATAATTTTGTAAAGATAGAAAGAGAGAGTTACGTTTCATATCTAAATGAGTTATATCAATATAGCATTTTATCATTCTTAGTAAAAATGTATAAGTAATAATGATAATTAATTAAAGATATGATGTTTATTTGTATGAAAATGTTTGTTGCATCATTTTACATATTATATTGTAATTTAAATGATTTGTAAATCGATGGAAATGTAAATCTTGATATAAAAGAGTGGCAATTAGCTTCTTGCTACTTCTTCTCATTAGCTCAACACTTTACGAAGTAGCGGTAGATTTAATAAGAAAAATATTTTTTTGACATTCATAAATGTCATTTCCCTGACCTATATGAATAAAGTTATTTTGATTTGATTTGATTTAAATTTAGTTAATTAATCTTTTCAGTGAAAAGTGTCGTAAGCGTCAAAGAAGTTTTACCAAAGAGGATGTAAATACTACGCAATAAAGGGCGGGACTGCCTAAGTAAAAATTGAAATTTAGTTCAGTATGAAACCTGCAGTGATTTGACATTAGTTTCAAATATTAGTAATTACAGTATGGCGATTGACGACGAAGTATAATCCGGATAAATGTGAAAGCAAACAGTTGCTTAAAACGTCTTTAAATTTCCGTTTTTTACAAGATTATAGCCGTCATCTGTCAATGTATCAATGACTGCACGATTCATAGAATCAAGTGAATCGCTTTTTTCTTAGAGAGTTTTTCTAAACTGGTTTTACTTCGATCGCGCGTAAAGATTACACGCACATACTTTCTTACAACGAAATCGTATTATAATTATATTTTTTTTAGGAGGGAGCCTGGCAGTGACTGTCTCTATCCGGTAAATCAAGCTTAAATCAACATCCATTGGTGATAAAATTTGCAATAGAATTACATTATGGTAATTCAATATTTATCCTCGCAAAACATTGTCCACAGTTACTAAAACATAAAAAGTAATTGGTTTCAACTATGAAAATACATTGTTTTGTTTTCTTTATTTAGTTAGGGGCTTTTATATGTATGTACATGTCAGCTCCATTATAATCTAAGTACATTAACACTAATATAAAAGGAAAACAAATTTTTTAACTTAACAAACAAAAAAAAGATCAATAAAAGGAAAAGCAAGTTATACAGTCTTCAACAAATAAGACTTATGGATTCAAACAGACTTATGGCATCCTTAGATGCAGGACGGGCAAGTATATTTACAAACATGCCCGTATCAAATCTGTTCAAACCCATAAGTCCTACAATTCCGTCTCTACTAGACTGAAATCAGACACATGCATTTAATAAGTGTTCAACACCCTCAATTATTCTACATGAAACACATAGAGGTGACTCCGCAATTTTCAAAACTACGTTGTTACAAGAGAATGTAGGCGGCGGTGATCACTTTAACACCAGGTGACCCGTACGCTCGTTAGTTCTCCTTTCCCTTAAAAAAATCCTTGTGTGATAAAGAGATAGGCCCGGATTTTTTCATGTTTCTTCTTCTTCAAAAAACTTATACAAAGGGTACAAAATGCTTGCACAAAATTTTGTTATGATATTCCTTACCGTGCACACGTAACACCCTTTTTAACACCAACAACATAATGAAGATGGAATTACGTAGGCAATTACAGTTTGCCTCGTTCCTTTTTAGCGTGGTTAAGTACAGAATACCATTTTACCTATATAAAAGGCTTAGGTGGTTATCAGACTCAAATGAGAGTTATCAGACGCGTCACGGCAAGATTCTACTTGAAGTGCCTCTACACGGTACCGCAGCATTTAGGGGTAGCTTTAAATACAGCGCCTCCAAATGCTGGAATGATTTGCCGCCACCTATTAAAGATCAAATAAGTTTGCTCTCTTTTAAAAACAAACTGAAATCTTTTCTATTAGAGAAACATAAGTGTTCAGAGGCATAAAATCAAAAATAAACAGCATGAATAAATGCATACTTTACTTACTTTACTTCTAACTGATTACAGACCTGATAGTTTTGAAAAGAGCAACCTTAGAGTTTCTTGCTCGTTCTTCTCTAAGGAAATCTGCCTTCCGAACGAGCTGTATAAAAAATGACATATTTCAAGTGTAATGCAATTCATCTACGAAATATAATATTTTTGATTGATTGATTGCAAGAAAGAGAAGGAAAGCGAATTTATTGTTGTTCCTGTAACAGATTTTGATTGACATGTAGTATCAGTCAACCACGCTTGGAAGTAGCTCCTTAGTATTCTGAATAACCAACTAGCTACATTGAAAAAAATAAATTCGGGTTACACTTCTGGAGTGCCGGTACTTGTAGAAGTGAAAACTTGAACATTCAAGTTGTCCATTTTCGAATATTTTGTAATGCTTAGGGAATAATTTCACACGAATAGCTTTATTTATGAGAATAAAAGTACAAGCATTTATGTGATTAAATACAATATTTTCTTATTGCGCTATCGTACACAAAAAATAACAATTTATTCAACTATGATTGATAATGATGGTTTTACAAGTAGTGTGTACCTATATCCTCTTCATTACATCCTTACTTTATATAAATTTAGTACTTAGACATTTTTGACTGTATTAATCACACTGTTACCATTAAATGATGTGTTCATCTTTAATTGTTACATATATCAGAATTGTACCTTGCATATTGATGATCCAAATATATAAATGATTGCCAGGTACCAAAACACTGTAACAAATTGTCTTATGATTTTTCGATCAGGCCACGTGTCCTGACGCGAGTTTAGCATTTTATACCATCCCAAGAATAGTGCTAAACACCGCTAAAGAAGTGTTCACTTCAAAAATTGGTTACGCATTATCGAGTTGTCTACTATGCGTTAGTATATTCTAACGGCCGTTTTCAATAACATATCTATCCTTAAATTATAGTCCAATGCTATCTGTCAATAGGTTATTGAAATGTAAGAAAGCGTAAAAGGATAGATTTGTCTACCTTTAGTAAGTTAAACCAAGGATAGATATGTTATACGATATGTCTACGATTAAAACAATCGACGTCACCGTGTTGTATATAAGTGAAGTTGTATATCGTATTCGGAAACTCTCAAGCCGTAAGTGCTGTTTAATTAAAACCGCACTCCAATAAATCTTAACATTGTAAACGGGTTGCTTCTTGCAAACACGTTTCAACATCTCCGTGCAATGTTATGAGTATTATTTACGTTTCATATGCGGACTCCTACGTGAATATGACATAAGGATGCTAGCAATAAATCTAAGTTGAGCGCACTGCAAAGTTTAGCTGTGAAATAAACTCTCCGGTGAACACTCATGAATTTTATTCCCCAGTGTGGAAGTCGGACCTCGTTGTTGAGTAATGTATTCTAACGCCAAAGCATGACATATTTATTTTAGGTGAAAATTGGATACTTATGCTATGTGGTGTATTGGTAACAGATCTTTTTATTCTTGAACAGTTAATTTACGTTAAAATACATTAAAATCTTATTTTTTAAATAATATAATAATAATCCTACTAATATTATAAATGTGAAAGTTGGCTGGATCTCTGGATGTATGTTTGAACGCAAAAGCTACTGAATGGATTTTGATGAAATTTACAATTATATAGCTTACACACCAGAATAGCACATATTATTTGGATAATATGTTTAGTTTGTTTATTTGTAATTAATAACTTACTTTAATATTGTAATTGGCTCACACCGTTTTAATAATAATAATAATATTGACACACTTGTTACACAAATTATCTTGCCCCAAGTTAAGCATATATAAGCCTGTGTTATGGGTTACAAGACAATGATATATTTAATACAATATACTTACTTAAACATACATAAATTCATATAAACATACATAAATACATTTAAACATCCATGACTCGGAAACAAACGTACATATTCATCATATAAATTTATTTATTTATTTATTAGGAAACATAACAAACACATCACAAGAACTGAACAATATTGGAAAGAGACACAAAATATAAATAAAGATGCGTCCTAATGATAAATGCTTGCCTGCTTACCTACCGGGATTCGAACGCGGGACCTCTAGCTTAGTAGGTAGGATCGCTAACCACTCGGCTATACAGGTCGTCGTAATGTATAAATAAATAAAATGGTCCTGATCTGAAATAAATGTTTTATTTTATAATTATAATATAGTGTTAGAAATGTATAAAAAATATGTATGAACAATGCGTATAACATCGAAAACATTCTATGACTATTTGGAGAAAAAATATGTAACAAGCGAATGAATAAATTAGTATTACGGTCGGAAGAATCTTAACGTAACTTAACCATATATACCAGTGGGAGGCTCCTTTGCACAGGATGCCGGCTGGACACCACAACGGCGCCTATTTCTTCCGTGAAGCAGTAATGTGTTAGCATTATTGTGTTTAGGTCTGATGGGCGCCGTAGCTAGTGAAATTACTGGGCAAACGAGGCCTAACATCTTATGTCTCAAGGAGACAAGTGCAATTGTGGTGCCGATCAGAATTTTTGGGATTTTCAAATTTCCTGAGCGGTACTACATTATAATGTGCAGGGTATCAATTACCATCAGATGAAATCCTACTCGTTTCATCCCATATTGTCATAAAAAAGAACCATTTATATGGTGATGATTTTTTTAACTGACGAATAACGAAACATGAACACGGATATTTGGCAATTTAAATTTCCAGATCGTTCGTTATTGGAATACGTGATGTTAATATAAGTTCGGAGAAGAGCTGTAAATTAATTGCTGTAGGTTTTTCATGCACTGTTCATGTTGTTGGGAAATATATTCACACGGAAAGCACGTTACCATTATGGCGAATATTCGAATGAGTTTCATGTAAAATGTTATATATTTTAAAACAATAAGGGACGAAACGAGCAGCACGTTCAGCTGATGGTAATTAATACGCCCTGCCCATTACAATGCAGTGCCGCTCAGGACTCTTAAAAACCTCAAAACTCTGAGCGGCACAACAATTGCGCTCGTCACCTTGAGACAAAAGATGTTAAGTCTCATTTGCCCAGCAATTATTTCTACTATTTTGCATTATTACGATTGAATTGCAGGGAGAAAAAGGCGTACTCATAATCTAGCCGGTATCATGTGCAAAGGGGATATATTATGGTGATATGACATCCCATTTTAATTCAAATACACACGCAGTGCAACAACAATATTATTGTGGATTGGCTCGACTCAGTTTCAGCATACTTTAATTATTATTACATGTTCGTTAATTGTGAAGTTTTTTTTACGACCATTTGCCCCAAAGATTGCCATTCTGATAATAAATTCAAGGTCAAATGTGGTTCCATGTAAAATTAACTAATCAGAATTTACCAGCCACTGAAACTCGCTATGAAATCGTTGTGGACTTTAAAGAAAGCCGACCGAAAACGAATCGATGCCTTCGAAATGTGGTGCTGAAGAAGGATGTTGGGCATACCTTGGACAGCACACCGAACTAATGTGTCGATCCTGAAACAGCTGGGCATTGTGACTAGGCTCTCTACCATCTGCTTGCGTAGGGTCCTAGAATACTTCGGTCACATCGCCAGAAGGGATGAAGACAACCTGGAGAGACTGATGGTAACAGGGAAGGTGGAGGGAAGAAGACCAAGAGGAAGGAGCCCCATGCGGTGGACCGATCAGATTCGCACTGCCCTTGAAACCACTGTCCACGACGCTTTACACTCTGCTTCCGACAGGGGCAGATGGCGGCAAATAATACGCAAAAAAGTACTCTGTCGAGATAATCACGACCCTCAGCACTGAGGTAACCGACGCGAGGAGGAGGAAACTCGTTATATAGCTTGAGGGCGCTTGCACCTAAGTTGTAGCTGAGTCCAGATGCCACCCAAAAATTTTGTAACAAATTGTTGTAACACACCAGGTGACCCGTACGCTCCTTTGTCCTCCTATTCCATAAAAAAAAACTTTTTCTGGGAGCATGTTGTAATAGTTATTTATGCAACTGTTGTGTAATAAGGGGTGTTAAAGCCCGAATGCGGGATTATCACACGAGGCGAAGCCGAGTGTTTTAATACCTTATTACCAACAGTTGCATACATGACTTCATCCATAGCTTTTCAACCTTATTTTGCTCACCGCCCACTTTGGGAATATGTTTTTTCTAGAGTATTTTCGTGTATTTTTTTGCCTTTTTAGACTATATTTTTTAAATTACCCACGCCCCATCTGCGCCATCTCAATGCCCCCTAATTTTCTCTGGGTTTTCTACTGCCCCCCCGAAAGTCTCAAACGCCCACAAGGGGGCGTTATCGCCCACGTTAAGAACCTGTAACTGTCTAGACCCGTAATATGAATCCTCTATAAAAGATTCTGAAAAAGTTAACTTACTGCTAACATTAAAAAAACTAGTCCTAGTAACCATAATATTATCCAAACGTGTGTTATTATGAAAACGGATGATATAATGTTATACTGAACTTCATTACATTCGTTTGGATGATGTAATGGATATAAGGACATTGGGTGTTTTAATGTTGGCAATAAGCTAACTGTTTTAGAATCTTTAATAGAGGATTAAAGCATGGGTGTCGTTAGATCAATATAACAGGATATAATTTTAAAACAAGAAAATGCTTATTAATATGCAATAATTACGCTGTCGATAAAAAAACTCTGCTTAAAGCTAACGGGGTTTTGTTTATAAAATAGGAAGCTAGCTCTAGTAGTTAAACTAAATTCTAGAAAATATATGATAATCCGATCGAGTTACATATTTATTATTCACCTACTTTATTCCTTCAGCTATAAAGGCTGCCTTATAAAAATGTTTGAGCTTCTTTTGCATATTGTTATGAGCTGTTAGATATTTATTGACACCAATCGGTTTGTTACATCATCATAATCAGCCGGATGACGTCTACTGCTGGACAAACGCCTCCCCCAAAGCTCGCCAAGACGATGGGTCCTGCTCTGCCCTCATCCAACTTATTCCGGCGATCTTGACCAGATGGAGGCCTACCAAAACTGCGTCTTCTTAATATTATTTAATTCTATGGGATATATTCTACCTGAGAACGTAATGTATTTTTACACCTGTCCGCCTCTTGATAGAGGTATAACGTGTACTTAGGTCTGGGTTAAAAGTTCAAAAGCCACTTCAGTTTCGCAATCATTTGGACTATGTCGGTAACTTTAGTTTTCCTACGGATCGCCTCATTTCTGATTCGATCTCGCAGGGAAACTCCGAGTAGAGCCCTCTATATATATGTTACATACTTTTATTTTACTTATTTAATATGAACGTTATATTATGTTTACACAAATCTCACACCATTATACCATGTCTATAGGCACACCTCAAGACATCAGGCATTTTCCAGTATCGAGTGGAATACCGTTAGGCTAGCACTTGAAGAACGGCATCACGGTGACGTCGTTGCAGCTGTAGCTGCAAGAAAGACTGAGATGACCAAAAGCTTTTGCTAGACGAACTAGAAATTTGACTCGCGCTTACTAGTGGCATTGAGACGAACTCGATGCGATATTGTGTGAGCAGTTACCTTTTTTTTATATGCATAGGTGCCTGTTAGAATCTATGCAAACGGACGCTGAAAGAAAAACCTTACGATATAAGTCTGCCTGTGCAGAAAGTACAGAAATAAGTAAAGAAACAAAAAAAAAATTGAGTTATTTTTAATACTATAATATCATTAATTATTATTGTAACGCTTAATGTTTATTTTGCTCTGTTGTTTATGTTTATTATATATTTGTGGGAATAGCTAAGTGACGTAGCCTAATTATTTAAACGGAAATGCAACACCATAAGGTATTTTCGCGGTAATAGGTATAGATGGCGAATTAAGTTAGTTCGTTATTTGTACGTAGGAAAAGTGAAGAAATAGCAACGGTAGGCTTTTATCTTAAGTGTTTTTTTTATGACGGTTAAAAAGCTGAGTCCAGTATAATAAAAAATATCGCTGTGTGTTCAATTCCATTCCTTATAAATGGCTGAGGTTTTTGAAGTATGTCAACGACCTTATCGGGTCGTATAAACTTTTATGCACGTAAGCTTTAGCTGCATCGAAGTGCCTTGCTCAGGTTTTCAGGAGGATACGACATGAGTATCTTCAAAAAAGCGCGTAATCTCTCCTAATAGGCTTGTACCACTCCTGTCATTCTTCTGGCGTAGCAGGAGAAGAGAACCCTTCTCAAAAGTTGAACTTATTATCATTAGAAGTGGTAAGAAAGTAATTGCTACACTTAAATCAATAATTACACCTTCAGCATTCAAGAAAATTGCAAAAATTTTTTCAAATGAATGCAACTAAATTAATAAACATTTCGGCTTGTGTAAGTTAAGAAAAATGTTAATAAATCATAAAAAATAAATGCCAAGAACGTTACGAAATATATAAAAGTAATCATTAGTTAGTAAACTATGGCTTTGTGTTTATTTAAAAAAACAAAACAGCGAGTTTTATCACAAGGAAAACATTTTTATAACCCCAAATCATTATTCCAAAAGGTTTCCAATAGCAGATTCACAGCATTTATAGTCCTCTTAGATTATCTCAGTTTAAAATTGCTTTTGTATTTTAAACTCAGGTTTGTTTAATATATATAAAACTAGCTGCAGCCCGCGACTTCGTGTGCACAGATAAAGTGTTTTTAAAAGTAATAAGCAAGTTTGAAATTGAAGATTATCTTATGTCCTATTCCAGTTCCGGTTCCCGTTTTCGCTCCCGTTCCCAATATATTATATGAATCTTATTTTGAGGAAGATTGCTATGGCAAACTAAACCTACTATTAGTATAGTTATAAGTTCATCCCGCGGGAACCATAGATTTTTCCGGGATAAAATGTCCCAAAGTTTCCCAAGTTCCAGTCTATCACTGTACCAAATTACATCAAAATCCGTTCAAAAAGTGTCGTTTTATTGACTTCGCCTTAAAGAAGATTTTATTTCAGTCGGTCTTGGTGCACACACCGTTCTGTTGTGTAATTTTACCAGTAGGAGGCTCCTTTGCACAGGATGCCGGCTAGATTATGGGTACCACAACGGTGCCTATTTCTGCCATGAAGCAGTAATGTGTAAGCATTATTGTGTTTCGGTATAAAAGGCACCGTAGCTAGTGAAATTACTGGGCAACGCTCCCGTGATTCATCTGGTGTTGCAAGAGTATGTGGGCGGCGGTGATCTCTTAACACCAGATGACCCGTACGCTCGTTTGTCCTCTTTTCCATAAAAAGCGTTGAAATAACATCTAAGTTACGAGCAATTCTGATAAAATATATCATCTTTTATTTGTCCCTTGTTCTCTGTGTATTAGCGCATGTGTAGGGAAACATATGATGTACTGAGATTCCGAGGCGCCATGTTCTGCAGCTGGGGGCCCCCACTAATCCTCTAGGAACCCTTGGTGCTAAGGTGTGTGTTATTTCCTCTCGGCGTGTGTAGGAAAAATTATTTATGCGTTATGTTACACCGAGAACTTAATGCGAGGTCGTTGATCACTGACGAAGTCTCAATTTACTTATTATATTAAGCGTGCGAACTGTTTTGCTCGATGACAATTTGGTTATATTATTATGCGGCGCAAGAGACAACTGTCATTAGATTAATATCTCAGATGACAATGAGTCTGTTGTCTATGGTACTCTATGTATTTTTCTTTCTACAGGGAACCGTCGGCACTATAATTTACCAAAGGAAATAAGAGAAGAAATAACAGCGGCGCAACCACTCTGTGTAAGTTAAAAGCAAGTGTTGTTATTTAGAAACAAAGCCAAACAAACGAAGTGCGCAATCGTTTGTGAGCAACTCATTATAAATTTAAATTGCACAACTTGTATGAGGTGAACGCCATCAGATTGCGTTCTATTTAACTTATTATTCTTAGAATGGTTTTTATAACGATACAAATGTTGATCCATTAGATCTAGATAACTCTAGTAAAGTGCTGTTTTTGTGATCTCTACCATTTTTATTGAAATGTAAGTATATGACCCGGCAAACGTTGTTTTGCCATATAAATTAATTACCCTGCTCCTGCTTATTTAGATTTATCATATGCTTAGATAATTTAAGAGACAGATAGAGATTGTTAGACAACGGATGAAAACAGGCCAGGTTTATTACTGTAGTGTGCGTGACAAGGTATGTCTTACACTCGCAATTTGTATATCACTTTGTGTTAGTGTGCGTACATTGCTCCAAATAGAGGCTTGCCGTCAACCTCAATTTTAATGTCAAAAAATAAAGGTTCCGGATTAGTTGTCACCATAAATTAAACACTAAAACCTTCTTCAAAACACGCTTCATCATATTGTATAAGTGTTATTCCGATCAGTTCAATAGTTTTTGCACTTTAAGCGAAGGAAAACAAATGGCTATTAATAAGTATAGATGACATAATTGCAAAAAATACAATATACAACGGGTAAAACATTACATAGCTGTATATATATTACTATACTTATCTAAATACCTGAAGTTCACTCGACTTATAAAAATAAAATCAAAATTTATTTCACAGTTATATTACATTACACTTGAATATGTCATTTTTGCATACAGCTCATACGGAAGACAGATTTGCTCAGAGAACAACGAGCAAGAAACTCTAAGCTCTATTGAAAACAGATTAGGTATTGCAATTATTATATAAGTATATAATATAAGTATTACAATAAATTGCTATTTTCAATTTACAAATCATTTCAATTACAATATATACAAAGTAATGCAACAAAAATACTAAAAGCCTTACACAAGTAAGTAAAAAAAAGGTGAATTAATAAGTAAAAACACTAGAATGAAGACACTAGATGTATCAATCCACACATACCGAAAATAATAAATACCTTTATGCGAGCCGTTTATTACCTATATATATGAAAACTTGATTAAAAAAAAAGAAATAAAAAACATGAAGCAGACTTCCCGTTGACAGGATTATCCAGCCACCACAAGTAGCACCCGTTCACAAGCATGACGCACGGACCAGCCATCGCCACGACCATATTTTAGGGAAGGGAAAGACCCGCCCCACGTTGCCGCCACATATAAATAGTATTTAAATAATAAGTTCGACAATAATATTATATTTTTTATTTTGTACCATTTTTTGTAACATTTTGTTTAATGCATGTGTAGTTGTAATGACCTTACGGTATACTGTGCCTACTCATTTGTATGTAAAATTGTAAATAATTGTATATATCTTATGAGACTTCACGTCTTTAAACCAAATTTATTAAAAAGTTATGACCGTGTATTCTATCAACAATAAAGAACAATTAAACCGCGAATAATCTGTTTGAAGCAAATTATTAGATAAGGAAAGTAGATTACATTTTCGATTAATCCTGTTGAACAAAGAGGTTGTATAAGACACTTAAAGTGTTCCAAATACATGCTGTATTGTTCTGTATTGATGAAAAGACAACACCCAGTTCTAACTGATTGTTTTGTTAATCTATTTCCCTTGATTTATTATATACTTATATATAATTTTATGATTTACGAGACGCAATACAGTGCCGCTCAGGATTCTTGCAAAGCCCAAAAATTCTGAGCTTCAACTGCGCTCGTCACCTTGCCCTTCAGACCGAAACACAATAATGCTTACACTGCTTCACGGCAGAAATAGGCGCCGTTGTGGTATCCATAATCTAGCCGGCATCTTGTGCAAAGGAGCGTCCCACTGTAAGTGGTGGTATAATCATATAATAATAATTTCAGTACCATAATTTCAGACAAGATAGAAGATAATAGATAATATTTCTCATTATAAAATATAACATATAAATTATTGATAGATTAATTATTATGCTTCTGCGAAATACAATAGTAGTAGCAATAACACTTCTGTAAATTAAAGGTAAGATCCTGCAACTGTAAGTATTGATTTATAAGACTGACAATAAGATTCTTGCTACTTCTTCTCATTAAATCTCAACTAATTCTTAGTGTTGGTAAATAGTAAAACACGTATAATATGTGACTTTCATATGTGTGAGTTTTAACCTAAGTGGATAAATGTATTTTGATTTTGATTGATTGATAATGTATATAATATATATCTATGTATGTATATAAGTATATAATATTATAACCACAATACTTATTGATTAACGCAATCATCATCAGCCGGAAGACGTCCACTGCTGGACAAAGGCCTCCCCCAAAGATTTCCACTACGTTCGGTCCTGCGCAGCCCTCATCCAACGTATTCCGGCGATCTTGACCAAATCGTCTGTCCATCTTGTGGGGGGCCTACCAACACTGCGTCTTCCGCTACATTGTCACCATTCGAGGACTTTACTGCTTCAACGGCCATCTGTCCGTCGAACTATGTGTCCTGCCCACTGCCGCTTCAGTTTCGCGATCATTTGCACTATGTGGGTAACTTTGGTTCTCCTACAGATCTCCTCACTTCTGATTCGATCTTAGTATAGCCCTCTGCTTTGCCGTCTGAGTGACCATCAGCTTTCTCATAAGACCCATAGTTACCGACCACGTCTGCATACCATAAGTAATCACTGGCAACACAAACTGATCGACTACCTTCGTCTTCAGACACTGTGTATTTGGGACGTGTAGATTTTACGGAGCTTCCCGAACGCTGACCATCCGAGTTGGATTCAACGAGAGGCCTCTTTCGCGAAAAACTAACGCAATAAGACAACATTAATAGCGATTAACGGCTTGAATCTTCATAATTATTAACATAAAATATTTTGTACAAGGTGCAATCCCTTATTGCGAAATATTGCTAGTTTGTCACTTTGGATTTGGGAGAGGCCAATATATTATAATATCTAATACGAGTATAAATATCTAGTAACATTGAACTCCTCCGAAACGGCTTGACCGATTCTCATGAAATTTTGAGTGCATATTGGGTAGGTCTGAGAATCAACAACATCATCTATTTTGCATCCCCCTAAATGTTAAGGGTGGCCCACACGAAATTTTATTTTTTTGACATTGTTTTTTAAATTTGTTTGATAATGAGTCAGCATGAAAAAATACATACAACTTCAATTTTCACCTATCTTCGATCAACAGTTATTTTTGTATCGCGATTTTAATATCGGCAATTCAACGTTTGCTGGGTCAGCTAGTATCTCTATTTAATTGCAACATACCGTTACATCTGAATAAGTAAAGCCCGTGAGCTATTTAACTGAGTGAGTCAGAACGACTGTAGCTAATCCTGTTTGAATTAAGTCCTTTGTTGCTCAATAAGAAACACAGACGTCCATGTTCAAATGTGTCTGTTTAAAAACAAAAAGTATGGATAACTCCATTCCATATAAAAACTTTTAAGTGTATGTTAGAGATATTACTATGATTACGTGCAATTCATCACACGGAGTCACCAACTACCTACGAATTATTAACCATTATTGAATGAATGAAGCCTTCATTGCAAGCAAACTAAAAAGTTACATTTTTAACTTATGCTACAACTTAATATACTAAATGATTATAATTATATTTCACCTAAAATAAACTATTTCTTTCGTTAATCATTGCTCCTTGTCAGCCGACATATAAGGCCTCCTCCAGATCTTTCCAAATTTTCCTGTCGTAAATTGTTTTTCTCCATGTTGGTGCAGCAATATTTTTGAAATCATCTTCGTATCGTTTGTCTTCCTCTATTTCTTTTTCCATATCTTGGATACCACTCTACAATATCTTTTGTCCATTTATCTTGTTTGCTTCTTATCACATATCCTGTCCTTACTACTTAATTGTTTTTTCCACACTTTCCATTTATGTTTTCTTTCTTATGTTTGTTATTCTTACTTTACTTTCTTATTTCAACATGCTGCGCTCAATCCCATGTTGGCACAGTTTTAATTTGCTTAGTTATTAATATTTACCATTAAATTAATGTTATCAATCAGTTTGGAATAGTAATGTATGACAAGGGTTGCAACAAGAAGAATTAGGCCGTGTTTCATGCCATGTCACACAATATTTACCAGTTGAGCTACCAGTGGGAGGCTCCTTTGCTCAGGATGCCGGCTAGATTATGGGCACCACAACAGCGCCTATTTCTGTCGTGAAGCAGTAATGTGTAAGCATTATTGTGTTTCGGTTGAAGGGCGCCGTAGCTAGTGAAATTTTAAGGCAAATGAGACTTAACATCTTATGTCACGAGGTGACGAGCGTTTTTGTATTGCCGCTCAGAAATTTGTGTTTTTCAAGAATCCTGAGCGGCACTGTATTATAATGGGCAGGGCGTATCAAATACCATCAACTGAACGTCCTGCTCGTCTCGTCGCTAGATTTCATAAAAAAATATGTGAGTTTTAATGTCTGGAGTCAACCGGGACTATAGAATTTTAGACTTATATCGAAAACAAAATATTATTTTTCAGGTACTTAATAAATCGAAAATTGTAGTTGTTGCTTTATCAATGTACAAATCAGATGTTTGTGGTGTATTTGTAATTATTGTATTCATATTAAAATTGTATTTCTCACTTATTTTACTTGCAGAATTATATTATTATTCAGTTGGCGTATCTTGATGGTTAAATGATAAAGGCTTGAAATATAAAAAAAGATCCTTTAACAGGAAACAGGGCTGTAACAACTACATTCCGCGGGCTTTCTACCCGCCAGTTTAATGCTCATTTTTAATAATTAATATAATATAACAACTCAATTTTAATAATAATAAAAAAAAATTCGTCCGTACAAAGTACACGTGTCAGAAGTGAAACAAACTTTGGCAAACTAATTTGTTCGCTCCAGAATTTGGCGAGTCAACATCTCCAGGGGATGCCTCGTGTAGAGGCGAAACACGTTCTGTATTTTTTTCTTCCTTTTATCCGAGTTGGTTGAGGACGAATGTTGGTGGAATTTACACTCGAGAAGGCTTACAACATTTGAATAATTATGGATTTCCGCAAAATAACGCCTACTTGGACATAAGCACATCAGCGAAAGAGCTAGAAACTGTCTAAAATCACATTATTAACACTAGAATCAAACATTAACTTGGAATACCAACTACTCCGTTAAGTTGAGTTAGTAAGTGTTTGTTGGGTGATGTTTAAGTTTTTATCCACACCCATGCTTTAAATCCTCTATTAAAGATTCTGAAACAGTTAGCTTATTGCGAACATTAAAACACCCAATGTTCTAATAACAATTACATCATTCAAACGAGTGTTGTAATGTTGTACTGAATGTCATAACAACACTCCTATTTTTTTTCAATCCCTTCATGCTGAAAGAGTTTTTACAGACAGCTACATTCTTATTGATCGATGCGCGGTATTTGTATGAATTTCAAAAAAAGAACATTTTCGTTTACTCGCGTTCCACACTACCAGACCGCCGCGAACCGTAAAAAAAAGTAGGTTTTTCGAATCCCCGCCATTTTTCTTCGATATTTTATTGTTTTGTTTAAAAAAAAATATCGGTTCATTTTAAACGCTGCAAAAGAACAAAAT
The DNA here is from genome assembly GCF_905404315.1 of Leptidea sinapis. Lineage (NCBI taxonomy): Eukaryota > Metazoa > Arthropoda > Insecta > Lepidoptera > Pieridae > Leptidea > Leptidea sinapis. Next base: position 5,603,892 of record NC_066299.1, read on the forward strand.
ATTCAAGTGAATTTTAATTATTGCTCTATACAAAATGTAAATTACTACTAAAATAAATAATTCTTTCATGAATACTTAGTTTATTTGTATATAATCAGTAACGGATGATATTAGGTTACTACTAGGACTGGTGTTCGGGCTCAGGAATAATAGCTGGGACTGTATTAAGGTTTCCTATAATCGGTTTTGGCTCTTTAAATAAATGAATTTATGTAGGCACTTGCAATCAACCAAGAATCATGAGGAAAGAAGTAAATGCAATCCACTAACCTTTGAACACTCCCACGTCACTCAGGTGGCGGCGGCGCAGCAGCTCCAACGGTCCTGACTCTGGTGTTCCAGGTGAACGTCACTGGCGATCGCAAGCTTTCAAAATTTTGTATGTAGACACTAGTACTGAACGTCAACACTAGACTTGATGATCACTGGTTACTCAGGGTAAACACGGTTTACATATGTAGTGCTATCGACCACGCCCGAGCAAAGATCAATTGTCTCTGTCCGCTTGTCAACCCAAGCGCGACTTGTGTCATCGGATATTGGAGCACGTACAACTACCCTCATGATTCCTAATAAAAATCAGCAAGTACCGTACATACCCCCCACCGAAATCATTGTAATGATTTCCAGGTAAAGGAAAATTAAAGTGTTTATTTATGTATTTAATAAAATTAGAGTCATCTAACTCTATATAAAAAAAGTATAAAAAAAACTTATGTAATTAGTAAGATAATAAGAATTATAAAAAGTAAATTATGACTATGGATACCAAAGAAACTTAACCTATTTATGTAACAACAATACCTAACATTACAAATGTTAAGTTTTAAATATTTAATGACGAAATGGTAACGGACATAACTTATTAACTGGCCGCTTAAAACAACGATTAACTGTCCGGACACTGACTACGCGAACGTCGCCGTCAGGACCAGGAAACGTTTCAATGACTCTACCTAATGGCCATTGCAAAGGGCGAGTTAAATCCGATTTAATTAAAACAAGGTCACCAACCTTCAAATTAGGTGGGGATACATGCCATTTTGACCGTTGTTGTAATGTGTGTAAGTAATCATGTGACCAAAGTTTCCAAAATGATTGTGAACATTTTTGAATATATTGCCACCTAGACAATAAATTAATAGGAACATCCTCTAAATTGTGCTCAGGCACTGCGAGCAGGCTCTGGCCAATCAAAAAATGTCCAGCTGTTAAAACTTCAAACTCGTTTGGGTTATCTGAAAGAGAGCAAAGCGGTCGTGAATTCATCACGGCTTCAACTTTGCAAAAAAGTGTTGACAATTCCTCAAACGTGAGGGACTTGTCACCTGCGACACGCAATAAATGATATTTCGCCGACTTTATGCCGGCTTCCCAAAGACCTCCCATACTGGGGGCGCTTGGAGGGTTGAACTTCCATGTAATACCTCGAGCTGAACAGCCATCAGAAATAGAAGTTTTTACTCCGTTATTACTAAGAAATTTAACGACGTCTTGTAAGTGCTTGTTTGCTGCTACAAAATTTGTACCGCAATCTGAGTATAAACTTGAGCACAAGCCACGACGAGCGGTAAACCTATCTAGACAGGCTAAGAAGCAATCCGATGACAGATCAGTGAGGACGTCAAGGTGAACTGCTTTTGTGGAAAAGCAGACGAACAAACAAAGATATACTTTGTATAACTTAGCGTTACGCCTCTTGTGCTCTTTTACGTTAAAGGGTCCACCAAGGTCAACACCAACGTGATGAAAAACCTTATTGGGTTCTAACCGAGGCTTAGGTAACGCCCCATACTCGGCTGAGCCAACCGTGGACTACACTTGAAGCACGTGACGCAACGTGAGAGAACGGAGCGTATGACACTACGAGCGGATACGATCCAGTACCTCTGACTAATTATACCTTGTAACGTACGAGGCCCTACATGTAAATAATTACGATGGAAATGTTCAATAATCAAAGTTGTAATGTGACTACGTTTAGGTAAAAGCAAGGGATGTTTACGACTAAAAGGTAGACTTGCCTGTGAGATTCTACCCCCCACCCTGAGGAACCCTGCTTCGTCCAAGAATGGAGATAAACTTTTCAAGGTTTGAATTATTAACGTATTATTTTTAAGTGAATTAATTTCGTTGGAATAAAATTGTTTTTGAGTTAATTTAATTATAAGGTTATGTGCAGAATTTAATTCAATAGTTGTCAAAGTTTTAAAATATCTATCACAATTTTTATTACGTGAGTTGTTAATGAATCGCAAGCACCAAGCGGTGACGCGCTGCAATTTATTAAAAGTTGAAAATTTTAAAGACAATTCATGATCCGACGGTTCTTTATTACTCAACAAATTAAAACTCTCCGTATTTGATTTTAACTCTAAAATATCAGTGTCGTCCCTAACATAAAATGTGGTAATCGGCCACTGTTGAAAGTCTCTCGTGAGCCATTCTGGTCCACGCAGCCAGAGCTCACGAGAGACTTTCAACAGTGGCCGAGGTCGGCGAGGAGGGCCGCGGGTGCTGTACCGCGCGAGCACACGTCCGCCACATTCTCGTCGCTACTAACGTGATACCAACAGTTTGACGGCACTGCTTCGATTATTTGGGCAACACGATTGCTAACAAACGTTTTTAATTTGTAAGGTGGCGTTTGCAACCATGCAAGTACGACACTAGAGTCTGTCAGAGCTATGATTTTGTAATTAAAATTGTTATGGTTTTGTTTTAAAAATAATATTAATTTTGATAATAAAACACATCCCATCAACTCTAATCGTGGGATTGAAAGAGGTTTAATTGGAGCTACCTTAGTTTTACAAGTGAGCAGCCTAGTTTTAACAGCGTTATTCTTGTCTACGCTACGAACGTACAGACAAGCCGCATACCCGCGCGTCGAGGCATCACAAAACGCAACTATCTGAACGTCAGAAAAGTCCGTTATTAATAAATGACGCTCAATGCGGAGCTCAGACAAGGTTGACAAAGATGAAATAAACGTTTTCCATCTCTCACAAAGATCAGACGGCAGGGGTTCATCCCAGCCTTTGCTAAGTTTCCATATATCCTGCAGGAGGCATTTAGCCAAGAAAACACACGGTGCTAGAAAACCTACAGGGTCAAAAATGCTTGCTAATAATTTTAATACTGAACGTTTAGTGAAAATATTATCTTTTAAATTATATTGAAACGAGAAACAATCGTCTTTTGGATCCCACTTTAATCCAAGGATTTTTAAAGAAGACGCAGAATCCTCATCAAAGTTTATAGACGCGCACTGGTCAACTCCAACCCGAGCGAGAAGCTCAGGTGAGTTGCTCGCCCACTTCCGGAGTGTGAACCCACCGCGCTGCAATATGTCGATAACGTCATCTTGCAACGTGCAAGCGTCTTGCAGCGTGGGTGTAGATCCCAGAAGATCGTCGACGTAAAACCCGTGCAGCAGCAAGCTCGCTGCTCGCGGGTGTCGCTTCGCCTCGTCGTGTGCCAGCTGACGTAACGTACGCACAGCTATGAACGGTGCACTACGTAAACCGTATGTATTTGTTTTTAATTCAAATATTTGTATGGGCTCATTAGGTGACTCCCTCCATAAAATGTGTTGGTATTTACGCTCAGAGGGGTCTGTTAGAACGCATCTGTACATTTTTGTAATATTGGCCGTAAAACAAATGTCATAAAGTCTAAAATTGATTATTATTTTTAAAAGATCTTGCTGTAATTTTTTGCCGATTAAAAGGTTGTCATTTAACGAAACTCCATTCGATGTTTGAGCTGAGCCATCGAAAACGACTCGAACCGGTGTAGTTGTGCTGGCGGTGCGAACCACTGGATGATGCGGAATTAGGTATTGACTGGGCTCGTCCCCGGTGTAAGGCTCCATGTGACCCAGCTGCTGGTACTCGCGCATGAAGGCTACGTACTGGTCGCGGAGACCATCGTCCCGGGCGAGGCGGCGCTCCAGCTGCAGCAGGCGGCGCTCGGCGGCGGCGCGGGAGTCTCCCAGCGGCGCGCGGCGCTCACGCAGCAACAGCGGGCACACGTACCTGCCAGTTGCGTCGCGATACGTACGCGATGAATATATATTTTCCGCTTCTTGTTCTAGGGGATCTGGAGGTACCTCACACGGTGAGGCTTCAATCTCCCAGAATCGCCGAAGACAAGTATCGATGACGTCATCGTCCTTAGTGTACGACACTAAGTTTGAAGTCATAGAAACGCTTAAATTATTTGAAGCACACGGTACTTCAAGTCTCCCTGTAATTACGTACCCGAATACGCTACTCAACGCACACGGAAGGGAGGGACCGAATACGATTCGATTTCCATCATAAATGTGTGGAAAAACGTCTCCCGATAAAATAATATCAATTACAGAACGTCTGTAAAAGAAAGGATCCGCTAAAACTAAATTATTATATTTTTTAACAATATTTTCTGAAATATTAGAAGTGGGTAAATCAGAAGTTATTTTTGAAAGGATTACGGCATCTATTGTGAATACCGGATCACAGTTATACCTAGGTTTTAATGTACATGTCGTCATACCATACGTTTTTACATTTTCACCCGATAAGCCATAAATATTGTAAGGACATTTATAACGTCTTAAACCTAACCGTTCTAAACAATTTATAGTAATAAAGTTAGATTGTGCGCCTGAGTCGATTAACACACGACACGGCTGCTCCTTACCGAAAACATCAACAACGTTAACTATAGCCGTACCTAATATAACGGAATATTGTTTGCTATCTGATAACGATGAGTGGCAGTTGTCATTTCGCGAGTGCATGATTGACGCGTCAACAGGCGCGGGCGGCGCAAGGAGAGGGTGCCGGCCGGCGGCCGCGGGTGCACTGCTGTTATAGTCGACATGTAACAGAGCATGGTGCGTTTGTCCGCAAGTGTAACATCGAAACTCGCTGCGGCACTCATCAGCTGTATGATTTAGTTTTAAACAATTATGACAAATCCCTAAAGTATTAGCACGGCTAATACGCTGTGTTGGTGTCAGTTTACGAAACTTTGTACACCTAAAAATCATATGATTTTCGTTACAGTGAAGACATGCATAATTATTCAATTTGTTTTTGTTGTTCGTTGTTTGAGTATAATTTTTACGTGAAGTTAAGTTTTTATTATTATTAGTGTTTAAATTCAAATGTTGTTTGTTACGTTGTGTGCCATTATTTTGTATAATTATATTTGAAGTATACGTTTGTGAATGTTCCAATACTTTAACATGATTTTGCACAAAGGATATTAAGTTTTCATAACAAGGAATTGTTGTTTGATCAATGCTTTGCTCAAATAATTTGCGAGTATTTTGATCAAGTGATTTTAACGCAATATGGCAGATGACGTAACTATGAAGGTTAGGTATATTAAGTGAACAAATTGCCTTGTAGGAATTTTCAAAGATTTCAATAAAATTATTTAGACTTAAAGGAGATTCTTTTAAAATGGGTGGAAAAGTTAACATTTTATCAAGGTATTTACTAGCCAGCATACGTTGATCTTGGTACTTATCAAGTAGGGCTTTCCATACCACATCATAGTTCGATGATGTAATCGGTACACTTTTAATAACACTGAGGGCAGAACCCTTAACACATGACAACAAATAGTGAAACTTATCAATGTTTGATATGCCTTTTTGGTTATGAACTAAGGAGCAAAATGTCTCATAAAAGGTTGTGAAGTTTTCTATGTTTCCGTCAAAGGAGATTAACTCAAGTTTAGGTAACCTAGGATGACTAATTATTTCGGTTTTAGATGAATTATCTGACGAGTTATTTTCTGTTTTTAAGTCAAGGGTTTTAACACAACTTTTGATTTGGAAGAATAAATCATCAAAACTATCTAATTCACTAGAATTAAACTGTATTTTAGGATTTAACAAAACTTCTAGTTCAAATATATTAATTGTAACCTTTTCATATTTCTCGCGAATAGAATTAATTTCAGAGGCACGAAGTAAAAACATGTCGATGTCTACAGATTCAGGATTCGAACATATTTTCAAAGAAGTATCGTATAGTTTTTGAACCTGAGAGAATAGTCTTTGCTTAACTGCATTATGAGTACAAACTCTGTGACGAATATCTTGTTCGTCTCCTTCGACTTCAACTTTCCTGCGGGTCGCCATTTTAAGCGACGCAGTTACAATATTACGTAGGTACCAAGTTAATATTATTTAGTATAAGTATTAATTATTAAGGATTTTGCTAAGTATTAATGTTACAAATAAGTAAGTTTATCAACGAAATGAATTACGTATGTGTAGGTAGACTAAAGTATGTACTTGTAACAAAAGAATTAAGATTTATCTGTAACTAGACCGATTAAATAGTAATATTAAAGTTAAATCAAAGTATTCGAAGGACCTATAAGAATGAAATGACCAAAATCCGACTACGTAGGCCAATATCCGGCTCGAAGGACCAATGTTTGGGCTCAGGAATAATAGCTGGGACTGTATTAAGGTTTCCTATAATCGGTTTTGGCTCTTTAAATAAATGAATTTATGTAGGCACTTGCAATCAACCAAGAATCATGAGGAAAGAAGTAAATGCAATCCACTAACCTTTGAACACTCCCACGTCACTCAGGTGGCGGCGGCGCAGCAGCTCCAACGGTCCTGACTCTGGTGTTCCAGGTGAACGTCACTGGCGATCGCAAGCTTTCAAAGTTTTGTATGTAGACACTAGTACTGAACGTCAACACTAGACTTGATGATCACTGGTTACTCAGGGTAAACACGGTTTACATATGTAGTGCTATCGACCACGCCCGAGCAAAGATCAATTGTCTCTGTCCGCTTGTCAACCCAAGCGCGACTTGTGTCATCGGATATTGGAGCACGTACAACTACCCTCATGATTCCTAATAAAAATCAGCAAGTACCGTACATACCCCCCACCGAAATCATTGTAATGATTTCCAGGTAAAGGAAAATTAAAGTGTTTATTTATGTATTTAATAAAATTAGAGTCATCTAACTCTATATAAAAAAAGTATAAAAAAAACTTATGTAATTAGTAAGATAATAAGAATTATAAAAAGTAAATTATGACTATGGATACCAAAGAAACTTAACCTATTTATGTAACAACAATACCTAACATTACAAATGTTAAGTTTTAAATATTTAATGACGAAATGGTAACGGACATAACTTATTAACTGGCCGCTTAAAACAACGATTAACTGTCCGGACACTGACTACGCGAACGTCGCCGTCAGGACCAGGAAACGTTTCAATGACTCTACCTAATGGCCATTGCAAAGGGCGAGTTAAATCCGATTTAATTAAAACAAGGTCACCAACCTTCAAATTAGGTGGGGATACATGCCATTTTGACCGTTGTTGTAATGTGTGTAAGTAATCATGTGACCAAAGTTTCCAAAATGATTGTGAACATTTTTGAATATATTGCCACCTAGACAATAAATTAATAGGAACATCCTCTAAATTGTGCTCAGGCACTGCGAGCAGGCTCTGGCCAATCAAAAAATGTCCAGCTGTTAAAACTTCAAACTCGTTTGGGTTATCTGAAAGAGAGCAAAGCGGTCGTGAATTCATCACGGCTTCAACTTTGCAAAAAAGTGTTGACAATTCCTCAAACGTGAGGGACTTGTCACCTGCGACACGCAATAAATGATATTTCGCCGACTTTATGCCGGCTTCCCAAAGACCTCCCATACTGGGGGCGCTTGGAGGGTTGAACTTCCATGTAATACCTCGAGCTGAACAGCCATCAGAAATAGAAGTTTTTACTCCGTTATTACTAAGAAATTTAACGACGTCTTGTAAGTGCTTGTTTGCTGCTACAAAATTTGTACCGCAATCTGAGTATAAACTTGAGCACAAGCCACGACGAGCGGTAAACCTATCTAGACAGGCTAAGAAGCAATCCGATGACAGATCAGTGAGGACGTCAAGGTGAACTGCTTTTGTGGAAAAGCAGACGAACAAACAAAGATATACTTTGTATAACTTAGCGTTACGCCTCTTGTGCTCTTTTACGTTAAAGGGTCCACCAAGGTCAACACCAACGTGATGAAAAACCTTATTGGGTTCTAACCGAGGCTTAGGTAACGCCCCATACTCGGCTGAGCCAACCGTGGACTACACTTGAAGCACGTGACGCAACGTGAGAGAACGGAGCGTATGACACTACGAGCGGATACGATCCAGTACCTCTGACTAATTATACCTTGTAACGTACGAGGCCCTACATGTAAATAATTACGATGGAAATGTTCAATAATCAAAGTTGTAATGTGACTACGTTTAGGTAAAAGCAAGGGATGTTTACGACTAAAAGGTAGACTTGCCTGTGAGATTCTACCCCCCACCCTGAGGAACCCTGCTTCGTCCAAGAATGGAGATAAACTTTTCAAGGTTTGAATTATTAACGTATTATTTTTAAGTGAATTAATTTCGTTGGAATAAAATTGTTTTTGAGTTAATTTAATTATAAGGTTATGTGCAGAATTTAATTCAATAGTTGTCAAAGTTTTAAAATATCTATCACAATTTTTATTACGTGAGTTGTTAATGAATCGCAAGCACCAAGCGGTGACGCGCTGCAATTTATTAAAAGTTGAAAATTTTAAAGACAATTCATGATCCGACGGTTCTTTATTACTCAACAAATTAAAACTCTCCGTATTTGATTTTAACTCTAAAATATCAGTGTCGTCCCTAACATAAAATGTGGTAATCGGCCACTGTTGAAAGTCTCTCGTGAGCCATTCTGGTCCACGCAGCCAGAGCTCACGAGAGACTTTCAACAGTGGCCGAGGTCGGCGAGGAGGGCCGCGGGTGCTGTACCGCGCGAGCACACGTCCGCCACATTCTCGTCGCTACTAACGTGATACCAACAGTTTGACGGCACTGCTTCGATTATTTGGGCAACACGATTGCTAACAAACGTTTTTAATTTGTAAGGTGGCGTTTGCAACCATGCAAGTACGACACTAGAGTCTGTCAGAGCTATGATTTTGTAATTAAAATTGTTATGGTTTTGTTTTAAAAATAATATTAATTTTGATAATAAAACACATCCCATCAACTCTAATCGTGGGATTGAAAGAGGTTTAATTGGAGCTACCTTAGTTTTACAAGTGAGCAGCCTAGTTTTAACAGCGTTATTCTTGTCTACGCTACGAACGTACAGACAAGCCGCATACCCGCGCGTCGAGGCATCACAAAACGCAACTATCTGAACGTCAGAAAAGTCCGTTATTAATAAATGACGCTCAATGCGGAGCTCAGACAAGGTTGACAAAGATGAAATAAACGTTTTCCATCTCTCACAAAGATCAGACGGCAGGGGTTCATCCCAGCCTTTGCTAAGTTTCCATATATCCTGCAGGAGGCATTTAGCCAAGAAAACACACGGTGCTAGAAAACCTACAGGGTCAAAAATGCTTGCTAATAATTTTAATACTGAACGTTTAGTGAAAATATTATCTTTTAAATTATATTGAAACGAGAAACAATCGTCTTTTGGATCCCACTTTAATCCAAGGATTTTTAAAGAAGACGCAGAATCCTCATCAAAGTTTATAGACGCGCACTGGTCAACTCCAACCCGAGCGAGAAGCTCAGGTGAGTTGCTCGCCCACTTCCGGAGTGTGAACCCACCGCGCTGCAATATGTCGATAACGTCATCTTGCAACGTGCAAGCGTCTTGCAGCGTGGGTGTAGATCCCAGAAGATCGTCGACGTAAAACCCGTGCAGCAGCAAGCTCGCTGCTCGCGGGTGTCGCTTCGCCTCGTCGTGTGCCAGCTGACGTAACGTACGCACAGCTATGAACGGTGCACTACGTAAACCGTATGTATTTGTTTTTAATTCAAATATTTGTATGGGCTCATTAGGTGACTCCCTCCATAAAATGTGTTGGTATTTACGCTCAGAGGGGTCTGTTAGAACGCATCTGTACATTTTTGTAATATTGGCCGTAAAACAAATGTCATAAAGTCTAAAATTGATTATTATTTTTAAAAGATCTTGCTGTAATTTTTTGCCGATTAAAAGGTTGTCATTTAACGAAACTCCATTCGATGTTTGAGCTGAGCCATCGAAAACGACTCGAACCGGTGTAGTTGTGCTGGCGGTGCGAACCACTGGATGATGCGGAATTAGGTATTGACTGGGCTCGTCCCCGGTTTAAGGCTCCATGTGACCCAGCTGCTGGTACTCGCGCATGAAGGCTACGTACTGGTCGCGGAGACCATCGTCCCGGGCGAGGCGGCGCTCCAGCTGCAGCAGGCGGCGCTCGGCGGCGGCGCGGGAGTCTCCCAGCGGCGCGCGGCGCTCACGCAGCAACAGCGGGCACACGTACCTGCCAGTTGCGTCGCGATACGTACGCGATGAATATATATTTTCCGCTTCTTGTTCTAGGGGATCTGGAGGTACCTCACACGGTGAGGCTTCAATCTCCCAGAATCGCCGAAGACAAGTATCGATGACGTCATCGTCCTTAGTGTACGACACTAAGTTTGAAGTCATAGAAACGCTTAAATTATTTGAAGCACACGGTACTTCAAGTCTCCCTGTAATTACGTACCCGAATACGCTACTCAACGCACACGGAAGGGAGGGACCGAATACGATTCGATTTCCATCATAAATGTGTGGAAAAACGTCTCCCGATAAAATAATATCAATTACAGAACGTCTGTAAAAGAAAGGATCCGCTAAAACTAAATTATTATATTTTTTAACAATATTTTCTGAAATATTAGAAGTGGGTAAATCAGAAGTTATTTTTGAAAGGATTACGGCATCTATTGTGAATACCGGATCACAGTTATACCTAGGTTTTAATGTACATGTCGTCATACCATACGTTTTTACATTTTCACCCGATAAGCCATAAATATTGTAAGGACATTTATAACGTCTTAAACCTAACCGTTCTAAACAATTTATAGTAATAAAGTTAGATTGTGCGCCTGAGTCGATTAACACACGACACGGCTGCTCCTTACCGAAAACATCAACAACGTTAACTATAGCCGTACCTAATATAACGGAATATTGTTTGCTATCTGATAACGATGAGTGGCAGTTGTCATTTCGCGAGTGCATGATTGACGCGTCAACAGGCGCGGGCGGCGCAAGGAGAGGGTGCCGGCCGGCGGCCGCGGGTGCACTGCTGTTATAGTCGACATGTAACAGAGCATGGTGCGTTTGTCCGCAAGTGTAACATCGAAACTCGCTGCGGCACTCATCAGCTGTATGATTTAGTTTTAAACAATTATGACAAATCCCTAAAGTATTAGCACGGCTAATACGCTGTGTTGGTGTCAGTTTACGAAACTTTGTACACCTAAAAATCATATGATTTTCGTTACAGTGAAGACATGCATAATTATTCAATTTGTTTTTGTTGTTCGTTGTTTGAGTATAATTTTTACGTGAAGTTAAGTTTTTATTATTATTAGTGTTTAAATTCAAATGTTGTTTGTTACGTTGTGTGCCATTATTTTGTATAATTATATTTGAAGTATACGTTTGTGAATGTTCCAATACTTTAACATGATTTTGCACAAAGGATATTAAGTTTTCATAACAAGGAATTGTTGTTTGATCAATGCTTTGCTCAAATAATTTGCGAGTATTTTGATCAAGTGATTTTAACGCAATATGGCAGATGACGTAACTATGAAGGTTAGGTATATTAAGTGAACAAATTGCCTTGTAGGAATTTTCAAAGATTTCAATAAAATTATTTAGACTTAAAGGAGATTCTTTTAAAATGGGTGGAAAAGTTAACATTTTATCAAGGTATTTACTAGCCAGCATACGTTGATCTTGGTACTTATCAAGTAGGGCTTTCCATACCACATCATAGTTCGATGATGTAATCGGTACACTTTTAATAACACTGAGGGCAGAACCCTTAACACATGACAACAAATAGTGAAACTTATCAATGTTTGATATGCCTTTTTGGTTATGAACTAAGGAGCAAAATGTCTCATAAAAGGTTGTGAAGTTTTCTATGTTTCCGTCAAAGGAGATTAACTCAAGTTTAGGTAACCTAGGATGACTAATTATTTCGGTTTTAGATGAATTATCTGACGAGTTATTTTCTGTTTTTAAGTCAAGGGTTTTAACACAACTTTTGATTTGGAAGAATAAATCATCAAAACTATCTAATTCACTAGAATTAAACTGTATTTTAGGATTTAACAAAACTTCTAGTTCAAATATATTAATTGTAACCTTTTCATATTTCTCGCGAATAGAATTAATTTCAGAGGCACGAAGTAAAAACATGTCGATGTCTACAGATTCAGGATTCGAACATATTTTCAAAGAAGTATCGTATAGTTTTTGAACCTGAGAGAATAGTCTTTGCTTAACTGCATTATGAGTACAAACTCTGTGACGAATATCTTGTTCGTCTCCTTCGACTTCAACTTTCCTGCGGGTCGCCATTTTAAGCGACGCAGTTACAATATTACGTAGGTACCAAGTTAATATTATTTAGTATAAGTATTAATTATTAAGGATTTTGCTAAGTATTAATGTTACAAATAAGTAAGTTTATCAACGAAATGAATTACGTATGTGTAGGTAGACTAAAGTATGTACTTGTAACAAAAGAATTAAGATTTATCTGTAACTAGACCGATTAAATAGTAATATTAAAGTTAAATCAAAGTATTCGAAGGACCTATAAGAATGAAATGACCAAAATCCGACTACGTAGGCCAATATCCGGCTCGAAGGACCAATGTTCGGGCTCAGGAATAATAGCTGGGACTGTATTAAGGTTTCCTATAATCGGTTTTGGCTCTTTAAATAAATGAATTTATGTAGGCACTTGCAATCAACCAAGAATCATGAGGAAAGAAGTAAATGCAATCCACTAACCTTTGAACACTCCCACGTCACTCAGGTGGCGGCGGCGCAGCAGCTCCAACGGTCCTGACTCTGGTGTTCCAGGTGAACGTCACTGGCGATCGCAAGCTTTCAAAGTTTTGTATGTAGACACTAGTACTGAACGTCAACACTAGACTTGATGATCACTGGTTACTCAGGGTAAACACGGTTTACATATGTAGTGCTATCGACCACGCCCGAGCAAAGATCAATTGTCTCTGTCCGCTTGTCAACCCAAGCGCGACTTGTGTCATCGGATATTGGAGCACGTACAACTACCCTCATGATTCCTAATAAAAATCAGCAAGTACCGTACAACTGGTGTTTTAATATTAGCAGTGAGCTAACAGTATTGATTCATATTCTGGGTGTAAATAAAGTCTTGTATGCAACTGTTGATAATTAAGTATTAAAACACTCATGTGATTCTATTATCACACTCGGCTTCGCCTCGTGATATAAATCCACATTCGTGTTTTAATACCCCTTATTACACAAGAGTTGGATAAATAACTATGCACAACACACAATGTCCACAACAAATATATTATGTATTAAAAATTTCCAAAAAATGTTAAAGGACGTTTATGTGGTAAAAGGTTTACTATAACATAAATGACTTTCTAAGCGTAGAGGAGATAGCCATCTGGCTATTTAAATTACAAATCTGTTTGTGCCGAAATTTTATAAAAAAAAAGCACGCAGAATACGAGAAAAAAGGGTGCAAGAAACCCTTTTTTCTCAGAGTTACTTTATAAAATAGGTCATAGATTTTGTCGTTTAATAAGTGATTTTCAATCCCATTATGAATAAAAATATTTGAATTTGAAAGATAGATAGGTTCGCGGGCAATATCACAATCAAAATTGCGAGGGAATTTATTAGTTTCTTGTATTTTAAACGAATTCAACAATTTGTTTTTATGTTTATCTTGAATGTATATTAATTTCTAGGTATTTGTTAAGGACAAATTTAAATATAATTTTTTTTATCTAGTAATAATTAAATAATATCAAAGTGCCTGTAATATGAAAAACAGCCTATCCCCAAATGCATAGATACAGAACAGAACGAAACAGACAGAACTTATACAACAAAACTGTTTTAGTTTCTCTTTGTCCAAAAATAGCTTCAATTTACAACATAAGAAAAACAAAATTACTTAATTACTCTCCGTAGTGCCTAATGTCGTCTATAAATTAAATTGAATGGTGTTCTTCCGTATATACTTCATACTAGCTGTTTCCTGCGACATCGTCCGCATGGACACTTTAAGGACAAAAACACTATAATATGTACCATCACCAATATTTTAGCCATTATGCCAACGAGTTCTTAATTAACCTTGGCTCAACATAACTCTTGTCCGTGCACCAATTTTGATCAAATACAGGCTGTATTTGATCAAAAAAATTATTTAATGTTGCTCCAAGCTATTTCATGAAAGTTTCATGTAAATCTGTCCAGTAGTACAAATAAAAAACACCCAGACAGATAGACAAAATATTGTCTATACATTAAATAAAATAGTGTTCTTCCGTATATACTTCATACTCGCTGTTGCCTGCGACGTCTTTTTTTTAATTAACTTTGGATCAACATGACCCTTTTCTCCATGCACCGATTTTGATCAAATACAGCGCTAATGTTCCTGAAAGCTATTTCATGAAAGTTTCATGAAAATCTGTCCAGTATTTACAGAGATTAGCGTCTAAAAATAAAAAACACACAAACAGATTTTAATAAATTAGTTTGTATTAGTGCTCTCTTACGTTGTAAGTATAAATAATGACCTACAATAGGTTTTTGGAAAAAAAATCAAATGTTCAGACTCGTCCACTCTTCACTTTTATTGTAATATATAAATAAATGATTTAAAAATGATTACTGTTTTTAAATCCAAATAAAATCTTATAATTCCTGATAGAGCCTTTCATGTTTATATTTTCAATCACAGAATTAAACATATCTTATGCAATCAATAAATATCTATCATCTCATCACAATATGTTAAGAAGGGTTCATATTTTATTCAAGAATCTTTTCAGCTGAAAGAGGAGTATATGAATAATAAACACTTAACTTGATCGGGATATCGTTGTTTTTCTAGAAAATGTGAGCAGGCGAGTGCAAGCCATCTGCTTCCAACTTTATCACTGAACAAAGCCCCGATAGCTTTAAGTGGGGTTTACTTAACTATAGTTCACCGTAATTACTGCTTACTTATAAGCACTTTGCTTGCTTTGAAATAATTCTTAAATGATTTAATAAATAAGTATGAAAGCTCTCAGTACTTATATAGAAAGGGGTGTATTTAAAATAAAGCTGGAAGATGGGTTATGAGAGTATTTTCAATTGAAGAAAACATTCACGTAATAATATTAAACATATGATTCTATGTGAAATTTACAATGTAGTTATATTTTTTAAGCTTTAACGGCCTTACAAATAAACTTGGTTTAATGGGCTTAAAAAACTTCGATTAAACGAAGAATATGTAAAATTTTAACAAATAGACATTTAGCTTCTACTGGGTTTATTCGGACCTTATTTTTTCGAAATTTTTATTTCTTGTTTTTTTTTTTATATAAGAGGGGGCAAACGGGCAAGAGGCTCACGTTTATTTGTATGACAATAAGGAACGAGACGAGCAGGAAGTTCAGCTGATGGTAATTGATACGCTCTGCCCATTACAATGCACTGCCGCTCAGGATTCCTGAAACTCCTCAAAATTCTGAGCGATACTACAATTGCGCCCGTTTCCTCGAGACATAAGATGTTAAGTTTCATCTGCCCAGTAATTGCACTACCTACGGCACCCTTCAGAACGAAACACAATAATGTATACACATTACGGCATCACGGTATAAAAAAGCGCCGTTGTGGAACCCATAATCTAGCCGGAATCCGAGTAGGAACTGGTAGCCTTCCACGCGATGAGGAGTGGTGAAGCAATCCCATATGAACATTTCTTGAAGGTCCCTAAGTCGTATCGGTTAGGGAAAACAGCGGCCGGTAATTGATTCCACCAAGCGTCTGTGTGAGGCAAGAAATTTCTTGCAAAACGATTTTTTATTATGATTATATAGACGGTAATAATTTATTATTATTATGCATTGTCTTTTCTTTTTTTTTAAACTCATCAGTACCTGATATCTTTTTTATTTTATAAAATAGCAGTTGTAATATCGTTCATACTTGTCGGTTATAAAATATATTTATTTCATTTCAAACATTGTTGCTTGAAACGTAAAGCTTAATAATTAACTATTTGGAAGCATTCCAAGTATAATTTCCGACAACTATTTTTTTTTATATAAAAACATGTTACGATACACAATAATACCATAAATATCTTCAAACTTGTGCTTTTAAGAACTTTAAAACAAGTAAAATAAAAGGCACACTTAGCACTTAAATGCACTTCCATCAGAATATTTATATTTTTGCTCATTTCATTGAGCTGAGTTAAAACGTATGGAGCATTCAAACTCAAATCATTACAAAAGTATTTATATAAATAAAAAAATAATTATAAATATTGTAAATCCGTTATTAGATGTATGTAAAATAGTATTATTATAACCTAATTTAAGTTCTGTGGATTTTGTGATGCTTTAAATAAATAAATAAATAAATTATCAAGGAGAGATCGCTCCCAACCCCAACTGCAACTTCTCATTACACTATTATTAACGACATGGTAGGTATGTGACATGGTCAGCATGGAAACATGAAATAATATCTACAGCATGAGTTCAAAAAGACCTAAGCAGTCTTCAAATTTCCATTCAACTATGTATCGTCGATTAACTCTCAGGTTTGTCTCTGTGTTCGACCATCAAAAGACAAAGTGCAGACTTTTTTTATGAAAATAAGGGACGAGACGAGCAGGACGCTCAGCACTTTAATGGCTTCTGGTATATAATAATACAAGTGGAAGGTTTCTTTGCACAGAATGTCGGCTAGGTGAGACCCACCACTGCTACGCATTTTAATTCCGTGAAGCAGTATCGTGCAAGCATTATCGATTTGATGAGAACTGTCGTAGCTAATGAAATTACCGCACTTTTGAGACTAAACGTATTATGTGTGTATCACAGGGAGTGTTCCGTAGAGCTCTTGGTACCTGATTCCTGTCGCCAAACTCCATCTTCGCACATCACGTCACAAATTACGATATGATCTCCGTGGACGTGTGACGTTCCTCCACAGTGCGGTTTACAAGGAACTTTCTTCCACGTACAACCAAGCTGTGGATAAGCTTTTTTATGCGTTGTTTTCGGGACGAAACGACATGGGTACCTTCAAAAAAAGCGCGTACATCTTCCTTAAAAGCCGGTAACGCTCCTATGATTCCTCTAGTGTTGCAGGCGAATGTGGACGGCGGTGATCACTTAGCATCAGTTGACCCATTCGCTCGTTTGTCCTTCTGTTCCAAAATTCCATAAAATGTGTCTCAAATTGCCGCTGCTGCCGCATATGGGTTGTATCCTAAACGGCATTGTAATGGATAGGGTATTACTTACCATCAGGGAATGTCTTACTTGCCTCGGCATTGTTTCTCATTAAAAAAAAAGTGTATATGCACGTAAGTAGTTATACTTCTTTGGGATTCCATCACAAAAATCCTTAAAACGAATTTTTCCCGTGCTATTTTACATTTGTAGAAAGACCAAGGTATAAAATACAACCAATGAGAATATTATAATGTATGTTTTTAAACTTTTGTCTTCGCAGATTTTTAACATTGTAATTATTATGACGGGTACTCAAGATACCAAAACGAATTAGGCGCTATGTGGACAGATTGATGTACTATTAGTGTCAAGTGTCAATGTGTCAAAGTTGCACGCCGCCTCCGCAGTTCCACCGCGCCCACTATTCATGCAATTGGATCGAAATATCGGCATCATTTTAATAAAATATATATCGTAAGTTCCTACCGTAATAATTAAAATATTATAATAGGTGTGGTAATAGAAATATCTTAAGAGCTAAGTTAGAGTAGTTAGTAAGGCTTAAGTAAAGAGTAGTATGTAGTTTAAAGTAGTAATGTAATGAATGACACTGAATCTTTACTTGTGTATTAACTGTTTTAATTATTTTAATGCAATTATTTTAAATTGTATTTTAGTAGTATACTTTTGAGTTTATTAGCATCGTTCAATTTAATTATTCTGTCACTACAGGTCTATAATTGGCTCACAGTTATCTAAATTACTATATTATAAGGTAGCTAATAGCTGTTGGTCTTCCTACTAAATAAAGAAATAACTCCTTGTAGGACGATTATCGCCTGATTGTACATACATTTTATTGCTACGCTTTCAACGCTCCGGATATTGAGGAGCAATTAATACTTGCAACGCTCCGGATATTGCGAGACTGATGCAACAACGGCGTGGAAAATCACGGCAATACGAATTTAATTGATTGATTGGTGGAAAATGATCGATATATTATTTTATTCAAAAACAGCAGTTTAGTTAAAAAGACTTACCGGTGAGAGGAAATAATTTGATTTGTATAATTACAGCTTGAGTAAGACTTTCCGAAGGTTTATGCTGAAAAACAATTCTGGTTGATTTTGATGAGAAGTATATAATGTAAAAATTCTAACAAACGGTTGTTGAAATATAATAACATTTTCAAAAACATAAAAAGAAAAAACGAAATAAAAAAAAATTACACATCTACTTATAACGATATTATAAATTATACTTTTTTAAATTGTAGAAATACAAATCACTTGTATTAGCGCTTAAAATTGTTTAAGTGTCAACAACATAATATAACATGAAGGTGTTTATATTCCTGTATTACCGGCTACAAATGATATTATACGATTACTCTAGGCTCGAATATTTCTATGTCTCTACAAGTAGTATCTATTTATTTTTGGGCACGGGGAAGGGCGCTGGTGTGGGACGCGACTTGCGTCGACACTCTGGCTCCTTCTCACTGTCGAATTACGTCAGTTGGTGCTGGGGCTGCTGCTTCGACAGCCGACGACAGCAAGCGTCGCAAATATGTTGGTCTCACTGATTCATCTTTGTTCCGTTTGGTGTCGAGACACTTGGCCAGTGGGCCCCAGAGGTGCGGAGAATGTACAAAGTACTATCTTCTCGTCTGAATAGGGCTACTGGAAACCCAAGCGCTGGCAGCTATTTCGGTCAACGGATCAGCCTAGCTTACCAACGTGGAAATCCTGCCAATATTCTTGATAATTATAGATTTAATTTTATGTAATCACAGTATTGTAAATATAGTTATAAGATTCCTTTTTATTGAATAAATAATTATTGTTGTAGTAGTATTTTATTTATATTCCTATGTTTAGTATGATCGGAAGGTCTATCACACCACGTTCAAAGGGCGATACTCAGAAGTCGCTCTAAGACGCTTCAGTTCGAATAGTACCGGCCACCAAAGAGTACATTAACCCCGTTAAATGCCGATAAAAATCTTATTATGCAAGAAAATATTGAGCTGATGTGAAATACAATTTTTTAATAACTTTAAGTTTATCAATACCCTCTTGTTAATGTTTGAACATTGCAAATAGTCACGAAACTGTGATAATATTATTAATGGTAGCTCTAAGAACTAACAAAAACATATTGTTATGCCTCTATACTACTCAGTTATGTCGATTTAGTGATTTGATTTTGATGGCTATGTATATCCTATTTCTTTCGATGTGTATGATGATCCTGTAAAGTCCTCGAATGGCGACCACGTACCGGAAGACGCAGTGTTGGTAGGCTCCCCACAAGATGTCATGTCACACCCACCATTGGTCATGATCGCCGGAATACGTTGGATGAGGACAGCGTAGGACCGATCGTGGTGGAAATCTTTGGGGGAGGCCTTTGTCCAGCAGTGGATATCTTCCGGCTGATGAGAACCTCCTCCTTATTTTAATTTGGTTAAAAGTCAACAAAACGTCGAGATGAATTTATAAGGTTAACTGCACCAAGTAATTAATGTTTAAAGTCATTTTAAATTACATAAAGCCCTTAAAAACTACTTTATATTCTTAAAGATAAACTCATGATTAAAAGCAAAAATACTATCTGAATGCTGATAGCTATTTGACTGCGTGAAACGATGAGCTGTCTAAAATTGTCGGTTATCCAGTGCTTTATATCATCGAGATTAAAGATGGTTTTCCCGATCGCATAGCGTTGCAGAGAGACCTCACTCTATTGTCAGTCTAGGTTCTACTAAATTTATCGCGGGGAGTATTTTGAAGAGCTATTTGTCATAGCTCAGCCGTTGCATTCCATAATTGCAATCAACTAAAATATACATATTTTCATGGATCCGGATTTATGCGTTCCTAATAAGCGCGGTTTGCAAGGAAGTATTTCCAAGTACACGTACAACAACATGTTTTTATGTAAATATGTAACGGAATAAGCCCGACAATGTTAAGTAGTTTCATTTGCCTATTACAGAAACAATATGAAAGTGTAAGCGACCTTAGACTAATAAAATATATAATAATCATAAAATCCTTTATTACATAGATAGATACTTTATTGAATACCATACTGACATAAGAATATTTTTTTTTAATAGATCTTATGCTAGTTACAGTCATAGGTACACAATGGGTTGTCTTATCGATAAAGCGATTTTTTTATTTTAGATTTACGATTTACACTTACTTACACTTTTATCGTATAATTTAATCATTGTCTTTCTTTTTTGTTCATTCCCGTGTTCTTCCGGTCAATATTCCTCCCGCTTTTACTATGTAAAGTATAATTTGGAATACGGCTAAAAAACGAATCACGAATTTTTATTCAACAAATAAACTAATAAATATCAAAGGTCAAACTTATAGCATGATTCTACAAGGATATTAATTAATACTTAGAGTTATGGACTCTGAAATTCTACCATGCCTCACCTATGGCTGTCAAACCTGGACGTTGAGCTACAAACGAGAAACAAAATTCAGACTACTCAAAAGAAAATGGAGTGAAGCTGTCTAGGTTTAAAAATAAAAGACATAGTGAGAAACGCAGACATCCGCAGTAAAACTAAAATGACTAATGCACCTAATTTCTCTCTTTGAAGAAAATGAAAGTGGGCGGGGCACGTGGCCAGATACACTGACGATAGACACACAGAATAACTAAATGATCCAGACCTCGAGGCATCAGAAAGAGAGACAGGCTTTGTGGTAGATGGGCATTGAAATAGTGGCGGTGGTGGAACGAAGTTGGATAGAGATAGCACTTAACAGAATTGAATGGAATTCTTTGGAGGAGGCTTTTACCCAAACGGGGTCCATACAAACCAGAGATAGTAAATAAGAAGAAAGATTAAATCAAATGTAATTGTTTTGCATGGAATCAAATAAAGTTTTATTAATATTATATTATTATTATAGTTTTACTCTACGAAAATATTGAGAAGATAATAATATAACACTTCAAAAGGCCATTACCGTCCTCATTTGAGAGCCAACTACCATTTAACACTTAGTAGCAAAAGTGTAAGACAGTAAGGGAAAAAGAAGTATTTTTATTTACTTGCACCATTTATAAATAAAGGAGAACAACCACTTTGTATGGGGCATTAGTACTGATATAAAGTTATTTGTACACCAATAAAACGTATTCTTTTACAATCCTTACTGTTATACTATACTTACAGGTTTTATTTGACTTAGCTAGCGGGGTTCATGAGATATCATGTTTTATATTTCATTAAAGCCGCTACACACTTGTAGAACTTGTTGGTATAGCACATAATTACAAAATAAGCTGTATTTTGCAATGATTTAATTGATTTAGAAGGATGCAGACGAAATAAATGTTCAAAGGGATAAAAAATTACTTGTAAAAAATCGTTGAATAATATATATCAAACTAGCCAATCCCGCCAACTTCACTGGGTGTTTTTAAAAGGAAATAAATTAAAATTTTATTCATCTTATAACAAATATAACAAAAAAAATAAGCCATAAACCATCTAGGATAAATTTCACATCGAATGGTGGTAGTTTCATTTCGATACGATCAGTGGTTTAGGCGTGATTGAGCCTCAAGCAAAGACTATATTTTTTATGATATATTTCAAATTGATAAATGTAGAAGTCAGTTCCAATTTGGTTGTCCTTCTTTGTTATCAACAATAGCCCAAAATAAAATTAAAATCAAATATATATATATATATATATATATATATAAATTATAGTAACATAAATCTGCTTCCCTCAATAGATCGTTAGATAATTTGAAATTGATGGCTCCCATAGATTCTTCTTATCTATTTCCACATACAATGAGCAAAGACATTATATTGTCACCCTCGAAAGCACCATGAGATAAATCAATCGTGCCGCATTCACAAACCACTCTAGCCCGTATAAATCTACACGAAAATAAACCAAAACTACATATATTCGGTATTCGCTAAAGGCCTTTGCCAGCAACCGTAAATTCTAAGGGCGCGAACCGTTTGCTTTTCTGGGTGATCGATTTTATAAAACCCCACTATAGTTTAAATGTGTTTAAAGTACTGGTAAAAGTCTTAGATCATTTATACGTGTAGACAGAGCCTCTGGCTGTTACGCATAAAAACAGGCAAGATTTATTACTTTCGTTTGCATGACAGCTACGTTTTACACTCACTTTATTTTACTGTGCGTGCGTTGTTGAAAATAGAGGCCAATAGTTCCTTGCTATTTTCGTCGACATGTTCACAGCCATCAATATTGAAATTAAATTAAATGAAAAATGTCTTATTTTGAAACGTATAAGTACACATAAATATAAAAAATAACTTAAAATAAAACTTCCAAAGGAGACAAACAATAAACAAACAAAATCTGAAAGAAATACTACCTATACGTTACAAGAATGGTCCCAATTCAGTATGTTTCTAATGCAAAATCTAAGGTCTATTTAAAAAACGATGAAATTCACTTCATAATATTTTTCAGTACTGGGATCATTATATAATATCTAGCTAACAAGACAATAGTAATGTTAGAGGTGTTAATTTATTCTAACAAAACAAGTAAATGTAACAAATAAATTATGGAGACTATCATAGTGACAAATGATCGCCATTTTTTAAACATTTTAGTTAAGAAATACTTATGGATAAAATGTAATGTTTTGATTGGTATAGTTACAGCTGGTTGTAGAAAGGTTTCCGCAATCAGATATACTATGAATACAACATATTTAAGCGTTGTTTCAAGTCTGCATTCCGTTTAATACTGTATCAATGCTTACTTGCTAACGGCCGTTTTCAATAACGTATCTCTAATGTATCCGTTATACATTGCTGTCACCGTTTAATGACAAGAATGTATCCATAGTTATGCCCAATATAGTTATAGTCGAATGCTTTATAGCTATTCGATAGGTTATTGAAATGTAAGTAGGGGTAAAAGGATAGACTTGTCTACCTTTAGTAAGTTAAACTAAGGATATATAGGTTATTGAAAACGGTCGTATGTCGCTAGTCGTCTAAAAGTCACCTTTGAGGCGATATATTAGGCGTTGTCACGTCTGTTACCTTTGTATTTAGGTTTCAACAGAAATCAAATGTGCAGTATTTTTTTTAAAGATTAATAATTAAGAATAGTAAAATAAGAATAGATGAATTATATTATTATTATTACCTCAGCGTTTACTTTCATAATATTGTAGTTATCTAGCTTTTAATATATTTTTTTTTCTAGTGGTCTAACGTTGCTAATGAAACATCGTCATTAGCGCTTATATTACTCATGTTACAGCCTTTCCAGTTCCAACAGGACGCGGCTGCACCAGTGGTCTTAGATGAAAGATGTTTTAGTTTATATATCGATATTGATTTACGAACATATCCCATTAGTGAATTCTCTTGAAGTATCTTGAAAATATTCGACGGTTCCTTAAACAGATAAACAACGCGTTCCGAATTTGAAGAGTTTGCCTATATTTATGAGATCAACCTTTTACAATAAAAAAGTCTTCAATCACCAAAGTCTTCGATATCAAATCAACTATAATATGAAATAATTATTATTATTAGAGGTAGTTCAAATTAGAAAAATAAATATTTAATTTTTGGACATATCAATCAATCACAGAGATATCGTTATGTTTTTCCAAAGTCTTAAAAAATTTTTTCTGGTCTTATTGAGTTTCGCTTTATCTTCCTTTTTGTACTCCTTTAAAATAATTTCATAGGAGTCGCAGTTAATATGGCATTATAGCATGTTGTTTTGTCTTTCCTTAACTTGGGTTAGAAGATGGTGCAACAGTTGGTATTGCTGCTATAGTAGAAAACGGTACCGGAGTTCTTTGCTCATCATCATGTCCTTGGGCACAAGCAACTGCCGAAACAGATCCAGAGCATTGATCCTTATTTGATGTTTCACAAATTATGGCCATACCATCAGACTGCGCATCTTCAAAATTATGGACATTTGAGTCTTGGCGTTCAGCGATTTGATCCGATTCTTGGGCTATCAGTGACGCTGGCATAAAATTCAATGATTCTTAATCCAGATTCTACTTTACTTATATTTGCAACTAGTACGTGTGCTTTATTGAAAAGACCTGCAACATCGTATTATCATAATCTACAACGGTAAAAAAAAGTTACTAAGGGGTAATGGTACTCAGGTGAGCGGTATAACCCCAAACGGTCGTTTTGTAATTAATTTGAAATAAATAAAAAATACATATACAATAGTTTTAAATTGATTGCATTTTCACTAAATTGAATAGTTTCATATCAGAAAGGTAAAATTAATAATGAAATAGGCATTAAAGTTTTGGAATTACCGACAAAAACACCGAAGCAATATTTGAATCAGCGAGGCCGCAAACGAAGAAACGCACTTCGCGGGAGCATGACGCTAGCTGGTTGTCCGTTTGCACCGCTGTCTGTTAGAGACCTTCTTCCCTCGTGCTTCACGACGTGGCATGTTGTTACGTTGCATTTTAACAGACTTACAGAGGTGAGCGCCATTACCCAGTGAGCGCTATTCCCCCTTCCTACCCTAAATAATGGACTATTCTGTAAATCTTGTTACTCAAATGCAGATTATCTAAAATATTAGACTGCTTAGTACTAGTTCGATGCCTGATTATGAATATCTTATAGCAATATCTAACTTATGTACAGTATTTCATAAATTATATTTTCAAAAGATCATATAAATACCAGTAAGCAATCAATTTAGAAAAAATGAATGACTTTTATGTTTTTTTTATTTCCTTCTTTATATTTCCAATGTGGCTTATGCTATCAATATGCCATAACATTTATGTGTTTGCTGTTTGATTGTGGCTAAAGCCTCACGTAATTGATTCCACCCTTATGTTGGATGAGGGTTTTATCTGTTCTAGCGATTTGTATATTTTTACTGCATTTTCCTGTAACCAAATATACCATATTTTAAATATTAAGGTTATATACACTTTTCTTTTAATTGATAGATTGTTCTTAACATTATAACAGACTCGGTACATGGCGGGATTTTCCAAGGTTTGTTCATTACTAAAGAAATTTTTTAAACGCAATGTACTATGTCAAATTGCTGTGGAAGGTGTAATGAAATGTTAATATTTATTTATTCCATTAATAGACTGCTTTTATAAGGACCCATGAAAATTAGAATCTGATACGATATAGCTGCCATTTCTCGTGAAAAGCTAACCATAGAAATGATCCTATGAAGTAAGGTCTTGACCCACGCATTGAAACTAAAATGGCAATGGGCTGGTCATATATTACGACTTACAGACAAGACATGGGTGATACAGACAACAAAATGAAAAGAGCTGGTGGGCATTAGAAAAGTTGGAAGACCGTGTAAGAAGTGGGCTGATGATGTAGTGGAATACGCTGGAAAAGATTGTTTGGCAAATACCGTATAGTGTGGAAGAAAAAGGAGGAGGCCTTCACCCAAAGAGGCCTTTTTTTATTATAAAGAAATGGACAAAAATCTACTAGCATAAAACTTTTACTCTTTTTTTATTCACATAATAATAAGCTTAAATTAAGGTATTAACAATAAATATAATCTTTTTAATTTAGTTTAATTTAAGTAAGTCATTTAGTATGGAAATAAAAGGTTATTATTTTTATTTTATTTTATTATATACTTGTCATTTTGTAATTAAAAAGCCGTACAGACTTAGATATTTATAATACAAACTAGCAATGCCCCGCGGTTTTACTCGATTAGATACTGATAGTTTTCTCTTTATAATAATATTATTAGTTAAGATTTTCAATTTACGCAATGCTGAAAACAAAATCACACACGAAAAAAAAATTGAAGGTCATTTGGACGGTACCAATAATTTTATTACAAAAAACACTAAATTATCTTAACACATTCAGAATCAACAACACAGAGAATTAAATTTCCAATTAAAATTCCTGAATATTAACTCATTAAGTAATTGGAATTTTTCCTTCGGTTTTACTGTTTCAATTTGTTGATGTTTATCACCTGTTAATTAAACACTTTTTTCATTTTAAATTTAAACAAGTGCTTTGTCTTTGTGCCAGCTATAAATCTTCTGGGAATATCTTTTCATTTTCAAACCGAGATAAGCCGTACAGACGAAAAGATAAAAATATCTACTCCTTTTTATTTTGTTTAACTTCACTTTAATTAAGATAATTATTTTGCTGCGGTACTTTCTGTTATTACTTAGACTAAGCCGCTGTTGCACAATGTACACGTAACAAAAAGGCTTCTTGCAATTCTTCTATTGAATAAAGACATCATTTCGCCTTCACATTGTCTAAATAGTATTAACCAATACATGAAGTACCTATTAAATTAAAGGATAGATCTAGTAGTAAGTAGCATATTTATCTGCCAGATATGTTGCGACTAATGAGAAGCTAATGCTATGAGAAGCTGATGACAATTGATTAGTTGACATTTCAATATTTTATCTACACCCATGCTTTAAATCCTCTATTAAAGATTCTGAAACAGTTAGCTTATTGCCAACATTAAAACACCCAATGTTCTGATAACCATTACATCACCCAAAAGAGTGTTTTAATGTTGTACTGAATTTCATAACAACACTCCTATATTTTTTTTTATCCCTTCATGCGCAAAGAGTTTCAACATACAGCCACAATCTTATTGCTGGATGCGTGGTATCTGTATTAATTTCAAAAAAAGAACATTTTCGTTTACGCTCGCTCCACACTCCCAGAACGTCGTGCGCCGTAAAAAAAAGTAGGTTATTCGAATCCCCGCCATTTTTCTTCGATATTTTTATTGTTTTGTTTACAAAAAATGAGCGATTCATTTTAAACGCTGCAATATTTGAATTTGAATCTGTTACTTTTACATCCTTCTCTAAAAGTTTTAAGAAAACATCATTTTTATAATTTAAATACGAGATGCAGGCATAAATTCATAAATTTATATGTTGCTAATTATGTTGAACAAACCACAGTGCGAAGTTAGGTTTGAATAGGCTTAAAAGTCATATTAATTAAGCGAATTTTACTCAGTAAAGCATATTTTACTGTAAATGGGTACACAAGTGATAAAACTGTTTGGTCAGGCGAACAATGATACAATTAATAATTCTTTTCCAAAATAATAAAAGTTTTATATATTTTAGCTGCTCAAATTGTTGGGAATCCAGTGCTCTGTGAACGGCTTGATCACCTGGCGTGGCGTGGAGACGTCGATTCATTGTTTGTCATCCATCGCATCTATCACGGGGAGTGTTCCGAAGAACTGTTTCACCTCATTTCTGTCGCTGAATTCCACCTTCGAATGACACGCCACAAATTAGGATATCATACCCACTTTTTTGATGTGTGGCGTTCCTCCACAGTGCAGTTTACGTACGTACAACTAGGCTGTGAAACGTGGTTCCTTATGCGCTGTTTCCGGGATGATACGACATGGTTACTTTAAAAAAACCGGCCAGCAACGCTCCTGTGGTTTCTCTGGTATTCAGGTACCGTACAGGCCCGTACGCTCGTTTGTTCTCATGAAAAATATTGTAAATATTGTACTCGTTTGTGTTAGAAAAATAAATTATTTAATGTAGCTTTTTATTAGTATACATAATATTTTAATAATTACTCAGTTTTAAAATGTTTAACTTTATGGAAATATTATTGTTTTTAATTATGTGATAATAGTACTACTTATATTGTAATAATTTAAAAAGAGTGATAGTTGAGTAGTAAGAGAAAGCATATATCCTGAACCTACTTGTAGTAGAAAAACATTAAAAAAAAACATGTTTGAGCGGCATTTCCCCTGACTGTGGGTAATGCCGCTCAGGGTACGAGGTAATGACGCTCAAACATGTTTTATCAAATTTAAAAAGAAAGTTATATTAAATTTAAGAACTATTTATGATATCAACCTTTTACAGTAAAAAAGTCTTCAATCACCAAAGTCTTCGACATCAAATCAACTTCAATTATTAAATTATAATATGAAATAATAATTATTATTAGAGGTAGTTCAAATTGGAAAAATAAATATTTTATTTTTGGACATATCAATCAATCACAGAGATATCCCTGGCGAATCCCACTCTGAACATCAGTAGGTATAGCATGACAGCCCGTAGATGGTGGTACAGCGATACTCGTTATTTTTTTCCAAAGTCATCGTCGCAAAGGTGCTCTTCAACTTTACTCTCTGAAGAACTTTTTGCTTTGACAACTCTATTTTGGTATTGATTTATCATCTTTTCTGGTCTTATTGAGTTTCGCTTGTTTTTCCTTTTTGTACTCCTTTAAAATAACTTCATAGGAGTCGCAGTTAATATGGCATTATAGCATGTTGTTTTGTCTTTCCTTAACTTGGGTTAGAAGATGGTGCAACAGTTGGTATTGCTGCTATAGTAGAAAACGGTACCGGAGTTCTTTGCTCATCATCATGTTCTTGGGCACAAGCAACTGCCGAAACAGATCCAGAGCATTGATCCTTATTTGATGTTCCACAAATTATGGCCATACCATCAGACTGCGCATCTTCAAAATTATGGACATTTGAGTGTTGGCGTTCAGCGATTTGATCCGATTCTTGGGCTATCAGTGACGCTGGCATAAAATTCAATGATTCTTAATCCAGATTCTACTTTACTTATATTCGCAACTAGTACGTGTGCTTTATTGAAAAGACCTGCAACATCGTATTATCATAATCTACAACGATAAAAAAAAAATTACCAAGGGGTACTGGCACTCAGGTGAGCGGTATAACCCCAAACGGTCGTTTTGTAATTAATTTGAAATAAATAAAAAATACATACACAATAGTTTTAAATTGATTTTCACAAAATTGAATAGTTTCATGTCAGAAAGGTAAAAATAATAATGAAATAGGCATTAAAGTTTTGGACTTACCGACAAAAAACACCGAACCAATATTTAGATCAGCGAGGCCGCAAACGAAGAAACGCACCTCGCGGTAGCATGACGCGGGTTGGTTGTCCGTTTGCACCGCTGTCTGTTAGAGACCTTCTTCCCTCGTGCTTCACGGGACGTGGCATGTTGTTACGTTGCATTTTAACAGACTTACAGAGGAGAGCGCCATTACCCAGTGAGCGCTATTCCCCCTTCCTACCCTAAATAATGGACTATTCTGTAAATTTTGTTACTCAAATGCAGATTATCTTAAATATTAGACTGCTTAGTACTAGTTCCATGCCTGATTATGAATATCTTAAAGCAATATCTAACTTATGTACAGTATTTCATAAATTATATTTTCAAAAGATCATATAAATACCAGTAAGCAACCAATTTAGAAAAAATGAATGACTTTTATGTTTTTTTTATTTCCTTCTTTATATTTCCAATGTGGCTTATGCTATCAATATGCCATAACATTTATGTGTTTGCTGTTTGATTGTGGCTAAAGCCTCACGTAATTGATTCCACCGTTATGTTGGATGAGGGTTTTATCTGTTCTAACGATTTGTATATTTTTACTGCATTTTCCTGTAACCAAATATAACATATTTTAAATATTAAGGTTAAATACACTTTTCTTTTAATTGATAGATTGTTCTTAACATTATAACAGACTCGGTACATGGCGGGATTTTCCAAGGTTTGTTCATTACTAAAGTAATTTTTGAAACGCAATGTAAATTGCAAATGTCAAATGTAAAATGTCAAATTGCTGTGGAAGGTGTAATGAAATGTTAATATTTATTTATTCCAATAATAGACTGCTTTTATAAGGACCCATGAAAATTAGAATCTGATACGATATAACTGTCATTTCTCGTGAAGAGCTTACTATAGAAATGATCCTATGAAGTAAGGTCATATGTACTGACCCACGCATTGAAACTAAAATGGCAATGGGCTGGTCATATATTACGACTTACAGACAAGACATGGGTGATACAGACAACAAAATGAAAAGAGCGGGTGGGCATTAGAAAAGTTGGAAGACCGTGTAAGAAGTGGGCTGATGATGTAGTGGAATACGCTGGAAAAGATTGTTTGGCAAATACCGTATAGCGTGGAAGAAAAAGGAGGAGGCCTTCACCCAAAGAGGCCTTTTTTTATTATAAAGAAATGGACAAAAATCTACTAGCATAAAGCTTTTACTCTTTTTTTATTCACATAATAATAAGCTTAAATTAAGGTATTAACAATAAATATAATCTTTTTAATTTAGTTTAATTAAGTAAGTCATTTAGTATGGAAATAAAAGGTTATTATTTTTATTTTATTTTATTATATACTTGTCATTTTGTAATTAAAAAGCCGTACAGACTTAGATATTTATAATACAAACTAGCTTTGCTCCGCGGTTTTACTCGATTAGATACTGATAGTTTTCTCTTTATAATAATATTATTAGTTAAGATTTTCAATTTACGCAATGCTGAAAACAAAATCACACACGAAAAAAAAATTATAGATCACTTCACATTTTTACTATGGGTGACCTCTGAAGGTCATTTGGACGGTACCAATAATTTTATTACAAAAAACACTAAATTATCTTAACACATTCAGAATCAACAATACAGAGAATTAAATTTCCTGAATATTAACTCATTAAGTAATTGGAATTTTTCCTTCGGCTTTACTGTTTCAATTTGTTGATGTTTATCACCTGTTAATTAAACACTTTTTTCATTTTAAATTTAAACAAGTGCTTTGTCTTTGTGCCAGCTATAAATCTTCTGGGAATATCTTTTCATTTTCAAACCGAGATAAGCCGTACAGACGAAAAGATAAAAATATCTACTCCTTTTTATTTTGTTTAACTTCACTTTAATTAAGATAATTATTTTGCTGCGGTACTTTCTGTTATTACTTAGACTAAGGCGCTGTTGCACAATGTACACGTAACAAAAAGGCTTCTTGTAATTCTTCTATTGAATAAAGACATCATTTCGCCTTCACATTGTCTAAATAGTATTAACCAATACATGAAGTACCTATTAAATTAAAGGATAGATCTAGTAGTAAGTAGCATACTTATCTGCCAGATATGTTGCGACTAATGAGAAGCTAATGCTATGAGAAGCTGATGACAATTGATTAGTTGACATTTCAATATTTTATCTACACCCATGCTTTAAGTCCTCTATTAAAGATTCTGAAACAGTTAGCTTATTGCCAACATTAAAACACCCAATGTTCTAATAACCATTACATCACCCAAAAGAGTGTTGTAATGTTGTACTGAATTTCATAACAACACTCCTATATTTTTTTTTATCCCTTCATGCGCAAAGAGTTTCAACATACAGCCACAATCTTATTGCTGGATGCGTGGTATCTGTATTAATTTCAAAAGAAGAACATTTTCGTTTACGCGCGCTCCACACTCCCAGAACGTCGTGCGCCGTAAAAAAAAAGTAGGTTATTCGAATCCCCGCCATTTTTCTTCGATATTTTTATTGTTTTGTTTACAAAAAATGAGCGATTCATTTTAAACGCTGCAGTGTGAGTGCATATTCGAGTGAATTTCAATTATTGCACTATACAAAATGTAAATTACTACTAAAATAATTCATTGTTTCATTAATACTTAGTTTATTTGTATAATATAATCAGTAATGAATGATATTAGGTTACTACGAGGACTGGTGTTTTAATGTTAGCAGTAAGCTAGCTGTTCCAGAATCTTTTAGAGGATTCATATTCTGGGTGTAGATAAAGTCTTGTATGCAACTGTTGATAATTAAGTATTAAAACACTCATGTGATACTATTATCACACTCGGCTTCGCGTGATAAATCCACATTCGTGTTTTAATACCCCTTATTAGACAACAGTTGCATAAATAACTATTGTTACACGAAAGTGCAATACAATAATTATGTGTTATTAATTTTATTGTAAAAATAGTTGTAGGAGTGCTATTTAGAGATATTCATCATCATCATCAGCCGGAAGACGTTCACTACTTGACACAGGCCTCCCCATAGACCTATCTGTCAAGTTTTTGGGAGGTTTTGCCCTAATCGCCACGCTTGGCAGGCAGGTTGGCGTTCGCAGTAGATGGGAGTAGATTGCCCTTTGAAAGATACTGCTGCCCATCCTCCGTTCATTGTATCCCATAGTCACCTTACGACACCCAAGGGAGGAGATGGGGTGGTGCTACACCACTGATATGCCAAAACAAAATAGTATAATATGACATAAAAATGTTTGCATTAAGGCGACACTAAATGCCAGCGACCTTGAGCGATATGAGTTCACGGCTGCCGGCCCGCCATCAATGTAACAAAGCCAATATTTTCAAAATTCTTGCGTGGAAAACAGTTTATATGCTTACAATCCTCGTTATTCACTACTAATCTGAATAAATGAACCTACACAAAAAAGTACAAGCTATAAGAATAACTTTTCTGAGAGAAGTACCAAAAAAATGCGTCACGCAATGCCGAAAAACTTGTTTAACTTCAAAGAAAAGTGATAGTTCAAAAAGGCTCGGCAGTGTTAACTATAACCAACAGCAAGCATTTGCAACCTACAAATAAGACTTAAGGATATGTGTAACAGGATTAAGTAGTGTTCATAGCTCGAAATGCTATACTTTCACCACAAAACTTGTCTAAAAACACCATGTTTGCGTGTTTACTGCTTACTCTTCGCCTTAAGTGCTATTAAGATTAAGTTACGTTATTTCGTACTGAAAACAGTATTTTTTATATCTTTATTTGCTCAAACGGAGTAACAATTCAAGGTTACCCAGCCGTCCTGCCTATATGTCATCTGGTAAATAAACATAGTGGTTAAGTGATTGTGAAAGGCAATCTGTGTTACGCGGAGCTTATATATGTCCATAAATATATCTACTTTACTTGTGTGTTGTAAAATAGGATCTTAACAATTAAGAAAATTAATTTAGCGATTTGGAGGCTTTTATCTATTTAAAGAAATTTCAATATTAATTATATTTTGATTTGAATTAACATAAAAAAATAGACTATTATAATAAATGGTTAGAATTTAGATCGAGTTGTGATTATACATTTTGATTTGTATTATTATTTATATAATGTTATTAACTAAAATCTAATGCTGTATTCCACTTTCCAAAGACATTATATTTATAGTTCATAGTTATAAATATTTGGCGTCAAAAAAAAAATAATGAATATTAGTGTGTGTATTTTTAAACTTTTGAAAATGTTCTAATATATCGCTGAAAAAACAACTACGTTTAAAAAAACTGACTACAAAAACTAAAATGTATAAAATAACTTAATAGAAATTTAATTTAATACACCTCTTATGCAAATATTATACCTTTAATATCAATAATACCTTTATTAATATTTGTATGTACTACCTATTGATAGAGTTTAAGTCGGTGCTGCCCGCTTGGGTTGTTTTGTTCTAGACGAAGCTGTCCCGCTCAAAGCCACGCGTGGCAAGTGTAAGTACCTGCTATTACATTTGGCTGGGCACCGACTTCAAATCAAACTATGTCAAATTCTTATGGGACCAAATGGCAAACATTCTGCGTCAAACGAAAGAAGAATCACAAAAATCGGATCATAAATCTCAGCGTAATCGGTGTACATACATTAAAAAAAATACCAATCGATTTGAGCACCTTCCCCTTTTTGAAGTCTGTTAAAATTTGGAGGAATATACTTGGTGGATTTTGAACATAATATTTTGTATTTTGTAGTATTTGAGCTGTACTGGTAACTAGGACAAACTTGGAAGATAATTACATCAGGATTGTGTCTGTTGAGAACTTACATCTAACTAGGAGTACTAAACAAAAGTTCGCTCCCGAAACGCATTAGCAGTCTTATCTTTGTTTTGATATGGTGATTTCATTCATTTCATTCATTCATGATTCAACTAGCAGAGGTATTTGTGAACTAGATTATTATAACTGATATTTTTTGGTATAACACCCCTCCTTCTCCTCGCGTCGGTTTCCTCAGTGCTGAGGGTCGTGATCATCTCGACAGAGTACTTTTTTGCGTATTATTTGCCGCCATCTGCCCCTGTCGGAAGCAGAGTCGTGGACAGTGGTTTCAAGGGCAGTGCGAATCTGATCGGTCCATCACATGGGGCTCCTTCCTCTTGGTCTTCTTCCTTCCACCTGCCCTCTTACCATCAGTCTCTCCAGGTTGTCTTCCTCCCTTCTGGCGATGTGGCCGACGTAATCTAGGACCCTACGCAAGCAGATGGTAAAGAGCCTAGTCACAGTGCCCCCCCCCCCTCCCTACTAATATAATATTATAAATATGTATATATACTGTAAGTTTGTTTGTTACGCTTTCACGCCTAAACAACTGAACCGATTTTAACATAAGCCTTTTTTATTGCGATTAAAAAACTTGGCGGGGTTGAAATAGCGGGTAGAAGTTTGTATGAAAGTTTGTCATTATCGAACATAGCACCATGAAAATTTGTATTTAGGAACTAGATAAGAAATAAACAAAAAATCGTTCCAGTGTTGTTTTCATTTGGATCTATGTGGGGATGAAAAAGGGGGATGAAAGTTCTATCGTTGGTAGCTTATAAAAATGTATTAACCACAGCAGTTTGTTGTGTATTATTTGCAAAGTGAGTATATTAAAAAAATAAACAATGCAGCCCAGAGTTACTATTTAACGCGCACGAAGTCGCGGTTAAAAGCTAGTAGTATATAAAATTAGAACAACAGAGCATAATAACTCTTTATTCAACATTTTAACCATCAATTATATTTTATAATTCTTTAGTTTAAGAATGAAATAACTATTTATATAAATCATTTTTTTGTCTTTTAAATACGCATAGTTTTTTTTTCCGAGAGGAGTAAAATACATTTACGTATTGAAGACCCCGAAACGGGGCCCATTTGTCAGGCTCGGGTGTAAACACCCCCTACCGACTGAAAACCTCCTCTGTGCTGATAGCCCTGAAGCCTTTTACAGCGAAGCCGGGTGGGAGCCTTAAAGGCCGAAAATATAGCTCACAGGCGCGGGGCGTCTCGGAAGGAGACTCGAACCTCGGACCGCCTGCTCACTAGGCTGGATGGAGAGAAGATCACTAACGATTTAATATATCTGTTAGTCCAGTAGATCCAGTCCAGTGGTTTGAAGAGACTTCGCACTCGCCGGCGAGTGCAGTGATATATGTATGTAAATATGTGTGAGTGTATGTAAGTTTGTGTATATGTGTGTAGTGTTATTGTAGGAATATGCATATGCGTATATCACTGTATACATGACATTCGTAATATCGTAACCAATTTTGATTAGTTAGAGTGTTCGTTTGCTCGTTTAATATACAAAATACTAAGAAGCTGTTTCCTAACGTGGCTGACTGCTTACGATATGTAAATCAAAATTCTGTT
This sequence comes from Leptidea sinapis, assembly GCF_905404315.1. Taxonomy (NCBI): domain Eukaryota; kingdom Metazoa; phylum Arthropoda; class Insecta; order Lepidoptera; family Pieridae; genus Leptidea; species Leptidea sinapis. The sequence goes on from NC_066299.1 coordinate 5,639,619, forward strand.
ACTGTAATAATAGATTCGTTTTCCCTTTCTCTCTTGCTGCAACTCCGTTTAAGATATTCTTCTCTCTCACACACTTTTTTTATCTAAACGCTCAATTATTTTTAAGTCTTTGGTATAGACACACATTCACAATTTACTTATTCACACATACTTTATCACACAAACATACAACCGTATATGTGTATCAAGATAATATAACTTTAGTAAAATTTTCTATATATTTAAATTAAACATGTATTTATTTTTTACTAGTGGAAGGAGCTAGCTTCCGCAGCACCGGAAGCTGGCTAGATTATGGGTACCATAACGGTGATTATTTCTGCCGTGAAGCAGTTATGTGTAAATATTACTGTGTTTCGGTCTGAAGCCGTGAAATTACTGGGCAAATGAGACTTAACATCTTATGTCTCAAGGTGACGAGCGCAATTGTAGTGCCGCTCAGAATTTTTGGTTTTTTCAAGAATAATGGGTAGGGCGTATCAATTACAATCAGGTGAACGTCCTGCTCCTTTCGTCCCTTATTTCCATAAATTTAATATTTAATATGCACAGCCACATTTCGTAATTTTAACTGAGTTGCTAGTGGTTCAGTATCTCAATATAGGTTCAACTTGTGTAGAGTTTTTTGTTTATATTTTGAAAGATGTTCTTTTTTATTTGTTGTTCACTTACTTCGTGATCTCTCACATCATTCTTTACATAAAATATTGTCTTACTATTCACCAGTTTTTTTTTAAATTTCTTTCAGGATTCGGTATTCTGTTAACCTTTACATATTCTGTCAACCAAAATGGTTTCAAATCATAGTCACTAATAATATTAATTTGAAACTGAAACTGAAAATGAAAATTACAAATTTAAATTACTTTAATATAAATTTCCAAAACAAGACTCGCTGAAACTGTTAAATTATTTTCAATTGAAAATCACCAAGTACTCTTTGTTTTATATTCCAAACAAAGAGTACAAAGCAGGCAAATAAACCAAAACTCTAGATTGCTTTATTTAAATTAATTATACTCTATTCCAATTTGAACACATTGCTCAAAGTTTAATATAATATGAAGCTGAATATTTATCTTTTAGTTTTATGAGCTTATTACTAGTTTAGGTAACTTGTGTTAGGTACCATTTTTATAACACAATTATATTATGTGAGACATCATACTATATAATTATAATACTATGTATGATAATATATAAAACCATTGGAAGGCTCCTTTGCACAGGATGCCGGCTAGATTATGGGTACCACAACGGACCTTATTTCTGCCATGAAGCAGTAATCTGTAAACATTACTGTGTTTCGGTTTGAAGGGCTCCGTAGCTAGTGAAATTACTGGGCAAATGAGACTTAACATAATATTAGTCTCAAAGTGACGAGGGCAGTTGTAGTGCCGCTCAGAATTTTTGGGTTTTTCAAGAATCCTGAGCGGCACTGCATTGTAATGGGCAGCGCGTATGAATTACCGTCAGCTGAACGTCCTGCTCGTCTCGTCCCTTATTTTCATAAAAAAAATGAATTGTTGCATGATATATTGTATTTGTGGATATAAATTAGACTTGAAATAGGTCCATTGAAATCGAATAACGACTTTAACTGTCCATTCCTCCGTCTGTTTTTACTATTTATTTAGTTTGGAACATGTTGAAATATGTTTACTTTACTTGAAAAATATCGTATAGTGTAGTTCAGCAGTTATTTTTTCCAAATAAAGCATAGTTATATTTATATCATACACAAGCGATCTCGCACTTCAAGGTCAAGGGTTTCTGTCGGCGCAAGTAGTGTTCAATAATTTTTTTTATAACTTTTTGTTCTATGATGTACATGTATTGTACATTACTGAGAAGCTTATTTCATTGCCATTTTGTTGAAGGTTCAATGTGTGGGCTCTAGGCTACCAGCTCCTTCTATTTGACACCATACAACGAAAAGCGTCTCGATATATTGATTGAGTTAAAATCACTTACAATAATACACACAAATATAAAAAGTAAAACTAAGAACTAGGAACTACCTGTACCATGTACCATTAAACACAATAAATTAAGAAGTAAACAATTTATTTTAATTAATAAATGAGTAGGTACACAGTTACATTAATTTACCTATTATAATAATATTATTAAATCTTGTCTAATTTAGAGGTAATATTTTTTTATATTATTATTTAATTACTCTCACTTTATCAAAACACTTTTGATGTGGCTTAAGTTTCGTCGTTTTATTCTATTTAATGAATTATTACACTAAAGATATTGTGAAGGGAGACCATGAAAGATGTAATGCACGTGTAAAATCTAGGATATTTATAATAAGCATAATATATAAATATCGAAAAACTCTCGTTTTCATGGCTTGATAAAGTTTTCATTGAATTTTTTATATCAATAAAATAGTTCAAATGTTAAAAAATTACTTTATAGTAATACTACCAAAGTCAATTTTCTGTTTTTAAACGTAAACTTTTCATAGTGTCAAAGGGGACAAATTCAAACAAAGTTATTTAAGTTTAGTTTCTGATACTTTGTACTTGGCTTAAGAAATTTGTAAGAAAGCCTGTTGCTTTAACAAAATTTCAACTTTCGTGGAAGTTAAGTCGAATATCACCGTACAAACTCCAAGTAAATTGTCACACAATTTTGGCATAGTTTCGAGCTCCGAAGAGATACAAAGTTATAATACATATTTTTGCGATTTAAACATAAATTTTTGTTCTTGTTGTATGTATATGTGTATGCTCAATTTTTGACGATCCTTGGACAATCCCCGTTGACGGATGGAATTCATTATTTCTTATTTCATAGATGTAATGAACGTGAAGACGGAATATATGAGCTAATAGAGAAGAATCATTATCATCACGAACACCATTAAACTACAGCAGTCTTTAGACTAACTAGGACTAAAATATGATTTGGCCAAGTAACAATGCCACAGTCTATTAACTATTCAAATGCAAAAGACCATGCACGTTATATCCATTCTTCTTCTTAGTTGTACTATTCGGGCGGAGAAGCCGTGGTCACAATAGTTGAGTTTCTTGCGCCAGTTCTTCTCTGGTCAAGTGATATTAAAGAAAATATTTGAATTAGAATCTGTTACTTTTACATCCTTCTCTAAAAGTTTTAAGAAAACATCATTTTTATAATTTAAATACGAGATGCAGGCATAAATTCATAAATTTATATGTTGCTAATTATGTTGAACAAACCACAGTGCGAAGTTAGGTTTGAATAGGCTTAAAAGTCATATTAATTAAGCGAATATTACTCAGTGATAAAACTGTTTGGTCAGGCGAACAATGATACAATTAATAATTCTTTTCCAAAATAATAAAAGTTTTATATATTTTAGCTGCTCAAATTGTTGGGAATCCAGTGCTCTGTGAACGGCTTGATCACCTGGCGTGGCGTGGAGACGTCGATTCATTGTTTGTCATCCATCGCATCTATCACGGGGAGTGTTCCGAAGAGCTGTTTCACCTCATTTCTGTCGCTGAATTCCACCTTCGAATGACACGCCACAAATTAGGATATCATACCCACTTTTTTGATGTGTGGCGTTCCTCCACAGTGCAGTTTACGTACGTACAACCAGGCTGTGAAACGAGGTTCCTTATGCTCTGTTTCCGGGATGATACGACATGGTTACTTTAAAAAAACCGGCCAGCAACGCTCCTGTGGTTTCTATGGTGTTCAGGTACCGTACAGGCCCGTACGCTCGTTTGTTCTCATGAAAAATATTGTAAATATTGTACTCGTTTGTGTTAGAAAAATAAATTATTTAATGTGGCTTTTTATTAGTATACATAATATTTTAATAATTACTCAGTTTTAAAATGTTTAACTTTATGGAAATATTATTGTTTTTAATTATGTGATAATAGTACTACTTATATTGTAATAATTTAAAAAGAGTAATAGTTGAGTAGTAATAGAAATTCTTCTACTAATTTAAAGGTGGCAGTGTAAAAAAACATTATCAAACCGTCAGATACATTTTAAATACAGTGGATTGTTTTAAAATTAAACAGAAAGATTTTATGACTAATAACAATTAAATAGAATGTATTTTGTATTTAAATTAAGTATTTTGTATTTAAATTAATATCTTACAATGAGAGTGGTGTATGCACCAGTAACTGGCATTCATACCAGATTACAAACCTATAAGACCATAATTTTTTTTAATGTTTTGTATGTTGGTGTGTCAATAAATAAATAGAAGAATTTTTAAAGGATTAAAACGCGTGTAATTTAATGACAGTGTCCCCTTCTATTTCTAAATTTTGCCAAAAACCATCTGACTACAGTAAATACCACCTCCGAGGCAATAAATGGCGCTAATCTTCATAATGACAACTATGACAAATACTTTCTTGACTCATTTCATCCACACTCCAAAGAGGTTGTAAATACTACGTTATAAGAGGCGGGCTACCTAAGGGTATGTTCCGATATGCACTGCGAGCACTGCACAGTGCTATCACTGTAGAAAAATTCGTTCCGTTATGGACTGCCAGTATACTGCCTCAGTACCCTAGAGAAATATATGGCGACATAAATCGCCGCCATATTCTATTGTCAGCACTGGCGTTTTTGAGGTAAGGTACTCGCAGTACTTTAATCACCTGATCAGTCAAAACCACTCGAGTGCCTAACTTTTTATAAATAATACCTACAGTTTAATCCCAAATATTTTTAATTTGACTGTACTCCAACAACAGTTTTTTTTAATGAACTAGAAAACTTTATTACACTCATGAATGCTGCGTCAAAAAATGCGACTGTCAGTATACGGGACTGCGTACCGTTTGAAATAGTAACCAATATAACTGGCTATAAAGGAACGGCTTCACAGTATACTAAATTGAGATCACACTGTACAGGGGTCGCAGTGCATATCAGAACATACTCTAAGTAAAGATTCAAATTTAGTTTAGTATGAAACGTACAGTCACTTGACTTATGTCAAGTTTGAAATAGTAATTATAATATGGCGATTGGCCACGAAGTATAATCCGGCTAAGTTTTTTGTTAATAAAATAAAACTTTTACGCAAAAAGTAATGTAAAAAACACATAAACGATTTTAACACGTGTTTTAATCCTTTAAAAAGTGTTTTATCTAAACTCGCTTTAATCAAATAAAATACTAATTGTTACATTTAATTAATCCCTGTGCGAGATATTCTATCTAACGGGACGTGTGACGATGCCAAGTCAGTTTAATGTTACTGTACACGAAACTAGAATAGGCTGTCACGGGGGAGACTTAATTATGCATCCTAATCAAAGTTGTCGCAACTTGTGCAGAGTTGAGCAAACTAACGTCTTCACGTGCTTAAATTTAATGTAATTATTCGGACAGTGTACATTCACGGGTACCAAATTATTAGATTTTCTTCAAGACTAATTGGACGAAGTTTCTGAAATACGTTCCAAGCCACAAACATCACATTTTAAGAAATTCGTGTTTAAAGTTTAATTAATATTAGTGTAGTCATACATGTGGGTTGGGCTACTAAGTCATGATGCCATTTACAGAGCGAAAGTAAGGTTGCCATTTTTTGTCAATCCATTAATATGGATCACGTGACATGATTGAGGCTTGCAACGTTTTTCTGGAATTACGTCCAATTTAAATAACATAATGCAGTGTCTGTTATGCTCAAACTTAGAATACAGTAGCGAATAGACGACCTGTGCGGTCGTCTATTCGCATTAATTATTCATTATTCATTATTCATGAGGTTTGAGCGATTTTGATTTGTCAATGTATGCTATATGTATATTTATGTAAATCAATTTAAAGCGGCTACATGTACTGATAAGCTTATTAAGATTCAAGTGTGTGCAATTGTATTTAAGCTATGATATAAGTAGGTACTACATTGGATTTGAAATAAATAAAAAAATATTTACAAAACATTTTAGTGTAAAGGCCACTGGTTTTAGAAAGAGATGGTTGAGTACCTATAAAAGGATATTATAATGATTCTTGAATCAAATCAAATATTACTATATACTTGAGAGAAGTTGATAAACTATTCATGTTGATTCTCTTATTATAAGTAAAATTTCTATCGACTCGTAACATTATTTTTTTAAATAATAATAGGTACTAACTAAAAACTAAATGCTAACTTTATAACAATATCATAAATGCCATATATGAGTTTTTTTTGTCTCTCCCATAGTTTTGTAAAATGAACTTTTTCAGGGGTATAGAGATAAGTGTAGACAAATACATTTTAGTGCGAAATTTTGAAGAAATGCCAAGGCAGCATGGTCTAACCACAATTTTAATGTAAATATAAATAAATGTCTAATGTAGAATCCTATTTAAATGTAAAAAATAAAACTAATGGGGTTGTTTACATTTGAAACGCTTAGCATTCGAGGTTATTCGTATAGACGAGATTCTGCTTATTTATTTGAATAGCTTTCTCAGAGAAGAGTGGAAAATGTAAACATTAAATTTTTGATCTGTTAAGCTCAATATTTATTCACATGTTTGGAAATATTCCAAGTCTCATCTTGTTTTTGTTTATAATAAACGTATATTAAAAGACATAGAGTTATCGTATCCGCAATGCTCAAGATTATTTAATTAAACAATAGAAACAAAATATTAATGGCAAAAATAAATTAAAATATAAATATTAATTGTTAGACGTGTAATAAAGAGCTGATGATAATTGAGTCTCTCTCACCGAAAAAGGTACTTCAATTATAACAGTACTAAGAAATCAAGTCGTCGTAGTTTTGGCTCATTTACAGAAAAACAGAAATATATTTTTACTTTGACGACTCCTATAGCCCAGTGGTTAGTGACCCTGCCTACTGATATAGCTGGTTTGAATCCCGGGTACGAGTAGGACGTTGAGCTGATGGTAATTGATACGCCATGCCCATTACAATGTAGTGCCACTCCGGATTCTTGAAAAGCCCAAAAATTCTGAGTGGCACTACAATGGCGCTCGTCACCTTGAGACATAAGTTGTGAAGTCTCATTTGCCCAGTAATTTCACTAGCTACGGCGCCCTTTAGACCGAAAACAGTAATGTTTACACATTAATGCTTATCGGCGGGTATAGGCACCGTTGTGGTACCCATAATCTAGCCAGCATCCTGTGCAACGGAGCGTCCCACTGTAAAATACGGCTGATTCGGACTCTTACGACGAATGATCTCTGTCTAATACAACGATTAGAATAGGGAATCCATAATTTGTACATAATTTATTCAAATAAAAATATTTGGATCCCCTGAAACTATGTTAACATTCTGAATCTCATCTTGCATCAAATTGCATTTGAATCAGAAGATCAAGAAGATCAAATGCAATTTGTGTGTAGATATAGTAAGCTAACGGGTGATTTTTTAAGAGGTATAGGATTTAGGCGGCGAATCGACATTTCACGGTCATCACTAACACTGGCGGATACAGCCGCAATATTTTCTTCGGTCCTCACTCTACGTATGCGTGTTCGTGGTTTAATGTCCAATAATGTAAACCGGGTTCGAAATTTAGTCACAAGCTTCCGAATAGCTGCCTCAGTAGGCCGACCAAACTGCCCATAAATTGGAAGAAGTGCGAGTTAAGAGTGACAGCCCTACCCAAATTAGCTTTAGGTGCAATTCCACCTCAGCACTTTAAGTAGAACATTAGAGTGGGGAATATTTAGTTGTAAGCATAAAATAAGTATATATTGAATGTAATGAGTTATTAGATAGATTATTGTATAATAGACTTGCAATGTAATTTTTGAAATAAATATATTTTTTTAAATAAACCTTGGCTCAACAACTTAATAGGCGCAGCCGGTAGGATCCCTGTAATTGTGAAAATTTTTTTTTCTGTGTTGAAATCAAACTCTTTCGGCACGAATTTTTTTTTACAAAGTACGCTTCAACGTTTAAACGGGGACCTCCGAACAAATAAATTTATTAAGTAGAGCCAAGGGTATCAGCAAGACATACAATAATACTGCAAGATCCATGGACGGAAGGACGATACTGTGAGTAAAACTTTTCACCAATCCTGTCTATTTCCTGCCATTTTCTTTATTTATGTGTATTTTTCTTGTGTTATTAGGGATTGGAAAACGCCTTGATAACGCTTGTTTAGTTTTAAATCAAAATTTTTAAAATTAAACTCTATTATAATTTTTCAATATAATTTTAAAATCATTTTATAGATTTTTTTTGCATAATAATAACTTATAATTTCGTTTAAAATGGAAAATATTGTTAGAATACCAGTAGAACTAATTAACATTATTCCAATTTTCGATGATGGAAGGCTATTGTCCTTATTCTTAAAAAATTGTGAGTATATTCTTAATATGTATAGAGGAAGCCAGGTACAAAATGAATATTTATATTATGTGATTACCAGTAGATTAACGGGTAATGCCGCGAATTTAGTAGGTGAAAGAGAGCAAATTAATTCCTGGGCAGATTTAAAAAGTCTATTAATTCAACATTTTGGAAACGCTAGGTCTGAGGATAGTTTAGCTAATGAATTAGAATCGATAAAAATTAGCAAAAATGAGAGTTATTTAGAATTCTGTCATAGAATTCAGCACTTACGTAGTATATTATTTTCAAAGATTAATGAACAAATAGAAGATGCTAACTTGAGGCAATGTAAACAAGCTATTTATGATAATATGTCACTTAATATTTTTCTTTTTAATTTACCACCTTATTTAGAAAAAACTGTTCGTTTACGTAACGCTACTTCATTAGAAGATTCTCTAAAAATAGTATTGGACGAACAGAATTTTCAAAATTTATATAATTTAAAAAATAATTCGTTCAGAAAATCTGGTAATAATATATTTAACAGAAATTTCAATAATCAATCAAATTATCATAATCAGAATAGGTCAAACTATCATAATCATAATAATTCATATCAATCTAGAAGTAATAGGTCTTTGGACAATTTAAACAAATTTAATCGTCATACGTTTAGCAACAAGTCGTCAATGCACCGAACAATGCAAATGCAGAATCAGCATCGTTCGGACAATGCTCCGCCTCATGTTACTGACGGTGGAACTAGGTCAAAGACTGATGTCACTATGCGAACGGTGAATTCTCGACGAATAAACTTTACAGAAAATGATAACAATTGTAATCAATTTAATAATGATAGTTACTCTTCTAACAATCAGTCGGAAAATTATTTCATACTGGCCTCTCCAATAGAGAAAAGATAATATTAAATTGTACGAAAAGATTAAATTTACCACACATACGGATACCAGAACTACGGTCAATTTTTATGATAGATACCGGCAGTACTAGGTCATTTATTAGTCCATTTATAGCTGAATCATACTTTTCAGAAATTAAGCAATATGAACCTTTTGAAGTTATGAGTACACATTCTTCAAGCAAGCATAATGAAGTGGTTCATATTAGATTACCGGGTATTTAGATAAGTTTTATATATATAGTGTCGATGATCGATTCGATGGTCTGATAGGTAGTGATTTATTAAAACAATTAGGTGCGACAATAGATATGAAGTCGCAAACACTTTTTACGAATTATGCTAGTATACCCATAATTTATTCACATCCAGCTAGGGAAAAGTTTATATTACCACCTCGCTGTGAGTTGCGGGTCAAACTCCCCGTCAATTTACTTGAAGGTGATGCCGTTTTAGAATTTAAGGAATTTACGGAAGGTGTTAGGATACCAACGGCATTAGTGAGTTGCAGTAATGGTTTTGCTTCTACAGTAATTCAAAATTGTACTGATCTAGAACAAACCTTACTAGTAACATCACCGTTTTATATAGTACCATATAACGAGAATAAGTATAGAAAAAATACAGTAAATTTCACTGGAAATAATGGAAAATATGAAAAACTTTTAAATAATAATTTAAATAAAATTCGTTTAGAGCATATGAATGAGGAAGAAAGAATCAGCATAGAAAAGATTTGTAGGGAATATAAGGATATATTTTATTGTGAAGATACTCCATTATCTTTCACTAATCAAGTGAAACATAAAATTAGAACAATTAATGAAGATCCCATCAATATAAAAGCTCATAGGTTGCCTCCCGTTCAAACTAAAGATATAGAACATTAAGTTGCAAAAATGTTAAAAGATAATATTATACAAGAGTCATACTCACCTTGGAGTGCCCCAGTTCACCTCGTACCAAAAAAGATGGATTCTTCAGGAGAACGTAAATGGAGGATGGTAATTGATTACCGAAGGCTCAATGATATTACAATAGATGATAAATATCCACTTCCAAATATTACGGATTTATTTGACATGTTAGGAAAAAGTACATACTTCTCTACTCTCGATTTAGCTAGTGATTACCATCAAATAGAGGTAGAAAAAGAAGATAGACCAAAAACAGCATTTAGTAGACCTTTTAGGCATTATGAATTTCATAGGATGCCATTTGGTTTGAAAACAGCTCCTGCAACTTTTAAACAAGCAATAGATAATGTGCTAAGAGGGTTGCAAGGAATACACTGTTTAGTATATTTGGATGACGTAATCATCTTTTCTAAAAGTTTAGAGGAACACATTTGTAAATTAAGAGCCGTTTTTGATAGACTTCGGCAAACAAATCTAAAAATACAGTTAGATAAGTCACATTTTTTAAGAAAGGAAGTATTATACTTAGGTCACACTATAACAAGTGTCTCAAACCTAATAAAGATAAAATCGAAGCAGTTTTATATTTATATCCTTTACCTAAGACTGTTACTGAAATTAAAAGTTTTTTGGGTTTGATCGGATATTATAGAAAGTTCATTATAGATTTTGCAAAAATAACAAGACCCTTAAATAATTGTTTAAAGAAGGAGCATGGTATAATAATTAACAACGAATATAGGGAATGTTTTAAGACTTGCAAAAAGCTGCTTACTAATGCTCCACTATTACAGTTTCCAGATTTTGAGAAACCTTTTATTTTAACCACCAATGCATCCAACTTTGCAATCGGTGCGGTTTTATCACAAGGATCAGTAGGATCAGATAAACCAATAGCATATGCTAGTAGAGTCTTAAGTGATACTGAAAGTAAATATAGTACTTCAGAGAAAGAATTACTAGCCATTGTTTGGGCAGTTAAGCATTTTAGACCGTACTTATACGGAAATAAATTTGTTATATATACGGATCATAGGGCTTTAGCATGGTTATATTCACTGAAAGAACCCAATAGTTAATTAACACGTTGACGTTTGAGGTTAGAAGAATACAATTTTGAAATTAAATATAAAAAGGATCGCAAAACTCTAACGCAAATGCTTTATCGCGAATAAGGCTTAATGCCATGGACGACGATATAGAATCAATGTTAGTAAATGTTGATAATGATGATGAAGGTCTTAGGGTAATTGTAAACGAATTAAACATGGAACTCGATAAAAATAATGATAAAATGAGCATTTCTGATTTAGAAGAAAATATAGAGCCAAATATTGTGGATAATCAGGATTCAGATGACGGGGTTACCGCAAATTCAGTAACAAATAGGGAACATGATGGTATTCCAATATTAAATGAAGCCATAGATTCAAAACTAAGGCAAATATTAGTTTTTCAATGGTTTAAAAATGAAATATTAGTAAATGATATATCTAATAATAAACAACGCATCTTAGAGGTACATTTACCAGCAAATAATGATAATTTAATAAAAGATTTCCTTAAAGAATATGTTAATCCAAAAAATAAATATTTTATCTATTTTGAATGTCCACCTTTCAGAAAAACTTTTTCTAAAGTTTTCATTAAAGTATTTAAGAAAGGTACTGTAAAGCTAGTGGAATGTACAGAAAGAATAGTAAACTTAACAGATTCAGAACTGGATCAAACAGACGTTGTTTTAAAATATCATGAAGGCAAAACATGTCATAGGGGTATAAATAAAACTTTTCTTAAAATTAAACGGCACTATTGGTGGTGCAATATGAGAGAAACTATCACGGCTATTATAAATGCTTGTGAACACTGTAAGAAAATTAAACTTAGAAATAAGAAACAGGGTAAAGAAGCCCCTGAGATTAAAATAGGTGAAAATATTTTTATGAAAAATACTAGAACTAGGAAATCAAAATTTTTGCCTAGATTTGAAAAAGCAAAAGTAATAGACAAACCCATTAGAAATATTATACCAGTAGAGTTAAATAAAAGAAAAACGAGAGTCGCAATTAAAAATATTAAACGTCCTCCACAGGTCAGGGTTCGTGTTGATAGCAATGAACCATGTAGTTCTAAACCTGGAACTTCAGGATATGAACAACAGTCCAGGTATAGCAGCATTGAAAGTGGGAACAGCAGTGATGAAGAGTAATCATTGGACAATATTTAAAAGCTTAGATTTAGGTAATTTAGCTTCGGAAATATATAAAAATAAGCAACAATTTAAAAGTTTAATCAATGTTTTAAATAAAGAAGAGTATTTTAAGAATGATTTATTAGGATTAGACGAAACGAGAGGAAACGTTAGAATTGATACATTTAACAGAGGATAGATTAAATCAAATTTTACCATACAAAAGGGTAAAAAGAGCTATTTTTAGTCCTTTAGGATCTTTAGTTAAAGTTATTTCAGGCAATTTGGATGAGCAGGATGCTAAATATTACAATTTTGAAATAAGCAAATTAAAAAATGAAGAACATTCAGTGGAACAACGAGTATCATTAATGCAAAAAGCTTTTACTAAATTTTTCAATGTTTCAGAAGGTCTCAATTCAAATATTGAACTTCTTAAGTCACAAAGCAACGGGTTAGCATCGGATATGCGAAGTAAAATTAGTTACAATATTCTATTAATGAATAAATTTTACAGTATTCTAAATAACTTTCGAACAATATTTGGTATCATTCAAGAGGTAGAAACTGCTATAGCTTTTAGTAAACTACATACGTTGCATCATTCAATCATTAATTCAACAGAATTATTAGATATATTTACAAAAATAGAGAAGCATTTTAAATTAATTTATCCAGCTAGTATAGAAAATTTAATGAAGTTAGAACATAATCTTATACTTAAGTCGTATTTTAATGGTGATAGGTTAATTTTTGTAATAGAAATTCCTCTTATAGATAAAGATAATTATATATTTTATAAAATAATTCCTATCCCCATTTTTGATTCCAAAACACACACACCCTTACAATAATTCCTAAGTATCCATTCAAAATGGTGAATCGTTTGAAGTTCAGACCTGTCGTAAAACCATGCGAGGAAATAGAAGACTCCAAATATCTATGCATGGAAGATAATATGGTTCCATATCCTGAGGAAACTTGTATAGAAGAAATTATGATGCTAAAGAAATACAATCACTGTTCTCATCATTTAATTAAAATCGAGGGTACCAAAGGAATACAGCCATCATTGGTTACTCTATACAGAAGAAAATTTAGTAATTACAGAGTATTGTGGTGAAGAAGTACAGCGACATGAATTACAAGGAACATATATTATTTCACCAGATCAATCTTGTAGAACTGAAATTGGCAATACTTTCATTGAACCATCTTTGAATTCTACAGATATAAGCTATAAACTTTCAATAATATCAATGCCAAATCTACGTGGAATACTGAAGACAAGAGAAAAACAACTTGATCTTCGAAATGTAGACTTCAGTGATGTGAAAGAAATTTTGAACAGTGCTAAATATAGTGTTAGTGAAAATAAAATTCAAGAAAATGTGGTGATGGACAAAGTTAGTGTATGGACTTTAAGTTTATATGTTGTTATTTTTTTATTTGTCATTTTTGTTTTGTATTAATTCAATTTTTTTCGAAATTATCGTGAGCCTAAGAAGTCTTCCGATAATTTCTCGCTTAAGGAGGGGGGAGTTAAGAGTGACAGCCCTACCCAAATTAGCTTTAGGTGCAATTCCACCTCAGCACTTTAAGTAGAACATTAGAGTGGGGAATATTTCGTTGTAAGCATAAAATAAGTATATATTGAATGTAATTAGTTAGTTGATAGATTATTGTATAATAGACTTGCAATGTAATTTTTGAAATAAATATATTTTTTTAAATAAACCTTGGCTCAACTACTTAATTTGCGCGATGCACTCTCTTAACCGAGCATGCATTTTGATAGTAAAATTCAATAATTTGCAAGCGTTGTTCGTTCGTAAGTCGATTCATGGTCAAATTATAGACCAAACTGAACAAGTTTGACAATGACACAAGACACGATTCACGCGTGATCTGTCAAAAACAGTGTTGCCAAAAAGATACCAGCAAAAAAATCACCCGTTATATCTACACAGAAATTGCACATTATTAGCAGTATTGATGAGAGAGAGAGAAATTGTTCTCATGAGACTCCCGAACAGACTTTCACCCACGTGGTACTTAGTGGTTACTGGTAAGCAAACAAAAATGAAATTATTAAAATTCTAGCAAATTAATTAAAAATAATCATTTTACAAATTGATCCTGTTGAGCTACAATAGATAAAACGAATGAAGAAAGCGATAGAAATGGATTTTCTCACAACTATTCTGCCCGCATAAATATGCGGACAAAATAGTTGAGTATCAAAGAATAACGAACTTTAGTAAGTTTCTAAGGTACTGTAAGTGTACTCTTAACATTATTGCGTAGAAGGACAAAGTTCATATGTTGAGAAAACCTGCGGTGTCTTTGAATATTTTATATATTCATGATGCAAATTGTTAATGTTACTGTCAGAATTTACTGCTAATTAGAATTAAAATAAGTACTTTCACATTTAGTTTCATTCTTGTATTTCATGAATTATAATACATTTATTAACAGCAATAAAGGGTTATTTTTTTATTATTAAACTTCATGTACCAATGGGCACTTATACAAAAACAATAAAATAATAAAAATAATACTGACACCCTCTTACACAAATTAAAAAATAAAATAATTGTCTCTTAGAACAGCACAGAAAGAAGCGTAATTGTACATAAAAGAAGAGATAAAGTAAAATTGAAAGATATAAATAGTATGACTTAATTCAATAACGCAGAATCAATATCTAGAACAACAAAATGGCTCTGGATATTTTCCACATGTTAAGAAAAAAAATTGACTATTATAGTAACAGATTGGTATTCAAGGGATGGTAGTAGAAGAAAAGGGCGACAATTGAAACGTTGGATAGATAAAAGAGTCGCTGGGCCTAAAAGAGAATCTGGGAAATGTTCAGTGGAGGCCTTTGTAGAAAGTCAAGCTGTTTTAATGAATGTTGACAATTAATATCATTTTATAACATTTTGAACAGCAATACAGTCTTAATTCATTTAATTTATACATACAAATTATAAACAATACCAAAGCCATCGAAAATTACTAATTCCTACTATTACTCAGACAAAATAATATTACGTGCTCATTGTTCCGTATGTGGGAAAGGAAATAAATTCAAATTCAAATTCAAATATTTTTATTCAAAATAGGATGTGAAATCACTATTCTATTGAAAGTTAAAAAAAACTACCACCCATTCCAAAATGAATGCCTCAGGCCTGACAAGAATGGGCGCAACAAACTCAGCGGGCTTTTTTTTTCATCAAAAATATGTCTTACAATTAAAGTAACATTTACAAAGTAACAAAGTAACATTGTACAATTAAACTTATTATTTAATAGCCTGAGGGCGGTCGCTCCATTCCCAATCTGTGGTATCATTAAGAAAGTCATTTATGTTATAGTAACCCTTACCACACAAACGTTTTTTAACAATTGTAACGATCTTGTTGTAAAAGCATATACATCGCCCCACAAAAGACTTACTAACTCGACTTAGCCGAGTAGTAGGCATCATCAGTTTATGTCTGTTCCTGGTGTTAACATTATGGTTATGACAGTTTCTGGCAAATTCACTTATGTGCCTATGAACATACATTACATTATCAAGAATATATTGTGAAGCAACAGTCAAGATGTTAGTGTCTTTGAATTTTGCTCTCAATGATTCTCTAGGACCTAGGTTATAAATAGCGCGAATAGCCCTCTTCTGCAGCACAAATATTGTATTAATATCGGCAGCGTTGCCGCATAGCAATATACCATAGGACATAATACTATGGAAATAACTAAAGTATACTAGTCGCGCCGTATCTATGTCAGTTAATTGTCTAATCTTTTAAACCGCGTATGCTGCAGAACTAAGTCTGTTCGCCAATCCTTCAATGTGGGGGCCCCATTGTAATTTGGAATCTAGAGTTATGCCAAGAAATATAGCAGATTCCACCGCTTCTATCACCTCTCCGTTTAACAAAACATTTGCATTTACATTTTTATATGTATAATATGAAAACTGCTTCTATTAAGTAATAACTCTACGAAACGGACAATGAAGTCATTGTCCTTGTATCTCTTACTACCATTTATCTCAGGAATGCGTGGATATTTCTAGTGTAAAATAGTAAAAAGTTTATGAGAAGATACTTGCAGTTCTAGCTTTAATTTAGCACTTCGTATACCCCTCGCCAAACTTCTAGTTTACTCCAACGTAGTTGTGAATTATTTCGCAGTAACAAAAAATATCAACGATGAAGTATCAACTGGACTTGCAGTGCGCGTACAAACAAAAGGGTCAGGCAATTCCGAAATACCGATAAATTTAACAGCACTAGAATATGGTCGATTAGGCCTTTGTTCCGAAAATCTGAATTTAGTACCGATTTTATTGAATAGAACACTGATAATGGTGAAAATTATTAACATTTTAACACATCATTAATTCTAATGTTGACAAAGTCATACAATACTATTTCCTTAATTTTTACTTCTAAAAGTTCTTGTATGTTGTGATCTTGTTTATTTGCTAGTAACATCCAGGAATATTATATCATCCATAAAAAATACAGCTTAGAAGTACCTACGCCACGTTCGGGCAATTCTGTACCTGCACAAACAGTACGCATGGCAACTTCAGAGCGGACGGAGAAAGACCAAGGTTAACTAAACTTAGCGAGCAGCAAGGTCTCATAAAACAACAATTGAATAACCTTTATGGCGCCTATAAAAATAATGATAGCAAAGACTCGTACAACAGTAACTCTATGACCTTCGTCATTATAGAGTTACTCGTATATGTCATTTTATATTATACTGTTAAATTTAGTCTTTTCTTAAGCTTTGTGGATGTGATTATTATGATTGTCAGGATGAATTGTAACGTAACACCATATGGATCCGGTCCTCTACAGTGCGGTTTTCAAGGAGCTTTCTTCCACGTACTACAAAGCTGTGGAATGAGCTTGCTGGTGCGGTGTTTCCGGGATTATTGGACATGGGTGCCTTAAAAAAAATCGTGTACATTTTCCTTACAGTGGCCTTCCTCCTGTGACTCCTAACTGGTGTTTCAAGAGAATGTGAGCGGCGGTGATCACTTAACACTAGGCGACCCGTACGCTCGTTTGTCCTCCTTTTCCATAAAAACAACTTCTAATTTATTTTAACTTGATAATATTACTTCATATACGTTCTGTGTATTGGTATAATATTATATCAATAACCATAGTTTACTCCTGATGTTTTATTCATTCGATATACAATATTATTAATAACATATTCGTCACCTTAACCCTAATTCAAAATTACAAAATCATTGTTCTATGGTTCTATTCTATTCTTCTTACTGTGCCTTCTGTGGAAGGTATACTACAAGTGCAAAGTAGTGATGGATACTTACTTATTCTACAAGTTATCCAATGTCAAAAATAGTCATACTTTCTCATTCGAACCACAAACAACAACAAGCTTTTTTTAACAGATAATCAAAATTGATTTCCATACATACCAAAAATCCTTATTAGTATACGACATTACATAACGCATTCGAGATTTCAAAGAGACAAATATAATAAAATATTTACGTTTCGTAGAGTTTACAAGCAGTATTTAAAGCTAGATGTCATTCCATTTCAATAAAATAAATTAAGTCCCAATAAATCCTGTTGATATTCAATTCTACTTAAGTTTTCGGGAAATCTGAATTCCAAATCAATATCTCTAGCTATCCAACGCAGAAATGCTGCCAGTATTCTTGGTACGCTTCCCCGTAGTGATAGTTATAATTTTATTTAGTCTTAATTTTATGTAGTCTTCGTATTGTAAATATTGTTATAAGATTTGTATGGTAAGAAACGGATTATATTCGAATTCCAATATCTCTGTTATTTTGCTGTACGCTTAGACTGAAATGGTTTTGAAAGGAAGTTTCCAGGCCGTTAAATTCAAAATAATTCCACTGCATGATGTACATATTCACAATCTATAGGAGTTGTCCCCAAATAGAAAAATGCCAAAAGATTGATTGATTAAATTTTAAATTATACTTGATTTCGAAAAAGTGTTTCATTATTTTTTTTTTGCTCCTTATGGTGATTTTCATTATTATAACTATAGAAATAAGGGATTGCTTGTAACTAATTCTAGTAGGCTTCATAAGATACATAATAGTTTTAAGGGTAAATGTATACACTTCTATAATAAAGTCCCAGCCACTGTTCAAGCATTATCTATAAATAAATTTAAATGTTTTATAAAAATATAAAGTCGTAAATCCCATTACTCCACAGCTGAATATCTAAATGTTCGGACAGCCTGGGACTAGTTTGTGATTATTTTATAGCGATAGAAATGACTGTACAATATTGTATAATTTTATTGAAAAGAGCACAAAAAAAGAATGCTGGGAGAGTTTCTTGCGCCGCTTCTTCTCTCTCAGAGCACCATTTGTTTCCGAAGCGGTAGTAGTATCTAGTATATTAGAAATGACATCAAAAAGAATTCTAAAGGAATCAATTTTGAGTAAATAAATGCCTTTTATGCCTTTATTCGATTTTTCGGTTTTAGTTACTTAGTTGTTTTCCTGATTGAATTTGAATAAATATTTAATTAAAATTTAATGAAAACATCTATAAAATTAATATAATTATAAGTTGCTGTTTACTTGTAGAAAAGTGGTTATTGTAATACTGGACAAATCCTACTCCCTTAGTCCGGGTTACCACATGCGGTTTTACCGAATTATGTTAGAGCTAGGTTATACCGGAAGTCCTTATTTCAGTTGAGGTTCTAGGATCGTGATGGATGACGAAATTGTTGTTTTGTTTTGGTTTTTTAGAAGACCCATTGAATGTACAACAAATAAGTTTCTTGTAAAATGGTCTGTACCATTGACGTTGTGATACTATTTTCTTTTCCAACAACTATAAAAAAAATACAGTGAAACCTATTTTCCCCAACTTATGACCCTTGATTTTGATAACTCCTTGTTAATGAACATGATTAATTGTGAGTTTGTAATGCATAAATAACATTAAGAGTGCAATTATATTATGGTAGGGCCTTATTGCAACTCATAATACGTTTTTGCTAATTTTTTCGTTATTGTTAAACGACCCTTTATTGATGCACTAAAAGTTCATTTAATAAAAAAAGGATTTTGTGGTTTTATGAAACCACAGTAAAAGTGAAAGATTTTATCACATTATAGACATTTAACTAAAAATTTTTGGAATAATATTTACATTAAACACTGACAAAATCAAACACAATAGCGTGGAGCACTGGCACAAATGAGTAATAGTCTATACACTACACGGTCAGCTGCTGCGAACTATAGGCGCCGCCCGACCGTCACGCGACATGAACACACAGACGAAAAAGTTTTTGACGATGTAGTAAAAGTTTTACTTTGACTTTGACTTACGTTCCTGGCAGCATTCAAACAGTATCCCAAAACATCAGCTTACACAATTAGTTGATATTTAAAAAAAAACGGTAAAAATATATTACTAAACATACTTATCTTAAAATATGGTTCAACTGAATGCTTATTACTCTCCAAAGCAAAACGTGTGCTTTTAAAGGTATGTAATGATGTACTTACATGATATTTTCGCACATACAGTGTGTATCAGGGCGGTTTGTGGAGCCGGCCCCCTAGATTCTTGTCGACCGCTATTTAAAAAATTGAAAATTCTATCGCTGCCATGCCTATACATTTATGAAATAAGCCTATTTGTTCAAAAACATATGTTTGATTTCTATACAAAAAAAAGCCAGAAGGTTTTAAATACAAGGAATCATAATGCCCTTCTGTAGAACTGCATCTTTTACTAGAAATTGTTTCAGCATGTCTGTGAAAATATATAATAAATTGCCCAATGAATTGAAAGATTTACCGTTCAAAGTTTTTAAAAGAAGACTGCATCAGTGGTTAACAAATAAGTGCTTCTATAGTTTAAATGAATTTTTCAATACAAAATGAATTAGTCTATTTGATAATAATATATGTAAATTAATATACTTTTATGACATTGAATTTGTTAATATTATACATAGGTACTAAATGAATTATTAAGTTATTTACGTCTCATATTATAATATATTAAAATTTCATTTTATAAATATTATTGATATCATTGTGAAATCCGACATGTTTCAATATAACAGTACGATTAGTGTTTAGACAATTTTATAACATATTTTGCATGTCAATTGACGAAACATATTGGATTATCCATTATATTGTTAACACCTTAAGTACAATGTTTCCTGCAAATAAATTTCATTTCATTTCATACTATAAATAGAACTAAAACACGAATCAATCCACTAACTTCGTGATGGTTTAAAGTGAAGTATGCATGTGTTAGTTTAAATTTTTATAATTTGTAATATTAATTAACTATGTTTTTTAATACTTAGGGATTAACCCATAGCAGTTATTAAAGATGACATATTTTAAAGAAGTTATATCTAAATCCATTAACTATATGAACTGTTTTTGGGGTAATTTCTCATACTTACATTAAAACCAATCCAATTGATCCCAAATCTGTCTAAGTGGTCAGGCTTAGCATTAGAATATATAGAAGCATTGAAATCGAAGGGTTGACTGGTACAGCAACGAGTATTTTTTTAACTAAGCCGTAGGATTTGAGGGCTCTTAAAAAGGTTAAAAGGTTTTCTGTAGTCATGTAGATCTTATATTTATGAATTAAAGAGATCTATATTAAATTCTTGACTAAATGAACCAGTGGAATAGAGAACAAATTCTTAAATTAATAATATTTTCGACTTTTAATTATATGCTTGTTGTTTCAGAATCCCTCGAAGTATAATTTATTTGATTTACTTACCTATGAGATTATAAAAGCATCAAAAGTAAACGATACTTAATTTATTTTTTAAATTAAAAAATCATTTGCGTGTAAAATTGTAATAAAATATAATGGTGATTAGGATTAGGATACAAGGTAGATGTAATGATAGTATTTAATGGGAATTGGACTTCTACAAGCAAGTTTTTAATAAAGTTAAAAAGTTCTGAAAAACAAAATTTTATGAACGATGCGGGATTCGAACCCACGACCTACGGCGTTCCGTGCCGGTGCTCTAACCAACTGAGCTAACCGTTCGA
Source organism: Leptidea sinapis (assembly GCF_905404315.1). NCBI lineage: Eukaryota > Metazoa > Arthropoda > Insecta > Lepidoptera > Pieridae > Leptidea > Leptidea sinapis. The sequence continues at coordinate 5,661,076 of NC_066299.1, forward strand.
GTACCGCCTCGTTATAAAATTCTGTTTGCTTTGTTCAACTCTCAGGATGCGGCCTCATCCACAGGATCCACTTTGCAGTTGATAACCTGCTCAACCCAAATATTTGCATATTAGGAAATTGACTTGAGATGTCGCTAATACACAAATAAAATTAGGAAAATCCCGCATCGTAGATAAAATTTTGTTTTTAAAGTAAAGAAGTGATGGTTATCACTTTAAAAATATAACATATTGTTTCAAAAGTTCTGTTACATATATAGATACATACAGGCAAAACTTTGTTTATTTTTATAGACAGAGTGAGAAATGAGCCTTACATTTGCTGCATTTCAGCCCAGTGGCAACGCTACCTTTGTGACCCTTTTCTGCAGCCGTTTCCTGTGAGCCACGGCAACGTGACGTCAAACAAAACTCAAATTTTAAAATATGTAACGTTCTGTGTTTTTGTAACTTAGTCTAGGTGATTTGACAGATGTTATCTATGTAACTTTAGATGTCATAATCACCTCTCACAGTTTTGTCAAAACTCATCTGACTTCGCGCCAATCATCGAGGCAACATCTTTTAGGATTAATTAAAATATGAGTATATTTTTTCTAGTAATTAATGTACCGAGCATAATTATTGTTGAAATATTATTTGTTCATGGTGAAAAGTGGTCACTCAATTTGTAAAACAATCACAAACTCATCACACAGGATCGTTACTTACGTTTTATGAAGGTACGCGCTTTTTTGAATGAATTCTGTAACCTGTCGCACTCTCTCTCACACACACACATACACACATAAATAAAGAGAAACTATGAAAAACTATTTTGTATAAATTGTACTTTTTTTAAGGAGCGCGAGAATGACTGAGAGATTCTATCGTCGTTTCTTCTCATTCAGCGCACAATTTGAATTTCTAGTTGAATTTTATGCCTTTTATAGACCGCATATAGAATATTTTTTAAAGTCGCCACACCGACTGGTTTGAATGATTTCAGATTATAGTCATTATATATATTCTTGATAATGTTATGTATGCACATACTAACATAAATGAATCTGCTCGCACTACAAACTGTCATAACCATAATGTTAACACCAGGAACAAACATGAATAAACGCGAAGTAAAGTTATTCCAAAAGTGGGGCGATGTATATGCAACAAGATCCCAGACAATGTTTAAAACAAATGTACATATTACGAAATTCAGAAGAATAGTTAAAAAAATGTGTGGTTATTATAACATAAATTACTTTTTTTTTAATTATTTTTGTGTAAAAAAATAAGCCCGCTGAGTTTCTTGCGCCTGTTTTTCTCAGGTCTGGGTGGTAGTTTTTAACTTTCAATAAGTGATGTCATATCCTATTTTGAATAAAAAATATTTGATTTAATTTAATTTTATTGTACTATCATCATTATGTGATGATTAAACTTGAGCGGGTAGAAAACTAGACTATGTGTTATTGTCACAACCACCTATCAATTAGGTGCTGTCATCCGAACTACACAGACCTTCACGGGGAGTTTTGGATCCTTATCAAAGTAATCACAGGTTGCACGGAGTTAATTTGACTAACATGAAATTCTCATGAGGTTGTTCTATTTGAATATTATATTTATTTGGTTTAAAGGACTACTATTTCTGTTTCAAGTATCCTCGGATTTCGTTTTTGAATGTTTTTTTTTATCAAAAATAAGGGATGGGACGAGCAGGACGTTCAGCTAATGGTAATTGATACGCCCTGCCCATATAGTGTGGCTTGACGCGAGTCAGACTCTTTTCTCGCTTTGGATTCGCCTACTCGAATACCAATTTATTTTGATTAGAGAACGCCTGACTCGCTTCTGGTACTCGAGTTTGGAAAATCGACTATGTACTCGCTGACCCGATTTAAAAAACTTAAAACTTATAGAATTTGATCTCATTTCTGGTTCCTTGGTATCCTGGTACCTCCTAAGTATGTGCTATTTTTTTTTTGTAACGTATATATTTTCATTAAAAATGTTTGAAACGTATATGTTGTTTTAACCTCATTTCGATTATTTTCCTTGTTGTTCTAAAATTGGTAGCGGACTCGAGTCAACTCAAAAGCTCGGGTACTGGGCTCGAACCGCGGATTCGAGTTGAATATCGTATAAATCGACTCGAATTGACTCGATCCACCAAAACAGCGACTCGGCACATCACTACCTGCCCATTACAATGATGTGCCACTCATGATTCTTGAAAAACACCTTCAGACATAAGATGTTAAGTCTCATTTGCCCAAAAATATCACTAGCTACGGCGCCCTTCAAAACCGAAACACAATTATCTTTATAAATTACAGCTTCACGATAGAAATAGGCACCGTTGTGGTACCCATAATCTAGCCGGGATCCTCTGCAAAGGACTGCTTCCCAGTGGTACATAGTTGTTTAACTATCAATAACTGAATAATTTTAGTACATTTTCAGAGAAGTGCGGAATGTTTGTTATTTATTCACGAGTCAACAATAAGGACGAGTGGAACTCTTGGCAAGTTTTTTGAAAAAAATTGTGAAGTTGTTGTTTGGCCACGTGATACAGTATTATATTTAGTTGATTGACATTGAGTGAGGAAGGACTTTTACTTAATATTATGAACAAATAATTTGACTTATTAATGGTGTAATGAGTAAGTTGAATTGAAAACTTCCTGCTGCAGTTCTGAGTCTATTAAAAATACAAAATCACTTTACACAAATAAAATTTAAAAACAAAATTTGATTAACAACCCACTATCTCTCGCGTTCCGTGCTAGTGCTCTGCCAACTGAGCTAACCGTTCGAGTGACGTATCGTCATAAAATCTTGTATGCTTTGTTCAACTCTCAGGTTGTGGCTTCATCTACATGATCTACTTTACAGGAAATTGACTTGAGATGTCGCTCTTGTATATCTAAACAATTTGATATGTTTTTAAATTTAACCTTCACCTCTAGGATTAATATACAAAATTATATTTGTGTTTGCGAAACTGAAGTGGCAGTGGGCGGGGCATATGTCTCGACGGACAAATGGCCGTTGGGGCAGTAAAGTCCTCGAATGGCGACCACGTACCGGAAGTCGTAGTGTTGGTAGATACCCCACGAGATGGACCGACGATCTGGTCAAGATCGGTATAGGTTGGATGAGTGCAGTGCAGGACCGATCATCGTGGCAATCTTTGCGGGAGGCTTTTGTGCAGCAGTCAATGCGGTCTTCCGGCTGAAATGATGATGAAATGGTGAGAAATTGCACCATTTAAATCATATAATATTATTACATTACATTTTTCTCATAATAACTTGAGAACAAATAACAAGGCGTTCTTTGTTTACACTGAAACCCTCGAAGAGAAAAATACTCGAGAAATTCATTACATTAATCAAAAATTACATCAAAGCCTACGGCTTTCCGAGTGTTACTTGTTCAGTTCTAATTCCTGGAAACAAAGTAAAACAAAAGAAATAAATTAACAAAATTGAAGAAAATAAACCCCTTTAACAGTGCGCTGAGTATAATCATTTGTTAAACGCAGGAAACACTCAAAAATTATTTACATTATATTTATATATATATACTTATTATATTAATATATTATTATGTATTTAGGAACGGCAATCAACTGAATTTAATGCTGTATCATGTGGCCAAACAACAACTTCACAAAAATTTTCAACAAACATGCCTAGAGTTTCCCACTCGTCCTAATAATTTGTTACCTCGTCAAGAAATAACAAACTACCCTCGAAATGTACTAAAATTTTTGATACTTAAACAACTCAAAAATAAAAAACGAAATCCGATGATACTAAAAGCAGGAATAGTATTCCTACAACCCAAATAAATATAATATTTCAAATAGTATAACAGTCTCATGAGATAGTCCTGTTAGTCAGATTAACTCAGTGCAACTTGTGATTACTTTGATAAGGATCCAAAACTCCCCGTGAAGGTCTGTGTAGTTCGGTTGACAGCACCTAATTGATAGGTGGTGTGACAATATCACATAGTCTAGTTATTAAACCCGCTCAAGTTTATACATAACATAATGATGATAGTTCTAAAAAATTAATTGAAAATAGCACGAGGAATATTTTTTTAAGGATTTTTATTTACGTTAAAAAAGAATGACTTCTTGCGTACGTCCATAAGTAGATACACTTTTTTTCAGAATTGAAATAAATATCAGTGGCTCAGTAATCTTAAGTATACAGCATCATAAGCTTATAATAAATAAAAACATACCGATATTCACAGAAATTATATTCCTTCACAATCCTCCAGACGATTTGCTAAGCACGACTTCAGTTATCGCGGGTCACGTGATGTGAAATATGGTCCTTTAAGCTTTTTAGCTCTGAGATGCGATATCAATCCTTATCTTTGCCTAGCACCTTTATTCATTTTATTTAAATGGAGTTACGAATAAGACAGAATTACACATGTTATTGATACACATACCTTCCTTAGTAATATTAAGGAAATAATATACACTTATAACACTCTATTTAACATAATAAATTACATGTTGTAAAATTTATTGTTGCGTAGAAGTGAGCCGAGAACGCTGCTGGTATTTCTGAGTTCATGGTGAGGTTAATCTGGCCGCAATAACTACCAGTGACTGGATTCCCAGGCCCTACAGATACACTTAATATAATAGCTGAATAGGAACGAATTAGGGCGCGGTTCTGACTACTTTTTAAGAACAATACACACACAAAAACGGTTATTTATTTTGGAAAAAATGTGATGGTCGGTCATTGACGTATAATAAACAATGAGACTGATAATCACGCTCAAAAATTTCGTGTTTCGACCGCACTTTGATTACAATGCCACGCAATTACGAAGTGTTTACTGAAAAACAGTCCAAATAGTAGCATATCCAAGATTAAAAAGATAGTGTTGTATTTCAGGTAAGTGCCCCATTATATTATCAAAATTGCATAATTAAGTTGACGTTTTTAATCATTTTGCTAAATAATTACATTTTAATTGCTTAAACAGAATGTTTGTTCCTCGTGTTCGCGTCTGAGCTTCTAATGTGCGTAAATTATAGATTTTGAACATTACTGATACGAAATAAGACATTAATTTGAATAAATGTTTTAATGCTTAAGTTCATGTATACAATGCCGCTCGGACATTTTTTGACGACCTTTTAAAAGGCGGATGGTAGTCTGTCTGTTTATTGTTCGTCAATGTAGTCGGTGCATAAAGAATTAAATTAAAATTTTATAAATTTTGCCAATACCATCATTGTCGATATAACCTAAGAAATATGCTGTTGGTACTGTGCGCTAGTCTAATACCACCAAAGTGCGCAGTTAATTCGAAAAAAATATAACTAGTATAATATGCGTGCCTTTAGATTCTATGGAGTAAGTTTCTTGACACGAAACGGCAGAAACATAAATAAGACTCACTTACGCGGACATACTTGTCCCGTTTTTATTTTGCGACAGACTCCTATATTATTTCCTTATAATACAGAGAAACAGCAGCTGCACCCATTATTTCGTTCGTTACTGAACGTGCACCTCAGATAATTTGCGAATACTAAATCACCGAGTACGTGAACTTCAACGACAATATGTGTATGCAAGCGCTGCATAAATAATTTTTTTAGGTGTTATTACAATAGCATTATACTGAGCACAACCTACCAATGTAAATAAGATAGACCCGAAAAAAAAATAACTATTTAAATGTTTTAAATGTTATGTTAATTATAATAATAAATGAAGATTGAACTGAAAAAAGAATGACTGAGTGTAAGGGAGAGTGAGAAAGAGAACAGGAGGGATAGAGAGAGACTTTAATTTGCAAGCATTACTGTAGTTCGGATTGATGAGCGACATATCTAGTGAAATTTCTAAGCTTATGAGACTTTACCTCTGGTCATGAATTGATCAGCATAGTTAGTATGCTGATCCGAATGTTGGGTTCAATCGGGGATCATGAGTGACAGAGTAATGGAGTTATTGTAAGACAGGCCGTATCACTTATTATTAGGTAAAGATCTTGTTCGTTCGGTAATTTTTTCTAATAATTATATCTAAAGTTTATATTTTTCTAAGTTGGAATAAAACCTGTAACCTGTTGATGTAAAAGCAGATAACTCACCTGGCTAACGGGATTATGCTGATGTTTTCCTACTTTCTAATATCTGAGTAATATAAGTCGAATAATTAAAATGCCTCAAAAACGGTAGCTTTCGTGTGATTAAAAATACGGTTTGCTTTGTGTGTTCCTTTTATTTCAGTTGCGGTATGACCGAGGTGCATGATCTTTACAGCCTTTGAAATACTTCCACAAAGAAGGCGTACTTCTCTTACAAGATGTATGAACAAAATATAGATCACAGCACATAAATAGTTTCTTAAATATAAGCGAGAATAAGAAAGAGAGTGCAAACTTGTTTTTACTTTATTTTTTACTGTTTTAGGTTGTTTTTTTTTTTTTGCTTTCCTTGCGAAGCAATTTTGACTGAGCAATTGATGACTTTTCAACCAACTTCAAAAGCAAGTTGAGATTTTCAGTACAACTTGTTTTAGTTACTTTACTGACTTAAATTTTATTTTCTTTAAATAGGTATACTCCCGGATTAGCTCCAATAAAAATCAGATCTGTTGATGTAATCCATGAGTTCAGGGAACTCCTTAAAATATAAATGCATAAAATTTATAAGTCAAGCATAAGCTATATCTAAATGATCAGTGAAGTGAATATAATTTGGTGAAGTAGAACTATTGATAAGGAAAAGAGAAAATATTGTAGAATATTTTTTTTTAGTTTCATACCTCATTTAAATTTTGTGAATTTCTTGGGGGTAAGTTCCACCAAGGTTTGTCTCTCTCTCAGTCTAGTCTCATGCTAGAGTTTGGCAAGTCAACATCTCCTGAGGATGCCTCGTATAGAGGCCAAACACCCGTCTAATGGATAAAAGACAAATGACGGAACTTCACTCAAATAAAGTCACAAGATTTGGATAATTATGGATTTCCACAAAATTACGCCTAATTCAGTAAATTTTGTTACACACCTTGTTTTATGGCGTTTGCACGATTGAAGTCTGAATTTTTTTTACTGGGAAAACATTTTTTTACTTGGGGTTGCTTGTTGTTGTTTGAGATTCTCATCTTAAATTTACTCTTATTTTATTAAGTAAGAATATTATGTAGCTTTTTTCATATGTTTTTCAAACCAAATATAAACAATAACAGTTATGTTAATAAATATCCCGGAAACCCATAAAATGGGCTTAACTGGGTAAGTACTTGATCACCACAATTATGGTCATGTTCATCTACATCCCAATTCAATGACTATTTTTTATTTTATATTTAAGAAAATAAATCCTCTAACTATATTTACAATACAATGACTACATAAAATTAAAACTATCATTACGTGGAATCGTACCAATAATATTGACAGCATTTCCGCGTTGGATAGCTAGGATGGCTAATTGTCTAAAATTTTTGTTTTTTATTTAAATAAGAGACAAGACGAGCAGGACGTTCAGCTGATGGTAATTGTTACTCTCTGACCATTACAAAGCAGTGCCGCTCAGGATTCTTGAAACATAAGATGTTAAGTCTCATTTGCCCAGTAATTTCACTAGCTACGGCGCCCTTCAGACCGAAACACAGTAATGCTTCCACATTACTGCTTCACGGCAGAAATAGGCGCCATTGTGGTACACATAATCTAGCCTGCATCCTGTCCTCCCACTGGTAGAGTGTAAGTACGTGTTTGCCACCATTTGGATTACATTTTAACATATTATGATCATATTTACCTACATCCCAATTCAATGGCTAATTATGTCTAAAATAACACCTGGTTTGAGTTACTTGTCAATAAGTGCTGCAACGGTAACTAGGACGAACAAGATTGTGTCTGCGGAGAACTTACGACTTAGTAACAGCACTAAGCAAAAGTTTGGTCTTGAAACGCATTAGTTGCTTCATCTTAGTTTGCTTTTGTAGTTGTGTACAAGCTAAAGCATACTTGCAAGATAAAGGATTTATCCGCAACAGTTCATAACGTAAACTTTAGTTTTGTTTTTAGCCGACTTCTAAAAGGAGGAGGTTCTGAATTCGATTGCTATTTTTTTAAGTATTGCGCTGAGATTTATGATCCGATTTTTGTTATTCTTCTTTTGTTTGGTGCAGAATGTTTGCCATTTGGTCCCATAAAATTTGATTGACATAGTTTGGCCCAGTAGTATTCATTTTATGATTTTTTTTGTTTACGTGGATGATGTTTTTATAGTTTGTGAACTGCTTTTTCGGAGTTTTCCTTTAGTTTGATTATATATTATTATTACTAACCCATTTTCCTAAGAGTGGGTCTTCCTATCATTCATAGCTAACAAACGTTGTTCACGATATGTCAGTGTCTCACAAGAACGTGAAATAGGGGATCTACATTGTTTAAGACACGAGAAACCTTTCGCAGGGCTACCCATAGAGCTACTTAAAATAATAACTTTTTTATTATAAACTAAACTATTGTGTGTCTTCTACCGCATTTATCACGGGGATTGTTCCGAAGAGCTGTTTAACCTGATTCCTGCCGCCGAATTCCACCTTTGCACGACACGCCACAAGTTAGGATATCATCCCCACCATCTGGATGTGTGGCGGTCCTCCACAGTGTGGTTCTCAAGGAGCCTTCTTCCTCGTACTACAAAGCTGTGGAATGAGCTTCCTTGTGCGGTGTTTCCGGGATGATACGACATGGGTACACGACTTAAAGTCCGGCAACGCTCTTGTGTTGCAAGAGAATGTGGGCGGCGGTGATCACTTAACACCAGGTGGCCCGTACGCTCGTATGTCCTCCTATTCCATAAAAAAAAACTTTAACTTAAGACCTATCATTATGTAACACATACAAATAATAGTATTTTATTAATATTAAAGGTATACGATTTACATATGAGGTTTATTAAATTAAATCTCTACTAAGTTATTTTATACGTTTGAGTTTATGAATTCGGTTTTTAAACGTAGTTTTTTGGTAATTCAACTTGCTGAAAATAAAATGTTATGACGTTATTCTGTTAAAATATATTTATTGTTTATTGATCAGAATCTTAAGAATCCCCAATATTATGTCTTTGTATTTGGATTTTTGCAACATAAATTTAATATGTAATATATATATATATTCATATAGTTTATATCATATAATATCCTGTAGATATTTTTGTTAAGTTTATTATAATTAACATATATTTTTTGAAGTCCACCAATACTATACTTTAATAAAATAAGTAAATAATAAAATGGTTCGGATGTAGATATATTGCTGATTGTTACGGCTGTTATAGGCAGAGACAACATGCAAGATAAAAAGTAAAAAAATATAAAGTGAAAAATAAAAAAAAAATATATAAATTAAAATAAAAAATAAATAAATCTCGAAGTCGCTCTCTGTTTTTTAATTCTCATATTACAACCACTGCTTACGTGTGTATTAGGCCTGTTTAAATGAAGCGTTTTCTAATATACACAAATTTTAGCATGGTGAATATATAAACTTAAAATAATCAGTGAGATTCTATAGCTCTGTCGTGATCAATCACCGTATAAAGGGAAATACAGACGAAAGACCCTTTCACTTAGTAAGTGATATAGCGTTCATTATTATCGACTCTGGGGTATTCGATTAACTTATCATTTGAACTCTTTACTGGGCGACAGTTGATTGAGAAGTAATCTAGCGAAAATCAATATTATCTTTTGAATAAAAGAAAATATATACACAATGTTAAAAAACCCTGTACGATAATTGAAACCGATATGAAGTAGAATGCGGAGACACCAATAAAACTAAAATAAGAAATCAAAAATCGAAACCCCTTAGATTAAATGCTACAGTAAAAAAAACTTTTCATATTAAATGTTTTCAAAAATCTTGAGATCCCCTGACTTATTTCTTCTACCAGTAAAATAAAGTCGTCGCCCTGACCTCGGTCCAATGGCGTATAGCTATCATCAGTTGCGAGGCGGCGCAAACAAATAAGGCGGGCGAAGGCAACCTGCGCGCCCTTTACATGGAACATGAATGAAATTGGTGTGTGGGCGGTGAAAAATTAAAATTTCCGCTGGCAGAGGTGTCGAAAGTTTAGTAATTGGGTAGTTACGTTAATAATAATTTTATTACTTTTTTTTAATGTGCTTATTTCCTCAGTCTCAATATTTATGTGTTCTCACTACTTTATACCAATATACGCCTCAAGATATAGTAAAGGATTTTTTTAACAGCTTGTATATATAAAATATCATAATATCATGTTCATCGCAATGTTCATGTTCAGCCTGTGAATGCTAGTGCCTACATACCTTATGAATATTCATTATTTATTATATTTTGGTTTGGTTGCAACTTGACAATATTTTTTTATGAAATAGCGTACGGATCAGCTGATGTTTAGTCATCACCGCCGCCCAGATTGCCAGACGAATCTCAGGAGCATTGCCGGCCTTTTAGAACAATGTAACTTTCTTTGAAGGTGCCCATGTCGTGTCGTCCCGAAAACTCCGCACAAGAAGAAAGTTCCTTGTAAACCACACTGTAGAGGAACACCATGCATCCAGATCGTGGAGATGATATCCTTATTCATGGCGTGTCGTGTGATGGTGGGATTAGGCGACAGAAATCAGGTTAAACAGCTTTTTCGAACACTCTCTTTGATAAATGCAGTAGAAGACACACAATGGAGCGACGTCTCTTCGCAACGCCAAGTGATCTAGCTTTCACAGAGCATTGGGTCCCGGCAACTCGAAAACGCGATCAAATGGTTCGAGCTAATACAGAAGTGTGACAGACCAGGGATGACAGTAATAATTTGAAAAATGAAAAATAGAAATAATTACTCCTATATTCTATAAAAAAAATATTTGATACTTTACTAATTCATTGATTTTGCGATGCTATACCAGCCATCTGGCTACACTTCAGTCTACAGATATTTCGTATGCGAGTGTGTGTGCGCGTATTTATAGTAAGATAGCAGTAGCACACAAAGCTCTCCATAAATAGTGCAAGCAGGGATGTTTTTTCGCAAAATTCACTAGTAGTATTTGGACTACACTGTGACGTCACTCTTTTTTGGATCGTATGGACAACTTCAATTAGTCCGAAACCTCTTTAATAGGAAGGTTGCGTAAGTAATAACATTTAATTCCCGCATATTAAACATAAACGTCACCTGCTAAGCCTCTGATACATACATAATATAACACAAATCTATACTTCCCTCCTCAATGCATCAAGCACGCTTACTATCGATTGCACTCAACTCCGGTGAGTTGTAAAGTGAAAATTGGATGGAAAGTTAAATTTGGTCCTTAAGGACCAGTAACTTTAAAGTTACTTAATAAAGTCGCAGTATTTGCGATAAAAAAAATTAGGCAGCTGACAGATGTTGAAACGGCTAGACTTGTATATTTCATCAGTGTCATGTCTTACGGAATTATATTGTGGGGTAGGGCTGCAGATATTGAAAACATATTTGTGCTGCAGAAAAGAGCAATTCGAGCAGTCTATAAAATGCGTTCAAGGGATTCATTGAGAGAAAAGTTTAGTGAAATAAATATTATGACAGTACACTGCCAGTACATATACGAGAACCTCCTATACGCATATAAAAATATTAGCCAATTTAAAAAGAATAGTGATGTACACAGTGTCAATACTCGAAACAAACATAAACTCGCAATTCCATCTACTAGGCTCCGTAAAATTGCAAAATCTTTTAAAGTGGATTGTGTTGTATTTTATAATAAACTCCCAAATGAAATTAAAATGTTACCTATTAAAAAATTTAAATGTATCGTAAAAAATAAATTAACATCTAAGGCCTATTATAGCGTGAAATATTATTTGAATGATAAAGATATGTGTTATTAAAGAAGATGGAATTCTAAATTTTGTGAATGAATATTGTTATACTCATTTGAATGCTATTGTAACTTTTGTACTTCATCCTGACTTGCACTAAATAACTTATAAAGTTTTACAGTGAATAAAGATTTTTTGACTTTGACTTTGACTAAAGTATATAGACGTTAAATAATTTTCACTTAATACTATCCTTATAATAATATCAAAATGACTTGAACACTAGTTACCCTATTAAAGTCTCTTTTTTTAATTGAATGGAAATTTTCAATTAAAAAATCGACATCTAATAAGGAAAACCCAGACGAACTGCACCTTAATAACTTAAAAATAGAATTGTTTTTAATTCACAAATTCAAGGCATAGTTCTGAATTAATAAGAGATCGCGAGTTTATAATCTATCCCTTTGAGAAACGGAATGAGTCGACATGAATGTTTTATTATACGGCTTTAACAACTTGGTGCTGCGAGAGTGACGTCACAATATTTTCACAACCCCGCCCGGAGTTGTTTATGAATCTGGAAAATTGTTTTTAGACGTCTCATTTTCCTTGAATTATTTTAGGCAGACTTGTTTATTAATTTTGAAACTCTGTTTTCATACTTTTAATATTGCGGTTAGTGCAAATTTTGTTAAGATATAAAAGCATTATTATTCAGCGGAAATAAAGGTTGTCCTTCACATAAAAATACACCTGAATACCAACTAATCAACTTTATAAGACAGTATCCATAGAGGCAAACAAAATACAGTTCCAAGATTATGGGTACCACAACGGTGCCTATTTTTACCGTGAATCAATTATGTGTAAGCATTACTGTGTTTCCGTCTGAAGGGCGCTGTAGCTAGTGAAATTACTGGGCAAATGAGACTTAACATCTTATGTCTCAAGACGACGAGCGCAGTTGTAGTGCCGCTCAGAATTTTTTGATTTTTCAATTATCCTGAGCGTCACTGCATTCTAATGGGCTGGGCATTTGAAAAACCCTCAGCTGAACGTCCTACTCATCTCGTCCCTGATTTTCATAAAAAAAAATATTGCACGCAACCTGATCAGACTAGATAGGGACAGAATACGACAAATTGTAGGTGTCGTCCCCGGCAACTATAATTTTTTTATTAACACTTAAATCAGTGTTATCTTTTCTATGAGAATTTGCAAAATCATTAAAGACATCTAGAATAGTATATAGCAACAATTGCGACAAGTTGTCGATTGCCCACGAAAGCGAAGATGAACGAATGAGCGAAGCGAGTGCGGTCATTCGCTTGAGTAATCGACAACGTCGCACGAGTTCCACATACTATTACTACAAATGCGACGATTAATGTATTATTTCCGACTCAAAATTCTTTTTTGAACTTTTGTAACTAAAATTATAATTTTATTTACTAAACTGTCAGATGCGTCAACAACAATTCAGTTTTGATATCTCGACAGTATCGCGTAGCAACGCTTCGACGTACATGACGAGAGTTGTTCAACTTCATGTCGTGCAGTTTATCTTAATTTGCGTGTGCCAAGTATAATTTGCGTGCGGCAAGTAAACTATTCGCACTCAAACAACAGTTTCATTTACGAACTCTTCCCGCATGAGTAATACAAAAGAAATAATGTTACAAATCTTAAGAAACACTTTGCTAAGAGAAACAAAAAAATACATTTATCCATGCATCATAACTTGAAATTCAGTGTAGTTATGTTATATTATTATAATCCTTTGTATTTGTGAGAAGAAAACATCTGTGCACAATTATTATTCGCTCGTTGCTAAACGTGCCTCTCAGATACTTTGTAAAAACTAAATCACTGAGAACGTGAACTTCGACGACAATCTGTGTATGAAACAAGTGCTGCATAATAAATTCTCTGCAGTTTTTTGAAAAGTATTTAGTACATTATTGCGAATACAAGCTATCACTGTAATAGTTATTAAGTATTATCGTGCGCCAAGTTCGATTTTGCGCATGCATTTGCGTTCGCAAAGTACCACTTTCCCACACGTTGACAATAGCGTGCGGGAATGTAGTTGAGCGTGCGGGAATGTTTCAAAACAATTATAGTGGTCCAACTTTGCGCAACTGAATAGGAAAAATAGTATACGATACTCGTGCGCTCGTAGGTCATCCTGCTTTTTGCGCACTTTTATCGTAATGTACTATTATGCAACTGTTGTGTAATAAGGGGTATTAAAACACCTAATTATCAAAAGTTGCATACAAAACTTTTTCTACACCCATAATATAAATCCTCTATAAAATATTCTGAAACAATTAGCTTACTGCTAACATTAGAAACCATAATATTATCTACAGGAGTATTATTATGAAAACGGATGATATAATGTTGTACTAAATTTCATTACAACACTCGTTTGGATTATGTAATGGTGATTAGGACATTGGGTGTTTTAATGTATGCACTAAGCTATCTGTTTAAGTATTTTCATTAGACGATCTAAAGCATGGGTGTAGCTAAAGAAATGATACAACAGCTTAATGAAGAGATGGGAAGTAATAAACATACAAAAAATAACGCAGTTAAATTGCAAATTGCTTCTTTTTTAAGTCGGTAAAATCTTGTAAAAAATTTACACAACCTCTTCCTTTATATACTCAGAACAATGTACATCATATTTTATGGTTTTTGCCAAATCTTATAAGAGACTTTATAAGAGTTATTCAATACGTATTATGTTGGAGAGATTTTTTTTAGCTTTTCAGTTACATTCTTTTAAGGTATAAAAATATATTAATTTAACATTCTTGAGTTGAACTGGTTGATTGATAGGGAAAATAAAATAAAACTAAAACAAATCCATACAATACAATAACATACAAATTTGCATATAAATACAAAATACTACAAGTAGCGCGAACAAGAAGTATTTGTAGTTAGGAACAACCTAATCAAAGGGTACGTATAACATAAAACAACTCATGACAAATCTATTAAGTTCAAACACGTGGGGATATATGCTTCTTATTAAGGATTTCCGTTGCCCACCTTTCACCTTCATCAATTATATTTATAGCAAACTAGCTGACCCGACAGACGTTGTTCTGTATATAATTAATAAAATAATGTTTTCTTATGAATTTGTCAATAATATATCATAACATCAAGGATTACTTCGTAAAATATGCACCCTGCTGTCGTAATGAAATTGTTTCACAGCAGAACTGTCAAATCGTGCGTCAATAAATTCTCTCATAGAAATTATGTGCGGACTTACTTTATTCAAACCTTTTAAATCTTCCCTGGACTTCCACAAATAATTCAAGACCAAAAGTAGCCAAATCGGTCCAGCCGTTCTCGAGTTTTAGCGAGACTAACGAACAGCAATTCATTTTTATATATATAGATTGAAACCGTACCAGCGATTGAAGCGTTTATGATGATATTTTGTTATAATACTTTGTTTGTTAGTTTCACATCGAACTTCAAAAAATATATAAAATGTCAGTGGCAACAATTTTGTTTAAGTATGATGACTTTGACAGTGCCAATTATTATTCCCATCATTTCCTCTTATATGTCACTTCAAATTAATTTAAAATTCGACTCCCGCTTAGGACTCCCATTAGTATTTTCACGGAGAGACACCATGTCTTCTCTTGTCTTGTTTTAATGTCGTATCAAAGGGGATGTAAGGACTACGTTATAAGAGGCGGGCGACTCTCGTTAAGATTTTTCACCGAGAGACAAAATCTTGTCTTGTTTAATCAAGCACGATGTAAAAATTTAAATTTAGTTTAGTATTAAACGTGTAGTGATTTGACATAAGTTTTAAATAGTAGTAATTACAGTATTGCGTTTGGCGACACAGTATAATCTAGCTAAGTTTTGAAAGCGAACAGTTGCATAAAACGTAGTGGATTTCGTCTATCTCAGTTTTATATATATATACAATCGAGTGAATCGCTTTTTTCTTAGTGAGTTTTGCTAGGCTGCTTTTAATGTCGCACATAACCTCAAGCCCGCACACAGGTTACGTAAGTAGAAAAATTAATGAAGTTAGAGTTAGGCATCGAAGTACCTAACTTAAAAATATGCAATTCAATAGTGCAAAAGTGTGAGTTCATAATGAAATACTTCATAATAATTGTTTCCTAAACAAGCATAATGTATTAAGTAAAATCTATCTTTTGTTTATATAGTAGGAGGGTAACTTTGAATATAAACAAACAAAACTATTGTATGCTGATAAAATCTAGTCTGGGTTAGCTCATCTATTAGTAGAGCAAATTCTACCCTTTAGTTGGATGTGCGGGTCCATAGACAATGTTTTGGTAGTTTAGCTTTGACACCTTATGTGATTAATATGTAAAATAGGATACCCATAGCTACAGCATTTGAATAGACTTATTAGGAGAAGCATTATTTGTAGGTACTTTAGCAAGGAGTTCTTATCTGCATATAATAACGTAAAGCTAAAGAATAACATTTGACTTAAATTCGAAAATTGACGCGATTAAGAAAACAATCGAATAGAATTGATCATGATGTGATGTAAAAATGGTCGGCCTTCGACCTATTTTAATATTTGTATTAAGTAACAATGTAAAGGATGATAAATAAACCATAAAAGATAACAATCATATTGTTTGATCCTATAACGATCCCATGACAGAGGGACCGCTCACGAGTTACAACACGAAGAAGTATGAATTTATAATAAGTGATAATTAAAAGACATCCATCCAATAAATCAGATTTTTAATTCAACAATAGTTTGAATATAGCCTGTTGGCTATGTAAATAAGAAAATAATTTAACATGTACTTGTGTGTATATCTAACTTCTCTCGCATAAATTGGAAATGCACGTATGAAGCATTAATTGAAGAAATGACCCAATTACGAACATAATGACTTTTCTACAGATAATAATCTCTATTAGCTTGAAAGTTGCAATATTTGTTCTTTGAAGAAATAGCATGGTGAAACTAATACACTAAACTGAAACGAGGGATAAACGAATAGGTACTAAAATAAAGGAGTGTGCATAATATGTCACTGTTAAAGCCCGCGTTCAATATACGGTACGATTTTTCCGGTAAGTCTCAGGCTTTACTGTAGATCACATTGGTCGCAGTGAAACAGGGCTGCACTGAACCGTACTAAAGCCGCTTTACAAACCATAACCATGGGATTTACTAACATGAGTTGGTAAATGTAAGGATTTTTTGAGTTTTTCTACAATTTGATATACACTAAGATTCAACATTGAATATTGGTAAGCTCAGCTCATTGGTTGGCTCAGCGATCAAACAAATTAAATTTTATACTTATCTAACGTCATGACTTTTATTGATTTGTTAACTTCTTATTGGAGGGTAAACCGTTTCGTAAGGTAACGCGTTACGGCGCCAGTCTGTATGGCTTCTCTTTCTCCCACACATACGGCAGCGGTAGGCAGTCTCCTCCTCCCTCACTCTTACCTTACTTTGATAGGATTTAATAATGTACATACACAATACTCTAATGTACATATTCAAGAATTGTAACTATGAAAAAATATATTTTACAATCAATAAATGATTTTATTAATTAGTAACTTTTCCGTACATTATCATATAATATAAGTAATAACCTAATACTTAAATAATCTAAAATAATTTTATTATTAATTATATTTAATAAATAGAGAAAGAGCTAAAAACAGCTTGATATCGCGAACCTTCAATAACAATAAAAAAGCTTTGAGCTAAAATTATAAATCCTCTTTCAGAAAGCAGAAAGAAAACAGAACCAAACTGAAAGTGAAAAGAAGTAAACATTTAGCAATTTATTATTTGTCAAAGTTAGCGCTTAGCGCTTGGGTTTCCAGTAGCCT
Source organism: Leptidea sinapis (assembly GCF_905404315.1). Lineage (NCBI taxonomy): Eukaryota > Metazoa > Arthropoda > Insecta > Lepidoptera > Pieridae > Leptidea > Leptidea sinapis. Next base: position 5,678,833 of record NC_066299.1, read on the forward strand.
TATTGAGGCGCTAAGATAGTATTTTGAACAATCTCCGCGCCTCTGGGCGCCACGGGCCAAGTGTCTCGACACCAAAGGGCATAAAGATGTATGACTCACTGAGACTAACATATTTGCGACGCTTGCCGTATTCGGCAGTCGAAGCAGCAGCCCCAGCACCAACTGACGTAACTTGGACATGAGAAGGAGCCAGAGTGTCGACGCAAGTCGCGTCCCACACCAGTGCCCTTCCCCGTGCCCAAGCCACCAGCGTCATTCCATCAGGACGCTTGCCATCGCGGCATCGATAATACCATTTGGTAAAACCATACAACAGCTGGTATATTAAGAGCGGCAAATGCCCTACGGATAACTTCATTAATGCTGGCGTGACGACTGATACGGCCAGCCGATTTTAGGCAGGATAACCCGTGGCGCCCAAGAGCATCTACCTGAACGCCACATCTACATTGATGTGGTTCATTCAGTTTTATACCTAGCCGGAGTGAAACGCATATTGACAATGTCATATTGTGAAGTAGCGTTCCGATCGGCGCAGAAGGCAAGGCTTGTAACCAAAAGCCCAACTCATTTTGTGTCACGACCAAAAGACGAGCACGCTCTGTTCTATCAGTAGATGAGATCAAAAGATCATCAAAGGCTGACTTATAAAGAAGTGCGTCCCATGATTTTTGACACTTTAAATCGTCTGGAATTTTTTTAAAATTTATAACATGCAGTATGCTAGGCGTGGAAGGGGATTTGAGTGCATTGCCTTTTTCTTCAAATCTTTTCAATTTGTTATTCTTATTTTTACATAAAATATTAACATTTGCGATAAGTTACTGTTCTAAGAATCTTTCTCTCTAAAGTTTCGCTATAGTTCTTAAAGTTACCAGAAGCATATTTTAAACTGTTGAATATATTTTCCTGTAAACGTAAGCTTAAAGTTTTTTATCAAGGCTTAAAACTTTTCCTTAACTTTGTTTTTAATGGATGTTAGCATCTATCTTATAGTTTAAAATGAGTGAAATATAGTCTTAAGTATGTAAATAAAACTTTTACATGATAAATGTATGTATCGGTAGGATAATAAAGCAAGTGCATTCAGTTCAAATATTCAAAAGGTTTATTCATTGTTTATTCTATGTAGCGGAAGACGCAGTGTTTATAGGCCCCCGACAAGATAGACCGATGATATGGTCAAGCTCGCCGGATGTTTGATGAGGCCAGCGCAGGACCGATCGTCGTGGAGATCTTTGGGGGAGGCCTTTTTCCAGCAGTGGCCGTTTGTAGGCCCCCGACAAGATAGACCGATGATATGGTCAAGATCGCCGAGTGTTTGATAAGGGCAACGCAGGACCGATCGTCGTGGACATCTTTGGGGGAGGCCTTTGTCCAGCAGTGGCAGTACTCCGGCTGATATGATGATGATGATTCAAAGGGTTGCTGATAGTGTAACATGAAACCGATCTGGTAATAAAACTGGAAGGCCAGCATCGGAACACATCAATAAAGCCATGTATTGTAGTTATGTTTGGGCTCATTACTTTTATAATGATACGCACTGTGATATAACTAAAATTTTTTTATGAAAAAGCAATGTGGGTATCCCGACATTACTAGATGAATATATATTTTTTACATTAATTGACAAGACAGGCCCTTCAGCTGATGGTAATTGATACGCCATGTCCATTACAATGCAGTGCCGATTCTTGAAAAACCCAAAAACTCTGAGCGGTACTACAACTGCGGTCGTCACCTTGAGACATTAGTTGTTAAGGCCCGTTTGCCCAATAATTTCACTAGCTATAGCGCCCTTCAAACCGAAACAAAATAATGCTTGTACATTACTGCTTCACGGCAGAAATAGGCACCCATAATCTAGCCGGCATCCTGTGCAAAGGAGCTGGTAAAGAAATTTGTAATTATAATTTTAAAGAAGTTTGTAAAAGTATATTTTAAAAAAGTGCCTCAGCATTCCTCTCGGTAAACACCATTTGTCGAAGTGGAGCTGATTATGAAGGCACTAGTGCCCAACAGAACTATCTTAAACCTTCAACTTACTGGAAGTACAAGTTCAATAACTTCCAAACTCAAACTTAAATCTATTCGTGCCTGAATAGGAAACTTACTTTCTTTCACGTGCAACCGTGTTCTGTGAACGGCTGGATCTTCCAGCCTTTCACAGAGCTTTCATCAACACCTTCGCACGACACGCCGCAAATTAGGATATCATCCCCACCATCTGGATGTGTGGCGGTCCTCCACAGTGCGGTTTTCAAGGAGCTTTCTTCCACGTATTACAAAGCTGTTGAATGAGCTTCCTTGTGCGGTGTTTCCGGGACGATACAACATGGCTACCTTAAAAAAAAGCGTGTACCTACCTTAAATGCCGGCAACGCTCCTGTGTTTCCTCTGGTGATGCAAGAGAATGTGGGCGGCGGTGATCACTTAACATCAGGTTTACACAAAACTTCCTCTTCCATAAAATGTCATGAAGAATTAAAATTCCATTTTACTATTGCTGATAATGCCAAAGTATTGCATTGTTAATTATTTGGAACACATATTTATTTGGTAAGTATCTGAACAATAATAATGTTTCGTATAATTTAAGCAAATTGTTTTATATTTAATGAAACGTTTTGTAGCTCGTTAGTGGTTGTATAATTATGGCGGTTTGTACACAACCCGATGCTAATTTAGGATTTTTCGGGGAAATTGACGTTGTGATCCATCCATTTGTACAGCTTACAGAGAATAATGTTTGTAAGCGCCTTGTTGTGCTAATAAACAACAGACTGATTCCGTGTTGTGAATGAATTAAATGCTTTTAAGTTATTTTCTTTACACTATTAGGAATACTTAAGTAATTTTAATAGTGATATGGAACATCGTGTTCATTTTATCCAACCAATTGTTATGGTTATTTAACATTCCAATTAGTACCAACATTCAATTAAAACAATATTAATCGAATAATATATAACTTGTTAATAGTTTATTGTTTTAGTTATTATATTTAGTATATTTTTAGTAATTATAATATCTTTATACATATATAATTCTTGTGTGCGTGTGTATGTCACTGAACTCCTCCTAGACGGCTGGACCGATTCTAATGAAACTTTCTGTGTGTATTCAGGTGGATTCGAGAATGGTTTAGATTCACAATTGAACTACCTCCTAAACGGCTGGACCGATTTTGATGATATTTTTGTGTGTTCCAGTGAATTTGAGATTGGTGTGTGTCTTCAGGTGGATTCGAAAATGGTTTAGATTCACAATTAAACTACCTCCTAAACGGCTGGACTGATTTTGATTACTTTTTTGTTTGTTTCAGTGAATTTGAGATTGGTTTAGATTCTCAATTCCGCCCATATAATATAATTCTCCTGCTCATGTGTATGTTAGTGAACTGCTCCTAACGGCTGGACCGATTTTTCAAATTTAAAGCATGTGTACAGGCCAACGTCTGTTGGGTCCACTAGTTATAATATAATCATATGCAAAAACTTAGTGATGTCACATTATTATGAGGTTAGTTGTTTCGTATTATTAAGGTGGTAACTAGTAGGGTAACTGTTAGGAATTGCTCTCAGCTATTGGGCATTTCTTGTTGGGGCAGTCGAAAGTATCGGTCGTGCTGGCTGCTGGTCACCCGACTGCCCTATAGTTACAAATCGTTTCTTGTATATAGTTGTGATTATAGCCAATTAATTGAATATGACAGCACTGAACTGGATTAACTCGCTGGATTACTTGACTGGAATAATGTGAACGAGGCATAATGGACACAAAGACGAAAAAATTGTTTTGTCAGTCAGTCATAAAACTTATACAACTTGTAGATTAATCTAACGTTTCAATAGTAATTTCGGAGCTCACAGATAAGTATAGATTTTGTATTTATATCTTATATATTATAATAATAATATTAAAATTCTTGTCATATATATATAATTGTCATGTCGCGGTGTTTGTTACCAAACTCCTCCGAAGCGGGTGAACAGATTTGTATAAAATTTTGGGCTCATAGCGGGTAGGTCTGAGAATCGATCAAAGTCTATATTTAATAAATGATATGGGTGAGCCACCCCTAAATTTTGACATTTTTTTTACTTTTATTTTATTATGATTCTGAATTAAATAAGAAAAAACTACTTTTAAAAAACCGACTTACAAAACTGAAAAGTATCAAATAACTAAAAATTTAATTCAATACACCTTTACCTTTAATATTAATAAAATACTATTATTTATATGTGCTACCTATTGATAGGTTTGAAGTCGGTGCAAACGTGGCAGCTGGGTCAGCTAGTATTATTATAAATTATTTTTTTATATATGGCACCTATGTCATAATTCAATGCACATGTATTGATTAATACACATATCATAGCTTCATAACAAATAGTAAGTGTGTTTATTGTTGATAATAGGTGCATCTAACTAGATTTATCTCTGGATTAGCATAATACACAGACACGTCGTACGGTCACGTAGACAAACAACTTAAATAATTACCGGTCATTTAAACTAGGATCATCCAAAGAACCAAGAATTATCTTCAGGTAAAATTTTATTCATAAAATCTAAACAAGACGATTGTCTTCCCATAAAACAACGGTGATCAGATATTTTTGGAATTTAAATGATTTCGTGAAGAAATTTCGAGACAGCAAACCACCGCCGTTAATAATTGCAAGCAATATAAAGTGATTGCATGATTGGGCATTTAAACTCAATAAAAGTAACTCCATTGCTTGAAATAAATTATAAAGTCGATCTGACGCCCATCACTAATAATTTAACTATAAGGGGGAACACCTATTGTGAGGTGAGTCCCACTTTTATAATCTACTTATATTGTATTTTGCTCCCTATTACTATTACCTTATTATTACTACTACCTATTACTTTATTATTATTACCTATTACTTATATTGTATTTAACTCTCTATCATTTATGAGTAACTATATGTCGGAGAATTAGAATATAAAAGTAATATGGCCTGTATGCTTATATTCTACTCTGTGTATTGGGCTGAACTTTTCAAATTCAAATTCAAATATTTTTATTCAAAATAGGATTTATAATCACTTATTGAACGTCAAAATCTACCACCCATTCAAAAGACTGAAGAACTGCCTTAGACTGAAGGTGAACGTCATCTTTCAAAGTGTGTTTGAAGTTGTCGTGTTGTGACGCCCGATTTTTAAATACAAATGAATCTCCGAGAGCAGCGGTGGGATCGCCTTTGCAAACATCCGACTTGTTTTCTGGGACGTCTGCTACACGATACCAGGGTTATTTGACGCCCGGGAACGCATTTACAACCATGCTGCTTGATTTTGAAGACGGTAAGGTTTTCACGTGAGGCCTTGAGCAGTATTCTCATGACACAGCGATGCTTATGTCGTGGTGGGCTGCTCCTGTGCAGCGGGAACGTGTGATGGAGCCCTGATCCTGGATAACTGTGTGTCACTGGCTAGTGGTGCCACTAACTGGCACCTGCATTTGTAGCTTTGCCCGGCGTTTCGTGTAACAGTTACGGAAAAGGTGTGGTGCGTCGCCGTGAGCTGATATTTCCATGGCAAGTGATTTTAAATTGTTACGCAATTTAAGTTCACAGTTTGTTATTTTTAAATGATATCCCTCACTTCTGGGATTGAACAAGTTGAACAAGACATATTAAAATGTCAGTCGATGCGTCGCTTGGACGGTTGGCTCAGATGGGGTACGGCTCGGGCGGGGCCTGAAAGGCGCAAGTTTGAGTCTCACATCGGTCGTGAATTTTGGTAAAGAATTTGTAAAGTTTAGTCAATTGAAAAAATTAAAAGGTAAAAAAAGACATGCCTATATTATGCCAGGGCATCTGTCTGTTGTTTTGAATATTGGTCTTTGTAAAGATTCGTTATTTCAATCTCAAAGAGGTAATTAAATTATTAAAACTTTCGTGAGACAGAGATAACCTTATTTATCAACATGGTTTTACTCACGTTTTGGCGGTGTGGGTACCGACTAGTTTCAGACCATTCGGAGGTCCTTCATCAGGGTGAGTATAGTGGGCTCGCGATAACGTCCCGTCTCTTACTGCTGATTTGTGCTAGCTAACTACAATAAAGGAAGGCTAATAATTGATCTTACGGTCAGGATGAGTTCGTGTTCAGATGAGAAGCATTCCGTAGTTGACGTATGCTCTTCCAAGATGCTCTCGAGAAATACTGTTTCAAAATAATATCGGGCAGAAGTTATTTAGCTTGGAATATGTTAACGGTGGAATCAAATGAAGACGAAAAGCGTCAGCAAGGAAGGTTCCAAGGTTTACTTGATATCGACTGCAGTAAGTGAACGCACGATTCGATTGCTAACTCATGGTGGAGGTAGAGGATTTAATAGAAATGAGACGAGAAGCAAAACATAGGATGGACGAGCTAGTAAAAAAGAGATAAATATATACGATACGATGCCGATAAGGCCTTAATTCATCCGTTGCGGTAGGCAACTTAGTTTAAGTGGTGGATACCAACACCGTGGCGCTCGATTTTTAAATCCAAATGAATCTCTGAGATATATATACCACTATTCATGGGCGTCTGGGAAATTATATATGTATCAAACGTTCTTTCAATATGTGAATTTTTGAAATCGTATAAATATATAGTTAAATATGTATAACGTTTGTGTGAATCATAATAGCTTTTTATATAAACCATATTATGTTTAATTAAGTGACAATTTAACCATTCTTTCAAATTTAGTCTACATTTTGTTGTGATTATCATCACACGTGTTATTTTGAAAAATGACTCAAAAGAGCTTTAGCAGTCTTAAAAGAAAAACCCAATTGAACCCAATTGATATGCGGCAGTATTATTTTATCAACTAATTACTCCTTTAAAGAATATTTTTTCGTAAGTTGACAGGTAAGTCTGGTCTACAATATCTGTCTCATAAAATAAGATTATGAATTATTCTAGAGGCAACAAAAACTTTTTGTCATCAAGCATGCCTGGGGCGAGGCTTTAGCAACGTAAAGCTCTTGTTAAATATTTTATCATCATTAATAAGCGCCTCGCGCTATGACGAAAGTGTCAAGGCAGATTTTTTTTTATGATAATAAGGGAGGAGACGAGCAGGACGTTCAGCTGATGGTAATTGATACGCCATGTCCATTACAACGCAGTGCCGCTCAGGATTCTCAAAAAACCCAAAAATTCTGAGCGGCACTACAATTGCGCTCGTCACCTTGAGACATAAGATGTTAAGCCCCATTTGCCCAGTAATTTAACTAGCTACGGCGCCCTTCAGATCGAAACACAGTAATGCTTACACATTACTGCTTCACGTCAGAAATAGGCGCCGCTGTGGTTCCCATAATCTAGCCGGCTGCCTGTGCAAAGGAGCCTCCCACTGGTATAATATAAATATGTTTATAAATTTGATAGAAAATTATTATTAATTTTATTTTCAAAATATTTCTGCTAATTTAATTGAATTTCACTTTAAAATGGTGCAATGTTTAATAATATTTAGTTTTACTCATAGAATTTTCAGGTTTGGACATTTGACTGTTAGTTTTTCAGAAAGGAAGTGTTAGTATGTCTATAGTCAATAAGCGTTTAGTAAAAAATTATTATTTTCATATTTCATACAGGCATTTTAATTTTAAATTTGTAAACGAGTTACTGTTAATATATGAAATATTTATTAATAAGGGTGATTGCAATAAACCTACTTAAATATATAAATTATTGGATAAAAAATAGTTTGTCAGGAAGAAGTCAATATCGCGTACCGTAGTACCCTCATCATCTTAAGACGACAGAAGGATAGTAGCATTGAATATTAAATTTTAAATATTCCTTACCTATTTCATTGAAATTTATTGCCCCAAACACCAAAATAAATGTCATAGTATTAATATTAAGACCCCGTTTACCGTAAAGCACATTCCGTAATCAACGCGAAAAATTACAAATTAACAGTCAAATGTCATGATAAGTATCAACTGGATTGATAAAAGGCTGATTAACCACTTTGATTTACACAAATAAAATTTGAAAACAAAATTTTATGAACGAGGAGGGACTCGAACCCACGACCTCTAGCGTTCCGTGCGAGTGCTCTCCCAACTGAGCTAACCGTTCGAGTGACGTATCGTCATAAAATCTTGTATGCCTTGCCCAACTCTCAAGTTGTGGCTTCATCTACAGAATCTACCTTACTATTGATAACCTGCTCAACCCCAATATTTCCATAATTATTAAGATTTTTTTTTATTTAATCAATATCTTAGTCAACAGAGCTGACAAATTTACTTAATACGGCCACATTATCTCCGGGCGTGAACGTGAAGCCCCCTCCCGTTCCCCTTTCACCCCCTCACGCTCGTCTTGTTGCGTCAGTACGGTTTGCAGTTTCATTATAAACCCATTTCTCAGGCAATAATAAACAGAGTTCAGACCACTTTGGCCAGTTAGCCTCTTTTAATATTGAGGTCAATAAATGTAATAAAAAAAAAAGTTTACGTTTGTTCCTGTGAATAATAGGCGAATGGAGAAATATAGAGGTAATGTGTCAGTTAAACTCTCAAATTTGGATTCATTGAAATATAATATAAATCCGAATGAAATGTATGATATGCTATTTAAAATAATTAAAACAGAGTTTACTTCTATATTTACTTCAAAGACAGTCAAATCAGGTGGTCTCTTGTCATTTAATGATTGGGCAATAGCTGGCATTCATAGGAGCAGACTATATGAACTATATAGTGAGAGAACATTATATAATCATGATACATCTTTTATCGAGTATGTTAAAAAAATACTCTAAATTATTTAAAAGTGTTTGTTCTATTGAAAAGTCTATCCATATCAGACAGATAATTAAAAATGCACCGAATAAAATAAAGATGACTTGGAATGTGGAATACTGTGTGTGTGTGTGTATTGTGGATAACTGGGAATCTGGAAGAGTGAAAGACCGCAACATTGAATACAATTTATCAATTAACAATACTATGCAGGAAGTTGCTTCTGCTTTTGAGAAATTTTTTTCTGACATTCCAGTTTCTATCACAAGCACTCTTGTCTCCTCCACCAGTGTTGCTGAGTCACTTCTTCTGGAAAATGTTAAAGAATGCCAACAAACTTTCAATTTTAGTTTTGTTAGCCCTGGAGAAATAATTAAAACTTTTAAGTCTCTCGACATGAAAAAAACTGCTGATATATGGGGCATTTCTGTTAAAATAATAAGTTCAATAATTGATGTCATAGCACCATATCTTGCAATAGTCTTTAATAATTGTATTTGTCGTGGCGTGTTTCCTGACCTTCTGAAACATAGTAAAATTACACCAATATTTAAGTCGGGTTGCTCTTCTGACCCGAATAACTATCGTCCTGTGTCGGTTTTGCCGAGTCTTAGTAAAATTTTTGAAAAAATAATTTTAAGCCAAATGCTTACTTACTTTAACTCTCATAAGTTACTTCATTTGAAACAATTTGGCATTACTAGGGGACGTTCAACAACGGATGCAGGTGTTGAGCTAATCAAGAATATTTTTGATGCCTGGGAGGAATCGCAGAATGCACTTGGCATCTTCTGTGATCTATCTAAGGCTTTTGATTGTGTTCAGCATTCAACGCTGGTCAGGAAGCTATATCACTATGGCATAAAAGGAACTGCGCTCGATCTTCTGACTTCATATCTAAACCATAGAATTCAGAGGGTCGAAGTGAATGGCAAGAGATCTCCTGGGACTCTTCTCATTATGGGGGTACCACAAGGGTCTATTCTTGGACCGTTCCTCTTCCTTATCTATATAAATGATCTTCCTAATCTTATAGAGAAAAAACATAAGGTAGTATTGTTTGCGGACGATACTTCACTGATTTTCAAAGTGAAAAGAAACCAAGCTATGTATGACGAAGTGAACGATATTTTATCTGACATCGTGTACTGGTTTAGCGCTAATAACCTATTGTTAAATAGCAAGAAAACTAAATACATTAAATTTACCGTACCAAATGTCAAGTATGTAAATGCAAATGTTTTGTTAAACGGAGAGGTGATAGAACCGGTGGAATCTGCTATATTTCTTGGCATAACTCTAGATTCCAAATTACAATGGGGCCCCCATATTGAAGGATTGGCGAACAGACTTAGTTCTGCAGCATACGCGGTTAAAAAGATTAGACAATTAACTGACATAGATACGGCGCGACTAGTATACTTTAGTTATTTCCATAGTATTATGTCCTATGGTATATTGCTATGGGGCAAAGCTGCCGATATTAATACAATGTTTGTGCTGCAGAAGAGGGCTATTCGCGCTATTTATAATCTAGATCCTAGAGAATCATTGAGAGCAAAATTCAAAGAAATTAACATCTTGACTGTTGCTTCTCAATATATTCTTTATAATGTAATGTATGTTCATAGGCACATAAGTGAATTTGCCGGAAACTGTCATAACCATAATGTTAACACCAGGAACAGACATAAACTGATGATGCCTACTACTCGGCTAAGTCGAGTTAGTAAGTCTTTTGTGGGGCGATGCATATGCTTTTACAACAAGATCCCAGAAAATGTTCAAAACAAAAGTATAACGTTATTCAAAAGAATTGTTAAAAAACGTTTGTGTGGTAAAGGTTACTATAACATAAATGACTTTCTTAATGATACCACAGATTGGGAATGGAGTGACCGCCCTCAGGCTATTAAATAATAAGTTTAATTGTACAATATTACTTTGTAAACATATTTATTCGATGAAAAAAAAAATCCCGCTGAGTTTGTTGCGCCCATTCTTCTCAGGTCTGAGGCATTCATTTTGGAATGGGTGGTAGTTTTTGACTTTCAATAAGTGATGTCACATCCTATTTTGAATAAAAATATTTAAATTTGAATTTGAATTTGAATTACCATTAGGTACATGTGACATTTTCGTGCTATCACTGCTTTTTTTGTAGTTTTCATTGTTACGTTTTCACTTTTGTTGTTAATAGTTCTGTAGTTTCTATTGGTCTGCGTCGTAACTTAGATTATTTCATTGACTTGTCATCATCATAATAATTATAATCAGCATTAAAACACAACACATTTACATCATGTTATTATCCGTATCTGTAGCTGTCAGTAATATTGGCTGTCTCTAGTAATGTATTTGTCAAACTCACGTTTTCATGGGATCCCAACCCAGATATACTTTGTGTAGTAAAAAAAAATATATTGTGTATTAGGTGTTTAATATGTGCAAAATCCTTTTTGTTTATGTTGTGCACTTAGTTATTGGAATGTTCTTTGCAATGTCGGACTCAAGTTCCAGTGATAATGAACTTTTGTTACTGAGCTTTTTTATGAGAAACATACAGAAAATTAATAAATTATGAGAAACACAAATTATTTGTTCCTTCACCAACAAGTTTTAATTACTTACACAACATTCACAAACTTACAGCTTAATCGATGATAACATTACGCTCACTATAAGAGCTAAATCATCATAGATTTAGGAAAATCACATCATATTAAGTAACATGTTTAGATTTCTGCATAGCAACAATACAGAACCGTTTAACATATTAATCACATACACCATCAAAGCTAAACTATCAAAACATAGTTATCCCGCACGTCCATACAGCTCGGCTAGAAATTAATTTCCTCAACAAAAACAATATACCCTGACCTAGATTGTATCTGCGTACAACCATTTTGTTTTGTTTAATTAATTGTATCCGTTATCGTGTTGCTGAACAAACTACGAAAACTATTGATTGAAAAAATAATTTATCAGAAAAATACTAGTGCAGGTGTTATTTCCGTGACTTAAATGAATAAAGTAATTTTGATTTGATTTAACCAACAACTGAATGCATATTTTGTAGGTTATATTGATATTCACAATAATATGAATACCAATATATAATATAGTATATTTATAAAAATGCTAGATGAACCATCTGAATATTTTGAATTCACTATATTTAAATGGGTAAAGTGAGAGGATAAGGGAGACAGAGAGAGATCAGATAAGGAGTTGAATTTAGAACTTTAGATATTATTATTATGAAACAATAACATAATTAGTATTGATAAAATGATGACAGTATGTTTAATTATTCTTAGTCACAGTATTTACATTTTTATGCCCTTAGACTTAGCCTACGTATAGCTATGATTTTTTTTGAGTCACTTGCAAAATATTTTTTTTTACTTCCAACTTAATTTGATTTTATTACATAAATATTAGACGAAATCATTTCGTCTAAACCCAAACTTTTGATGGAAGTCGAGAAGTTTTACGTACACGACTGTACGGGCACCTGTTACCAACAAGGCTGAAGACCCAAGAGCCAAATTAACCCGATACTATAGGGTATACCGAAGATATCCCAGACGTGAGCCTGTACAAGATTAGTATTGTCCTAAAACAACAAGGCACCGGGTGATGATGGAATCACAGCTGAGCTTCTGAGAGCTGGTGGTACCCTTGTACTTAAGACCCTCCAAAATCTATTCAATTCCGTCATCCTCGAGGGCAAAACGGCGTAAGCCTGGCACAGAAGTATAGCGGTGCTGTTCTTCAAAAAGTGCGATAAAATGCTTTTGAAGAAAGGTAAAAGATAGGGCCATATCACATCTGAGCCATTTATATAAGCTGTATTGTAGGGTTATCACGAATCGTCTCATGTGCAGGCTTGACGACTTAAACTCTCCCGAACAAGCCGGATTCCGAAAAGGTTAGATAGAACACAATGTACATACGCTGCGGCAGCTTATACAGAAGACAGAGGAGTATAAACAGCCACTATACTTTGCGTTCGTGGACTATGAGAAAGCCTTTGATTCGATCGAGACCCGGGCGGTGCCTCAGTCTGTCCAGAGGTGCCACATTGATAACCGATATATTGAAGCGTTGAAGCGTTTGAATGAAACGAGCGGGACGTTCAGCTCATGGTAATTGAGACACCTTGCCCATTACAATGCAGTGCCACTCAGGGTTCTTGAAAATCCCCAAAAATTCTGAGCGGCACTACAACTGCGCTCGTCACCTTGAGACGTAAGATGTTAAGTCTCATTTGCCCAGTTATTTCACTAGCTACGGCGCTACAGACCGTAACACAGTAATACTTACACATTACTGCTTCACGGCAGAAATAGGTGCCGTTGTGGTACCCAAAATCAAGCTGGCATCCTGTGCAAAGGAGCCTCCCACTGGTAAATAAATATGTATGGAAACGCCACCAAACCAATCCGTCTCCAGGACCAGATCTCGAAGCCCAGCAAGGAGTCCGACAAGGCAATGTCATATCACCCAAGCTGTTCACCGCTGCGTTCGAAGATTTCTTTAAGCTTCTGGACTGGAACAGACTGGGCATCAACATCAACGGCGAATAGATCACTCACCTTCAATTCGCAGACGATATCGTAATCATGGCAGAGACCATGGACGACCTAATCCATATGCTCGATAGATTATGGAAAAGACGAAGATTATGTCAAATGTCCACGTTGCACCAACGCCCATAACAATTGGGTACTGTAAAATACCACAGTGTCTGAAGACAAAGTTTTTGAACCTGTTTGTATTGCCAATGATGCCTTATGAGAAGCTCATGGTCGGTCAGTGGGCAATAGAGAGATAGCCCTCTAGCCTGCTCGGAGTTTCCCAAGATGAAGCGAGATTCATAGAAATGAGGAGATCCGTAGGAGAACCAGAGTTACCGACATAGCCCAAACGATTGTGAAACCTAAGTGGCAGTAGGCAGGTTATAGTTCAACGAACAGATGGCCGTTGGGACAGTAAAGTCCTCGAATGGCGACCATGTACCGGAGGACGCAGTGTTGGTAGGCCCCCACAAGATGGACCTGGTCAAGATCGCCTGATGATGATGATGATGATGACATAAATATTATATTAACATTTCGTGAAAAAATGTCTAACTCATGTTCAAATTCGTTAAAATATACGTAGCCAAGGAGTTAGTATAGAGGCAGACAGCAAAAGGCAACTTTACTTTGTACTTGTAAGCAAGAAAATTGAGTTACTTATACAAATCAAAATTTATTAACGATGCGGGACTCTCAGGTCGTGGCTTAAAAAAACAAATCATATTGTTTAGATTTACAAGAGCGACATCTCAAGTCAATTTCCTAACATTAAAATATTGGGGTTGACCAGGTTATCAATTGTTAAGTAGATCCTGTAGATGAAGCCACAGCTTGAGAGTTGAACAAAGCAAACACGATTTTATAACGATACGTTACTCGAACGGTTGGCTCAGTTGGTTAGAGAACCGGCACGGAACGCCGGAGGTCGTGGGTTCGAGTCCCGCATCGTTCATAAAATTTTGTTTATAAAATTTTATTTGTGTATTAATCCTAGAAGTGAGGGTTATCACTTTTAAAATATAACATAAAATTGAATATATTCAAAATTTCTAGGGATTTAGAAAAGAATATTAACGCATAATTGCGTTGCACACAATCACTTCCTGATACAAACTCAATTATTAACATTAACAACAATTAACGGAAGAGTACAGTTTATATTATGGATGGAAACAATCATCAATTTTCAACTGTCTGATGAGAGCTGGAGCACAGTTATTTAATGAAATTTCTAAAGAAGTACAAACAATAGCAGTGGCTGAAAGCCTTGTTTCTAATTATGCCAAAACCACTGAAAACATAATATTTTTGAACTTGACTCTAATTTGAAAGACAGAAGGACTAGAATTTTGAAGCATCATCATTAGTGCCTATGTCTATGACAATGAATAACCCCAAAGTAAACATTGTTAAAATAGCTTACATCTTATTATGTGTAGCAATTATTATTTGTAGTATAATATTAATTTTATCAAAACTATGCGGAAATATTACTTATAATAATATGCTTTTATCATGCTTGTAAATAATTAGGGTAAAATGACTTTTTTTCTTATATCATAGTAATGTGCCTTAGCCCAGCAACATCTAACCGTATTCGAATTTTTTTTATGAAAATAAGGGACGAGACGAGCAGGACGTTCAGTTGATGGTGATTGATACGCCCTGCCCATTTTAATGTAGTGCTGCTCAGGATTTTTTAATAACCCTAAAATTTCTGAGCGGCACTACAACTGTGCTCGTCACCTTGAGACATAAGATGTTAAGTTTCATTTGCCAAGTAATTTCACTAGCAACGGTGCCTTTCAGACCGAAACACAGTAATGCTTACGCATTACTGCTTCACGGCAGAAATAGGCGCCGTTGTGGTACCCATAATCTAGCCGGCAATGGAGGTTGATTTTGATTTTGACTGCTATTGGTGAAATTATTATTATTATTTTTAAAGAATTTATTTTTTTCATAATTATTAATCTTTAAATAGTTTCTCCATTACTACTTTTTTAGGGTTTCGTAGCCAAATGGCAAAAAACGGAAACCTTATGGATTCGTTATGTCTGTCTGTCTGTCCGTTCGTATGTCACAGCCATTTTTTTCCGAAACTATAAGAACTATACCTTTGAAACATGGTAAGTGCATGTGAGTGAATCGCAATAAGATTTTTACACAAAAATAGGAAAAAAAGCAATAAATTTTGGGGATTCCCAATACTTAGAACTGAAACTTAATTTTTTTTTTCATCAAACCCATACGTGTATGGTATGGATAGGTCTTCAAAATGATATTGAGGTTTCTGATATCAGTTTTTCTAAAATTAATAGTTTGCGCGAGAGACACTTCCAAACTGGTTAAAGTGTGTGGCCAAAAAATATATGATAAATATAAAAGGCATAAAAGGCTTTTATTTTCTCAAAATTGATTCCTTTAGAACTTTTATATATTATACTAGATACTACTACCACTTCGGAAACAAATGGTGCTCTGAGAGAGAAGAAACGGCGCAAGAAACTCTCCCAGCATTCTTTTTAGTATGCGACCCACCAAAACTTGGTTTGAACGAGATCTACTAAGTAGTTTTCTTTTAAAACGTCATGAATAACTTAATTAAAAAAAAATACACTTTTATTAAAACATCAACCAAAGGTACAACAAACTACAATAACTTTTATATTCTGCTACCTGTTGCTACGGAACTCTTCACGGGCGAGTCTGACTCGCACTTGGCCGTTTTTTTTTATTTAGTCCAGAATGTAAATAAAACAAAGTTATTAGTAATTATTATATATATTATGTTAAAATTCAAAAAGCTGTGCAGTTAAATCCTTTGAACTGGAGATCTTTATAGCAGATACGAGTTCAAGAAATCATAATATCAAATAGCTTTCAACGCCATTGGGTTCATTGTTGTGTTAGTAAAGTCTACTATAACATTAAGAAACGGGTTTTACGATAATAGTAAAACTTCAATCGTGTTACTGTTGAAATAATATTAAAAATAGAGTGCCTTTTGCGAATTTTCTCGAAAAATATATTTAATTTTTCTCTGGTTAATGAATTAGTTTTAAGACTGCTGGGTCGTTATTGGCGGTCTCTTTTTACTTTTGAATAAAATACATAATATTTTAAATGTCAGTGACGATTTATCTTACGACCTACCTTCTTATGGTAATGGGTATTTGAGATAGTACTAAGCGACTAATTAAGCCAAGCAAAATGTATGCGCCTTATGTAATTACCTTTAGTGATCATATTCTGTAATGAGAATATTTTATTCTGTAGTCTTTCAAATTGTTTTCGGCTTGAAAATTGCCAAATATATTCTCTCATGTTTATAGGCGATGCCATTTGTATTGGACCTATTTAAACGAGAAACTAGAACATAAAAATATTATCATAAAAGTTGAACTTTTATGAGAAGAACAGGTATAATACCTACTCATTGAATTATTTTAAATAGACATTTATTTGAGCTTTATAAAAGTGTATTTATAATTGTGTATAGTATATACAAAGTGATAAACCAAAATTTCTGTAAATTTTGAATTAATTTATGTTATTAAAATGTAATAGATAAAAATAAATAAATTGCGTAGCCGTGTTTACAAAAACCTATTCATACAAGTTCATTGGTTGCGAGAATAAGAGTAGATCTGAGTTTTATTAATCCAATTGAAAATAAATTTATCCTTTTATTTTCAGTTTGGTAAAAAGTTAAATTATAAATAAAATTCTATGATACTATAGACATTTTAATACTGACTCTTAAAACTGTCTTTAAACCTTTAGCAACCTTAATAATAATTATTCTAATTTCCTCATTGCAATTATTTTTCGTTTATAATATATTGTTCGTTTCACAATAGTTCTTACAATCAAACAACAAATGTTCTTTGTATCTGTATGTAGTGTAAATCATAGACCTAGAAAATGTATAGACGAAGTGTTAGCCTGAAAATGCGTGACCAATTGTGTGGCAATTGATACACCCTGCCCATTACAATGCAGTGCCGCTTAGGATTCTTGAAAACCCCAAAAACTCTGAGTGGCACTACAATAATTGCGCTCGTCACCTTGACACATAAGATGTTAAGTCATTAGCCCAGTAATTTCACTAGCTACGGCGCCATTCGGGCCGAAATACAGTAATGTTAACACATTACTGCTTCACTGCAGAAATAGGCGCCGTAGTGGAACTCATAATCTAGTCGGCATCCTGTGCAAAGGAGAATCCCACTGGTTGTCAATGTGTGCGTATACTAGTATAATACTTAGAAACTTAGAAATTAACAAAAGATTAACTTCCCTTTTCTGTCTTGCTGTATCTCCGTTAGAGACGTCCTTATGTCTCGCATGCTTTGTTCGTCTATTCGCTAGTATATATAGGTATAGTAGTAGTAACAGTAGTATATATATCTTCTATCGGAAAATCACGGGGAGTGTTCTAAAGAGCTTTTTCACCTGATTCCTGCCGTCGAATTCCACCTTCGAATGGCATGCCACAAATTAGAATATCAGTTCCACCAGCTGGGTGTGTGGCAGTCCTCCACAGTGCAGTTTTCAAGGAACTTTCTTCCACATACTACAAAGCTGTGGAATGAGCTTCCTTGTGCGGTGCGGTTCCGGGACGATACGACATGGATAGCTTCAAAAAAAGCGCGTAGACTTTCCTTAAAAGCTGGAGACGCTCCTGTGGTCACAGGAATCAGTGTTTGCAAGATAACATACGTGGGGTGAATCACTTAACACCCGATGACCCCTACGCTCCTTTCTCCTCCAAAAAGAGGAACTTTTTCCATAAAATAAATATTATATTTAAGTCTGTGGTAGTATATTATGTAAAGCAATAAAAATAAAAGACATTTGGCGCATATCAAGATGTTTCCCATTTATGTAATTAATGACGTTGTTTTCCTCAATATAGTATATATATATAGTATATATCTAGTCGCGTCTAATTGATTAGAGTCGTAAAACGTAACAGGCAGTTCTGAATTCAGAACATTAACTTTAACACACAACATTTCGTGTAAAATCTATTTCGAAAACTCGTCCATTCATAACAGTTTCATTTAATACAAAATTAATAGATTTTGTCTCGTAAGTAGGTAATTTGATTAACATTACTCTTAATAAACCAATTTTTACACCTACAACTACATTGCATAAATGCAATATATTAATACTTTTCTGTAATCTGTCTGTGTGTGTATGTAATAGGTTTATACAAATTAAATTTCTAACCAAAATTTATGAACGATGCGGCACTTAACCCGTGCCTCTCGGGTTCCGTCCGAGTGCTCTTACTAACTACCCAACTGGCCCACGGTATAAAATAGAACCTTAACCGTTTTTATACAGTTTGTGTTAGCGACACAGTCGCTGTGTTAAGCGGCCGAATTAAGACGGTCGGACAGACCGGTTTTGGATACGATACGGTCGCGTAGCAGAGTGCCTCGCGACCGTCTCTTTTGATACGAACGGACTGTCGTGTTAACGTAATATTACCTTTGTCGATTGAACTTAACGAATTAAATATATTAATTACAGTCTACTTTTTAATTGGACGCTAAGATCTCCCTATCATTCAAGACCAGGGCACTGGGCGCCTACCAGTTTGACTTCATGAAGAAGACATTTTACTATTATATATACACGATGTCATTAAGCGTACAATCATCATCATCAAAAATACCACAGTATCTGAAGACGAGGGTATTTAACCAGTGTGTGTTGCCAGTGATGAAATACAGAACGCAGATGTGGCCGCTAACTATGGGCCGTATGAGGAAGTTTACTGTCGCGAGATCGAATGAAAAAGAACTGAAGAGATTAGTAGAAGAACGAAATACACCGGATTTAGCACAGATGGTTGCGAAACTGGCAGTGGGCAGGGCACATAGCTGACGGACAGATGGCCATTGGGGCAGTGAAGTCTTCGGATGGTGACTACGTACCGGAAGACGTAGTGTTAGTAGGCCCTCACAAGATGGACCGACGATCTGGTCAAGATCACCGGAATAGGTTGAATGAGGGCAGCGCAGGGCCAATCGTCATTGCGATATTTGGTGGTGGCCTTCTGGTTGAAATGATGACAATCATAGTCTTGTGAATAAAACTTTTATTACTTGATTAGAAAATCATACACTGATAATATTCAGTGTATGATTTTAAGATATATATATATATATATATATATATATATATATATATATTTTAAGATAATATTGACACACTTTTTATACAAATTATCTTGCCCCAACTTAAGTATATAATATTGTCTGTGTTATGTATGGGTTACAAGACAATGATATCTTTAATACAATATACTTACTTAAATATACATAAATACATTTAAACATCCATGACTCGGAAACAAACATCCATATTCATCATAAAAATTCTTGCACCTACCGGGATTTTATCCTGGGACCGCTAGCTTAGCAGATAGGATCGCTAACCACTCGGCTATACAGGTCGTCAAGATACTACCCACTTGTTCTTCTTCTGAGAATTCTCTCGCCCATAGTCAACTTTATCTATCAGTCAAGTCTTTATAGACTAAATAACGGAATATTATAAATAAATGAGCATGATTTATAAAATCATGACGATATTCTCGTCTAGATCTGTGTGACACATGTGTTTTTACAGAAATTCTTCAAAACTATTAGTTACTTCATAATTACATTTTATTTAAATATATAATAAACTTTTTTCTTAATATGTGATGTATGTTAATGATTTTTCAATGGTACAAATAAAATTGTGTATTTTTGTGGTAATTATATTTTTAGGGGTCAGTGATTTTACTATGATGGCGAAAGGGAAAATTATGAAAATAGTTCAAAAATAAAGGCTTGTAGAAAGGACACAGGGACACATTTCAATTTTTTTCTTAACCATTCTCGAATATATTTTTAACTTGCAGTTCGTTAATATGAATAACCAAAAACATGTAATTGTTTAAGGATGGTTGTAGCATTCGGTTGATTAATTTTAAATTTTGCTTCAAAATTGTCAACAATATACTTTAAATTATACATAAATCAAGAGGAATCATACTAAATATTGTCACTCTGTCCATAATTCATTATCCGGTTAATTAATGTTCATCCGGTCATATAAATTATGCAAATCCCTAGCGAACAAAAATAGTTGAGATTTATTGTTTCTTTGAAATATTAAATGTAAAAATCAGACATTCCAATAGTAATATATATATTAATAATGAATAATATATTTTCATTTTTAACAAAGGAAATCGTATTTTACTCATATCAACATTGAGGTACTAGGGTGGGAAAATAATTGGAAAGATTACCCAATTTTTTGTTCTGTGATTAATCTGTTAGATTGATTGCATTAAATAAGAAATACTGGAATTAGCAAGAAAAGCTAAAATTTACCGAGACAACGTGGAATTCCATAAGTCTTGCACTTCTATGGCCGATAGTGTGGCACAATTCGATAGTCGGTATCTAATTAAGGCAGCCATAATATTACATTCTTAAAAGGATTTAAAACTACACATGTTATTTTTATTGTAACACCATATCCATATTTTATTCAATAATTGATGGAACAAGGTTGCCACAAAATAAATAATACGTAACGTCAAAAAAAATTAAATAGGAGAATATTATTGTCCATATGAAGTACATTTACTTTTCGAATATCAAAAAAAAAAACACGATTTCATGATGTTTATGTGTCGATTTTGTATTTATCGCTTTTATTATTGTCGTTACTTATATCTGTTTTGTTTTCAATACAAAGTATTGTATATATTTACTTCATATTATATATATGCGGTAAAGCAAGCAATTATCTTAAAGCGCGCAGTAATCTGCGTTCGAACACTTATATATTTTATAAAGCCCGTTAGAACTTGCACGCTTAGAATTTAAAGTACATCGCAGTTTTAAGGATTGACTCGAGTGCGTCATATATTGAAGGGGTAAGCCCTACGTGTGGGATATGCGTTTGCAGTGGGAGTGTCTATTTGGAATTATTAAAAATGAAATGCTATCCTGAGCTTGTCAGATTGGAATGTTCAGTAAAGCCGAATAAAACTCCCCGTTCAAAAACTGAAGTATCGACTGTAACGCAATCTTGTGAGAGCTTTTTGAGAACTCATCGCGATACATTTTGATACAGATGGTCTAAGCTCGTGATCATTTGGAGTACTAATCTGTTGTTTTGAATGTTGTGTTGGTTTATAATTGTTATTTATTATATGTGATAAGTGTCCCAAGGAGAAGTGGCAGTGGGCAGGGCACATAGGTCTACGGACAGATGGCCGGTGGGGCAGAAAAGTCTTCGAATGGCGACCACGTACTGGAAGACGCAGTGTTGGTAGGCCCCACAAGATAGACCGACGGTCTGGTCAATATCGCCGGAATACGTTGGATGAGGGCAGCGATCGTCGTAGAGATCTTTGGGGGAGGCCTTTGTCCAGCAGTGGACATATTCCGGCTGATTATGATGATGATGAAGTGGCCCAAAAAGAATCTAAGCTTTTTCACACCACTGTTTATGTAAACACTTCCTCAGCACGTGAAAAATATGTTTACCTTTTCTAACGTCGAATCTTTCAAATTAAGTAATCCCCGTGACGCTTGAATAGCATCCTAATTAGCATTAAGCCTCCATTAATTTTACCATCCCTTCCGTATTCGATTTTTTTTTCCTTAAAAAGGTTTTCATCTACAAACATTGAACATCATGTATGTATAGGTAATTAATTGATTGGTACCTTGTTCTTTGATTTAAATTAAATTATAGCGATTTTATTTGTGGTTCCAAATTAACCGTGTATACTATAAATTAATGTGAAAAAAAAAACTGGTATTTTCACAAAATAAAACATATATTTTGATTTTATTCATTTGTTTAGAATGTAATGAAATAAGTTTAATAAAATATTTATCAATACTCATGTCCTTTTTTATAACTAAGTTTGTGTTTATATTTAATAAATATTATTGATACTAAGATTGTAAGATTTTTTTATTATTTTTTAAAATGCGTCTTTAGATCAATTGGCTACCTATTGGTCTATGGGTCTAATGGTGATTCTTAACACACTGCCCCCAGTTCGACCTTCACCCGCTACGTACGTGTGTGTGTGTGATGTGTTTTTGGTTTTTGAATTTATATTAATGTTTATTAGAAGCTTTCTAAGATCAGAAATGCTCTTGTGGTTCCTCTGGAGAGAATGTATGTGCATTTGTACCTAATCATTTTTCCATAAAATAATATTCTATTTGAGTTTTTAATGGAAATTATTTTAGAGTTACTTAATAAAAGTCTGCTTGGCTTCAATATTGCTAATACTTTCCATATTATGAGATACAATATTTGGATTTGAAACAAAAACATTTTCTACGAATGCTGCCTTAACGAAGTAAATTTGCTTTTTATAAATGGATGTGGCACCATTAGAACACGAACTTATACGGTTACAATATGAGTACAGATAATGAGTTATTTGGCATACAAATTACTCTTAGTTTATTTGATGTTTTTTTTTATGAAAATAAGGGACGAGACGAGCAGGGCGTTCAGCTGATGGTAATTGATACGTCCTACCCATTACAATGCAGTGCCGCTCAGGATTCTGGAATAAAACCAATAATTCTGAACGGCACTACAATTGCGCTCGTCACCTCGAGACATCAGATGTTGAGTCTCATTTGCCCAGTAATCTCACTACCTCCGGCGCCCTTCAGACCGTAACACAGTAACGTTTACACATTACTGCTTTATGGCAGAAATAGGCGCCGTTGTGGTACCCATAATCAAGCCGGCTTCCTGTGCAAAAGAGCCTCCCACTGGTTATTACCTATACTATTTTACTTTTTATCACCAGCCATCTCTCTTGTTACGCTATAGCAAACAATAGAGTCAGCTTGCCTATCATAGCATACAACTGAACTACATAAATTAACTCATTGATAAAATAGCACTTTACTAAACTTATTATACTTTGTACTCACCAACATATTTCGTGTTCAATGCAAATTGTTGAAAGTTGAGGCAAAGAGGTGTAGATTACACCGCTTTAAGTTGAAACTTTCTATGTAAAGTCAAAATTACATTCTAATTTATTATAACTTTATATACTATATTTTACTATATTAATTGCACGAACTGTGGTCGCAATAAAATATATATCGTGAGAACCCACTCATAATAATTACAATCTTAAAGTTTCGCGGTGATAAAATTTTAAAAACATATGTTAAACAGTTATTAATAAACCAACTTTCAACTCAACGTTCAAATTTAATTCGTGTAATTAATCCCAAAAGTGAGGGTTATCACTTTAAAACAAAACAAAATGTTTATTATATTATTCAAAATAGTGCGATTATTAATCAAGTTTCAATATAAATAGTTACTCTTATTTTAATGGAAACAAATAACTCAGTCCAACTCTCAAGGGAAATTTGATATCACAGAAAATAGAGCAAAAGTATAGATAAGAAGATTTTTATTCAGTTTGGGAATAGAATTGTATAATAGTATTTATACAATTCTCAGTAAGAAATATGTTCTGACATCAGCTGCTAGGCTTTCGTTATAGTACGATTCATGTTGATAATATTTACCATACTTTAGATTAAGGATTGGTCTCCACTGCTCTCCAACTCGATATCGCAGACAGAGACGTAAGGTGCGGCAACTAATACTACACCCAAGTGGGCGTACTCGAGTCAATATTGAACAATGTTATGACGTTGTGTAAATAAACTGAAATACCCAGTTGCGTAGTAAAATTTTGTAGAAATAATATTACAAGAAATAAAAAAGACACTGCGATCACATATAACGCGTAAGTACTTTATTAGTTTAAATGTAAAATGACACTAAGCGTATATTACAAAATTTGAAAGATGCCATTGAGTGCCAAGATGCCACGAATACAAGTATCTAGTAGTTACCGTAGTAAAAAAGCTATTGTTCTAAGGTGGTGCGGTATATAGTTGGAGCGCAGCGGAAACCAATCCATAATCTAAGTATCATACTTAAAGATTCGTGATTATCACAACGCAAATAATAACGAAGCGAGATACTGTCATAAAAAGTAAATTTTAATTCCTTTCATGTATTATACACTTTTATTAATATTGTAATAAAAATAAGAATAAGATAGTGTAAATACGAGAATGCAGTATTATTAAAATCTGTTGACGATTCATGTTTTGACCAACTGATCTTTAGCAATAAAGTTACATGTAGAAAAGAATCATTGGGTAATACAATTAATATTGCATTTCGTAGAATCACTTCGTAATGAACTATGCTGCTTTCATTAGGATATCGTATGTAGATGGGGTAAGGGGTTGATAGTTTAAACGCACATAAATAAATTGAAATATCTGCATTTTACAGTTTCCACTAATAATTACATAAATAACTGACTAAATCAGAATTTGGGCCCCCTTAGAATTCCCAAAAAGTAATGCCTACTCGAACTTAGTGCTCTATCTTATATAGCGCACTTACTTACAAGAATCAAGTTACCTAAAGATGTTATATGCTATTATAGTTATTACTATTCATAGTGAAAATTATCTACAATACCATCACAAACACAGTAATGAGTTAGTTAAATAATTGTAATTATTAATTGCGATATCTTATTGTAGAACATGACGTTGGTAGCGCTTGTTAACACATCGAATAATGAATAAAATAATATTGCTGCCACGCTTATATCGAATGTTGTTAATTATTACAGAATGTATTGAGGAACGAATGATATTTAGCAGTTACCGACAACACTGCACCATATGCAAATAACGGCGCGCAGTTGTCTGTACCGCATACGTAATAGTAACCATGATATTGCAATTTCGCTGTTAACTTGTAGCTGTTGAACTAACTATAAATGCAGTGTTCCGTCCACATCTATTTCTACAACAAAAAAGAGGTGGATTTACACTGTTGACCAGCGATTTGAAAAGTGTGACTGCAATTGTAATGCCAATACATCAGACCTTCCATCTTGAAATCTCAGGGTAATGAGAAGCTACGTTGTCGTCAGTGTTATAAGGTTATGGTTACTAAAATAACAAAAAGTTATTATAAAAATAGTGTCTATTTTAGTTGTAGTTCAGATGCTTGTTGATCGCTACTTTAGTGTAGTTCGGATGCTAGTATATCTCTACTAAAGTGTAGTTCAGATGCTAGTTGATCACTACTTTAGTGTAGTTTGGATGCTGGTTGATCTCTACTTTAGTGTAATTCGGATGCTAGTTAATCTCTACGTTAGTGTAGTTCGGGTGCTAGTTGATCTCTACGTTAGTGTAGTTCGGATGCTAGTTGATCTCTAATTTAGTCTAGTTCGGATGCTGGTTGATCTCTACTTTAGTGTAATTCGGATGCTAGTTGATCTCTACTTTAGTCTAGTTCGGATGCTAGTTAATCTCTACGTTAGTGTAGTATGAATGCTAGTTGATCTCTACTTAAGTGTAGTTCGGATGCTAGTTGATCTCTCTTTTAGTGCAGTTGAGATGCTAGTTGATCTCTACTTTAGTGTAGTTCGGATGCTAGTTGATCTCTACTTTAGTGTAGTTCGGATGCTAGTTGATCTCTTCTTTAGTGTAGTTCGGATGCTAGTTGATCTCTACTTTAGTCTAGTTCGGATGCCAGTTAATCTCTACGTTAGTGTAGTTCCGATGCTAGTTGACCCTGCTTTATTGTAGTTCGGATGCTAGTTGATTTCTTCTTTAGCGTAATTCGGATGGTAGTTGATCTCTACTTTAGTGTAGTTCAGATGCTAGTTGATCTCTTCTTTAGTGTAATTCGGATGCTAGTTGATCTCTACTTTAGTGTAGTTCGAATGCTAGTTGATCTCTTCTTTAGTGTTATTCGGATGCTAGTTGATCTCTACTTTAGTGTAATTCGGATGCTAGTTGATCTTTACTTTAGTGTAGTTCAGATGCTAGTTGATCTCTACTTTAGTGATATTCGGATGCTAGTTGATCTCTACTTTAGTGAAGTTCGGATGCTAGTTGATCTCTGTTTTAGTGAAGTTCAGATGCTAGTTGATCCCTACTTTAGTGTAGTTTGGATACTAGTTGACCCTACTTTAGTGTAGTTTGGATGCTAGTTGATCTCTTCTTTAGTGTAGTTCGGATGCAAGTTGATCTCTACTTTAGTCTAGTTCGGATGCTAGTTGATCTCTACGTTAATTTAGTTCGGATGCTAGTTGATCTCTACTTTAGTGTAGTTCGGATGCTAGTTGATCTCTTCTTTAGTGTAGTTCGGATGCTAGTTGATCTCTTCTTTAGTGTAGTTCGGATGCTAGTTGATCTCTACTTTAGTCTAGTTCAGATGCTAGTTGATCTCTACGTTAGTTTAGTTCGGATGCTAGTTGATCACTACTTTAGTCTAGTTCGGATGCTAGTTGATCTCTACGTTAGTTTAGTTCGGATGCTAGTTGATCTCTACTTTAGTCTAGTTCAGATGCTAGTTGATCTCTACGTTAGTTTAGTTCGGATGCTAGTTGATCTCTACTTTAGTGTAGTTCGGATGCTAGTTGATCTCTACTTTAGTGTGGTTCGGATGCTAGTTGATCTCTACGCTAGTGTAGTTTGAATGCTAGTTGACCCTACTTTAGTGTAGTTCGGATCTTAGTTGATCTAGTGTGATCTACACTAAAGTAGAGATCAACTAGCGACCGCGGTATATTCGTGACATCAGTCGTGCGATTTTTGAAGTCAGAGTAATGATCGGTATGATTTAATTTTTGAATTGTGTTAAAGTTTAAAAATACAATCAATGTGAAGTCCCCTCCCCTTCCCCTTCACCCCCTCGCGCTCACGACGAGCGCGAGGGGGTGAAGGGGTTGCGTCAGTATAGTTTGCAGTTTTACTACCGTAACGTATATGTCGTGATATTTAGGTGCTAGGAGTATTACTGCTTCTTATTGTTTTTGAAGCTTTCATTGTTACGGTTTGACTTTTGTTGTTAATATAGATCTGTAGTCTTTTGTTGTTCTGCGTTGCAATAGTACTGCCAGAAAAATAAATATTTTTTTACTTAACCTAGATTCTTTCACAAATAAAATTGAAAACAAAATTTTATGAACGATGCGGGACTCGAACCTACGATCTCGAAAACGAACGAAAATCTTATATGTATTGTTCAACTTTCAGGTTGTGGCTTCATCTATTGGATCTACGCTACGCTAGTTGACCTGCTCAACCCCAGTATCTGCATATTAGGAAATTGACTTGAGATGTCGCTCTTCTTAATCTAAACAATTTGTTATGTTATTAGGTAAAACTCTCAGGTTGTGCCTTCAGAGTTGAACAAAGCATACAAGATTTTGTGACGACACATCATTCGAACAGATGGCTCAGTTGGGAGAGCACAGGCACGGAACGCCAGAGGTCGTGGTTTCGAGTCCCACATCGTTTATAAAATTTTGTTTTCAAATTTTATTTGTGAATTAATCCTAGAAGTGAGGGTTATCACTTTAAAAACATAACAAATTTTCTAGATTTTTTCATTGATTTTTTCATAATTATAATAATAATCAGCAAGACAACACAACCTTTACCTCAATCTATAATACTGGAAAAATAACTGGTTATTTTATTTATTATTAATAATATCCTTTGCTGTGTTGCTTGTTGTGCACACCGTAACAAAGTGAGGATATGACGTCATTGAAATCAGGTCAAGAGTTAATGTCACCGTTTAGTAGTAGTAGTATTTATATTAATATTTAATGACACTCATCAAAGTGATCATCATAATCTTATATCTTTAAAAGAGCAATTCTTGCATATATAATCTGAATCTCGCAAACGGCTCGAACGATTTTTATATAAAATTTAGTATACAGCGGATTTCCGCGGCGATAAATCGATCTAGCTAGGTTGCTATGATAGTAATATGTGGTTACCCTACATTGTTGCATCAAAGTGGTAAAAACAGAAAACTCTTTTTTTTTCCGCAAAAGTAAGTTTCAAACAGATTGTGCTCAAAGGCCTTCGAGTGCGGCGCTAAATAATATATTTGGACACTTTTGGTACAGCCTGAGGTAAAAGTGCAATCGGTTTTAATATTTATGACATACTAGCTTTTACCCGCGACTTCGTACGCGTTGAATACTTACTTTGATATTTTTAGGATACTTTATCAATAATAGATATACAAACTGCTCTTTCCGCTCTTCTATGATACAGCGCATATCCCTTGTTACTGTGGACAGTCTCTTTAATAGTATTTCCCTGTGAACTTTAATCTCCTATTTCATCCCCATGTAGATTCATTAGGATATCGTATGTAGATGGGGTAAGGGGTTGATAATTTAAACGCACATAATTAAATTGAAATAATATCTGTTTTTTACAGTTTCCACTAATATTTACAATAATAACTGACTCAATCAGAATTTGGCCCCCTTAGAATTCACAATAAGTAATGCCTACTCGAACTTAGTGCTCTATCTTACATAGCGCACTTACTTACAAGAATCAAGTTCCCTAAAGATCTGAATGTTATATGCTATTATAGTTATTTCTATTCATAGTGAAAATTATATACAATACCATTACTAACACAGTAATGAGTTAGTTAAATAATTTTAAACGTTAATTGCGATATCTTATTGTAGAACATGACGTTGGTAGCGCTTGTTAACACATCGAATAATGAATAAAATAATATAGCTGCCACGCTTATATCGAATGTTGTTAATTATTACAGAATGTATTGAGGAACGAATGATATTTAGCAGTTACCGACAACAATGCACCATATACAAATAACGGCGCGCAGTTGTCTGTACCGCATACGTAATAGTAACCATGATATTGCAATTTCGCTGTTAACTTGTAGCTGTTGAACTAACTATAAATGCAGTGTTCCACCCACATCTATTTCTACAACAAAAAAGAGGTGGATTTACACTGTTGACCAGCGATTTGAAAAGTGTGACTGCAATTGTAATGCCAATACATCAGACCTTCCATCTTGAAATCTCAGGGTAATAAGAAGCTACGTTGTCGTCAGTGTTATAAGGTAATGGTTAATAAAATAAAAAAAAGTTATTATAAAAAATAGTCTCTATTTTAGTTGTTGTAGTTCAGATGCTTGTTGATATCTACTTTAGTGTAGTTCGTATGCTAGTATATCTCTACAAAAGTGTAGTTCAGAAGCTAGTTGATCACTACTTTAGTGTAGTTCAGATGCTTGTTGATCGCTACTTTAGTGTAGTTCGGATGCTAGTATATCTCTACAAAAGTGTAGTTCAGATGCTAGTTGATCACTACTTTAGTGTAGTTCGGATGCTGGTTGATCTCTACTTTAGTGTAATTCGGATGCTAGTTGATCTCTACTTTAGTGTAGTTCGTATGCTAGTTGATCTCTGTTTTAGTGCAGTTGAGATGCTAGTTGATCTCTACTTTAGTGCAGTTCGGATGCTAGTTGATCTCTTCTTTAGTGTAGTTCGGATGCTAGTTGATCTCTACTTTAGTCTAGTTCGGATGCTAGTTAATCTCTACGTTAGTGTAGATCGGATGCTAGTTGATCTCTACGTTAGTGTAGTTCCGATGCTAGTTGACCCTACTTTAGTGTAGTTCGGATGCTAGTTGATCTCTTCTTTAGTGTAGTTCGGATGCTAGTTGATCTCTTTTTTAGTGTAATTCGGATGCTAGTTGATCTCTGTTTTAGTGTAGTTCAGATGCTAGTTGATCTCTTCTTTAGTGTAGTTCGGATGCTAGTTGATCTCTACCTTAGTGTATTTCAGATGCCAGTTGGTCTCTACTTTAGTGTAGTTCGGATGCTGGTTGATCTATACTTTAGTGTAATTCGGATGCTAGTTGATCTCTACTTTAGTGTAGTTGGAATGCTAGTTGATCTCTACTTTAGTGTAGTTCGGATGCTAGTTGATCTCTCTTTTAGTGCAGTTCAGATGCTAGTTGATCTCTACTTTAGTGTAGTTCGGATGCTAGTTGATCTCTTCTTTAGTGTAGTTCGGATGCTAGTTGATCTCTACTTTAGTCTAGTTCGGATGCTAGTTAATCTCTACGTTAGTGTAGTTCGGATGCTAGCTGATCTCTACTTTAGTGTAGTTTGGATGCTAGTTGATCTTTGTTTTAGTGAAGTTCAGATGCTAGTTGATCTCTACGTTAGTTTAGTTCGGATGCTAGTTGATCTCTATGTTAGTGTAGTTCGGATGCTATTTGATCTCTACGTTAGTGTAGTTCGGATGCTAGTTGATCTCTTCTTTAGTGTAATTCGGATGCTAGTTGATCTCTACTTTAGTGTAGTTCGGATGCTAGTTGATCTCTGTTATAGTGTAGTTCAGATGCTAGTTGATCTCTTTTTTAGTGTAATTCGGATGCTAATTGATCTCTGTTTTAGTGTAGTTCAGATAATAGTTGATCTCTTCTTTAGTGTAGTTCGGATGCTAGTTGATCTCTACTTTTGTGTATTTCAGATGCTAGTTGATCTCTACTTTAGTGTAATTCGGATGCTAGTTGATCTCTACTTTAGTGTAGTTTGGATGCTAATTGATCTCTGTTTTAGTGAAGTTCGGATGCTAGTTGATCTCTGTTTTAGTGTAGTTCAGATGCTAGTTGATCTCTTCTTTAGTGAAGTTCGGATGCTAGTTGATCTCTACTTTTGTGTATTTCAGATGCTAGTTGATCTCTACTTTAGTGTTATTCGGATGCTAGTTGATCTCTTCTTTAGTGTAGTTTGGATACTAGTTGACCCTACTTTAGTGTAGTTCGGATGCTAGTTGATCTCTTCTTTAGTGTAGTTCGGATGCTAGTTGACCCTACTTTAGTGTAGTTCGGATGCTAGTTGATCTCTTCTTTAGTGTAATTCGGATGCTAGTTGATCTCTACTTTAGTGTAGTTCGGATGCTAGTTGATCTCTGTTATAGTGTAGTTCAGATGCTAGTTGATCTCTTTTTTAGTGTAATTCGGATGCTAGTTGATCTCTGTTTTAGTGTAGTTCAGATGCTAGTTGATCTCTTCTTTAGTGTAGTTCGGATGCTAGTTGATCTCTACTTTTGTGTATTTCAGATGCTAGTTGATCTCTACTTTAGTGTTATTCGGATGCTAGTTGATCTCTACTTTAGTGTAGTTTGGATGCTAATTGATCTCTGTTTTAGTGAAGTTCAGATGCGAGTTGATCCCTACTTTAGTGTAGTTTGGATACTAGTTGACCCTACTTTAGTGTAGTTCGGATGCTAGTTGATCTCTTCTTTAGTGTAGTTCGGATGCTAGTTGATCTCTACTTTAGTCTAGTTCTGATGCTTGTTGATCTCTACGTTAATGTAGTTCGGATGCTAGTTGATCTCTACTTTAGTGTAGTTTGGATGCTAGTTGATCTTTGTTTTAGTGAAGTTCAGATGCTAGTTAATCTCTACGTTAGTTTAGTTCGGTTGCTAGTTGATCTCTATGTTAGTGTAATTCGGATGCTAGTTGATCTCTATGTTAGTGTAGTTCGGATGCTTGTTGATCTCTACTTTAGTGTAGTTCGGATGCTAGTTGATCTCTGTTTTAGTGTAGTTCAGATGCTAGTTGATCTCTACTTTAGTGTAGTTCGGATGCTAGTTGATCTCTACGCTAGTGTAGTTTGAATACTAGTTGACCCTATTTTAGTGTAGTTCGGATCTTAGTTGATCTACACTTTAGTGTAGAGATCAACTAGCGACCGCGGTATATTCGTGACATCAGTCGTGCGATTTTTGAAGACAGAGTAGTGATCGGTATGATTTAATTTTTGAATTGTGTTAAAGTTTAAAAATATAATCAATGTGAAGTCCCCTCCCCTTCCCCTTCACCCCCTCGCGCTCGTCGTGTTGCGTCAGTATAGTTTGCAGTTTTACTACCGTAACGTATATGGCGTGATATTTAGGTGCTAGGAGTATTACTGCTTCTTATTGTTTTTGAAGCTTTCATTGTTACGGTTTGACTTTTGTTGTTAATATAGATCTGTAGTCTTTTGTTGTTCTGCGTTGCAATAGTACTGCCAGAAAAATAAATATTTTTTTACTTAACCTAGATTCTTTCACAAATAAAATTGAAAACAAAATTTTATGAACGATGCGGGACTCGAACCTACGATGTCGAAAACGAACGAAAATCTTATATGTATTGTTCAACTTTCAGGTAGTGGCTTCATCTATTGGATCTACGCTACGCTAGTTGACCTGCTCAACCCCAGTATCTGCATATTAGGAAATTGACTTGAGATGTCGCTCTTCTTAATCTAAACAATTTGTTATGTTATTAGGTAAAACTCTCAGGTTGTGCCTTCAGAGTTGAACAAAGCATACAAGATTTTGTGACGACACATCACTCGAACAGATGGCTCAGTTGGGAGAGCACAGGCACGGAACGCCAGAGGTCGTGGTTTCGAGTCCCACATCGTTTATAAAATTTTGTTTTCAAATTTTATTTGTGAATTTATCCCAGAAGTGAGGGTTATCACTTTAAAAACATAACAAATTTTCTAGATTTTTTCATTGAATTTTTCATAATTATAATAATAATCAGCAAGACAACACAACCTTTACCTCAATCTATAATACTGGAAAAATAACTGGTTATTTTATTTATTATTAATAATATCCTTTGCTGTGTTGCTTGTTGTGCACACCGTAACAAAGTGAGGATATGACGTCATCGAAATCAGGTCAAGAGTTAATGTCACCGGGTAGTAGTAGTAGTACTTATATTAATATTTAATGACACTCATCAAAGTGATCATCATAATCTTATATCTTTAAAAGAGCAATTCTTGCATATATAATCTGAATCTCGCAAACGGCTCGAACGATTTTTATAAAATTTAGTATACAGCGGATTTCCGCGGCGATAAATCGATCTAGCTAGGTTGCTATAATAGTAATATGTGGTTACCCTACATTGTTGCATCAAAGTGGTAAAAACAGAAAACTCTTTTTTTTCCGCAAAAGTAAGTTTCAAACAGATTGTGCTCAAAGGCCGACGAGTGCGGCGCTAAATAATATATTTGGACACTTTTGATACAGCCTGAGGTAAAAGTGCAATCGGTTTTAATATTTATGACATACTAGCTTTTACCCGCGACTTCGTACGCGTTGAATACTTACTTTGATATTTTTAGGATACTTTATCAATAATAGATATACAAACTGCTCTTTCCGCTCTTCTATGATACAGCGCATATCCCTTGTTACTGTGGACAGTCTCTTTAATAGTATTTCCCTGTGAACTTTAATCTCCTATTTCATCCCCATGTAGATTCATTAGGATATCGTATGTAGATGGGGTAAGGGGTTGATAATTTAAACGCACATAATTAAATTGAAATAATATCTGTTTTTTACAGTTTCCACTAATATTTACAATAATAACTGACTCAATCAGAATTTGGCCCCCTTAGAATTCACAATAAGTAATGCCTACTCGAACTTAGTGCTCTATCTTACATAGCGCACTTACTTACAAGAATCAAGTTCCCTAAAGATCTGAATGTTATATGCTATTATAGTTATTTCTATTCATAGTGAAAATTATATACAATACCATTACTAACACAGTAATGAGTTAGTTAAATAATTTTAAACGTTAATTGCGATATCTTATTGTAGAACATGACGTTGGTAGCGCTTGTTAACACATCGAATAATGAATAAAATAATATAGCTGCCACGCTTATATCGAATGTTGTTAATTATTACAGAATGTATTGAGGAACGAATGATATTTAGCAGTTACCGACAACAATGCACCATATACAAATAACGGCGCGCAGTTGTCTGTACCGCATACGTAATAGTAACCATGATATTGCAATTTCGCTGTTAACTTGTAGCTGTTGAACTAACTATAAATGCAGTGTTCCACCCACATCTATTTCTACAACAAAAAAGAGGTGGATTTACACTGTTGACCAGCGATTTGAAAAGTGTGACTGCAATTGTAATGCCAATACATCAGACCTTCCATCTTGAAATCTCAGGGTAATAAGAAGCTACGTTGTCGTCAGTGTTATAAGGTAATGGTTAATAAAATAAAAAAAAGTTGTTATAAAAAATAGTCTATATTTTAGTTGTTGTAGTTCAGATGCTTGTTGATATCTACTTTAGTGTAGTTCGGATGCTAGTATATCACTGGTTGAGTGTGCAATATTGTAGCAAATGTATTCTCACTTGTTGAGTGTGCAATATTTATCCAGCCTGTTCAAGTCATCTTGGAGAAGTAAACTCTGAATTCGAAAAGCATGAGCGGATATCGTTAATAAATATAACAAATAATAAATATAAAAAATAATATATAAAATAAATGATCCCTGAGGAACGCCTGACGGAATATTAACCCACGCCGAGGTATAACCATTCAGAATAACCGCTTGAGACCTATTTAGAACGTAGGAAGAAAACCATCTATACAAATCACCATGGATGCCTAGAGAATATAATTTTGATAGTAGTATACTATGGTCAATACGGTCAAAAGCCTAGCTGTAGTCAGTATAGACAGTGTCAACCTGAGAACCTTTATCCATATGAAATCTTGAGTAATCATTAAAAGTAATTAGATTTGTCACAGTTGACCTTCCTCTCAAGAAACCGTGCTGTTGAGGGATAAAAGTTGATTTAATGTTATTGTATAGCTGGTTGTACACAATACGCTCTAAGATTTTTGCTAACAAACATAACTTACTAATAGGTCTGTAGTTTTCTATTTGATTTTTAGAACCTTTCTTGTGAATCGGTGATATTAATGCTGATTTCCATATAGCTGGCATAATTCCCTCAGTAACGGAACGACTAAAGAGTATTGTCACTGGTTTAAACAGTTCGTTAGAAGTACTACTGGTATGTTGTCGGGACCAGCTGACTTACTAAGATCTAGATGATTCAAGAATCCCCCTCCCGTTCCCTTTCACCCCCTCGCGCTCGTCGTGTTGCGTCAGTATATTTTGCAGTTTTACTACCGTATATGTCGTGATATTTAGCGTTGCAATAGTACTCCCATAAAAAAAAATTTTTTTTACTTAACCTGGATTCTTTCACAAATTAAATTTAAAACAAAATTTAATGAACGATTTCGAGTAACTCGAAACCACGATGTCGAAAACGAACGAAACTCAATAATGCTTTGTTCAACTCTCAGGTTGTGGTTTCATCTATAGGATCTACGTTACAGTTGATAACCTGGTCAACCCCAGTATCTGCATATTAGGAAATTGATTTGAGATGTCGCTCTTGTAAATCTAATCAATTTGTTATGTTATTAAGTAAAACTCTCAGGTTGTGCACTGGCACGGAACGCCAGAGGTCGTGGGTTCGAGTTCGTTCATCGTTCATAAAATTTTATTTTCAAATTTAATCACTTTTCAGTTATCACTTTAAAAATATTACAAATTGTCTAGATTATTTCATAATTATAATAATAATCAGCATCAGAACACAACACCTTTACATCAATCTATAGTTTGACTAGTAGTAGTATTATATCTTATATACATCTCTGTTATTTAAAATAAAACGCCAGCAAAAAACTTTCTGTCAGGTTGACGACGACATTGCTGAAGTAGTAAATTGGTTTAATGTTAATTACTTACTTTTAAACGAAAGGAAAACAAAATGTGTAAGGTTTACACTTCCAAATATAAAGCACCAACCAACCTATAAAAATTAATAATGAAAAACTTGATGTAGTAGAAACGACAACATTCCTAGGCATTACATTAGACTTTAAGCTACAATGGGGTGCTCACATAAAAAACTTATGTAATCGACTTAGCTCTGCAGTATTTGCGATAAAAAAAATTAGGCAGCTGACAGATGTTGAAACGGGTAGACTTGTATATTTCAGCTACTTTCATAGTGTCATGTCTCACGGAATTATATTGTGGGGTAGGGCTGCAGATATTGAAAACATATTTGTGCTGCAGAAAAGAGCAATTCGAGCAGTCTATAAAATGCGTTCAAGGGATTCATTGAGAGAAAAGTTTAGTAAAATAAATATTATGACAGTACACTGCCAGTACATATACGAGAACCTCCTATACGCCCATAAAAATATTAGCCAATTTAAAAAGAATAGTGATGTACACAGTGTCAATACTCGAAACAAACATAAACTCGCAATTCCATCTACTAGGCTCCGTAAAATTGCTAAATCTTTTAAAGTGGATTGTGTTGTATTTTATAATAAACTCCCAAATGAAATTATAATGTTACCTATTAAAAAATTTAAGTGTATCGTAAAAAATAAATTAACATCTAAGGCCTATTATAGCGTGAAAGATTATTTGAATGATTTATCATTCAAATAATGTTCTAAATTGGATGTTGGAAAATGAGAGTTGGAATTAATGTTCTAAATTTTGTTAATGAATATTGTTATACTCATTTGAATGCTATTGTAACTTTTGTACTTCATCCTGACTTGCACTAAATAACTTATAATGTTTACAGCGAATAAAGATTTTTTGACTTTGCCTTTGACTTTGACTATAATACTAGAAAAATAAATCGTGTTTTATTTATTAATAATATCCTTTGCTGTGTTGCTTGTTGTGCACACCGTAACAAAGTGAGGATATGACGTCATTGAAATCAGGGCAAGAGATAATGTAACCGGGTAGTAGTAGTAATTATATTAATAAATATTAATATTTAATGACAGTGATCAAATTAATCATCATAATCTTATATCTTTAAACAAGCAATTCTTGCATATGTCTGAATCTGAATCTCGCAAACGGCTCCAACGATTTTTATAAACTTTAGTATACAGGGGATGTCGGCGGCGATAAATCGATCTAGCTAGATTTCAATTGAAAAAAATGTAGTTCTATCCGTGTTTTAATGAGAAGCAGCTACCATAACATTAGAATACAAAGGTTAATTTCGCCACTATAAATAAGACTGTAGTAGCTCAGATGGGACATTGGTTGATCCGGAAAGCAGAAGACCCCGGATTGAATGCAGATGTCCAATTAGTTTTTTTTTGTTCAAGTTATTAAAAATCGATCGTCCGGCTATACATATTAAAAACAGAAAAAAGAATGTACGTTATAATTCAATAAAAATTATATTTAAATATAAGCAATAGTAAACTTTTGAAAGATTTGAAGCATATAATATGTCACAAAAAAGTCTTTTCTGATTGGCTATCACTATATCTAGAAAATAATTTGCTATCATAGTAATATGTGGTTACCCTACATTGTTGCATCAAAGTCGTGAAACGTAAAAACAGAAAACTCTTTTTTTCCGCAAAAGTAAGTTTCAAATAGATTGTGCTCAAAGGCCGACGAGTGCGGCGCTAAATAATATATTTGGACACTATTGATACAGCCTGAGGTGAAAGTGCAATCGGTTTTAATATTTATGACATACTAGCTTTTACCCGCGACTTCGTACGCGTTGAATAGTTACTTTGATATTTTTTAGGATACTTTATCAATAATACATATACAAACTGCTCTTTCCGCTCTTCTCTGATACAGCGCATATCCCTTGTTATTGTGGACAGTCTCTTTAATAGTATCCCTGTGAACCTAAATCTCCTATTAATCTCCATGTAGATCAAAGTTTCAAAGAACGTTTTGGACTTCATCAGAGCTGAAGACTTACCGTCGTCTAGTTCCGATCTTAATCCGCTGGATTATGATTTATGGTCAGTTTTAGAGAGTACTTATTGCAGAGTAGCCTGCTTTCAACGCCATGATAATTTGGAGTCCCTAAAACAATACGTACGACAACGTACAACGTACGATTTGCAGTGAAGAATTTTCCCATGGAAAGAGTGCGTGCTTCTATTGATAACTGGCCTCAACGTTTAAAGGACTGTATTGTAGCCAATGGAGACCACTTCGAATAAGCTTTTTATATTTTTGTATTAAACTAATTCACTGTGAAACTAATAAATGTTATTTGCAATAATTTTTTTTTCTCCGTTTCAGTATTTATGGTAAGACTAGGTAGGTTTTTTTACACATCCATTATGGACTGAATCTTTATCTAAATACTATATGATATTAAAGAGATAAGGATTAACATTATTGAAATTTAGGTGAAACAATACTATCTGCAATTATTAAGAATGATGGCATCCACATTTTTTTAAAACACCGCAAGAAGTAACAAAATAAGAGTTTCATAATTTTTTTATCTTAGCTTATCAAGATTAAAAAATATTTACTCAAATATTTCAGAGTTCACTCCAGCTTCGCTTAAAGTATTTTCTTCATAATCATTTGTAATAACGAGCTGGGAACGAGGTTCTTAATCTGTTATTAATTATTTTTTTGCTATGAACTCAGCTTTCATAAGCTCTGTTTCCGGATTTGGAATTACCTTTAGAGGCTATTTAAACCTTAATCCTGTTTGTATTTGTACAATGTGGTCGACAATATATATTATTTTAATTATCAATATCTTTTTTTACTCTTAGAGTAGTTCATAGTACATTTTAGTTGAAAGGAAATTAATAGAGTAATAAAATTTATTTTGTGTAATTTTAAAAACTTAAGAAACGGCATATTTGTACTACATAAAAGAAGTGACAACATCATTGACAATAATACGAATAGAACTATTATTGTTTGGTTTAAATTCATATTGTTATATAACTTACAATAAACTTTATAGTTATAATTATTGTGTAAAACTACTCTGATAAATTTTGCTCTAACTGATAGCTCTCTTTCGGCCGTTTTCAATAACTAATCTCTCCTTAGTTTAACTTACTAGAGGTAGACAAATCTATCCTTTTACGTTTACTTACATATCAATAACCTATTGACAGACAGCATTGGACTAATTTGAATATATTGGATTATTAAGTGAACTATATTTGACGTAACTATCGATAGATAAGATCTTGTCATTAAGCGGTGACAGCAATGTATCCGTAATTTAAATTAAAGACAGATATGTTATTGAAAACGGCCGTTAGTTGACTCAAGCTGACTTTAACCGACCAAACGTTACATAGCCGAGCATGACAGCTCAGGCTCAGCTCTCTTTCAATGCCAAGACAAGACAGACAACCTGTTTTGTGTTATCTTATGAAAAAACTAGGTGAGCTTGTTGACTTCTTTCTCTCAGGCCAGAGTACTTTTAATTTTTTCTTTCATAACACAAATCTTATAACTATATTTACAATACTATGATTACATAAAATTAAAATGATCATTACGGAGAAGCGTACCAAGAACACTGGCATCATTACCGCGTTGGATAGCTAGGCTGATCCGTTGACCGAAATAGCAGCCAGCGCTTGGGTTTCCAGTAGCCTTATTGAGGCGCGAAGATAGTACTTTGTGCATTCTCCGCGCCTCTGGGCCGCACGGGCCAAGTGTCTTGATACCAAACGGCATTCACACCTAACTTGATTCCTACCGCCCAATTCCACCTTCGCATGATACACCACAAAGTAGGATATTATCCCCAGTGCGGTTTTCAAGGAACTTTCCTCCATGTACAACCAAGGTGTAGATAAGCTTCCTTGTAAGATGTTTCCAGGACGATACCATATGGGTATATACAATATTACGATATTGAAATTCCTCTAGTGTTGCAAGAGAATGTGGGCAGAGGTGACATCAAATGACCCACTTGATGTCAAGTGATCACCACCGCTCGTTTGTTCCTACTCTTACATAAAGAAAGCAGACATTGAAATGTAATTAAACATTATTTATTCTGTTTTGCGTGCGCTACATGCGAGTTCAGTGAACTTTTCAGATAGCAAAGTAAAGTAGCATGGTATATAGAGAAAAGTAAGTTGAAAAACAATTAAAGCATAAAAAGAACAAAACTTTACGTCTAAACTTAAGACTGTATTTCAGGCTTTTGAATTTGTTTCCCAAATATTCCTGCAAATTAATCTAAATTAGGCAGGCAATTTTTTTAAGGAAATAAAGGGATGAGATGAGCAGGTCGTTCAGTTGATGGTAATTGATACGCCCTGACCATTACAATACAGTGCCGCTCAAGATTCTTGAAAAACCCAAAAACTCTGAGCAGCACTACAATAGCGCTCGTCACCTTGAGACATAAGAATATGTTAAGTCTCATATGCCCAGAAATTTCATTTCAACGCCGTAGGCGCCCTTCAGACCAAAACACAATAATGCTTACACATTACGCTTCACGGCAGAAATGGGCGCCGTTGTGGTACCCATAAACTAGCCGACTGGAAAATATCCAGGTGCGTTAATTGAAAACTATTTTTCTTGTGGAACGAAAAGCGTACTAATAAACGTTTTGATTAGCTTAAAATCTTATTGTATTTTTTTGGTAAAACACCGTGTTAATTAGTCGGCGGTGTAATAACGCGTCAATTTCTTTGTTCAATATATTTAAAGGAAAATAAGAGGAATTATTTCGGCCCATATTCGTTTTATAATTATTTTTGCGAAGAAGCAATTTTAGCACGCAAAAAATACTATAGGAATGGAAATTAATTTATATACAACGTGAACCAGAAAGGGTATAACATCCCTTCAATGGTACGTTATTTGGGTCATATGCAATAGTATGGTGATGTTTAAGTTTTAATAAATAAATAAAAAAAAAGAAAAAGCTCCCCTACGAAATAAAAATATTATTTTTCAATTTCTTTTCTTAGACAACCCTAAATTTAAAGAGACTGCCAGTTTTAGGCTGGGCCTTTGTTTATAAACAGAATGAGGTCACCTACCTATGGACTTAAACATAAACAATAATCTATGATTAAGGAGTATGCACACTACATGAAATGTGGCTTGTGTCTATGTTATTATTCATTCGTTTTTTACTTCCTGTTATTGAAACAAATAAACGAAATAAGAAATTACATAACATTACACAGTTTCACGTCTGTATTCCTGAAGGGTTAGAGGTGTATTTTTTCCACCCACGTTTCACTATGTTTAATTCCCACGAAATAGGTGGCGAGCATCTATATTTCTGAACTATGGGCTGCTAGTGAGACATTTCCTACGAAAAACTCAATAACTGAACCATTCCATACACAGGCCGGGTACAAACCCGGTCTGGGAATGGAGTACATATTATTAATACAAGGATGGTCAAAGATATCCATATTTGACAAAAACATTTCGTGAAGAATAATTTCTTAATAGGAGTCTATTAGAATTATCTTTATTGGATAAAACATTTTTGAATTAAAATGTGAAGACTCATTTGGCCAGTAATAAGAACAGCTATAGTGCCATTCAGACCAAACCATAATAATGCTTACACATTTTTGCTTCACGGCAGAAAAAGGTGCCGTTGTGGTACCCATAATCTACAATTACAAATTTGGAATTATTTTCAATGTAACTTGAAGAAAACTTCAAATAATTCTACATTGAAGTGCTTACGTAATAACTTATCAAAAATGTGTACTCATTTAATTTCGAACATAATAAAATATCTTGAATTAAAAATGGTGCAGTGTGTAGGGTGCCTTTAGAATAGACATTTACACACACACAGAGAAGTAAATATCGTGTTTCAAAGCACAATTCAAAGACTATTAACGCAGACATGCCGATCTTTTCAACCTAACATATTTAAAAAAACACAAAATGTAAAAACACAGTTACAATTACACTAGTTTTTATCTTTTAAACGTGTTTTATTTAAATTTGTAACACTCGCGGAAATCAGAGTAAATACTAACATAACATAGTTTCATAATAAGATAAGAATTAAAAAAATCTTTATTGGGTAATACATAACTACAGTAAATACAAATTTAGAAGTATTTTCAATGTCAGCTAAAGAAAATGCACATACAAAATAACATTGTCTTCATGGCAAAATGAGAACAATAATTGTTTCTAG
The DNA here is from genome assembly GCF_905404315.1 of Leptidea sinapis. NCBI lineage: Eukaryota > Metazoa > Arthropoda > Insecta > Lepidoptera > Pieridae > Leptidea > Leptidea sinapis. The sequence goes on from NC_066299.1 coordinate 5,721,051, forward strand.
CTGCAATGAATCGTAGGCATTTTACTATTATCTGATATTATGTTACATCTACGTTTTTCATCTGTTTAAGGTCAAAGAGAGTTCAAAAAACAGCTGATTAGGGTTGAGGGAATCATAGTTTTTGCGAAAACTTAGCACTTTAAGTATTGTATTAAAATATAATGCTAATTAATTTCTTCACATAGTCATTAGAGATGACCTAAGGAATGTCTGGTTCAAAGCATAGTATACCCATTTAGTTTCACCTTGTATATATTGTTAAGAATTTTGCTTTTTTTTCTTGATAATTTAACTGATGTTTTTATTATATTTCAAGGGCTTCATTTTATTTTTATTAACATATTTCCAAGTACCTACCCCACATTGTTTAAAATTAATAATCCCCGTTGACTAAAAATGTGACTGTTTTAAATAATATAAAAGAAAATAAGATATGTAAATTTACGTGTAGAATTAAGTTCATATTATTTTATTCATATATTGAATGTAAATCTATGTTTAATCTTAAAAAAATCGATAAGAGATTAGGTACTTAAAATTAGATGAAAAAATTCCAAATGATGACTGCAGAGTAAAATAGTTTCGTGCGCCTCATCTTCTCTCTCAGAGCGCTATTTGTTTCCAAAGCGGTACTAGTATAGTAGATACGACATCCAAAAGAATTCTAAGGGTATCAATTTTGAGAAAATAAATGCCTTTTTTGCCTTTTAAGCGGGTATATCGCGGGCGGTAGCTCGTGATAAAAATAACCAAGGCTGGCTTACATTATATTAGCTGTTATAGTTAAGATTTAATTCAAATTTAACGTTGACAGAAGCGATGACTTAAATATAGACTGTGGTATGTGTTACATCATCGTATTCCTTAGCATAGTGAAATATTAATACAATATCGAATATTTATTTGAAACTTTTGACAGGACGCTATAGATTTACGGCCGTTTTCAATAACCTATCTATCCTTAGTTTAACTTATTAGAGATAGACAAATCTATCCTTTTACGGTTACTTACATTTCAATAACCTATTGACAGATAGCATTGGACTATAAGTATATTGGACATAACTATGGATAGATAAGATCTTGTCATTAAACAGTGACAGCAATGGATCGGTAAGTAGAGAAACGTTATTGAAATTAGCCGTTAGAAGGCGAAGATTGGACGGTTAACAGTTAAAGTTATGACGTCATCGAAACATTCTCAAATGGTGCAACCATGAAAATCAAATTCAAATATTTTTATTCAAAATAGCATGTGGCATCACTTATTGAAAGTAAAAAACTACCACCCATTCCGAAACGAATGCCTCAGACCTGAGAACAATGGGCGCAACAAACTCAGCGGCATTTTTTTTCAACAAAAAAATATGTTTACAAAGTAATATTGTACATTTAAACTTATTATTTAATAGCCTGAGGGCAGTCGCTCCATTCCCAATTCCCTTTACCACACAAACGTTTTTTACAATTCTTTTGTATGTTATGAGATCTTAGTAATTATTTAAATCAATACTTAACATATCTATTTAATAAGATTTAAAGAACTAATTCACTTCTCTCCTATGAACGTACTGTTAAAAGTTCATAATATGTTTCATCTTCTTAATTCGGTTTAATTAAGCGGTTTATGGTATAAATATATTGCAAAAACAGACAACAATCAATAAGTTTTCTCTTATAATATTGTAAAGAACTGCATAATATTTTTTTTTTGCGCCCATACAAAGTGAAAGAAATACCCTCCGGGATAACGACGGGAGGGAGGTAGAGAACGCTCATGTATACCAACGTAGCCTAAAGAAACTTGTGGACACTACGGACTTCTTGGGTATCACGTTAGATATAAAGCTTCAGTGGGATCCACATATTGCCCATCTAGCAGATAGACTCAGCTCTGCGGCGACCGCTAGATTAGTGTACTTCAGTTATTTTCACAGCATCATGACGTACGGTATTTTACTATGGGGTCATGCTGCTGACATTGATATAGTGTTTGCTCTGCAAAAGAGAGCTGTTCGTGCTATATATCAGCTTGATTATAGACAGTCTCTCAAAGAAAAATTTAAAGAATTAAATATTATGACTGTTCATTGTTAGTACATTTATGAAAATTTAATATGAGTTCACAAAAATCGTCACCTTTTTGCTCTTAACAGTGACTTTCATTATTATAACTCTAGAAATAAGGGATTGCTTTTAACTAGTTCTAGTAGGCTTCATAAGATACATAATAGCTTTAAGGGTAAATGTATACACTTCTATATTAAAGTCCCAGCCACTGTTCAGGCATTATCAATAAATAAATTTGAATGTTTTATAAAAAAAAATGGCTCTGTCGTAAATCCTATTACTCCACTGCTGAATATCTAAACGATCGGACAGCCTGGGACTAGATGGTGATTATTTTATAGTGATAGAAATGACTGTACAATACTGTATATTTTTATTGAAAAGAGTGCAAAAAAAAAGATGCTGGGAGAGTTTCTTGGGCCGCTTCTTCTCTCTCAGAGCGCCATTTGTTTCCGAAGCGGTAGTAGTATCTAGTAGTTATTAGAAATGACATCAAAAAGAATTCTAAAGGAATCAATTTTGAGAAAATAAATGCCTATTTATGCCTTTAAAGTAACGTAAAACCTAAAAGCCTACCCACTAAACACCACCTGAGGTTGGCTTTGGGCAAGTGCCCTCTAAGCCTTCATCGAAAGCGACCTTCTCTTGGAGAGAGAGAGGCGCAAGTGGCACTCTCTATGGAGTATCCGCTGGGATATAGCACAGAAGGTGCTATCGAAAGGACTAGTGACATCAGAAGGATGATTAGCAAGACATTATATTATAAGCTTCGCCACCCCTCTCCTCTCCTCTCCTCACCCCTCCTCTACTCGCCTCACACTTCACACCGCTACACTAGCGCCAACTCTCAGACACCCGCTGCTCACTTCACTTGGCTCGTTACAATATAGAATAAATTAATTATTTTAACCGAACGGTTAAAACTTCCCTTAAAAGGGTTTTATGAATACGAAATATTCAGAAAGGATTAATGAACCATAAAATCCTCATTCCACACAACTTGCTTACAAAACAGTAATTGTGTGTGAAATCTCTTGCATAATATGTGTTTAATGAGCCCTTTTTGTGCATCTCCTATCTCCTAAATAAATTGTGAAAACCTTTTGGGTGCGCTGAGCTATTTTTGGAAGAGGAGAACAAATTAGCGTATGTGTCACCTAATGTCTAGTGATTACCGCCACCCACATTCTCTTGCAATTCCAGAGAAATCACGGGAGAATTGCCGACCGTTAAGGAAGGTGTACGCGCTTTTTTTGATGTCGTATCGTCCCGGAACCACCGCACATGTAAGTTCATTCCACAGCTTGGTTATACGTGGAAGAAATTTAATAGAAAACTGCACTGTGGAGGAATGCTAGCATTGAGATGGTGGGGATGATATTCTAGTTTGTGGCGTGCGAAGGCAGGATTCGGCGGAAGGAATATGTTAAATAGCTCTTCGGAAGATTCCCCATTATAGATGAGGTAGAAGACACACAATGAAGCGACTTCTCTTCGCAAGGAGATCTTGCCGTTCACAGCGCAATGGATCACTGATGATTCGAGCAGCTCTCGAATTGTCAAGGTGCTTATAATTTTGGGACTTTTGAATTGAGACAACTTTTTTTATGAGAATAACCGGCAATCCGAGCGGGACGTTCAGTTGGTGGAAAGTGATGCGCCCTGCCCATTACAATGCAGTGCCGCTCAGGATTCTCAAAAATCCCAAAAATTCTGAGCGGCACTACAATTGCTCTCGTCACCTTGAGACATAAGATGTTAAGCCTCATTTGCTCAGTAATTTCACTAGCTAAGGCGCCCTTCAAACCGAAACACAGTAATGCTCACACATTACTGCTTCACGGCAGAAATAGGCGCCGTTGTGGTACCCATAATCTAGCCGGCTTCCTGTGCAAAGCAGCCTCCCACTGATGCGACCTGCCCATTACAATGCCGCTCAGGATTCTTTAAATTCTTACCACTTCCCATCACGTGAGTCTATTCACCGTTCGCCCCCTTTAAAAAAAAAAACACTAGTAAATATATTGTTATGTTTTGTGTTATAAGCCTCGACTTGACGAGGTTTAACTTCTCTTGTGAAGTCTTATGAATACATCGTTTTTTTATTATTCAAGTTTCAACTTATTGTTTCACTTCACTGAACTTATTTTCTTATAAACTTTTACCATGAATTTATGATTGGAAAATTTTTTTTTTTTTTTTTATAGTCACAAGGTGGATTATGTAAAATAATGTAGGACTAAATATCGTACAATTATAACTGATTTTTACAATCGTTCCAAACTTAAAGGTTACATTTTCATTATTCATTTATTACACCCGATGTTTCGAAGCCCATTTTCAGGGGCACTGTGGTTGGCAGGATTTGAAAAAGTAATTGTCAAAGTTATAATTGTAAAGTTTTCAGAGCCTTAGAGGTAGGTATATTTGCTCTAAACGAATGGTTTTTGGCAAAATTGATTTCTTAGTTCTTTTTTGGTATGTATAGTTTTGGGTTTTTATAAGCAAATTATTTGATCTCAGGTGTGGATTGGATGTGTATAATCAAATTTGAATGTATTCATTAGAAGATATTAATTTTTGCCAAATTTTAGTTTGATCGAAGTGGATCTAGTGGTTTGTACGTTTCACTACGGCCGTTCCCAATATTCAGTCTATCTCTTACTTGAGATGAAACTCGTAACTTTCGTTGACTTTTCTGTCCCAATAAACTTATCGACGGTAACTCACCTTATCCGTACACGCTTGTTACCAGCGATAAAAGTATGTATGGAAATTTCAGTTCAAGCAGCCCAATATACGCGTAAGGCGATAAGAATGAGTTATCGGGTATATTGGGACAGCTTCAGATTATTGACTGCTAATTACTGACAGTAGAAGGTAGTAATTTATCTCTATCTGTAGATAGTATATTGGGAACAGCCGTTAGAGTACGGTCTGTTCTTGTTTTAAATTTGTTATTACATTAACTAAAGAAATACTATAAATTTGTGGAAAATAGAAAACTTAATTGAGTTTAAGAATGGGTATCATAAGATAAACTGTCACAATATATTTTTCAATTACAGTGATTAAAAAATACGACTAAAAATAGTATATTTATTTATTTATAAAGAAAACTTACAGCTATTTATAACTATGTTGACATCTATTTGTATAACAAAAAGCCATTAACTATGTAGTTAGTTTTTAAGATTACTAGAGAGTTACGCTTATTATTATCTTATAATCTAATACATTAATACTAAGTATAGAATTAGTACTATATTATAATAACTGCATTTTAAAAATACCAGCAAGAAGTTAAATTTATAAAACATAATTACAGTAAATAATAATATATTTAAAGTTTACATTGACTTTGTTGAATACTTTGAATACTTAGGGAAGAAAGTAAGTATAATTGTAATGAAATTGTTGGTAAGCTAAATTTAAGTGGAAACAGCAGACACTCTTTCTTCCATCTTGCAACGCCATTTCTGAGGCGGTGGTAATGACTTATTAGACTTAAGAGAAAAGGTTTAACTTCTACTTACTCCAAATAATAATAAATAAGATCAATAAGAGGAGAAGAAATCGTAAGAAGGAAAATTTTAGTAAAATTATCTGTTACAATGTCATTAAGGAATATTTAACATTACAAACAAGTATTTATGATTTTGATGAAGGAAGGATAGTAAAAGTCTAAAACTATTGATAGAATAGCTAAATATCTGACTTCTTTTTTATAAAGAAAACGGATGAGATGAACAGGACGTACAGCTGATGGTCATTTATACGCCCTGCCAATAACCACCAACCCAAAACATCTGAGTGGCACTTCAATTGGGCTGGTCACCTTAAGCCATTAGATGTTAAGTCTCATTTGCCCAGTAATTTCACTAGCTACGGCGTCCTTCAGACCAAAACACAATTTCGCTTACACATTACTTACAAAGCAGAAAGAGATACTGTCGCGGTAACTATAATGGTAAAATGTGGTACAGCAAAATGGTAATAATTGGTAAAGAGTGTAATTGGTACTAGAATACGTAAACATCTAACTTCTGTTTAGGTATCTGTTACCACAGCAATCAATATAAACATGGAGTCATGGCGACTGGACACACATTACAATAGCTACGCACACGGTTGGAATTTACATTTCAGAAGCATCGAAGCACAGAACGATAAGCCTATTTTGCATAATGCAGTAACCAGTACAAATAGAACGCATAAGACAGAAACATCACTGAATTACAATAAAGTTTAATCTAATCTAAATACTGTCATTCCCAATTTTTTTATTTAAATGACCTCTACTATGCGGCATATATATAGTTTTTCACGAAATTTATATAGTTTTATTCATTAAATTACAATTTTGTGTAGCTTTATTTGTCCATTTGTTACTTTCGTTTTTGAAAATAGTTGGATCCTGCTTAAAAGCATATAGCTGATAAGACCCTTATAGCCCAGTGATTTTTGAGCCTGCCTACTGAGCTAGAGGGCCCGGGTTCGAATCCCGGTGATGCAATCATTTATATGATGAATATGAATGTTTGTTTCCGAGTCATGGTTGTTTATAAGTATTTATGTACGTTTAAGTATATTTTATTGAATATATCGTTGTCTTGCACCCATAGTATAGGCAATGCCTAGTTTAAGGCAAGATATTTTGTGTAAGAGTGTATCAATATCAATATTAATATTATTATATCCAAATGAATTACAGTTATTCGAGGGATAATAATTCAAAATATAAAACATCGGCCAGATTAAAACGAAAATTTAATCTAATCTTGTTTTAAATATATTACCATGCTACTGCTAGATCTTTGCTTTATTGTGATGGAATCCAATCATCTAAGATATTCATTCATAAATTATCACCAATTCTTCACCTTAATAAACTTGGAGTAATTGAATTTGGTAATTTTAAGCTTTTCATAGAAAACGAGATTTATAATAATTTTAGTCTCTGGTTTTAAAATTACTGTCTAAACTTATGTTCTTGGTAGTATAATTAAAGAGGAGTTTTGATAATAGTCCTTTAACTTGATTGTTTTTTAGTTTGTAATCATGTCTGTCAATTAATACAAAAATACATTCCAGCCAATAAAGTCATAATATACAGTTATATTTTGTACTTATGAATAAGATATATATTCAGCCGTGACGGTCAATGTTATCTATGGCAGGTGGAGTTTTATAATTATATTTTAGCCAAAAGGCGCGTTTAAAAATACACGTAGTCCTAATGTGAATTGATACAGCTTCTTTCCTAAAAATGCAATTATAAAGTAAAATAACATCTATATCGAAAATGTTAGAATTACTAATCGTTAGGGAAGTTTCAGAGATACTCAAAAACAATATCATTTTAAACACAAAAATGTGTGTAGGTAGTCACTAAAACATTAAAGATTGTTATTTCTATGAAATGGAACCCTGACAGAGGTTCTATTATCATTTGATGAGTGGTAAGTCTCTCAGTCCAAAACACTGATAATATTGTTGCCAAATGTCAGGTTTGACATGGGTTCTGTAACCTCACTATTACGAGTCTGCTGCGCACAATACCAACTTACGATTACACTATTAATCCATTGAATAACCCTCGAGTACCCTGGTAAAATAAAAGTTACAATTTTATGTAGAATTAAGCAAATTAAGATTTATGTAAAACTGCATGATTTGACGCTTTCCTGTTTGTTTTGTCCTCACCTTAATAATATAATAGATAATAATATTATATGACACACTTTTACACAAATTTTCTTGCCCCAAATTAGGCATGGCCTGTGTGTGGGTTACAAGACAACTATATATTTAATAAAATATACAAACTTAAACATACATAAATACATATAAACATCCATGACTCGGAAACAAACATCCATATTCATCATATAAATGCTTGCACCTACCGGTATTCGAACCCGCGGCCTCTACCTTAGTAGGTAGGGTCGGTAACCACCACCTTAATGCAACTGATAATAAATATTTAACTGGTTTTGTATTAAGTAACTTTTAAAATAGCAATTGTTTCTGACTGGGTTATAAGATAACGTGATATAAATTAGTGATATTAATAATAAAAATGAATAGTATTAATCGAATACTATTTAATAACGGGAGTGGTTGTTCTTTCAAAGCGATATTGAATTAAAATATTTACATTAAAAATATAATGATTGAGAACATTTCATTGATTAATGACAACTTGTGAAACAGTAATCACGACTATCCTTACACAAACAATGAGTTCAAGCTATAAAGTTGATTGATTCAATATACGATAATCTAAATTTACACAGTTAATTCATTATTTCTATTTATGAAATAATTTATATTCTTTAAATACGATTCATATATTGGATGCAGCACCTTACAAACTAATTTTATATGTATTAATATTACAGCGATTGTAAAATAATCTATTTGATTGAAAAGAGTGGCCGTTGTTTTTTTGTATGTTCTTCTCACGAGCTCAATATTTTGGTTTGCATATGGTAAATTCATTAATTTAAAATAAATATTTAAAGTTACGTACGTATACGTATATGTAAAGTTATTATGCCTAATTGAATAAAGTTTATTCGAATTTGACTTTGACATGTCCCGAGAGAGGCTATATGGCCTATATGGGCCATGTCTAAGGAATCTCCAGTATTGTAATCTTTATAGTAATACTTGTTGAAGGCGAGTTTTTGACAACGTCCAGAACTTGCGGGTTGCAACATTTGATATCATAACTTTAACAGTGGGTCTCCCATAAACTCTTATTGCGATTCAATTGACAACCCAAAAACAACTGCTTTGCTATTTGGTACCACGATGACATTAGAGGTATCGATTTTAGATAGATGTCAAATCAAGAAATTGAATCGCAAACTGATTTAGTTCGTTCACTATACGAGTATTATCAATACCCATTTTGCTACGAACATGTTGCAATCATTCCAATTTAAAATACGAAACATATCTGTTTTGATCAAACTATTCATTATCCTCGTCAAATTAATATTCATCTGGTGTATTGTTCAAAATATACGTTGCCCGGAATACTGAAATTCTTCATTGCAATTTTTTTTAAATAATGATTTTCAGAAATACATCTGTATCGAAGTAAGCAACGCAGTTTGCGGTACGAGATGAACACAATAAAATATAGCAAATCGTTATGTTAAATTTGCACTATTACTTTGAAATTACTAAAAGAAGGCCAAGATTTGGAAAATTGTTAGTTAAGAGATCTTAAAAATCCTGCCATTTTTTTTTGTACGAGATAATAACAAAAACATTACGTATACAACATTCCAAATCTTGTCCAAAATTATGGATATAATACTTACAAATTAAATATACTGATGCGAGGAGTGAGTAAGTCTGAGTATGTCTGAGCTTGGAATTAGCGATTTATTAATAGAAGTGTGAATTTCACGGAATTTGTCAACGATTGGCTCTTTTCCTTATTTTCTTTTATTTTGCGTATATGTATTCAGTAACTCCAAAGCCAGTTTTTGTTGATTATTTTGTCATGCTTCACTGTTTCTCCAATTGTATGAGAAATCAAGTGGGTTAGCCAAGTTCCAGGTACCAATTTGTTTTCTGATTTTCGAGTTCATATAAATGTTTTTAATACAGTAATTATACATTCGACGCTTTATATGTTCATCAAAGCCTTTGTGATACCTCTTGTGTTGTAACACTTATGGGCCACGGTTATCACAAAAAAAAGGCATAAAAAGATATTTATTTTCTCAAAATTGATTCCTTTACAATTTTTTAGATGTCATTTCTAATAACAACTAGATACTACTACTGCTTCGGAAACAAATCGCCCTCTGAGAGAGAAGAAGCGGCGCAAGAAACTCTCCCAGCATTCTTTTTTTGCGCTCTTTTCAAACACATACCACGTTGCTAATTGTTTTCGGTTATTTTGTACGGTGTGGAATCATGGAACTTAACCCAAAATATGATCATCCGCTAAGAGGCCTTTGAAATGTAGGTATACAGAAGAATTCTGAAGATATCGTTAAAGAATATCGAATGAAAGAGTTTTGCAGATGATGAACAAAAAGGTAGAGTTCTTGAAAACTGTCAAGAAACGCAAGCTGCAGTACTTGAGTCACATAATGCGAAATGTTAAATACGACCTGCGTACCGACCGGCGTATTTCGTGGCTTAAGAATCTCCGGACATGGTTCAACCTTAGCACAGGATCCTTATTCCGAGCTGCTGTGTCAAAGATAAAAAATAGCACTAATGATAGCCGACCTCATGTAGGAGATGGCACCTCAAGATGAAGATCACATACCATCAGGTTGTTACTTTGTACGTAAGTATCCATCCCTTCTCTGGGCTATTACTGTGTTATTAATAAACGCGAGGTAAAGTTATTCCAAATTTAACTTTTTTTGTCTCTATCTTACCTTTGTCACTACAGAATTATGTGACAGGCAGTCAAGGAAGGAAGTCATTTTAAACTTCTATTAACTTTTCTTTTTTTTTTAAGTACAAAGATGTCTCCACTCCTTAAAATATCTCATATGTATAGAAATCTCAGATAGAAATAAAAAGGTAAACAAGTACGACAAACACTCCCATCTCCCCCAAATGTCTTATGGACCACTAGCAAGTAAGTAGTGATTAAGTATTAATCGAAATGGCAGACGTGAAAGAACGCTTAAATATTGTATATTTCAGTATATCGAACTGCAAGAACTACAAAACCTGCAATTACTATAACAATTACAATATAAAATATCATTCGTAAGTCTTTTTTTTAGCTTAAGTGCTGTTTTTTGATTTTATTAATTTATTCGTCTTGCCATCATTTTGTACATAATTGCACAAGTCTCTCAATATCCACAGGGTCGCAAGCTAACGACAGTTGTTCCGCCAGGTGAATATACTCAAGTATCATAGACAAAATTGATTCATGACAAACTGTGCTGATAATTCTTTTAAAGTCATAAATCAGTAAGGTTTATATTTGCTCGAAGAAAATTATATCAGGGAGGGAGGGAGGCTCCGTTGCATAGGATGCCACATGGGTACCACAGCGGCGCCTATTTCTGCCGTGAAGCAGTAATGTGTAGCATTATTATGTTTCGATCGGAAGGGCGCCGTAGCTAGTGAAATTACTGGGCAAATGAGACTGAACATCTTATGTCTCAAGGTGACGAGCGCAATTGTACTGCCTCTCAGAATTTTTGGGTTTGTCAAGAATCCTGAGGAAAAAAAGTAAGTAGCATATATTATCATTCTGTTCTGTTTTATCTCATAAATATGCTTTGCACTTTTTAACTTCATTTTTAATGCAAACGCTTATGACTACCATGTATTGGTGCTATAATAAATAAAACATAATTATTATAAATGAACGAATAAATATAAAGTAAATGCTTCCAAAGTTAAGTAAATACTTCCATATAATTTTGTTTAGTTGGCGTTTTTGTTAGATTTGCAAATTTTAGTTATTTATAAAAATATAAGCAAATCTTTCTTATTAAGTCTAACTAGACTTTGTTATTCTCAAAAGTCTTGAGAAACAAAAAGTGATTTATTAAAAGTTTCCTTTGACAGTTAAGATTTATTCAGACTCAAGAGAAAACGTTACCTTATTGAATTAATACAATACCTAGCAGCGCAACCCAGCGTTGTTCGGGTTAAATGTTTAATTATTATTATTACTTCATACTTTTGGTAGATCATTTCAGAAATTTCTAGAATTTTCTAGACCGTTCCGCATCAATTCCATAAATTGTACACATTTTGGAACTTAAAAGGATTAAAAGGCATTTATTTTCTCAAAATTGATTCCTTTAGAATTCTTTTTACAACTAGATCATTCCAGAAAGTCTTCGAACTTTTAAGATCATTCCCGAGATTCTCAGAATTTTACAGAAATTTACATTAGCTGGAAAAGGACAGATGTATATAATTTCACTTTTTTGCCAACCACAACCACCCATTCCAAACAAACTCCCTTATGCACACCAGGAGACCGAGGGGTATTTGCCATCATCAAGTTGCGGATGAAAAAGAAAACCGTGGGCATACGTACGAACATTTATATAATATATTAAGATAAATGTAACAACAACACTGCTGTGATTCTTCTGGTGTTGCAGGAGAATGTACACACATTTATTCACTGTGATCTTTTTCCTCCTCTTCCATAAAAAAGATTATAAACGTGAAATCTTATCAATTATATTCATATCAATATTTATAAAGTGAAAACTTCTTTAGCATCATTGTGATTTGTCGATGTCGATTTGTCGACAAGTCGATGAAACGAAAAAGCGACAGTAAATAATCCTATGAAGTATTGTCATGTATTCTCATGAGGGATAGATATGTACATGTATCTCGTCTTGCTGAGTATGGTACTATTATATGGTTTAAGGATTCTTTTCAAAACAAATCAAGCATAATTGAAGTCCCATAAAACAGAATACCCGATAACATTTCAATTGTTTATTGCGATTATCTGATAAAACAAATAAGGTTTTTATTGAAGCCGACACGAATAAGCAACAATATTAATTATTCTCGTTGGATTAATATGTTTTTGGTTTGTTATTTAAAATACATGTCGTCTCCTGCTTATATTATGCTGCATCGCAAATTTTGATATTCAGAAATGTATCTCTGTAAAAGCATACGAAATTATGACGTATTATTTCAATGAGAGTGATGTTTTAGCTATTTATACAAGTGTTGTGTAATAAGGTGTATTAAAACACGAATGTGGATTAGTATCACATGAGTGTTTTAATACTTAATTATCAACAGTTGCATACAAGATTTTATCTACACCCATAATATGAATCCTCTTAAAAGATTCTGAAAAAGTAAGCTTAGTATTAACATTAAAAAAGCCAGTCCTAGTAACCATGACATCATCCAAACGAGTGTTGTAATTTTGTACCGAATTTCATTACAATATTCGTTTCGATGATGTAATGGTTATAAGAACATTGGGTGTTTTAATCCTGGCAATGAGCTAACTGTTTAAGAATCTTTAATAGACGATTTAAAGCACGGGTGTAGATAAAATCAATTCAAGCGACTAGCTAAGCCCTCTAACATCAAAAGAAATTATAAACTTCACTTCGGGTGCACGTCTCTCTCACTTTGGGTGTTATATCGGTACACTACCATATTGTGGCTAGTTTAATATGGCAATGTGTACATTGTGAAACGCAAATGATGTCTTTAATCGATAGATAAGTAGCGAGTAGCCAATTCATAACTTTACTTGTACATTGTGAGACAGTCCATAAATGTGTTACAAAAATACGTTGCTATTTTTTTTATATTAATATATACTAACTTAACGATTTCATTGAATTATGGAAGTAGGCAATACTTTGCGAAAATCCATAATTATCCAAATGTTTTGACTTTTCTTTAGTGTTAATTCCGCTAATCATCGTCTCCTGATGATGCCTTGTATAGAAGCGAAACACGTGCCGAATTGTTTGAAGACAAATATTGGCGGAATTAACACTAAAGAAAACTCAAAACATTTGGATGATTTCATTGATGTAAAAGTACATAATATACAATAAATAAGGTAATATTATAAGCAAAAGCTAACTTAATGTATCTTGTATGTTATAATCAACGAGTATGTTACTCTGATACGTAGCAAATCCTCAGAATCCCTTAGCCGGATCCTCGAAAGGGTATTGAGGTTTTACTTATGTGAAGGCACTTAGAACGGAGTATTGTAACCATAAAATCCTCACTCTATACGACTTGCGAACAAAAGAGTTGTGGCCCTACTGTTTGTTGTATGTTCTGTTTTTGACGAGCATTTTTATGTGCTTGCCATGCTGTGATTTTATTGACTGGCGTTTTAAAATATTTTTAATTTTTATGAAATGTTATCTTTATGCGCAAGATACTTGCATTGTTATAATCAATTTGGGTGCATGTGTACTTCACTTGAATATTGAAGCTCAGGGTTAACTAATAACCAAAAATTAAATGAAAATAAAACTGTTCTTGAAATTCTCAATAAATTGTTTGGAGAAAAAAAAATATTTGAAAAACCTGAAAAATTTATCTATGACACTCTATTTCCACTAATTAATAATGGTAATTAAGGGTAAAAAACGGCTTATCTCGATTTCCGGCAAAACTGCAAGTCCTATGTAAATAAGTCAAATGGCAAAGTTATAGGTAATAATAAGATCTACAACTTTTGTTATTACAATTTTTTCACATAACCTCAAAATTTATGTGAAAAATTCAAAAAACCAATTTTTTGTTGTTTTATCTTATCCAAAAACATTTTTTTCACGAAATTTGGTATAAATATACTTTTTTATGTCCCAAAAACACTGTAAACTATTAGAATTGAAATATTTATTTTTTCACCTTATTTTGACTCAAATATCGAAAAAGAATCCTTATTTTCAATCGAAAATTCACCTGTCAAAATATCAGTTTTCTGTTTGGCAAAATCTCCACTTTCCGATAGTGTAAAAAAATATAAATTACAAGCGTAAATATTCGAAAAATTTAAGCCCTTCAAAAGGCGTTTCATAGAGAATTCGCACATGTTATGTCGTAGCAGCAATAATATTCATACAAATTTGAATTTAATATACACAGAGTAAGACAAGCTACACGATATACCACAAGGCATAAAAAAGGCATAAAAGGCATTTATTTTCTCAAAATTGATTCCTTTAGAATTCTTTTTGATGTCATTTCTTATACTACTAGATACTACTACCGCTTCGGAAACAAATGGCGCTCTGAGAGAGAAGAAGCGGCGCAAGAAACTCTCCCAGCATTCTTTTTTCTGCGCTCTTTTCAATAAAAATATACAATATTGTAGAGTCGCTATAAAATAATCACAATCTAGTCCCAGGCTGTCCGATCATTTAGATATTCAGCAGTGGAGTAATAGGACTTACGACAGAGCCATTTCTTTATAAAACATTTAAATTTATTTATAGATAATGCCTGAACAGTGGCTGGGACTTTATTGTAGAAGTGTATACATTTACCCTTAAAGCTATTATGTATCTTATGAAGCCTACTAGAATTAGTTACAAGCAATCCCTTATTTCTAGTGTTATAATAATGAAAATCACTATTAAGAGCAAAAAGGTGACGATTTTTGTGAACATATATTAAATTTTCATAAATCTACTGACAATAAACAGTCATAATATTTATTTCTTTAAATTTTTCTTTGAGAGACTGTCTATAACCAAGCTGATATATAGCACGAACAGCTCTCTTTTGCAGTGCAAACACTATATCAATGTCAGCAGCATGACCCCATAGTAATATACCGTACGTCATGATACTGTGAAAATAACTAAAGTACACTAATCTAGCGGTCGCAACATTCGTGTACTCTCTAATCTTTCTAACTGCATATGCCGCAGAGCTGAGTCTATCTGCTAGATGGGTAATATGTGGACCCCACTGAAGCTTTTCATCTAACGTGATACCCAAGAAGACCGTAGTGTCCACAAGTTCCAATCTCTGGTCATTTATAAGTACGTTGGTTTGTACCTCCGCTGTGTTTGGTGTAATGAACCGTAAACACTTTGTTTTTTTACTGTTTAAGTGCAGATTATTCGTCTCAAACCAACGTACTATCTTCGAGAGTGCATTGCTTACCTCGTCATCAATATCCGCACGTCGCTTCACTTTAAAAATAAGTGAAGTATCATCAGCAAACAATACAATCTCATGGCTATCATCTACCACAAACGGTAGATCGTTAATATATATAAGAAACAAGAAAGGACCGAGAATAGAACTCTGTGGAACACCTATTCCCACAGGTTTACCCGAAGACCGTTTGCCATTTACATCGACTATCTGAACTCTTTCGCTTAAATATGATTTTAACAGATTTAGGGCTCTATTTTTCACTCCATAATGCATTAGTTTTAGGAGTAAAGTTTCATGGTGGACGCAGTCAAATGCTTTTGACAAATCACAAAAAATGCCCAATGCATCCTGTGACTCTTCCCAGGCGTCAAAGATGTGCTCAATGAGTCTAGTACCCGCATTAATTGTTGATAAGCCCCTAGTGAAACCAAACTGATTTTTGTTCATTAATTTACAACAATGCATTTGTAGCTGTTGAAGCAAAAGTTTTTCAAAAATTTTACTAAAAACAGGCAGCACTGAAATAGGTCTGAAATTAGCAGGGTCAAAAGAACTGCCCGATTTAAACAAAGGTATAACTTTGCTGTATTTCATGAGGTCAGGGAACACACCCTCATCTATGCATTCATTAAATATAATTGCCAATTCAGGTGCTATAATGTCAAGTATGTATTTAACAATATTAGTCGAATGGCCCCATAGGTCTTTTGTATTTTTTAGGTTAATTAATTTGAAGATTTTTATTATATCGCTACCTGTAACATACTTAAATTTCAAGTCAGTAGAAGATACTGGTACGTGTAATTTAAGCATATCATATGCTGCTTTTGGCGAAGAGTTAAGGTATTTGGTCGTGACAATCGGGATTTCGGAGAAGTATTTATCAAATTCATTTGCAATTTCTATTTCCGAATTTATAACGCGTTTATTAATATTTAAACAGATAGAGGTGTTACGGCAATTCGATCTACCAGTTTCATTGTTAATTACACTCCAAGTCGCTTTTACTTTATTATTACTGTTTTTAATTTTATCTGCAATGAAACGTGTTTTCGCTTCATGACAAACTATTTTAAAGAGCTTGGAGTATTTTTTTACATATATTTTAAATTCTTCACTATTATTGTAATGTTTCTCATAATAAAGGTCATATAATCGTTTACGACTTTTGTGGATACCCATTGTTGCCCAATCATTAAAACTATGTTTGTTGTTTACTGTTCACGTTACTGGAGTAAAAATCCTGTCAAATTCCTCACAGAAGGAATTGAAGACTAAGTTGTAGTGAAAATTAGCAGTTTCGCCACAGTGTAAAAATGGTATTGTATTTACCAAATTATTTCTAAACCTCTCAAGACGGCTACCCGTAACTGGTATAATCGTCACCTTTTTTGGTCTAACATTGTCCAATCTTGTATTTACTTTTATAAGTTGCCCACTATGGTCGGACTGAAGATTATTAATAATGAGTTTACTAGTAATAGTAACATCTGTAAAAATATTATCTAAACAGGTTGCTGTTGTAGAAGTGATTCTAGTAGGTTCCCAAAATACATTGAACAAATTAAAACTTTGAAATAAATTTTTAAGGCTAGTACAATTGGGCGAAGGTTCAAGCAAGTTTATATTAAAATCTCCACACACTATAATTGACTTGCTAGTTTTGCTAAATTTTGATAGTACCTCCTCCATTCTATGTTGGAATTGTTCATATGATGCAGTGGGGGGGCGGTATACACTTACAATAATAAATTGCTCTAGTTCTATACAAGCTATCTCAATTAGTTGTTCTATAGAGAGATTAACAATATCTCTTCTATTTTTACATTTTAATCTATTATTAGTAATAATTAGGGAACCTCCATGTATTGCCCTACTTCTACAAAACGAACTGACTACTTTATGTTCTCTAAAACTAAACTGGAGCTGATGACTCTTACGCCAATGTTCTGTAATATATATATATATCTATATTACAGCAGCTCAAAAACAGTTCAATTTCTAATTCCTTACTTGAGATACCTTGTATATTCTGGTGAACAATATTTATGAGCTTTATATTATGATTATCTATAGCAGTAACATTTATATTTGGTGAATGTTGCCTATTTTGTATGATATTGCAAGAGTTGTCCTCCCTTGTCAAATAACTTAATTTAAATTAATTGAAGAAAAATCTTCATTGTTATATTTTTGTACATTAGTACTAATACATTCCCCAATAGGGGCTTGTATGTCGATTATTTTACAATTTTTCCCAATAGAGGCATGTTTATTAAATAATACTACAGAGGAAGTAGTTTGTTGACTAAGACTATAAGCTACTAAAGTAGCCAGCTGTCGCTTAACTCTAAATGGTAGGTATAGGTTACCATTGGTTATTTTCATTTTATAATTAATGAATTTATTTGTGTCAAATAAAATTAAATTTTCATTGTTGTGGAATGTCGCATTATACAAAGTTGTATTTAATTTAAATATTTTTATATTATGCTCCTGTGTCAAATCCGAGGAGTATGGGAATGTACACATCATCACTTTAGATTTTGTGTTATTGGAAATATTAATTAATTTTTCTATATTTTTAATTAGGTCCTTATTTCTAATATTATGAGAGTTATTACCAAACATTATACCTATGATCGTTTTTTCTTTTAGATTTATTTTTGGTATGGAATTTATGAGGTTATTGAAAGTTATATTGGGTTTACATATATTTATCAACTCACAATTCTTTGCAACTGCATTATTTAATAAAGGTTCAAACCCTTGGCCAATTTTGTCTGAAAATAATATAAACCTACTTGATGCACTTGTATCCATTCTTTGACTAGTTTTTAATGGGGATACACTTAGGTCTTGATAATTCTCAAATGAATGTTTATTAGTTGTGCTGGAGCAGTGGCACATATTATTATTATTATTATTATTATTGTTTATAAAGGATTCAAAGCGTTCCATGTTTTCATTGCCTAATTTAATTAAGCAATCAGCCTGCTTTATATGTTCTGATATTTGCTCCTGCGCTGAATTATATTTTTGAGTAATGTTTTGCAACATTGTTTCTAGAGAAGATATTTTATTATTTAATATATCTGTATCAATTTTATGTATTGCATGGGACTCTGTTAATTCTTTATTATATTTTTGTAATTTTTTCAGCAACTCTTGGTTTTTTGACCTAATTTTGCAAAATTTTTGGCCTAGGAATTGGTTATTAAGGAGTTTGCTACTTTTTGCTATAAACCTTTTGATTTTTAAATATTTCTTTATCTTTTTATGAGAATTTGTTGTAATATAATTCTTATTATTAGTGGAGCTTTCATTTGTTAAATCTACAGTTACCATGCTTTGTTTTTGAAGCAATTCAGACTCAAGTATGTTTATTCGACTTAAAGTCCATTCATATTCAGAACTACATTTGTCAAATGAATTAATGATTTTATGTAAGCTGTCCCTTTCTAAGGTTAAATCTAAACATTTTTGGTGCATGTCTGCCAGCTCGGACTTAAGAGAAGAGTTTGTTTTAAATACTTTTTGGATCTCCAATTCACACTCTTCCCGTTCATTTAAAAGTGTTTGACAAAGATCCTTTGACTTCCTTAGCTCCTTAGCAGCACAGCTCAGCTTGTTTTCCATTTCTTTCATGGTAGCCTTCCGGGTTTGCATAGTGAGGCTTGAAGTCTTGGGAACTTGAATGCAGTAGTTAAGTAACTGTCAAAATATAAAGCTATGTATAATCTTGTTATAATAGTGTGTGAGAAGAGGATACAGGTTTACAGAATCTAGAAATTAACTCCAAAAGTGCAGAACTCAATGGTTTACTATGGTTAATTGCCAATTGGATTAGTTACTATATTTTTCCTTGCTATTATTAGTATGTATAGTGTAAGAAGGATGATGGTGAATATTGTATGCGGCAGTTGATGTTGTGGTCTTCAGCTCAGCTTCCACGTTTTTGTCAAGTTGAGAGAGACAAACAGGGCCAATGTAGTGAGTATGAACGGAACTCACAACTGTGAGTAGTGTAAAAGTGTTATAAATTGTATATAGCTACGAAACGAACAACGCACTACAACGCTAACAACTATTAGTTGTAAGTAAATAGAACAAAATACTTCCCTCGTTTTTGTTTTTTGAATTTTGTAATATGACAGTTGGGCCGGTACAACTAAGTTAGTATTCCATTATCTTCTTGAGATTATTGCGATATTCCACACTTATTTTATATAATTTATAACTTTAATGTACACAATAGCAAATCAAGATTTAATAAATATTCTTCGTCTTAGTCGACGTTCATTTTTATAAACAAACCCAAACACTTGAAAAACCCAAACGCTTATCGCTATAGGCGCAACGCGCAACGCTCGGTGTGTCACCAATGCCATTTTAGAGGTTGAATCTATTCTGTTGTTTTTGCGTTTTGCCAAAACATACAAAACAGACAAACCGACAAAAATTATTTAAACTACTATTTTGGACACAGCATTGTTTAGATTACTTTGCTACGATTTTATTATATGAATTGATATAGATATAGGTTCACATAACATGACTTCTTTACAACACCGTTTAATTAATCTTGAAGAATAAATCGAAGATTGATTGTTACCATTTAGTTACTTGTTTTTAAATATATATTATAGTATCACAAGAATTGAAAGTAAAAGGACTGAGGACTAAGTGATGTTTTTTATTTATTGATTTAAGCAACATGGCACCAACACAAACTACCCCAATTTTGAATACATACAAGCAATCAAACAAGTCTATGTTATTTGAAAGTTCGTTTGAATTTCTCAATGCGACAGTAAAAGGCGTGTCTCGTATAAGATTGGTTCTCGCTTGCGGAAGTAGGAGCAGTTGCTGTCGCCTTCGCCTTCGCCTTGTAGCGCGTCCATCCGGTACCCACAGACCTATTCGCTCCAGTAGGGCTGGATCACTCACCACACCATGCAAAATTTTCCATAAATATAAAACCAGGAATACGTTCCTACTAATTACCAGTTTTTCATACTCAACCATGCCAAGAACAAACTGCGTAGGGTATAGAAGTGGATATCCTGGATATGCTTTGTAGATGTGTGAGATAATTTTTTTATGGCAGTAAGGCGAAGACGAGCAGGACGTTCAGCTGATGGTAATTGATACGCTCTGCCCATTACATGCAGTACTGCGAAGGATTCTTGTGAAATCCAAAAATGCTGAGCAGCACTACAATCGCGCTCGTCACCTTGAGACATACGATGTTAAGTCTCATTTGCCCATTAATTTCACTAGCTACGGCACCCTTCAGGCCGAAACACAATAATGCATACACTTCACGGCATAAATAGGCGCCGTTGTGGTACCCATAATCAAGCCGGCATCCGTGCAAAGGAGCCTCCTACTGGTTTAAAGATATATATTAGTAAAACAATATTAGGTACTATAATGTGCTATAATGGCTGTTAAGTGAGACTTATTTACCGAGTTGATTAATCTCTGTGGGATTCAAGTGCGTTTCACCCCAGCACTCGGCAGGTTAGGACCATAAATCATTGTCACGGAACTGTCACCTATACAAATATCTGAAGGAGGATTGCTTTACTTAGGAATAGTGAAAGTTTAATACATTTACTTGGTGAAATAAATCCACTTATTCCGTAGATGATGTAAGTTAGTAGTAGGTTTTATTTTATACGCATTCCGCATAAAATTAAATTTTCATCAATCGATGAAAATTTATTGAAGTAGGCGTTATTTTGCGGAAATCCATAATTATCCTAATGTTTTGAGTTTTCTTGAGTGTTAATTCCATGAGTGTCGTCCCAGAACTCGGCAAGTCAACATCTCCTGAGGATGCCTCGTGTAGTGGCGGAACACATTATTTGTAGACAATGATTGGCGGAACTAACACTCAAGAAAACTCAAAACATTTGAATATCAAAGGAAACCAAACCTTTTCTGATGTTTTTAATATTACTCTATACACCTGAGAAAGATTTGGATATGAAAATGTAATTGTTAATAAAATGTAATTTCGCGGAAAATAATGAATAAACTCTCACACATACACACACACACACACACACAACCACACACACACATTTTCCTCTACCCGTTTGAATTTAGAGCTTGTTAGTCACTGTGTAAAAGTGGAATCCTGGTGACCAGTAATACAGGTATTTTATTACCCACCACAGGCACAGCGATCCACGACCAAAACTTTTGTATCCCTATATTTTTAAATTTTCGCTGTATTGTAATTTTGGTTGTTGGTGAGAAAATAAAGTTATTAGTATTATTATTGTTAACTAGCTGACCCGACAGACTTCGTACTGCTTCAATCGATAGATAAAAGACCTAAGCTTTTGTATAAAATTAACTTAAAGCAAACAAAACCTTTTTAAAACAAATAGAAAAATGATCAGTTTGAATGGAATTTCATTATTATTTTCGATGAATGAATGAATATTAATTACACATGATGTTGATTACTTACAAAACAGAGTTGTCCTGAAATACGATACAGTCTGTTAATCAATTTAAAGCTTTCTGATAAACAACTTTTTGTTTTGTTTTGTGGTGAGGTTAGGTTCAGAAATTTTATTTTTTGACAAATCTTAAGACTTATCAATCTACATAAAAATAATCTGATAGATAGTTAACAACTGTAGTTCATCTACCATACTATAGCTACCAAAAATTAAGTTTATTTTTTACCTCCTGCGAAAGTTAGAAAGATATAAAAATTCTAATTACTTATTTATTTTAAATTATTCTTTCAATTTGATTTCTGAACGACGAGGTTACGGGGGGGGGGGACCACATCAAAGGACAAACAAAATTATTGTTTTCATGTAATTCTGAGCATTTTCATATTTATTGACCTTTTAAACCTTCTCTGGAATTCCACAAATAATTCAAGACCAAAATTAGCCAAATCGGTAGAGCCATTCTCGAGTTTTAGCGAGACTAACGAATAGCAATTAATTTTTCTACATATAGATTAGGATTCGGCGTTAATTTGCTACTTAAAATATGTCTTTGTGAGCCTTAACATTGTTTGTGCCGTTTGGTGTCAAGACAATTGTCCCAGAGGTGCGAAGAATGAACAAAATATTATCTACACGCACCCAACCAAGCGCTGACAGCTATTTCGGTCAACGGATCAGCCTAGCTATCCAACGTGGCAACGCTGCCAGTATTCTTGGTACTCTCCCTCGTAATGAAAGTATTTCTTTCATGTTCATAATAAGTATAATAAATATTATAGTTATGAGTCTCGTTTTGTTTTGATTAAAGTACATATTACTTTTTTTTATGAAAAAAGGAGGACAAACGACAACACCAAAGGAATCACAGGAGGGTTGCCGGCCTTTAAGGAAGGTGAACGTGCATTTTTTGAAGGTACCCATGTCGTATTGTTCTAGAAACACCGTACAAGGAAGTTCATTCCACAGCTTTGTAGTACGTCGAAGAAAGCTCCTTGAAAACCGCACTGTGGAGGACCGCCACACATCCAGATGGTGGGGATGATATCCTAACTTGTAGTGTGTCGTGCGAAGCTAGGATTCGGCGGCAGAAATCAATTGAAAGAGCTCGGAACACTCTCCGTTATAAATGCGGTAGAGGACACACAATGAAGCGATGTCTCTACGCAGTGCCAAGTGATCCAGCTGTTGACAGAGCACTGGGTCCCCGACAATTCGAGCTGCTCTGCGTTGCACGCGGTCAATGGATCGAGCTGATACTGAGGTGCGCCAGACCAGAGATGAAAGCAATACTCCATTGTAATTACATAAATGTGAAATGAATATAAAAGATCATTATTATAACAATTTGAGTAAAAAATGTCATCAACGTTGAGAAATGAGAGTCCAGTTGAGAAGACTTCATACTACGTATGAACTACGAATTATATTAGTAACTATAAGAGAGCTGTAATATTGTCAAAGTTTAATTAGCTTTTTCCTTATTGAAAAAAATGGTAGTCGTAGAGACTGCCGTTAGAAGTAAAAACTTAGAACTTTTAGTATTGAAATATGAAATTTTATAATGTTTAAAAACTATTTTTTATGAAAAAAAGGGAAGAGACGACCTTGCCGTTCTGGATTATGAAAACCTAAAAATTCTGAGCAGCACTACAACTGCGCTCGTCACCTTGAGACATAACATGTCAAGTCTCATTTGCCCAGTAATTTCACTAGCTACGACGCCCTTCAGACCGAAACACAGTAGTGTATAAACATAAACTACTTCAAGGCGGAAATAGGCGCCGTTGTGGTACCCATAATCTAGCCGACATCCGGTACAAAGGAGCCTCTCACTCGAAAATTATATTGGTAATTAAATTATTAATTTCAATAAATTTTTAAAACTTATTTTCAACATATTGAACTTTTCACTAAATCCATTCAATTTCACTCATAAGATGTACACAACACAGCACTAATGTTGCACAATATGTCAGCTGTATACTGCTATAAGCATTTCGGTGACGCGAACTCATGAGATTTCACCCATCTAAAAAGTGTCTAACTATATAAATATATATTTATTTTTTTATATCGTGCGCGCCAGTTATGAGCATGTCAGTGACGCGAATCAATTTTCTATACCAAAAACTCTCCAACGCGGCTTAAGAGTTAAAGTATAAAGTTGAAAGTATAAAAAGTTACTTAGTTTCCAATCACTATAATTTAAAGTACCTGAAAACATCAAAGGTACCTGGTAAGGTAGGTGACAGTTGTGAAGTTTGATGTAGAATTCGTGTTCAAGAGATCTTCTATTAATAATTATTAGGGTTTAGCTATTGAAAGCCCTTAGAGATCTCGGGGTTCATTAACTACGGACCACAAATCGACGATAGGGCTACCGTTTGATTTGGGTAACACATTTAATAGTTTAGCTTTAAATAAATATTTAATCATTTGAAATTAGTTTGCAAGTTATATTCACTTTAATTTGTCATCAAATTTTATTTAAAATGATAATGAACGATTTAATAAAGAATAAAATTCGTGAGTATTTATTACAAAGCAGGTAGTCGTTGAAAGTTTTAAAAGCCTCCTGCAATAATAGGTCTGGAAATACAAACGTTTTTCTCTTTGTGTCTGAGTAATAAAACAACAAAATAAAATTACAGTAAATCAAAATAAAGCTACTCTACTATGAGATTTCAAATGTGATGTAAATTTAATAAGTACACTTTTAACTGATTGATGTAATATATCTTGCCAAACTTTTAACAGTTTGTTGGCAAGTTATCACGATTAAAAAACATTTAATTATGTAGGTATACATACTTAACTACTACTTACTTTAAACTAAACTATTATAGAACTCAGAACTAAACTATTACTATTAGAAAAAAGAAACAATTTACATAAGCTATCCTAAATTAGCATGTAGCATTGTCGAATAGCATTGAACAATAGTTAGTGAGTTTTTCAATGCTTATAATTCATTTTAAATTTAACTGCAATTTATTTTACGTTTTGTAACACTCCTCAGCCTACTATCTCGTTGTATATGACCGTAGTAATTTTTAATCTAGCTACATTTATTTCTTATGTGAACTTTCATAATATTATCATTAAAATCTTGCTGTTTGGTATTTGCTCTTCAACTAAACAGGTAGTATTTTAGATGCTAAATATAGTTTTCCTGATATTTCGTTTATTTACCTGTAATACTTACTAGAAATATTTATGTGAACAGATACTAGAAACAGATTTTATTAAAAGATTTTCAAGAATATGTAAGAAATTTTCGTATTTATACATTGGCTAGCGCTTAGCAGAATGGAACCAGTCCACATGCAAACTAAGCTGACTATTTGAGGTCCAAAGTCAAAAGATAGTTATTGTTTTGATTTGTAACTTTTTGTGTCTTTTTTGTGGGTGTGTTCAATATCTTTGCTACAAATACGAGAAGTGAACTGGTTCCTTTCTAAATTAGAAATACCGGATAAGTTTTGTTCGGGATGTCAAACAGTAATTTTTTTATGATTTTGTGGACTGGTTTCTTTCTGCTAAGCGCTAGCCAATTATACCCGTATATTAACCATCTATTTCTTAATACTGATTATTATTCTATTCATTCAATACTGATTAGTATTCTATTCATTGGGCCCCCATATTGAAGGATTGGCGAATAGGCTTAGTTCTGCAGCATATGCGGTTAAGAAAATTAGACGGTTAACTGACATAGATACGGCGAGATTAGTATACTTTAGTTATTTTCATAGTATTATGTCCTATGGTATATTGTTATGGGGCAGTGCGGCCGATATTAATACTATATTTGTGCTGCAGAAGAGGGCTATTCGCGCGATTTATAACCTAGGTCCTAAAGAATCATTAAGAGAAAAATTTAAAGAAATAAACATTTTGACTGTTGCTTCTCAATACATTTTCGATAATGTTCTGTATGTTCATAAGCACATTGAGGAATTTTCTAGAAACTGTGACATTCATAATGTTAACACGAGGAACAAACATAAACTTGTTATGCCTACTACTCGGTTGGGTCGAGTCAGTAAGTCTTTTGTTGGGCGATGTATATGCTTCTACAATATGATCCCAGAAAATGTACAAAACAAATGTGTTACGAAATTTAAAAGAATTGTTAAAAAACGTTTGTGTGGGAAAGGTTATTATAGCATAAACGATTTTCTTAATGACACCACGGACTGGGAGTAAAGCGAACACCCTCGGGCTCTTTAATTATAAATGTTTATTGTACGATATTACATTGTAATCCATATTTTATATTTAAAAAAAAAGCCCGCTGAGTTTCTTGCGCCCATTCTTCTCAGGTCTGAGGCAGTCTCTTTTGAATGGGTGGTAGATTTTGACGTTCAATAAGTGATTTTAAATCCTATTTTGAATAAAAATATTTGAATATTTGAATTTGAATTTGAATTGAAAGTTTGATATATGAACTAAAATACGTACTTTCACCGCAAATGCAAGAACATTTTAGTATCGCTTAATTATTCTTGTGAACAGTGAACTGAGTGCCGGAGTACTTACCCCGTACTTAAACACACTGCCGAGCTTTAATGATAAATAAGTGTATGAATAGCGAAGTTATTGTATTATATTGACGCATAATAATTTGAATTTAAAAAATTAAAATTAAATATAAAAATATCCGTCAGCCATAGAAACATTAGGATTACCGCCAACTCAAATGCTGAATTTGAAAACACAGCAATTATTTCGTTATAATTTCTTGTTTGTCACGTAACTGGAATGCTAGGGTTTGATAGGAGGAATGAGGGTAGTAAAAGCTATTTTAACTTCCACTGATATTAACGAATTAACTCGACTTCTTGACGACAAGCCACAGAAAAAAAAATTAAGAAGTTCCAATTTGGCCGCAGTCAATTAGTTCGTCTGTATAATAATAATAAATCATTTATTTCAGGCATTTTACCCATAAATCTACAAACAATCTTAAATTAAATTACATTTTACTTTGATTTTAATTAAATTACAGATAAAAAAGAAAAGTTAATATATTATGTCATAATTACAATTAAGAAAGAAAATAATTAAATTATAGAAATAAAAATTATAAAATTGATATAGTCTAATACAATTCAATGCTGTTTAATTTAATTTCAGTTCTAACATTATTAAAAAATATATATATATATAATGTCAAATATATAATATAAATAAATTGTCACAGGTCACAGATATCATATTTACAACAGTCATACACAGAATTAATTATTAAATATAATAATGGAATGCAGATAAATTTTTTATGAATTATACTTAATATTATTAAAAAAAGTCCCCGGAGCGTTTATCTGTCTATTCGTGAGGAACTCAAACACTACTGAAATTACCAGTGGGAGGTACTTTTGCACATGATGCCGGCTAGATTATGGGCACCACAATGGCACCTTTTTCTGCCGTTAAGCAGTAATGTTGTGTTTCGGTATGAAGGGCGCCGTAGCTAGTGAAATTACAGGGCAAACAAGACTTAATATATTACACAACACAGAATACAGAACACAGAATTTTTGGGTTTTTCAAGAATCCTGGGCGGCACTGCAATGTTAATGGGCAGGGTGTACAAATTACCATCAACTGAACGTCCTGTTCGTCTGACGAGAAGAGAGACAATAGGGGACGCCCTATTGTCATATAAATATTTTTTTTTTCACTAATATACAAACTGATTCAAAAAGTTAATTTTAAGGTTTTGCGAATAATGCTTGAAATATATCGATGATTGATGTCGGGAAAACTGAAGACATCTGGAAAAAACTGAAAATGGGCAGCAAAAACGCTGCCTGATTAGTGTCTCCTTGGAGATATATATAATAATGTACAGTGGCGTTGTTTATCATTTATAGTTCTACAGAAAAGTCCACGATGTTTATATTTTAAGAATAAATTATCATACTAAATCTTATTTCTAAAAAATATATAAATATATTAAGTTTGCAAGTTTATAGTATGGAAAACGCACGGTCTTACTTTATAATAAAACTAGCTGACTCGGCAAACGTTGTTTTGCCATATAAAGTATAATTCACGCGATAGTTTTATAAATAATAAATAGCCTATGTGTTATTCTGGTGTGTAACCTATATTATTGTAAAGTTTCAACAAAATCCAATCAGTAGTTTTTGCGTTAAAGAATTTCAAACATACATCCAGACATACAAACTTTCACATTTATAATATTAATAGGTTTAAATTAACTTGATTAATCATACTAAGAATGCAATAAAATAATAACTGAGTGGAGAAAGATTTATTATTATGAGGATACAGAAAACCGACCGAAAACCACCTTACCAGTGGGAGGCTCCTTTGCACAGGATGCCGGCTAGATTATGGGTACCACAACGGCGCCTATTTCTGCCGTGAAGCAGTAATGTGTAATCATTAATGTGTTTCGGTCTGAAGGGCGCCGTAGCTAGTGAAATTACTGGGCAAATGAGACTTAACATCTTATGTCTCAAGGTGACGAGCGCAATTGTGGTGCCGCTCAGAATTTTTGAGTTTTTCAAGAATCCTGAGCGGCACTGCATTGTAATGGGCAGGGCGTATCAATAACCATCAGCTGAACGTCCTGCTCGTCTCGTCCCTTATTATCATTATCATAAAAAAAAACCTATGTAAACCATTAAATATTGTGTTGCATTATACTAAAATACACACACACATTTAGATATCCATACAAATCAACTTTTAATATGTTAATCTTATTATTGTTAGTAGTTTTCTTTCGATTTGTTTAAAATATTTATGTTTAGGTACCTATACTTGTTTATATATCATATGTTTTTGCTATTACATCATAAGTCATGACATTTAAACAACATGGCGTCTTGCGTTTTTAACAGTTTACGTGCGTTATCTATATACTTAAATAAAAATGAATTGCTGTTCGTTAGTCTCACTAAAACTCGAGAACGGCTGGACTGATTTGTCTTTATTCATTTGTCATTCAGATAAATCTTAAGTTTTGTAAAAAAAAGAATTCCTTCTGTTTGTTTTTTAAGTTTTTTTTTTATACAGGAGTTTAGGTCTTTCTTTTATACAATGAGACAGTACGAAGTCTGCCGGGTCAGCTAGTTTTATATAAAATTTAAATGTACTAAGTATTTGGCACATGATTTTTTAAACTTACCATCCATCCATCAATATAATTTTCGAAACAAGGTGCTGTATACTTTGAGGAATATGAAAATACAATAACAATATCTGTGGAAGCCGATTTAAAAGGAAAAAGTTAAGCAAAATATTTTTTACAAATTTACAAACCCCGTTTTTGTCCTATCTCTTACAATTAATTATACAGTTAAATCTCGTGCAGATAAGCGACATTGTATTTTCGAAGTTTTTGTGCGATTATTTTTCCGAGCTTGAGGCACTCGAATGAAAAATTTAATTTATAACGACATTTCCGAAGCACCATGTATAATTTTGCGAATAAATTTCAACTATTTTCTCTTAATAGGGATTTTATGAAAATCGCAGTTTCGGAGAAATTCTTTCAATGTATATAAATAATTTTATGGACGAATGTGATAAACGAGCGTACGTGTCACCTGAAGTTACGCAATTACATTCTCTTGCAATATCAGAGGAATTACAGGAGCGTTGCTGACCTTTTAGAAAAGTATACGCTCTTTTTTAAGGTACCCATGTCGTATCGTCCCGGAAACAACGCACAAGGAAGCTCATTCCACAGCTTGGTTGTACGTTGATATGAGTTCCTAGTAAATATCCTAATTTGTGGAGTGTTGTGCGGAGGTGGAATTCGGTGGCAGGAATCAGGTGAAATAGCTCTTCGGAATACCCCCCGTGATATTTGCGGTAGAAGACACTCAATGAAGCGACGTCACTATGCAACGCCAAGTGATCTAGTCAAATCAAGTATCTAAGATCTAGTCAGTCAAGAAAAGAAATTTAGAGATATAAAATTATGTTATGCTGATCACTTAAAACAATTGCTGACATGTAATTATTTTAGCAGTTTCAATCTCTATCAATATTATAATACTGACAAAAATTTACGAGAAATCGAAGTTGACGTCGTAACTAACTGATAAATTACACCAACGCTTGTAAACCAAAGGACAGTAGTTATTGTTCTAGATTCTCCTTGAAGTGCCTCTACACGGTATCGCAGCATTTAGGGGTAGCTTAAAATACAGCGCCTCCAAATGCTGGAATGATTTGCCACCACCTATTAAAGATCAAAAAAGTTTGTTCTCCTTTAAAACCAAACTGAAATCTTTTCTATTAGAGAAACAAAAGTGTTCAGAGGCATAATATCAAAAATAAACAGCGTGAATAAATAAAATCAAAAATCAAAATATGTCCTATTTAATAAAATTAAAATATTTTTGAACTCGCTTTCCAATTCAATCTTTTAGTTACATTTATTTTTCTACTATTTTTGGATGGTCACTTTTAAGACCTATAACAAAAGGAACCGTGTTTTCTACAGCTACTGTCAACAGGTCGACTTGGTAGGTACCTACTGAAAATCAGTGTTGGAAATCTTTTCCAAAAATACTGAGTCGGTGTCCTTTTCATGAAGCCGTATTTTTTATTTATTTGTTAATTTTGCTATTTATATATGATTTGTGTTGTCATGAATAAATGCATACTTTACTATTGTAGACTGTTTTGTTTCAATTTTTATGTTCATGTCCAGAGGTTTTGCAAAAGTTCCATTTAATCCTTCATTAACATTATCGAATCAGTTTTTATTACTTACCAAATGATATTGAACTGATGACGATACACATATACAGTCGGGTCCTTATGATTTTTATTTATTTCCAAGTTTCAATATTCTCTGTTATATATATATATATATTGGAGGCCAAAGTAAACATACAAAAAGATTAGACAATTCACTGACATAGATACGGCGCGACTTGTGTACTTTAGTTACTTCCATAGTATTATGTTCTATGGTATATTGCTGTGGGGCAGATATTAATACAATATTTGTGCTGCAGAAGAGGGCATATTCGCGCTATTTATAACCTAGGCCCTAAGGAATCATTGATAGCAAAATTCAAAGAAATTAACATCTTGACTGTTGCTTCTCATTATATTCTTGATACTGTAATGTATGTTCATAGGCACATAAGTTAATTTGCGAGAAACTGTCATAGCCATAATGTTAACACCAGGAACAGACATAAGCTTATAATGCCTACTACTCGGCTAAGTCGAGTTAGCAAGTCTTTTGTGGGGCAATGTATATGCTTTTACAACAGGATCCCAGAAAATGTTCACAACAAAAGTATTACGTTATTCAAAAGAATAGTTAAAAAACGTTTTGTGTGGTAAAGGCTACTATAACATATATGACTTTCTTAATGATACCACAGATTGGGAATGGAGCGACCGCGCTCAGGCTTTTAAATAAAAAGTTTAATTGTACAATGTTATTTTGTTACTTTGTAAATGTTACTTTAATTGTAGAACATATTTTATGAAAAAAAAAGCCACCTGAGTTTGTTCCGCCCATTCTTCTCAGGCCTCAGGCATTCATTTTGGAATGGAAAAAATAAGTGATGTCACATCCTATTTTGAATAAAAAAATGACAACTTGGGCAATTAGTCACCATCAGCTATTGAATATAATTATTATTGCTAAATTCTGAGAATAGACTGTGTGAAAAGACAAGTGATAATAAAAAAATAAAACTCTATCTCGACAAATATTTTAAACAAGTACATTTTATTATAATAGGACGACGAACAATGAAGTTGTTAGTTTGAGAAATGCTAAGCTGTCTCATTATTGTACCTTGTGACTTTTCTGCTAGTTCACTTCAGAAAAGATACCTCAGAATACATTATATTTATATTTTACTATAATATTATTGAGGCTGCTTTAATTCCAACAGTGCATTTAAAATTTGATTATAAAAAAGTAAATACCTAGTTAACAATACTATATATAAATCCAATATTGCTTTTTTTTTATGGAATAGGAGGACAAACGAGCTTTTCTTGAAGGTACCCATGTCGTATCGTCCCGGAAACACGAGGAAGCTGAAGGTCCACTTGCATAAGCTCTCGGGAAGCCCAAATGATGGAAGTTTTGCGATGAGCGCCTTGTGCCATACACGATCAAAGGCCTTCGCTATATCCAGACCAACTGCCAGGCCTTCCCTCTTGCTTTCAATAGCCGCCGCCCATCTATGTGTTAGGTATACCAGAAGATCACCAGTCGACCGACCATGGCGAAAGCCGTACTGCCGGTCGTTGATCAACTGGTGACCCTCAAGGTATACCAAGAGCTGGCGGTTAATTATGCTCTCCATGATTTTGGAGAGTAGGGAGGTAATAGCAATAGGCCTGTAATTTGCCGGATCCGAACTATCTCCTTTTTTTGGGATCGGATGGACAAGGGCTGACTTCCATGAATCAGGGACTACGCCTTTTGAATAAGAGTGCCGGAATAAACGCGTTAGCACCGGCGTCAACTCAGGGGCACACGTTCTAAGCACGATTGGAGAAATGCCATCCGGCCCGCTCGACTTCCTGACGTCCAACGAAAACAGAGCTCGCCTAACAGTTTTCTGTCGGAACTGTACTTCAGGCATGGAGCTCTGACACCGCGGGATGGTCGGCGGTGTTTTTCCGTTGTCGTCAAGAGTCGAGTTGGAGGCAAAAGAGTGCACAGGAGATCGGATTTCTCTTTTGCCGTATGGGCCAGGGTGTCATTCCTCATGTGCAACGGCGGCATGGACGGCTGGTTGAAGTTACCAAGAGCAGCTTTCGACAACGACCAGAACTTGCGTGTTCCGGTCGGGTAACTGGAAAACTGCTCGCCAATTTTGACGACGTGCTTCGATTTCGCACGGGCGATTTGCCGCTTAAAAAATCTGGAGGCACGGTTATATTTCCTCTTCAGAACTTTGCAGTTCGGATCCTTTGAGCCCAGCGCCGCAACCCAAGTTCGATACGCCTGTTTTTTGCAGTCAGATGATGCTTTAACTGACGCATCGAACCAGGGCTGTGATCTGTCACCGATCGGTACTACAGAGCTTGGTACAAAAATATCCATGCCCTGCAGTATCACATCGGCTACTGCAACGGCGCAGGCACTAGGATCATCCGAAAGGAAACAAACCCTGCCCCAAGGGTAGGATGCAAAAAAGGAACGCATCCTATCCCAATCTGCTGACTTGTAGTGCCAAACGCGGCGGGTCGCTGGTGGTCTGCGACGTTGGCGTCGGATAGGCACTACACTCCTGACCAGGCAATGGTCGGACGTTCCGAGAGGGGCGTCGACAGAGACCTGGTAACCATCGGGATGTGTAGTCAGCAGAAGATCTAATAAGGACGGCATGTGGCTATCCACATCCGGAAGCCGCGTCGGCGACTCAACCAATTGGGACAGACCATACGCCAATGCAAAATTATGCACAGATCGCCCTGCGTAGTCTGTGGTACGTGATCCAAGCCATTCGGCATTGTGCCCGTTGAAATCACCCAAGACTACGATTTCAGCGGAGGGGATCTGAGCAAGCACGTCATCAAATGCCGCTTGAACGCAGCCCATGAGGTGATCAGTTTTTGCGTTACCACTATGGGACCTGTAGACACACGCATAGATGCGGACGCGGTCCTCTAAATCTACGCGGAGCCAGAGAGTAGACAGGCCCCTACCCTCAAAATTGCCGAGACGGCGACAGCAGATATCCTCCCTAACGTACACACATACCCTGGCATGAGGCATGAAATTATGCTCAATTTTGTACCCGGGGTACGTTAAATATGACGTATCGCTAGGTCGAGATATCTGCGTCTCCGTAAGGAAACACAAGGCCGGCTGCGCCGTCTCAAGGTGGTGGTGGACGGCGTTTAAGTTGGAGTGATACCCCGGATGTTACAAAAGTCCACATTAAGCGTGGAGCGGGGTGCCGTGGTGTTGCTGCCCTGTTTGTCCTGTGACATACGCGGTACTGTGCCCTACCCAGAATACGAGGGGCAGCCCGAGCGCGAATGCTCGGGGAGGGATTCTCCGGCTCTACAAGAGCCTCCGGTCCTCGACACTAACCTTTGCGAAACATAGCGGCACTAGGCCGCTACTTCACGCCGGTGTTCTGTGCGAGTGTGGTAAGTAACCCGGACGAGTCTGGCCCGATTGTGCTGACGTCATAAGATAGCAGCGTGACTCTCCCACTTTCAAAAAGCCCGTAGTCGCCTCTTACGACACCCTTGGACCTCGGACTACCTTATTCTTTTTACGCCCCGGGGCGGCACAGGCCTGTTTCCTCGACGCGTAGGCACAGATTAAGTACTTCCCATTTGGTACAGTCCTGCCATATTTGCATGGCTTTTGCCAATAGCATCAAACATTTCACACAATATATTTTAATTAAAAAAAATAAAAATGCTAACGTACTAACACTAACGTAGGTTAGAATTGGAGACAGTGAGCGACATCGAGATAGTCAGGTGACGCGCCGGGCGTTTTATATTTATTACAATAAATATATTGATATTTTTATAATTTGTATTAGACTGAACCTGTAAATACAGCTTCCCAGTTAGGTCATAATATAATAATAATCGTGTATTAGATACATTAAAATAGAAAAACATACAACATTCGTGTTGGGTGATGACAGGCAACATGAGTTGCCCGTAGTAGAAGCCCAGTTCGTAAACAAAATGTGTGGGGCAATGTATATGCTTTTACAACAGGATCCCAGAAAATGTTCACAACAAAAGTATTACGTTATTCAAAAGAATAGTTAAAAAACCTTTTGTGTGGATTTGGGATTCTTACAACATACTCATATCATTTCATTTTTAAAGTTCTTTATTTACGTAAAAAAATATATAGAAATAACAATCTAAAATTTAATACATTTCAACGGTGACATTGCCTTATGCATATAGAAACGATGTGGTCAATAAGTGTGTTATAACATCGCACATTTATAAAACTTAAAATAATAGCAGATAATATTTGATATTTTAATGTGTACCTTTGAAGAGGTAGGTAAGAATTGTTAGCTAACATATTCAAAATATTTAGGTTAGTATCAATCATTAATTTATTACTGATGGCAAAGTTAATAAGTTAATACTTACCTACTTACAACATACAGTTTGTCTCGAATAATTATTCTTATTCATTCATAAAATTTTATACATTTTGTAATATAATCAATCTCACCAATGGGAGGCTCCTTTGCACAGGAAGCCGGCTAGATTATGTGTACCACAGCGGCGCCTATTTCTGCCGTAAAGCAGTAATGTGTAAACATTACTGTGTTTTGGTCTGAAGGGCGCCGTAGCTAATGAAATTACTGGGCAAATGAGACTTAACACCTTATGTCTCAAGGTGACGAGTGCAATTCTAGTGCCGCTCAGAATTTTTGTGTTTTTCAAGAATCCTGAGCGGCACTGCATTGTAATGGGTAGGGCGTATCAATTACCATCAGCTGAACGTCCTACTCGTCGCGTCCCTTTATTTAATAAAAAAAAAACTAGATACCGTACTACCTAAGCACAATAGCTTTTGTATTACGGCAGCTGTATATTGTAGTGTGTATTGGCTATTTGTAAAGAAGCTTGTGTGCGAGGTATCTTGACACTCAAAGGCATCTTTCAAATTTTGTAACATGTTTCCTCTTATTTTACATTAAAATTAATAAGATACATACTGATTATATGTGATCTCAGTGTATTTTTTATATCTTGTAGTGTATGTACCCTTAGATTAAGATACATATTTAGAGACTGAGCGTTTGCAGATTAAATAAAACAACTGCTTCACTGTGAGGAATATGTGGAAGATGATATATTTTACTTCAGTTACATGATATATACACAAAATCCTTAAAACTAGTTAACCATTTACAATTGTTACTTAAATATATCTACAAGTTTAGAAAATACACACCAATACTAAAGCTTACATTTTTACCAATAGTAAAACGTTTCATTCAATAAGAATTGAGAATAATATTATGTGTTCTACCTCGCTCTAAAACTAATGCTATCGCAGTAAACCGGCCAGCGAGCGCGCGCTTGTGTTAACTCGCGTCGAACCTCGATCATCCGATGTCAATGAGCATTTAGCACCTACTCTGTCGCTCATTGATTAAAATTGAATGAATAGTGATCGACGCTCCGACGCTTCAGTCGAGTACGCTCGGCCTTGCTGTGAGGTTGTGTAACGTGGAGCATATGACGATAGGGAATCAAAGAACAGTTTTTCATTTTCCTTCCACTTATCTTAGACTGACAATATACCAATGCAGTGTTAATTTACATAACTAAAGTTTACGTTTGTGCTTTCCCGAGTAGATTTTCAAGACAGTTGTGAAGAAAAACAGTGCTAGGTAGCCATACTTTTATTATACATTCTCGCAACACTAAAAGACCTAAAAATTCTGAAAAATTAATAAAAATGACTAAAGTTAATATAGTCAAAAAATCAATAAAGTGTGACTGAACTAGGCCTAAATTGGAAAATCATCTAACTTGTATTGTCTTGATCTATAGCCGTACAAGTAAAGCGTCATTATAATCGAAAATACATAGCAATGATTTTCGCATTCCATTTTCCAATTGCAAAGGAAACGCATTATGATAAGCCTATTTAGAATAGTGCATTACTGAATGCAAATGGAACACATAAGTGAGGAATATTGTAGATGTTCAATTCAATTTTAAATATTTTTATTCAAAAATAGGATATGACATCACTTATTAACTGATTGTCGCTTCATTCCCAATCTGTGGTATCATTAAGAATGACTTTTATGACATTGTAACCTTTAGGTACCACACATACGTTTTTTAACAATTCTTTTGCGTATCGTAATACTTTTGTTTTGAACGTTTTGAAAGTATATACATATACACAAATTAGCTGAGGAGTAGGCACTATAAGTTCATGTTTGTTCCTGGTTCCTTCCAAATTCACTACAACTGCAAAAGCAACAGTCAAGATGTTAATTTCTTTAAATATTACTCTGAATTATTCTTTAGACTTACATTCTAAAAAATATGGACATACATGGACTATTAAAACTCAATTATTCTTTAGACTAACATTCTAATGAATAATTGAGCCTTAATAGTCCATGGTAAATACAAAATAAATATTGAAAAAAAAAAAAAAAATGGTTTCCAAATCGAAATCAATACTATCCGATATTGAGAGATGACAACTTGAGAGATATCTCAAGTTGGACTTAACTGCATAACTCTATGAAGTTATCCCAATTAAAATCCGTTCATTAGTTTAGGAGTTGAGTGGAAACAAACATCAGGACACTGGATTTATGTATTAAGATACTGTTTCTGATCAAAGAGGTTCTATTTGCGTCACTACAGGGGAGCGGATAACTCATTAGATCAGAGTATTGTTCAGGAATTCAGTGAATATTTGTTGTGTATATTTAGTGTGTTTTGTTATTACAACAATTAACATAGTTGTGTTTACGAGGCGAATGTTCGCTATATTGAGTGTCGAGGCCAGATATCCTATCGTCAACTGGATTAAATTTAATTTACTATTATATTGAGCCATACCTAAACCCATCAAATTACTCAAACATTACTTCGTTTAACTACTCTGTCAATCATACGTCATCCTTCATCTAACTGTCAAAGACAACCTTCATTAATTCATTCTATTCTACTTCAACTACTTGCAAACGATACCTGAACTACACAAGAAATTATAATTGTAATCCTGTTAAGACAGACAAAAAATCTTAAAGAATATATCAAATCAACTTTATTCATATAGGTCACGGAAATGACACTTAGGAATGTCAAAAATATATTTTTCTTATTGAATCTACCGCTACTTCGTAAAGTGTTGAGCTAATCATAAGAAGTAGCAAGAAACTCATTGCCACTCTTTTGTATCAAGATTTACATTTCCATCGATTTACAATATAATATGTTAAATGATGCCACAAACTCAATACTCAAACGTCAAATAGTCAATGCCTTACACGAGTAAGTTAAAAAAGTAAATGTAATTTAATACAAAAGATATTGAGTACAGTAGCTGCATCATCCACACACACCGTAAACAAATAAAGGTATTCTGTGAGCATTTAATAAGCGATTAAAAATTGATTTATATCTATATAAATAACTTTTAAGAATCTGAAACCGAGTCTCCGGCAACAGGATCATCCTGCCACCACAAGCAGCACCCGTTCACGAGCATGACGCATGAGCCAGCCATCGCCTCCCTCAACCATATTTTAGGGAAGGGGACGACCCGTCCCATGTCGCCGCTACAAATAGTAACATTCTAGCGAGCATGACGAAACCTGTTACGAGAACTCAAGCAAACAACAATAAAATAATCCTAATTTACATATCATGCAATAATCACCAAATACTCTAATTACAATTTGACAATTCTGCTTAAACTCGTAATTTATATAATATTAATATTATATTTTTACTAACAGTAATCAGAAGTTCAATCCTTTAGGGTAATCAATTCAAAATCACTTTATCAATGTTTCCTTTGTTCATCGCGAACTTATAACAAATTTTTCTTTGAGTTGCTGTTATCATAGTGTCTTGTAATGTTGTGTTTTCGCTCTTTGTATTTTGTCAAACATTTTTAAATTGATCAAAACAGGTTCGGCGTAACAGGACATTAAGATTTATTCTTTTGGATGACAGAATTTTTCTTATGTTAATATAACCAGCAGCCCCGGCTTCGCTTGCGTAGCTTTTTGCGTTGCGTATTTCTATAAAAAGCAGTCTGGTCATTGCATGGTATTTATTATGATTACAAAAAGTTTTCTTTCGAATGGTCTACATACTTTTATAGTTGACCCGGCAAACGTTGTTTTGCCATATAAAGTATAATTCACACGATAGTTTTATAAGTAATAAAATATTGCCTATATTATAGCCTGTCCATCATTTTGTTCTATTGTCAATAGTTTTTGCAGCGCACGCAAAAATAGGTTTTCGATTTTACACCTTGTGTTACAAAATAGCAAGTTTATTACGGATCCCTAATTTTGAAAAAAAAACATAGCCTATAGCCTTCCTCGACAAATGGACTACCCAACACTGAAAGAATCATTCAAATCGGACCAGTACTACCAGAGATTAGCGCGTTCAAACAAACAAACACTGCAGCTTTATAATATTATAGTATAGATTATACATATATATAAATTTGTAATTCTGTCTTGCTCTTTTGTCACGATATTTACGATCAGATAGCTCATTTTTTAACTTGTATACACTAATCAGCAATAAAGCGGGGGCCTAAGCAAGGGACTAAAATTTTTGCTTATTAAATGAAATAATTTCAAAATTCAAATCGTTAATTTCAATTCAAAGCCTACCAGAAAAGTTAATAAAACTTAAACAAGTTTTTTTTAATGTGTAAAATTACTTAAAATGTTGGAAACTATGGCACGTGATCTCCTGTGGCCGAAATCACAGCTTGCATTCGACTAGACTCGCTTGGGAGGATAGCCCTTATGGTTTCTTCCTTCCTTCATTTTTCGTTTGGAATACGTTCCCACTCCTCGCTTTTAATATTCTTTAGCTCACTCTTATTGCACAGACTGTACTGATCTAACTTGTCGTACGTGATTTAGGTCAGGACTGTTAGCTGGTTAATCCAGGCGTTACCTGACCATCAGCATAATTTCTTTCATATCGATAGACTGATGAATACGAGCGCAGTCGTCCTTGAAAATCGAACAGTCTCCAAGAGTGAATTTAATAATGAGCATATATTTACTTGTTTCAGACTGACAAGAGAACGATCGGCCCTTGTTTCGGTTCATTCAATGTTCTGGTTTTCTTGTAATAGGCAGGGCGTATATATTACCATCGCCTGAACGTCCCGCTCGTCTCGGATTCTTGAAAAACCCAAAATTCTGAGCAGTACTACAATTGCGCTCGTCATCTTGAGACATAAGATATTAAGTTTCATTAATTTCACTAGCTACGGCGCCCTTCGGACCGAAACACAATAATTCTTACACATTACTGCTTCACGGCAGAAATAGGTGCTGTTATGGTACCCATAATCTAGCCGGCATCCTGTGCAAAGGAGCCTCCCACTGGTAAAATAAGCATTAATCGTTAACATTAATAAATTATATATTAACAATTATAAATAATAGACTTTTAAGTAGTAGCTCAGACTAAACACTCAAAAATTTTTTTTCTAATTTCAAACACCATAGTAAATACTGATATTTGTACGTCTCTGCACAGGTGTGGTCAACATAAACTCAAAATATAATGACGTGAAACAGACATACAAATTGAACTCTAAATGTAACTTTTATATGAGGTTTTTTTGCATAAATTTATTGTAGAAAAGTAAATTAGAAAAGTGAGTTCAGGTTTTCTCCTAAAACCACACCTACATGAACGCAGTAAAAATGAGATTTCATTACAAATCAGCTTTAAATTTGAACTTGGAACGAAGTTATTTAAATTCACGGTATTTCATAACCTCCCTAGTAACATTTTTAAATTAGTAAAATATTTTTACTACCTTATTATTTCGCGGATAATAGAAATAAAAGCCGCCCGCTTTTATTGCAGTGTATATAGGAAAACTCTCTTTACAAATAATACAATTGAATAGTCAGAATGATTGGTCAACGAAAATTATGTAGGAACAGTCATGGCCGCCGTTGCAACTGGTGAGCACCAGATATTATATAAATCATTTATTTTCAGTCATCGATCTACAACCAATCATAATTACATTGTTGAGTTTAATTTGATTTTTATTAAATTACGGATAAAAATTAAAGATTTAACACAATTAAAAATAAAATAATATTAATTCAATTCAGAAAAAATCCATAATAATTGTTAGAATAATGTCCTAAATTATGTTAGTATAATTATAACTAAACAGGCACATGAAGCCGCATAAATAATATTAATAAAGTAAAATCTGTCATCTTGTTAATTCCAAAGAAGTCCTAAGAGACACAGCAATCTTTGACTTAACTATTCATTTATCCCACTAAGCCTCCTCTTTATAAAACTAGAATTTAATTCACAATTTTATTTAATAATGTTCATTATACATCGACTATTTGCGAGTATCAAACTCTGCATTATATATTAACCTCCTCGGTTAAAATATTCTGTTTAAAATAGGTTTTGTGTCAAAACAGGCGAGAATTGTTTTAAATGAATGGTTTTATTGACAATAATGGTTTTTAAGCGACTTCAAAAAAGGAGGAGGTTCTCAATTCGTCGGTATGTTTTTTTTTATGTTTGTGACCTCCAAACTTTCTACTGGGTGAACCGATTTTGATAATTCTTTTTTTATTTGAAAGCTGGTGCTTCCAATGTGGTCCTATTGTAATTTGATCCAGATCTGACAATGGCATCCACGAGAAAACCATAAAAGCCTTAAATTTGCTATACACACGTATAGCAGAGTGGATGATAAATTTACGATTAACTCAATATCGCGCCAACCGATTTCGATGATTCTTTTTTATTGGAAAGGATATACTTCAAAGAAAGTTTGGTGAGAGTTTGGTTAGTTTCTGATGGCGGAATCCATGCCAAAGTAAATAGTAAGTAATTCGAATAATAACAATAATCGTTACTAGAATTAGATTAATTGATTAGATTGTATAAAAATACGTATTTATTTTTATACTTTTAGTGCATATTATATCTATTGTTTTGAAATAGTGCTTTTGAAGTCGGTTGTTTGTTTGTTAAAATATTTTCAGAAAGTAGGTATATTATATCTGTGCGCAACAGTGCCTTTTAGTATATTTATTCAAGCAAAGTACAGTTTACTAACTTTGTATATATTGTTAAGTAAAGTAGGTATATTATTATATTTATGTATAGCTATACAAGAATAATAAATAATGATTCATGTAAAATTTATAAATTCTTCTATTTACTTTGGTTTTATTCCTTTGCCACATTTTTGGCACGATAGAATTCCTTTCTCTTTAAATTATAAGAAGGCAGTATACTTCATATGATTTTAAAATAAACTATTAAATATTTAATTTCAATTATAATTTACGATATGTTTAGGATTAATACAGGCTTCAAAATTATTACTTATTTGTAAGCTTGATTCACGGAAATTCTAACCATAATTCTAACAATTAATTTTGGCTTTTCATG
Source organism: Leptidea sinapis (assembly GCF_905404315.1). Classification (NCBI taxonomy): domain Eukaryota; kingdom Metazoa; phylum Arthropoda; class Insecta; order Lepidoptera; family Pieridae; genus Leptidea; species Leptidea sinapis. The sequence goes on from NC_066299.1 coordinate 5,763,413, forward strand.
ACATTACGCAATACGAGCGTAATATAATTATTATAAAAACGTGGTTTCCTTTGAACATTTATTTGTACAGTGTTTCGTTACTATCCAATCGTGCCTACATTAATAAGATAACCTGTATTTAAACATCACATACAACTAACTATTTAATTGTTCAAATTTAATTTATGAACAAGGCGGGAATCGAACCCTTTGGGCGCTCTTTCCAATTGAGCCAACCGTTCAAGTACGCATGGGTAAAGGCTCGTAATTCATTATACTAAATATGATTACTGCAGTTTTATTAATTTCTGATGACCTTTTTTTACATGTGTTTATTTGTCAATTTCGTTCGCTTGGAGTTAATTTTGGTTCGCTACAACGCATTCATACGCAAACTATAATTATTAACATAAAAACGTGGTTTCCTTTGTAAATTAGTTTGTTAACAGTTTCATTTCTTTCCTTTTTTTTTTCAAATGTGTTTTTATTCGGCAACGACGTATTTATACGGGCTTATACGTTGCTTGGGAAAACATAGAAAGGTCATAACTTCATAATTTAAGTGACACAAGCGAGGTTTATGTATGATTCGTATTCAAGAGATCTTCGTTTATTAGAGGTTTGCCTATTAATAGCCCTCGGGGATCTCCAAGTTCATTAGTACGAATCTTCTCAAATTGATGATGAAGCTTATGTTTGATTAGGTTAATATATTTCATAGTTGCGGATTAAAATAAATATTGGCTCAATTTAAATTTCAGTGAAAGCTCCGATAATATTAATTCGTGTTTTTAGATTCAAATAAGAGGACTCAAATTTTTTAATTTAGATGTAAGAGCCCTTACCGCTCAAGTGTGATAGAATTACTTCTACAGAATCTTGTACTTTTATGAACAAGACAAGATTCAGGTAATGTGAAAGTTAGGAGCTGACCTTAAATATATATCAATTATTGATTTCCTTTAGCGGCCTTTCCAGATAGTTGCTACTCGCCAAAAAAAGCTATTATATTATATTGCACTTTCCTTCGGCAAAGCTTCTGTGACAATTCTGGTGTTGCATGAGAATGTGCGCGGTGATCACTTATCAATAGGTGATATTTACGCTCATTTGTCCTCTTTTTCCAAAAAAAAAACTTACCATTATTAATATCATGCAACGTGAAATAATATTTATTTCACATGATATTTTATATTTTTTTGTATACTTAAGAGCATAATTTTTTTCTTCATATATTTAGTTAAATACCTTTACCAACTGTTAAATAAAAGTAAGTAATATTTTGAATTTTATCTATTGGAAAAATATTGTAGTACAGGTATTTTTAGAGACGCCTAGAATGAACTTTCGGTTACTTGTACACGCAGAATAAAAAATACTTGTTTTTTTTTAACAACTAATTGTTAATTACTTGCTTACCTAAGTAAGTTAGAATCTATAATATACTTAGTGATTATTTATTAATTTTCATTAAAACTGAAAAGGTGCCACTGTTTTTTAAAAATTTGCACAAATTCATAATTGCTTAACCTATTCTGAAATGGTGGTAAGTGGTAGAAAGAAAAAACGAATGAATTGAATTTGATTCGATTTGATTTATTTGCACAGTGATATAACGAATTCAAAAAAGTCCGACGAGATATAAAAGCTTGAATATAAAACGTAAGTAAATGTGAATATTTAAATCAATTGAAACAAACTATGTGCTCGTCGAAATTTTTCAGAAGAGCAATAATTCTTAAATAGTATTGTGGAAGTATTTATTTACTTCAGAAAAGAGAATCACTTAAGATGTTTTGTTTTGAGCACATTGAAATTGTTGCTGTGACTCACTGAATACAAATGTAGAAACTTTACAATGAACTAACAACAGCCTTGAAATGTCGCCTTGCTATTTATATTAGAGGTTAAAGTATGAACTTCTCCGATTTGTACTGACTACTTATTAAGAAAACTTTTTATCACGTAGAAAATACTCCAAATAACGAAAAAATTATAGTCCGTTAGAGCAAGATCTGTCGAATGGTTTCTAATTGCAATTCCTGTACAATTAAAACAGTTTCTCGTGCTTTCGTTATTGAGACTGATTCAACAAGGCAAAACGCTTTTCTTTCTGCAGATCAATTAAATCATGAGGCATCCATTTTTCATATATTCTTTATTGGTTTGACGCAAATGAGTCAATATTGTCGATAAGATAACGTTAAACCACGCCGTTAATTCCTGGGCAGTTTCGCTCGGATCGGCTTCCACCATCTGTTTCAATTCATTGTTGTTCAGCATTTTTCTTTTTTAACACACCACACGTTTTTATATTTTTAAATTGATTCATTTTGTTATTTGTGGGTGTGTTGGAATTAATGCTTTTGATGATTTGATGAAATTAAACTTTAGGGGTATGCTTTGAACCCGACATTCCTAAGGTTCTAATGACAATTCTAATGACTATGTGAAGTCAGAAATGAATTAGCGTTACATTTTAATACAATATTTTAAGTGCAAAGCTTTCGCAAAAACTATGCATCTCGCAACCCTTATCAGATCACACATCTTATTTTTCTGAACTTTCTTTGACCTAAAATAGATGAAAAAACGTAGATGTGACATAATATCAGATAATAGTAAAATGCCTACTACTCATTGCACCTGTCAGGAAAATTATATTCTCATTTTGCCATGAAGACGGAGTTATTTTGTGTGTGCATTTTCTTAAGCTGACATTGAAAATCATTCTTATTTTTTTTTAGTTACTTATAACCGTATAAAGATAGGTAGTTTTAATCCAATTATGACACTACGTAATGCATACATTTAGGTTAAAAAGATCGGCTGTCTACATTTTTACAATTTGAATTGTGTGAATGTGAATATCATGATTCACATACTTACTGCTCTGTGATTAGTGAAAACAGCCAATAAGGGTGAATTCACACTGCACCATTTTTGATTCAAGATATTTTTGTTATGATACGGCATGGGTACCTTCAAAAAAAGCGCGTACACTTTCCTTAAAGGTCGGCAATGCTCCTGTAATTCCTCTGGTGTTGCAAGAGAATATGGTCGGCGGTGATCACAAAAAAAAAATAGTGAAACGTGGGAGGAAAAATACACCTCTGCGGAACGCTTCAGGAATACAGGCGTGAAACTGTGTAACGTAATGTAATTTCTTATTTTGTTCGCAATCTGTTACGCAATAACAGAAAGTACGATATTCTAATTATATGTGAAATACATAAACACAAGCCACGTGCTATTGTGTGATTTCGTTTAGTGTGCATGCCCCTTAATCATAATCCAAATTCAACAGATATTATATATTATACTTCGTTCCGACAGTCTTGTTTGTTAGATCGTCCCGTTGGATTTTTTGATTTCTTGTGATAATCATGACAGATTATGGGAACAATGAATATTACGACATGGTATTATTGCGTGTGCGTGCGTGATGTAGGTAGTTTTGAACACACTAGTGATGAATTAACTTGGTATTAACTTTAACTACCTTAAACATAATCAACATGACGTGATGTGGTGTTTTCTGTGTATTTATTGTGAAACTCAAGGAGTTTTCAAAAGCTGCTAAGGATACAAATTTGGAAGAATAGTATGTACCTATTATTTTTATAACCTAATTATTAAATAATGTTTAAGTCGGTAGCTAGGTTATCTAAGTTTGTTTACAAACAACGGCTCCGTCTATATTGAATGGCGGTATCTTTAAAAGTTAGGGTTGTCTAAGAAAAGTAATTGAAAAATAATATTTCTATTTTGTAGGGGCTATTTTATTTTTATTTATTCAAATTTAAACATCACAAGACTATTACATATGACTGATATAACGCATTATATATAGCATTGAAGGGATGTTATACCGTTTCTAATTCACGCAGTATACGTATAAATTTACGCTTTCATGACTGCGTAAAATTAGGTCTTTGACGTGTATAAAGTTTTAAATTAGCTTTAACAATCGGAAGCAATCCAGAAAGGTGATGAAAACAAAATCTTAGTACTTTTTTAATCTTCTTACTTTTCTTAGTGTGGTATTAAATATTCAACCATAGGGGCGCAAGAAATGTCTGTTTATTGAAAACGCCTCACGCCTCGTTTTAATTGTTATTTTGTACATTGTACATGTACATTTGGTGGCCGCATGGATGCTTGTTTTTTTTTTTAGAAAAAAAGGGACTAGACTAGCAGGACGTTGAGCTAATGGTTATTGATGCGAGCTGCCCATTGTAATGCAGTGCCGCTCAAAAAATTCTGAGCGGCACTACAATTGCGCTCGTCACCATGAGAGATAAGATGTTAAGTCTCATTTGCCCAAAAAATTCACTAGCTAAGGCACCCTCATGACCGAAACACAGTAATACTTAAACATTACTGCTTTACAGCATAAATAGGCGCCATTGTAGTACCCATAATCTAGCTGGTGTCTTGTGCAAAAAGGAGCCCACTGGTAAAACCACTCCCACGTCTATCACGAGACAACGAACTTGACTGGTGAAATACAACATCTGACGTTGTCAAGCAGAATAGCAGACAATGTAGTTGTTAATATTTGAGATATCTGCGTCTCCGAAAGGAAACGTGGATCGTGGTGCCGTGGTGTTACTACCTCGCTAGTCCTCGGACTTGCGTGGTTCTGTGTCCTCCCTAGAATACGACAGGCAGTCTAGAATTCTCAGGAAGGGATTCTCCGTCTCTGATCGAGCCGGTACTCTCCTGGGGTAGGGGGGATTGGCTCCGGTCCTCGACACTAACCTATGAAACATAGTAGCACTAAGCAGTATTCACGCCAGTATTCTGTGCGAGTGTGGTAATTAATCTGGACGAGTCTAGCCCATTTGTGCTGGCGTCATAAGACGGCAGCGTGACTCTGCCATTTCTAAAAAGCCCTTAGTCGCCTCTTACAACACCCTTGGGCCTGGGACTCGCTTATTCTTTTTACGCCCCGGGGAAGCACAGGGCAATATTCAAAAACAAAATGCACAGTCTTATCAATTAACGATTTTCAAATTAATATAAATATTTTTTTAACATAACAAATGTTTGACGCTATCTAATAAAATAACGGGTTGCACTCCGGGAGTGCCGGCATCAGTATATAAGTACTGGAATTTATGTGGTTAAATACAATATTCCTTTATTCCGATATCTAGATAGGATATACATTTCATATCTATGATAAGAACATATATTTCACGGCTGGGTTTCGAACCCTCGACCTCGCGTTGTTTCGGCTTCGCAATCACAATAATTCAACCACTGTAACTGTATCCAACCATTCAGTGACTGTATGATCATTAAGGCAAGGTATTCCTAATACATTTTTGAAGTGAAACTTCCTTATTGACGTATGAGAGAAATGTTATATTATGCGCAAAATTATGATTTCAACATTATGGATATCTTATCCGAGGTTGTCGAGGCTGCAGAGAACGAATTTGGCATCATTTTTGAAATCCAAGATGGCCGCCGCGCAAAATTAAGATTTCAACAATATGGGTATCGTATCCCAGGTTCTCGAGGGTGCAGAGAACAAATTTGGGATCACTTTTGAAATTCAAGATGTTCGCCGCTCAACATTATGATTTCAACAATATGGGTATCATATACGAGGTTCTCGAGGATGCAGAGAACGAATTTGGGATCATTTTAGAAATCCAAGATGGCCGCCGCGAAATCTATTTTTGGATCCATACGTATGCGTGGAGGTTATAATGATAACCCTAATAACAAACAACTAAAAGTAACTAAAAATCTTTCGGAAATTGTTGTGCCACATGTAAATAAAATCGTTTAAATCAGGACACTGTGTGCTAAAGAACACGAACACGAAACACTAGAAAACGTCCTTATATTTATGTGTTCTTCTTCACTACATAATATTAATACAACTGCTCCATCTTCACAAACTGATGATGCAGATGAAAATGAAAATAACGGTTAAATTATAGATAACTTAGAAGAAAATGGAGGCATAATGTCTTGTTTACTAGATCATAACCAAGCTTGTGAATATATATAGCAAATAGGTGTATATAAAGCTGGTTTCGTGATAAGATATCTTTGCCACCATTTAAAAAGCGTGTGTTGCATCAACTTGTTAACTATGAACAGTAAGTTTGAGTACCACAAATTAGTAAAAAAGCATGTGTTGCATCGACTTATTAACTATGAACAGTAAGTTTGAGTACCACAAGATGGAGGTGCAATAATAATTGCCTCAAGCGATGTATATTAGATTTATAAAGCTGCAGAATTTGTTATATTATATGCAATGTAATTGTTTATATTAAAATATTTAATAATTGTTAAGCTTGGTGAAAAATAGTAAACTTAACACTCTGCTAATAGACTTACTGATACTCTATATCCATCTCAATGCTATGAGAGATAGCCTGAATATTTTTTAAATTTATACACACAAACACACACACACACATATTTTTTGAAAGTATAAATAAGTATTTACTACATGAGTGTTTTACATAGTACACCTACATTAAATACTTATTATAAGATATAGGCTGGCAATCAGTATACGTACCTGCACGATACAACGCTAGGAGTGAAGATTTTCGCGGCCGCGAATACGGACACGATACCCATATTGTAGTAATCATAATTTTGCGCGGCGACCGTCTTGGATTTCAAAAATGATCCCAAATCGTTCTCTGCACCCTCGAGAACCTCGGACACGATATCCACAGTGTTGGAAGAATACTTATGCGAAGTGGCCATCTTGGATTTCAAAAATGATCCCAAATTCGTTCTCTGCAACCTCGAGAACCACGGATGCGATACCCATATTGTTGAAATCATAATTTTGCGTGGCGGCCATTTTGGATTTCAAAAATGATCCCAAATTCGTTCTCTGCACCCTCGAGAACCTCGGATACGATACCCATATTGTTGAAATCATAAATTTGCGAAGCGGACATCTTGGATTTCAAAAATGATCCCAAAATCGTTCTCTGCACCCTCGAGAACCTCGGATACAATACCCATATTGTCGAAATCATAATTTAGCGCGTCAGCCATCTTTAATTCCAAAAATGATCGAAATTCGTTCTCTGCACCCTCGAGAACCTCGGGTACGATACCCATATTGTTGAAATCATAAATTTGTGCAGCGGCCATCTTGGATTTCTAAATTCCCTAAACAACATACACACAACAATCCTGCGTGGCATAATATTCAAAATAACCTTATGTATATTTTATATACATAATGTTATTTTGAAATATATTTTAGTAATTTCCGACTTCCATTTACCTATTATATTTTAACATAACACGCTGCCGCATCATCATTATTTTTTTATTATGATTCCCCATTTTGTACTTGTTTGCTAAAATCTTACGCAAGGCCTCAGCCTGAGAGAAATGAAGACAGTACCGTCCTTGACAGTGGTCACGAGCGTACTGCTGGTATGAGCGAGCATGCAACCAAGGCGTCGCGTTTGGTTTATTATCCAACGAAGGAAATTTATAAATACTAATAAACTATCGCATAATATTAGTTTTGTGTAGACATTTATCATAGTTTTATGATAATATAAAAAAATTCGAATAAAAAAGCCTATTTTTCAAAAAATAAATCTACCGAGATTTTGTTTTGATATCGTGTTAGACGTATCCATAATTTCAACGACTCTCTTACGAATTTTCGATCAGGTCACGTCATAAAGCGTGTTTAACGTTTTATACCTATCCCAAGATAATTAGTGCTCAACGCCGCTAAAGGAGTTTTAACTTCAAAAATACTTTTATTTGATTCTAAGTTGCAATAACTGCGAATCTGTTCATCTTGCCGTACATTTGGTGCGAAATTTCATCAACAAATAAGCCCATAACCTACTATTTCATTTAATTACCAATATTCATTATGAATTACTAAAAATTCACTATTAAGTTTTCAACGAGGCTTAGAATAATTAAGTGAATATATAGACGATTATTTGGGATACAATTTTTACCAAAAACATAAATTTATTTCAATTAATTATCACATATTAGTGTCCCATGAACCTCAGAAAATTTAATATTATTAAATATGTGCTATTAACTATTTGATTGATGCCAAAGATAATTAATCATGTTCAATCTCACAGAGTTCTGACGTTTTGAGGGCACTTACATAATACTCATACAGTATCTACTTATTAAAATTGATTATTTTATATATTTACCAAAGCGAGTATGTACCTTTCATTTTAAACAATTTATCTAGTTGCCTGTCACGATTCTATAATCAGTAAGTAATTAATATTTATTTAAATTCAGTTAGTAAAAATAACAAAAGTTTTTTTATGAAGTAAATTATTTTTCGGCGCGACTTGGGGGTAACTCAGAATTTTTTTCTGATCGCAGTACCGCTCAGTACAAAAGCCAAATGAAAGAATTTTATAAGCCGTTATAATTGAACGGTTTAAGGTTTTAAGGCTTTGTTTAAAAATATGGACGGCATTGCATTTTTGTTAATAAAAAAAATATCTGCATCACATAGTTTTTTTATTCAAAATTTATATACATATCCTGTTTTTTATAAAGCATTTATTGAAAAAAAAAACAAATCTTATTACTATATTTACAATACTTTCCTGTTTTTATAATGAATTAGTCAACCCTAGCCATACAACACTATTCCGCTTTGCGATTTCGAACAAATAAACTATAAATTTACATATTCATTCATTCATTCATAATCAGCCGGAAGACGTCCAATTCTGGACAAAGGCCTCCCCGAAGATTTCCAAGCCGTCCAAATCTGCGCTATAAATGTATAAATAAATGTTGTTGAAAATATTTCAAACTGAAAAACTTTCGTGATTTTGAACAAACATCATTAAATTTCTTGTAATATAATTTGATGTATATATACTATGAAAAGAAGAGATCTCTATTTATGTAATTAAAATATATTTTGTGTGTTCATAAATATAATAGTGTAATACCACCAGCCGGTTTATATATCCACGTTTGTAAAGATTCCAACGGTCGAGGAATGCGATGGATGAAGTCAATGAGTAAAGCAGACACCGCGAATCCCCCTTTTGTTGTTAAATTTTAGACTTTAAATGCTTCAATACTTTATTTTATTTACATTACTTAAATCGATGCAACCACAATACTAAATAATAACTTCTTTACGATTAACTTTTATTTTAAATTGTATTGTACTTACTTTATTGATTTTGGAGCAATAACTTTTGAAATAATTGTATATTTTATTAAAAAGAGCACAATAAAGTTTGCGGAGAATTGGTGAGGAGAAGCGGTAGTAGTGTTGTAACTGACATCAAAAAGAATTCTAAAGAAATCAATTATGAAAAAATGAATGCTTTAAGCCTTTAATTAACATATTATTTATGAAATGATGAAAATGTAAATATTGATTTGAAAGAGTGGTATTGAATTCCTTGCCATATTTACTTTTGAACTTTAAACTATTTTTTTTCCGAGGGATTGTGTTATGGTATACTTGACATTCATAATTATAAATTTTTTGAACTGCTTCAATGAGATAACTTTTTAGTTTGAGATTATGCCTAACAAAGCGGCCGACCTTAGACATTAACTTAGACAAAACAAATCTTATAACTACATTTACATTACTATAACTACACAAAATTAAAACTATCATTACATGGAAGCGTACCAAGAATACTGGCAGCATTTCCGCGTTGGATAGCAAGGCTGATCCGTTGAACGAAACAGCTGCCAGCGCTTGGGCTTCCAGTAGCCTTATTACACTTACAGGGCGTCCATAAATTACGTGAGATGTTTAAGGGAGGGAGAGGGTCCAGTCAAATCTCATCTAATCTTATGTTTGAGAGAGGTGCGGTCTCGGCAAATCTCACGTAATTATTTTTCTGATTGAACCAAAAAAAATTATACTATTTTGGTCCAGTAATACAGATTGTACATGCTTAAGATTTAATCTTAAGCGTAATCGTAATACGATTAAGATCATTCACTAGTTCGTTCGAAAGAAAATAATTTCGTTCATACATCGACGTTATACATTAACAATAACAAATCTCCTGTTAATGAAAGAAACCCACACTTTGAAAAATCTCACGGTTGAATAAAATCTCACGATATCTCACCATACAGAAAATTCAAAAAAACTTCTCACGTCATTTATGGACGCCCCCTAAGTGTAATAAGGCTACTGGAAGCCCAAGCGCTGGCAGCTGTTTCGTTCAACGGATCAGCCTTGCTATCCAACGCGGAAATGCTGCCAGTATTCTTGGTACGCTTCCATGTAATGATAGTTTTAATTTTATGTAGTTATAGTAATGTAAATGTAGTTATAAGATTTGTTTTGTCTAAGTTACTGTCTAAGGTCGGCCGCTTTGTTAGGCATAATCTCAAACTAAAAAGTTATCTCATTGAAGCAGTTCAAAAAATTTATAATTATGAATGTCAAGTATACCATAACACAATCCCTATAAAGACATGTTTGGAGATGGCTATTAATTTTGAGACTTTTACTGAGTATAATATTATGTCATAACAACTGAAACCGCTGATATATTTGATATTATATTTGATTTCTTTTTTTTTATGGAATAGCAGGACAAACGAGCGTACGGGTCACCTGGTGTTAAGTGATCACCGCCGCCCACATTCTCTTGCAACACCAGAGGAAACACAAGAGTGTTGCGGCCTTTAAGGAAGAATTTCTACAGTTATTTTTCAATACTTGGAAAATTACAGACCCACTAAAGATAAAACGATTCCCGCAAGATAAGTAAGAGTTTTCACAATAGAAAAATTCGCAGAAATGAGTTATTGCTGCTCAGTATCTTTAGAAAAGTCGGCTAATACCTTCAAAGAATACTCCTTTCTAAAAAAATATATTTGCTATACCACATGTATTACAGAGTTTGTATTAAATTATCAAAGTAGAGTGTGATTACTTTTTTTTATTGTTCTTTTTATTACGCTGACAATCTTTATATAGAGTGTAACGAGTGTCCCTTATACTATGTTATTATTATTAATTTCAGCCAGTTGTGATATATTTAACTTATTTTATTGTTTCACAAAAGATGCCACTCTTTCTAATAATGTAGATCTTAAGAAGAGTTATTTGTTTTTGGCCATTCTTTCGTTTGGCATCACAAAAGTAGGGTTGTTTTTTTTACATTTCAGTCGGTCCGATTCCCAGACGAGGCAAGTAATTTTTAGAATAAGTATTCTTTCAGTAAAATAGCCTATCTTCGATATTTAAGGTACTTTCCCTTCATGTCCAATAACTTTGGGACACCCTGTATACTATATTATAGTCAAATAACTGACCCAGCAAACGTTGTATCGCCATATAAATTATATTTTGTGTTCGACCGTTTTTTCTCAGATTTACTTTTTAAAGCCGACAGCCGAAAGACGGGTTAATATAATATTTATTAATGTGGCTTTTTAAAAATTGATTAGATTTTTTTTAAATCGTTTCAGTAGATCCAGAGACTATCATTATAAGAAAGTATTTTATTTATTCGTCAACATTTCAGTGTTTTTATATTATTTTTATTCGGAACGGAGACAAATCAAACAAATTAAAAATCATGAAAATCAGTTCCGCCGTTCTCCAGATATAAGTGTTTGAACAAAAGTGTAGCGTTTGTAAATTGGAACTTCACGCCTCTTCCGTAGACGCTACGCATCACGCCAGGCTAAGCCGCCAATGCAGTTTTCACTTTGTAGCGTTCCGAGCCAGTGGCAAACCGTTGGATCCATTAAACATGAAAATAAAAGACATTAAAACTTATTCCATAAAATGCAATTAAAACGTAAACACTATCTCCCTTATTCATAATAGTCTGCTAACTTAAAGCATTGCTAATTCTCTCACTCTGTCTTCTTCTATTGACCTAAGAATCAGAATGAGAAAAAACACTCCTAAGCGGCTGTTTAAAGTTAGCGGACCATTATGAATAAGGGGTTTAGTAGTTTACTATTGTCTTATGTTCCGTAATGTTCGCTTACGGTCGAACCTGACCAAATGTCCCATCCCTGTCTAGTAAATGTAAAGATCTCACCAACTATGTCATCGATACACAGGTTCATAGCAAGGGACATTCGCCAGTGGTCTTCCATTTTCGATTAATTCTTTTTAAAAATAATTTTACTACAAAATCTATATAATTTTATCGTAAAGCTATTAATATTATTACTCTCGTTTTTATAATAGGTGTGTTGTAGTTTTGCGACTATATACATTATAATATGAATTTTGCATTAACTCCTACGGGCTTTACACGGCAAACATGATGATATGAGCTCGCAGATTGCAGTGATTTTTGCGTGAAGAAGTAATAAACACACACACACTTTCATATACAATCTTATTTATTATATTAGTAGGATTTTAGTGTAAAATTATTAATCGTAATTTTATGAAGCTATATTATTGCACGTAACAAACATACACACAAACTAACAAACTTTCGCATTCTTATTTAACTATTCAGCACTAAGGAATTTATTATTATAGTATAAATATCAAAAAGAAAACCAAATACCTATGTTATTAATTATATAAAATATAAAAAAAAATAAGTACTAACCTATGTAATTAAAATAAAATCGGAGTAATCCCTTAGAATTTACTATTCAGCACAAACAAATTTCACTTTCGTGGTCTTATTATAAGTAGCAGTAGTAACTACTACTAGTACTACAAATACCGACCAAAAAAACTAAAATAAAAATCCTAAATCCTTATAAATAACAACCACAAACATTTAGGATGGCGTGGAATTATTGTTTTTTTTTTTTTTTTGTATGGAATAGGAGGACAAACGAGCGTACGGGTCACCTGTTGTTAAGTGATCACCGCCGCCCACAATCTCTTGCAACACCAGAGGAATCACAAGACCGTTGCCGGTCTTTAAGGAAGGTGTACGCGCTTTTTTTGAAGGTACCCATGTCGTATCGTCCCGGAAACACCGCACAAGGAAGCTCATTCCACAGCTTTGTAGTACGTGGAAGAAAGCTCCTTGAAAATTGCACTGTGGAGGACCGCCACACATTCAGATGGTGAGGATGATATCCTAATTTGTCGCGTGTCGTGCGAAGGTGAAATTCGGCGGCAGGAATCAGGTTAAGCAGCTCTTCGGAACACTCCCCGTGATAAATGCGGTAGAAGACACACAATGAAGCGACGTCTCTACGCAACGCCAAGTGATCCAGCCGTTCACAGAGCACTGGGTCCCCGACAATTCGAGCTGCTTTGCGTTACACGCGGTCAAATGGATCGAGCTGATACTGGGGTGCGCCAGACCAGAGATGACAGCAATACTCCATGTGTGGCCGGACCTGCGCTTTGTAGAGCGCTAGTATGTGGGCCGCCTTGAAGTATTGCCGTGCTCTATTAATGACGCCCAGTTTCTTTGAAACCAATTGTAAACTACTGTTAAGTATAAAGTAAAGTAACCTACCGATGTAATCTATTAAAAATAAAGTATCTTTCTATACGTGTCTCCTAACCACCAACCACAAAAAATCCCTTTAAAAGTATTACAAACTTACAATAAATAAATTGTTCTTTAAGGAACGCTGTCTCCCGGCGCCCGCGTTCGACAATATTTATATGCTCTTGCATCATGCGTTCGGGTCGCGCACTCAGTTATGAGTACGGGGAACATAATATCGGCATAACTATTCAAATATTTTTCCAAATCAGTATTAGTTAATAAGTAATAATTTGTAAAAGACAAATATCATCCACTTTAAATAACAGATGCGATAAAAGAACTTACTATCAAATTTGCGTTAGAAATAAATTAATAATAATTATTGTACTTATGGTTCACTTTTTTGTAATAATAAAATAATTTCATATCGAATTTAAATCTGTGCAGAATTTTGCACCTAGTACTTATTTTCAATGCCTCTTGTTTCTTAACTATACTACACTAAACAACATTAGAAAGAATGACATCTTAAGTAAAACAATAAACGATATTTTAATGAATTTAAATGAATAATAATCGAATTAAATTTGAAAAACAAAATTTTATGAATGATGCGGGACTCGAACCTACGACCTCCGGCGTTCCGTGCCGGTGCTCTAACCAATTGAGCCAACCGTTCCAGTAACGTCTCGTTATAAAATCTTGTTTGCTTTGTTCAACTCTCAGGTTGTGGCATCACAAAAAATGTATTTGTGTTTTAATCCCAGAAGTGAGGGTTATCACTTTAAAAAAATAACATATTGTTTATAAATATTAATAACGTTATTATGTTCCACTACCTGATTCCTGCGGCTTCGTCTGCGTACACACATGACTATACAGGTACTAATAAAAACTCTTTGTTTCTTAAATCTTTATTAACTTTATATTAAATGAAAAAATAAATGAATGAAACTTAGTAGACTTAATTGAAATCAGGAACAGGTATCAAGATGGTTTTCATCCATTTAATAATTCAATTCGATTTGATAAGTCTCGAATTGCTTGTGGCTTTGTCGTGGGGCGGGGCATTCTGGTTCATGTACGTGAGAGGTTGCTGCTCGGTGTGACTCGTCGAGCCTGTTATTTGCGAGCGTTTAACAAGCAATATAAGTATCCACATACCTAACCTAACCTAACCTAACCTTTTTTTTTTTTTTTAATAACGAGGAGGAAATACATTTACGTACTACCCCTGTGCACTATGTGGCACAGGGAGTGTGGGACTCAACCACTTAGACCATCTTCTACGTAGCTAGAAGTTGGCCAAGTTTGGTAATACCCACTAAAACCTCCTCGAAAGCAGAGAGTTCCCCTTTTTGAGAGGTTCTCCGGGATCTTTGCAGGGCATTTCACCGGAGAACAACCTAACCTAACCTAACCTAACCTAACCAGTTGTGCTAAAAGTTCTAAGTCGAATCCACGTTGCTCTTAGTAAAAACCAGCGCGTTCTACGAAAAAGTGAATTTTCTCATATAAATAATCGACTAAAAAATAAATAAAAATTGTTATATGGTGTGAAAAAATCACCTCTATCAGCCTAACCTATAAAGTTTTCAAAAGTGTAATAAACTCATTTAAATAATTGAATGTTTTTGTGGAAAAACTTTGAACACATTGTGTTTTTCGTGTTTTAAAAATACTAAAATTCTATTTAAAATTGTGTTCAATGAAGTTTTCAGTGCAGTTTTAAATTCCTTACAATATACTGTTTTCAAATTTATTAATACCTCTTTAATTAATTAGTTATTAAGTGGGAAAAACCGTAAAATTGTGTCTTTTTGTGTTTTCTTTGTTTTAAAAATACTAAAACTAACTTTAAAAATATTAAAATTGTGGTTTATAATATAAAACAGTGCTTAGATTAAAGATTTAAAAAAAACCAAAAACCCGAAGTAGAAATCGATAAAAACCAAAAACCGGCGTAATTTCGACCAGTTTTTTGGGCGTGGTACTTAAATAGTTGCAGAATTTTCATTTTTTTGAATGGGGATATGTTAAGGAAAAAGGACTTTATACGCTGACGTAATTTTAGAAGCGAAAATACCAGGAGAACATACTTAAAAACAGTCGAAAGTGAAAAGGGGGCGTGGCCTCAACTTTTAAACGAGACGTCTGGGGTTGATGTTTGAGGTATCATTGGAAAGGTATTGGAAAGCCGAGTATGAAATTATATCATACTTTCTTCTATGGTACATACTGAGAGAAATACAGCTATTTCCGTGAGCCAAGACTGCGAGGTACGTTTGCACTCCTCCTACGCTTAGTGTATACTTTGCCCCCCCTTTTCAACTATTCTATAACATAGCTGGGGACTAGATTAACTTTTGTTGTGAAATACAGCCAATTAACTTAGATAATTTCCAAGATATAAGAGGGGTAAAAACGAGTTGCGAAAATAAACATGTCGTCACCAATTAAAGCACGTGAAAACTACCAAGCTGCATTGGCAGAGCTAGATAAGTATGACAACCTAACACCCGAAACCAAAAAAATCATCAGCAATGCCTTGGAGTACTTTTATGACTTCCTTAGGGAAATTCACAGCGAAAATCTTAAAATTAGGCGAGAAATGGACAAGGTAAAACAACAAAACGAGGAACTCCTTTAATGTCGGAATCAAAAAACCGCAATTGATTCTGAAAACATAGACCGGCTCCTGCAAGGTGTTATAGCTCTCGAGGACAAAAGCAGCGCGATACAAGAAAATATTGACCGTATCGCCGCGCAAACAGCGCAGCTCTCGGATACACCACGGCCAGCTGCCGTGCCGCTGACCTATGCGGGAGCAGTCGCACAGATCCCAACTTCATCTGGCCATTCATTAATCGTGAGCAGCACCTTGAAATCAGATACAAGTGAGAATGTTCTAAATAAGATCCGAACTTCAGTAAATCCCACAAAAACCGGGGTCAGGGTCGACGGCATCCGCTGGGTCCGGAACCAGCGAGTCGTAATCACGTGCGGCTCGCGGGAGGAGGTGGACGCTGTGACTAGTAGACTGAAAGGCAATTCTGAACTTTCATTTCCTAGAAGTCAAGGGTAGAAATCCACTTGTTATTGTCAAGGACGTGTTGTCAGACCTCAAAGACGAAGATATCCTAGGGGCCTTAAAAGCCCAAAATAAAAAGATTTTTTCGGGGCTACCCGAAGAGGAGCAAACGATGGATTTCAGATTTCGTCGAAGGAGCCGAAACCCTAACATCAACCATATTATATTACGGGTTGCCCCAAGGTTATGGCAGTGACTGACATCGGAAGGTTCAGTCCATATTGATCTAAAACGTTCAACCGTGACGGACTTCTCCCCGGTTATTCAATGCACCCGCTGCCCTGGATTTGGGCATGGTCGCCGGAACTGCAAAGAAGCCTTCAGTCTGTGCAGCCATTGTGGAGGCACTCATCTACGTCATGACTGCCCACACTACCTTGTGGGAGAACAGCCGTGTTGTACCAACTGTCGGGCGGCGGGTCTCGAAAGGACGGACCACGGGGCCTTCAGTGCTGAATGCCCGGTCCGGCATAAATGGGACGCAATTGCCAGGTTGAGTGTGACATACTACTAATATCCATATCTCCTAAATAAACAAATTAGTTATAAATTGTTATAAGTAACACTTTAAAGTGTATAAGTTATAAAATAATTTTAAATCAGAGTTGTTACAGTATATCAGTGCATAAAGTATCAATACCTACAATTAAAAAGTATATAATTATAATTATATAATAAATAAGTAACATAAATAATCAAGTAAACAATCGTTAATTGTATAATGCATAAATATCAATTATTATCCGAGATGTCATCCAATGAACTTAATAGTTGCAAACATAGATTATTAGAAAATGGAAAAATAAAATCGGAGAGAAATCAATCAAGATTAAATGTATTTATAGATCTTATTATTACTAATAACTGAACAAATAATTATGATAAAGAATTTTAATTATATAGGTATATAAATAAATATACTAAAGAATATAGAAAAGCATATACTTTATTATATAAGATAAATATAAAAACATCCCTTGTATCAATCAATTACTTAGCCAAAGTAAATAGCAAATAAAAACATGTAAATATAGTAATGTGTAATGTATGTAATGAAATAGTAAAATTATAAGTAAACGTGGCGACTCATAGGTAGAAAATGGTATTAACTTATAACAAAAGTACGCAGTTTTATTTGAAACATATAAAATGTGTAAAAGCATTTATACAAGGTATAGAATATACTGTATATATCGCAACATTCAAATGAAGTAAAAATAAATATATATAATAGTACGTTGATTGAAATAAAATAAATAATAATAATTAAAATAATATGTATATTGTAACGAAACCTTACGGTTGTATAACATACATCAAATTGTTAAAAATAGTCGTGTAGTATATGTATCTATGTATATACCTAGGTAAGCATTAATGCATGAGTGCAATGATTTGGCTATGGAAATTGTTGCTCTCATAAAAACTATCGTAATGGTGAAAAATAAATATTTGATGAACGGTAATGCTTGTAATATCTATAAGTTATAGATAAACAAGGCATGCCCACGCTATTGTAAAAGGTTTTGTATAATACAATGTCAATATATTGTAGAAATTAAAAAGTTATATGATATCACGTACGATAAAATATGTAATAGTAAGAAGTCTTATACGCAAGGCAGGGTGTACAGCGGGAAAAAAAAAACGATTATTATTATTTATATAATAATAATAAAAAAAAAAAAAAAAAACAAAAAGAAAACCGCTGGTACTCAAGTGTATGTTTGTATCACCTATGTTTGAATGGTGACTGGTAAAATCTTCACTGTGACAGTAAGCAATTAGTAACGTTGGAGTCGTTATTAATAAAAATATGGCCTATCAAATATCACTTTGAAATATGCCCTAATGTAGTCGTACTAATAAACTAATAATTATAAGGAATTTAGTAAAAATGTTTTAGTATACTTTTCTGCCAAGAAAAATAACAAGTACTGAATTAAAATAAGTAGAACAGTATACAATAAATATGTAACAATCGTAATAGTAATAAGTAAGAGTAACAGCTATGAAAATATAGATAATGTATAAATTAATTTGATCAGCATTAATCCAGGTCATTTTAAAAAATAGGATCACAATTCCTTCCGATTGATGGAAGGACGAACCACGCGAGACATCACCCTTCGAGGGTGCTTGTCTATTTATAAAAAAAAAAAAAAAACTAAAGTTATTACCTAACTATCCCACGGGAAATCGTTAATTTTCCGCGATGTAAAGTATCCAAGATGTTGACCGGTTATGTAAGGTACCATCCTGCAAAAAATCAATAAAATCGGATTTAGAGATTAGCCCGTACGAACAGGTAACAGACAAAGAAACAATTAATAATTAAAAAAAAATTGTGACTTGTTTAATTTCTTTTTTTACATCCCGCTTACTCGGTTTTGAGAATTTGTTTTCTTTGTACAGAAATTCTATATCTACAGTTTCATTATAAGTATAAATTAGTATTACGGTTATTATAAGATTCAAAGTCAGTGTTCTTCTTTCATCACACTCTTGGCAGAGCAGTCATTGTCGTGAGCATTCGCCACTTTTCCCTGCTGGCCGACAGTCTGGTACACTCGTTCAATGAACCGCCCACAGCAGACTTGATTTGGTCGGTCCATCGCATGGGCGACCTTCCTTATCCTCTGGTGTCCTCCACTTTGCAAGACAAGGCGCTCAATGGACTCATTCTCGCGCAAACATGTCCGAAGAACTTTAGATTGCGACTCTGTACTAACACCGAAAGGCGTTGTTTTATGACAAGTTCTTGGAGAATGGAGACGTTGGTGTGAAACTCGTTCCATGAAACTCTCAGCATTTTCCTTCAGCACCATATCTCGACTAATGTACCTATATATAAAATTTTCAGCATGAGAATCAGACAAACAGAAAACTTATCAGACTCGTCTTCGTTAATTTGACACGAAATCCGCAAGGTATAGCAAAAATATCGAAATTTTCTAAATAGTGAATTTTTGTAAAGAGTAAAATGAGTATCAGTAAGTTTTTAAATGAAATTGTAGTTATTTACGCTTATGGAATTATTTGATGATGAAATTTTGAAATAAATGTACGGTATGATGAATGTCTTCACAGATTGGCAGTTATTTAAACTGAGAATCAAATATAAGCAATTTTTTTAAACAGCCTCACGTTGTTACACTACGGGTTGTTTTGATAGATTGAAAAAATTATTAATAATATTTTAATAATCGTTGGATGATAAGAACTGTGTATTTTTTTATTTATTTTTTTATTACGCAAACTTTGAACATAATATATTAGATACAATTGTAGGTTTTTAACATGCTTTAATAAACTTGGTATATTCATATCTATGTAATGGTTACAACTCCTGTGGTTCCTCTGGTGTTGCCCGAGAATTTTAGGCGGCGGTGATTACTTAACATCAGTTGACCTACGGGTTTGTCCTCGATGCTCTTATTTAATAACAAAAAATAGAAACTTGTAAATTGAAACTTGGCAGACTTACCATTGAACGGTGACAATGCAACAATTTAAATAGTCCTACTGCTATGTATGTTTGTTTCTATGTGATATAACTTTAAACATGATTTTCTGTGTTTAATCTGTATTTATTTTTTTATATTATCAAACGAGCCTTCTCTCGATGGGCTTATCTTTTATGGTTTAGAAGATTCATCACCAGACTATTTACAAAGATTATTCGGGCAATTTATGGCATTTCCAAGAGAGTCGCTTAAATCTAAATATAAAGATTTTTAAATTATTATTAATTCTAACCAATATATATTTATATGAAAATTTAGTATATGTTCATAAAAATTTCAATAAATTTCAAAAGGTATATGAAAAACATAGTATTAATACTAGAAACAAAAATAAACTGTTAATGGCCACTTCTAGGCTTAGTAAACTCGATAAGTCATTCATCGGTAATGGCGTTAGATTTTATAATAAGCTTCATGGGAACATAATGGAAATGTCCCTCAACAAGTTCAAAGCCTATATTAAACATAAACTTATGGAAAAATCGTAGTACAATTTAAAGGTTATTTAGATGATAAGAAAGCTTGGGTATGAATTATTGCTGTAAAAGATTTGAGCTTTAGTTACCCTTAATTAAATATAATAGTATTTATAATTATACTATAAACAAAAAAATTGTAAGTAGAGGTGTTCAGTAAGTGTTGTTGAATGTATTATAGATGAACATTCTTGTTTTTTGTAGTTTGCTTGAGTTCTTGTGACAGTTTTCATCATGCTCGCTTAAATGTCACTGCTTGTGGCGGCGACGTGGGACGGGTCGTTCTCTTCCCTAAAATATGGTAAAAATATAATAGGGTACGGAACTCTTCATGTGAAAGTATATCTGGCAAAAGGCTTTGGCTGAGGTTCGTCTTATTGGATAAGAAAAATAAATTAGGATCGAGGCGTGACTAAGTTAATCTTGGAAAGTTTGCTAATTTACGAAATCGTATCTTAATATTTAGCGAGATATTCATCAATGTTATTAAATGAAAATAAGCTTGCAATTTGCTTTAATATTTCAAATATTAATCGAATGACACAATCGAAGCCCAAAACACTACTAATAAAGATGAAATTCTTACAGTCATAATTGCTCTCGTCACCTTGAGACAGAAATTGTTAAGTCACATTTCAGACAACAAAACAGTAATGCTTACACATTACTGATTACATTAGAAATAGGCGCCGTTGTGGTACCCATAATCTAGCCGGCATCCTGTGCAAAGGAGCCTCCCACTGGTAAAATTTTACTTGCATCCTGTTCTTCACGAGCTACTTATAAATTAATAATAATAATACATAATTTATTAAATTTAATGTTTAACGTAAGCAAATACAATCACACTTTTGGAGTCCCTATCCTCCTTAAGCTTAGTTTTACGTAACTTAAATCTCCCCCTAAACTACTTAACTTGTAATACACGCGGAATCTGTAAGTTACTTAGAATCTAGTAAGTTGTGCGAAAAGGTCGAATAGTTTTATGAAGTTGGTTGATATCATTCTGAACTTACTAAGCTAACAAACTTGTTATGACAATGATAATATTATAATAGGAACTACCTTATTATATTAGTGTCATACTCGTAATAACAACAAAGAAAAATTAATCTGAAAATGTTTTCTTGATTTGAAGATTATTTGCCAATATTATGTTATAATATCTGGACGACCGAGCCTCGCTCGGATTCTTAGGGATGTACAAGACTTGAACAAAAAAATAAACTTATAGAACATCTGGATTCGAACCGGGGTCTTTTGCTTTCCGGATCACCCTATGACCTCTTACAGTCTTGTATATCCTGGCGAAATTTACCTTTGTATTCAAATGTTATTGTAGCTGTTTCTCATTAAAACACTGATACAACTATATTTTTTTAAATTGAAACCTAGCTAGATCGATTTATCGCCCCTGAAATCCCTAAATATTAAATATACTAAATTTTATGAAAATCGTTGGAGCCGTTTCCGAGATTATTATATATTGACACGAGAGTGGGTCAAGGATTGGAAATAATACTCCGCTTATAGGAACGAGTCTTTATTTGCGTTCACTTTTTCTGAACTTGCACTTCGCCGGTCTGCCGCTGTTCCTCTTGTGGGCGGCCGGCGGTACCTTCAACGCGTCACACCGCACCGAACACTAAGTCTCTTCTATCTTCCTCTTCTTGGAACACTTCCACTTTTCTTCTTCCTTACGCTTTCGAGTCAGAACTAGAACTGCAGTAGTCCACGCTTAGTACGCTAAAGATACGAGTATTGCTGACGGAGCCGTTGAAATTATCAATGTCTTGAAGTTTGACAACTCTCGTCATGTACGTTACTGCACGATATGACGTTTGACAACTCTTGTCATATACGTCGAAGCGTTGCTACGCGACAATATTTATAATGTGAATATAAATATACAAGAATTGCTCGTTTAAAGAGTGTGATTGTTAGATTATCTTTAAAAACAATTAATATCATTTATTTATTAATATTTTATTTATTTACAACATTGGTAATGTTTCCATCAGGTCAAATAAACACGCAATAAAAGAAGAATATTTCAACCAAAAATTTGCTTCATCAAAGAAATTTCCGTTTAACTTAAGGGAAAAATAATCGTATCATAGTTAAGAGCATTTCACTCCAGAGAATAAAGTTTTTTTTTTTTATGGAATAGGAGGACAAACTAGCGTACGGGTCACCTGGTGTTAAGTGATCACCGCCGCCCACATTCTCTTGCAACACCAGAGGAATCACAAGAGCGTTGCCGGCCTTTAAGGAAGGTGTACGCGCTTTTTTTGAAGGTACCCATGTCGTATTGTCCCGGAAACACCGCACAAGGAAGCTCATTCCATAGCTTTGTAGTACGAGGGAGAAAGCTCCTTGAAAACCGCACTGTAGAGGACCGCCACACATCCAGATGGTGGGGATGAAATCCTAACTTGTGGCGTGTCGTGCGAAGGTGGAATTCGGCGGCAGGAATCTGGTTAAACAGCTCTTCGGAACACTCCCCTTGATAGATAAGGTAGAAGACACACAATGAAGCGACGTCTCTACGCAACGCCAAGAGATCCAACCGTTCACAGAGCACTGAGTCCCCGACAATTCAAGCTGCTCTACGTTGCACGCGGTCAAATGGATCGAGAAGATACTGGGGTGCGCCAGACCGGACCTGCGCTTTGTAGAGCGCTAGAATGTGGGCCGGCTTGAAGTATTGCCGTGCTCAATAGAGCAATGTGTCATCAATAGATGACGCCCAGCTTCTTCGAAGCCAATTTGGCTTTGCCCTCCAGATGGCCACGGAATTGGCAATCGCTCGAGATTTCGGGACCCAGTAATCCGATACTAGGCGCGGCTTTAAGAGAAGTATTGTCGAATTTATATTGTGTTCGGGTTCGAGCAATATCCGTCGACAACGACCTGTATACTACGCCCAGTGAGGAAGCTGGAGGTCCACTTGCACAAGCTCTCGGGAAGCCCAAATGATGGAAGTTTTGAGAGGAGCGCCTTAAGCCATACACGATCAAAGGCCTTCGCTATATCCAGGCTAACTGCCAGGCCTTCCCCCTTGCTTTCAATAGCCGCCGCCCATCTATGTGTTAGGTATACCAGAAGATCACCTGCCGACCGTCCATGGCGAAAGCCGTACTGTCGGTCGTTGATCAACTGGTGACCCTCTAGGTATACTAAAAACTGGCGGCTAATTATGCTCTCCATGATTTTAGAGAGCAGGGAGGTGATAGCAATAGGCCTGTAGTTCGCCGGATCCGAGCTGTCTCCTTTTTTTTGGATTGGATAGACAAGGGCTGACTTCCATGAGTCAGGGACTACGCCTTTGGAATAAGAGTGCCGGAATAAACGCGTTAGCACCGGCGTCAACTCAGGGGCACACGTTCTAAGCACGATTGGAGATATGCCACCCGGCCCGCTCGACTTCCTGACGTCCAACGAAAACAGGGCTCGCCTAACAGTTTTCTGTCTGAACTGTACTTCAGGCATAGAGCTCTGACACCGCGGGATGGTCGGCGGTGTATTTCCGTTGTCGTCAAGAGTCGAGTTGGAGGCGAAAAGAGCGCACAGGAGCTCGGCTTTCTCTTTTGCCGTATGGGCCAGGGTGACATTCCTCATGTGCAACGGCGTCATGGACGGCTGGTTGAAGTTACCAAGAGCAGCTTTCGACAACGACCAGAACTTGCGTGTTCCGGTCGGGTAACTGGAAAGCTGCTCGCCGATTTTGACGACGTGCTTAGACTTCGCACGGGTGATTTGCCGCTTAAAAAATCTGGAGGCACGGTTATATTTCCTCTTAAGAACTTTGCAGTTCGGATCCTTTGTGCCCAGCGCCGCAACCCAAGTTCGATACGCCTGTTTTTTGCAGTCAGATGCTGCTTTAACAGACGCATCGAAACAGGGCTGTGATCTGCCACCGATCGGTACTACAGAGCTTGGTATAAAAATATCCATGCCCTGCAGTATCACATCGGCTACTGCAACGGCGCTCTTACGACACCCATGGGCCTGGGACTCCCCTATTCTTTTTACGCCCCGGGGAAAGTACAGGGCAAATTTTATTAAGTTTTCTCTACAAATACAATGAACAATGAATGAGTACTCAAAAAAATTATGAATCTTCTTCTATGTATAATACTAGCTGACCTAGCAAACGTTGTATTGCCGATATTAAAATCGCGATACAAAAGTAACTGTTGATCGTAGATGAGTGAAAATTTGAAGTTGTATGTTTTTTTTTTGCCGACTATGTCAAAAAAATTTCGTGAGGACCACCCTTAACATTTAGGGGGATGTAAAATAGATGTTGTCCGATTCTCAGACCTACCCAATATGCACTCAAAATTTCATGAGAATCCTCCGAAACGAGAATTTTATATATTAAAGAAGATAATGAAAATGGTCTTTGTTTGAGGCTCTTTCATGCCTGAACCTCTGATCGTAGCGACATGAAACTACCACCATTCGATGGGAAATATATGCTAGATGGTTTATGGCTACTTATTCTTTTCTTGTATTTTTAATAAGATGAATAAAATTTAATGTATTTTCTTTTAAAATTCGCCAAGCGAAGCGAGCGGGAACGGCTGATAGTTATATAAATGCGACAGATTCTTTTTTTTTTTCAATTAATAAAACAGTGGCAATAAGCTTCTTTAGACCAGACTAACTATATCTAACAAATCTGGCGCGCTTGCCAAAACAAGTACGGCTGAATATTACAAGTTTAATGAGAATTACTGAAGAAACAAAGTAAATAACAACATCATGTTAACAAAGAAGTGACGTCACTCAAGCGGCTAATCGGATTCGGCGGGGTGATTTATATAACGAATGTTTCATCAAACGGAACAACCTTTACTAAAAAACCTTTGAATTTAATATTGCGTACAGTTAAATCATAATTCTTAAAAAGAAATTGTAATGCTTTTCATAAAGCATATAACACTATTCATTGAGGAATCCATGTTTTCTCCTACATTTAACTTATGTTTTAAATTCCAATTTGAATACCCTTATTCAAATCAAAGGCTTATTTATCAACATAAAAACATGTTTATTCGTTGCGGGTTGGGTTGAGATTGTGTGATTGCATTTACTACACGGCTTTATTAACTCTGGACCTCGCTGGAACGTGAGGCCCCCCTCCCCTCTCATTCACCCCCTCGCGCTCGTCCCGTTGCGTCAGTACGATCCGCAGTTTCACTACCGTTAGGTACATATCGTAATATTTTCGTGCTAACAGTGCTTTGTTTTTGAAGTTTTCATTGTTAAGTTTTGACTTTTGTTTGAAGTACTGTTCTGTGTCGCTATAATAGAACTGCCAGAAAAATAAATTCTTTTTTACTTAACCTAGATTTTTTCGTAGATTTATTATCATTATAACAATAATAATCAACATGACAACACAACACCTTTACATCTATAATACTAAAAAATAAATCGTGTTTTATTTATTAATTATAATATCCCAGTGATGCTTTTTTTGCACACCGTAACAAAGCAACGATGTGACGTCAGCTACATAACATATTCGATTCATTCACGTATGAAATAGTAGAGCAAACACGAATAGAATATTCAATAAATAACTTCGATGAAAATCTCGGTTAATATCAGTGAACGATTTCGTAAATTAGCAAACTTTCCACGATTAGCTTAGTCACACCTCGATCCTAATTTATTTTGCTGTTCCGCTCGGAAGAACCTTTGCCAAGCTGTGGCGTTATTTATAAGTTGAAGTGTTTTTAATAATATGATATAGTTTCTATAGTATTAACAATTTATTATTTTTTATTAAAATGTATTAATACTTAACGATACAATGTTTATATTGGAAGATAAAAATTTACATTATTAATAAACATTGAACTTATAAAATTTTGTTTTTCATAATTTTAGTTAAAATTTTGCAATGTCATTTACGATTTTAATTGCAAATACATGTAAGTTACTGTTTTATCTACATTTAAATTATATTTTTACCATATTTTAGGGAAGGGAACGACTCGTCCCACGTTGCCGCCACAAGCAGTGACATTTAAGCAAGCATGATGAAAACTGTCACAAGAACTCAAGCAAACAACAAAAAACAAGAATGTTCATCTACAATACATTCAAAAACACTCACTAAACACCTCTACTTACAATTTGACCATTTTGCTTATAGTATAATTATTCATTGTTATAAATACTATTATATTTAATTAAGGGTAATTAAAGCTCAAATCTTTTAGAGCAATTCATACCCAAGCTTTCTTATCATCTAAATAATCCTTTAAATTATACTACGATTTTTCCATAAGTTTATGTTTAATATAGGCTTTGAACTTGTTGAGGGACATCTCCATTATGTTCTTAGGAAGCTTATTATAAAATCTAACGCAATTACCGATGAATGACTTGTTAAATTTACTAAGCCTAGAAGTGGCCATTAACACTTTATTTTTGTTCCTAGTATTAATATTATGTTTTTCATATACCTTTTGAAATTTATTGCAATTTTTATGAACATATACTAAACTTTCATATAAATATATATTGGTTAGAAACAGTCATAATTTAAAAATCTTTATATTTAGATTTAAGCGACTCTCTTGGTCATGCCATAAATTGCCCGAATAATCTTGGTAAACAGTCTGGTGATGAATCTTCTAAACCATAAAAGATAAGCCCATCGAGAGAAGGCTCGTGAAGGCTTTGATAATATAAAAAAATAAATACATAATAAACACGGAAAGTCATGTTTGAAGTTCCGTCACATAGAAACAAACATACATAGCAGTAGGACTATTTAAATTGTTGCATTGTCACCGTTCCATGACAAGTGTGCCAGGTTTCAATTTAGAAGTTTCTATTTTTTATTAATAAGAGCATCGAGGACAAACCCGTAGGTCAACTGATGTTAAGTAATCACCGCCGCCTAAAATTCTCGGGCAACACCAAAGGAACCAAAGGAGTTGAAACCATTACGTAGATATGAATATACCCAGTTTATTAAAGCATGTTAAATCCTACAATTGTACCTAATATAATATTAACTTCAAAGCTTGCGTAATTCAAAAAAATAAATAAATACACAGTTCTTATCATCCAACGATTATTAAAATATTATTAATTATGTTTTAACCCTATCAAAGTAACCAGTAGGGGGAGTCAGGTTCTTCACTAGTTCATAAACAATGTGACGCTGCTAAAAAAAATGCTAATATTTGATTCTCAGTTTAAATAACTGCCAATCTGTGAAGACATTCATCATACCATACATTTATTTCGAAATTTCATCAACAAATAATTCCATAAGCGTAAATAACTACAATTTCATTTAAAAACTTACTGATACTCATTTTAATCTTTAAAAAAATTCACTATTTAGAAATGTTTTCAAATACTAATACATCATACTAATATAACTATTAAAGCTTAGAATAATTACGCGAATACATATACGAATATTTGGGAGACAATATTTACCAAAAACATAAGCTTACTTCAATTAATTAACACATATGCGTGTCGTATGTACTCTCTAGTTACTCTGAAAATTGAATATGATTAAATATGTTCTTTTAACTATTTGATTGATGCCAAAGATAATTAATCATGTTCAATCTCACGTTTTGGGTTAACACAGAGTTCTGACATTTTGAGGGCACTTACATAATACTCGTATAGTAAATACTCGTTAAAATGGATTATTTTATATACTTACCAACGCGGGTATTTAACATTCATTTCAAACAATTAATCCAGTTGCCTTTCACCATTCTATAATGAGTAATTAATATTTATTAAGATTCAGTTTATAAAAATAACATACGATTGATTTTAATTTATATTCCTATAATAATTGAAACATACAAAAAGTTATGTTAAACTATTTTACTTTTGAAGACGAACTTTTTCCTTTCACATAGCTAGTATAAAATTTATTTTCCGAGTAATTGTAAATGGTATATTTGACATTCATAATTATCATTTTTTGACCTGCTTGAATGAATTAACTTTTTAATCTGAGTTTATGCCAAACATAGCGGCTGACATTAACTTAGTCATGTCTGCAGATGGCTATTAATTTTGAGACTTTTAATGAGTATGTCATAACAACTAAAACCGCTGACATTGCTACAGATATTTTTCAATATTTGGAAAATTACAGACCCACTAAGGATAAAAGAATTTCCGCAAGTTTAGATTATTTTTTCATAATGGAAAAAATTCATAGAAATGAAATATTGTTACTCAGCACCTGTAGAAAAGCCGGCTTACAGCGTTGTAGTAAAATATTCCTTTCTAAAAATATTTTTGCTATACCACGCGGATTTCGTGTCAAATTACCGAAGACGAGTCTGATAAGTTTTCTGTTTGTCTGATTCTCATGCTGAAAATTTTATAAATAGGTACATTATAGTATGTAGTACATAGTCGAGATATGGTGCTGAAGGAAAATGCTGAGAGTTTCATGGCCCGAGTTTTACACCAACGTCTCCATTCTCCAAGAACCTGTCATAAAACAAAGCCTTTCGGTGTTAGTACACAGTTGCAATCTAAAGTTCTTCGGACACGTCTCCCGGCGCGAGAGTGAGTCCATTGAGCGCCTTTTCGTGCAAAGTGGAGGACACCAGAGGATAAGGAAGGTCGCCCATGCGATGGAACGACCAAATCAAGTCTGCTGTGGGCGGTTCATTGAACGAGTGTACCAGACTGTCGGCCAGCAGAGAAAAAGATGTCACTTCGTGATGACCACGATCGCTCTGCCAGGAGTGTGAGAAGAAAAAGAAGACATTAGTAGATATTATAAGATTTTGTAATGATTCATTTTGGTGTAAAAGATCCAAGTGTCCGTAATACTAATCTATACTTATAATAAAACTGTAGAGATCGAATTTCTGTACGTAGAAAAAATATGCTCAAAACCGACTCAGGGGAATGTAAAAGAAGAAATAGAACAAGTCCCATATTTTTATTTATTTTTTGTTTCTCTGTCTGTTACCTGTTTGTATCTTTGTGTGAATTTTGCATGATGTTGCCTTACAATCAACATCTTAGATACTTTTCATCCCGGATAGTAAAAGAGTTCGCGTGGGACAGTTGAAAAACTATAGTAACTTATATAGCTAAGTACACAAGTACTTATGCACATAATTTGATATAATTTTTCATGTTGATACGTTATGTGGCCGGTTAACATCTTAGATACCTTACATCCCGGAAAGTTAACGATTTCCCGTGGGATAGTTAAAAAACTATAGCCTAGTATGCAACAACTTATGCAGCTAATTTAGTAACATTTGGCGGGTTGATACTTATATTGCCGGTTAAACCCTCGCAAATAACAAGCTTGACCAATCACATCAAGCAGCAATCTTTCACGTACATGAACCAGAATGACCCGTTCCACGACCAAGCGACAAGCCATTCGAGGATTTTTGAATAATCTTTGAGATATCTTCATTTAATATAAAGTTAATAAAGTTTTAGAAACAAAGAGTTTTTATAATAATATGTACTACATGAATGTGTGTACACAGACGAAGTCGCGGGAAGAAGCTAGTGTAACATAATAACGTTATTATTATTCATTGAAATCAGTAGTGTTATAATAATATATTATTAAATATCTGATTTTTTGTTTTACTTAAGATGTCATTCTTTCTAATGATTTTGTTCAGTGTATTATAGTTAATTGTTTATTGTATAGTTCGACATAATATTTTACAAGTAAAATTGGATGAGTCGAAATTTGTTGCTAAATCATCACAACGGAAAAAACATAGGAAAGATATTTTCTCGTGTGTAAAGAACTGTAACCGCAAATCGTGTCAGTGGTTAATTTTTTTTTTAGAAAATACCTATTACAATTTTCTCTAGATATGCTCTCTTATTCAAGGCTGCGTTGATGACAAAGTTTGGCCAAAGGGCTCTAAGATCACACTTAATTTTAATTCAAATTTAAATTAAAACTAGCCAATTGCGTACACAGACTAGCTAGTCCCCTAAGTAATATAGCTCAGTGATTGGTGACTCTGGCTGCTCAGCTAAAGGTCCCGGGTTCAAATGCGGGTAGGTGCAATAGTTTTCAAGGTTGTCGAGGTGGCAGTTAACGAATTAGTGATTATTTCTTAAGTCCAAAATGACAGCTTCAGTCTTATTAGTTAAATTTTTTTATCTGTTTTATTATTATAATAATTGCTATTATACAAAAGGAAAAAAGCTTTCTCCACTTTTAAATATAAACTGCATAGGGTGATAAGATTGATACTTATACTATAAAGAGTCCATCACATAAAAGAATAAAGGTTATAGGAAGGGGATGCGATAGAAGTTACAAAATGGGGTGACTTGCTAAGTTTCATAGTCAATTTAAAAGAAAAGTAAACCCCAGTTTGTTCCCGATTATAATGGTGCTTCGTCCACAGAAAATCGTTGTAAATGACGAGTCAAAATGTACATACTTTTATTTAGTCAACTCTTGGGAGCTAAATCAAAACCATTTCCTGACGTTTCATGGGTACAATTTGGTGTACTTGCATAAATTTGGACACATGGCAAAAATATGGTATTGTGATGAGGATATCCTATTCGTAAATTCAATTAAAGTGATTCATCCTAAAAGTGGGTAAAAATCATGTTCAAAGATTTTTTTTTTTAAGTTCTTACTTACTCTTGTTACACACGAGCGTACAGGTGACATCACCACTGCCCACAATTCTCTTGCAACACCAGAAGAATCACAGGAGTTTTAGCCATTACATAGATAAAGCATACCAAGCTAATATAAGCATGTTAAAGCCTACAATTGTATTTCATATATATCCAATGAGAATGAAATAGGACCAGTAGGCTAAAGTCGGGTTCTTCACTTGTACATAAACAATGTGACGCTGTTTAAAAATTGCTTATATTTGATTCTCAGTTTAAATAACTGCCAATCTGTGAAAACATTCATCATACCGTACATTTATTTCGAAATTTCATCAACAAATAATTCCATAAGCGTAAATAACTACAATTTCATTTAAAAACTTGCTGATACTCATTTGAATCTTTCAAAAAATTCACTATTTAGAAAAGTTTTCAAATACTAATACATCATACTAATATAAATATTAAAGTTTAGAATAATTAAGCAAATACATATACGAATATTTGGGAGACAATATTTACCAAAAACATAAGATTACTTCAATTAATTAACACATGAGTGTCGTATGTACTCTCTATTTACTCAGAAAATGTAATATTATTAAATATGTGCTTTTAACTATTTGATTGATGCCAAGATAATTAATCATGTTCAATCTCATGTTTCGGGTTAACACAGAGTTCTGACATTTTGAGGGCACTTACATAATACTCGTATAGTAACTACTCGTTAAAATTGATTATTTTATATACTTACCAACGCGGGTATTTAACATTCATTTCAGACAATTAATCAAATTGCCTGTCACCATTCTATAATGAGTAATTAATATTTATTAAGATTCAGTTACTAAAAATAACACACGTTCGATTTTAATTTATATTCCTATAATAATTGAAAGATACAAAAAGTTATGTTAAACTATTTTACTTTTGAAGAAGAACTTTTCACATAGCTAGTAAAAAAGTTATTTTCCGAGTAATTGTAAATGGTATAATTGAAATTCATAATTATCATTTTTTGACCGGCTTGAATGAAATAACATTTTAATCTGAGTTTATATCAAACATAGCGGCTAACATTAACTTAGACATGTCTGCAGATGGCTATTAATTTTAAGACTTTTAATGAGTATGTCATAACAACTAAAACCGCTGACATTGCTACAGATATTTTTCAATACTTGGAAAATTACAGACCCACTAAGGATAAAAGAATTCCCGCAAAAATGAAATATTGTTACTCAGCACAAAAAATATTCCTTCCTAAAAATATGTTTGCTATACCACGCGGATTTCGTGTCAAATTACCGAAGACGAGTCTGATAAGTTTTCTGTTTGTCTGATTCTCATGCTGAAAATTTTATAAATAGGTACATTAGTCGAGATGTGGTGCTGGAGAAAAATTCTGGGAGTTGCATGGACCGAGTTTCGCACCAACGTCTCCATTCTCCAAGAACTTGTCATAAAACAACGCCTTTCGGTGTTAGTACAGAGTCGCAATCTAAAGTTCTTCGGACACGGCAAAGTGGAGGACACCAGAGGATAAGGAAGGTTGCCCATGCGATGGACCGACCAAATTAAGTCTGCTGTGGGCGGTTCATTGAACGAGTCTACCAGACTGTCGGCCAGCAGGGAAAAGTGGCGAATGCTCACGACCACGACTGCTCTGCCAAGAGTGTAAGGAAAAGAACATTGACTTTGAATTTGAATCTTATAATAACCGTAATACTAGTCTATACTTATAAAAAAACTCTATATATAGAATTTCTATACAAAGAAAACAAATTCTCATAACCGAGTAAGGGGGATGTAAAAAAAGAAATGAAACAAGTCACAATTTTTTTTATTATTAATTGTTTCTCTGTCTGTTTGTCTGTTACCTGTTCGTACGGGCTAATCTCTGAAACCGATTCAATTGAAATTTTGCATGATGGTACCTTACATCACCAGTCAACATCTTAGATACTTTTCATCCCGGAAAATTAACGATTTCCCGTGGGATAGTTAATAACTATAGTAACTTTTATAGCTTCATTTAGTAAAATTTGGTATGTTGATACTAATATAGCATGTTAAGCGCTCGCAAATAACAGGCTCGACGAGTCACACCGAGCAGCAACCTTTCAAGTACATGAACCAGAATGCCCCGCCCCACAACAAAGCCACAAGCCATTCGAGAATTATCAAATCAAATTGAATTATTAAATGGATGAAAACCATCTTGATACCTGTTCCTGATTTCAATTAAGTCTACTCAGTTTCATTCATTTATTTTTTCATTTAATATAAAGATTTAAAAAACAAAGAGTTTTTATATGTACCTGTATAGTCATGTGTGTACGCAGACGAAGCCGCAGGAATCAGGTAGTGGAACATAATAATGTTATAATTATTCATAAAGAATATGTTATGTTTTTAAAGTGATAGCCCTCACTTCTGGGATTAATACACAAATACAT
The DNA here is from genome assembly GCF_905404315.1 of Leptidea sinapis. NCBI lineage: Eukaryota > Metazoa > Arthropoda > Insecta > Lepidoptera > Pieridae > Leptidea > Leptidea sinapis. The sequence continues at coordinate 5,797,028 of NC_066299.1, forward strand.
TTTTTTGTGATGCCACAACCTGAGAGTTGAACAAAGCAAACAAGATTTTATAACGAGAAGTTACTCCAACGGTTGGCTCAGTTGGTTAGAGCACCGGCAGGGAACGCCGGAGGTCGTGGGTTCGAGTCCCACATCGTTCAAAAAATTTTGTTTTTCAAATTTTATTCGATTATTATTCATTGCAATCAAAATTGTTTAATATCCAATTTTTTTGTTTTACTTAAGATGTCATTCTTTCTAATGATGTTGTTTAGTATAATTACCAAACAAGAGGTAGTCGTGCGTCGGAGCTGACACACACACTTTTTTATGAAAATAAGGGACGAGACGAGCAGGACGTTCAGCTGATGGTAATTGATACGCCCTTCCTATTACAATGCAGTGCCGCTCAGGATTCTTGAAAAACCGAAAAATTCTGAGCGGCACTACAATTGTGCTCATCACCTTGAGACTAATGATGTTAGGTCTCATTTGCCCAGTAATTTCACTAGCTACGGCGCCCTCCAGACTGAAACACAGTAATGTTTGAACATTACTGCTTCACGGCAGAAATATGCACCGTTGTGGTACCCATAATCTAGCCGGCATCCTTTGCAATGGAGCCTCGCACTGGTAAAAATGTCTCACAGAAGTTTTAATAATTTAAATCAAATAGTAAACAATAGTTAATTAATAGGTCAATGAGTACTAACAACGAGCAACCTATACTTACTACATGTGTTGGCGTTGTTGATTAGAACAAACAGTTTGTACGTGAGCTCTAGAAATGTACAAAGTTCATTGTGTAGAGGTAACATAAGCTGCTACGGAACAATGTGTGTAGTGTCAAAATTGTGGGATTTCATTACTATTCGTGATAAAATAGTAGGTTTCTATATTTGATATTAAAAGCCTACGATATTGTGTCACTCACCGAGGTATTTGAAAAAAATATAGCTTATAACTTGGAATCAAACTTTTATCTTATCTTTTATAAGAGCCATAATAATAATGAATTTTCATAGCACATTTTCAAAGGGAAAAAATTATGGGTTAAATAAAATAGTAGCGAAAAAGTTACTTTACCCAAAACTAATGTAAAATTCACGACAACAATGACAATTGATTTCAATTATAATGTTTCAAAAAGTGCTTTATTAAAACTATACTAAGTCTGGCTATAAATACTGTTACAATTAAAAATAAACAAAATATTACATTTGAATTTGGAATCTGTCATTTTTAAATGATTGTTCATTGTGTTTCTCATTTTGGCGCCAATACATTGTACAGTATTTTGCGATATTAAAATGGAGTGGGGTGATAAAGAGAACCGAATCGCTGTGATTGCATTACACAAAGTGGGTATCGAGCCAAATGCAATTTTTAAAACTACGCTTGGTACTAGTAAAATGTTTGTATACCGGCGGCCTATTAATAAGTACAATGAGACCTCCTCTGTTTGTGACACAAAAAGATTTGGCCGTCCACCTAGTGTTCATACGAAAAAGGTGGTCAAAGCAGTAAGAGAAAGATTTCGAAGAAATCCTGTCGGAAAGCAAAAGATTTTATCTCGGGAGATGTAGATAGGACCTAGAACCATGACGCGTATTTTAAAAGATGACTTAGGCCTATAACATACTCGTCATTTCTTAACTAATAATTTAAAAAAGAAGAGGGAGGTAAAATCGAAACAACTACTGAAGCGGTACGCAAAGGGAGGTCACAGAAAAATTTTGTTTATGTATGAGATTTTTTTTACAATTGAGCAACATTTTTAGACACAAAATGACCGTATTTATGCTCAAAGCTCTAAGGAAGCTTCCCACTTAGTCGACAAAGTCCAACGTGGGCACTATCCGACCTCAGTGATGGTTTGGTGGGGTAGTAGCTGTGAAGGAGTGACTGAGCTATACTTTTGTGAAAAAGGTATCGGCACAAGTGTATCAAGATACCATTCTTCAGAATCAAGAATGGTCCTTCCAGCAAGACTCAGCGCCGGTTTATAAAGCTCGGTCTACGCAGTTTTGGTTGGAAACTAATGAATCGTTTCGTAATATTTATCGAGATATTCATCAATGTTATTAAATGAAAATTAAGCTTGGAATTTGCTCTTATATTTCAATTATCAATGGAACAATACAAATCTAAACCCAAAACAATACAAATAAAGGTGCAATTTTTACAGTCATAAGAGTGATTTATTTTCAATATTGTTAATTAAATAATCGCCACCCTTATTCTCTTAGATTTCATTTCTAACACTCGTTTTCAGTCAAAGATACTCAAAATAAAAGTAACTAATAATTTAATAAAAATATTGACTTCAACACCGCGTCTATCTATCATCAATTCAATTACAGTGAGATGTTGTTTGGATACATCCCGATTGGTGGGTAAGAAACTTTTTTTCCAAAACGACTGAATAATTAGATAGGAACCAAAAAATGGAAAATATCTTTAAAGTTCTGGACTGGAACGGACTGGAAATAAATATGACAGGCAAATTCATCACACACGTTCGATTCGCAGGCGATATCGTAATCATGGCAGAGACCATGGAAGACTTAAGCCATATGCTCGATGGCCTCAATACAGCTTCACAAGGAGTAGGTCTCAAATATATCATGGACAAGATGAAGACCATGTTAAATGTCGCACCTACTCCCATAACAAATGTAGTTTTTTTTTAATAAGAGTTCTGCCGCTGGAATCAACCCGAACAGCTCCTCTGAGCACTCCCCGTGATAAATACGGTAGAAGATGCAGAGTGAATACACATCTCTACGCAATGACAAAGAATCATGCCGATCGCAGATGGCCTTACAGTCGATGATTCGAACTGCTCTTCGTTGTATACGGTCAAATGGAAGAAGCTGGTACTGGGGAGCACCCGCCCAGAGGTGAGAATAGTACTCTATGTGAGGCCAAATTTGCGCCTTATAAAGTTGCAGGCGGTGGCTTTTAGTGAAGTACTGTCTCTCCTTACTGAATACACCAAGCTTTCTAGAGGCCAGTTTTGCCTTCTCTTCCAAGTGACCACGGTACTGAACGTCGCTCGATATATCGACGCCAAGTATGCTAATACAGGCTGTGTTAGTTAGAGGAGTGATCTTGAATCGAGGGGATATGACAAGGGGAAACTTTTTAGTGGTGAATGCACAAACTTGTGTCTTCTTGGGGTTGAATTGGACTAAATTTTGTCGACCCCATTCCGAGACTTTGCAAAGCATAGTCTCGATTTCAGACACAAGTTTGTTCCGGTTCTCGTCGATACTATCCCGGGACATGTTGGCACGGCCGGAGTAGGAAGCATACCCTGTGCTGTCGTCCGGAAACCATGAATACTGCTGATTTGCAGCATATCATTTAAATGCAGAAGAAACAGTGTAGGAGATAGCTCGCAGCCTTGGTGTCCCACCAGCGTTTATGCGTTTTAAGTCGGAGCATGCACCGGTGATAACAACCTTGATGCTCCGATCGGCCAAAAAGCTAGCGACCCATTTGCACAATTTCTCGGGAAGTTCATAAGATGGCAGTTTCGCTATAAACGCTGTATGCTGCACCCGATCGAAGGTCTTCGCTGTGTCCAAACTCACCGCCAACTCTCCCTTCGACTCAACCGCTTGCGCTCATTTATGGACGAGGTATGCAAGAAGATCACCAGCTGAGCGACCCTGACGGAAACTGTACTGGCAGTCGCTGATCAGCTGGTGCTCCTGTAGGTATCCCAAGAGCTGGCAGTTGATGATCGTCTCCATTATTTTGGAGAAAATGGAAGTAATGGCAATGGGGCGGTAGTTCGACGGATCCGAGCGTACACTTTGCTTAGGGATCGGGTGCACTATAGCCGCCTTCCATAATTTCGAGACTACGCCTGATGAGTAGGAGAGCCGGAAAATACGGGTAAGGACCGGCGCCAGTTCCAGAGCACATGTCCACGGCACTATCGGGGGATGGCATCATCGGGCCCACTCGATTCTTGAATGTCCAAGGTGAGAAGGGCCTTTAGCACGGCGCCATGCCAGATTTTTACCTCCGGCATATACATGCCGTATTCCGCGGTAATATGCGGTGGTGGCACACCTTGGTCATCCATAGTCGAGTTGGACGCGAAGAAGGAGCCCAGGAGATCAGCTTTCCCTTTTGCGTCACGGGCCAGCGAGTTATCATCCCTGTGCAGTGGCGGAATGGCTGACTGGCGGAAGTTTCCTTCGACAGCCTTGGCGAACGACCCGAGGGAAGGCGTGCAATCTATAAAACACTTACTTGAGTTTTAAGATATTTGTTACCCATTTAGAAATTTACAATATAAATTCGATCAACTTACAATCTGCTCTTCACGAGCCATTTATAAATTAATATCAATACAAAATTGATTAAATTGAATGTTTCACGTAAGCAAATACAATCTCACTTTTGGAGTCCCTATCCTATCCTTACTTAAGCTTAGTTTTATGTAACTTAAATCTCCCCCTAAACAACTTAACTTGTAATACACGCGGAATCTGTAAGTTACTTAGAATCTAGTAAGTTGTGCGAAAAGGTCGAATAGTTTTATGAAGTTGGTTGATATCATTCTGAACTTACTAAGCTAACAAACTTGTTTTGACAATGATATAATTGGAATTACCTAATTATATCAGTGTCATAAGAATAACAAAGAAAGATTAATCTGAAAATGTTTTCTTGATTTGAAGATATACATTTTATTTGCCAATATTATGTTATAATATCTGGACAACCGAGCCTTGTTCGGATTCTAAAGAATGTATAAGACTTGAACAAAAAAAAAACTAATAGAATATCTGGATTAGAACCGGGGTCTTCTGCTTTCCGGATCACCCCATGTCCCAATATGCCATCATCATCCACCATATATCCTATTCCCACGCTATTACAGTCAGTTTCTTAATTGAAACCTAGCTAGATCGATTTATCGCCCCTGAAATCCCCTGTTTACTAAATTTTATAAAAATCGTTGGAGCCGTTTCCGAGATTATATATATACAAGAATTGCTCGTTTAAAGATAATATAAGATTAATGGGAGTGACTGCTTGTTAGATTATCTTTAAAAACAATCAATATCATTTATTTATTAATATTTTATTTATTTACAACATTGGTAATGTTTCTATCAGGTCAAACAAAAACGCAATAAAAGAAGAATATTTCAACCAAAAATTTGCTACATCAAAGAAATTTCCGTTTATCTTAATGGAATAAAAATCGTATCAAAGTTAAGAGCATTTCACTCCAGAGAGTAAAGATTATCTTATTAACTTTACTCTACAAATACAATGAACAATGAATGAGTACTCAAAAAATAATGAATATTCTTCTATATGAAATTCTATATAATGAAAATGGTTTTTATTTGAGGCTCTTTCTCGCCTAAACCACTGATCGTATCGACATGAAACTACCACCATTCGATGCGAAATTTATCCTAGATGGCTTACGGTTTATTTTTTTATTTATTTTTAAAAATATGAATAAAATTTAATGTCTTTCCTTTTAAAATTCGCCCAGTGAAGCGGGCGAGAATGGCTTGTATGTATATAAATGCGACAGATTCTAAATGCAAACGAAATCCTTTTTTATGCAATTAAAACAGTAGCAATAAGCTTCTTCAGACCAGACTAATTATATAAAACAAGAACGGCTCAATATTAAAACGTTAATGAGAATTACTGAAGGAACAAAGTAAATAACAACATCATGTTAACAAAGAAGTGACGTCACTCAAGCGGCTAATCGGATTCGGCGGGGTGATTTATATAACGAATGATTCATCAAACGGAACAACCCTTACTAAAGAACCTTTGAATTTAATATTGCGTACAGTAAAATCATAAATCTTAAAAAGAAATTCTAATGCTTTACATAAGTGGGCAGATTGCTTTACACATTAGGTATGTGCTGTTTATTATCCAAACACAGTCATCTATGAACTTCTAATTCAAATATTTCAAATCAAATACGTAAATTTCTCCCAATATTTAGTATAGTTACAATAGTACATATAAACTAAGTCTTAAAATTACATTCCGTTCCTTTAATTTTTCCTGTATTTGTGCGTTTTTAGTTAAACACAAGCTTAACACTGTTTGTAACAGAAAAAGATAAACTCCATTTTTGACGTCATTTTTGTAAGATCACTGACGTTATAGTTTCGTCACTATGTAACGAAACACGAGTCTACGCCATGTTTAAATTATTTGTTTGTTAATAACACATAGTAAGTTTAATAATTTAGGTTGAATATTAAACCACAAGACTATTATACACATCTATACCTTCAAACTGAATAACTTTAATAATTACTCGAGTGCTTGAAGGCATAAGCTTTGTTTTGTCTCTCTAGATTTACATCTATAATAACATTATTGTTATTTCAAACAGTAACTGTTGGATTATTTTATATAACACTGATTAGTTCCCATGCATGTCCAATAGGTTAGTGGTATGGAAAAAGCGTACGAGTATAAGACTATTCATTGAGGAATCCATGTTTTTCCTGTACCTTACAAAGAAATGCGGTTTGCTTATCAACATGAAAATATGTTTATTCATAGCGGGTTGGTTGGGATTGTGTGATTGCATTTACTACACGGCTTCATTATCTCTGGACCTCGCTGGAATGTGAGGCCCCACCCCCCCATTCACCCCCTCGTGCTCGTCCCGTTGCGTCAGTACGGTTCGCAGTTTCACTACCGTTAGGTTCATATCGTAATATTTTCTTGCTATCACAGTTTTCATTGTTAAGTTTTGACTTTTGTTTGAAGTACTGTTCTGTGTCGCTATAATAGAACTGCCAGAAAAATAAATACTTTTTTACTTAACCTAGATTTTTTCGTAGATTTTTTATCATTATAGCATAATAATCAACATGACAACACAACACCTTTACATCTATAATACTAAAAAATAAATCGTGTTTTATTTATTAATTATAATATCCCAGTGATGCTTTTTTTGCACACCGTAACAAAGCAACGATGTGACGTCAGCTACATAACATATTCGATTCATTCACGTATGAAATAGTAGAGCAAACACGAGTAGAATATTCATTAAATAACTTCGATGAAAATCTCGGTTAATATCAGTGAACGATTTCGTAAATTAGCAAACTTTCCACGATTAGCTTAGTCACTCCTCGATCCTAATTTATTTTACTTTTCCGCTCGGAAGAACCTTTTGCCCAGCTGTGGCGTTATTTATAAGTTGAAGTGTTTTTAATTATATGATATAGTTTTTATGGTATTGACAATTTATTGGTTTTCATTAAAATGAGTTAATACTAAAATCTTAATTTATTTATACGTCTAGATAGAGCCTCTTGCTGCTAGACAATCCATGAAAACAGGTCAGGTTTATTACTTTAGACTGCGTGACAAGCTACTTCCTAGACTCGAGATTTGTATGTGAATTTGTGTTAGTGAGGTAAATAGAGGTTAACTGTCAACCTCAATTGTTTTCGACGTTTTCTCTGCTGTCAAACTCTATCTAGACGTATAACGGCCGTTCCCAATATACTATCTGCAGATAGAGATAAATTACTAACTTCTACTGTCAGAAACTAGCTGTCAATAATCTGAAGCTGTCCCAATATACCCGATAAGTCATTCTTATCGCCCTTATATTGGGACGCGTGAATTGCAATTTCCATACAAACGTCTACGTCGTCCTATTGACAGACAGCGTGTACGGATAAGGTGAGCTACCGTCGATAAGTTTATTGGGACAGAAAATTCAACGATAGTTCCGATTTTTTATCTCAAGTGGGCAACAACCGGAGATAGACTGAATATTGGGAACGGCCTTAAATGATCTAAGAGATACAATCTTTATATGGGAAGACATAAATTTACATTATTGATAGATATTAAATTATATTTTTATTTCATAGCTTCAGTTAAATTATTGCAATGCCATTAACGATTTAAATTAAAAAATAAAATAAGTTAGCTAGTTATATTTACGCTACTTTAAATATTCATCACAAAAGAAAATATTTGAGAAACGAATTTAATTTAAAACATAACCTGCCAAGTCCTCAAACATTCTCAAGATTCACTTTATAGGCTTATATTATACACTTGAAGTTATAAGACTAAGCCGGGTTTGTCCTACCTACGTTGCCTTTTTAAAATGTCTTGACCCCCTTCTTAAAATAGAACGTAATCTTGAGGCCTTCGTCTGAATTCGCATGCGTTTAATGGTGCTAGAAAAATAGTTGAAGTATTTATAATTAACTGTTTAAATATTTTAAATGTTAATTATATATAATATTATTATTTTAATTTTTTATAAAGTTTTTTCGATAAAATATATTTTGCTCTTTTACCATAACAGTAGTGTGTATTCTTAAAGAGTGTAAATCGTTGAAACTGTGTAAGGTTTTTTTTGGAAAATAAGGGACGAGACAAAACTTTATAAGTTATTTAGTGCAAGTCAGGATGAAGTACAAAAGTTACAAAAGCATTTAAATGAGTATAACAATATTCATTAACAACATTTAGAACATTACTTCCAACTATCTTTATCATTCAAATAATCTTTCACATTATAATAGGCCTTAATTGTTAATTTATTTTTTACGACACATTTAAATTTTTTAATAGGTAATATTTTAATTTCATTTGGGAGTTTATTATAAAATATAACACAATCCACTTTAAAAGATTTAGCAATTTTACGGAGCCTAGTAGATGGAATTACGAGTTTATGTTTGTTTCGTGTATTGACACTGTGTACATCATTATTCTTTTTAAATTGGCTAATATTATTATGAGCGTATAGGAGGTTCTCGTATATGTACTGGCAGTGTACTGTGATTAATTATAATTCATATAAATAAGTAATTCATATTACCTGCCCATTACAATGCAGTGCCGCTCAGAGTTCTCGAAAAATCCACCAATTCTGAGTGGCAGTAAAATTTTGCTCGTCACCTTGAGACACAAGATGTTAAGTCTCATTTGCCCAGTAATTTCACTAGCTACGGCGCCCTTCAGACTGAAAAACTGTAATGTTTACACATTAATGCTCCACGGCTTAAATCGGCGCCGTTGTGGTAACCATAATCTAGCCGGCATCCTGCAGCAGAGGACTCCCACAAGATAATGGTTTCTGGCTATCTGTAAGAATGTTTTTACTAATCATGAAAAATATTTCAACTTTATGGATTACGATTTTAGAGAAATTCAAACACATTTTTCAAAAATTTATTGAGCTTCTTTAAGGCGAGCGGTAAGGCTTAAGTCCGTTGACCGTATCGTCTCAGTGCTATTATGACACGCCGCGATGAACAGTGCTTCGAGATATATTGGACATTGAACGACAAAGAAGCTGTCGCTGTTTTTATTTATTTAGTCCAACATGATTCCACACTATAACTAGTAGTTGGAGTGTGCTTCGCCTTGATATTCAATCGGCATTACTTTTTGCAACCTTAAGGCTAAGTGTATGCTGAGACGCAGGTGACGCAGGGCAATAGAGGCTACGAACGTATGGTACGATGCAGTAAGACACTTTTTCGTTTTTTAGTATGAAGAACTTTTAAAAATTATTTTAATACAGTAGAAACAGTTTCTTCGCAAGTTGAGGCGATTGTAAGATGTCGCATGATGATGCAATTTGAAAAGCCTTCTCACATTTTGTCAATTTGCAAAATAAGATTTTTGTTATTTAATATAATTTTCATCTATCGTCTTTAAGGCAGGAATTAGTGTTAATTTTAAATTTCTTCTCTATTTTTTAGTTCGATTCTATAAAAAGCGTGTTTTTAGTTTTTTTTTATCTACTATTTATTAATAATATTCTGAATGATTAGTATTATACAAACAAGGTTCACATCGCACTAATTCAATTAAATGATCTGTCATTGCAACAAAGAACAATGGCGAACCTCCATACAAATTTTTGTTAACTTCTTCTTGAGCGTATTAGAATGAAAAATATGTAATAATATAGAGCTTGTATTGCTGAGTTGATTGATGCTAAGAATAAGACTGTAGCAAGTCTACAAATAAATATATTTCAGTATGAAGTTTTTGAGGTTAGCACTGATCAAATAGCATCTTATGAAATAAAACAAAATATACACAGTATTTTACATGTATAATAATTTATAGAGTTTATAGAAGCCACCAGGCGATTTGGAACACCAAAACCTTTTTAATAAATCATGTGAGGAATGATATATTGAAATATTCTTGTCTTAGTATTTTGTAATCTCTTGATTCTTCTCTCCATTGCATTGGGTGGTGGAAGTGCCACCACCCATCTGCAAATGGTAACACAACGACTTTGATTGGCTTGAGCTGTTGTCAACTGGTGTTCACCTTATAACAGTGATTCTGGCATAAATGCTCTATAGCCATAGTTTTCTAATAAACTGATACTATCTCTGAATTTTATTACCATTTCTTAAATACAACCTCAGAGCAGAATTCTCATGATAAAATAAATTATTCATAATGACATCATGTCAAAAAATTAACACGGAAAATAACCAGGAAATACACAAAAGAACGCGCGCTAACTATGAACTAACAAACACAAATGACATGACAGTGACAAGACATTAAGAGATAATATTATTTTTCTTGGTGGTCTGCAGCATAGTGAGTGGTAGTTTATATGCGTTCGTGCCATTTTTATTGTATTTTTGAAGGCTTATCATCTAGGAAATCAAAGCATTAGTATGCAAGACAGACAAAGTAATTTTAAGTAAGTAACAGGATACATATAATAAGTAAGTCTACTTGGTCTAAAGACATAAGTCCAAGCCAAAATAGATAAATACTGACATTTCAATTACAGTCAAATGCTCATTAGAGTAATAGTATTCTGTGGTCAAATGGCTGCTTCTTAAGAAAAAGACATTTGAGATCCTTTTTTTAATTGAGTTTTTTCCCTGACTTAACCAGGATTAAATAGAAGTCTGAAAAATCTTATGAATTTATAATATGTAAATTCGTAATAGTGACGTTTTAATACGCTAAATAATTAACTCAACAATTATTTCGCCATTGTTATTTAAGAATTATGTGTACAAAGTTCAATTAGCGGTAAAAACCATGCACGCGTCGCGCAGATATCTGTGCGGCCGCGGCGCTACAACGAGACGAAGAGCAGGGGACAGACGCATGTCTGCGCCGTAAGTAGCTACGCCGTAGCGTACGTAGCTCTTAGTACGTACATATTTTTTTACAAAATCTGCTCTGCCCTGCGCTGCGTGGACCTTCGTCATCTGCGTCTCAGCGTATCAGCCTTAAGCTAAGAGAAGCAAATTGCTGGGTAGTAGGTAGTGCTTCGGCATATAACCCTTAGACGAAGTCGCGGGCTACTGCTAGATTTGATATTTCTAACAAATTCTAAGCCTGATGGCATTAATACTTACATCCATGGTGTATGCCTACTGGGTACCTCCATGGTGATGTGGAAAGCTGTGTTGTATATGTATTATATATTAGATGTATTATATATATATTAATATAATTAAATTAATTAGCCCTTTAAAGGCAATGTTTCAATTAAGTGTTTGGAGTTTTGAATTATCTTCCATTAGTGCCTCGAGTATCTTCGGCTACAGAACTGCAGATACCATTATCTATATGTAATAAATAACGTGTATGTGTATGCATATTAATAATATTATATAATATGTAACATTGGTAAGTAATCAATATAAAATCAATTTCTCTAAGTCTCTCTATAACTTATTTTAGCTTCGGAACAATCGTCGTTTTTTATTTCAAATTATGTCAATTCAGTTATACAGTATATACTATGTCATACGGTGGAGATACAGTCGAATTGAGACTCTCCTGGTTTTAAGTCAGTTGGAAAAATCTTTTTTTTTATGGAATAGGAGGACAAACGAGCGTACGGGTCACCTGTTAAGTGATCACCGCCGCCCACAATCTCTTGCGCACACCAGAGGAATCACAGGAGCGTTGCCGGCCTTTAAGGAAGGTGTACGCGCTTTTATCGAAGGTACCCATGTCGTATCGTCCCGGAAATACCGCACAAGGAAGTTCATTCCACAGCTTTGTAGTACGTGGAAGAAAGCTCCTTGTAAACCGCGCTGTGGAGGACCGCCACACATCCAGATGGTGGGGACGATATCCTAACTTGTGGCGTGTTGTGCGTAGGTGGAATTTGGCGGCAGGAATCAGGTTGAACAGCTCTTTGGAACATTCCCCGTGATAAATACGGTAGAAGACACACAATGAAGCGACGTCTCTACGCAACGCCAAGTGATCCAGCCGTTCACAGAGCACTGGGTCCCCGACAATTCGTGCTGCTCTGCGTTGCACGCGGTCAAATGGATCGAGCTGATACTGGGGTGCGCCAGACCAGAGATGACAGCAATACTCCATGTGTGGCCGGACCTGCGCTTTGTACAGCGCTAGAATGTGGGCCGGCTTGAAGTATTGCCGTGATCTATTAATGACGCCTAGTTTTTCCAGATGGCCACGAAATTGGCAATCGCTCGAGATTTCGAGACCCAGTATTCCGATACTAGGCGAGGCTTTTAGGGAGATGTTGTCGAAGAGCGGTGATACGACAAATGGGGTTTTTGTAGTGGTAAACGCGCAAAATTGAGTCTTCTGGGGGTTAAATTGGACAAGGTTCAATTTACCCCATTCCGCGACCTTCTCAAGAGAGGACTCGATAGAAGACACAGGTTTCTCCCGGCACTGGTTTTAAATAATTGAGGAGATTCCTAATTGGTAACTCTTTTACTTGAAGAATTTTTATTTTGTTTAGTGCGCAAAAAATTGTATGGCTTACAAAAAGAGAGTCGACGTAAGTATTACATTTTATTTATAATACAAGTAACGAGAGTGTCTCCTGCCCGTGTAACGTGGAAACATCTGATTTTATGTTTACAAACAAAAGCACTTGACCTTAAAATCGCCATTGCTAACGATTTTTCTCATCAAGACCTTCCTTATTATATTATGGGGGTCTGTATCTGAGAAATACAATTTCCAACGTCGTCTTTTTGCTTTATCGTATCATATTACGTTTAAACACTAATGTTTCCATACCATCGTACAAGATATTAAACTGTCAAACAATCAGATGTCTTATTTTATGTTTCATGCGGTACAGGTACAGTTCTCTGGCGCGATGACAACGGAGTCTTAATGATAATTTTCTGTTGGTTACCCTTCGACTTGTGAAACCTAAAATAAACAATTTAGATCCGAGGATGAATTTAATAATAAATAATAATAATAAAACAAGCAAAATATCGTTGCAATTTATTTACCTTAATTACATCTAATTTTATGTACAATTAATATTATATATACAATAAATGTGAGTGTTTATCTTTTTAAGAGAAACATTAATAAGTTAGGAGATGAACTCATATAAACTATTACATTAAATAAGTTTTGCATTACATTATAATCAATTAAACAAAATTAATAACCCTAAAAAATCGCGTCTTTTGTTATAGATAATTTATTTTATGCTGTATTTAATAATCTGTTCATATTTCATAAATTATTTCTAAATATATCCGAGTTTGTCGCTGTATAATAATATTAGCAAATTTTTAAAGGTTAAGAAATGAATACATTCTAAAAGTTGATTAGTTTGAAAATTTACAATAAGTTGCGACACCTTTTTGAAATTACCTCCAATTCATTAGAAAGCCTTGACCTAATTTTGAGAAATGATATTTGAACAGAGAATACCGTGATTTTCATATAAAAAGTTGTTTATTTAAACATAAATCTGAATGAATAGTTTAATCAGAAATGAATGAAATGAAATGAAATTTGTATTAAAAGGATAAACCAATTAGTACCAAGCTAATATACTTACAAAAATTTCTTAGAAATTATTAATTATATTATTATATGCCATTTTATTTACATTCTGTATTAAGAGAAGTTTAGAGATAGACATAATATAACTTTACGCTCTACAGAAGTACAGTAGAAATTTATAAAAATACACGTTAGATGGGTTGTATTTTTATGAATAGATGGTTCTATACTCAATAGAAAAATATACAGAAGATTCATCTAGCTCTCAAAATATTCTTAGAGTAATAATAAATGCTTGTGTAAAACTTATTGAGAGTGGAGACTCTTACCCCCTTATTCATAATAGTCTTCTAATTTAAAGCATTGCTAATTCTCACTCTGTCTTCTTCTATTGACCTAAGTCAGAATGAGAAATAACACTTTACAAAGTGTTATTTCTCATTATACATATATAGCAGCTGTTTTAAGTTAGCGGACCATTATCAATAAAGGGGTTAGATACGTATCTCTTATGAAACTATATATTTCGTTGATATGAAACATTTTTACACATGAAATTTAACTACATACACATAATATAAAATATTTAATGATAAAATATATGTTACAAACTGTTCCTTTTCTCTTTAGTATCTTAGAAGATACTTAATCAACTAATTTGCTTGGAAACGAATGGGTTCAATTTTAAGATACATGTGCATCCTAGGAATGCTTTGTAAATATAGGCACTGAAACAAATGCAGCTTTACAACATGATAATTTGAAAAGAAAATTCTGAAAAGATTTGTTTGTACTAGGAAGTTTAAATGTTTAACTCTAAAATGCAAATAATATCGTAGTGTACTTTCGTTATTCCCTAAAGCGCAGTTAAATTAAATTAATGACGCCCGAATTTGTTTCACTTCAAAGGCAGAAAATTGGAAAATTTTGACATATTTTCGAATTGAATGACTACAAAATGTACAAATTCTGCTATCTGTATTCCAATATTTTCATTTTAAAACATCAGATTCAAATTTAACAATTCAAAAACTATCCTCATTATGATCATGATGAAGTTGTATGATGCAGTGAATCTTACATTGATTTACAATTTACATTATTGCGTATACTTGATTAAAATAAAGTTCTTGTTATAGAAACAAATATTGCAATTAAATAGGCGTTAAACAAAGACTTAGAAGGCGCTGAAGCGGGTCTCGGAGCTCGCTCGTCCGACATAACGCTAGAAGCAACAACAACACGCCTTCCACTTAACACCTCCCTTCTTGTTTCATCTGGTGCTGAAATACTGCTTACCTCTGGTGGAACACAGGCAGGTATTTTTACCTGAAAAAAATTTACTGAATTAACATCTAGTACTTATTACTGCTGCATCACAATTATATATATATCGGTGCAATGCATAACAATTATATATATCGCTTCACATTTATTGAATTATCGACGAAATTGAATCGTCACCCACGTTAATGTCATTTTCCTCAACACACATTAAACAAGGTCGAAATTAGCTTGAACATACATTTCTTAAGTAACTGTTATCATTTTATTAGATACAATTGTCATACAATCTTTTTCGTGCAAATATAAACCTGTTTTTAATGATTTTAAAAGAATTATCAGCAAAGAGAGTCGTGAATTAATTTTGTCGATAGTACGAACTATAATATGTACTGAACTGTCTAAGCTTGAGTTCATCAAGTGCAATATAATCGTTGATTATGTAACCGATCTGTCAATAGCTAAAAGTTAATTAAACATGCCACGTTTTTTTCGTGTTCATGATGAACATTATGAACGTATTTTTATCCAACGGTTTGCTAACCCAGCGTTTCTGAATGAATATATTACAAATGAGCGAATAGTGTAAATATTACTGTGTACACTATATTTAGTTATAATTGCTTTTCACCAAATGACATCCAAAAATGGAAGGGTAACATAATAATGCTGCAAAATGTTGCTACGCTCGTTTCGTTAAAGTTATCTACATAGCGTGAACTTTTTAATCCAGCAACGTTCCTTCTGTCAATGTTACTGGCATAGTTTTTTTTGCCAAAGAAACAAGTAAGCAAACATGGAATGTGAAAATAGAAGAAAAACAGAAGCGAACACTTAAATCTTCTAATACATCTTCAAAAATCTGGATGTGTGGCGGCCCTCCACAGTGCGGTTTTCAAGGAGCTTTCTTCCACGTTCTACAAAGCTGTGGAATGAACTTTCTTGTGCGGTGTTTCCGGGACGATACGACATGGGTATCTTCAAAAAAAGCACGCACACCTTGCTTAAAGGCCGGCAACGCTCCTGTGATCCCTTTGGTGTTGCAAGAGAATGTGGGCGGTGGGGATCACTTAACACCAGGTGACCCCTACGCTCATTTGTCCTTCTTTTCCATAAAAAAAAATATAATTCAAAGCGTCTTGCATTTTCATGTTTCACAATTTACCACGTCATAGAGCAAAACAATGGTTACCATACGTATGCTTCTTCATTTAAGTTAATCAATCAGGTCATGTACCTAATCAATGGTTATGCATGATTAAGTCTAAAATATAATTAATAGGCCGTTTAAACCTTAAACAGTCGTTCATTATTTAAACGTCTGTTGGTGAACTCGGCTCTTATCTAGTTAGATTATAAACTGTCGATTAATTATGATCGGACACTAAAATTTACAATGTTACGTTTTGATTTTCGTAGATTTACAATGACCATGTCCAGCCGTAAAATTGATATTTTGCATTTGATGAATCGACAAGAGCAAGATAATTCGTTCAACCAAATCGAACCTAGACTAGATAATTGGTTTCAGTTGTAAAATTATACTATAACACATATAAGGGATGACTTTTTCATGACGATAAGACCTCGCTATTTTCCTCTTTTGCCCCATAACCTTCAAGAATAACAAAATATACATACAAGGTTGCCCGAAAAATAGTATAAGATATTTCAGTGTATGGAGATAAATTTTGGTTATATCAGGAATCATTAAATCATTCTGAAAGGTTAAATAAGCTCACATGTCACAAAACATTAATAGCTTTCAATCATGATTCTTTTTTATATAAGAAAGTGTTCTAATTCATTAGTAGCTTCATTTATTCTTCATTCTTCTTCATAATATTTGATATATAATGAAGTTTAAATTAACAAGTATCCTGTTAAATTACCTGTGGTTTCGTGAAATTGTAGCCCGTTTCTGAGCACCGCCGAGATTGATGAGCTAGGCATGCGGCGTACGCTATTGCATGTGGAATATAACTTTGTTCCACAACACCAGTGAACAATATCGTTGCCATGGGCCCTGAAAATATATTCTTATTAATTTCTTTTATATTGCTAACATTTAAATAGGACATTTATCCCTCAGGCTTTATATCATACGAAGATGACAGCCCTAATACGAATTCATCATAAATCTTTTACTTCTGCCACATATTTTGGACAACTGCCAAGAAATTGGAATTATAATTCAGCAAATAGAAATGAAGCAAATTCATCTTGATTTAGAGAAATGAATGACGATGAGATATTCAATTTGTTATTTATAATAATTCTTTTATGAGTAAGTAAGGGTTGTTTTATTAACTCAATGATTGCAAAACGGTCACATTAATAAGTTTTCTAGGTTGACTACTATAGAAGAACGATGTTTTTGTTTTACTTTACCTAATGCATAAACAGGTACATCTTCACCCCCATGTGTGGACCATTGCCTGGGAACAGCAGATGCGTGAACTGCATCTACTGAGGAACTTGTTGTTCCATTTAAAGGCACTGCTCTTGGTTCCGAATGACCAGGACCAGTTCCATATAAAAGAGTTGTGTACTTGAAACCGTCAATGTCTGATGGTACGGTGTCTGTTCCTGTGATGAGATAAGTAATGAGGATAACATTGTTTTCATCAATATTATTGCTGGCATCCTAACAAGTGTTATATTCATGATCAAATATAGTAACTAGTCTGGCCATAAGTATTTATATACTTTTAATTTTTTTGATTGAAATTTAGAACGTGTTTATGATGTTAGCAAACGATTTTCTGCCAATTCAAATATTTTTAAAGGTGAATATTGAATCAAAATTATGAAATTGGGTGATAAAGAAAACAGAATTGGAGTTAGTGCCGGTAGGTCATTTTTAATACACTTCAAAAGCTAGGTATCGTGGTATGTTCATATATCGATAAATATACCAACACACATAAAATTAATGCTCATAGCACCAAAAAAACTTCACAAGTGGCCGGGAAAGTGCAACATGGTCATTGTCCCGCGTTAGTCATGGTTTGGTTATCAAGGAGTTACAAAGCTTCATTTTGTGAAAATGGAGTGAAGTTTTCAGTCAAAATCTATTAAGAGACTCTTTATGATTATATTGTGAAACTTCTTAGGAATGCGTTCTTTAAAAATTTACCTTGACTTTCCAGCAGAACTTCACCAGGTCACAAGGTACGAACTATCCAAGCTTCACTGGAATTTAACACTCCGAATTTTATCAGAACTGAAGATTGGTTCTCTGATTTTTGTTGGAAGAAGACGAGAAAAGAGCGAACTATTCACCTGATGTTAAGTAATCACCGCCACCCACACTCTTTTGCAACACCAGAGGAATCACAGAAGCATTTCCGGCCTTTAAGGAAACTTTACGTGAACCTTATCGTATGCTAAATAAATACAATAAGTTTAATAAAGATAACGTGATATTATGAGTAAATTAAGGCATTTCATTTGTAACAGACCTTATAGCCAGACTAGTTTAAGTTAAATCAAACACAATAAATGGCATACATTGTATAGGCTCCTTTATATCTTTTTCGATATTCATATATAAAAGTCAATACTTCCGAGCATTAATTTTCTTAATTTCTTAAAAGACTACACATCTTTATAAGAGTATGGTGAGTATGAGTCTATTCTACCGTTGTAAGTTACATTTCATCTAACATACCTAATATGGGATGACCCCTTGGAGTAGCTTGTCCACCAAATGTCATAACGTGACCATGATCGGCTGTGACTACTATAAGAGTTTCAGCTGGATTAACTTTCTCCAATGCTGCTAAAAGAGCTGTCTCTAGTTCTAATGTTTCATCCAGAGCCCGATAAGGGTTATTATAATGATGTGCGTGATCTATTCTACCTCCTGAAAATACAAAAATGTTTCATTTACAACTTTCAAGAAAAACTTTCTCGCTGAGGTTGTAAGTTTGTGCAGGGTGCCTTGGGAAATCAAATTCTATATGACTGATACAGACTTCCAGAGCATTTTAAAACTGAAACAGTTGTGATAAAAGACTTAATAAACGAATTAAATTGGAAATTTTGTTGATTTTTTTCAATGAATTAAAATTCTAGAATCAATACAAAATTGAAAATTTTTATACATAATTTTCGCTTTGATTGACAGTGTATGTACCTTCTAGTAAAAGTAGAAACCCTTTATCATTCTTTATTAATATTGATAAAGCTGCTCGCGTCATATCAGCTAAAGAAGGATCTTCAGCCTTCACGTTACTAGTCGAACCGGAGTCTTCTTCCCCATCAGCAACTGCTCCTCTTTCCGCATTAAATTCCATATGCGAGTATTCAAATAATCCTAAAAATAATAATTCTAACTATTTTATTTCATCCCAAAGAAACTGAAATAAGAATAAAGGAATTCATAGATAAAATTTTATATAGAAATACAATTGTTGACGATAATTAAGTTGATAATCATGGTATTAATTTTAATAAGTTTAATTAAGCAGAAAGTTGGTTTAAGCGTTTTCCATCCGGGAGTAATGATTTCAAAGATGCACCTAGCTTAGTTATTTAATACTGATAAAATGTACGCTATTTTAGAAAAAGAGAAGCAAAATCGGTAAAGCTAAGTACACGTAGGTTGGTCACATACAAGAAAAACTTCCAAAAACCCGTTTGGGAAAAATCTGGGATAACACACAATAAGGTGGTGTTGTGTTTATGATAGGTATTGTTCATTATGCATTTTTACCACTAGGCAGAACTAAAGATTTGGATCTGTACTGCCAACAATTGATGATTTAAAATGAATAATATTGAGAGAAAGCGGCCGGAAGTGATCAACAGAAAGGTTGTGCTCTTTCACTATAGTAACGCTAGACCACACTCATCTTTAGCCACACAGCCAAGAGAGATTGTCTGGGAGGTAGCAATGTTTACACCATATACTTTTGACCTTGCACCTTCAGCTTTCCATCTGTAACAGTCTCTTCGGAATCCTTTAGTTAGTGTCAGTTCAATAGTCGTTTATTTGATCAGAGGTCAAAATTTCTACAGCAACTAATAATGTCACTACCTACACGAAGACAAGAAGTCTACAAATTTCCCATTTCAGATACATTAATAAACTTTAATAAATATCTTGAGTTTTCATATTATAAAATACGAAGAAACTAGGTTGGGGATGGATACAGAATGGTATCCTAACAAGTATAAAATGAATAAAAGCAGATCCGGCTTGAATGCGAAGATGTGATATTATAAGTAACAGGGTAACCTGATTCAGAATATCGAGATAATGCTAACTGTCAAAGCTTAGGGGAGGCCTATAGCGAAAGTCAAGATTTTTAACAATAACTGGATTTACCTATAAAATTGATGTAGCCACAACATGAGAGTTGAACAAGGCATACTAAAATTTCCGTCTATGCGTCACTCGGACAGTTGGCTCATTTGGTTAGAGCGCTCGGACCGAACCCGAGAAGTTTGAGTCCCACATCCTCCATGAATTTTAGTACAAATTAAATTTGAACATTTGGTTCCAGATGTGAGTTATATTACTTAAAAATAACAAACTCTTTATCTTTCTATAATATATTACATTATAAACATATTTTTTGATGAAAAAAAAGCTCACTGAGTTTGTTGCTCCCATTCTTCTAAGGCCTGAGGCATTCATTTTGGAATGGGTGGTAGTTTTTTTGAATTTAAATAAGTGATTTAGTGTAAGATTCACATCCTATTTTGAATAAAAATTCAAATTCAAATAATTTGAATTTATCGGAGATTTTCACCTATCTTGTCTCACTCATCACGATATCTCTGGAACTTTGAGGCGTAGAGACATGAAATTTGGTAGGAATATTAGTTTTGCCGAAAAGAGGTCAGCTAAGAACGAAAACTAAAAAGCTAAAAGCGAAAAAAAAAAATATGGAAAGCCAACCGCAAGAGTTTTTTGTATGAACAGAACAACGTCTGTCGGATCAGCTAGTATAAAACAATGAAGAAAACATCATTCTTAATTTATAAATTGAATCTTTATTATAAATCCTTCATACATTACTTAGTTCACTTAATTCTACTTAATATTATTATACTATAATAACAATACAAGTAATGGAACATACACGACATTTTTCTGGACAAACAACACCAAATACATCAAAATAATTTTCAAATATTCACAATACTTTTGAAAATAATCGCACCACTAATCCCGTAGGATAAGTAGTGTTTCTAATAGTTAATTAAAATATTTTATATTATTTTAGTTGTCACTAGCATTAAACTAGGCCGGGCCTGTATTTTAATACTAGCTACTTCCAGATACATTGTTTTTTACAGATAACTTCAATACATAAAAGCGTATATAAGAATTTAACTTATGGAAAAAAAAAAAAACTTTAACAGTTCTACGAGAAAATAAATAACATTTGTCTATCATACATATTACTGGTTAGTACTTGAGCAGTCAGTAATAAAATTGAGGGTATACTTAAAAACATTTGGGTTGACTACAAAGACTTGGGCTATTTTCATATAATAATATAGTAAGGTATTATTGATCGGGTTTATTTTGAACTTTTAAAGTAATAGTGTATAATAAAGTATTAAAAATATTTTTTTTTTTCTGTATGTTGTGCGTATATCGGTAAGGTAAGTAAGGCTGGATAATTAATAATTTAACGTATAGCTATAAACAAATTTTCAATTTCATCATTTTTAACCAAACAGTTAGCTTTTTTTTTACAGTTAATTTTGTTATCAGAGTAGATATTAATAATTTTGTTTAATTTATTATAGAGCATGGGACCAAGATAGCATTGAAATTTACGTATAAAAAAAAGTTTTAAAAGTGTTTGTAGGACAGACTTTATCTTTACGTCGTTTTGTTACTGCTTCTGGAACAAATATAAGTTTTGAGTGCTGTGCCATTATAGTGTCCCTAATAAACAATTGTCTTACAGACAAGACATCGCATTTAGTGTATAGTTCACTAGTAGGATACCGAAAGGGTTTGCAAATAATAACCTTTAATAGAGCACGTTGGGCCCGTTCAAGCTTCAAAAGACATGATTTTCGAGCGCCACCTCACGATTTAATACAATAAGTTAATAAGGATTGTGCTAATGCAAAGTAAACATTTCTCAAAATAGTGAAATCAGCAATCTGACGTAAGGTTTTAAATACGAAAATAAGTTTTCTAGTCCTTTCTGACAGTAGATCAATTTGCGGTTTCCATGATAGAGTCTCATCTATTAGAACTCCTAGGTATTTAATTATTTTCGTTTTATTAAGGTAAACACAAGAGCATCCTTTATTTTGAGTCAAGACTTTCTTACAATTATGAACTTGTACGGAAAAGTTTTCGTCTGAGGGAATTTGTCTTGTAGTAATGCCAAAGGTGATATATTTTGTTTTAAGAATGTTTAGAGTTAACAAATTCTGTTGAAGCCATTGAAAAGTTTTTCGAAGTCCTATTTCAACCTTGGTTTTGACATCTGCCCATGAATCGGCATGAAAAATTAAGGCCGTACAAGCATAACTAAAGTAATAATGTGTATTGCAATATCAGCACTTATTAATGTACACTTTTCAAACCTCGCTGTAACCCAACCAGCTAATGCTCGCCCATTTAGATTAGCAAATAAGAACTTTGTATCATAACTTTATTTTAATTACACGGTTTTATAAAATTTATGAGTGAATAAATTTTCTTTATTATTGTTGCTTATAGGGTTACTTAATAAATTAAAGCACAATGGATACTGAATAAAGACTATAATAAGGAATATAAGGATAAAAAAACATCATTTAATACATTCATCTGTAACCACAGTATATAACTTATCAATGTAATTGTAAAAGCTGATTGGTGAATATTTTGGACATTGAAAATCTCATAATCTAATGGTTAGTAACATTTACACCTAAACTAAGACCGGATTCAATTCCCGGTGGGTGTGAACATTTTTGAATGATGAAAATGTATGTTTGTTCCTGAACCATGGATGTTTATATATATGTTTATGTCTATTGTATTTAGTATATCGTTATTATTTGTGTGAAAGTGAGCCAAATATTGTTAAAAATGAAGGCCATATAAATGTTTCATTGACTCACCGAGAGATATCTTAATCACATTGTCTTCTTCAATGCAAATAATTGCTTTGAAAAACTAATGGTTTGGTATATTTATAAGTCATAAAAATATAATATGATGGATTGTGCTCTGTTCAAGCCCAGTAGTTTATTTTAAAAATGAATATATTTTATTCAATAATACAATGAAAAACTAATAAATATCCACTCATAATAAATAGACGAGTGGCTGCCGTGATTCTTCTTACACCTAAAGTTACGTTAAACCACTAACGTAAAATTACTTCACACAGCAAAGGGTAGGCAGAAAGATACACAAAATAAGAAAATGGTATTCTTGTATGAATACCGGTAAAATATTTTTGTCTATATACCACAAAGCTATTATTATTTTGCAACACACATAAAGTGTAATATTATTTATAATATGATATAGTGCAGAAATCCTGTCATTGCAGAGGATTGACAGTCGGAACAAGTTGCAATGACGGTTCTGCACGTGTACTGTACAACTATTTTTAATACAGTTGCGAAAAAATGAAGCAATTTAATAGAATAATAAAAACACAATAAACTCATTTATTTCTTATAAAAGTTATAAGAAATGAAACCTAACCCAACTTATTGAATCAAATCATTAAATCTGATATTGAAACAAAATAGTAGCTTCTTTTTAGAAATATTTGCATGAATCATAAAAAATTCAATGTTTTTTTTGTTCAAATTTCGTGGTTGGTTTTTCTTTTTAATAGACATTATTTTGACAGTTCGGAAAGAGAACGCACGAGTTCGGAAAAGAAAAAGCTCGAGTGTGTAATAGCCCACATCCCGAACTCTATACGTCCCTGCAATACGACACTTATTGAGCAACTGTATTAAAAAATATAATATAATTGCATTTAAACTTTATCTTTTAAGGCTTATCCATGCCAAAATAGCGATTTACAACTAGTGAAGTTAGAAAAATGATGAAGGTAAATATTCAATCTTCAATTTTATAAATGAAAATCATCCAAATTTGCAAGTGGCCATAATTCAAAACAGAGTACTATAACTATTGTTGTGTTTGCATTTAATTCCAGTTAATCTTTCATTTGTCTTTGTAACCATTTACGCAATGTTGAGTTTGCAGTATTGTATACTAGTCATGTTATCTATCAGGCAAGAAATGTGAATCCCCATTTGACACTTCTGTTACTGTGAAATACTGCAGGCATGAAACACTGTTGATTAAGTTCGTATTGAAAATAATTCTTGATATGATAACGTGTTTGCTATTTATTAAACAAATAACCGAATAACATGATTGAAATCATTTATTTATACAAATTCTAATTTTCGTAAAAATGAATGATATAAAGTTGACTTTGTGATTATAACTGGAATAATATTTATTAAAAATTTTTATTTGAAGCAGACATAAAAAAAACATACACGTCTAACCGATTTCTTCATGAAAGCACTTTGCAATGGCTTATATTAAAAGTTTGAAATATGTTAAATCAATATTGTAGATTAGTTTACTTATATTTATTAACTAGCTGACCCAGCAAACGTTGTTTTGCCATATAAACTATAATTCACGCGATAGTTTTATAAGTAATAAAATATTGCCTATATTATAGCCTGTACATCATTTTGTTCTATTGTCAATAGTTTTTGCAGCGCACGCAAAAATAGGTTTTCGATTTTACACCTTGTGTTACAAAATAGCAATTTTATTACGGATCCCTAATTTTGAAAAAAAAAAAACATAGCCTATAGCCTTCCTCGGTAAATGGACTACCCAACACTGAAATAATCATTCAAATCGGACCAATAGTATCAGAGATTAGCGCGTTCAAACAAACAAACAAACACTGCAGCTTTATATATTAGTATAGATATAAGTTATCACCCACTATTGAAAGCTATACAGCTTTCAATAGTCAAAAATTATCCTGAAAAAAAAACATGGCAAAACTGATCTATAAGGATTCGTAGATAATACGTTATGTAAGAAAGAAATAATACTTTCTCTATTTCCCATTATTTGACTTACGATCATTTAAGATGTTAATAGCGCTGGCACTCAATATAAATAAATTATCTCCACAGAAAAAACCCTGAGGTTAGATCTAGTTATTTGAGTTGGGTAGAGAAATGTATTTTACCGAAATTTTACAAGAAAATAATCATTACTAAATCAATAATTTTACTCCAAAACGTATTCTGATGAAGGCGATAATCATGTGGCTTTTTTAATGGTCCTTTTAAAATGATTAAGTACAAACGAACTGAAACTTTTAATGAAATTGTAAAATGTTGTATTTAACTGCAGATTCTTCTTAGAATTAGCAGCTTTATTCCCCAGTTGTGAGTTGTGATATTAAAAGTGAACGTGATAAATTTTGAAACAAAAAATTATCCCATAAATGTATTAAATTTTATACCATCTTACCAGTTGGAGGTAGCTTCTGAAATTACTGGGCAAATGAGACTTGACATCTTATGTCTCAAGGTGACGAGCGAAGTTGTAGTGCCGCTTAGAATTTTTGGGGTTTTCAAGAATCTTGAGCGGGACTGCATTGTAATGGGCAGGGCGTATCAATTACCATCAGTTAAACGTCCTGATCGTCTCATCCCTTATTTTCCTAAAAAAAAAAAACAATTTTAATATATGGTCACTTACCTAAAACGAAATCAACTGTTCTTGGATCTAGTTTAGCTAACTGCTCCTTAGAATGAATATATTGAGCGCGTAAATGTCTTCTTTTCTTTTCTCTTGCCCAATCTTCGGCAAGATTTCTTCCATCTAGTCTTCTTCCTTCACGAGTTGGGTGCTCAGGATCCGCCGTCACTGTTGGTAAGAAATGTCTTCTGCCACCTCCCATAATAACCTAAAAGTTTTATTAAATAAATCATAGGTAACAAATTTTGCTGTACCATAGATCTAAATGTAATTAAAGTTTTCATATTATATGATAAAAACGTATGTTAAGGCTGTTGCATTTGTATATATGAATTTTTATTTGCGATTTGTAACCTATAAACTATTGCATTAGTAGCATATTACCTATTAATCGAGCTTCAAACATATATTGCCGTACTAGTGATGCACTCGTATCGATGTAAAATATTTTCA
Organism: Leptidea sinapis; assembly: GCF_905404315.1. Lineage (NCBI taxonomy): Eukaryota > Metazoa > Arthropoda > Insecta > Lepidoptera > Pieridae > Leptidea > Leptidea sinapis. The sequence goes on from NC_066299.1 coordinate 5,823,288, forward strand.
TTTGATACCCATATTGTATTGCCTACAGAAATTATCGCCAAATTGGATTAAAAATGGTATCTCACATTAACTATCATCCAAGTAAAACGTGCTTACGTATAATATCTGTGGCTTTTAGTGCCGGTAAAGCCAAGAAAAGTCCTTCTTACAAAGAAAGGCTGGCCTTCTACAAAATTAGCACATTGGATGAACGTAGGGAACTTCTAGATCTTCTGTTTACTCATAAACTGCTGTTCGGCTTTATCGACTGCCCCAAATTGCTAAATAAATTTAGCCTAAGAGTTCCAGTAAGAATTCTACGTAAGCCTATTACTGCACTTATTCTCCACTTCGTCGAAGGATCCTAGGTATAACTTCCCCAGTCCCACGGTTATGTCAAATTTTAAATTCTTATGGCGTAGCTGATATTTTTATTCTATACCTATTTCTGCCGTGAAGCAGTTATGTGTTAGCGTTACTGTGTTTCGGTCTGAAGGGCTCCGTATTTAGTGAAATTACTGGGCAAATGAGGCTTAACATCTTGTGTCTCAAGGTGACGAGCGCAATTGTAGTGCCGCACAGAATTTTTGGGTTTTTTGATAATCCTGAGCGGTACTGCATTGTAATGGGCATGGCGTATCAATTATCATCAGCTGAACGTCCTGCTCGTCTCGTCCCTTATTATCATTAAAATATCATAAAAAAAAATTGCATATATACTGACTTCTGAGGTAAATTCTTCAAGATATTTTACCATTGCACCAATATTAGTAGTCTTTAATAATGTTCTCAACAAACAGTTTATTCTAAATTTATTCCGTATAAAGTACTTAAAAATAATAATTTCTGTTCATGCTGTGTTTATTTGTAAGTAATCACTACATTTTAGTTCCTAGTGCTTAGTTCTACGTTTTATATTTGTGTGTACTATTGTAAGTGATTGTAAATAAACCTAATAAATAGAAATAAATAAATAAACTTGTAAGAAGATTGTATAACAAGACAAGTAAATAAAAGCTTGTAAAAATAACACGTTTTCCTTAAAATATATCGATGATCCCGGCAGCAGTAAATGGCTAACAATCCCTCAAATAAATCCAAGGATACGAAACACTGCTAAATCTATTGTTTTGTTTGCTGTACCTTCTCCGCACTGAAATCCCATATTAGCGAACAATGTAAACTTAATTTTTCTTAGCTTTTATCAAATCAAAGAAAAATAGAGAAACAGTACCTGAACAAAGTTATTTGATAATTATTTTAGTGTGAAATCTAAGTAATAAAAACAATGTATACTTAACCTTAGGTGAATATTCGAAACGTTGAAATCAAAACGTTTCTTCTTTAGAACTTTACCAAGCTAAGTGACAGCGGAACGATTAATATGATTAAGTATCCACTTTTTTCAACTTAACTTTCACTTAGTCATTTTACGAAACTGTAAGCGACAATGATAAATAGACAATGCTTTATCACTAGGCAATTATAATACTTTTGTAAAAAGTTCCAAGGGATTTGTAAAAAAATACTATAAAATATATAAATATAAAATAAAATAAATAAATAAATAATTATTTTATAGCATATATATAATATCTTTGGCATTGTTACATTTTAATAAGATACCTTGATTTAAATAGTATATAAAATCAGTTTAACATGTAAAACGTTTTAAATATTTCATTGAAAATACACTTCATGTTTTTATTGCCTAGAACATTATTACTAGCCGCTATGTAAATATTTTACTACCCTTCGGTTCGTATTTTGTGTTACCATAATATTTATTACCTCTTGAAAATTTGAAAATTAAATTAGGATTAATGAAAGTGTTTAATTGTATAAGTACTTATTATGTGGTCTGTTGTCAGATCTGGTTTTCTGATAAAACATTATTACTCCCGCGACACCCACACTCATTTAATAATAATTTGTCACTTAATTGCAGAGTTAAAGTGAAGATAAGAACTGATAAGATAATACTGATCTCAAAAACATCATCGGAAAATGGGTCTTCGTAATAATTTGTAAACAAATCAGTAGGTTTTCCCCTTCTTATGATGATTTACGATTGTGTATGATTTAGAAAAAGGCTTGTAATGGCAATCACGCGTATAATTTTTATGAGTAGTATGATATATAAGAATTTGTTGTTAAGCGCATACTATCACAAAATGCGTATTATAAGATAGAAGAATATTTAAATGACAAAATTATTTGGAACAATAATTGTAATTTAGTTACAAAACAAAATAAATAGATGATAGGTAACAGGTATTATATGTACAATACCATCGATGACTTTTATATTTTTACTATTGACATTTATATTGTTACTAGCTGACCCGGCAAACGTTGTTTTGCCATATAAAGTATAATTCACGCGATAGTTTTATAAGTAATAAAATATATTATAGCCTGTACATCATTTTGTTCTATTGTCGATAGTTTTTGCAGCGCACGCAAAAATAAAATAGGTTTTCGATTTTACACCTTGTGTTACAAAATAGCAATTTTATTACGGATCCCTAATTTTGAAAAAAAAAAAAACATAGCCTATAGCCTTCCTCGATAAATGGACTACCCAACACTGAAAGAATCATTCAAATCGGACCAGTAGTACCAGAGATTAGCTTGTTCAAACAAACACTGCAGCTTTATATATTAGTATAGACTGTAACATTCAGATTGTAACATTTATATTTTTACGATAATGTATTAAATTATTCTATTGTATTTATGACGTGGAAAAGTGTTTTTTATATACCTACTTTCAATAAATTGTTTTGATTTGATTTGATTTGATTTGCAGTTTGCTACGAAATGTATTCATGACTCAGATCCAACGTTATTTAAAGTTAGAAGTGACAAGACTTTTTATTTTTTTATCTCATTTTAATATTTGTTTCAATTTATTATTAATATTATTTTGTTCTAATTGTAATTACTGCTTATAATCTGTATGTTTGTTCGAGTTTTATATATTAATAATTTAATTCAAGCGAGGTGTCGCCCTTAAAGATCAGCATTGCAACACATTTGAGTTGGAACACAATATGCTGAGTGGCTCGTTTTATAAACATCACACATTTTTATATTTTCATATTTTTGAGTTGTTTCATTTTTGTTATTTTTAAGCTATTGCATAGCTTCTATCGCGGGCCTTGAGCGTGGGGACCGAATCCAGAAATTCTGTAACGAAAATAACCTAACACTTACTTACTAGATGTATATAGATATTTCGGCACACATTTACAGTTGCCGTGGAACAGCGGTTATCACATATGCTTGTTGTGCAGAAGGTCCCAGGTTCGAGCCTGTGGTAAATCTTGATATTTTTTTAATTTCTTTATTTTTTTTTATCACGTTTTTTTAATTTTTATAATTATGACAAGCATTTTTATTTAGTTTCACCTGTCCCGTTGGCTGTCTGTAATCTGATCTTGCAAGTTAAATTTTACTCAGTTCCCGTTTGCTTTTTTTTTAATTAATTTTATTAAAAAAAAATACTGCATAAATAAAATAAATAAATAATTATAATTGCATAAGTTGATAAAAAATGCTATGCAATAGCTTCACCGCGGCAGTCCCCGAGGGCCCGAGTGCCAGTCTAAATGAATGTTTTTTTCTTTCTTTCTTTAACATTACATTATGTTGAATATATAATATATTCTATGTAGAGGTATAAGCGAGGTTCAAACAAGTGTTCGGGCCATCAATGGTGGATATTTCATCCCCATTAGTTTGGACACAAAAGGAGCGTAGAAGCGTTGCCGAAAGCAAGAATTTTTCAAGAGATAGGTTTAGACAGACGGAGAACTTGTGGCTAAACTGCAAAAAATAGGTAATAGGAAATTATGATTTAGTGCCTCGTATTATCAAATATACAATTAATTTTCCTGAATCTACCCTTCGATAATTTATACGTCTAGATGTTAAGCAACGTTTGATAACAGAAGACTTTTTAATTTCAATGAGTGATTTCATATCCTATTTTGAATATTAATATGAAATTGAATTTGAATTTGAAGGTTCTACCTTTAATGTTTATTTCACAATTAAAGAAAAGCAGATTTGCACAAACTAAAATATGAATTTATTTATCAAACTTTAAAAATACAAGTACTTAAGGGATTCTTTTAATTTTATAAAAAAGCAGGGAAACAGTTTCAGAGGCTATCATTATCTACTCATAAAGTAAGCACAAGTCGTAAAATACAAAGATAAAGATTAATCACCCCCATTAAGTAAATCTGAAAATTGAACATGACCTATGTTAGATATCGTTTCAGATCTTGTTTATCATAAAAATGAATTGTCATAGAAAGTGATCCAAGTTGTAAAATTTAGATCAATTAGTTGACAATATAAAAGAAGAAAGTTATAAGTTATAAGTTAGTGTTAAGAATATCTATGTAAAGGTTTTTGAAAGCAGTAAATATAATCTCTGAATTAAATAAACTTCTTGCAGATAATATATTGAACAAATTGTATTAATATTCCTTCTAATGCACCCGTCGTTCTGATAGACACAGAGGTGGTAGAGACAGAGAGTGAGGAGTGTTTTATTAACAAAGCGAAAGCTGGTTTCGGTCCGAAACGAAACAACGACGAACTTCGAATTAAATCCTATTACCAAAAAGTACTTCGGATCCGAATAGTGCGGACGGATTACGTTTCGGAACCACCAGAAAAAGTACATGTCAAATGAATTTGGTACTAACGTAAACGAAAGACATAATGCATTATCGTGAACTTCGTATCGATCTTCGGATCCGAAACACTTTCGTAATAGGAACCTGTACGATCCGTTAATCGAAACTTCGTATTTCGTTTTTGGTTATATTACCAAAAATCGGTTATATTGGCTCCTGGAAACAAATGAAATATAAATAAAGTTATATCAACACGAAAAATTGATAAGCGGTCGTAAATAACGAATAATGTATCAGAATTATATAGAAATAAACTTTAAAGGTTGATTAAAATTCAAATATAATCTCCAAGGAAAGGTCCAACCTCGTTTACTACAATATATCTATTGTTTAAAATTGTTGATGTGTTCTTGATTAATCCTTTATCAATCCTCCATTGTCTCACAGATTTTCACATGAATAAACATGTCCTATTCAATTGTCACAGAGAAATCTTTCACTTGTAAGTAATTATTAATTATTTAAAGCATTAATTACCACATAGATATCTAGCACTGAACAGGATTCGACAGATTGTGTCGTATTCGTATTATTTGAATCATGATCATTTCATCATTTCACTCATATCTCAAACACAAATCTCCGTGCCATTCGTGTGACTATACACAAACTCGATTTCCAATTTTGTACCTAATCTGAACACGTGACGTTCTTTCAGAGTAACGACTTTATTGGCATGTTTTTCTATAACTTTATACCATATGTTATGTGTGTGTAATAAAATAACAGTATGTGTAAGCAAATTTCAAGCTACTTCTTTTTTATAACTGTAGGATAATAACATTAAGGTTGGTCACGATAACATTTACGGCCGCTTTCAATAACCTAACCTTAGTTTAACTTACTAGAAGTAGATAAATCTATCCTTTTACGCTTACTTACATTTCAATAACCTATCAACATAAAGCATTGGACTATAACTATATTGGACATAACTATGAATAGATAAGATCTTGTCATTAAACGGTGATAGCAATGTATCCGTAATTAGAGATACGTTATTGAAAACGGCCGTCAGTCTTTAGTACATAATATGTCGTACTGACTTGGAAATACCCAGTTTGGTTGTTCGTGGAAAAACATTAGTTGAATTGTTTTCCACGAATGTTGAATATATTGCTGTCAACACTGTTAATACAATGATAATTTTGAAGTTTTCCAAACGTCAGGCAGCCGTGCATATAGACACGTGAAACTTTATACATTCGAAGTGATTCGAATCACAGAACAGTTAAAAGTCATTTAAACTGTTCTGTGGTTCGAATAAACCAATCATAACCAAAATCTCTATACTGGAAAACATTTTGCATATTCTTGGTTTATTTTCAGGTATAACTTTATACCAACTTTACTGTTTTTATGATTTTAAAAGAATTATCAGCAAATTGGGTCATAAATCCATCGACTAACGGTGGTACTTTTAAATAGTGATGCTATTTTTGGCTGTTGAAGTTTTCTCAGTATAATACTCTTGTAGTTTTGCAGGAAATCGTGGGCGGCTAAAGTCCCTTGTCATTAGGTATGACACAAGGTTAATTATACTCCAATCCTATAAAATTTATCCCTTCGTAATATTGGCAAGTGCCCCGCGCCGCGGTATGCTTTAGATAGGCGCGATTTCGCGCGCGCAGCGATTTCAATGCGTATTATTTTACGTTTATTAATAGATTGCTTATAATTAGGATGATTTGAGTGAATGTATATGAATGCTATTGAAACAAGCTATAAGACCATGCAAAAAAAAAAACACCTTATAAACCAAATGAGGGCCAGAACTTGGTCAGGGCGTGCTGTGCCGTATAGCACTTCCGATTTTGATCTATCTGAAAAATCTAGTGACATATGGAACTTCCCGATTTCGGAAGAAACTGTTATGAGTATTTCAATAAATTAAATTTATCGAATAATTTATTGAATTAAGACATTATTATTTTGAGGAAAACCATAATTTTAAGACGCGCGGTTGGGCTTAAGGTGCATTCTGCACGTGGACTAACAATTCTTAACGGAATTAACACATAAAATAACTCATAAAGAAAAAAATAATAGGATATAAGGACTTATTTATGATCATTTATACTTTGTCCCTTAGATAATTTATACGTCTATATAGAGCCTCTTGCTAAGGCGGTTTATTACTTTAGGGTGCGTGACAAGCTACTTCTTATATTCACGTTTTATGTCACATTGTGTTAATGTGAGTGCATTGCTCAAAATATAGGTTAACAGTCAACCTCTATTTTTTCTATAAATTTTTTTCGACGTTTTCATAGCTAGCACAGTGTATGTAGGCGTATTATGCTCTAAGGTTTGTTCATATAAATAATTTAGAATTATTTTCCTCTTATGATAAAAAAAATATTAATTACTCTACATACTTAACGGAGCGGTGATAAGATCATTCACTGTACGTCAAAATCTTTTATTCAATTTAAAAGTATAAACTTTAATTTCAGTTTATAGCTTGCATTAATAAAGGTGCTTATGATCTTAATAATACCTAACAAATTTTACTATATTCAATAATATTGTACCGTCTTACATTGATATTTCGGCCAGGCTCGTTTTCAACCAGTTGCATGGCGATATCTTTACAGTCGCGTCTCACGGTTGGTGGAACACGACTGTCGTCTTCCCAATACCGAGATGGTGCATGAGCGTATAATGCGGCTGGTGTGGCGTGCGTTATTCTAGCTGTTGTTACTATTCCACTAGATTTACCTGTCAAAAAATCAATAGGTTATTTCATTGACATTCTATGCATATAGACAAATCACACATAAGTGGAAATATTGACACGAGAGTGGGTTAGGAATTGGAAATAATAACTCCGCTTAAAGGAACGAGTCTTTATTTGCGTTCACTTTTAAAACTTGCACTTCACCGGTCTGCCGCTGATCCTCTTGTCGATGGCGGTACCTTCAATAGATCACACCGCACCGAACACTAGTTCTTTTCTTTCTTCTTCTTCTTCTTTTTTCTTAATCACTTTCCACTTTTCACCACTTCTTCTTCTCTTACTTCTTTTCCCTTTTCACTTTTGAGTGTGAACTAGAACTGCCGTAGGCCTCGCTTAGTACGGCTTATATACCCCCGGATCTGTTCTATTTTCACAATGATTCTCCCATAATATAATCCCTATCTATAAATTTAAATTGTACTAGAAATTACTTTTAACTATTTTTATCCTGCTCACACATTTTCCACCCTTTTTTCTCTGTTCGATTTGATCCTGAACTTACTAGAAATTTCCAGTAACTTTACAAAACCCAAAAAATTCCATACACTGGTAGGTGTATCAAACCCGGGTCTACATCGTCTGAAGTAAACACTTTTCCACTGAGCTACGAGTATTGCTGATGGAGTTGTTGAAATTATGAATGCCTTGAAGTTTGATAACTCTCGTCATGTACGTTGCTGCACGACATAAAACTTGACAACTCTCGTGGTGTACGTCGAAGCGTTGCTACGCTACAATATGGAATATGCCATAAGTAACACCAGAATAAACTTCGACTGCTATATCTATACATTGCCGCATTTAATCTAGTTGTTTTAATTATTATTGGCCAATAAGCAGCAATGTAAACCATTTATTCAGTTTAGGTTAGAAGTGTTGAAGTTTGACAGTTGATAGACGACTAATGCGAAAAGTGTGCTTATATTATCTTTAAGCACACTTTTGCCGTTCCGCCATCAGACTACGAATGATATATATGTGTATAGAATGCCATTGGGTTAGTTATAATCATATAATGGAAATGACAACACTAAAAACCCATAAAAGATTCAAAGCAAATAAACACAATAATCAGCTTAATTATGTGTTTGAGACTGTCCGTTAATAGATCAAAATTGAAAAGGCTGGTTTATGAAGTTTAAATAGATCAGAATTCAACAATAATTTCGAAGACTTAAGTCAGTCACAATTAATTTGTAAAACTTCACCTAAATAGCAATAATTAAACGATTTGATTTGAAATTTTGAAATATAAATTTATAATAAATTACTATTATTAGTATGAGACTTAAATGTGTCATTCTGTAAATTTACATTAGTCTTAGTAACAACCAAATAACATGTTGTAAATATTTTTTATACAGTTGCTCAAAAAGTGGTTTATTACAGGGACGTGGGCTAGTTAGCATTCGATCGGATGTGGGCTATTACATACTCGAGCTTTTTCTTTACCTTTTCCGCACTCGTGCGTTCTCTTTCCCAACTGTCAAAATAATGTGTTTTACAAAAAAAAATCATAGCAGTTTTTATGATTCATGCAAATATTTCTAAAAAGACGCTATTTATTTGTTTCAATATCAGTTTTAATGGTTTTATTCAATGAGTTAGGGTAGGTTAGGTTTCACTTCTTATAACTTTTATGAGAACTAAATGATTAGTTAGTTGAGTTTATTGTGTTTTTATTATTTTATTAAATTGTTTAATTTTTTCGCAACTGTATTAAAAATACTGGACAACTTGTCCAGTACACGTGCGGAACCGTCATTGCAACTTGTTCCGACTGTCAACCCTCACCTTCGGCTGCGCCTTGGCTCGGGTAGACATTTGTCGGAACTCTTTGCAATGACAGACTTTCCGCACTCGTTATCAATTATACTATTATCTACATCCATGCTTTAAATCCTCTATTCTAGATTAGATTCTGAAACAGTTATCTTATTGCCAACATTAAAACACCCAATGTCCTAATAACCATTACATCATCCAAACGAGTGCTGTAATGTTTATGTTATATTAATATATTTTTCGATCCCTTCATGCGCAAAGAGTTTCAACAGACAGCCACATTCTTATTGCTCGATGCGTGGTATATGTATGAATTTCAAAAAAAGAACACTTTCGTTTACGCGCGTTCTACGCTACCAGAACTTTGCGCGCCGTAAAAAAAAGTAGATTATTCGAATCCCCGCCATTTTTCTTGAAAAAATGAGCAATTCAAGTTTTGACAGCACACCGCCGGATATTTTAAGCGCTGCAAAAGAACATAATATTCAAGTGAATTTTAATAATTGCCCTACACAAAATGTAAATTACTGCTAAAAATAGTTTATTTGTATATAATCAGTAATGGATGATATTGGGTTGCTAGTAGGACTGGCTGTTTTCATGTTATCAGTAAGCTAACTTTCAGAATCTTTTAGAGATTATATTATGGGTTTAGATAAAGTCTTGTATGCAACTGTTGATAGTTAGATATTAAAACACTCATGTGATAAACCCACATTAGTGTTTTTATACCCCTTAATACTCAACACTTGCATTAATATTTATAATAAACTAGAAACTCAACATAAAATAGATGTGAAAGAAATATCTAGGCCCAGGCGAAATGCGATCCCATTTGTAAAACGATATATTCTGAACTCAGATCGTTATCGAAATCTATCGTTTCCACAAATCGTTTGGTGGCACTCCTCTAACCAAATGTATTATCACAGTGACACTACTTTAGTTTCAGACAGATTGCTTGGTTTCGTATGGGCTCAATTCCAATATATTATCCTTCAGTTATACGGAAATGCAATTTTTGCGTTGCTTCATGGATTTCAAAGTTCAATTTTAAAATAAGATGTCAATCTAACATGCTATATGTATATTTTCAATATCTCTCTAGACTCTTGATTTCGCTCTTTCATTGAATTTTAGTAACTTCAGTTGACATAAAACCGCTTTCTTTCTTTAATGCACGGACGAGTAAAAAAATAAGGACTCCGTGTCACCTAACATAACAGTGAGGCACCAAAACAAGCCGGTAAACGTGTAAATACATAGCCCCACGCATACACTTACACTAATACAAGCCGATCGGCCGCCATTATGAGATTTGACATCGTCAGTGACAGATCAGATTGCGTCGCAACAAACTATTTTAAAAATACCGTCGTGCATTGCGAAAAAGTATAAAAACAATAATATAAAAGTATTTGTGGATTTATGTTTATTTAAGGGAGAAAAAATTGTGTAACTGGTATATCCCGTAACCGCACACACACTAGCATTAAGGTGCTTCACTTGCTAATATCACGCGTGGAGTCCTTCTTTTTTTACTAGTCCGCGCTTTAATGTTCTTATCTTTTTTAAAGACTTCTTTAAATTACTTACATCTTAATTTATTTCTGTCAAACTTCTTTTATTTTCCATCTCTCGTTATTCATTCCGTTAGATGTCTGGTTCATTTATTAACTTTGTTTGGTGATGTCTATATAATACTCTGTCGCTATTATAGATATATATAGATATTGTGTGAGTGAATTTGTTGTTGAAGTGTAAATAAATACTTTCAAATTTATTCTTATTTTAAATTATGATAAATACTATTTCTCATACATATCATATACATTCTCCCAAGTGCCTCATATTGCTATATACTACTTCTAGGAGAAAACTTAAAACAATATATTATTATTTTAGCAAATAAATTGAAAATATGCATTTAAAAACTTGAGCACAAACAGCTATTTGAATTATATTTCGACAGCCATTGAAAAATATTTTCAAGGCTGTCACATAAGTTTAATATAAATTGTTACTGGCCAGTTTGTTATCCGTCAAAGTGTAATGTTGAGCTAAGCCGCTTAAAGTCCGCGGATTTTCATACAACTTTTATGCCCACATATTTGATCGAAATAAATGACAAACAGTCCAGTTGTCATATCGATACGAAAAGTTTTGAATAATATATTTTATATTTGTAACTGTAAAATGAAAAAAATAAATATTTTAAGCTCTTAAGTTTAACCCTGGCATTCTGACTAGTAAACGAGAGGCGATCAAAATATAGAAAGATATGGGAAATTGCTTACAATCCCATGATTTTGAAAGCGAGCATTAATTCATTAATTTACGTTAACTTAGACCAAGAAATCACTCAAAACGTTACGAACTTAGATATCTGGAAAGACTCACAAGGCAAACAATTGCACTTATATAACAAACAAAGCTATTGCCTTAAAATAAATATTTTGCTTTCTTAAGAAGCATTAATATTAAACGAAACATAATATCAACTTATAATATATAAAATTGATGCCTTTACAATTCTTTTTGATGTCATTTCGAATATTCTAGATGCTATTACCGCTTCGGAAACAAATGGCGCTCTGAGAGAGACAACTTGACAACTCTCGGTACGTCGAAGCGTTGCCACGCGACAATATGGAATATGCTACAAGTTACTGCAGAATAAGCTTTGAATGCTATATCTATACATTGCCGCATTTACTCTAGATGTTTTAATTATTATTGGCTAATAAACAGCAATGTAAACCCTTTATTCAGTTTACGAGTTAGGTTACGAGTGTTGAACTTAGAACCCGATACGGGCAGTCATAGTTGATACATGACTAAGGAGAAAATTTGTTTGTTTGTTTGTTTTATTGTTCACATTGTCTTTAAGCACACTTTTGCCGTTCCGCTATCAGACTGCGAATGATATCATTGTATGTGTATAGAACACGATTTGGATATTTACAATAATATAATGGAAATGACAACATTATAAAACTCAAAATAGATTCAATTTACTATATTATAATACTTACAAAATAAATTACGAACAAAGAAATTCATCAAAATAATCAGCTTAATTATGTGTTTGAGACTGTCCGTTAATGAAATTGTAAAGGCTGGTTTATATTATAAGCCATAGAAGCAGCGTAAGAAACTCTCTCAGCATTCTTTTCTTTTTGCGCTCTTGCGCAATTTCTAGCTGACTTACCCGAATTCATTACCATCAGGTTAATGCCAAGACAATAGAACTAGCGCGAAAATAACTATATATATATACTCTTAACTAATAAAGTCCTTATACATATCCATCTATATATTTTGCTACATCTTGCAAAAGTTTACTTTCAGGTCAAAAGATCCTTATAAGATTATACATTACCAGCTTCATGCGCCCAATCAATCAATGACGTCACTTTAGAATTGATTGCGGAAGCGCAATTGTTGAATCGACCACCAGCATCTAATCCCAACGTCTCGTATCTTGCCTTCACCCCACAGAGAAGGGCAGTGGCACATGCTGAAGACTCGCCTGTTTGAGCATCCACGTTGTACGTCTACAAGAAAACAAATCTCATATAAATAATGCACAGAATTAATTCGTTTACTTTTAAATTACTTCCGTAGATTCAAATTTATATTTTTATTCAAAATAGGATATGATGTCACTTATTAAAAGTCAAAAACTAGCCATTCCAAAAAGTATGCCTTAGGCCTGAGAAGAACGGGGGTAAGAAACTCAACGGTCTTCTTCTTTTTCATATAAATATGGTTACAGTGTAATATCGTACAATAAAATTATTATTTTAAAGAGCCTAAGGGCGGTCGCTCCATTCACATACGTTGGTGTCATTATTAAAGTCATTGACGACCCGTCATATTAAATATATATAGCCGAATGGTTAGTGACCCTGACTTCTAAGCTAGAGGTCCCGGGTTCGAATCCCGGTAGGTGCAATCATTTATATGATGAATATGGATGTTTATATGTATTTATGTATGTTTAAGTAAGTATATTGTATTAAATATATCGTTGTCTTGTACCCATAGTACAGGCTATGCCTAGTTTGGGGCAAGATAATTTGTGTAAAAGTGTGTCAATATTACAAAAAAAAAATGTAATAGTAACCTATACCACACAAAGATTTTTAACATTTCCTTTGAATTTCGTAATACCATTTTCTGGGATATTGTTGTAAACTGAACTTAGTCAAGTAGTAGGCATTATAAGTTTGTCTGTTCCTTTTGCTAACATTTTTCACACAATTTTCTTTAATTCACTTATATGCGTATGTACATACAATACATTATCAAGAATATATTGAAAAGCAACAGTTAAGATGTTAATTTCTTTGATATAAAAAAGGTACAGAAAATTTACATTTACGGTTACAAAGTAACTCTAAATAAGCACGTTGAGTCTTTTATCTCCTTTGGTTACAAAGTGCCCCTCATAAAAAACTGGTTCGAATGAGTTACAAACATATTATTTTCGCCCTCCCAGTAGATAGTTCGGTCCTATAACTTCTACGACGGCCTACCTATCGACATTTAGGTACTGATTACATTTGGTATTCGCTATTTTGGCTTTAATAGCAGATGTAAGTTATATTGTGATTGTACTTTCAACAATGTACACTCATCTATGTCCCTCAACTCTGCGCAATAAATCATCACTTAGTAAGTCGTAACTTTTACGTAGTCATATATATTTAGAGTCCAGTGCCATTCTGTCATATATCAATTGTTTTTTATTGAAGAGGAGAACAAATGAGCAGTAATCACATAGCGCTTTTATTCAAGGTACCCATGTCGTATTGTCCTGGAAGCATCACATAAGAAATTCGCATTCCATAGTTTGTACGAGGAAGAAAGTTTCTTGAAAACCGCACTGTAGACGAACGCTATACATTCAGATATTGGGGATGATATCCTAATTCGTGGCATGTAGTGCGAAAGTAGTATATGGCGGAAGAATCAGATCAAACAGCACTTCAGAACACTTCCCGTCATAAATGTGATAGAAGGTACACAATTATACTAGTGTACAAAAATCCTGTAATGAGAAAAATATTAAATGTCTCGTGTAACTGATCAAACAGGCTCCCACATCCTTCAAACCGGAACTAATAACAAAAATAGCATTGCTATACACTCGGGCACTAATCGGACAAGGTCTTTCGGTACTCTTAGAAATTGCCTACAACTCTTTGAAAAACGCTAAACTGTATCGGCCTTACAAATAAACTTGAAAACCTGAGAATAAGCCAAGAATATGCAAAATGTTGACTATATCGCTGACAACACTGTCAATACAACGATAATGTGATTCTGAAGCTGTCAGAATGTCACTCAGCCTTGCAAACAAACGCGGGAAAGGTTATACGTACGAATAAACCAATCATCAGCCTAGTGAAACTCTCTAAGAAAAAAGCGAATACGGCTATTTCAAACTTATCTCAAATGACTGCACGTTTCATAGTAAACTTTAAATTTTTACTGAGGCAGTTCCGCATCTTATTACGTAGTATTTACAATAATTATTATTAAATAATCCTCTTTGCCAGTCGTAAGCATAATATCTATTTGTGCATATTCTTGGTATATTCTCAGATATAACTTTATGTCAATTTGATTTATATTACGGTTTGGATATTGCTCGTAAATAATAATAATAATAATTCTTTATTTGTCCAATAAAACTATTAAATAATTCTATTACACAAATACTGTGTTATTACGAAGATGCCAAGAGTATACAAATATTTTATATAACTAATGTTGTTAATTTATAATTAGCTCATTTATATGATTTAGTGATGCCTTAATTAAGTAGATAAACAACTTGTATGTTTAATATACAAGTTTCTCTAGTTAAATCTAGATTAATCAACTCAAATATTATTAACATTGCATTCATTCAGTCTGCATCATTCATCTATTTTCTGTAAAGTTTCATAAATCAACATCGAGTGTGTAGTGGAGCGTTAGATAAAGGAGCCAATATTGAATTTACAAAGCTTTCAATAAATAAATAGCAATTTCTCGTCATAGCTGACGTGGATATGATTATTTATTCAACAAGATCGCCGCTGAATAGCATAATTATTTTAGTTACAAGATTAAACTGAACGGCAAGTAATTTGCTTATCATTTATCGTAACTTTGGGAGCTTGATCAAAACTTATAAAACAGTTTTTATTAAGCATTATTTCATGTGAATTCAAATTCAAATATTTTTATTCAAAATAGGATTTATAATCACTTATTGAACGTCAAAATCTACCACCCATTCAAAACAGACTGCCTCAGACCGACAGAGAAGAATGGGCGCAAGAAACTCAGCGGGATTTTTTTTTATATAAAATATGGATTACAATGTAATATCGTACAATAAACATTTATAATAAAAGAGCCTGAGGGTGTTCGCTTTAATCCCAGTCCGTGGTGTCATTAAGAAAATCGTTTATGCTATAATAACCTTTTCCACACAAACGTTTTTTAACAATTCTTTTAAATTTCGTAACACATTTGTGTTGTACATTTTCTGGGATCATATTGTAGAAGCATATACATCGCCCAACAAAAGACTTACTAACTCGACCCAACCGAGTAGAATGATAAGAAGTATGAATACATCTTATGACTTGTATCTTATGTCTTTTAAATCGTTAAAAGCCGGCTGTACGCACGAAAAGTGTCACATTCCGCCTTAGCCAAACGTGTAAGCGAGTTCTTTTTAAAGATATAGCGCTGACATAGACATAGGTCTGGCGCACCCCAGTATCAGCCCAATCCATTTGACCGCGTGCAACGCAGAGCAGCTCGAATTATCGGGGTGGGTGCTCTGTGAACGGCTGGATCACTTGGCGTTGGGTAGAGACATCGTTACATTGTGTGTCCTGTACCGCATTTATCACAGGGTGTGTTCCGATGAGCTGTTTCACCTGATTCCTGCCGCCGAATTCCACCTTCGCACGACACGCCACAAGTTAGGATATCATCCCCACCATCTGGATGTGTGGCGGTCCTCCACAGTGCGGTTTTTAAGGAGCTTTCCTCCACGTACTACAAAGCTGTGGAATGATCTTCCTTGTACGGTGTTTCCGGGACGATTTGACATGGGTACCTAAGAAAAAGCGCGTACACCTTCCTTAAAGGCCGGCAACGCTCCTGTGATTCCTCTGGTGTTGCAAGAGAATGTGGGTGGAGGTGATCACTTAACAACAGTTGACCCGTACGCTCGTTTGTCCTCATTTTCCATAAAAAAAACATAGTTGTTTTTTATTTAGACTGTGTAATGAGGGTAAATACTTCGATTAATTGATATATTTTCCTATACAGAAATTGTTTTAATTTATCAGTACAAAACGACAATAGGATAATACTTTAACCCCTAATATGACATTACTGGTTAACATCACTGAGTTCTACCGCAAAAGCTTGGATTATATTTTATACATCTATTTAGACAGCTGTGAAAAAGTCGAAAGAAATTGAGGTCCAAGGCCTCTTTTAATACTATAATATAACATTGGTCGAAGGTTTAGTTTGATCAATTCACGCACACTGACAGAAAGTGTCATACAAATCGCGAGTGTAAAACGTATCTCTCACGCACACTACAGTAATAAACCTTGCCTATTTTCATCGGAATGTTTTTCGTGTGAGAGTAAATACTTCGTCTAAATAATATATATATTTTAACTTATAATAAATATTTAAATTTCAGTTCTAAATGGCACTTTTATACTTTAACGCCTATTATTTGGTTTGCCAAAATACAGCTTTAAATATAACATATAATTTAATAAGCTCACTGCTTGGCTCAAACATGAAACGACGTTAATCCAAAGCGCTACTTAAGATAAGGCAGTATATAAACTTTAATTAAGGTTCGTGTCACACGTGTTCCCTTTGTATTATGATAAAAGATGACTGGGTTATTAAACCGATTCCTTAAGCTATGTGTATATGTTTCGTACAAATAGAAATTATATCAATTAAAGTTGAAATTTAGGTATATTCACATGATCGAAAAGTGTTATAATATCTTAGAATAACATTGTTTATATAATGAGGGTAGAAAACGAAATCAAATGAATCACCACTTTGGTGGAATTCTCTAACGATGTGTTTAGGTTAGAAGCTAGTTCGAAGCACATTTTAGCGTGTCATTTAAATTATAAAATGAGGTATTTAAAAATAAACTCTCTTCAAAGGACCATTTTATGTTACATATTTTCAACAGTATCGTATTTAATAAATTGAACAAAAAAGTGTGTACTTTTGTCTACGTAAGAAGTTATACTTCTTTGGAGTAACAAAAAAATACTGCCAATTCAGTAAAATATTATTTACATAATTTGGTTAAATAATGTTTATTAGAATATCATTTATTTTAGAAAATTAGAAAGTCAAATTATTGTGCGCGAAAGATTCACTGATAGTTTTCCCTGACGCCCCAAAAGATATATAACATCTATATTGGTGGGCCGCTTAAGGCCTTATACTGCCGGCTTATACTTATCCCTCTACTTTTCCCTTCCAGGTTATGGTGTTGGCGTGTCCGAAAGGAAAGTGCAAGTCATGGTGTTTTATTTTTTACTCCCAAATTCCATCTTATACTTTAAAAAAGGTCGCATCCAGTTTACGGGCATAAATAACTTTACAAGTAGCAAATAATTTTCCTTCCTTCCTTGACTTTTTTTTTTTTATGGAATAGGAGGACAAACGAGCGTACGGGTCACCTGGTGTTAAGTGATCACCGCCGCCCACACTCTCCTGCAACACCAGAGGAATCACAAGAGCGTTGCCGGCCTTTAAGGAAGGTGTACGCGCTTTTCTTGAAGGTACCCATGTCGTATCGTCCCGGAAACACCACACAAGGAAGCTCATTCCACAGCTTCGTGGTACGAGGAAGAAAGCTCCTTAAAAACCGCACTGTGGAGGACCGCCACACATCCAGATGGTGGGGATGATATCGTAACTTGTGGCGTGTCGTGCGAAGGTGAAATTCGGCGGCAGGAATCAGGTTGAACAGCTCTTCGGAACACTCCCCGTGATAAATGCGGTAGAAGACACACAATGAAGCGACGTCTCTACGCAACGCCAAGTGATCCAGTCGTTCACAGAGTACTGGGTCCCCGACAATTCGAGCTGCTCTGCGTTGCACGCGGTCAAATGGATCGAGCTGATACTGGGGTGCGCCAGACCAGAGATGACAGCAATACTCCATGTGAGGCCGGACCTGCGCTTTGTAGAGCGCTAGAATGTGGGCCGGCTTGAAGTATTGCCGTGCTCTATTTATGACGCCCAGTTTCTTTGAAGCCAGTTTGGCTTTGCCCTCCAGATGGCCACGGAATTGGCAATTGCTCGAGATTTCGAGACCCAGTATTCCGATACTAGGCGAGGCTTTAAGGGAAGTGTTCTCGAAGAGCGGTGATACGGCAAATGGGGTTTTTTTAGTGGTAAACGCGCAAACTTGAGTCTTCTGGGGGTTAAATTGGATAAGATTCAACTTACCCCATTCCGCGACCTTCTCGAGAGAGGACTCGATAGAAGACACATGTTTCTCCCGGCACTGGTCGACGTTTTCCCGAGAGACACCTGCATGGCCCGTGTATACGGCATCACCAGTGCTGTCGTCTGCATAGCAATGCATGTTGGCGGTGTCCAACATATCATTGATATGCAGAAGAAACAGCGTGGGAGATAGTACACAGCCTTGGGGCACTCCAGCGTTCACGGGCTTGGGATTCGAGCAACAACCGTCGATAACGACCTGTATGTTGCGCCCAGTGAGGAAGCTGGAGGTCCACTTGCATAAGCTCTCGGGAAGCCCAAATGATGGAAGTTTTGCGAGGAGCGCCTTGTGCCATACACGATCAAAGGCCTTTGCTATATCCAGACCAACTGCCAGGCCTTCCCCTTGCTTTCAATAGCCGCCGCCCATCTATGTGTTAGGTATACCAGAAGATCGCCAGTCGACCGACCATGGCGAAAGCCGTACTGCCGGTCGTTGATCAACTGGTGACCCTCAAGGTATATAGCTGGCGGTTAATTATGATCTCCATGATTTTGGAGAGTAGGGAGGTAATAGCAATAGGCCTGTAGTTTGCCGGATCCGAACTGTCTCCTTTTTTTGGGATCGGATGGACAAGGGCTGACTTCCATGAATCAGGGACTACGCCTTTTGAATAAGAGTGCCGGAATAAACGCGTTAGCACCGACGTCAACTCAGGGGCACACATTCTAAGCACGATTGGAGAAATGCCATCCGGCCCGCTCGACTTCCTGACGTCCAACGAAAACAGAGCTCGCCTAACAGTTTTCTGTCGGAACTGTACTTCAGGCATGGAGCTCTGACACCGCGGGATGGTCGGCGGTGTTTTTCCGTTGTCGTCAAGAGTCGAGTTGGAGGCAAAAAGAGTGCACAGGAGATCGGCTTTCTGTTTTGCCGTATGGGCCAGGGTGTCATTCCTCATGTGCAACGGCGGCATGGACGGCTGGTTGAAGTTACCAAGAGCAGCTTTCGACAACGACCAGAACTTGCGTGTTCCGGTCGGGTAACTGGAAAGCTGCTCGCCAATTTTGACGACGTGCTTCAATTTCGCACGGGCGATTTGCCGCTTAAAAAATCTGGAGGCACGGTTATATTTCCTCTTCAGAACTTTGCAGTTCGGATCCTTTGAGCCCAGCGCCGCAACCCAAGTTCAATACGCCTGTTTTTTGCAGTCCGATGCTGCTTTAACTGACGCATCAAACCAGGACTGTGATCTGCCACCGATCGGTACTACAGAGCTTGGTATAAAAATATCCATGCCCTGCAGTATCACATCGGCTACTGCAACGGCGCAGGCACTAGGATCATCCGAAGGGAAACAAACCCTGCCCCAAGGGTAGGATGCAAAAAAGGAACGCATCCTATCCCAATCTGCTGACTTGTAGTGCCAAACGCGGCGGGTCGCTGGTGGTCTGCGACGTTGGCGTCGGATAGGCACTACACTCCTGACCAGGCAATGGTCGGACGTTCCGAGAGGGGCGTCGACAGAGACCTGGTAACCATCGGGATGTGTAGTCAGCAGAAGATCTAATAAGGAGGGTATGTGGCTATCCACATCCGGGAACCGCGTCGGCGACTCAACCAATTGGGACAGACCATACGCCAATGCAAAATTATGCACAGATCGCCCTGCGTAGTCTGTGGTACGTGATCCAAGCCATTCGGCAATGTGCCCGTTGAAATCACCCAAGACTACGATTTCAGCGGAGGGGATCTGAGCAAGCACGTCATCAAATGCCGCTTGAATGCAGCCCATGAGGTGATCCGTTTCTGCGTTACCACTATGGGACCTGTAGACACACGCATAGATGCGGACGCCGAGACGGCGACAGCACATATCCTCCCTAACGTACACACATACCCCGGCATGAGGCATGAAATTATGCTCAATTTTGTACCCGGGGTACGTTTAATATGACGTATCGCTAGGTCGAGATATCTGCGTCTCCGTAAGGAAACATAATTATGTGATCACAGGATACGAATACAATACTTTCGTCGTAAAGTTCTAATTGAAGAGTATTTTGATAAATAAATTGATTTTTCCTTTACTAAGTAAATATTAACTTTATGCTATATTTTTATTTTGTTATTTATGCTATAATTACATGAAATTGAGACAACGAGTAGGTTAAAAATGGACAAGCAATTGAGATTAGTGAAGTAAATATAGGAGGCGAATGCACCTAGACAAATGAATGACGTAGGAATTATTCATTGTGGTGATCATTGCGGGAATGTTTTGACGAATTGTAATGAGGCTAAAATAAATTGATCATCAATAAAGGTAAGACCCTTTTTTATGGCAAAAAAGGAGGACTAATGAGCGTACGGGTCACCTGGTGTTAAGTGATCACCACCTCCCACATTCTCTTGCAACTCCAGAGGAATCACTGGACCTTTACCGTTCAAATGGTGTCGCTGTAAAATGGCATCATGTCTGAATAAACGGGCCCAAGAAAAATAATGAAGAATGACAAGATGGAGGAACTAAAAATGTGGTTAGATAATCGTAAAGGACAAAATAGAAATGACATAATGGTTTATTTGGCACTGTTGTCTGGTCAGAGAAATAACCACGCAAAAATTGTCCTTTTCGTCGTCAACAATTTGTACAACTGTACAGAGACACAATATCTTCATGGTGAAATTACTGAAGATTGAAATGAGATCAATTAAAATTTATATGTGAGTGATATGAAACCTTATTCCTTTTATATTATTAATTTGTATTGGCTATCTTAAAATATTTTCACACCAAATTATTACGGAGATTGGGTAACTGAATTTGTTTATCATTCCATTCTCGATGGCATATGAAGTATTTTTTTTCTGCTTACTTAATATGTCATTTAAATGAAACAATATTTTTTTAACTATTGTCTGAATTTATTTAAATTTGATATAAATCAGCTTAATTACTTGATCACAAAATTGCAAAAAATCATAAAATAAAAATGTTATAGTCATTTCTTTTTAATCTTAAACTCACGGCTCTGCTGACCTATATTGGTGGCCAAATAAAGGTAAAAGTCAAAAAAATTTAAAGCCAAAACCTACGAGCTGATTGGTTTTATCAATATGAATCCCATAATGTTACAAAATACCTTAGCAAGTGCAACTGCTGGAAATGTGTCCCAAACTAGATCTGTATCTTCTCCACTTTGACCACGTCTCTGTCCTCGAAGTATTCTGGCCGCTGTGGTCGTAGTCAAACTCATGCCGTCTCCTACCACAAGTATCACGTTTCTGTAAAGATAAACAGTATTAGAACTATAATTATAATAAAGTTTAGTAAAAATTTAAACAACAATAAACTGTTTTCGCCGAAACAGAAGCCACCACATTCGTCTTATGAAAAACAACGAAGCGCTTGATCTGTTACATTCTAGTCCAAAGAATATCGATGATGAAGTAATTTTTTTATAGAAAAGGAGGACAAACGAGCGTACGGGTCTTCTGATGTCAAGTGATCACCGCCGCCCACATCCTCTTGCAACACCAGACGAATAACAGAAGCGTTGCTGGCCTTCAAGTACGCACTTTTTTTGAAGGAACCCATGTCGTATCACTTACGAGCATTCCACAGCTTGCTTGTACGTGGAAGAAAGTTTCTTGAAAATCGCACTGTGGTAGTTAGCCACACAATCAGATAGTGTGGATAATAGTCTAATTTGAAGCGTGTTTTGTGAAGGTGGAGGTCGGCGGCAGGAACTCAAATGCGAGATATCTCAAGGGTGCGACACCGAATTTGTAGCGAGAACATGAGCGGCTCTGATAAGGTTACTCTCATAACTCACGCTCAATAAAAGTATTTATTTTTTATTAGTTTAAACAAATACATGATAGAAAATATGCAGTTATGGTTATTGTGTAAAATCTGATGACCGTTCGTGAAGCATTTACGCCATAGTAAGGGTTTTTTTAACGATCATCGTGGAGATCGTTGGCCGAGGCCTTTGTCCAGTGTTGGCAGTGGACGTATTTCAGCTGATGATGTTGAAGGGTTTATTTTAGGTTTATTTTTTTTATTGTAGCCAAACTTGGGATTTAACGCAGAACATGACTAAAATACTCGCAATCTGTCAGTTAGCGATAACAAAACTGAAATTCCGGACATAATCTCGATAATCAGAAAACTCCTAAAGGAGATGGAAATGATAAGAGGACAGATAAATGGAACAAAATTGTTACAAGTAACAAGGTACCCATAAGAAAGTAAACGGAAAGGGGTAGACCACATAAAAGATGGGACTATGATATTAGCCATTGGCAAGAGTAATGTGGAATAGAGTTGCAAATAAAAGACGACAAAAAAAATTAAAAAGAAAATTGAGTCTTATTTTTTATATTTATTATAATAAAATATTTATATAAAACAAAATTATCAATATAAGTATAAAAAATAGAGTCCGACGGGCGTAGGTTCACTACAATTCCGTCGGTGGTTAGAGTGACAGACTGAGGAACTTTTTAACGATGCGTGCTATTCCCAAAATAGAGCCTCGATGATAAGATCGTTTACAGAAAAGACTATCGTAACAATTATTGTTGAATCAACATCCCATATGTCAGTAGCCTGATATGCTAGGTAGATACTTCGATAATTTATCTATCCCAGCTTTCACGAGGTTATAAATATAAGTGTTACTCATCACCAGAAATAATTCACTTCACCAAACTGAATTTCGCCTCCACTCATAACAATTTTCGTTTTCTTTTTAATATTATTGTATGTAATTGCTGTTTTAATAAATAAAATGGTTAGGTGCTCGTGGAAGAGGTTGGAACTTATTCAACCCATAAACTATTATATGGATTCCCATTAATTACACTTATACATCAATTAATTATTCATTTAAGCTCTGTATATAATATATGATTTGCACAATAATTGTTAAAAGAAATGGCGTCGTGGGAAATATATTATATTAAGGAATATTATTAAATGTAAAGACTTCTATTCGATTTGTAATACTAATAATCATGTATAAACTCAAAAACTACTTAACCGATTAGAAAATTTTTCACCTGCAGAACACTATATTATCACAGTAATATAATATAGCATGGATGACACATACTATGAACCTGTTTTCTCAGAATACCCAGATTCGGATGGCACGTTTCTAATTTTTAACCGATTGTTGGCTTTCTTGAAGAATACCATGTGCTTCCCCGGGGCTTAAAAAGAATAGGGAAGTCCCGGGACCTTATCCTAAGAGGCGACTAAGGGCATTTGCCAGTGGGAGGCTCCTTTGCACATCATGCCGGCTAGATTATGGGTTCGGCATGGGATAACGGTGCCTTTTTCGGTTAATGAGTAAGCATTATTGTGTTTCAGTCTGAAGGTCGCTGTAGCTAGTGCAATTACTGGGCAAATGAGACAACATCTTATATCTCAAAGTGATGAGACTGGACACAAGCCTCAGCGTAACGGAGGCATGGTGATATTATGTGGGTTCTATAGTATAAGAGTACATTATGCATTATCGCGTATATTATACAAACTTCTGCCTGTGACTTCGTTCGCGTTACGTCTTGTCTAATTTCAAAGAACGCCGGGGAACGAAAGCCTATTAAAAGTTTCCCGTCTCTTTTACTCGCCTCACTACTCACATATATTTTTTGTATCACAGCTTCTTTCGCTGTTGTTGATTGTATGTTGACCCAAACGACCCAAAAGTTTTATTGCGGCATAAAAAAATTCTGGACTATATTACCCTTTTGCTTTTCTCCTACTCTGACTATTTCATGATTATCAGTTGAGTAGTTAGGGCGTGAAATAACATGGAAGAGAAATCGTAATCTTCTTAATTAATTTGCAACTCTAATAATATTAGCACGGATTGGAACTGTAATTGACAGGTTGTCGAATTTGCTACGGCTGAACCCATGGACGCGGTCTAGTACTAGACCATACTCGATGGAATGTTGAGTTTTCCATCGTACTTAATCATCATTTTTACCGTCCGTACTGCACTGAGTACAACGCTTTACCAATAGGCGCGAGGCACTCACCGGATCGCCCGATGGTCCGGCTGTTCAAATCCGACCATGTGTTCGGATATAAAATTAGCGTTATATTTTGTCCATTATTAGGTAGGTCAAGTAATCCTGTCGTCTCTTATTGACATAATAAAATGTAGATATTTTGCGATATCAAGGAATTACTTAAACAATGATACAAGGATTGAGGATACAAGGAATTAACTTAAAATTATATTTAATATTTTATAGACCTAGTAAAAGTAGTAACATAAATATAACATCTTGAATGTGTGTGTTAAAAACAGACATACGGCTACAATTACAAATATTAAAGAACACAAATTAAACTTACATAAATATGTTCGCCCTCGCCAGTGAGCTTGCATGAGCAAATCTCTCGGTGGGGCACAGAGCGAGTAAATGTTTGTTCGCGAGGAAATGAAACACTTAAATCTGGTGAACATTGTGTGCTTAATGATAATCGTTTGCACTGGAGAATGGTTGGCCCTCTAGTGCAATGCATGAAAACAGAAGTTGTTAACTTTTCCACGATTTTGAATTTTTGATTCATTTTTATTTACTCTATGGCATTATAGTCGTACTTGCGGCAGCAATCAGGTCAAACAGCTCTTCAAAATCCAATAGACGGCACGCAACGATGCAACATGTGTATGTGACGCCAAGTGATTGAGCTAAAGTTGCTTCCAAAGCCGTGTTAGCATATTAATTGACGATAGAAAGAATTTTGAAGGAAGTCATCATTAAAACAATAACCAATAACTGATGATCCACTTGTAAAATATTTAGGGAAGCCCTTATAAGAAGAAGTATTTTGACCATCAACCTTTATTTGGGTATAAGTTTTAGAATTAATGCGTTAACACCCTAAACATGTATACACAATCATACGTTCTGAGCATACCTACAGCTACACTCAAGGCCTTGAAATTATATCCAGTCCACTCAACTTTAAGTAACGTAACACAGAGTTCCCTGGATATTTTCTGTCTAAACCATAACTACAAGCATTTAGCTTCGCTTCACTACGCGTTGGTCGGTGATATTACTAGGCAAATGAGACTTAAAATCTTATGTCTCAAGGTGACGAGTATAATTATTGTAGTGTCGCTTAGAGTTTTTGGGTTTTTCAAGAATCCTGGGTGGCACCGCACTGTATTGGTCAGGGCGTATTCTTTACCATCAGTTGAACGTCCCGCGCCTCTCGTCCCGTATTGGCATAAAAAAAATAGAGAATGCCTGTTATTGACACTAAAACTTTTTATGCGAAACATGTGGCAATTGGCCGCTATTTTACACTGCCTTATGTTACGAGTTTGATCCACCTTGGTAGAGTCAAGACCTCTCATATCAAAAGGCCGTTAGTAGCCATTTAAGACACGAATAAGCATGATGCGTCTGTATTCACAGCGCTTCAGCATTAACACTAGAATCCATTACTAGGAGTTCAGTAATTACTATCAACACCATTTGAGAAATTAGCATCTAAATAGATGTGTGTTATTAACACTGTGTGTCACTAGAAGTCAAATGCATTTCAAGTGAGTGCTTGTAGTGCACCACTTAAATGTTCACTTGCTTTGTACTGCAGTGCCATTATCGCGGTATTTTGCAATCTAAAGCGGTGCTACTATAGTGAGTACTTAAACGAACACAGAGAAACTCCACACAAACTATGTCACAATTAACTTTAAAATTGACTATGTACACCAGTACATATATTTAATACACTTTAAATCTAAAATTCATGAAATCCAGTCTAAGTATTTCATGTAAGTGACTCGGAGTAAGTGAGGATGGTAATTTGACTGTTGCGTCAGATTTTGTTTATAATTTTGAAGAATACATTAGTGCGGACTCAAATAAAATAACAATCCTAAATGACGTCATTACTGACGGTGGTATTGTTAAGTGATTAAATACAATTTATCTCATAAGCTCAATACACGAGTGAAAATTCCCGTACAGTTTTTCAATGTTCCACTCTCTTACAGAATATTGCACAAAATAACACAATATTCAACAATAAAATAGGAAAATAGTAACAAACCTATGAAGGAATTATTTCACTTTATTTTCCTTAAGCCGCATTGTTCTATGAGGCACCAAGGGAATACTTTTGGGGCTTAGGACACAATAAGCTTTTAACATTTATTTTTCATAAAACATCTAAAGTATCACAACAAATACCAAATGGTAGCAAATTTACCACCAGGGGAATTGCAATACCCGGGGGGACTTTTATATATTATCAACAGGTGATCCTCTAGGTATACGAAGAGCTGGCGAAAAATTATGCTTCACAAGGGCTGACTTCCATGATTCCGAAACTACTTTTGTGCATGAGTGCCGGAATAAACGCACCGACATCTACCGAGGGTCAGATTTACCAGTAGGAGGCTCTTTTGCACAGGATGCCGGCTACGTTATGGGTACCAGAACGGCGCTTATTTCTGCCGTGAAGCAGTAATGTATAAGCATTACTGTGTTTCGGTCTGAAGGGCGCCGTAGCTAGTGAAATACTTTGCCAATGAGACTTAGCATTTTATGTCTCAAGGTGACAAGCGCAATTGTAGTACCGCTCAGAAATTTTTGGGCTTTTCAAGAATCCTGAGCGGTACTGCATTGTAATGGACAGGGCGTATCAATTACCATAAGCGTCCTGCTCGTCTCATCCCTTATTATCATAAAAAAAATGTTTGTTTCCAGTGAACTCCTAAACTAAGGAACAGATTTAAATGGTTACTTCATGGAGTGCAGTTTAGTCCAACTTGAGAGATACGATAGTTTTGGCGTGTTAATAACCATCAGCTCAACGTCCTAATCGTCTCGTCCCGCATTTTCATAAAAAACAAGTTGAAAAACTGAGCAATCCAGCCTGATCAACTTCTTAATGTCTGATGATGACAAAACAATTTCTCTTTTACCGTAAGGGCCAGGGTGTCATACCTGTCATCATATACAGCAGCAGCAGGGACGCCTGGCTGAAGTAACCAAGAGCAGCTTTCAACAACAGAACTTGCATGTTTCAGACTGGAGGACAACTTTGACTACGTGCTTGGGTATTCGTATGAAGGCACAGTTGTATTTCTCTTTGTGATTCCTATTGTGTTGTTGTGTCTATCTATTTATCTGATACATCTACCTTTTGCAGTCAGCTGCTTCTTTGCCTGACGCATCTCACCTGAACTCAAACAATATAAAGCAAGGTGCAATGGTGAGAACATAAAAAGTAATAATTAAAGAGATTTTGGAAAATTATTGACGTAAATTAGAACACCAGTTAACATAATATTATATTATATCCCTATATATTTATTCACTTCTTAATAAGACAAGAAACCACAACAAACTTTAATTCACGCGGGTGTCATAAAAGATCAGCGTTGCAACACATTTGTGTTGAAACACAACATGTTGAGTTTTTTATATCTTTATATTTTTAAGTTGCTTCATTTTTGTTATTTGTGTGTGTGTTTGTAAAAAAATATTATTCTTTCTTTCTTTCTTTTCTTCAATGAAGGTATAGTTTTCGTTTGTATGTACAAACTTATCATAATCGATGCTTTGTTTGCATTCACTAAGCTTCACCTTATATGAGACAAATATATATGGACCAATTTCGTGCTGTCGGAATATGTCATGAAGTACAAATCATTTTTTGCCAAAATGCTAATATACGAAACAGAAAACAAAACAGCTTAATTCCACATACACACGACAGAGCTTATCATTATTTAAAGGAGCAACGATCCCCTTACTGTCACCCTTATCATAATAAAGAGTAAACTCTTCGCATTAATGATGCAGAGGCGCTTGAGACCTCCCGTCTTGAATTACCCTGCGCTGAATTATTAACGATTGCCTTGAGTTTCAAATTCATGTTATGTGTCGCAAGAATGAACTGTATGAGTCTATCTATCTGAAAGTGAAATGTTTCATAGGACAGAATACAGATTGAACGAAGGCAGTATAAATATTTAATAACACGCTTTTGTAAGCGACCTTATTCAAAATTTGGGACACCATCGTTAACTCTTCACTCACTTTTGATAGTATTTTCAATGACTTCTGAAGTGATACAGTTCGTATTAAAATCGTTTGGGATTCTTCATCTTAGTTTTCTTTTATGAAAATATGGGACGGAGAAAAGTAGGACGTTCAGCTGATGGTAACTGATACGCCCTACCCATTACAATGCAGTGCCGCTCAGAATTCTTGAAAATCCCAAAAATTCTGAGTGGCACTACAATTACGCTCGTCACCTTGAGTCATAAGGTGTTAAGTCTCATTTGCCCAGTAATTTCTGGCTAGATTATGGGTAACACAACGGTGCCTATTTCTGCCGTTAAGCAGTAATGTGTAAACTTTACTGTGTTTCGGTCTGAAGGGCGCAGTAGCTGGTGAAATTACTGGCAAATTGAGACTTAACATCTTATGTCTCAAGGTGTCGAGCGCAATTGTAGTGCCGCTCAGAATTTTTGGGCTTTTCAAGACTCCTGAGCGGCACTGTATTATAATGGGCAGGGCGTATCTATTACCTTTTATCATCTGAACTTCCTGCTTGTCTCGAACGCCATATTTAAATAAAAATGAAGGATAAAAAAATACTATTGGTCCATCATCGGTTGCATTGTTGTAGGGGAGTCTTCTCTTAGGCCACATACACACCCCGCGACTGACAAGCGCGTCTGCGCGCGTACCACAATACTTATATGCTCTAAAGCATAACTTGTATTAATTTTCACGAGAACATTTCTCTCACTTTCCTACTTTTAGCTGGCTCTAAAGACTGATGAAAGCATGGGAAGCAAATTTGCGTTGGCTATAACCCAAGTTCAAGGATCCCATTAAGGGGTCTTGGCTTGCATAGGCCATTAACCCAAATAAAGCAAATCCCTTGAAAGGTCAAACAAACATTTTCAAGCAATAAATTTATTATACTTACTCGTTACACGATGTTATTTACCAGTAAGGCCCTTGTTTGATAAATTACTTGCTCGTTTTTATAGGCCAAGATTCTCATGGGCTTACAAACAGAATGAGATTGTAAATATTTTTGTAAATTACCTTTTTAAGACCTGGGATTGAAATATTTCACATAAATTTCAATTAATTGATTAATATAAAATAATGGTAATGATTAATTCGCAGTTTTCAGGGAAAAATGTTTAATAAAGAGAAGTAATCTAACATCAAAGGAATGAAATATAAAAATTAATTAGTAAAGCAGGTTTTGGATCGTATTTTTGCCATTAATATTGTATATAATTTGAATTTTGTAATGAAACTTTTTAATAACGCTATCAAATATTCATTAATCATAGACCCGATGCTATTCGATATCTTAAAACTATATTTCTATGAAGAACAGAATCGTGTTTCTTTTTACAATAAAGCAGTATATATTCATGACGTAGAAGTCATATAAAATCCATATCTACGCAGCGACTTTGTAAAAATGAGAATGGAAAAATGAGGTGTTATATCTAGGTATTTTTATGAATGCTTAAAATATTCACTTACTTTGCCACAGGATTCTTGCCAGTTGCGTACTGAAGGCGCTTTTGGAGTGTCTCTTGCGCTTGGGCATACCAATAATGTCGATCTGATGAACAAAAACATACATGATAGAGGTAATATAATCCACATGATGTTGTATTAAATTTTAAAGTAGATCTTATATCTACTTTTAATTTTTAAATGAAGATTAAGTGCCAGTAGGAGGCTCCTTTGCACAGGATGCGGGCTAGATTATGGGTACCCCAACGGTGCATATGTCTGCCGTGAAGCAGTAATGTGTAAACATTATTGTGTTTCGGTCTGAAGTGCGCCATAGCTATTGAAATTACTGGTGATAAGCACAATTGTAGTGCCGCTCAGAAAATTTGGGTTTTTCAGGAATCCTGAGCGGAACTGCATTGTATTGGGCAAGGCGTATCAATTACCATCTGAACGTGTTAATCGTCTGTCCTCTTATTTTCATAAAAAAAAGTGCATTAAAATGGATTGCAAAAAAATATTAAAATAGTGCCTCAGATAGAGATTATGGTTGCTGTTAGCTAGGCCGGTGTGTACAATAAAGCATATTAAATTTAATGAACTTATTTTTCAGCTTAATTAATGTTGTCTTTAAGAATAAAAATCTCCGTTAAACTTATCTGAAAAAATAACGACGCTCTGTAAAAAACAAATGTTAGTGCTTAGCGTTACAGTTTTAAATCAACAATTTAAATATTTACAAATCTTATGCTGTAAGTTTAAGCAAACACAATTTAAAGTTCAGATTGAGCTGCAAAGAAAGACTTGAAGCTTCTAGACCGTTAAGTTTAATAACATTTATCGTAAAAGGCTTGACATGAAACCGAAGCCAATATCATCCCAAATTCCGTCGAGAGGTTAATAGGTAAATGCTATCGAAAATATTGAAGTCACGTTTAATTATTATGGAATTAATTATTTTCTTTTGCTGTATT
Source organism: Leptidea sinapis (assembly GCF_905404315.1). Taxonomy (NCBI): domain Eukaryota; kingdom Metazoa; phylum Arthropoda; class Insecta; order Lepidoptera; family Pieridae; genus Leptidea; species Leptidea sinapis. The sequence continues at coordinate 5,854,557 of NC_066299.1, forward strand.
ATTGCTGGTTATTGAGGTTCGGGTATGAATTGATAACTCTGACTGTAAGCCTGTTTATACACAATAGTTTACATAGTAGTTGGAGAGATGAGTGTGTGCATATGTGTATAAAGGTATTATTGTCGACGCCAGATTTCCTATCGTTGACTGGATTAAATTAAATTTTATTATTATATCGAGTCATACACGTAAACCTATCAAACAATTACTCTAATGGTAAATGGAGTACTGTCAATCATACTTCATCCTTCATCTATCTGTCAAATACAATATTCTTTCATTCACTCTTCTACTTCGACTACTTGCACACGACACCTCAACTACACAAGAACTATTTTATCTAATCCTGTTAAGACAGACCAAATATAAATCTTTAAGAATATATCAATATTTCTTTGGTTCATCGCGAACAACTATATATACACACTACAATTTCTTGTGAAATCACACGAACCAGATATGTGTATGCCTCAGAACACATAGTTATTTTTATGACGGGTACTCACGATACATATTTTATGTATTTGAAGCCGATATTTCGATCCAATTGCGAGAAACACTTGACACATTGACACTTGACACTATCAGTACATCTATCAGTGCCACGTGCACTAAGTTTTGGTCTTTGATTCCCTAATTCACTACACACACAATGTTGTGATGTACTATAACGGCCTTACAAATAAAATTGGCATAAAGTTATAACTAAGCATAAACCAAGAATATGTAAAATGTTTTATTACGTACTCGGCAGCTGTGTCTGTGTTTGTGTCGCGCGTTGTTCTATGTTCTTTTTTACAATACAAAAAATGAGACAGACTCACCGCGCTGTGTCGATCCAGCGTTTTCGAGTTTCCCTATGCGGATGATATTTGATTTGGTGATTGAAAGGTTTTTTGTGATTTTTTTTCTCATAATTCCTCTCTTCACTCTCTCTATAGCAACATACGCTGCGGTGATCCTCGTCGCGTTGAAAGCGATCGTGAAAATTTTTTGCGCGCGCCAAGACGCCGACTGGGCTTCGACGGTTTAGATTTAAGATTTTTAACGTGAGGGCCCGCAAGCCGGAACGCGTCGCGCAGACATTTTGCTTACGAATGGTTTGTTCGGACGTATAACGTTTCCCGTATTTATTTGCAAGGCAGCTTGCTTCGGACAACTTCAGAATTATCATTGTATTGTCAGTGTTGTCAACGATATTGTAAACATTTTGCATTTTCTTTGTTTATCATCAGTTGTAACTTTATACCAAGTTTATATGTAAGGCCGTTAGTGTAAAGTGTCAATTTGTCAAAAGCTTCCCGATGCGTCAGCAGTTCCGCCATGACCACGATTCATGCAATTAGTTCGAAATATCGGCTTTAAATAAATAAAATAGATAATGCTGATATAGTTAAAAATATAAAATGTTACCCCTTCACCTCAGGCGACAACAGTTCGACTTGATGTTTTGTAAAATTATTAACTTTGTGATTGATTCCAGTAATCAGTCTGTAGAAAAAATCAAACTCAAAGTCCCGAATAAATGTGTTCGTAGAACTAATAATTTATTCGCTGTCAAAAGAATTAAATCTAATTATGCTTCCGATGCTTGCTTTCACCGCTGTTGAAACTATACAATAATCAAATGTCGCACTTGGATCCCTTTACAAATTATATAAGAACCTTTAAAAAAACATTAATTAACGGTTTATTTACAAAAGCCGTTAATGTTTCTTTTTTTTCATTATTGTTTTCTTTTGGTATTTGAGTTGTGTTATTGTTAGTTTCCTAATGTTTCCTGAATATATACATAAATTGTTAACTTCATCATAATTTATGGGCACTCAAGGTCCTTACCTATTAAGTATTAGAATAAGGACATTTTTTGTACAAGACTGCTGCCAAAATAAAATATACATCGTGAGCGCCCGTCATAATAATAACTGTGTTAAAATTCCGCGATTACAAAAACATACACAGAACATATATTTCTGTGTTCTGTATGTGCAAGCATTATTGTGTTACGGATGCCATAGCTAGTGAAATTACTGGGCTAATGAGACTAAGGACCATTATGTATCAGTGTGATCAACGCAACTGCGATGCCGCTCATAATTTTGGTTCCAATTTAGAAATGTTCGCAGCACTGCATTGAAATGGGCAGGGCGTCTCACCTATCAACAGTTGAACAACATGCTCGTCTTGTCACTCAATAATATCAACATAGACAACCTCATTTAGCTAAACTAGAATTATTATTATTATTTAATATAGATCCCCACACGATTCATGTTCTTGTGAGATACTGAAATATCGTGAAGAACGTTTGCTAGCTATGAATGACAGGTAGCCTAAGACCCACTTATCGGTAAATGGGTTAATGATGATAATATATTTACAAACTAAATAAAAACTCCTAAAAAAAATTCACAAACTATAACAACATCATCCACGTAAACAAAAATATTCATAAAATGAAAACTACTGGGCCAAACTATGTCAAGTATATATTTATGCGACCAAATGGCAGACATTCCGCACCAAACTAAAGAATAATCACGAAAATCGGATCATAAATCTCAAAGTAATCGGTGTACATACATAAAAAAATACTGAACGAATTGAGAACCTCCTCCTTTTCGGAATCGGTTAATAAGACTTGTTTCATTCTTAATATCATTAAATTAAGTAAGCAAATACTCTAAGCTTGGTGGTCTATTTTAAAATAACATTGGCAAAATTATTTTATACAAATGATTTGAGTTTTCTTTAGTGTTAATTCCGCCAATATTTGTCTTTAAACAATTCGACACGTGTTTCGCCTCTACACGAGGCATCTTCAGGACGTGTTGTCTCGCCAAAATCTGGCACGAGACTGAATGAAATGAGCCGGAAGCCGCTCTTATATAAAATTATTTTATACCTTCCACAAAAGCCACAGTAAGAAAATTGAATAGAACAAAGAATCAATGGACTCATTATCATATATTTCTTTCTTTGGATTATCCAGAAGGTCACTTGATCTTAGAATAAAGCCAGGGTCACCTATTAAGATGACCATGGCTTCACAACTTGAGCGCAAAACTTGAGATCTCCTACATTTGCGATCGAAGTCTCTTTGATCTAATTAAAAGCCTATTCTAATATGCTATTTGAAATATGCAGTCTATAGTAATATACTTTCACTTGAATCATTATTAATATATGCATATGTTATATGGTAAGATAATAGTATTAATTAAAATGTAGCATATTCATTACAAAGAAAATGATATGAAATCCCTTGCAGTATCAAAAAAATATTCTGTAAACTTTTATGTACAAAATTGACTCTGCACAGGCTTTCCCGGTAAGCCATCCATACAAATTAATACACTAAATGTTCCTCTTTGTTAAACTTATAGTTATAAGATACGCATTGTACAAGTGATATTAGGAATCAAGAATTAATGTTTTTAATTATTATTGAATGAATAAGCCTTTATTACAAACAATGTTAAGATTTGTACAATATATATTATAATCTAAGTATTATTCTTATCTAAGTGATATTATTAATCTTCATCATCACATCAATTAAATTTGAAAACAAAATTTATGAACGAACGGAACTCAAACCCGCGACTTCTGGCATTCCATGCGACTGCTCTTCCACTGGGCCGACTGTTTGAGTAACGTAAAGTTCATAAATCTTGATACGTCTTTGTCTAACTCTCAGGTTGTTGCTTCATCTACAGGTTCTACTTTATAGTTGATAGGCTGCTCAACCCCAATATTTGCATTTTAGGAAATTCACTTGAGATGTCGCTCTTTTAAATATAAACAATTTGTTATTTTTTTTTGAAGTAATAACCTGGGGTCAATTACACAAATTATATTTGAAAACAAAATTATGAACAACGCGGGATACGAACCCACGACCTCTCGCGTTACGTGCGAGCACTCTTCCACTCTTTATAGTTAAATATTAATGTGACTTATGTGTAATTTTACGCAATAAAAAGCTAGTTTTAAAAATATTTTGAAGTAAAAACGTCAAGTAATCTTTAGATTCCTCTTTGTGATTCAAGCACCTATTCACAAATAATCGATATAAGTAACAAGCTACAAAAATGTTCTGAAGGCCTCTCACCGTCGTATCACACCTACTTGGGGCCTGGTGAGTGCCAAACAACTTATCTAACTTGAGTTTCTCTTATAACACAGTAAGAATAGGCTCAGTCTTCTCAACTTTTGTCTTTCTTATTTTTTTGCTTACTTGTCGTTGTTGTCGTTTACTTAGTTATTGTATAACAGCAAGAGATATAAATTACGTCTAGATACAGTCTAGACAACGGATAAAAACAGGCCAGGAGTATTAGTTTAGTGTGCGTGACAAGCTACGTCTTACACTCGAGATTTGAGTGACACTTTCTTTTAGTGTGCGTGAATTGCTAAAAAAAGGTTAGTTCTAAATTCTATTAATTTCGACATTTTCACATCTGTCATAGGCTATCTAAGCGTAATAAAAGATCAAAGACTTTCTGATATAATACATATAGTTTTAATACTTAATAATAGTTAATCAAGAAAAATTTGTTGGATATATAAATCAATGTCGTTTTTGGTTCTGTTTTAGCTTTAATAAAGCTTATTAGAGTTTTAATTTAAATGAATTAAAATTATAATTATTTCAATTTAAATACTACAATGTTTTGAGGATCAACCATAGGAGGTACCGATCTAGGAGTAGTCCACTAGACTACAATTAAAAAAAAATATTCAGTCTGTGGTCTGCTGCCAGTCTGTTTTTGTGACATCATTTTTTAATATATTTTTCAAAATTGTGTTACAACATAGAAACCTGAATATTTTTTAATGTTTCTTTTTTGCTCCTAAGCAATTAGTTCCCTTAGTTAAATAAACTTTTTCTGCAATTTTCTTAGACTTTTTTTTAACAAATTAACACTTTAATAATTAAATGATTTATATTTATAATGTGTCAAAATTAAAAACACTTCGCTATTGCTTATGTTTATTTTTGCGCCTTTGTTATCAGAGAGAGGGATTACTACGCAAATATTTTATGAGAGAGGCCGATAAATAATCGTAAAGCTCAGTTGATTTATTTATTTGATTTAAGTTCCACCAATAGTTATTACAAACTAACTTAACAATATGTTATGTTTTTTTAAAGTGATAACCCTCACTTCTAGTATAAATACACAAATAAAATTTGAAAGCCAAAACCTGAGATTTGAACAAAGCAAACAAGATTTTATAACGACACGTTACTCGAACGGTTGGCTCAGTTGGTTAGAGCACCGACACGGAATGCCGGAGGTCGTGGGTTCGAGTCCCGCATCGTTCATAAAATTTTGTTTTTCAAATTTTATTTGTGTACAAACTAACTTATAAAGAAGTAAGGACATTTACTAAATGTATAAATAATAATAAGTAAGCACGATATGCATTGGTAGTTAACGTTTCTAGCTAAAGTTGTACATTATTATTTTATCGTATAATTCGAATTCTTAATCTAAAAAAAGATAATGAAAAACAAAATATATTTATTTAAATTTACCCACTTAAATTATACAGCTTTGATTATATAATTGAAATAAAATGAATTGTACAAAGGTTAAAGGGTTAAAAGAAAAGAAAGATATCAATGAAACAGTTAAAAAGACTTCATAGTTATTCTATAGGTTTTGTAAATGATCACCGCCATTTTTATAGTTACCATCAGTACCATCATTTGTAGGTACCCGTGTCAAACTAAAACTAAAGAAACTTCATCACCACAGACCGGTTGTAAGTTGTAATTCCTTGTAAAACGAAATGCGGAGAAACGTCAAACAATCAGATGGTGATGATGAATGATAATATTTAAGTTTGTTTATAAATTAATTAATTTAATTTAATAATGTTTATTTTTATTTTTTTTAATTGTTTATTGTTCATTTTAATAATATATTATTTATTATCATCACCAACTAATTAAATTAATATTCTTTATCAATCTAAGTTTTAGTGATATTGAACTTACAGGCAACGACAACACGCAAATATTCCGTATACAAGATAAAAATTATATTTTAATAGTGGAACATAAGAAATAATAGAAAAACTACAATGTAACTAATATAAAGTAAAGTGTGAATTAATTAAAACAAACAAAACTTATTTTAACTACGGCAGAAAAAAGTATTACACAGCATGCATAATTTTTTATTGAACAGTGAATATTTCTATCTAGCAACATAGCAGTTTTCAAAGTTTGTTCCAAAGCACAGAGAACTTATCGTTAAAAACGTCTATTATACTTCAATCATCTTTTTGAAGGCTATTGTATGTACCAACAATTCTAGTAAAGGTACGAAAATCTTTCATAACTAAAGTACGAAAGTGACATAGGTTAGACACTACAATATTTGTTAGAAAAATATCGTGTCTGCTGATTCTCGGGAGTCTCAAAGGAGCTGATACATTAATTAAGGTGAGAATATCGAGGCAATCGACGTTTGTGACGTATTGTTAGGAAAAACTCCCCGAATTTATTCTATGAATAAAGCGTTACAAAACACAATGAAGCGACGTCTCTATGAAATTATTTGCTGTGTGATGAAGATCCAATTAGATTTTATTCAGAGCTTTTTAAAATTTAATTGGATTTTACTGATAATAGGAGGATAAGGAAGCAGTCACATTGTGTTGAGTTATTAAGATTAACCTCATTTTTAACCGACTTCAAAAAGGAGGAGGTTATCAATTCGATCGGTATTTTTTTTATATGTGTACACCGATGACTGAGATTTATGATCCAATTTACGTAATTCTTCTTATGTTCAATATAATCAATAAAGGTAACCTACACTCGCCACGCGTTACTTTGAGCGGGATAGCTTCGTCTAGAACCAAGCGGACAGACTCGCGTGGCCAGACAACCTAAATAATTACAGTATGTAAGCTGTTTATAATATTGGGCTTAGCACTGACTTAAAACCTATCAATAGGTAGCACATATAAATAATAGTGTTATATTAATATTAAAGGTAAAGATTTGCATAAGAGGTGTATTAAATTACATTTTTAGTTAATTGATTGACTTTACAGTTTTTGTCGGTTCTTTTAAACGTATTTTTTTTTAATATAAGCTGAAACACAGGTTTACTCAGTTCAGGCACAGTGTTAACTGGCTTAAAATTTAATTAATACACCTCATTATATAAAATTTTTAGTTATTTGATACTTTTCAGTTTTTGAAGTCGGTTTTTATAAACGTAGTTTTTTTTAACACTTAGATACTATCACCTAACTAAGATTCGATTATGTTTGTCTTAATGCAACACAATCAAAAGGTAAATGTGGCTCAATAGGTAAAATCCCTGACACTCATTTATATAGGTTCAGGTCTACCCGTGCTCAAAGAGCGATATGGAATGACGTAAACATACTTCGCCATTAAGGCGTAGAACGCGCTCCGGCGACGAAACACGATCAAACGTCAGAGGCGATAGACAGACGCGATTACTTGCTAAATACAAGTTATAATAGGGTCGTGATGATGATGTCGCAGAGAGTCGAAGTGAAAGGTTGGGATTCAGAGCTTCTGGCCTATATATGCTGAACGAGTGATACAATCATGCAACTTAAACTAGAGCGTTCTGTCCCACAAGGGGTGGAGGGAAATGCTCGTGCAACTCATATGTAGGTACTGTTCCAACTAGGTGGACTTCCTCTGGAAACAGTAGATTTCACGACCTCACAGAAGCTAATGTATGCGAAGACCATATAACATAGGTCACGGGCCGATATAAATAGTATTTGAGGATTTTAAACAAAAGTGCGATCTACCGGACACATGGCGCCGTCTAGTTTCTTACTTGCTAACTAATGGGTGGTGTCACAAAGTAAAATTACGGCATCAACAATAATTGAACTCTTTAGCGTGAACGTTTCTATGCTGGGACAAGACGAATCATCAAAAAAGGATACGGAGTATAGGACACGCCACTTTAAACTTGGAATTGGAGGTCGCCTTGAAATTTATACCTACGTCTACGCAGAGCACTACGGTTGGTGCATACAAAAAGATTGCTTCGCTAATTTAACTCGGACAGCGACCAATCTAGGCGGTGCGGCGTGGCACTCAATAGTCTTGTCTCCCCAAGACTGCTTAGCGGCCGTGCAAATCATGTGTATGTGTGCGTGCGTCAAATTGTGCTACAAGTGTGCACGTTTTCAATCTTCAAAAGGCAATTGATCAATGTGTATATAACCTTTTAAAATGAATTTAAATATTACCATATGTCTCCTTGATTTCAGCATTCATAGGGGCCGGGGAGAGGCATCCGGTACTTATCGAGGTGACTATGATCACGACACAGCACCAAGCACTCATGGTTGGCTAGCTTCATGAGGGCTGAAGTTCTGGACTCGGCTCACCGGAATAACGCCTCTATCCTTTTGGGACCGGTTACCTGTTAAATAAATAAAAACAATAATTATTAAATCAAATAAAATTCACTTTATTCAAGCAGCTCAAAGACAATAACACTTATGAATGTTAAAAGTTTTCTTTTCTCTATATATCCACTGCCATTGAGGGTTGAGCTTTAATAATAAGAAGAAGTGGCAGGAAACTCATTGCCACTCTTTTCAATCAACATTTACAATATCATCTCTTTACAAATCATTTCAGTTACAATATAATACTCGTCAAGTACTCAACGCCTTACACGTATAAGCAAAAGAAAATGTATTTTTAACCGACTTCAAAAAAGAGGAGGTTATCAATTCGATCTGTATTTTTTTTATGTATGTACACCGATTACTCTGAGATTTATGATCTGATTTACGTAATTTTTCTTTAGTTCGATGAATATGATAGTCCCATAAAAATTTAAATAGTTTGGCCCAGTAGTTTGCATTTTAATAACATTTTAATGAAAATTTTTGTTTACCTCGATGATATAATTGTTTTTTGTGTACGGCTTTTTTAGGAGTTTTCATTCAGGTTGTTTGTATATTATAACAATTATTAACTGACACTAAAAAGTAAAAAAACACCGACTAAAAACGTATCAATAGATAGCACATATAAGTAATAGCATTTTATTAATATTAAAGGTAAAGGTGTATTAAATTAAATTTTTAGTTATTTGATACTTTTCAGTTTTTGAAGTCGGTTTTTTTTAAACGTAGTTTTTTTATTATTAGTTTAATAACTAATAATAAAAAAACTACGTTTAAAGTTAAAACCATTTTATTAGTAATAATTTTAAAAAAATATAAGGGAAGGGAACGACCTGTTCCACGTCGCCGCCACAAGCAGATAAGAATTTTTTGAATTAGATTAGAAGTCACCTGATGTTAAGTGATCACCGCTTCCCACATTCTCTTGCAACACCAGAGGAATCACAAGAGCGATACCTGCCATTTGGATGTTTACTTCTTAGGTGTAAGTAGTTGAAAAACAAAAAATATTACATTGTTTTATAAAACAAAGCACAATATGCACACATATAAGAACATAGTCAGAACAATTATCCTCTATCAAATTTGAATGAGATCTCTCAAGGTATGTAATGTAATGAAAGAGAAGTAACAATAACATGGAACATTATGAAAAAAACGAGAATCAAACATAAATTGGTGATAAATAATGTATTAGCTTGAGTTGGTTTTACAATCCCAAAAGATGTACATTTTATTTACATCAGCTATCGCTTTAAGAGTTTTAGCAAAAATTAACTAGTAAATACTGCTGGACCAAGGAACGAGAAATTTCGGATTACTTAGATTTCAGTTAAAGTTGATGCCGATATATATTGAAATTCAAATATTTTTATTCAATAGTAGCTGACCCGTTGACGTTGACGTTGACATGTATATAATAAATAAAATAATGTTTGTTTATGAATTTGTCAATAATATATCATAAAATCAAGAATTGCTTCGTAAAAATGCACCCTGTTGTTGTTACAAAATTGTTTCACAGCATAACTGTCAAACCGTTGCGTCAATAAATTCGACGGGGTACGCATCAAAGGAAAAACAAATTTGTTGTTTTTATTTAAATCCGAGCATTTTCCTATTTATTCATCTTTTAAACCTTCCCTGTACTTCCACAAATAATTCAAGACCAAAATTAGCCAAATCGGTCCAGCCGTTCTCGAGTTTTAGCGAGACTAACGAACAGCAATTAATTTTTATTTATATAGATATAGTGTAACGGTTGTTCGACATTCCAATTAGTACCAACATTCAGTTATATTAACAGGTTACAAATGATTCTATTAATATTATCATTTGCTACCTGTTAATATTATAATGTTTTTGTAATTATATTTAGTATATTTTTAGTAATTGTAATATTATATAATCATATGCAAAATGTTAGTGATGTCACTTTATTATGATGTTGGTAGTTTCGTATTATTAAAGTTGGTAGTAGAGTAGCTGTTACGAATTGCTCTCGGCTATTGGGCACTTCTTGTTGGGGCAGCCGAAAGTATCGGACGTGCCGGCTGCTGGTCACCCGACTGCCCAATTATTTTAAATCATTTAATGTTACTTGTATATAATTGTGATTATAGTGAAATAATTGAATATATAATATATGATATACAAGTGGTTCGTAAAAGTGATTTTATTATAATAGGATTCAAAATCACTTTGATTGAACGTCAAAAACTACCACCCATTAAAAATAGACTGCCTCAATACAAAAGATTCTATAGATACTCCAGTAATAAAACAATGTCTATTCAGCAACAAGTACTAGAACTGCATTCAGTTCTGCATCCTTGCCTTCTTTGGACACGAATTAAGGTGCCAGTACATAGAAGGCCTTGTTGTCCAAGGTAAAGTAGATGGACAGACCATATTAAATCTGCTGTGGGTGGTTCCGTACATAAGTGTACAAGTGTACTTGTATGAAGTGTAACAGAGAGAGACGGCGAAAATTGTAAGGCGCAATATTACATCTGCCCAATTAAAACTTTTCGACAATCATGACCGCTCTGAGGGTATCAATCGAGAGGAAGACATAATTATAAGTATGTGACAGATAGACAAAACAAAGAGACGAAACAATTAGACGTAAGGTAATTATTTCTCAATCTCAATACCTGTTTTGTGTATTAGGATAAATAAATTTAAATTAAAGGTAAGTTTCTTATTATTTATAAAAAACGAAGCATAATTTCAAATAATTTAACTTTTTTGTTCGTAAATTAAATGGAATAATAACCCAAGCTTAGTACAAGGTCCTCCATTCAAATTGATTAAGCCATTTCTGATTTTGTAGATGTACTGACATACAGATAAATTAAAAAAATTGGCTTTGGTTACATAAGTATAAATTCAATTAATATCTATATTCTAGAAAGGATTATTCAAATCACTTATTTAACGTCAAACCTACCACATATTCCATAATACATGCTTTAGAAAGACCTGAGAAGAACGGGCAGCAAAAAACATAAGCGGGTTCCTGGTTAAATAATTTTTTTTTAAATAAAATTTCTTTACCATAAATTTATTAATTAGATACCCGGAAGGCCTTCCCAAGCTGTGAATCAAGACAAGAAAATCTTTTATGTTATTGTAAAACTTTATCAGATAAATGTGTAAATTATTTTTGAAATGATAACTTATATAGCATCGTAATGACTTGAAAGTCGATGAAACGAAAAAGCGAATCAGTAAAAAGAGACAGACACATAAATTCATAAGATTCTTAATATATTCTGACGTCATTCGCACGACATATTACTACAAGAACACTAGGAGAACATAAATATGGTAGCGATGATAATAATGTCTTTCATAGGTTGAAATCATGTGTCATCCTAGCAACATGTACCAGGACTTCATATGCAGTTTAGAGATTCATGCACAATGCAGGTTTCACTTCTGACATGTGTACTATGTATGCACGCAATTTTTTTTTAAAAATAGTATAGGTACAGAACTTTAACGCTTACAGTTGTAATAAAAATAATAATAAAATTATATTAAAATTCCTAGAATATTTCCGCTTTGGAGGATACATTTAATCTCACATCGTTGAAATAGTTTCAACCCTATTTGATTTAATTGTCTGCCCCTAATAGCAATCAATTTACTGTAACATTTCACAACAGCCAACAAAACACTCATCAATATTTACGATTTGTGGCAACACGCATTGTCGAAAACCGAATCGAAAATATCAATTTCACTTAATTTATCACTGTCGGTTTTACCCGTGATTCATTCACCGTTAAATCATTTTATATCCTCGTAACATAATTCTTTTCGTATAAAACCGAATTTTATAACGAAATTGTTGCTTTATCTGTACACAAAATGTGTTTTCGACGTGTTTTATGGGCCAATATCCTAGATGTTAATGGGCTCAGTTCGAATTTAGAAATTGAATAAATAATATTTTTATTCTAAGGACTCAAATAACAGTAAAAATACAAATAATTTCATATTATTTGATAGTGTGTGATTTGATAGTGCGAAGGTAAAATTAAGTTATTTCCATCAGAACAAACGCATCTAAAAAATAACAATTTTTAGCAATTTTTGTAGCAAAGTTTAATCGTATTTTTGTAATATTTTAAATAGTTTTGTACAAACTGATATTTCAATAATATTTTCATTTGACAACAAGAAATGAAGAAGTAATAAACATCACATTTTGTTAGTACGTTTATAAGTGACATTACAATTACATGCAAGACAATATTACCTTATTCGCCACAACAGCAAATTTGGCTACAGATCAGCTTTTGTACTGTTGCTTTCCACTTTAAGGGTTTGGGTGCCGATTCAAGTATATTTACAGGCATATTATTATTTCAAATGCAGGGCTACGAGAGACTACGTAATATACTACAATTTCGTACTACGCATCATCGTTATTTTAGATTGCTACGCCGCGCCCCGTAGGTACTCGTACATATGATGATGTAGATGTAGCATCGTGCTACGATTTATTGTGTAACACTACTTGTGTACACACTTACAGGCTGGTTAATTTTGTGCATTCGCAAACCACCAGATAATTATTTATAATATTTATTATCTGATTTCCGTTATTCAATGCGTTCTTTATATTTTCAGAATCATTAATAATAGGCATAAGAATTTCAATATGCTATATAATTTGTTACAATTTATTTATTTATTTTAGACTAAATACAGTTAAGTTAATATTTGATTATGTGTTTTTTCATTCGTGGTAGGCAAAAAGCTGCCCCTTCTCTTTCATATTTTTTTTCGACTATTGAATGGGTAGGAAAGTACTCTATAAAATAAAATAATTTTTATGTCAAAATCAATGCATTTAAGTCAAAACTTACGCATAGAAATACCTCAGGATCGTGTAGTTTAGTAAAAACAAAGACGATTTAATACAGAACTGGCAAATAAAGCTTCTATTCTATTCTATTCTATTCTTTAACAAATAAAAGTATTTTGCAATTTTACCTTTATATGCACTTTTGCTACTCACCAAAGTTCAGAATTTCTAAGTAGGGTTGGTTGCTGGATGGGTAAACCATTGATTAAAATATGATCAAATATTTCGATTGAATTAACAGCAAAAATATACAAGCAGTTTGCAGCCTTAAAGTACCACATACGTATAACATACATATACCGGCAACGCTCCTGTGATTCATCTGGTGTTGCAAGAGATTGTTGGCGGCGATGATCACTTAACAACAGGTGACCCGTACGCTGGTTTGTCCTCCTATTCCATAAATATAAAATACGTTACTATTTGGTAGTAATTACAGCTGTATAGCTGCACGACTATATGTGTAATATAATACCAACTTCCTGAGATATTGTGTTGACAGATGGACAGACAGACACTGAAGTGATCTCATAATTTTTCAATTGACATCAGTTTACTTCACATAAAAAACAATGCAATCACCTCAGCTTTTTAATATACGAGTAAAAGTGAAAAATTTTCTATCAGGAAAATTTATCCATCAAGGAATAAATAAACCAAAAGTCATTTGCAAAAAGCAACTTTCGGTCTCTACATTGAAAAGTTTCTTTCAAATTTTTGCTCACGTTATTCACTTGCTCTTTAGAATTTATATTGCTCCTTTAACTTTTTAGATTTTGGAAAAATTGTTGGTGATTGACGTTGACAGGGCTAATTGAATTGTTAAGTTCACGAAAAAATGTGCCAATGTGTATGTGCCAACAGCTGTTTAGATATAATAATCTAATATATAAAATTCTCGTTTTTATATAAATAAATCCAGTGTGATGTTAACCAGCTCCTTTGCACAGGATGCCGGTTAGATTATGGGTTCCACAACGGCGCCTATTTCTGCCGTTAAGCAGTAATGTGTAAGCATAACTTTGTTTCGGTCTGAAGGGCACCGTAGCTAGTGAAATTACTGGGCAAATGAGACTTAACATCTTATGTCTCAAGGTGACGACCGCAATTGTAGTGCTGCTCAGTATTTTTGAGTTTTTCAAGAATCCTGAGCGGCACTGCATTGTAATGGGCAGGGCGTATCAATTACCATAAGCGTCCTGCTCGTCTCATCCCTTATTATCACAAAAAAAATGTTTGTTTCCAGTGAACTCCTAAACTAAGGAACAGATTTAAATGGATACTTCATGGAGTGCAGTTTAGTCCAACTTGAGAGATATGATAGTTTTTATTTCGATTTGGGACCTATATTTTTTTTATTTCCAATATTTGTTTTGTATCGACATATTTTCCATGAGAGAATTTATTGACGCACGGTCTGACAATGTTGCTGTGAACAAATTTCATTATAACAACAGGGAACATATTTTATGAAATAATTCAGATGTTATGGAATATTATTGACAAATTCATAAAAAACAGTATTTTAATTATTATGTACAGAACAATGTCTGTCGGGTCAACTAGAATAATAATATTATTAATACATTCGCACAAAATGTAGACTTTTTCATGTGTTTAGCGTGCGGAAATATATTCTTTTCCGAATTCATGTCTTGTTTGAATATTTCCTCCTAGCAATAGCTGTAATTAGTGATTGATATTTAATTTCCTTTCATGGGTTTTTTTTTTCTAAGTAAAATATTTTTATGTGTAAAAAACGTTGTTCGTCAAGTGTCCCTAACTTTGACCCATGCCAAGCTCTCGGAAAGGAATGAATTACTTTCCACACTTGTATCGAAATGTACTTAATAGTTATCTAATAAGGGACGAGACGAGCAGGACGTTCAGCTGATGGTAATTGATACACCCTGTCCATTACAATGCTGTGCCGCTCAGGATTCTTGATAAACCAAAAATTCTGAGCAGCACTACAATTGCGCTCGTCACCTTGAGATTTAAGATGTTAAGTCTCATTTGCCCAGTAATTTCACTAACTACGGTGTCCTTCAGACCGAAACACAATAATGCTTATACATTATAGCTTCACGGCAGAAATAGGCATTGTGGTACCCATGATCTAGCTGGTATCCTGTGCAAAGGAGCCTCCCACTGGTATAATATAAAGTGGTATATTTCTTCCACCTTCAAGTATCTTTAAGAAATCTCAGAATTTTTACTCAAATTTTACTTTGAAGCACCTTAATTTACTGACGTTAATTAACTTCTATCACTAATATTTAAGATACAACGTAACAAATTTTCAGAAATTAATTCCAGACTAGGAAATCATTGTGATATTTTTTTTTAATACGATTATTCATTTACGTGAATATCTAAAAATTAATTTGTGTTTCGTGAATATGATATACATTATAATATATTCCATTTAAGATGTTGATATCTCTATAAGCTGCAAATAAGCTGACACCTCCTCTTAAAAAGGAATATGAAAAAATGTCTTTATTAAAGAAAAGTTACTCGGGCTTGGAACACAATATATTTGTCTAATTTATGAGAACAAATCAAATTTCCCCTGAGTGTTGATTATAGGCATCAGGCAATGTTACAGCTCAGTGAATTTGGTTGTTAACTTGGCAATTATCTGAATCTTTTTGCTAACACAAATTTATACTAAGCATAATTTTATATGTTACTGGTTTAATTGCTGTTTCTATGAATTCTTTTATATTAGAATATAAGGATAAGTTTTAATCTTCTGTTCTTCAGATTATTGAAAACGAAACATTGCATATAACTAAATTAACGATGCTTATTATTATTTACAAGAAGTAAAATATAGAACAACAAGGAAGTGTGCCAAGAATACTGGCAGTATTTCCGCGTTGGATAGCTAGGCTGATCCATCGACCCTGTTTGTGGAACAATTGCCTATATGCCTTTTTTTTTTTTTTTTATGGAATAGGAGGACAAACGAGCGTACGGGTCACCTGGTGTTAAGTGATCACCGCCACCCACATTCTCTTGCAACAACAGAGGAATCACAAGAGCGTTGCCGGCCTTTAAGGAAGGTGTACGCGCTTTTTTTGAAGGTACCCATGTCGTATCGTCCCCGAAACACCGCACAAGGAAGCTCATTCCACAGCTTTGTAGTACGAGAGAGAAAGCTTCTTGAAAATCGCACTGTGGAGGACCGCCACACATCCAGATGGTGGGGATGATATCCTAACTTGTGGCGTGTCGTGCGATGGTGAAATTCGGCGGCAGGAATCAGGTTAAACAGCTCTTCGGAACACTCCCCGTGATAAATGCGGTAGAAGACACACAATGAAGCGACGTCTCTACGCAACGCCAAGTGATCCAGCCGTTCACAGAGCACTGAGTCCCCGACAATTCGAGCTGCTCTACGTTGCACGCGGTCAAATGGATCGAGCAGATACTGGGGTGCACCAGACCAGAGATGACAGCAATACTCCATGTGTGGCCGGACCTGCGCTTTGTAGAGCGCTAGAATGTGGGCTGGCTTGAAGTATTGCCGTGCTCTATTGATGACGCCCAGCTTCTTCGAAGCCAATTTGGCTTTGCCCTCCAGATGGCCACGGAATTGGCAATCGCTCGAGATTTCGAGACCCAGTATTCCGATACTAGGCGCGGCTTTAAGAGAAATGTTCTCGAAGAGCGGTGATACGACAAATGGGGTTTTTTTAGTGGTAAACGCGCAAACTTGAGTCTTCTGGGGGTTAAATTGGACAAGGTTCAATTTACCCCATTCCGCGACCTTCTCGAGAGAGGACTCGATAGAAGACACAAGTTTCTCCCGGCACTGGTCGACGATTTCCCGAGAGAGACCTGCATGGCCCGTGTATACGGCATCACCAGTGCTGTAATCTGCATAGCAATGCATGTTGGAGGTGTCCAACATATCATTGATATGCAGAAGAAACAGCGTAGGAGATAGCACACAGCCTTGGGGCACTCCAGCATTCACGGGCTTCGGGTTCGAGCAATATCCGTCGACAACGACCTGTATGCTACGCCCAGTGAGGAAGCTGGAGGTCCACTTGCACAAGCTCTCGGGAAGCCCAAATGATGGAAGTTTTGAGAGGAGCGCCTTGTGCCATACACGATCAAAGGCCTTCGCTATATCCAGGCTAACTGCCAGGCCTTCCCCCTTGCTTTCAATAGCCGCCGCCCATCTATGTGTTAGGTATACCAGAAGATCACCTGCCGACCGTCCATGGCGAAACCCGTACTGTCGGTCGTTGATCAACTGGTGACCCTCTAGGTATACTAAAAGCTGGTGGCTAATTATGCTCTCCATGATTTTGGAGAGCAGGGAGGTGATAGCAATAGGCCTGTAGTTCGCCGGATCCGAACTGTCTCCTTTTTTTTGGATCGGATGGACAAGGGCTGACTTCCATGAGTCAGGGACTACGCCTTTGGAATAAGAGTGCCGGAATAAACGCGTTAGCACCGGCGTCAACTCAGGGGCACACGTTCTAAGCACGATTGGAGAAATGCCATCCGGCCCGCTCGACTTCCTGACGTCCAACGAAAACAGAGCTCGCCTAACAGTTTTCTGTCTGAACTGTACTTCAGGCATAGAGCTCTGACACCGCGGGATGGTCGGCGGTGTTTTTCCGTTGTCGTCAAGAGTCGAGTTGGAGGCGAAAAGAGCGCACAGGAGCTCGGCTTTCTCTTTTGCCGTATGGGCCAGGGTGTCATTCCTCATGTGCAACGGCGGCATGGACGGCTGGTTGAAGTTACCAAGAGCAGCTTTCGACAACGACCAGAACTTGCGTGTTCCGGTCGGGTAACTGGAAAGCTGCTCGCCGATTTTGACGACGTGCTTAGACTTCGCACGGGCGATTTGCCGCTTAAAAAATCTGGAGGCACGGTTATATTTCCTCTTAAGAACTTTGCAGTTCGGATCCTTTGTGCCCAGCGCCGCAACCCAAGTTCGATACGCCTGTTTTTTGCAGTCAGATGCTGCTTTAACTGACGCATCGAACCAGGGCTGTGATCTGCCACCGATCGGTACTACAGAGCTTGGTATAAAAATATCCATGCCCTGCAGTATCACATCGCCTACTGCAATGGCGCAGGCACTAGGATCATCCGAAGAGAAACAAACCCTGCCCCAAGGGTAGGATGCAAAAAAGGAACGCATCCTATCCCAATCTGCTGACTTGTAGTGCCAAACGCGGCGGGTCGCTGGTGGTCTGCGACGTTGGCGTCGAATAGGCACTACACTCCTGACCAGGCAATGGTCGGACGTTCCAAGAGGGGCGTCGACAAAGACCTGGTAACCATCGGGATGTGTAGTCAGCAGAATATCTAATAAGGACGGCATATGGCTATCCACATCCGGGAGCCGCGTTGGCGACTCAACCAATTGGGACAGACCATACGCCAATGCAAAATTATGCACAGATCGCCCTGCGTAGTCTGTGGTACGTGATCCAAGCCATTCGGCATTGTGCCCGTTGAAATCACCCAAGACCACGATTTCAGCGGAGGGGATCTGTGCAAGCACAACGTCAATTGCAGCTTGAACGCAGCCCATGAGATGATCGGTTTCTGCGTTACCACTATGGGACCTGTAGACACACGCATAGATACGGACGCGGTCGTCTAAATCTACGCGGAACCAGAGAGTAGACAGGTCCCTACCCTCAAAATTGCCGAGACGGCGACAGCAGATATCCTCCCTAACGTACACACATACCCCGGCATGAGGCAAAAAGTTGTGCTCAATTTTGTACCCGGGGTACGTTAAATATGACGTATCGCTAGGTCGAGATATCTGCGTCTCCGTAAGGAAACACAAGGCCGGCTGCGCCGTCTCAAGGTGGTGGTGGACGGCGATTAAATTGGAGTGAATTCCCCTGATATTGCAAAAGTCCACGTTGAGCGTGGAGCGGGGTGCCGTGGTGTTACTGCCTCGTTTGTCCTCGGTCATGCGCGGTTCTGTGCCCACCCCAGAATACGAAGGGCGGCCCGAGCGAGAGTGCTCGGGGAGGGATTCTCCGGCTCTGGTAGAGCTGGTACCCTCCTGGGGTAATATCTTTTTACGGACCGCTCTCATAATTTGTGGGGGGGGGGGATGGCCTCCGGTCCTCGACACTAACCTATGCGAAACATAGCGGCACTAGGCCGCTACTTCACGCCGGTATTCTGTGCGAGTGTGGTAATTAACCCGGACGAGTCTGGCCCGATTGTGCTGACGTCATAAGACGGCAGCGTGACTCTCCCACTTCTAAAAAGCCCTTAGTCGCCTCTTACGACACCCATGGGCCTGGGACTCCCCTATTCTTTTTACGCCCCGGAGAAAGTACAGGGCCTATGCCTCTTTGTTGTAATTTTTTGTTATGGCAAGCTGTAGTGCAGATAGATTCCTGTAGATAATAGAGAGATACCTATAGACAACAGACGCATTAGTATCTAATTGGCTAATCAAATGCCAATTGAATCTCGCACCGGTTAATAAATTAATTTTCTCCTGGCACAGTCACACGCATATTCATTCATCAGTGGTTACCGGCATACTATTAGCACTTATCAAAGTATTTGGTGTAACGCATTTCACCAAAAGCCGAGCGAACACACTTTAGCACCTCAAGAAAAATCCTAGAGGATTAGCGGGGCATTTTTTTCTCTCTCAACCTCTAGTATGTCTGTCTATTGTTTTGCCATAACTATTTTTTTTAACATCATAATATGTTTTCTTACGCACACACACTCGCTTATACAGACCCAAACAGCTGCCAGCGCTTCGGTTTCTATTAGACCTAGTGACGCGCATAGATACTCCTTTGTAAATTCACTGCCATTGAACGTTGCCACTACCCACGGATCATTCCATTCCATCAATACGCTAACCATTACGACGGGTATCATTTGTCTTTAAATAGCTTGTAAATGTGCCGAAAATTTCCTACAAATGACTTCATTAATGCTGGCGATTCGACTGATGCAGCATGTTGTTAATAGGCAGGATCGCCCTAGACGTCCAAGAGCATCTACCTCCATGCGCCAACGGTGCTGATGTGGTGTGGTTCATTTAATTTTATTCAGCAGCAATTTTATAAGCAAAAGCTCGACCCCTTTTTGTGCACGGCCAAAAAATCATCAAAAGCTCACTTACAAGGAAGTGCGTCTCATGTCTTTATATACCATAAGTCGTCTGAAATGTTTGAACACTTGCAATATATAGGCAAACATTTTTAACTTCGTTCAAATACGAAATCTCTGAGTCACCCGGTACATGATTTACAAATCTAGTAACCAAAGGCTGTGCGCTTAACTGAAAATAGAAACGCTGAAAATAGAAAGGCAATGCCCAAAGCATTACAAGTACCCAAACCACCAAATCGTCTCAGTTTAATCTGCATTATTATAAAACAGGATTAAAATGACAAAATGTAAATATATTACAATCTCGAAAAAAATTAGCCAAGTTTGCTACTTCTGCAAGTGGAAGTTATTTTTTTATTAAATCATCTTCATGCTACTCCGCATCAAATGACAGCTAGTTAATTATATTATTTTATAAAACAAAATTACATTTTGACTTAACTTTATTAAGTATTTCCTGGGATGTATAAAATTATTAATATTTTATCTATTTCGATGAATTGCACTTCATGTACTCATGTGAAATACTAAATTTTCCATAGGTATCTAACGAATAGGCATACATGTAAACAAAGGAGGTCGTTAACAATACGCACTTATTTTGTTCTTATAAGACATCTATATATAAATCATAAGTAATAGTAAAACAAATGGTTGGACGAAGTATAGAAGCACCTTATTCAAAAATCACTTTCACACTATAGCTTCGTTTTATTTTTAAGGGACTCACACATATTTATTTCTGTATATTCGTAAACATGGAAGTACTCAATGAAACAAGCCTTCAAGTAAGAAATACGTTTCCGGAATTGAGATAAGAGAACCCTTATTGAAAAGTTCTTTCTTAATGTGTATGTTTATTTTTACTCTGAAAAGATTAGATCGAGATTTGTTTTTGCTTCAGCATAATATGTAACATTAACAGCGTAAAAGCCCTATTTATTTACTTAATACCATTAAAAAGAGATGCTGATTATGTAACATATTCAAACAATGCAAATATTTTAATTATTTCTAAATGCTATGATTACATTAAATTAAAACTATCATTACGGGGAAGCGTACCAAGAATACTGGCAGCATTTCCACGTTGGATAGCTAGGCTGATCCAATGACCGAAATAGCTGCTAGCGTTCGGATTGCCAGAAGCCCTATTGAGGTGAGAAGATAGTACTTTGTATATTCTACGCGCTTCTGGACCCCACGGGCCAAGTGTCTCGATACCATACAGCACAAAGATGTAAGTTATTACCGACATATTTGTGACGTTTGTTGTCTTCGGCAGTCGAAGCAGCAGCCCCAGCACCAACTGACGTAACTTGGACCTGAGAAGGAGCCAGGGTATCAAAGCAAGTCGTGTCCCACACCAGCACCCATCGCCGTGCCCGAGCCACCACGGTCTTTCCATCACGACCCTTGCATTGCATCGTGGCGGGTAATACCATTTGGCTCTAAAATAATTGGTATTTTAGGCAGGATAGCCCGTGACGCTCAGTTCGGTTTTATACCCAGCCGGAGTGATACGCATATGAATTAAAATAAATAATAAATTCTAAGTGTTGGCTTAATTATAGGTGTAAGGACCTTGGACTACATAATATGTTAAAGTAAAAGCAATCCTTCAGCATATTTCTATGTCATGTATTGGAATGCTGCTAAACTATTACGTCATTAGTTACGCACATCCTATCCATTAAGGAAATTCAAGCACTGGGATTCACAAACGAGGGCCGCAGGGATACTTGGTAGCTGTTATCTATTGTCTGACGATACAGAACCCGGAAATTGGCATTCTTTACAAGAAGTCCTTAGCAGGATTTGCCCGTTAGATACCTGTTCATTATTATGCGGGTAGTATTATCTGAGAATGAGCATTTTCTCGGACAATGATTTTCTTTTGCTTATTAGCTAACGATCGATTCTATCTTTATATTCTATCATGTAGGTCAAGGAAATGACACTTATAAATGTCAAATATTTTCTAATTTCATTTACCATCACTTTGAAAAAGTTTGCGCTTTAATGAGAAGAAGCGGCAAGGAAGTCATTGTTTTATCGTTTTACAAATCATTTTAATTACAATATAATATAATATGTAAATCTATGCAATGCCTTACACGAGTTAGTAATAAAAACTAAATGTAAATTAATAAGTAGAAACATAACAATTATTGAGTACAGAATGTGTATCAAAACACACACACCGTAAATAAATAAAGGTATTATGCGAGCATTTTGTTAGTGATTAAAAAATATAATAACTTTAATTTTAAAAATATGAAGCAGAGTTTCTGGTAACGGTACATATAAATAAAATTAGCTTTTACTAATATTATCGTTTTCAAATTTATTTAATTCCTACCTTTATAAAATTCTGATTGTAATAAAATATTAAATAAACTTAATTGGTGTTATTACAAAAAAAATATTTAAACATGGTCTAGACACGTGTTTTGTTAGACAGAGACCTAACAACACGGACGTCTAAAATTTTGCTTTTATTTTACATCAAAATATTTTTCATGGCGTCACAAAATGGCCCAACCGAAGACCAGCGTTGGTTTTCAAACCAGCAAACATGCTGAGTTGGGACCATTTTTTGAATCGTATAAAATACAAATGTTTCTTCTTTTTTTTTGCATGTTCTTTTTGTTTTCTGCTTGTTTAATAATATTAAGTTTATTTTTATTTTTTATGTCTTTTGTATTTGTAAAAAACTACTTACTTACTTATACGTTTCAAAAAAAAAATGCTTTAAACAGTGTTTAGCTTATATTTAACTAAAACGTCGTTAAGCACAATATAAACTGAATTTAAAAGGAACAATCAAAGGACCGGAACGCAATTTTTTTCAGCTGTCATCTATCTGTCATTATGTAATCTAAATCTTCCAAATGAATATTACGATCTATCCGTTAAACACACCTTAAACAAGCTTCGACTCATATTTAAATATGAGAAATGTCTAAAGATTGTTGAACGCTAAACAACAGAAAGACATTTGTTATAGAACTTTTTTAGAACAAGTGTTCAACACATGTTTAACTTTTATTTAATAAAAATTTTTTCAAAATGGATTTTTTATCATTTTCGTTACAGTCGACTGAACATAATTCAAAATTTTCCTGGAAATTATTATTTTTGTGCCTTACTTTGTTTTAAAATTGGGCAGCTGATTATGCAGTTCGGTAATGTAACTGCGGTTGCACAAATTGGCTCATAGACTAGAGCACTTGGCGAACACACTCGCTTATTTGAGGTATCCCTTTGCTGATTTATACATTCAGCCAACGCTTTAAGCATTTATGCAGAATGAGTTCTACATTAATTAGTGACTAATTAGCAGAAAGCCAGTGGAAGGCACCTTTGCCTGGGACTAGATTGTGATTTTATAGCGATAGAAATGACTGTACAATATTGAATATTTTTATTGAAAAGAGCGCAAAAAAAGAATGCTGGGAGAGTTACTTGCGCAGCTTCTTCTCTCTCAGAGTGCCATTTGTTTCCGAAGCGGTAGTAGTATCTAGTAGTTATTAGAAATGACATCAAAAAGAATTCAAAAGGAATCAATTTTGAAAAATAAATGCCTTTTATGCCTTTTTATGCCTTTTGCAAAGGATGCCGGCTAGATTACGGGTACCACAACGGCGCCTATTTCTGCTGTGAAGCACTAAAGTGGAAGCATTACTGTGTTTCGGTCTGAAGGGCGCCTTAGCTAGTGACATTACTGGGCAAATGAGACTTAACATCTTATATTTTAAGGTAACGAGCACAGTTTTAGTGCCGCTCAGAATTTTTGGAAAATTTCAATTATCCTGAGCGGCACTGCATTGTAATGATCCGCTGAACGTCCTGCTCGTGTCGTCCCTTATTGTCATAAAAAACCTCTCAATAGAACAGTAATCTAATACACTACCCGCCAGTTGCAGAAATCAAATTTAATGTTAATGTTTTATTATATCACGTGCTTTATTTGACTGTCAAAATAAAAATGAAAGTGACGGTATTATATAAATGAAACATTAACTATGATATCTTATCTATATAACTATACTTTCCGCCAGTTGCAGAAAGCATCCTGCAACTGGCGGAAAGTAAGTATCTCTTTAACTATATCTGTAAAGCAAAACCCATGTGATATTGATAAGGTCAATGATATCTTGTTCTAGTTTATTTGTATTCTACATTATATTGAATCATAAATTTATGGGTAAATTCATAAGTAGATTTTTTTTAAATATATCTTTTATACAAATTATCATGCCCTAGGTGGCTTGGCATAGCCTGTATGGGTAGAAGACAACGATATATTTAATTCAATATACCTAAACCTAACCTAACTTAAACATATTTAAAAACTTTTAAACATCTATAACTCGGAAATAAACATACATATTCATCATGTAAATGTTTGCACCTACCAGCATTCGAACCCGGGACCTCTAGTTCTGTTGGCGGGGTTTTTAAAGATCGGTTTTAAGATTTAGCAGTAACTAATTTTTATACAAGAACATGAAAATAATATGATAAATAGTTTTTTAAACAGAATTCAAATTAAAATAAATTTTGTTTAACATTTAATATTTGTATCACTTATAAAAAGTCAGAATCAATCTGCTATTGAAATCTAATTTAAGTAATTTTATCTACAGCTAGCGAAACATATTGTTAGCATAATAATAATATATGTGCATCGCTAAGCTTGTGTTATTTAAGGAAATATTTAAATACTTGCTAAGGAATTCGCACCAATGTTAAACTAGTATAATACTCCACATAAAGGCTTAAACTGGCTAGTGGAATAAAGAAACATCCTAAGTAGGTCACATTAGTGCCTTACAAAGGCAACATAATATGCAATGTTATATCTTATTGGTATCTCCTGAGAAGTCCAGCTTAACCTCAATAAAGTGTTACAAAAGCCACGTCAGGTCAGTTATTAAAGGCTATACGTACATTGTTTAAGATATACAAAGATTCTAAAGAAACCCGCTAACAATGTATTCTTATATTTCATAGAACAAGGGTGTGAAAATAAAGTTTTATGATGCTCGTAGGTTGAAACGTATTTCGCACCACGATTTGTGGAAACTTGAGCTTTTATTAAAAATGTTGGAACTTCAACCGCTCTCACGTTGTGAGGCATTCTATTATTTTCTTCAGCTGCTTCGAAAATAATATTGATAGATTTATCACTGAAATAGTTTTATCTTAGCTATTTATACGCGTGTTTCAGAACAAATACATAATCTTAGATCATTTATACATCTAGACAGACTGTGACAGATGTCAAAACTTCGAAAGAAAAGAGGTTAGAAGTTAACCTGAGCAATGCACGCACACTAACATATAAATCGCGAGTGTAAGACTTAGCTTGTCACGCTACACACTACAGTAATAAGCCGGGCCTGTTTTCATCGGTTGTCTAGCAGCAAGAGGCTGTATCTAGACGTATAAATTATCTAAGTACACAATGAAACAGATGGGTTTAATTTGTATTAACATTATATTATGTAAGATACACAAAATTCCATTTATATTGCACTAAAATTTAGTATAGTACCTATAAATTTATATTAAATATATTCTACATAGAATAAAAGAGATAATGAATGAATGTGCATATGTTGATAAATGTGCAAAAAAAATGTTTTTTCATCACACAACAACAATGTATTAAGATAAAATTCAACAAGTCTTAAAGATTCTCATTTCACGTAAATGACATCAAATTTTTTTTGTGACGTTAACAACGGTTTTAGCTTCCGTGAACAATGCGTAAAAAGTGGAACAAAACCGGCTTTTTCACTTCTTTGTAACAAGTGCAGTGTAATAAGTAACTACAATGATATGGTGACGATTCTCTCATACGTTAAACGAATTTAACTAAAATTCGGATAACATAAATAAAACGGACAATGTACTTACTATATACCCATAATACAATATTTGACGACGTAAAGCGGTCCCTTCTGTTAAAAATCAGACAACTTGCATCCTTGTGTAAAAATCACGACGTCAATACATCTGTAGAAGTGGATGTAGATTTATATTCTGCGCTCTTTGATGATATTAAGAGAAAAAATTATCACTGCTTTTAAATACTATACTACATTTAAAAGTTAAAAGTATCAGCCATTACTTTTCTACTACATATCATAGATATTGTAACTAGAAGTTCTTATTCGCACATAAGAACTTATTGTTATAAGGTTGGCCGCAATGCTAAAGAACGAGGTTTTATCAAAATTCAAAAATTGACAAGAGTAAAAAAATAATCAAGATAGGACAGGACAGAATATAAATGATGAGAAGTGAAAACGGTCGGTCATCAGATTAAGATATAATTAATAAAGTTCTTTTATATTATAAGTATTATAATAGTCAGTTAAATAAAGAAGTTTCAAGACAGCGTAATCGTTTGGTTATAGTATAACGATCACAAGTGTGAGGAAAAGACTACACACTACAATTGAGTAGGCCGTTTTATTAGCTAGGCGCGAGGAGTACGTACAATGCATCCTATCTCTTTCTCACCTAACCCTAATGCCTATATCCTTCCTTAGTGTAAAAATTACACATATAATGCGGCTACGCCACGAGCCTATTCCATTCATTACCATAAAACTTGTAAAATCGTCGCTAGTGAATTTTGTGAGTAAAAGCAGATCGAGAAATCAGGGCGCCCTGTGAAGAAGTGAGGTGAAACTGAGTTCAGTGAGTACGCTTTCCTTTTCATCTTATTCCTTATTTAATAATTTTGTGTGTACAAAACGCAGGGTTTCATTAAATTAGTATCTAAATAGTGCATACAACAATATTATAGTAATTTTCGTTGTACTTCTAGTGTCACAGATAATCAATATTAAATTTACAATATTGGTTAACTTGATTATATTGTTGACGCAAAGAATTAAACAATTTGCAACCCGGCATAGATATGAAAATATGGAAGATTTTATTTTAGATTATTAAAACTTTCGTGAACATTATTAACTTTATTTATTAACATCTATTTTACTCATGGTTCATCTGTGTTGGTACCGACTAGCATCTAAGCCATACGGAGATCGTTCCTTGTGAGACAGGACATTATCGCGAACCTAATGAAGGACCGCTGAATGAATTTTATCAGTGGGCTCTTTTGCACAAGATGACGGCTAGATTATACGTACCACGACGGCGCCTATTTAGTCGTGAAGCAGTAATGTGTAAGCACTATTGTGTATCGGTCTGAAGAGCGCCGTAGCTAGTGAAATTACTGGGCAAATGAGACTTAACCTTTCCGCATCGGCCGTGCCCGCGGGCACTGGTAATTCAAAAAACAATGAGAGCGGCTGTGCCGCGGGGCACTTTTTTACCTCATCCAGTTTTCACCCTTATTAGGTGTACAAGATGGTTTATTTGCCTACGCAGTTATGAACGAGTGAATTCCCAAACACATTTCGATCCGTTACGATTCAAGGCCACCAATATTCGACGTCATAGCTTTACGGACAAAGCACTTATGTGTCCACTTGTTCCCGGCCGGCGCAGCGAACGGTCGTTATCAAGACTTTACACGAAGATCGTTCTTTGTGGAGATTTAAGCTTTATTTTATAATTAACATATACTATTCATTACAAAAACATAAAAGGAAATAAATAAAACAAGTAATTAACAATAATAACAATATTTATTTTAAAATATACCTATTTTTACACTTTTTTTCGAATGAAAAGTCTGTGTGAAAAAAAAAAGAAAGACAATATGAATAATTTATACATGGTCTTATAGCATGTTTCAATAGCTTTCAGTGACAGTCACTCATATCACCCTAGTTATAAGCATTTTATAACTACACGTAAAATAATACACACGGGGAAAATGCCGCGAAATTGCCGGAAGCTTGCCGATCAATAGTGTACAGCGAGATCCGGAGCGCGCCGATCCGGAAAGGTTAAGACTCATATGTCTCAAGGTGACGAGCGAAATTCTAGTGCCGCTCAGAGTTCTTGGCTTTTTCAAGAATCCTGAGCGGCAAAGCATTTTAATGGGCAGAGCGTAACAATACCAAGTATTATACGCTGAACGTCCTGCTCATCTCGTCCCTTATCGTCATAAAAAATTGTCAGAAACAAGTAGGTACCAACACCGATCAACCGTGAGTACATACGTAGTACAACATACATTTACGCAAAACATCAACCTCAAAACAATGTTTCATTGAGTAGTATGAATCCCAACAATGAAAAGGTGCAGTTTTATTTGATCGACTAGCAGTGATCTGTCAATACCATTAAAAGACAAATAAAATGGAAGTCTGTGTCACGCTTTTGTTTGAAGAGCCATAAAAATCTAAACTACATTTCACACCACCGTATTCATAAAAATTTGATAGTAGCATTTATTTTATGACACCAATTTTGTACTGGCTCATAAAAATTTTACTGCTAAAGTTGTGATTTGATTCCAATAATATTTATCCTTAAAACTAAACTGTCATACGTCATTACAGGCTTATGCTAATGTTTTCCGAACTCATTTGAATGTTATTACTTTTTGAGTGTGGCACTTAAGTATCGGGTGCTCTGTTTTAAGGGGCGTGTATCGTGTATGCATTATGCATGCTTCGTAGCTGATGTGAATAATGTGTTCCGTTTCTCAAATATCGGCTACATTAATACGAATATTATACTGCAGTTTTTCTTTATATTTTACTTGAGCGTTTCGACCTTATTTAGTAGTTTCTTTTTTCTTCTTCGAAGTAATACGCCAGTAATTACAGTAAAACACTCATCTGCAGTTTAAAAATGATATGATGTTTTGCAACGTCAGAGGTATTCCAAAAATGCACTTTTATAGGGATTTGTTAAACCGCAAAAGTTTTATGCATATTTGGTTCTTCTTTCTTCTTGGTAGCTCATTCTTCATTTCTGAGGGTCGTGTCCGTACTTCAAAGTTTTTGGAAGTTGGTCACCAAAGTTTTCCACTCCTTTCGGTCCTTGGCTTTTCCTTATTGCAGTCGTAAGTAGGCCAGTTAGTATCTTAATCTGGTCCGACTACCAGCTAGGTCATCGTCTGCGTGGTTTTATGACCTTCACCTTACCTATGACTCTCAGTTTGTCTAAATTATTGGGAGGGCGTCGGGCAATGTGGCCAAAATACCCCAAGATCTTTCGATAGCAGACTGTGGACAATCTAGTGCCAATGCCAAGTTGCTCCTTCTGGAGCTTCTCTGTTCTTAGAGTTGTTTGTTCTCTTAGCCGTCCACGGTATGCAAATCATCCTTCTCCATATTTGGTTATAATTTGTCTAATTACCATATCAGTTGGAAGAAGTTAATTGCTGGACCAAGGGCTCGCAAAGATCTACACAACGACTGGTCCTGCGCTGGCCTCTTCCAATCTATTGCGGTGATATTGAGCAGATCAACGGTCCATCTTATGGGGACCTATCAACACTGTAACTTTCGGTACGTAGTCGCCATTCGAGACTTTACTACCCCAACAGCCATCTATCCTTCGAATTGTGTGTCCTGCCCACTGCCACTTCAGTTTTGCAATCATTTGGGCTATGTCAGTGACTTCAGATATCCTACGGATCTTATCAATTATGATTCGATCTAGTAGGGAAACTTCGAGTATAGCCCTCTCCATTGCCCTCTGTGCGACCATGAGCTTTCTCATCAGGCCCATTGTTAGCAACCATGTCTAATGTAATTTGCCATGCAATGGTTGTCACAAAAGCATTATAAAGTTGATGCACATTAATTTACAAAATTGTGCGGTTTCTTCGCATATTCAAAATTAAGAATAAGATAAAAATACACTAAGTAAAGTAGCATTTTCATCTTATGGCATGGCAGAACACAAGAACGTCGGCATCGTCTATATGAAATGACTATTTATATAATATGTATAGGAGTATCGGGACGCAAAATAGCGAGCCGGTACCAAAGACATCGCGGGTAGGAGAGGGACGTTTTTCTCGCTTATACGCATCTCATCGTTGCTCCGCCTGGACTCGGAATTGACTCACTGCAGGAAATATATTATTATAAGATGGTATGTACAATCGCGTACAGCGATGCTGCAATTCGACGACTAGAATGAATACTATCGTATTTAAAAATACTTCCCATTATACTTATTAAACATAGCATATTCAATACCACTTACAACTTAGGTTAGGTATGCCACATTAACCCCTAATAGCAAAAACAGTTGTCTTATTTGTAGGCGCAAATAGTTAATTAGTAGATAAAAAAACTAAAAAACACGCATTTTATAGAATTTTTTGTTTGCTTTATTTATTTTTATAAATGCGTGTTTTTTTCAAACATGCAATTAATTTGCATTGCTGAATTAAAAATTCTCTTTGGTATTAGATAAACTAATATTAGATAAATCGGTTAAAGATAATGGTTGAAATTTAAAATTAACATCAATTCCTGCCATATAGACGAAAATTATATAAATTACCAAACTTCTTGCAAAACTTGAATATTTTATCAAATTAATGTGTTGTAATCGGTTCTTGATAAATCTACAAGGTTTGAACGAAATCTGGCCGTTTTAAGTGGGTTAAAATCGTGCCTAAATGAGTCGGTTACAAACAAACATACATAAAGGTGTAGCTAACAAAAAGCGTGTAAAAACAAAACACAAATGAGCCATGAAATTCTTATGAAAATGCAAAATAGAATGGCTTCAATATCATTTTCACGTGATTGTCCTTTCATAATGTTATTGTTATTAGAGTTGTAGAGATAAATAATACTTTTACATCATGTTTAGTGTAGGCTGGTGTTAAGTACGTAAGAATTGTGATTTTTATTCAAAAGAAGGACAAACGAGCGCATGGATTATCTGATTATAAATGAACACTGCCATCTATGTTTTCTTGCAACATTTGGACTGTTGGTCTTTTAGGTGAGTAAAACACACGAGTACACTCACCTAAATTTCCACTCACTATATTTCCAGAAATATTACAATGAAGTTAATTCCACAAAAAATCGTACAACGAAGAAGATATTTCCTAAAAGTTATTATCAGATTCTTAAATGTTATTACGTTTTTTTATATAATCGCTTATAAAATGCTGACAGAATACCTTCATTTATTAACGGTGTATGTGGATGATGCAACTAGTTTACACAATAACTTTTGTTTTGTATTAATTTACATTTACTTTTTTGACTCACTCGTGTAAGGCATTGATTATTTGACGTATGAGTATAGATAATAGTTTGAGTAAAGATAAGAATATACTTTGTTGCATCACTTTACATATTATATTGTAATTGAAATGATTTGTAAGACGATGAAAATGTAAATCTTGATTTTAAAGAGTGCCAATTAGTTTCTTAAGCTCAACCCTTTACGAAGTAGCAGTAGATTAAATAAGAAAAAAAAATTTTGGCATTCATAAGTGTTATTTCCGTGACCTACGTGAATTAAGAGATTTTGATTTGATTTGATTTGAAGACCGTACTATGGACACATCTAGAGGGTGCGGGTAGTGTCCATTAGCCCTTGGGAATGAATACTCTCCGTGATATGCGGTAGAACACACAAAATAGAGGGGAGTCTATACGCAATGTCAAGCAATAATGAAGTTAACACAGCACTGGATTCCTGACAATTCGAATAGCTCTGCGTTGCCCGCCGAGGGTACACGGTTCGAGCTAAAGCTGATTCACATTGCCACTAACCATCTGTCTGACAGACTCTTTTTCCGAGGATACGCCTTCCTCGTAGGTACAAAGTTGAAATTAGCTTGGTACAACCGACCAACCAAATTAACTAATTCCTATATCTATACTCCCTTTACTATTAGTTTCATAACTTTTTAATGATAAAAATAGCAAAACAGATAATGACAATTATTGATCTTTATTGAAAATAATTTTGATATAGGGTTAAAACAAACTGTTCTGCGCAAAACCAAGGGCAAAACAGCCAAGAACGTCTGTATGCAAAAATGGCTACAAATCCCCTTAAAACCTACACATTTATAACGCAAACGATTCAGACGACCAACTGAGGTTAGCTGACTGTTGAGTACTGCACGCTCATTGGTCAGGCATTGATCACAACATGCCATTATTGGTCAGGAAATAATCACAACACATCGTAAATAGAAATCCGGCTGACTGCTGTCAAATTATAAGAACCATACAACAGGTAGGTGCACCTGTTTACACACACAAGTCAACCCATTCTAACTGTTCTAAAGTCTTCTTTAGTTTTTTTGGTAAACAAAAAGCAAAATCTGTATATTATTGTATCATAGCTATAATTATTTTCTTTTGTAATTATTGCTGTTTTTGAGTTTGTGCTATTAATTTACATATATTATATAGATGTATTATTTGTGTTTACGTAACAATTAAATTGAATTTCAATAGAAAAAAGTGTGTGTGTATCTATGTATGCACGCAACAAGTTACACTTCTATGGCCTAACGAAGCAAACATCATTAAAATAATTTAGGTTTTTGAGATTAATTAAGTTTTTAGAAAGAACAATTTTGTAAA
Organism: Leptidea sinapis; assembly: GCF_905404315.1. Lineage (NCBI taxonomy): Eukaryota > Metazoa > Arthropoda > Insecta > Lepidoptera > Pieridae > Leptidea > Leptidea sinapis. Next base: position 5,887,539 of record NC_066299.1, read on the forward strand.
AATCTAGCTAAGATGACTTTGACAATTAATTATTAAAATATAATGAATACGCCTATATGAGCTTGAACTCTTTGCCTGTCCTGTGAAGAAACCAAAAAAAAATAATGAATAACGCAAACGTCAGAATATTTTAGGAACCAATTACTTCAACCTTTTACTTTTTTGTTACAGTGATGCTAGCGCATCTTAAGTTCACTCTCATATTTTTTTCATACCACGCCTAAAGAAGTATAACTTAGATAAATTATATTCATAAATGCAGTGAGCAAATTATACTTCGGAATGAAAAGTCCGTACCTACAATACATAGTTATTCTTTTGATCAAGAACAAAACTAAGATGTTTCTATTAAGAATCAAGCTTATGTGATAAGATTGCCCAAGTAAGACATTTAAAGGAACATTTGAAGCTAGAAGGTAATAACCCGTGATTGTGACGCTATCGTTACTTTTTATTTCACTGATTACAAACCCGCGTAGCACTTACACGCTTCATGTAGGCCCTCCGTTTTCTCTCAGGGCCACTCAGGGCACATTGAAGTGAGAGTTGTACAGTGAAAAGTGTAATTGTAATAATATCCACGGGACTAAAGCAAACATTTATTAAACTAAAACTTACAAGTTTCAATTTGTAAGCTTAGAATTAGGAGGAAACGAGGCAAACAAAAACTCTATCACACGTAATAAATGAAACTCATTTTTAATAAATACATACAATTTTTACAATTCCCACTCTTCGACAACACTTCCCTTACAGCCTCGCCTAGGATCGGAATTCTGGATCTCGATATGTCGAGCGATTGCTAATTCCGCGGCCATCTGGAGAGCAAAGCCAAATTGGCTTCAAAGAAACTGGGCGTCATAAATAGACCACGGCAATACTTCAAGCCGGCCCACATTCTATCGCTGTACAAAGTGCAGGTCGGCCACATATGGAGTATTGCTGTCATCTCTGGTCTGGCGCACCCCAGTATCAGCTCGATCCATTTGACCGCTTCATTGTGTGTCCTCTACCGCATTTATCATGGGGTGAGATACATCGGTACAGGAATAATGCCGATTTAGGAAGCTCCATTTTGGTTCCATTGAAATTGAAATACCCTTGAAATTCATAAATCAAAATTTTTCACAACAGACCTAATATTAAAAAAAAGTCTTGTTAGTCTTGTTTTGGAAATAACTTCAGAAGAAGAATATATATATAAATATTATAATATATATATTATTTATATATATAAATATTATAATATATATATATAAATATTATAATATTCGTCTATGTCTGTACACGCCTAAGCATATTAATATAAATTTACCCTCGCCAAGTCCGAATGAGATCCGAGATAATCTTAACTTATTCGAATGACACTCTCATTTTTATGGACATTGACATCGCGTAGCAATAACTTGCTATTCTCATTTGTCTTGTTAAGCGATAAAGATGGTCTGATAAGGATGGGTTTCCTTGTACATATTGTAAGGAATACACATTATATAACAGCAAAACTTTTCTACTGCCCATACTGGGGTTGTTTATGGCGATTAAATAATTAACATGAAAAATAAACTTGAGCAGGGAATAATACTTTTGGTTTCTTAGCGGCTTTTCTATCATATTATAATTTAATTTTTTTTGGGTATTTTGGGTTGGAAAATCTATTATTCGGGTAATCTCTGTTTTAGACAATTAAGGGAGACTCGCTTAGAACCTCGTGAACGATGAAGTTTTAACTTTTATCATTTAGTCTTAAGCACACACGATTTCTTTTGAAACTAAGCCAGGTGTCATAAAAAAATAAAATTAATTAAATAAATATTAGCTGCTTCTTATTCGGATTTTATTAAAAATTATAACAGTATTATAAAGTATATAATATATAACATTTTTTACTTCTTATCATCTAAGCTTTGCAACCCAATAGGTCTCTATCGAGTAAATCCCTATTTAGCATCGTGTGCTACTACGACTTATTGTGGTGGTCACATTATTTTCAAACTTAGCAAAATTAAGATTGAGTTTTATTTCAAAATTGATTCATAAAACAATTATAATCGCATTAAAAACGTGATCAAAGTTTTTTTTATGAGAGTAAGGACGTGGAGGTCGTTCAGCTAATGATAATTGATACGCCCTATCCATTACAATATAGTGCCGCTTAGGTTTCTTGAAAAATCCAAAAATTGTGAGCGGCACTACAATTGCGCTCGTCACCTTGAGACATAAGATGTTAAGACTAATTTGCCCAGTAATTGAAGTTGAAGTTAAAGTTGCGATCCCACTGGTTATTTAAATTAATTTTGATTTTTTAGGCGTTCCGTGCTCTAACCAATTGAGCTAACCGTTCGAGTACCGCCTCGTTATAAAATTCTGTTTGCTTTGTTCAACTCTCTGGCTGTGGCTTTATCTATAGGATTTACTTTACAGTTGATAACCTGCTCAAACCCAATATTTGCATATTGGGAAATTGACTTGAGATGTCGCTCTTGCAAATCTAAACAATATGTTATGTCTTTTTTTTTTAAAGTGATAATCCTAAAAAAAACATAACATATTGTTTGAAGAAAATAATTCAAAATTTCTTAGGTAATAATAATTAATAAAGTGTGTTTATGGCTTCAGCTTAAAACAAAGCACTATTTTCAATAAACATATAATATATCAGAGGAAGGCAAAGACTTATTCTTGTTCATGTAATTTTAGGCGTATTTAAACTAAAATAATTACATGCCTCATCGTAAAATCTACCCACGTAATCTGTTGATATTAACTGCCTCTGATGTTGTTAATTTAATTAAACGGGTCTAATTAAAATGATTTGATCTTTATCGGTTGCTATGTAATGTTATGTGGAGTATCAAATTGAAATGAAAACCGTTTAACTCAATTGCAAATTTCCTCCCACCACCTCTGGATTAATTAAATAACTTTGTTACAGATTATAACTTTGAATTACGTATGTAACATAATTTTTTTTCTCTCTATTTATTATGTTTTTGTTAAATTCTAATTTACCTAAATGTAAAAAAAATATGCTGGAATTTTTGTTTGTAAACCGTATTATATTTCAATTTCAATTAATTAATTAAGAGATTATTTAATTACAAAATAAGAATAATAATACAAGTCTTACTTAAAACCTAGTTAACACTGTGCCTGAACTAGGTAAACCTGTGTTTCATACGTAAAGAGTTTATATTAAAACTAATTAATCACAAAAAAGAGAAACTTAATAAAGTAAAAAGGTATAAATTAATCTACAGGTTAAGTTATAAGTTAATAGTGTCTTCAAAATTTATGATAAGTAATTAACTAATACCTACAAATAAAATATAGATAATGTTTATTTGAACACTATTATTATTTATATTTTTTTATGATGATAACTTTTTTTTTATTGGCTTTTGTTTTTATTATAATTTTACTTTGATATAATTATTCCTAAAGAAGTCTTAAACAAAGAAAGTTTTATACAGTAATTAGAACAAAGTCAATACTAATATAGTGAAGCCTCTAATTAAAAGGCATTTATATTCTCAAAATTGATTCCTTTATAATTCTTTTTGATGTCATTTCTAATATACTAGATACTACTTCCGCTTGGAAACAAATGGCGTTCTGAGAGAGAAATGGCGCAAGAAACTCTCCCAGCATTAAATTTATAATTATTTGTCTGTAAATATATCTGTCCAGATAGTTTTGATTATTTGACCTCATCACCACAGGACATCATCATACATCTCATTCTCATCTGGATGAATGGCGTTCCTCAAAAGCTCTTATCATTTTCTTCTTCTACGTGAAACCAAGCGTTACCTTGAAAATTAATTCATATATGACCTAAAATATTAACTTTTTTCTCTGTATTTGTGTAGGCCTTAGGTGGTTTAAATTTCCAATTAGACTTGGTAGGTGGTAATGAATTTTTCATTTATTATTTCTTAACTTTATCAAAACTGAACGCATTAACCAATGATATAGGTTACCTAGACAACATTCGGTGTTTATAAATGATACACTAACGCACACATGAATAATTTAACATTGCAATAGCACACTACATTACGATTACACGTCAAAGAAGGATAGTAAATGCAATTATCGCAAGCGAATAAGAGATAAATCTAATTTGATAATGGCTTCGTATTTGAACAGATAAATACAGAATCATCCATCAGATATGATTTTTTACCGTACACCGTGATTTATGCCTAAAATACTATTAATTCATGAGTTCACGTAGTAAAAGTTTTAAAGTAGTAAAACTGAAAGATTTTATAAAAAAAAATATTATTAGTTATAGTATAGCCACAATGATGATATCAATTATTGGTACATAAAATAATCAAAAACATACAAACATAACAAAACAAAACCGAAATTTATTTACAGTAAAGGTCCCATTTTTACAATTTTACTAACGACGGCTCCTAAAAAGTTTTAAGTTTACAATAATTATTATTTTTTGTATCTTACATTATTGATGAATGTCTTTTTTAGAGGGTTATTACAATAAGATAATAGGAGAAGAATAAAATGATCCATTGATTCTTCTGCAGTTAGCAAGGGATATACCGAAAGGGACAGTGTTACTAAAAAAACTCCTACGTAAGCAAATAGCACCCACTGTCTACGTCCGCTACCTACACTAAAACTTGTTTTTGTACTTTGATAGTTCAGCTACCTATATACGCATTTGTTTATTATTACATTTCGTATTACATTCACTGGAACAACGCTTTTTTTACATAATTTCCTAAAATATACAACCTCGATCACCCCGAAACAGACAGCATCAATATGTCGTCATATCTGTACGTTAATCTATGTCCGCACTCGAGACTCGAGTCACGTTGGGGCATTCGGCTTGACTCGGCTTGGCGGCGATTGGAGATGTCATGCCGTCATATTTATTTTGTTTGAGTTATGAAAATGTTATAAATCATGATTTCTTAACTGCGGTATGTAAATCTATGATTTCTTTTTACTTTCGTAATTACTGCATCTTCCCATAACACAAGACGGCATTTTAATGGTGTAGCTATATGAAATTGTAAGCAATTCTGTCAACAACAAACGCGTGCGTAGAATTTTCGTATCGAGAGAGCGACTACGACCAAACGAACCAGTTAACTCCATTTAGGCGATTGATTTTCGGCGCGCTAGTGACATATCTACCTCTTTTAAGTAATAGGTTTTTTTTTCGAATTTTCCCGCGAGATCGCATCAGAAATGAGGAGATCCGTAGGAGAACCAAAAACACCGACATAGCCCAAATGATTACGAAACTGAAGTGGCAATGGGCTGGGCACAAAATTCAGAGCGATATATGATAAAATGAAGTATATTTTTATTTTTATTTGTAAATTTCAACAATTGCCCTGAATATCGTGAAAGAAACAATTCTCATTCAATTTGGCTACCGTCGACAACCCGCTCAAGGATCGCATTCATCAAAGTTCATGACAGTATGATACGTCACGTATTGTGAGAAGGTTTTACACTCTAGAACCTCTCTTAAGAGCTCTTTACAAAAAGTCTTTTCTTGGCATTTTACGATTTATTTTATGAGATTGTAATGGTAATAAGGCCAGAACGGACAGTATTGCAAAAAAAAAAGTATTAAATTATGACTTTACCTAATTTAAAAACTTAAAGACTTTATATAATTTAAAAAGAGATCTTGTAAAAAGTAACGGGTTGCACTCCGGGAATGCCGGTTAAAGTGAAAACTTGAACATTAACTTTGTGCATTTTTGAATATTTTAAAATGGTTAGGAAAAAAATTCGCAAGAATTGATTTATTTATCAGTATAAAGTACTAGTATTGAAGTGGGTGAGAACAATATTCATTTGTTGCGCTAACGTCGTGTACGTTGAATGTAAAATGACAATTTATATTACAAAAAAAAATTGAACACCTCAGAACTATTACAATTATTTTACATTATAAAGTTTTTCTCTCAGAAAAATCAACTTTCATCCATAATTTCATCGACTACCTTACGAATTTTCGATCAGGTCACGTGTCCTGACGCAAGTTTAGCATTTTATACATCCAAAGAAAAGTGCTCAACGCCGCTAAAGAAGTTATCACTTCCAAAAAATATGCTTTTAGATAAGGAGGATGTTCAAATAAATACGATGATAAGGGATTAGATGTATTCTCTAATAGTAGATGATATCCGCTTCTGTTAAATACTCTTTATTACGAAGATCAACATCCCTACTAATATTATAAATGTGAATGTTAGTTTGTTTGTTACCCTTTAACGCCGGAGCTACGAAACCGATTTTGATGAAATTTGGTACAGCGATAAACTAGAGCTTGGAAAAGGACATTTTATCCTGGGAAAATCCATAGTTCCAAGGGATTTGTGAAGAACTGAAATTCACGTCGATAAGCTATAACTATACCAATAGTAGGTTTAGTTTTCCAATCTTCCTCGAAATAGGATTCATATAATATGTTGGAAACGGGAGCGAAAACGGGAACCGGAACTGGAATGGGACAAGAGATAATCTTCAATTCAAAACTTGCCTATTATTTAAAAAAAAGCACTTTATCAACACGGACGAAGTTACGGGCATCAGCTAGTAAGTTATAATTTAGCCATTTCGGGCAACTTTCTAAGTGGAAATTTTATGACAGTTACCTAAACACGTACATCACATTCGTAAGCATGTGAAGTGTTTATGGATAAGCCCACGCGGCGATGTCGTACTGTAAACGCATCATGAAGAACCAATCCATCTTTTTTGCTTTTACTAGTATTATGAAATATAGGGTAACCTTTATTTTAACTTATTCGTCAAACGAATATAAGACAATGTTCATATATTACTTTCGAATTAGTACTTTTTGTAAGTATACCCACTTTAGATAACTGATATAATATTTTTTTTGGCCGTGAAGCAATAATGTGTTTCGACTTGAAGGGCATCGTTGCTAATGAAATTACTGGGCAAATGAGACTTAACATCGTATGTATCGTATCGGTGACGAGCGCAATTGTAGTGCTGCTCGGGGTTTCACAAGAGTCCTTAGCGTTACTTCATGGGCAGGGCATATCAATTACCATCAGCTGAACGTCCTGCTCGTCTCGTCCCTTACTGTCTAAAAAAAAACTATGCATTCTCACATCGTTTATTTTTAAATCTCAAAGAAGTTTAAAGCCATTTGCAAAGAGTGATATTTTTAATAAGGTAAAAATATAAAATCATTTAATATATTTCATCAAAAACTCTTTAAGTACGTCCCTTGCCATTCACTGCTTTCAAAGTAATTGGATATAATTTACTTCTCTAGTAAACGATATCCAATATGCTTTGGAAAATGTTTCTCCAGGTGACTTTAATTGGCAATCATATCACGTTACGGCATAAATATTTTACATTTATACGTAATTTAATAACTTGTTTTAACAAAATAATTTACATATGATTTCATGATTGTAAATAATTATATTGTAGGTTTACTAAAAATAATGTATAGCGTAGCTAATGCAGCAGTTTAGACCAGTGCTGAAGCCTTTGAAAATGATATAATAATAATAATATTAACACACTTTTTACACAAATTATCTTGCCCCAAGTTAAGCATATATAGTCTGTGTTATTGGTTACAAGACAATGATATATTTAATACAATATACTTACTTAAACATACATAAATTCATATAAACATAAATACATTTAAACATCCATGACTCGGACACAAACATCCATGTTCATCATAGATATAGAGTAAAAAAAATAGTTGGACGAAACCCATTGAAAAAGGAGGAAAATATAACTGAGACTAACAGAAGAAATGAAAAGTTCGGGAAGTGGAAGTGTTTTTTACCCTTAAACCCATCTCCCACTTGTTGTTATATTATCTTCCTTTTCCATTGGGTTTCATCCACCTTTTTCTTTTGGGTTTCAAAAATTATCGACCCTGGTCTAGTTATGACGAGTGCAAAATCTATTCTTTTACTTTTCAAGTAACGTTTTAACTCTTCCAATAATATAGTTATTGCATATAAGATTTCGATGTGATTTTTAGCATATACATTTTTTTAAAGTCCATGTTAGAAGTTGTTTGTGTTTTCGTTAGTGAGTATGTTCTATTAAATTACCAAATCAATCCAAACTTTGCTTGGCGGTCACTAATTTATCTTTGAGAGATGTCTCAATAGGTGTTGCATATGTTGTTCAATCAATAACCATTTCAAACGGTCTGAAATTCATGTACGTAGTAGTTGTGGCATTACAGGCATGAATGAGACAGCAGATTGCAAACGTCGGATGCTCGAGGGAATTAAAGCCTCTACTGAGTAGATACCAGTGTTACAACACTGCAATAAGATAGAAACAACACTGAATAATAATCTGTACTGTCCATTTATGTGTGCTGTTTAATGACAAACAAGCTGATTTGTCTTTAAGACCGAGAGAGCGGGCGTATTGCCAAGTTCTGTCAGCTTCACACTCCACGCGATTTCTATTTAATAAATATTTCGTACTCCATCGGCTGAAATATGAAAATAAAGTGGATTTACCAAGATCTCATTGGAGTATTCCAATATTTTTAATATTATGTGTGGTCTCCAAAGCATGATTTAAAAGTTTATAGGGTTTAGTGCCTCTTAAGAAAAATCACAATATTACGTGACAAAATTATTAACTAACTTACGTATTATATATTTAAATTTTTATGAGTATTTTTTGTAATAGTGTACTTTTGATGAACTATCGAATAGTTAAGGAAATAAATAATTTATGATAGGTAATAGTTATTGAAATATTTAATAGCTTTAGGAATTTCATACCAAAGCTATACCTTCTAGCAAAGTTTATTGAAGATATATTATAATCTTTGAATAACTTTTCTGTTAAGATAATGAAGATACTAAAAAGAAAACGCCAGAAGCGCCTTCATTTAAGGCCCGATACACATCTGATGAGCTATCTTTAAACTTCTATCGGTTTCATGAAGTTCTTACATATATTCGAAATTATTACCTTCTATTAAAAATAATCTCAACTGGACTCCTTAATTCAAGATAATCTTAATACACCAATAATCGTACATACTTTAACGTTTATAGTCATGTTTTATTATCTTTTTTACTAACCTACAGACGCTAAAAGGTACCAAATAGTGACGTCGTTTTTACTTGGCCATTCTATGCATACGCAAAAAGTGACTCGCAGATTATGCACGGTTGTGGATTTATTTTACAAGTCATAAAAGGCATAAAAAGGCATTTATTTTCTCAAAATCGATTCCTAAAGAATTCTTTTTGATGTCATTTCTGATATACTAGATACTACTACCGCTTCGGAAACAAATGGCGCTCTGAGAGAGAAGAAGTGGCGCAAGAAACTCTCCGAGCATTCTTTTTTTGCGCTCTTTTCAATGAAAGTATACAATATTGTACAGTAATTTTTATCGCTATAAAATAATCATAGTCCCAGGCTGTTCGATCACTTAAATATTGAGCTGTGGAGTAATAAGATTAACGACATAGATATTATTTTTTTATAAAACATTTAAATTTATTTATAGATAATGCCTGAAAAGTGGCTGGGACTTTATTATAAAAGTGTATACATTTACCCTTAAGGCTATTATGTATCTTATTATTATGCCTACTAGAATTAGTTACAAGCAATCCCATATTTCTAGTGTTATAATAATGAAAATCACTATTAAGAGCAAAAAGGTGACGATTTTTGTGAACATATATTAAATTTTCATAAATGTACTGACAATGAACAGTCATAATTTTTATTTCTTTAAAATTTTCTCTGAGAGACTGTCTATATTATTAAATGGAAACGTATTTATGAATTTTATTAGTCGTAAAGTCCTGTTTAAATTGATAAATTCAGCAGTGGGAAGCTCTCCTTTGCACAGGACGCCGGTTAGATTATGTGTACCACACGCCTTTTCTGCCGTGAAGCAGTAATGTGTAAACATTATTGAAGAGCGCCGTAGCTAGTGAATTGTAGTGCTGCTCAGAATTTTGGGTTTTACAATAATCCTAACGGCACTGCATTGTAATGGGTAGGGCGTATCAATTACCATCAGCTAAACGTCCTGCTCGTGCCGTCCCTCATTTTCATAAAAAAATGCAACATATCAGATCAAATAACACACATTCATTAACATAACCTAACTTTCGTTTACAGACCAAACCTTGATTATACAACTGTCAATGAAACTGAAATTAAACCAGTCTAAACCTGATATTGTTATCAAACTAACTTACTCAATAAATTGGACATTGTACCGATTCATCGAAATTTGGGTCCAATGATGTTATGCCCAAGATTGGCATATTAGACAGTCTCTTTTAATGCAAATCTGTTTGCTATATCAAATTGAAATAGAATTAATTTTTCTATTTAAAAGGCATAAAAGGCATTTATTTTCTCAAAATTGATTCCTTTAGAATTATTTTTGATGTCATTTCTAATAACTAGTAGATACTACTACCACTTTGGAAACAAATGGCGCTCTGAGAGACAAGAAGCGGCGCAAGAAACTCTCCCAGCATTCTTTTTTTTTGCGCTCTTTTCAATAAAAATATACAATATTGTACAGTCATTTCTATCGCTATAAAGAAATCATAATCTAGTTCCAGGCTGTCCAATCATTTAGATATTCAGCAGTGGAGTAATAGGATTTACGATAGAGCATTTTTTTTATAATCGATGATAATAGTTAAATAGTCCATGAAAGATGGACTACTTTTCAATTACGAGTGATCGTATGTTTTATTGTTAAAGTTGGCTTAAGTGAGAAATAATGAATATATTCCATAGCGGAATATCTTCAATGAAATGCATTCAAAAACTGGGTGGCGCTAATTAAGTCAAGTAAAAAACCAATACGGTATGAATAGAGTTGTTGTAGACCGAAACGTGATGATTGCAAGTTGCGATGAAATTTTAATTGCTTTTCATTCACTGTACATTTTGTTGGCTATTGACAGACAATATTAAAACAAAAGGCTTGTAAAATTAAAAGTATTTCATATGATATTTTTTTATTATCAATTTAATTTTTAGATATCAGTAGTTAATTTATTATTTATATTTTTCTTATTTTTTTTAGTTTAGTAATATTGTGTATACCTTTAATTTAAGTATATAAATAGTAACTCTTTTAATTATTTATGTTATTCGTACATGTTCAATTATATATCTAGTTGACAAGCATAAATATTGCGAGTGTTATGAAATATCGATGTTTTGAAAATATATTATTTTAATTTATTAATTATAAAGTATTAATTTATTTTAAGTATTTTTTGACCCAATAACCCCACAACTGCGAGACGGACTCGCCATAGTGGGTTCCGTGCATATTATTGGGTTAATACCTATTCATAAAAATAATTAAAAATTAAAAGCTCTTTTATCCCCCTTTAACGAAACTTTTTCGAAACCCTTCGTGTCGCTTAACTACGTTGCATAAAGACCCTGTTTTTTATGATAAAGTTACAAATATATTATTGTAATTAGACCGTACTTGTAGTATAATAGGATGTCTACTTGCCAGATTTTATAGATATAGGTCAACGGAAAATACCCCTATAAAATTTGATTCTTAAGAGAGTCGAAATATACATATTGCTGCTTAAACAGTCGTATCTTTATTATGTTTACTTAGAAGTTTGATATTTTGAACAGACTAATAGACTTGAAGATATAGTTCTAATTCAGACGGTTAGACAGACAGATGACAAAGTGATCCAGTAAGGGTTCCTACGGACCCTATAAGCCTAACTGTTTTAGGTGTGGGGTGTTTCCAGGACGATACGACATGGGTCGCTATAGAAAAGCGCGAAAACTGAGATTCCTCTGGTGTAGCAGGTGAGCGAAGGTGGAATTGAAATGAAATGAAATTTGTGTATTGCGTCGAATATTATAGATCAATAGATCATTATAGATCTTAAATTTATTGTAGTGTCTTCTATACGGCTAATTTAAATTAGCATGCAAATAGTTTACTTAAAATTAAAAAAATCCTTAACATTAACTACAAAAAAAATTGTTGATTAACCATTTAAGGCGACACTAAATGCCAGCGACCTTGAGCTATATGTGTTCACGGCTGCCGGCCCGCCATCTATGTAACAAAGCCAATATTTTCAAAATTCTTGCGTGAAAAAAAGTTTATATGCGTACAATCCTCGTTATTCACTACTAATCTGAATAAATGAACCTACACAAAAAAGTACAAGCTATAAGAATAACTTTTCTGAGATAAGTACTAAAAAAATGCGTCATGCCATGCCAAAAAACTTGTTTAACTTCAAAGAAATGTGGTACTTCAAAAAGGTTCGGCAGTGTTAACTATAACCTACAGCAACCATTAGCAACCTACAAATAAGACTTAAGGATATGTGTAACAGGATTAAGTAGTGTTCATAGCTTGTAATGCTATACTTTCACCACAAAACTTGTCTAAAAACACCATGTTTGCGTGTTTTCTGCTTACTCTTCGCCTTAAACGGGTGTCCAGTAAATCATTTCTGTAGTAAGTAAGTATGTATAGAGGTAGTTGATTTAATAATTTTATACACATTGCGTAGCTAATATTTAGTTATAATGTTGTTCTGGGACAGTGGGAAATAAACCAGTCTATCTGGTGATCGTGTGGAGGATTCAATTCAATGGCCCTGGCGGAAAGTGGGAGAATTATCTTTAATCCATACAGGATTTAAAAAAATTTTAACATTATACAATAAAAATGATTAAAACCATTGTTAGATAAATACAAAATCCAAATAAAGGTATGCTGTTTTCTTTGTGTTTATTTCCATAATAAGATCTCCTTTGCTTTCGTAATAGAAAGCGTAAAGCCTCATTGAATTTCAATCTCTTAGGACTCCGTCGTTGAATGCTCAATCGCATAGCAATTCCAGTTGACAGTAGCTATGTAATAATAAGTTCAATTTACTTCAATTTTCCTGAATGAATAATGTGCCAGTTCAAGAAAGATTTTACTTCACTAGCATTATTCAGATTACTCATGCTGCATTGTTATTTAATAATAAAATATATTGTTTAGTCAACTTTAAATAAAGTTTACTTAAATTATTTTAAGAGTTCCGTAGACAAATGGCAAAAACGGAACCCTTATAGATTCGTCAAGTCTGTCTGTCTGTCCGTCCGTACGTCACAGCCACTTTTTTCCGAAACTATAAGAACTATACTGTTGTAACTTGGTAACTAGATATATTCTTTGAACCGAATTTAGATTTTTACACAAAAAAACAACAAATTCTGAAATGAAACTCAATTTTTTTTTTCATCAAAACCATACGTCTGGAGTATAAGTCTGGCCATAAATACTTATAGAAAAAAACAACACTTAACATATATTTTTAATTTGGAACTGCTATAAAGCATTAAATCAAGTAGTTATAAATCAAAATGCAATTTTTTAAACTCTTCATCCGCTTGGTAACGTGTTGAATGTTTGTGTACCTGTAACTTAACTGTATATCTATTTAACTAGTATTATTGCAATCAGTTATTATTTAATTCTCAATTTACTAAAAAATAAAACAATATTATTCTTAATTTATGAAAGACATTTTGAATATCTTCCACAATACAAAATAATTTCAAATAATTCAACAACTTGTACGCTTACTTGACTTCATGTGAATAACTTTTTAAGTTGTTACGTTTACTTTGAAGTTAAAGTTAATTAAACAAAACATCTGGTTTCCTTTCACAAGCCATGTGTTGCCTCAGGGAATATTAATTATATTTTGTTTTTCATTTGTATGACTGTTCTATTTATCTTTACTCACCTTCTTATTAACTGTTATTGAAACAGTGCTAATTAAATAATTAAGCTCAAGTTTACCGCGGTTATCTAATTTAGTTAATTAAACTATAAGCAATATGATATTATTTCAAAATAATTTAATTTCTGGGGATAAATTAATAAAATTCCTTTGTTAGTAATACGTTTCAAGACCCTAATATTTATTTTATTTACATGATGTCGGACAGAGAAAGTCATATTTTCTCCCATTCCCCATTCCATTACAAACATACTCGCAAACTCTAAGGTGTGTCTTATATACTTTGCTACAGACTCTCTTATATAAATTGATTACATTCGATTTGGATACAAGGCTTAACAACAGATAGTTATGTAGAAGGGATTGGTAATTTAAACGCACTTAATAAAATTGAAATATCTGTATTTTACAGTTTCCACTAATAATTATAAGAATAGCTTACCCAATGCAATTTGGGTAGTGTTACCCTTAGAATTCACAATAATAATGCCTACTCGGACTTAGCGCTCTGGCTTATATAGGGCACGACCGTCTACCGTGATGATGCTACCAACTGTAAGTTGGCACTACTGTAGTGCCAACTAACTTAAACGAATCAAGTTAACTAAATATTTGAATATTATATGCTATTATAGTTATTTCTAATTATAGCGATAATTATATGAAATAACATTACTAACACAGTAAGTAGTTAAATAAATGTATTTATTAATTGGGATATCCTTTGACAGTTCATGACGTTGGTAGCGCTTATTAACACATCAAGTAATGAATATTATAATATTGCTGACAGTAATATTAAATAGTTTATACATATTCCTGGTCATTAGTGTAAAATGGTTTAATAATAATTAAGCACGTTCACTCCTTGTGTGGTATAAGTTTAATGGTTAATATAACTACTAAACCAGATTAATACTTATATACTAGTACACATCTGTCTTGTACTTAGATTGCAGTAAAGCTAAAATCAATCAGGACTGATTAGCACCAAAAGCCCGTTAGTTTGTCGTTTTCTTCCTTTTATCATAATATTGTGACGAATAACGTCAAACGTCAAAGTCATTTGAAACATTGAACAAATACGAAAACACTGACCTCTACTATATATCACTGGACTGGCGGCTGTCAAAGTGCTTTTGTGCCTGTTTGATATTCGCCATTTTGGCGCTGTTGGCCACGTAGCGAGATTCTGCGGTACTAAAACTAGTCAAAACAACCTCAGCAAACATCGATAAGGTGGAGGGAAACTATTTATAAAATAAAATTGTGTACCTTATTACGCTGATTCTTGAAGTATAAATAACACGGAAAACGAACGAAATTAATTCAAAATGCAAAAATAATTCAGAGTATTCCTTTGCAGCCATTTGTATTATACGTCAAAATTAGTTTCAAATAGACACAAAAAATTTGCTGTCAAACATATGGAACAGCCTGTCCAGTGGTATACAAGTCAGTGTACGAAAAACAGCAACTTTGACAACGTTCAAAACTTATTCTATATTATTAAAAAAACTATTATTTTGATAATTATTTCAAATAATGTTTACATTCTGCAAGGTAGATTCCCGGTAGGTGCAAGCATTTATATGATGAATATGGATGTTTGTTTCCCAGTCATGGATGTTTAAATGTATGTTTATATGAATATATGTATGTTTAAGTAAGTATATTAAATAATATTGTATTAAATATATCATTGTCTTGTAACCCATAACACATGCTATATATGCTTAACTTGGGGCAAGATAATTTGTGTAAAAAGTATGTCAATAGTCTGCAACCTTACATTAGCTTCTATTTAGTATTTTTTAATTACACATTAAATTGAAATGTTTCCTTTGTAGATTAATTTGTATAAGATCATCGGGTAGACTTCACATGTTATGTTGGAAGTGCCGGGCAAAACTGCGATGCCTGCAACGCATTGTAATGAACAGGGTGTTTCTCTCACTATTCGGTTTCATTGCTTTTTCTCTTTCGTTGATATGAGTTTGTCATTTCTATTGTATATTTGTTAATTTTGAACACTTCTATGAAATGCATGGAAAAAATGAGATTACTAGATGATATGAAATAACAAGTGCCCGCAAAGCCTCTGTCGAGGCTCGTTATTGTATGGACTGCTTTTCCACACAGAAGTTATAACGAACGCACTGAATACAAAAGTACCTGTCCTAACTTTTGTCATATTATAAATTTAAATTGCTTCGGAGTTATATTTTCTACATAATGCATATTTAAATTATTCAGTGTACTTTAGTTGAATTATTTTTAGTTTTGGATGCTTTGAATGAAACAGTTGTCCCAACCTGTAGAAATAAAAAAGATTTAAATGCTCTACTGTAGTAAATTTATGTATTTCTACATACATAATTAGACAATATTGTTTCTGATTCTGATTTTGTCATTTATTGTATGCTGCCAATCTTACCTATAGCGGTATCTATGTGACGTGTTATTTATAAACATAAAAAAGTCAGTATAGATAGTTAATGTACATATATTATTATGTATAATAAGTAAAAAGGCTACAAAATCATTAAAAAAAAAACAGATATTTTGTTAAACATTAAACGGCGTTTTTGACATAGCTCGATTTCTTGACCTCGAATACGTATAAGTATGTATTTTTTTTAAATTATATAATGTACAAGCTTGCTCTCGATTTAAATATAATGATGATGTTATATGATATATTAACTAAAGAAGATAAACTTTACTCCAAGTATAAAGTCAGAACCCAATATAAATTTTTGCTCTTAATAGTAACATTAAATAAATGATTTTATTTAGAGATAACAACTGAATTGCGACTGAGACTTTATAATAGAAATGTATATATTCACCCTTGGGAGCTGTTTTATATCTAAGTAACAAACAATTCCTTATTTTCTAGTTATAAAAATTAAGGACACACTGTAAGAGCATAAATTGATAGTGGCCCTTTAGCACCAGACCACAGATTTAATTAAATTAAAAGTATTTACACATAATAATAATAAGGTAATCGGGATTTAAAACACTATAATATATCATCTCATTTCTCTGCGTGAAAAATGGAGAGAACATTTCACATAAGATAGCAATAAAAGTGTTATTTTTATTCGTCGTATCCTTGTAACACCTACAGGGTTTTGCAGACGCGACAAGATAAATTGACACTTAGATAACAGTATTAAATGCAATGCTTATTCCTTAAAATTTTCCCCTTTTATATATTTTCGTAGGAATATAATAAAGAGCTTCAAACGATCAAAATGATTAAATGGAGTTTTTTTTTATATGAGAGGGGGCAAACGGGCAAGAGGCTCACGGGATGGGGAGAGGTGAGGCAACCGCCCATGGACATCCGCAACAACAGGTGTGTCAAGAAATGCGTTGCCGGCCTATAAGGTGGGAGTATGCTTTTTTCTTGAAGGTCCCTAAGTCGTATCTGTTCGGGAAGACCGCTGCCGGTAGTTGATTCCACAAAATGGCTGTGCGAGTCAAGAAATTTCGAAGAAAACGCGCGGTTGTGGAATGCCAGACGTCTACTACTACTACTAGAGAATCAAGCCGATCGGAGATGACTTGGTCGTCGATGATTCGAGCCGCCGGTCAAATGGAAGAAGCTGGTACTGGGGAGCACCCACCCAGAGGTGAAAACAGTACTCCGTGAGGCCGAATTTGCGCCTTATAAAGTTGCAGGCGGTGGCTTTTAGTGAAGTACTGTCTCGCCTTACTGAGTACACCAAGCTTTTTAGAGGCCAGTTTGGCCTTCTCTTCAAAGTGACCACGGAACTGAACGTCGCTCGATATATCGACGCCAAGTATGCCAATACAGGCTGTGGCAGTTAGAGGAGTGATCTCGAATCGAGGGGATACGACAAAGGGAGACTTTTTAGTGGTGAACGCACAAACTTGCGTCTTGTTGGGGTTGAATTGGACTAAATTTTGTCGGCCCCATTCCGAGACTTTGCAAAGCATAGTCTCAATTTCAGACACAAGTTTGATCCGGTTCTCGTCGACGCTATCCCGGGACATGTTGGCACGGCTGGTGTAGGAAGCATACCCCGTGCTATCGTGTGCATAGCAATGAATATTGCTGATTTGCAGCATATCATTGATATGCAGAAGAAACAGCGTAGGGGATAGCACACAGCCTTGCGGGACACCAGAGTTTATGGGTTTTATTTATCAGCCAAAAAGCTAGTGACCCATTTGCACAACTTCTCGGGAAGCCCATAGGATGGCAGTTTCGCTATAAGCGCTTTATGCCACACCCGATCAAAGGCCTTCGCTATGTCCAAACTCACCGCCAACGCCTCTCCCTTCGACTCAACCGCTTGCGCCCATTTATGGGTGAGGTACGCAAGAAGATCACCAGCTGAGCAACCCTGACGGAAACCGTACTGGCAGTCGCTGATCAGCTGGTGCCCCTCTAGGTATCCCAAGAGCTGGCGGTTGATGATCGACTCCATTACTTTGGAGAAAATGGAGGTAATGGCAATGGGGCGGTAGTTGGACGGATCTGAGCGTACACCTTTCTTAGGGATCGGGTGCACTAAAGCCGCCTTCCATAATTTCGAGACAACGCCTGATGAGTAGGAGAGCCGGAAAAGACGGGTAAGGACCGGCGCCAGTTCCGGAGCACATGTCCGCAGCACTATTGGGGGAATGCCATCGGGCCCGCTCGATTTGTGAATGTCCAAGGTGAGAAGCGCCTTAAGCACGGCACCATGCCGGATTTTTATCTCCGGTATATATGAATCGCACCGCGGAATATGCGGTGGTGGTGCACCTTGGTCATCCAGAGTCGAGTTGCACGCGAAGAGGGAGCCCAGGAGATCAGTTTTCTCTTTCGCGTCATGGGCCAGCGAGTCATCATCCCTGTGCAGTGGCGGAATGGCTGGCTGGTAGAAGTTTCCTTGGACAGCCTTGGCGAGCGACAAGAACGCACGAGTTCCCGAGGGAAGGCGTGCAAGTCTCTCGCCAATTCTGCCAATGTGCTTTGACTTCGCGTCAGCAATAACTCTTTTGAAGGACCTGGAGGCATAATTGAAGTGTTTTTTAAGTTCGCTGGAATTCACATCCTTAGATACCACCGCATTGACCCAAGCCTGATAGCACTCCTGCTTTCGGCGAGAGGCCATTTTGCAGGAGCGGTCAAACCATGGTTGGGACCTGCCACCGATACGCACAGAGGAGGATGGAATGAAGAGTTCCATACCTTGCAGTACCACATCAGCAACAGCGTCAGCAGCGGCATCTGGATCTCCCAGCGAAAAACAGATCTGCCTTCACGGGTAGGATGCAAAAAAGCACCGCATCTCGTCCCACTCTGCTGACCTATAGTGCCACACGCGGCGACAGCCTAAGAAGCGGGGCCGTGTTGGGCGCGTGATCGGCACGGTGTTTCGGATCAGGCAGTTGTCCGACGATCCCAGAGGAGGGTCAATGGAAACTAGGTAGCCGTCCGGATGTGAGGTCAACAGAAGGTCCAACAGTGAAGGTGTATGATCTTGCACATCTGGGATTCGCATTGGCGCAATAACCAGTTGCGTCAGACCATATGCTAAGGCGAAGTCGTGAACAGATCTCCCTGCATGATCGGTGGTACGTGAGCCTAGCCATTTAGTGTGGTGGGCGTTAAAATCGCCAAGAAACACGATCTCTGCAGTGGGGATCTGCTCCAACACGGAATCTGTAGCCATTTGGATGTGTTCGAGGAGCCGGTCAGTCTCTGCGTTACCGCTATGTGACCTATACAGGCATGCGTAGATTCGCGGATGGTCATCGCAGTCTACACGCAGCCAGATGATGGATAGGTCCTGTCCTTCAAGAAAACTCAGGCGTCGAGGACAGACATCCTCCCTGACGTAAACGCACACGCCAGCCCGTGGTATAAAGGAGTGTTCCAAATTATACCCCGGGTAGGAAAGGTAAGATGAATCAGCCAGGGAGGATATCTGTGTCTCGGTTAAAAAGAGCAGGGCTGGCTTCGCCGTCTCCAGGTGAAAGTGGTCGGCATTTAAATTTGAGCGAAGCCCCCTGATGTTGCAAAAGTCCACAGCTAGTGTGGAGGAGGGTGGTTTGAGCCTCCTGCTCTGTTTGCCCCGAGTCAGCGCAGATTTGCCCCCTCCAGAATACGCGGGGCAGCCTGGGCAACCACTGTTAGGTACAGGCCCTAATTGTGGACGCCCAGGGACGGATTCTCCAGGGCTGCATAGCCTGGTACCGTCCTGGAGTAGTCTCGTTTTAGTCTGTGCTGCCATTTGTATTTGGGAGGGGGGGTGTAGGCCTACGGATACCCCACTCACCGGACGAAACACAGCGGCATAGCCGCTATTTCACGCCGGTTTCGAGTCGGGGAGTGGTATTTCTCCGCCGTCTCTCTCCGTGCCGGCCCAATTCGGTTGTATCCGTGAGGACCCAACGTGGCACTACCACTCCTTTAAAGTTTGATATGTATGATGACAAAATACCCATTAAGTTGTACACTACAACAATTCACAAATTCAATATATTTTAGTGACCCTGACTAGTAAGCTAGAGGTTCCGGGTTCGAATCCCGGTAGATGCAATTATTTATATAAGGAAAATGTTTGTTTTGGAGTCATTGATGTTTATATGTATTTATGTATAGTTTTTTCTTTCATTAACGCGAGTGGTACACATTTAAATAAAACACTTTTAAAGGATTAAAACGCGTGTAATTAAATAAAAAAAAATAACACATAATTTTACTGGTTGAAGCACGCTTAAAACTTTTTGAATTTTATTGGTTCAAAATATTGCACTCCTAACTATTAACATTTATATTGAAAAATATAATATAAATATCGTAGTTAATTCCATATCCTAGCAAGCAGCCTTTTTTCGGTTTTACTGCGAAAACTACTGAACCGATCGGACTAATACTTATACGATAAGATGCAGCATGTTTCGTGTAAGGTTTAAGTATGTAATATTATGTTTATGATTGCTTAACCGGAACCTTATTTTAGCTTAGAAATACGTTTAAATTCTTAATACAAATACTTCGGTCCGTGATATTACATATGCCAATTCATACAATGAGCGGGTACCTACATAATTTATATGACAAAACAACAATTTCCGGGTCAGCATTTGTCTTGTTTATTTAATAGCTTAGATTATTTATACGTCTAGATAGACTATGACAGCTGTGAAAACGTCGATAAAATAGAGTTTAGAACCAACTTCTATTTTGAGCAACTCACGTACACCAACACAAAGTGGCATACAAGTCGCCAGTGTAAGACGTAGCTTCTCACGCGCACTAAAGTATTAAGCCTGGTCTGTTTTTATCGGCCTAACAGTAAGAGACTCTATCTAGATGTAAAAAATATCTAAACATTTTTTTATGTTTTTAAAGTGATAACCCTCACTTCTAAGATAATTACATAAATAAAATTTGAAAACAACATTTTATGAACGTTGCGAGACTCGAACCCACGACCTCTCGCGTTCCGAGCGAGTGCTCTTCCAAGCTGCTAACCGTTCGAGTGACGTATCGTCATAAAATCTTGTATGCTTTGTCAATCGCACGGTTAGCTCATTTGGAAGAGCACTCGCACGGAACGCGAGAGGTCGTGGGTTCCAATCCCGCATCGTTCATAAAATTTTGTTTTCAAATTTTATTTGTGTAAATAATCTAAGTTTGATAGCTTGTCTCATGGAATCTCAAATTTTTTGGCGGTTTTGGTTTTTTAAATGAAAATCTTTGTTTAAAAAAATGTACTAAGAATAGTTATTGATATTGGTTGCGCCAATTAGCTTCATTGCGTAAAATAAAAGGGCTAACTTGGATCGCTACATTATTCGCGAAGCGACCGTGAAGAGTATACGTCGACCCCCGCATCTCAAAACGTGCGTTCGATGCGGGCGCGCCGCTACTTCATATTATAAACTTTTTATTTAATATTTTGAGCTCTTCATAATTTATATTAATTTGAGAAGAAGCTGTGTCTGTGGTGTAATAAAGTGAAGGACGGCCTGGCGAGGCCTGCAGAAGATATCAAGGTTAGTCCCTGGAATTTTACTGGTATTACAAGGAGACGAACCCCGCTACTTTTTTTCCATACAGTCCACTCAAAATAATCGTTTAGATTACCCATTGCGACCAGATATACTGAAAACACAACTTGTTTGCTGTCACTTGGTAACTTAAAATAGAATTTGTAAATTCATGCTTTATATCTTTACTTTTACGAGCACAAAGTCCCGGGACAATAGCTAGTACACCATAAACTACAAGTAGGTTGAAGAATGCGTTGAAAGCATTAAGTTTGGCATACGAACAATAAAACAAATTGCTTTTTGACTATCTTGTAATATATTATCTAACAAGCTCGCCCTAAATTCTAGTTGCTGACTTTTACGATATGACTTTTATGAGGGTTCTGATAACTTTCTAACAATTTCGTGTTCTGGGTTTGTGAAACTTCACTGCTAGCGTGATCGATGTGGGAAAACAAACGTATGATAAATCGTTTTGGTAAAAAGTTACAAAATTGTTTTATAACGAGTTGATGCAACTTTTGAATCAGAAGGAATTCCCTACGTTTTTCAATTAACATTTTTTTTTTTTTTATGATAATAAGGGACGAAACGAGCAGGACGTTCAGCTGATGGTAATTGATACGCCCTGCCCATTACAATGCAGTGCCGCTCAGGATTCTTGAAAAACTCAAAAATTCTGAGCGGCACCACAATTGCGCTCGTCACCTTACACAGACATAAGATGTTAAGTCTCATTTGCCCAGTAATTTCACTAGCTACGGCGCCCTTCAGACCGAAACACAGTAATGCTTACACATTACTGCTTCACGGCAGAAATAGGCGCCGTTGTGGTACCCATAATCTAGCTGGCATCCGGTGCAAAGGAGCCTCCCACTGGTAATTTTCATTTTATTGCAACTAACACAATGGTTAAGTAATCATTTACTCAATTTTTCGATTAAACAATAATATTTAATAAATTATCTTAGGCAGTTTGATCAGAAAAATATAAATATAAGATAGATTTTATTTATAATGCTTGTTAAATTAAATTAAACTATATAATTATCATTATTAGTTTGTACGGAATATATAATGATAATTCAAAGCCAGTTATATTTTAATAAATACAATAATACTAGTTGACTCGATAAAAATTACAAAATTAATAAGAAAATATCAATAGAAAAATTTTGGGGTATAATAAAAAGATTACGATCGATTCTCAGATCTTTCAAATACTTATAAAAATTTCATAATTATAATGTGAGACAAGAATTTTCTATATAATATTAAAGATTTAAAATATAAGTAAAAATAACAATGAATGACTTAAAAACACGTTTTAATTTTAATTTAATTAATTTAATTTAATTTTGTTTTAATTTAATAATGTTATGAAATCCAATAGAGTAATAGTAATATAAGTAAATATAAATTGTGTATGTTTATGTAATTGTTTTGTGCAAATTACGCTAATGTTAAATTCATAAAAAACAACTTATAACATTTCCACCTCCATATGAGAAAAGAACTTTGCTTTTTCCATAATAAGTAAATTATTGTTAAATAAACAAAAACAAAAAACAGTTAATAGTTTGTTATATTTTCCACCTCGTAATGAAAATAAAGCTTAACTTTTTCCATTCAAAATACAGTCCATTAAAAGAGAAATATGATATATACGTGAAGCTTTCCTTACATGATTTTAATTTGAGATAAACTCCAGTTTTTCACGCCTTTCAGAAGCATAATTTATAGTGAGTAGTTTTTGTATTAAAATATCAACTGCTTTTTGATACTTATAGGAGTAGTTCGGCGCTGTGATAACTTCTTCAGCAGATCAGAACTAAACAATATAAATAATTTTTCTTCTGTGTATCTTTATATTTCTACTTTTGGACCGGATCATTAGGAAAATATATCTTTTTGCTTTCCTTATCTTTTGGAGATGATTGATCCAATGATTTGATAAATCCGTGTGGTATCAAAAACTGTAACTATATTACATCGTTAGCACTTGCAAGATTTTTCAATGCTATTTCAATAAATGGAAAGGAAATGGAAGTTTATGTGGATATAATTGATCACGCACAATCACGATACTCGGTCGATATCCGCTGGTAAGTTCGAGGTGCCTAGAATTAATAACTATTACGGTGATAGAACTATAAAAAACGCCTACCGTATTATATTAAACAGCTTGCCTGAGGACATCGACTAGAAACCAGTAAGATAAAATTTAAAACTTAACATAATAAATATTTATTGTCAACACTGCCTTAGATTTTTTATTATATTGATATCAATATTTGTAAATTACACTTGTATAAAATCAATGTTCTTATTAGCATTAATGTATTACAAAGGACTTGATCCTGCAGACAATCTGTCCAAAAAGTTTTGCGGTACTATGTTAGTTTAAGATTATTTCTGTAAATTATTAATAGTATAAATAATAATAAAACCGTCAAATCAAAAGAAAGACAAACGGTGAATTACGGCCGTTCCCAATATTCAGTCTATCTCAAAACAAATTTCTATATTTGATAGTAATATATATATACAAAATTACTTATAATCTACTTATTAAAGCAATTTACAATTAAGCCTTATCCTGATATGTAGGTTGATACCTATTTTTATATTTCAGATGAAAACTTATTTCTACAACCCTATCTACGTGTTGAGGGATAAAACTTTATTATGCTTAAAAACCTAATACATATGGTTTGTGGGGGAAAATCCAGGAAACTGGGAAAACCTGGCTATTTGCTATCACTTAACCTAACTTAAGACTAATGACTAGAACTTAAAACTAACTTAAAACTAAGGTAAATAAATACATAGATATGTATACATAGATATATAATATATAAATATAAGAGGGGTGGGGGGTGGAGGTGGGATCTTGGAAAGGAAAGGAGGGAGAGGAAATAGGATCCAGTCTATCTCTTACTTGAGATAAAAATATATATCGTTGACTTTTCTGTCCCAATAAACTAATCGACGGTAACTCACCTTATCCGTACACGCTGTCTGTCAATGGGACGACGTATAACTTAGCAGCGATAGAAATTTGTATGGAAATTGCAGTTCACGCGTCCCAATATAAGGCGATAAGAATGACTTATCGGGTATATTGTGACAGCTTCAGATTATTGACAGCTAATTACTAGAAGGAAGTAATTTATATCTATCTATAGATAGTATAATGGGAACGGCCGTAAGAACGCTTTCGCACTACGTCCGATCAGTGTCCGATCCGTACCCTTGAAAATACAAATCTAGTAATCACGGACCGAATTCGGATATTGCTTACGCACTAGTCCGATCTCGTCTAACAGGATTTATTTTGTGATAAGATCTTTTCAATATACGTCTGTTGTTTTGTCTGTTTCTTATGTTAGGGGTTTGTATCTCATACACTGCAATTTCAAAAATTCAATGAGTTTTTTTTTAGGTTATAGAAAAGGAGGACAAAATAGCGTACGGGACACCTGGTGTTAAGTGATCACCGCCGCCCATATTCTCTTGCAACACCAGAGGAATCACAGGAGCGTGTATTTGTAATTCCGTATCAACCACAAACACTAAAACACAAAAATTTTAATCACAAAATTGAAAATGGATGCTCATGCTATTAAAAAAAATTAAACTTGTTTTATAAACCAGTAAACCATAATATATAAGTGAAGTCAACATCAATATAAATTGAAAATTAGTGAAGCAAATAACGTAGTTACATTGCATCGCTGTTTTCGATGCGAATCAAATATTCCATAAATCTAAAGTTTCAGTGAGATAACACACATTTTTGTTTTCGGAAAAAATATTCTCGCATTTTCACACTCCATTTATTCTCATACATTTCAGACAAGATTTTCAGATGGTCCCTTTTCTTGATAGTCTGCGAAATGCGCAATAAAACGGGATCATACTTCCGTAAATGTTAAAAGTAGGTACCTTCACGTATGACACGCTGATGAATAAATTGCGAATGAATAATGTATAGTTTAACTAGCTGACGCGGCAAACGTTGTTTTGCCATATAAATTTTATTGATCTTTTGCTTGCTAGTTGATGAGAGATGGCGCTAGTTGTATTCATTAGTAACAATCACATTTCTTTTATATTTTGTGTAATTCACACTATAGTTTTATAAATTATAGCCTATTTGTTATTCTCGTGTGTAAGCTATATTATTGTAAAGTTTCATCAAAATCTATTCAGTAGATTTTCCGTTAAAGAAGTTCAAACATACATCCAGACATACAAACTTTCACATTTATAATATTAGTAGGATATTTCTTAACTTCGAGCGCCTACGACTATGTCCGATTACATTTCATTTAATTATTCCAACTATGTAATTTTTGAGGTGAAAATTTCTTTAGGGGTGTTGAGCGCTTAGTTGCGTACTGAATGAGGCTGAGCCGTCACGATGATATATGATTATGACGTTTATCCGGTTAAAGTTGACTGAAAGAGACTTGAGTAGATGAGCATAGTGGTGTTAAGTTAATATTAACGTTACCACTTGTTGTATCTTAACGATTGGGATGAAATAAACATTAAAATGTACGGGAAGCTTGCTACAATAAATCATTGGAAGCCGCTTGCAAATCGGCTCAGCTGTTTTTGGGATAAACGTGCACAAACGCATACACAAACAGACAAAAATTTTAAATACCATTTTTGCTAGGAACACAAACAAATTACAAGCATAGCCATACACTCTAACGATTTTAAATATTACATAGATATTTAATATGGCTTATACTTCCTCAAAAGAAATAATAATACAGGTAATTTCGTCGAAATTGTTCAATAAGGGAAAAGTAAAAGGAACGGTGTTTGAGGAATTTTGTCTGAATACTTCTCTCCATCTCATTATTGTCTATTAAAATGTTTAGCGAAATGAATAAGTAAGTTACTATATATTTTATATAAGTGACGCTTTCTTAAAGCATAATATAAATACTTCATATAATAGTGATCTTTAGAGAGTACTATACTAGATTTTAACCGTGTTAAATGGGATACGCGCTCCCTCGGGATCTCATAAAAATATCGCCTAGTGTGTATGTCACCTAGTGTGTGAAGGATTTAATACATCTAAATGTTAATACTAAAATTTCTTATAAATATTAACCAAAAATCGATAAAAAATAAGTTACAAATCAAAAATCTAGGTGGTTATGATGTATGATTGGCCTCAAATTAGATAGTTATATCTTTCCGAATTATTTGTGGGTCTTATTGGTCTTTTATGGGTCTTATAATGCCTGAAATAATTGCTTTTTATAATTATTAAAAATAAGATACAAACATAATTTATCAAAAGCTAAGTAGTATAATAAAAATATAATAAGTCTTTACTAACTGGCTAAGTAGTATACTTGGCCTTAAATAAGATAGTTAGATATAATATCTTTCTGAATTATTTCTGGGTTTTATTGGTTTTTAATGGGTCTTCATGATCATCATGCTCATCATCAGCAGGAAAACATCCACTACTGGACAATGGCCTCCCCCAAAGATTTTCACGACGATCGGTTCTGCACTGCCTATTATGGGTCTTATTATGCCTGAAGTAAATGCCTTTTATTTATTATTTTTATTTCACACCTGCGATACATAATAATGCAAATGAAAATTAAAAACTATTATTATAATAATATTAAATTCGATCTCACACATCCCAAGAAACTTGGACACGATATCCATACTGCGTTAGTGGTTATATTCTCGGCGGCCATTTTGTAATCCAACGATTACAAAAATAATCCCAAATCCTTATTTACCACCTTGAGATCCTTGAAAACGGTATTCATATTGTTGAAAACATAATTTTTCGCCGCTGCTTTCATTTTAAGTATTATTTCAAATTCTCTCTACTACACAAATAAAATTTGTAAAACAAAATTTTATGAACGATGCGGGACTCGAACCCACGACCTCCGGCGTTCCGTGCCGGTGCTCTAACGATCCGTTACTTGAACGGTTAGCTCAGTAGGTAGGTAGGTTGGCTCAGTTCCTAGAAGTGAGGGTTATCACTTTAAAAACATAACATATTCTCTCTACTACCCCAAAAACCTTGGAAACTAAATCTGTATTATTTTTGAAATCTTTGATAATTTATAGTGCTTCTATCTGCTAGACAACCGATGAAAACACATCAGGTTTATTACATTAGTGTGCGTGATAAGCTACGTCTTACACTCGCGATTTGTTTGTCACTTTGTGTTAGTGGGCGTGCATTTCTCAAAATAGAGGTTAACTGTCAACCTCAATTTTTTCAACGTTTTGACATGTCCCACAATCTATCTAGACGTATAAATTATATAAGTTGAAATCTTAATTTTCATAGTATTCTTCCGACGTCATTAATTGTTATAATAATGGTACCGCGCTTCCGCGAGGAGTTTAAAAAAATATGTCATAAAAAGTAAATTATGCGCTTCCGTTCAAGTCCAAAACTTCATGATGAATAGCTCAGTAGTGTTACCCTAGTATGTTAAATACTAGCTTAATTAAATACTAGCTGATGCCCGCGACTTCGTCCGCATAAACAAGGTGTTTTTAGAAATATATTCCAGTTCCGGTTCCGATTTTCGCTTTCGTTCCCAAAATATTATATGAATCTTATTTTGAGGAAGATTGCTATGGCAAACTAAACCTTCTATTGGTATGGTTACAGCTCTCGACATGAGTTTCGGTTTTTCAATAAATCCCGCGGGAATCATGGATTTTTTCCGGGTAAAAATGTAGACTATGTCCTTTCCCAAGTTCTGGTCTATCGCTGTACCAAATTTAATCAAAATCCATTCAGAAGCGTCGGCCTAAAAGTGTAACAAACAAACTTACATTCACATAGGGATAATTTTAAAGTATTTTTTTTCTTATCGTTGAGAAATACTGTTAAGTTAAGACATGAAACAGGTAAGTAATTAAATAAGCTTAATTAATTAACGGAATTTAATGCACTTATGTGCATTAAATTCCGTTTCTAGTATTTGTTCATTCGTGATCATTGATTTATGTCGCGATACGTACTTTTGTTTCAATGGCAATCATACGTCGATAAAATAATCGAACCTTCATTTTATTACCCGATTGTTTTATTACTATAACCTATATTTGAACGAGTTTTACTTCATCAAATAAAATCAACTTATCAAAAATTGATGACTTTGTTTTCAAGAAGGTTTAATAAGTTTAATTGAAAAGTAAGAATATAGTAATTCCAAATGTATGTACATGTTATTGAAAGGTATTTATGTACCTACAAAAAGTCTTTTTAAGCTATTGCATAGCTTCTATTGCGGGTCTTAAGCGTGGAGACCGAATCCAGAAATTCCATAACGAAAATAACCTAACACTTACTTACTAGATCTATATAGATATCTATATGTCTATTTGTGCAGAAGGTCTCAGGTTCGAGCCTGGGGTACGTCTTGATTTTAAGCTATTGCATAGCTTCTATCGCGGGCCTTGAGCGTGGAGACCGAATCCAGAAATTCCGTAACGAAAATAACTTAACACTTACCTACTACATGTATATATATTTCGCCACGGTCATTTCAGTTGCCGTGGAACAGCGGTTATCACGTATGATTTTTGTGCAGAAGGTCCCAGGTTCGAGTCTGGGGTACGTCTTGATTTCTATTTAATTTCTTTATTTTTTATCACGTTTTTTTATTTTTTATTATTATGACAAGCATTTTTATTTAGTTGCACCTGTCCCGTCTGTCTGTAATCAAATCTGGCAAATTAAATTTTACTCACTTCCCGTTTGCTTTTTTTTTTAATTAATTTTATTAAAAAAAATACTGCATAAATAAAATAAATAAATAAATATAATTGCATAAGTTGACAAGAAATGCTATGCAATAGCTTTACCAGGGCAGTCCCCGAGTGCCACACGTATTTTTATTGTGATATCACCAACGATAACAGTAATAGTAGGTAGGGCGTTTTAACCCAACAATTAAATGTTGGTAGGCTGTCGTGTAGATGGACAGTCTACCGAAGGGAACGTAATTCGAAACAGAAGCGGATAATTATGGCGCCAACCACTGAAAGAAGATCCACTAGCCTGCATTGTTTTGTTTTAAGTCTTACATTTTTACTTTACCAGTGGGAGGCTCCTTTGCACAGGATGCCGGCTAGATTATGGGTACCACACCGGCGCCTATTTCTGCCGTGAAGCAGTAATGTGTAAACATTACTGTGTTTCGGTCTGAAGGGCGCCATAGCTAGTGAAATTACTGGGCAAATGAGCATTAACATCTCATAAGATGTTAATGCTCATTTGCCTTGATACATATATCAAGGTGACGAGCGCAATTGTAGTGCCGCTCAGAACTTTTGGGGTTTTCAAGAATCCTGAACGGCACTGCATTGTAATGGGTAGGTCGTATAAATTACCATTAGCTGAATGTCCTGCTCGTTTCATCCCTTATTTTCATAAAAAAAAAATCTTACATGCTTGTTCTACTCTCAAGCCTTGGCTTAATCTACAGAATCATAATTATACTTGATATCCTGTTTAACACCAATAATTGCATTGAGAAGTCACTCACTTCAAATCTAGTAAAGGAGAATGGGACTTTTGGGCTTGATGGTTAACAAGTTGAAATATACTATAAAAAAGGGTATATTTTTCTGATGTAAAATACAAAAAACTAGCTCATTTTGCAATCTACAAACCGAAAAAACATTAAAATAAAGAAAATCGACGACGAAATTAAAATGACGTAATCGAATGAATATTTAATCGATTAAAATAACATTAAGATCCAGTTGTTTTATTTCAATAATATTAGTAAGGTGCATAGTTTATGTTTGAATTATTATTATGAACAAAATACATTATTTTCTCAGGAAAAAACAGAACTGAGCAATTATTTTACTATTGATAGATCGATCAATAAATCGATTTATAGAAAAAATCGATACTAGTGAAATCCTTGTTCCTCAACACTAACTTCACTTTGACAATGACAGTCTGACAGATCATTTCGTTTCTTCGTCATTGTCACTTCGTTTCTTGTTATATTCGTTGAATTACCGACTTGATAACTACCTACCCAATTGAATTCCAAGGAAAGTACTTGTCTCTAGCAGTCTGGATTACATTTCATGTATGAGCTAATGAGTATATATTATTCTTATTAATTTAGGTATAGGACACTTCTATATTATATTATCTTATTACGAATTGTTTTATATTATAATACAAAAAAATGTCGTTACAGTAGTAGATTGGTAGGTATTTTTTATCTAAAACAAAAATCAAGGTTGATACCCATCTAATATAAGTATGTGATAAATCCTTAGCAGCTAGGAATTTAATAAACCTAGAATAGATGAGCTGTCAACATATAGTTTAAGACATAACCTCATTTTTATATCTTCGATTACTCAGCTCCTAGATTGACAAATCTCACAAAATTTTCAATTATGGGTTATTTAAATGTTATCTTTTAAATGGTGCTACTTTCATTTTGTTATGGAAGCGTTTCAATCTCCATTTGAAGTGAAACTTCTTTAGAATCGTTGTGATTTGAAACACGATGAAACGAAATAGCAAGACGATAGAGACACAAACAAGTAAATTATTTAGGATTCAGTCGGGGAGAGAATGACATAGGAGGCATTATACGGTGTTTTGGTATGACGCGAGTATACCTTAATATATTCTGACGTCATGCGCACGACGTATTACTACATAGATACCAGGAAAACATTAATTTGGTAGCGGTGATAATAATGTCTTTCATAGCGGTTGAAATCCTAGCAACATGTACCATCATGTGCAGTTTAGAGGTTTAGAAAATTTTGCATCGGATACAGGTAAAGACCAAGGAATTTATTTGTTACTTAAGTTACCATAAACCTCTTGTATGATTTATCAAAAATATAAGCTCTGAGTATGAATAAATCTATGTATATATACGAATAAAATGTAAAATAATTATAAACATTGTATCACTATGATCATTACTAAAATCTACAACTATCCTCTTCCAGAAATTTTACATTTCTCGTTACATAATCTTGAAGCCAAAATTTTTGAAGGTTTCATTTCTATAATCTGGTCTGCGACTGTGGCCTGTCTTACATTGGGCAAACCAAACGCAATAATATCTTAAGTCGACTTAAAGAACACAGTGCGATTATCAAACACAGACGTCACTCTAAGTCAGCTGTATGTGAACACATAACAGACCGTCCTAACCGTTACATCCGATTTGACCAACCAAAAGTTTTGGTAAAAGAGAATAGATTTTTCCCTAGACTGGTACGTAAAGCCATTGAAATTAATAAACACCTAAATTTCAATA
This sequence comes from Leptidea sinapis, assembly GCF_905404315.1. Taxonomy (NCBI): domain Eukaryota; kingdom Metazoa; phylum Arthropoda; class Insecta; order Lepidoptera; family Pieridae; genus Leptidea; species Leptidea sinapis. The sequence goes on from NC_066299.1 coordinate 5,919,715, forward strand.
GAGAAGGCGGTCTAAGATTGTCGAACACCTGGGATCCAATAATCTCTAAATTAAAAAATAATAGGACAGTGTCAGTAAATTTTGCCAAAAACCATCTGTCTACAGCAAACACAACCTCCGAGGCAATAAATGGCGCTGAACTTCATAATGACAACTATGACAAATACTATCTCTGTCTCATTTCATCTGCAGTCCCTCTGAAAACGAGATCTGAAAAGGTCTTGAAACTTCGGGTTAACTAAAATAAATATGTAACTTTTAGGCAAAAATCTAATGTAAAAGCAGTTACAATTACACGCGTTTTAATCTTTTAAAGTGTTTTATTTAAAAGTTTTCATTTCTACGACGTGTGAATTGTATACTTATTTGTTTTGTGCCCAAGGGTATCAGCTAGTATTAGATAAGTTGAAATGATGAGTTAAAATAAAAAGAAAATCCGTTAAAATAGTAAATAGTATTGTAGAGGATAATAACTCAAGCTACGGAGATCTAGTGAACAGTTAATCCTGTTATCTGATCTAAGTAGCCATTTATCTTGACTTGTCAACAGTGTCCAACGGATCTAATGTTTTCTTACAAGCAAAAAAGCTTCTTCTCCCTACGTTTTTCTAAAATATACGACACAATTCTTGAACTAAAGCTTAAGCCACGCTTAAAATATTTAAGGATAAAAGTCTTATTATCTGCTTTATAATTCTATAGTACTAAGAGATATAGATTAGAAGCAATTAAAAGTAAGAAATTAATGGATTTATACTAGTCGACTAATAGAGTAGAGATTAACGTTTGAAGAATTTTAAAACAAATGTTTATCAAAAATGTGAAAGAAGATTATAATTGAAATATACCCAACCTAATTTAGGATTAAGCCCTTTTTGCTAAAGCTAGTAAAAATATAAAATAAAGCTACCAATTTGAAGAGATAATCATGTAAAACAAATTTAGCTTTTAATCCTTATTATTTTTGTTCAATTCCATTACGATAATGGACTTTCCCACCCGCACGATTAAGTCCAATTTATCTGCCCATTTAACCCATTATATAACAAAGACTTATTGAGGTATGCTTCGTCGGAATATTGCTTTGAAGTTGTTAAATCATTTTAAAATTTTACCATAACAAAATATTTTGAAGGGCTTAGAAATATAGTTTGGTTTGAATACAATTCGTTAAATTTTTAAAGGTTTTTAACTTTTTATATGAGAAATAGTGACGATAATAACAAATGGTTCATCTAAATATGGTAATAATACGGCCTATAACAACCCAGTGCCGCTAACGGTTCTATAAAACCCAAAGTTGAACGGCATCACAATAATTATTGTGCTCATACACTTTGAGACGTAACATACACTTGAACGGAAACTACTGGGATTTTCACTAGCTACGGCGCAGTAGCTGGCGAAACAACTGGGACTTTCTGTAGCTCCGGCACCGTAGCTGGCAAAACGACTGGTATTTTCACTAGCTACAGCGCCATAGCTGGCATAACTACTGGAATTTTCTCTAGCAACGGCGCCGTTGCTGACGAAACTACTGGGGTTTCCACTAGCTATGGCGCCGTTCAAGCTGGCATACAGTTATGCTTACGGACTACTGCTTCACGGCCCCCCACTTTGCACCCTGTGCAAAGAAGCCTCTCACTGTTAAAATAGGTTACATTTGTTTATTTATTTATTTCTGTGAATATACTTGATGTAGAATGCTCAGTAAGAGGACAATATCATTTGAGTTTTAACATTTCACTTAACGACCAAAGGTGTAGCTTAATACGATACGATACAGTCAGAGCGTAATACGTTACCTTGAGACAACAGATGGAATGTCTTATTTGCCTGTATCAAAATATTATTTAGAACACAAGTAAGAAAAAAATAAAAAAGGCAATGGCCTATACATAAATGCCAGTCTATTAATGTTTTATTATTCATTTATACAGATTTCTTTTTTTTTCTATATATGAATCAACTAAAAAACTTCGATAACAACAAGTATTGGTGAGGTGGGAAGTCATTGGAAAGAAACTTGTTTTTTTTTAAATGAAAATAAGGGACGAATCGAGCAGGACGTTCAGCTGATAGTAATTGATACGCCTTGCCCAAAAAAAACCCAAAAATTCTGAGCGGCAATGCAATTGCGCTCATCACCTTGAGACATAAGATGTGAAATCTCATTTGCATTTGAAACTTTTTGCAATATCTTGGAGGCTTCTCTCAAATAGGAATTGATAGCTGACACCTGCTTTCACCAGAGAATGCCAAGAATGTCATAAGCCAAGTAAAAAGACACGGTTTTGACTTGTTTTGGAAAAATATTAATGTCTCAGAAATATAATATCTTTCCTAATATGAGACTGAAATCTTAAATTAAAGTGTAAATAAAAAAATGAAATAGATAATCAAAAGTTAAACATTTTTTGTGTTATTACATGAAAGTAAAACATGTATTTGAACACTTGTTTTAAAAAATTCTATTACAAATCTTTTGACATTGCTTGTATTTAAACACGAGTCGAAGCTTGTCTTTATTTATGAAAATAAGGGACGAGACAAGCAGGACGTTCAGCTGTTGGGAATTGATACGCTCTGCCCAATACAATGAAGTGCCGCTCAGGATTCTTGAAAAACACAAAAATTGTGCTCGTCACCTTGAGACAAGACGTTAAGTCTCATTTACCCAGTAATTTCACTAGCTACGGCGCCCTTCAGACCTAAATACAATAATGCTTACACATTACTGCTTCTTGACAGAAATAGGCGCCGTTGTGGTTCCGATAATCTAGCCGGCATCCTGTACAAAGGAGCATCCGACTGGTAAAGGTCTAAGGTGTGTCTAACACATAGAACATATTCATATGGAAGATTTACATTATATAATGATAGATAGATGACAGCTGACAAAAATTGCGTTCCGTTCCTTGAATTGTTCACACATGTTACACTTCAGTTTATGTTGTGATTAACCAGATTTTAGTTAAACACAAGCAAAACACTGTTATGTAATTGAAAAAGATTAACTCCATTTTAGACGTCATTATTGTTAGGTCACTGTTTAACAAAACAAGTGTCTAAGCCATGCTTAAATTATTATTTGTGATAACATCGTTTCTATTTAATGTACATACCTACTTTTACCCTATAAATATATATATTGGCTTTATTTAATCTAATCCCAACAAGGGATTTTTGTTTCTTTCAAAATGCGTTAAATTCTGACCCATTTTTGATTAAAAATGATTCTGACATGTTACGGAGTATTTGTGTTGAACAAATAAAATTTGAAAAACAACAAAATTTTATGAACGATGCGGGACTCGAACCCACGACCTCCGGCGTTCCATGCCGGTACTCTAACCAACTGAGCTAACCTTTCGAGTTACGTCTCGTTATAAAATCTTGCATGCTTTGTTCAACTCTCAGGTCGTGGCTTCATCTACAGGATCTACTTTACAGTTGATAACCTGCTCAACCCCAATATTTGCATATTAGGAAATTGGCATGAGATGTCGCTCTTGTAAATCTAAACAATTTGTTATGTTTTTAAAGTGATAACCCTCACTTCTAGGATTAATACACAAATAAAATTTGAAAAACAACAAAATTTTATGAACGAAGCGGGACTCGAACCCACGACCTCCGGCGTTCCGTGCCGGTGATCTAATTTTTTTTGTGTATTAATCCTAGAAGTGAGGGTCTATCGCTTTAAAAACATAACATATTTGTGTTGAAGTTATAGTTCTAATTTTTGTTTTAATATCTTGAATACAATTACAAAACTTGAAGTACTATACTTCTCTAACAAAACGTTCAATATAGAATGAACATTAAGTAAACCTAGTATTTTTTTATTTCATTAAAACAATTAATCATCTCTAATTAACTATTACTGGTATTTTGCCCAACTTTAGATATACCAAGACCTCAAGGGAACGTTAACAACAATTTTCGTAACATTTATTATAAAATCTGCGTAAATGTTTTGGTCTATGCGTATCAAGAGACAAATAAACAGAATTGGTCACAACAATATTACAGACTCTTGTTTGAGGCTGGCTCGTTTGAGTTGGCAACTTTTATGAGGGTAGCGACAACACTAACCTACATTGTGTCTAAATTTTACTTTTAGTAAATGCTTAGGAAATTATAATACCAGATTTAATGACGCAATAGCTGTTGTATAACTTAAGAGTATTCTAAATAAAATTCATATATTACATTGTATCAGATTACGTAATAAAAAAGAATATAAATTTATTACTTAGAAGGAACCTATTTCAGCCGTAAAGTAGTAATGTGTAAGCATTACTGTGTTTCGGCCTGAAGGGCGCCGTAGCTAGTGAAATTACAGGGCAAATGAGACTTAACATCTTGTCTCAAGGTGACGAGCGCAATTGTAGTGCCGCTCAGAATTTTTGAGGTTTTTTAAGAATCCTGAGCGACACTGCATTGTAATGGACAGGGGGTATCAATTACCATCAGCTGAGCGTCCTGCTTGTCTAGTTCCTTATTTTCATAAAAAAAAGCCATTCTGATTGATAATTAAAAAATTGGCAGCTGTAGAGATTGCCGATAGAAAGGAAAACTTAGAACTTTTAGTAATAAAATTTTAAAACAATGAAATTATTAATTTCACTTTACTTCTAAAACAAAAATACTGTTTCAACAATGTACAGTATACACATTGAACTTTACACTAAATCCATTCAATTTCACTTATATGATATACACAGCAGTAATGTTGCACAATACGTCAGCTGTATAGCTACAGATATACTGCTATAAGTATTTTGGTGACGCAAACTCACGAGATTTTTACCAGTTTGTAAAACAAGTTTTCACTTCAATGATTATATTATAATCTTTATTGAAATGGACATAATACAGTTAATCTTACAAATTTACTTTCAACTTTCTTCAGTAAAAAAAGTAATCCCTAATCAAGTCTTTTATAATGTTATTCATGCGTTTATTATAGGAACACTACTAGATCCAACTACAATCGGAAGCTAAATTCCTGAACGCTGCCGATTGGAATTAATCTATCAAGCAATTCTGCCACTTGGATAATGAAGAATACTATCATAAGCACCGTGATATACAAATAGATATCATCACTAAAAATTTAACCATCAGTGATCGAATTCATGCTCTATTAGGCCTGGTATCCACCGATGCGGAGAGGAGAGGAGATGAGAAGAGATAAGCCGCGAAACTGTCACGTTATTTCCACCAAAGTGGAGAGGAGATGTGAGCTGTGTATAGCGGAAATGTGAGCTATGCGAGCTCGAAATAAGTTAAGTGATGCCTACAAAAGGCCCGCTTACACATATCCAATTGATCGCTCGACGCGGCATAAAATTCTATAGACAAATGAGACATATCTCCTCTCCACTTGATCCATTTCAGAAGTTAAGCGGAGAGGAGATGTGGTAATAATGAAATCTGATTGTTTATCAAAATATCTCCTCTCCTCTCCGCTTTGGTGGATAGCGGGCCTTATTCGATAGAAACGACTTAGGTACTTCGTTAATTTAATTAGGTGGTCATTTTATTAATGTTAATTTTAATATTTGTGTAAATTATTCATGTTGTGCAGAAACCTATAAAACCGTAAGGTATTTTACACAGTATAGTTTTATCACATACTGACAATAACCTATTTATTAGAAATAATGTATTGATATATTTTGCTGATCTAAACAGCTATGGCGGAATGTAAGCTTCTTCCTGACAGATAAACTATATTTTAGGTACTGATTTTTTTATAGAAGTAGATGAAAAACGAGCGTACGAGGCACCTGATGTGGGATGGAATCACAGGAGCGTTATTAGCATTGTACTTGTAAGCACCTTTTTCAAAGGTACACAATATGTCGTATCATTCTGCAAACATCTCGTAAGGAAGTTTTGGTGAACACTCCCTGTGATAAATAGGGTGGACAATACTGACATTGACAATATTGATTGGTAGACATTGTGTGTCTTCTACCGCATTTATCATAGCGAGTGTTCCGAAGAGCTGTTTCACCTGATTCCTGTCGCCGAATTTCGCCTTCGCACGACATGCCACAAGTTAGGATATCATCCCCACCATCTGGATGTTGGCAGTGCGGTTTTTAAGGAGCTTTCTTCGACGTACTACAAAGCTGTGGAATGAACTTCCTTGTGCGGTGTTTTCGGGATGATACGACATGGGTACCTTCAAAAGCGCGTACACCTTCCTTAAAGGCCAGCAACGCTCCTCTGATTCCTCTGGTGTTGCAAGAGAATGTGGGCGTCGGTGATCACTTAACACTAGGTGACCCGAACGCTCGTTTGTCCTCCTTTTCCATATAAACAAATATTCTAGTCTCGAAGTGTTTAAATAATGAAATACAAAGCAGACATAGTCAACAGCACAAGTTTATAATACAGTTTATAATTACGGTAAGCGTATTTAATATAGTGATATGTTCATATAATTGCCTTTTAGACTGTTTGAAATTAAACAAGAGATGATTATGATTTAGTTGGTAGCACAAGTTTCAGACTGAAATTAACGCAATTTAGAGATATTATTACAAATATTTATGTATACGTAACTCTTCTGTGTCCAGTTATAGTTTCCAATAGAATTCTTCAAGCAAATTAATATAATAATAAGATGATAAATATGGTGCGTAATTAGTAACTACCTAAATTCATTTTCATTTTTGCCTTCGAGCAATGCCATAACTATTCAACGATATTAACTTTAATAAATACCTTGTTAAAGATATGTTTTCTTATTCCTAATAATGCCTCAGGGTAATCTTGGGTTTCGTTTTTATAAATTTAAGCATTTACCAGTGGGAGGCTCCTTTGGACAGGAATCCGGCTAGATTATGCCATATACACGGGCCATGCAGGTTTCTCTCGGGAAAACGTCGACCAGTGCCGGGAGAAACTTGTGTCTTCTATCGAGTCCTCTCTCGAGAAGGTCGCGGTATGGGTCAAATTGAACCTTGTCCAATTTAACCCCCAGAAGACTCAAGGTTGCGCGTTTACCACTGAAAAAACCCCACTTGTCGTATCACCGCTCTTCGATAACACTTCCCTTAAAGCTCCGCCTAGTATCGGAATACGGGGTCTCGAAATCTCGAGCGATTGCCAATTCCGTGGCCATCTGGAGGGCAAAGCCAAATTGGCTTCGAAGAAGCTGAGCGTCATAAATAGAGCAAGGCAATACTTCAAGCCAGCCCATATTCTAGCGTTCTACAAAGCGCAGGTCCGGCCACACATGGAGTATTGCTGTCATCTCTGGTCTGGCGCACCCCAGTATCAGCTCGATCCATTTGACCGCGTGCAACGCAGAGCAGCTCGAATTGTCGGGGACCTAGTGCTCTGTGAACGGCTGGATCACTTGGCGTTGCGTAGAGACGTCGCTTCATTGTTTGTCTCCTACCGCATTAATCACGGAGAGTGTTCCGAAGAGCTGTTCAACCTGATTCCTGCCGCCGAATTCCACCTTCGCACGACACGCCACAAATTAGGATATCATCCCCACCATCTGGATGTGTGGCGGTCCTCCACAGTGCGGTTTTTCAAGGAGCTTTCTTCGACGTACTTCAAAGCTGTGGAATGAGCGTCCTTGTGCGGTGTTTCCGGGACGATACGACATGGGTACCTTCAAAATAAGCGCGTACACCTTCCTTAAAGGCCGGCAACGCTCTTGTGATTCCTTTGGTGATGCAAGAGAATGTGGGCGTCGGTGATCACTTAACACCAGGTGACCCGAACGCTCCTTTTCCATAAAAAGAAAAAAATATTCTTGTCTCGAAATGTTTAAATAATGAAATACAAAGCAGACATAGTCTACAGCACAAGTTTATAATACAGTTTATAATTACGGTAAGCGTATTTAATATAGTGAAATGTTCATGTAATTGCCTTTTCGACTGTTTGAAATTAAACAAGAGATGATTATGATTTAGTTGGTAGCACAAGTTTCAGACTGAAATTAACGCAATATAGAGATATTATTACACATATTTATGTATACGTAACTTTTCTGTGTCCAGTTTTAGTTTCCAATAGAATTCTTCAAGCAAATTAATATAATAAGAATATGGTAAGTATGGTGCGTAATTAGTAACTACCTAAATTCATTTTCATTTTTGCCTTCGAGCAATGCCATAACTATTCAACTATATTAACTTTAATAAATACCTTGTTAAAGATATGTTTTCTTATTCCTAATAATGCCTCAGGGTTATCATGGGTTTCGTTTTTATAAATGTAAGCATTTACCAGTGGGGGGCTCCTTTGGACCGGAATCCAACTAGATTATGGGTACCACAACGGCGCCTATTTCTGTCGTGAAGCAGTAATGTATAATACGACCGAAACACAGTAATGTGTAAGCTGAAGGGCGCCGCAGCTAGTGAAATTACTGGGCAAATGAGACTTAACATCTTATGTCTCAAGGTGATGAGGGCAAGTGTAGTGCCGCTCAGAATTTTCGGGTTTTTCAAGAATCCTGAGTGGCACTGCATTGTATTGGGTAGGGCGTATCAATTACCATCAGCTGAACGTCCTGCTCGTCTCGCCCCTTATTTTCTTAAAAAAATAATAGGCTACCTCGGAATTCAGTTCAATACCTATACCGGTCAACTCATCATCACCGCCAGTACAGATCAGCCATCTCCAAAGGCTTAAGAAACGATACGCCAACTATTTATATTTAAGATGATGCCTAGCCATCCAACTTATTGGCTAAATTTACCAGATAACCGTTTTTATGTCTGATGAGAATATGACATTTCATTTTTTTATCCCGTCCGTTAGGCTGCCTATGCCACAAAGCGCATGGCGCCATGGCCAGTCTTAAGCCGCCGCACGTTACCGACGCCAATGTCAACGGGCTCGGGTTACACAATAAAATTTATTGCTTTTGAAGTGTTTCGGCTTGTTTGTAAAAACGAACGTCAATGCTTTTGTTATTAAACAAGCTAGCGCTTTGTTGGATAATATAAGCAATAGATACTGCGTAATTTAAACAAATTTCGTTTAAAGTAGGGCATGTCATGCATTTTTTATGATTTTTTTTTAGGTTTACCTACAGATTACATTTCGATTATTACTAATGAATGTAGTAACTTTTTATAACTAAAACATACTTCAAAGTTACTAATTAGTAATAGAATAGTTACTAAAACATCATAGATAATAGAAAAAATAAATTTTTAAACCGACTGCTACAGATAATTTTTAAGGCTGACCGCATTTTGACGGCTTGTCGTATTTTACACAGATAAAGTTTTAAAATTAAATTAACTTGGATATTTTTTTTGTTTTGCCTTATTAAAAAGAAGGCTAGATAGACCATCTAGCCTTCTTTTAATATCCTACGAGCTTTATTGCTAATAAATACATTAAAATTACTGAAAATAAATAAATTACGGAAACACAAATTGCTTTACATTGTGTAACGTTGTAGTAGACTCGCGGGTACTACTACTGTTTCGCGGGTATAAAATACACGAATGCAAAATAATTACAATTTGAAAAGCAGAAATAATTGCAATGTATTCTATAAAGGTTGCTTTTATGTTTCTTTGAATTTAATACGAAGAAAATGTAGCATAAACTATTATTACTTTTAAACATGAGATGTCTGACTTGAATTTTTAATATTTGGCATAACGTTTTGAGAATGATATCTGCAGCACATTATATAGATAGTTAAAATTGTAGCATTAGTATATTTATTTAGTTATTTATTTATTAATCAACAATAATAAATAATAAAGTAAATAAATCACAGATTTGAATATTGTGAAATGTAGACTTAAAGTCGATTGTTAGACCTTGGTGAAAGCGGGTAAACAGTAACCCTTTTGCGATTCTTCCATCTACAGAGATTTTATTACTTTTCATTTTGATTTTCAGACAGGATGGTCTCTTAAGAGAAGTGGCCAGAACGTCAATTTCATATTTAAACCCCTTTTTTTTGTGTATTCTCAATAGACGACTCACCAGAAATCCATCATCCCGCCATAGTTTTTCTGTTTAAGTTTGTCTACCATACATCAATTTGAATACGTTAAATTGTCAAAGTATTAAGATACTTTAATAAAAAATATAAAGAGTAATGTGCCGTAGAAATATTATAACTAATGGAAATATCTAGCACAAAATGTAGTAAAAAAGTTATTTACAGGAAAGCAACCTCAGTCAACATTTCGAATTCGGAACGTTTTTTAAATATCACGACACTTTTAAAGCAAGTCTGTAATCTAATATATAACATTCTCGTGTCATGGTGTTAAACTTAGAACTCCTCCGAAACGGCTTGACCGATTCTCATGAAATTTTGAGTGCATATTGGGTAGGTCTGAATCGGACAACATCTATTTTTCATCCTCCTAAATGTTAAGGGTGGTCCACACGAATTTTTTTTTTGATTTTTTTTGACATTTTTTTATAAATTTGTTTGATTATGAGTCAGCATTAAGAAATATACACAACTTTAAATTTACACCCATCTACGATCAACAGTTACTTTTGTATCACGATTTTAATATCGGCAATACAACGTTTGCTGGGTCAGCTAGTATGTTAATATGATTGAAAACCATTTCAATTTTTTTCAGATGGGTTAAAAACAAAAAAAAACTGCTCTTTAAAGATTTTAATTTTCGAAGTGAGAGCTTCTTAAGCCTTGTTAGGCACTGGTAGAGGAAAATCTTATGGGTTCCCGACACCAGCATGCTCATGACAAAATATAATTAAAAAAAAAGAAAATACAGTTAGACACTTTTTGGATGGGTAACATCTCGTGAGTTCGCATCACCTAAATGCTTATAGCCGTATATCTGTAGTTATACAGCTGACGTATTGTGCAACATTAGTGCTGTGTATATCTTATAAGTGAAACTGAATGGATTTAGTGAAAGGTTCAATGTGTATATACTGTGCATTATTATAATAGTGTTTTTGTTTGATTAATATAGTATTGAAAATAAGTTTCAAAATAAATTGTATTGAAACAGTGTGAAATATCAAATATTAATTCAAATAGTTCTAAGTTTTCACTTCAGTCAGCAGTCTCTACAACTACATACTTTTTGGCTTAGTTAGAAGAACTGTGTAATAATAGTGACAAAAACTCACCAACTATTAAATAATTTTGGTATCGGAGAAAATTTTACAAAAGAAAACTATGTTAAAACAATTTTGAGTAAAGATTCCTGTCACGTTCGAAATTATAAATTTTAATATTATAACAGTAAGCAATCGTCCGAAAAAAGGATCTTTGCGTGAAAAAGATAAGAATGCTGAAATGTAGAATCTCAAGAAAGTAATCTTCGCCTTAATCCAAGGACCCTTCGCAACCTCGACTGAGATAACAACCGGAATTGTATATCTGAAGCGTGTTCTCTTTATATCATCTCAAACATCTACAATACCGTAGATAATTTATACGACTAGAATCTAGATAGAGCCTCGAGACAAGCTATGTCTATTCTATTCTTCCTACTGCGGCTTCTGTGAAAAAGCTAGGTCTTACACTCGCAATTTGTATGTATTAGTGTGCGTGCATTGCTCAACATAGTGGTTCACTGTCACCTTCTTTTATCAACGTTTTCACAGCTGTCACAGTATATCTATGCATATAAATGATTTAAGATCTCTTAGATCATTTATGCGTCTTGATAGACTGACAATTAAGAGTAGGTTTAAACTATCTTAATTGTACTCTTATTCTATAAAAAGTATTACAGATTGCGCAGGTTCTCAACTGTACAGTAGATCCTGTAGATGAAGCCACAACCCGAGAGTTCATAATATATTAATAATAAAATCATACCAAGATTCACGAATGCGTCCCATGCACATGCGTCAAGCGGACGGTGGGCTTAATTGGTAAGAGCGTTGAGACCCCTAGGGGTTCCAATCCCCTATCGTCCATATATTTTGGAACAAATTAAATTTGACGAATATGACTTAAAATAACAAACTGCATAGAAATACACATTTTTGATATTTCAGTATGAACTCTGAACGGTATTTTTTCCTAATCTCATATAAATTTCGTCTCATTTTAATACTTAACAGCTTATTCTTAGCATTCGTAGTATTTAGATTAAAAAGCATTTTTGAAACAATATAACGTTTTTTTTATGAGTGTATTTTTAACAATCATTTATTTCATCCACCTTAGAACAGCGGCTATCATAGAAAGTATACCTACAAAGAAACATTATTATCACCGTACACCGTAGAGGGGGAAAAACGGAAGAGATTTAATGAACGAATTCCGTTAATCCACTCTCTCAAGCGCGGCGTGGAAGTACTTACATACATTTCCGAGTAAATATTCTAGGCTGGTTGTACATGGGTCGATAAGCGAAATAGCCATATTTGCTAAAACAATTTTTCTCGTAATTATTAGAGGTCTATTAAAAAGAAAACCACCGCTTATCTTAAACAATTATCATATTCAGAAACGGAAAGTCTACTGTAACCTACTCACTAAGAATTACACACACACACACATACATACATATATTCACATTAAGATTTTATTTATTTAATTTTGTTTCGTTTGTCATTGTCATTTGTCGAGGAATCACTGACCCCGAAGATACAGATTTAACTAGTTTCGGGGTCAGAGGTCAACCTCTTTTAATATCACTGCAAAACTGTTTATCAATGTTAGTATTATTATAATTTGCGATAAAAAGATGTAAATAATTAGTTTTATGTAATAATATTGTATATTTAGTAATTTTAGTTATTTGCAGTGAGTATAATAGAAAATGAAATAAAGTATTATTATTATTTTTAATTTTTCAAATTAAGTCAATATAAGGAATGAAGTCGATAATAGGTCAAAGTCGGTGCTTTCAGATCCATAAGTGTTGGATAAAGGGCGAAAAAAACCTGTAATTATCCTGGTGTTGCAAAAGCATCGACGATACCACTCTGTACACTTAAATCTTTTAGTCGTGACGCATTTGAGAGTCGATAATTTAAAAAAAGAATCAACACTGTTTGTTATTCTTATATTTTTATGTACAAAATTGGCAACGCTTACAAAGTGTACCTTATTATGCTTAGTACAATATTAGGCTATTGAAATAGTAATATATGAAAATAATTCTTTGTTTTAATAGCATGATATAAGAAAAAACTATAATATAATATCGCCTCAATAGGGCTACTGGAAGCCCAAGTGCTGGCAGCTCATACAAATGCCTAGGCTTGCCCGTATCTGCTGATAGGTCAATCTCTTATCTTCCTCTATCATGCGTCGCACAGCACTGATGTTATCTTCAGTAGACGTCCCTCACGCGGATCATCATTGAGATTGCTACGTCGACGCTTAAACTCGTTAAACCAATTGTAAATAGTGGCACGAGATGGGGTTTCATTAAAAAGTGCTAATCGCAGTCTATCATAGCTTTGTTGTTGAGTAAGCCCACAACGAAAGTCATAATAATCATTGACCGAAAATTTTCTCGCGTTAGGTTCATTTTCACGTTTAACAAGAGCGATTTGCCGTCAATTCACAAAAAGAAATGACAACTGAATGCAATATACTACATTAGGTTACCAAAGAGTAAGTTCTTAAATTGAAATTCAAAAAAAGTTTTCATTAGCAATGTTTCTAACTGGCCAGTTCTAAACATTTTCAGTGTTACCCACTTATTTCGGTCAGCGGATCACCCTAACTATCCAACGCGGAAATGCTGCCAGTATTCTTAGTATACTTACCCGTTACGATCGCTTTAATTTAATGTAATCATATTGTAAATATAGCTATAAAATTCGTTTTGTTGGAGTAAAATTATAATTATATCAGTATTGATACTTAATAATATTTTACTAATATAAAATCAACCAATAATTGTCCATGATTGATACTATTGGCAATCCAATCACCAAATTCAATTTGGATAATGTTAATTATTATCCGCTTGTTGTAGAGATGATAGATTCGTAACAACATATTATTGAGTTATAGCATCAGCTGAATTATTGAGAAAATATTTTTATCACTTAAATATTAAATTTACATTTAAAATCATATTAATAATGATATTTAATTATGGTTAATTATGTCATAATTATGTTTTTAACTTTTTTCTTTTTTCCGTCTTCTCTTTCTGCCAATGTTCATAATTTTATTGCGAAGTATTTAGTATAGAAAACAAAACCTTTTGTTTTAAGGAAATTAATCTTGAAAATATTATTAATTAACTTCGGGAAGCAGTAGCAGGTATATCGTTCATATTTTTTTGTATTTTTTATGTACAAAATCTAGTGTACTTTAAGTCATTAGTCGGTAAGTTTATTTGCCTCTATGCCAACAAGAAAGTATAATTTGAAATTAATATTGAAATTTTGTTATCCCATAAAAGTATGGCAGCATTGTAATAAATTAAATATTATGTATTTAAATACTCTGAGCCTAACTTGTACAATGTAGTTTTGGCAACCCTGTTTGACGCGTCTCCAATTGAATAACATTTTTTACCTAATGTTATCTCATAATTTTTCATGGAACCAAATAATATTATCTAAGTAATATCTTTGATATTAAATATTCCCGTTTCCCTACTCTTAAATTATTAAAAGATTATTGCTCAAGTGTACATTTTAATTTTTATAACTTACTTAATAAAGTTATATAACAATGCTTACAAACTCGTGCTTCATAAGTTTAAGCAAAAATTTGCGAAGAAGAATCATAAAATTCTTCACCCCACTGACATGAATAAAGAATAATGCCAGCTATTTTTCTGATAAAATATTACTTAAACTACGTTTTCTTTAGATAGTATTATATTTAGAACGTATAATTGTATATTTATGGCACAGCAAGAACTTTTATGAGAAAAAGGACGAGACGTTGAAGACGTTCACCAAATGGTAAGTATTACAATGGATTGCCTCAGGTTTCTAAATTGAACCCAAAATTATGAGTGGTATCGCAATTACGCTCGTCAATAGAAGACAAAAGATATTCAGTTTCATTAGCCCAGTAATTTCACAAGCTACTGCGCCATTCAAACTAAGAAACATTTCAGATGAAAACAAAAAACGGCGTGCAAAGAAGCCTCCCTCTAGTAATTGAAAACTTCTTATATTTTTCCTTAGATATTTTTTTAAGTATGCTGCAACTTCATTACTACATTATCATACCTGTCTTTGCAGTATTTTCTCTTCTGTAGTAAGTAATGGACTGTTATCAAAAACTTACAAACCAGTCAATATAAATTTAATATAATATAATAAAGAATAAAGAATATCGTAATATTTTTTTACATAACTGTATACAAAAATAAAAATGCTCACCTAACTGAAGTTTTCAAGAACGATAGTTTTGCATTCGCACAAACAAAACCACAAAACTAATTCACAGTGTTTTAAAAAAGTTACAAAGAACATACAATAAACTTTAAAACTCATCTACGACCTAATCGTCAAATTCACATTTTTCTCAAAAGTTATTTCAAATCCCACTTCAACTATTTTATAACCTGAACGTAAATTATTTTCGCGAAACCGGACTTTATCAATCAGTTTGAGCTCACGTGCACTTCCGTTGAGTCTCAATGTATACTGGCTCGTACGGAGGCTGCTATGTCTACGCATGCGCTGTCGCAATCTTCATTACATTAAACTTGAATAATTTGTTGGGAAAAACTAAAATTTTTGTATAGATTGTACAATCTCTGAAAATAATTCCAATTATACAGTATTTCGACGTAATCGTTTATTAAGAAATTAGATTTGTTGCTATCATCATCATCAGCCGGAAGATGTCCACTGCTGGATAAAGGTCTCCTCCAAAGATCTCCACGACTACCGATCCTGCGCTGCCCTCATCCAACATATTCCGGCGATCTTGACCAGATCGTCGGTCCGTCTTGTGGGGGTCTACCAACACTGCGTCTTCCGGTACGCGATTGCCATTCAGGGCTTGTTTGCCCCACAGGCCATCATTCCATCGAACTATGTGCCCTACCACTGCAGTTTCGCGATGATTTGGGCTATGTACTTTGGTTCTCCTGCGGATCTCCTCATTTCTGATTCGATCTCGCAGGGAATCTCCGAGCGTAGCCCTCTCCATTGCATCAATTATAATATTAACTTTAATATTCTTAATAATAATCAGATTAATATAAAAAATACATTTTGTAATCAGTAAACAACAAATTTAAGAAAATTTATGCTTAAATGCATATTAATACCAGGAACAAAAACAAACTGTTTTTGTCCCACTTCTAGGCTTTGTAATCTTGACGGGTCATTTATCAGCAATTGCTGCGTCTTTCTGACAATATGGAGATTCAATTCACTGGAGATTCCCTGAACAAGTTTAAACAAAATGATCATCTTTAATGTAAGTAGAAGTATTTAGTGAATATTGCATTAAATAAATATTTATTAACATTATATTGAACATATACTTTCTTGTTATTTGGTTTGGTTATTGTGTCAGGCCTTGTCATGCTGACATAAATTTTGTTTAAAGGCATAAAAGGCATTAATTTTTTCAAAATTCATTCCTTTAGAATTCTTTTTGATGTCATCTCTAATATACTAGATACTACTTCTGCTTCGGAAACAAATGGCGCTCTGAGAGAGAAAAAGCGGCGCAAAAAACCCTCCCAGCAGTCTTTTTTTGCGCTCTTTTTAATAAAAATATGTTTATGGCAGCGTCGTGGAGCGGTCACTTAAATATAGTTGAGGGAAGTTAACTGGTAATTAGTTTCTTGCTACTTCGTCTCATTAAGCTGAACCTTTTCCGAACTGGTAATGACATAATATTAGATATTCATAATTGTTTTATTTAATAAATACACAAAGTGATTTTGATATTGCATTTTTTGACGTTAAAATCACCAAAATCAGCCAACGCGTGGGATCACAGGATAACAAACATACACAGTAAATAGACTTACTTACGGCCGTTCCCAATATTCAGTCTATCTCTTACTTGAGATAAAAATCGTAACTATCGTATACTTTTCTGTCCCAATGAACTTATCGACGGTAACTCACCTTATCCGTACACGCTGTCTGTCAATGGGACGACGGACGTTAGCTTATTGCGATATAAAGTTTGCATGGAAATTGCAATTCACGCGTCCCAATATATGGCGATAAGAAAGACTTATCGGGTATATTTGGACAGTTTCAGATTATTGACAGCTAATAACTGACAGTAGATAGTATATTGGGAACGGCCGTCATAATCCTTATTGCGTCGCGAGCGATTGATTTAAGCATGACAATCGAGCTATGCATTAGTTAATATTATTTTAGACTTTTTCTAGACAAAAAATAAGTAAACTTCAGCATTTTATTTATTACGTAGCGACGTCGCTTCATTGAGTCTTCTACCGCCTTTATTACGAGGTGTTTCGAAGAGCTGTTTCACCTGATTCCTAACGCCGAATTCAGCTTTCGTACGACACGCCACAAATTAGAATATCATCCCCACCATCTGGATTTTTGGCGTTCTTCGATAAATCAAACCAAAAATAATTTATTTCGTAGTTAAATTGAAATGTGTCAATTTTTCATACAGCTCATTTGGAAAGCAGATTTCCTTAGAGAAGAACGAGCAAGAAACTCTAAGGTTACTCTTTTCACAACAGAATGGCATTACAAGTTTTTATTTCATTTTAATTTACAAATCATTTCAATTGCAATATATTATACAAAGTGATGCAACAAAAATACTCAAACGTCAATTACTAAATGGCTTACACGAGTAAGTCAAAAAATTTAAATTATTAAGTAAAAACATAGTACAGTAGATATATCAATCAACACATATCGTAATTAAAATAAAGGCATTATGCAAGCATTTTATTAGCTACTATGTATAAAAAAATATATTATAATAAAGTTATTATAAGTATATATTAATATAAGTATATTAAAAAAAAAGAAATAAAAAATAATAAAGCAGTTTCCTGGTGAGAGGATCATAATGAGGAGAATAACGCATGGACCAGCTATCACCTCCTTGGACTATATTTTAGGGAAGGGAACGACTCGCTCTACGTCGCCTCCACAAGCAGTGGCATTAAACGAGCATGACGCTGCCTGTCATAAGAACTCTACAGGAGCTTTCTTCCATGTACTACAAAGCTGTGGAATGAACTTCCTTGTGGGGTGTTTCCGGGACGATACGACATGGGTACCTTCAAAAAAAGTGCGTAAACCTTCCTTAAAGGCCAGCAACGCTCCTGTGATTCCTCTGGTGTTGCAAGAGAATGTTGGTGGCGGTAGTTACTTAGCACCAGGTGCACCGTACGCTCGTTTGTCCTCCTATTCCATAAAAAAAAACATGCAGCATGTTGGAACGCTTCTTAAGCTTTATTGGATACTAAGAATATATATAGTAGCTCTTGTAAAAATATTTAAAACAATATATAATACATATTATAAGTATATCAGTTTGGTTTGCTGTAACAGATAAAAAATATATGATCCACTCACGGACTAGTAAAAAAATAATGACTCCGTATCACCTTACATAACAGTGTAGCACCAAAACAAGCCGATTAACTTGTAAATACATAGCCCCACGCACACACTTACACTACTACAGGCCGATAGGCTGCCATTATGAGAATTGTCATCGTCTGTGACAGATCAGTTTGCGTCTCAATAAAATATTTTAAAATGCCGTCGTGCGTTGTGAAAAAGTGTAAAAACGATACTATATAATTATTTGTGGCCATATATGATTATTGAAGGGAGAAAGAATTGTGTAACTAGTATCCCCCGTAACCGCACACACACTAGCGTAACGGTGCTTCACTTGCTAATATCACGGCGCGGAGTCCTTCTTTTTTTACTCGTCCATGGATCCACTATAATATGTATTTGATTATAATAATTGAAATAAAGAATTACCTTGAGGGACAGCATGATACGAAAATGTTTAAAATATTAAAATAATGACGTGAATATAATGTAAAATGTATGTCGTTAACAGCCTGTTATTTAATTTCGTTTCAGGAAAAATAAATAAGAATTTGTTATTGTTATTATTTGTATTTCAATGATAACCCTCACTTCTGGGATTAATTGCGCAAATAAAATTTATGAACGATGCGGGACTCGAACCCGCGACCTCTCGCGTTCCGTACGACGCACTCGTACTTGCATATCGCTTAGATTTGAAAGAGCGACATCTCAAGTCAATTTCCGAACATGCAAAGTATTTGGGATTAAGCAGCTTATCAACTGTAAAGTAGAGATGAATCCACAAGCAAGAATAAACAAGTTGAACAAGACATATATACAAGATTTATCAATGGTACGTCACTTGAACGGTTGGCTCAGTTGAAGAGTACTCGCACGGAACGCGGGAGGTCGCGGGTTCTTGACCCGTGTCGTTCATAAATTTAATTTGTGTAATTAAATAACAATTAAAACTATTACGTTAGAAATGGATTAATACTTAAAGTAATAATCCAAGTCCTAAAACTAAGATTTTTTTAATTAAAATAAGGGACGAGACGAGCAGAACGTTCAGCTGATGGTAATTGATACGCCCTGTCCATTACAATGCAGTGTCGCTTAGGATTATTGAAAAACCCAATTTTTTGAGCGGCACTTCAACTGCGCCCGTCACCTTGAGACATAAGATGTTTAGTCTCATTTGCTTTTATTTTCACTATCTACGGCGCCCTTCAAGCCGAAACACAATAATGCTTACACATTACTGCTTCATGGCAGAAATAGGCGCCGTTGTGGTACCCATAATCTACCCAGCATCCGTGCAAAGGAGCCTCCCACTGGTAAGTAAGTTATAAAAATTTGGATTCTTATTTTTTAAAATTTATGATACTGTTCTTAATAATTTTGACAGTTATGAAAATTATCTGATACCGCAGCCTTAAAAAATATGACTTGAAATTGTATTTTAAAAATTCAGTTCAAAATATTTCAATATAATATAACTGTTTTAATTCAAATATATCTTACAGAGAGAATCGCAAGAATTCACCAAATAAAATTATACAATTCCTTAGCTTCATTCGTGGTAATGTAACGCAGACAGTTCATTTACATTTTGAACGTTTGTGCCTACTTCTTCTCTGCAACGTTCACAAACGCAAAATTTTATTGTATTTTTTATCGCTTCTGTTAAATAAAAGTAATCTTGCTTACTTTTATAATAACCGGTTATTATCAACTTAAAAATAACACTTTACTAATAAACCAATGTTTAATAATTGAATATATTTAGAATATAATAATAAAAATAATATTGACGCACTTTTTACACAAATTATCTTGCCCCAAGTTGAGCATAGCCTGTGTTATGGGTTACAGGACAATGATATATTTAATACAATATACTTACTTAAACAATCATAAATTCATATAAACATACATAAATATATTTAAACATCCATGACTCGGAAACAAACATCCATATTCATCATATAAATGCTTGCACCTGCCGGGATTCGAACCCGGGACTTCTAGCTTAGTAGGTAGGATCGCTAACCACTCGGCTATACAGGTCGTCGTCAATATATAAAACATAAAATACTAAACCCAAACTACCTGAATGAAAAAAATATGCTCTGTGCTTTCCATGGCATAAAAAGAATAGGAAAGTCCCAAAAGTGTCGTAATAGACGACTTCAAGGGCGTTCACCAGTGGGAGGCTGAATATGGGCACCACGACGGCGCCTTTTTCTGCAGTAAAGTAGTATTGTTTTTCGGTGTGAAGGGTGCCATAGCTAGTAAAATTAGTGGGCAAATGAGATTTAACATCTTATGTCTCAAGGTGACGAGCGCAGTTATAGTGCCGTTCAGAAATGGGGTTTTCAAGAATTTTTCATAAATCCAGAGCAGTAATGTATTATATAAATGATTTGAGATTTCTTTAGTGTTAATTCCGCAAAAAATTGTCTTTAAGCAACAACAACAAGAGTCTCGTGCCAGATTTTGGCGAGACAACACGTCCTGAGGATGCCTCTTGTAGAGGCGAAACACGTGTTGAATTTTTAAAAGACAAATATAGGCGGAATTAACACTAAAGAAAACTCAAATCATTTATATAATTATGGATTTCCGCAAACTAACGCCTACTTCAATAAATTTTCAGTATTGTATTGTAATGGGCAGGTCGTATCAATTACCATCAGTTGAACGTCCTGCTCATCTCATCCCTTTTAAATAAAAATCACGGCGCCCCCTTTTACCCACCACTTGCAAATGTGTTAATAATTTTTGAATGTACATTAATTATTCAACGTTTTATAAGGTCTTTTGTAAATCCTTTGGTATTAAAAGAGAGTGCTGGCCGAGGTGATCAAATATTTCATTAGCCCTTTTCTTCATTAAAAAAAATAAAAAACTTTAATAAACCCGATAACCTCCATCAATACTGTCTTAATCAATCCTTACAATAATAAACGAATGAAATAAACAATCCTTAACACACAAGAGCGATTTAGAATAATTGTGCAAGGAGGTCAATAATTTCCTTGGTTAACGCGAGTGTATTAATACTTTTAAAGGATTAAAACGTGTGTACTTGTAACAGCATTTTTTAAATTACTCGCCCTGAAAACGTGCTCCTGCAAAGGTCACAAAACGTCGGGTTAAGTCAGTAAATGAAACAAAATGTAACTTTTACACAAATACCTGTACTAGTATACGCGTTTATTTTTATAAAAAAAGCCTTGTTTTTTATATAAGAGGGGGAAAACGTGAAAGTGGTTCACCTGATGGAAAGTAATAAATGATCAACATCAACAATATCAAGAGATGCGTTGTTGATAAATCAGGTACCCGAGGTTTGTTTCAAAATTTTTTTGTTTTTTTTTTTTTATTGAATAGCAGGACAAGCGACCGTACGGGTCACCTGGTGTTAAGTGATCACCGCCGCCCACAATCTATTGCAACACCAGAGGAATGACAGGAGCGTTGTCGGCCTTTAAGGAAGGAGTACGCGCTTTTTTTGAAGGTACCCATGACGTACCAATTCGGCGGCAGGAATCAGGTTAAACAGCTCTTCGGAACACTCCCCGTGATAAATACGGTAGAAGACACACAATGAAGCGACGTCTCTACGCAACGCCAAGTGATCCAGCCGTTCACAGAGCACTGGGTCCCCGACAATTCGAGCTGCTCTGCGTTGCACGCGGTCAAATGGATCAAGCTGATACTGGGGTGCACCAGACCAGAGATGACAGCAATACTCCGGCGCTCGGTATGTGTGGCCGGACCTGCGCTTTGTAGAGCGCTAGAATGTGGGCCGGCTTGAAGTATTGCCGTGCTCTATTAATGACGCCCAGTTTCTTTGAAGCCAATTTGGCTTTGCCCTCCAGATGGCCACGGAATTGGCCACAGCAACTAGTTTTGTATATACTGAAATTGTAATATGGTAATTAAATTTAAATAAGGTAATTTTATTAAACTTAAAGAGATATGACACAAAAATGTGAGCCAAAAATATTTACAGCTCTCGATCGTGAGATACTATAAAGTTGCAGTAATTCGATGGTTGATAACCATGATTTTTAGGGTTCCGTAACCAAACGGCAAAAACGGAACCCTTATAAATTTTTCAAACTTTTTATATTATATTTATGAAACTATGAAACCATACTGTTGAAACTTGGTATGGAGATGTATTTTGTGAACCGCAATTAAATTTTCACATAAAAATAGAAAAAAAAAATTTTGGGAGTTCCCGCTACTTAGAACTGAAACTCAAAAATTTTTTTTCATCAAACCCATACGTGTGGGGTGGGTATCTAAGGCTATTCTATTTCTTTAATATAACTAAAAAAATATATGATGTACGTTATTTCAATGCAAATTTTCAAAACAAAAAATTGTTTATCTAGTATGTAGTAGGATATCTAGTAAGTATTTTTTTTAATAGTATCAATAATTTTATTTAAAAAAAAATACTCTACTATTAAAACATAGATCAAAGTTACAACGAACTACAAGAACTTTTATATTATGTTACTTGCTGCCACGGAACCCTTCATGGGCGAGTCCGACACGCACTTGGCCGCTTTTTTATGAATATTATCAAGTTAAAATACTATGTCAAGCAAAAGTTAGGTATTCGTTTAATTTTCCTATTATTTTTTATTTAAATACGTTTAACTGTCAAAACACACTTAAAAATAATTTGTATATTTCATTATAAAATCAACATTTAACAATACAGTAATTTAATATTTTGAGTAAACTTACAATAATTCTAAGTAAGAATTATAAAGTTTGATTTATGCTAACGACGTTTTGACAGATGTATATAGCTTAACTAGATCGGTAGCTTGGGGGAATTTGTATTGTTTCAAACTTCTATGTATAAAATAATGATAATAAGAATTTATTTTAAGTTTTATATTGTATTTATGAAGAGATTGATAAATATAATGATCTGTTTTCGTAATTAAATAGTAATTTAAGGCCTGCTTATTTCTATTTTATAAAAAAGTGCCTAATTGAAAGCATAGAGTGTTTTACTATATAATGCAAAATACATAGAATTCTTTTGACACTTTTTAAAGTGAAACTTTTGTTACATCGTCTTAAACTTTTTCGTCTGTGTGTTGCATGTCGCTTGACGGTCGGGAGGTGCCTATAGTTCTCATATTGGATGCAATTGCGTTCTGGTGGAAGAGTAGGTTCGAAAAAATAGTGTGTGGGGCGGCACACTTGTTAAAGGTTTTTTATTTTTTGAAAATGTAAATCATAATATATAAATTTGTTTTTTTTCTATGCTGATATTAATACCTATGTTATTTTGTGAAAAAAGTTTCACTTGCATCGTGGTTTCATAAAACCACACACAATTGCTTTTTCTTTAAATTAAACGTAAAATTCTCGTATAGTTGCCGTGTTTCAAACGTCAGGGCTGGGCCTCGAAGTAACGAAGTGTGATGTTTGGAGTAGCTATATAATTAATACATGAAAAATTTAATTAATTTTATCAATAAGTACTCGCAGTGAATAAAATATCATTACGAAGATCAATCATCAAATAAGAGATTGAATAAAAACATCAAACTCCAAACTTCGAATCTCAAAGGCTCCCGTTCAAAAATCCCTAAACCTGTTTTTCCGTTTCGAATTTTGAAAGTTTGATGTTTCGGTTTGGTATATACTTTATTACTTTATAGGGTTCTGTAGCCAAATGGCAAAAATAGATACCCTTATGGATTCATCATGTCTGTCTGTCTGTCCGTCCATATGTCACAGCCACTTTTTCCGAAACTATAAGAACTATACTGTCGAAACTTGGTAAGTAGATGTTTTAGGTGAACCGCATTAAGATTTTCACACAAAAATAGCAAAAAAAAACAATAAATTTTAGGGGTTCCCCATACTTATAACTGAAACTCAAAAAAATTTTATCATCAAACCCATACGTGTAGGGTATCTATGGATAGGTCTTCAAAAGACACTTCCAAAGTGGTAAAATGTGTGTATCGTAACTAATCAAACTAAAAATATATATGATGTAAATTACCATACAAACTTCCACCGAAAAATGGTTAGAGCGAGTTTAAGTAAGTATTTTTTTTAATATTTCATAACTCGTAAACCGCAATTTACCTTTCATTTGATCAACTGAAATATAAAAAAAAACTATATTATGTTATTGGCTGCTACGCAACCCTTCGTGGGCGAATCCCACTCGTACTTGGCCGCATTTTTGGGCTGCTTAAGTTAATTTTTTCAACGATAAGAACTAATAAATCTGAATATACACACAATAAAAAAGTCTAAGCAACATGCATGATATTACAAATTTACCATTTATATTAATTAATTTCTAAGTCTTTATTCACTCAAAGTGCATAGGTATGTAAACTTTTTTTGTTATGGATGACATACTGGGTAGTTGTAAAAAAAAAATCGTATGTTTATTTTTTTCATATGATTAAATGAAAGGGAAATTGTTTGAATTTAAGTGCATTTTTATTGCTACGTTTAGTGTTGATTTTATAATTTTACCAACCATTTAAATAACGTTAGCGACAAAATTGAATTGTTAGATATTCTTTATTTCATTTCATGACGTCATTTGACGGCAAATGAAATGCAAAGGGCTGTAGGGATGTTGCAAGCGGGAAGTAATCAATCTCAGGTATCTCGGAGTTTTGGCATGCATATAAGTGTTATTTGTCGTCTTTGGCAGCGCTACAATAATACAAAAGAACCCGCTGAACAGCATTCAGACCGTAAAAGGAGTACAACCACTCGGCAAGACCGGTACACACAACTGACTGCAAAACGCCAGCCGATGTTAACCGCTCGAGAGATAAATTTGAGACTACAAAATTCGAGTGGTGCTGATGTAAGTCCCCAAACTGTACGAAATCCGGCCTACGAGCTCGACGCCCAATTAGGTGCCCACCGATACGTCACGGGAATCGCGCTCGTCGAAATGAATGGTGTAGAGAACGCAGAGCATGGACCCAGGAACAATGGGATACAATTATGTTTTCCGATGATTCGCGATTCGGGTTTAGGCGTGATACAAGAAGGGTGCGAGTGTACCGTCGGCCCGGAAATACTGAAAGGCTCAGGTGCATTCAAGAAGTTCATCCATACAACGGCTCAACAGTTATGATATGTCAGTTACCTCAACCCCATCGAGCACGCATGGGACATGCTCCAGAGACGTGTTTTGAAGGAGTTGGACGGAGTGACAACAACCCAACAGTACACAGATTTGCAACAATTCCATTGGGAGCGAATACCGCAAGATGACATAAACAGTCTCATTAATTTAATGAAGAATCGTCGCCGACAAGCTCTGATGATGATAGCAGAGGAGGCCATACTTTGTATTGAATTATCCTATTCTTTCACAATAAATTCATTTTCTTTAGAAATTTCATTTTGTTAAAAAAATGTTTAGTTGCTTATGTACCTTAGCTTCTGCAGTATATTCTAATATTGTTAATTTCTGTTATTAAAAGAACTTATAAAGACAACATCTGTTATTTTTACATCATAGGACCCTAAAAATATTATTTTAAAAATAAAATACAACGTTTGTGAAAAACCATCCTAAAATTTAAATTAGTACATGTTGCTTAGACTTTTTTGATGTGTGTTTTTTGTTGTCAATTGTAAATGTTTCATAGACGCTTAGTAAAATTTCAATACAGTTGTTAAACATCATAACGGTCATAACCGTTATTCCAAAATTAAATCTGTCGCATAGGCATCTTTCTTTTATGCGGTTATGACTTTCTTTTGAGTTCATTACTTGTACAGTTTAGTTTTAAATTTAAACGTCAATTTTAAGTTTGTAACAAGGAGTTTTCATACATAAAATAGAATCAGAGAGGCTTAATACGAAGAAAAATGAAAGAGTCCGTACGTGTTAATTATATTTAATTAGCAGTTTTTATTTAATTATTTTGACATCAACACTTTTTAAAAATCAAACAGGCTGCACACGCGTACGATCCTGTTGCCTTGTTTAGTTTTTTTTGCAATTTCCCACAACTGTATTAAAAAACGACGTGTGATACACGGCTGTGTAGGTTATTGCAAACTCGTGACAAAAAGAACCCTAGCCCTCGGCTGGGGTGTATTTATAGCAACTCGTTTGTAATAACCTTTTTCCCAACCTTATATCACAGTGTATAGTGTAGTACTATTCTTATGCCATGATACATAGAAAAAAAATATTTATTGTAGATTTTCTGTAGCAGTAAAATAATTATTAGACGGTATATAAAGCATATTTCACTTATACTGTATAAATAAAGAGTAAAATTACTTATCTGAATTTATTGTAATTATTTTTATCTACACCCATGCTTAACATCCTCTATTAAAGATTCCACAAAAGTTGGCTTATTGCCAACATTAAAACACCCATGTCCTAGTAACCATTACATCATCCATTTTCATTACAAATTTCGTTTGGATGATGTAATGGTTACTAGAACTGGCTTTTTTAATGTTAGTAGTAAGGTAACTGTTTCAGAATGTTTTATAGGGGATTCATATTATCGTGGGTGTAGATAAAGTCTTTTATGCAAATGTTGATAATTAGATATAAAAACACTCGAAGCACATTCATGTTTTAATACCACTTATTACAACACAGTTGCATAAATAATTTTTATCACTTTAATACAGCAAGGAGCTATAATGGCGTTATTGAATCAACCCACGTGTAAAGCTACTAAACCGTAATAATACAAAAATTAAGTCAAGAACAAGAATAATAAATATAAATATATAAATTTTTCCATACTATCTATCCTGTAAGTAACTACAGCGTAGATGCTAACGCAGCACTGATACCTACTTCGTGCCTACTCATGCTACGACGTAGCCATTCGGAACTCGTAGTTTAGTAGTGCCTGCGTAAGGGCGATTATAATTTTGTTTTCTCAGTTTAATTTGTTTGTGTCAATATAAAGACGTGCATCCACTCGATGTACGCCTGGCGAATGATATGCGCATAGTTTAAGGATTGGTCTCCCCTTCGCTCCAACTAGATACGGCAGGCGTAGTCGCAGTGTGCGGCAACTAATACTACGCCAAAGTGGGCATACTCAAGCCAGTCTCGATTAATGGTTGGCGTTGGCGTGCCACATGTTCTGTAAAATTTTGCCAATAATCACATCCTGGCGTTCAAGTTTCAAAACTTGAACGCCAGGATGTGTGGTAATACTTTGTGAAAATAATACTACACTTAATAAGGAAGACGCTCTGGAATATTATAATATCAGTAAGTATTTTGTATTTTATTAATTTCAATGTTAAATAACACCAAGCTCCTGTTTCAAAATTTGAAAGATGCCATTGTCAAAATGCCACGCACACAAGCATCTAAAAGGCGCCGTTATAAATTAATAGTTAATATTTAACCTTTTACGTAAACTTTTCAAACGAAATAAATATTTTAATTATTATTAATAAAAAGCTATTGTTCTCAGAAAGTACGGTATCTAGTTGGATCGCAGCGGAGATAAATCCTTAATCTAAGGCTATGCGATTGTTACGCTGCCATTCCGTTAGCAAAGTTTCATAGTTTTGTATCTTAACAGTAATCAAGCTAACACTAAATGCTTATAGACGAATACGCGTCTACGAAGCTAAGCCTCTATGGACAGTAGGCCTTATGCTACATTTTTGTCATAAAATATATATCGGAAATTTTGTGTGAGATGTCAAGATTATTTCTATATGTTATTTTATCCTAAGACTTTATCGTCCAAAATATATAGTCGTATAATAAATATAAAATATTTTTCATTGTAAACTGGAAATAAGGATACAACATTTTTTACACTTTACTAAGCAATCGTTTCAGATATTTTTTCGCAAAAAGATGAACAGATATTGCGATCATTATAGAAATAATAAAGGACCCTATCAATAAAACGGGTAAGCCGAGCGTCGACCACCTTTCGAAGTTTAACTGATTTAAATTTTTCTTTGAGCCAAAACCATTGGGACATAAATAAAATTTATTGATAATATCTTGAATTCACGCTTTAATTTCCGTTGAGGGTGGATTTTTGTAAGCCAGGCTTTTGTATAAATGGGTTTTCGATTACGTTTTGTGAGGCATTTGCCTGATTGAACTTCACAGATCTTGTGGACAATGCTTCGAATAATGAGAAGTTATTGTTGCTTTTATGCGTTAATTTGATTGAGAATAAATTTTATTTTTATTACTTACAACCAAATTGTTTTCATACAGTTTATTTCACTTTAAATTATATTAAAAATTCCTTAACGTCAACGGCGACTACATCACTCACCTTCGATTTGCAGACGACATCGTAATCATGGCTGTGACCATGATAAAACTTAAGCCATATGCTCGGTTGCCTCAATATAGCTTCCCAAGGAGTAGGTCTCAAAATGAACGGACATGACGAAGAATATGGACCTGACGAAGATCATGTGAAATGTCCATGTCGCACTTACTTCCGTAACAATTGGGAACTGTACTCTCGAAATTGTCGACGAGTACGTCTACCTCGTACAAACAATGCAGTTAGGCAGGTACAATTTCGCAAAAGAGGTCGAATCCAACTCGGATGGGCAGCAATCGGAAAGCATCCGTAAAATTTTCTTGTCCCAAATACCACAGTGTCTGAAGACGAAGGTTTTCCACCAGTGATTACTTACGGCCCCACGCTTACACTTACACTAAAACAAGCCGATCGGCCGCTATTATGAGATTTGCCATCGTCTGTGATATATCAGTTTGCGTCGCAATTTTAAAAATGCCGTCGTGGGTTGTGAAAAAGTGTAAAAACAGTAATATAAAAGTATTTGTGGATATATGATTATTTAAGGGAGAAAAAATTGTGTAACTGGTATATCCCGTAACCGCACACAGACTAGCATAAAGGTGCTTCACTTGCTAATCACGGCGCGGAGGGCATCTTTTTTTACTCGTCCGTGGTAAAATATTGTCAATATGGATGCTTTGAAAATGTCTTAAATTAATTTGTTTCATTAACAGCAATGTTGATTTGAAGAGATAAAGTCACATAAATTTCTGTTACAATATTACCAGATATATCTCAAGGGTCCTTGTAACTAAGCCTACAAATAAATCACATGATAGCTAACGATGGATACATTGCAGCTAATGGTTTGCATGAACAGAACAATATTATTATATTATTGTTATTACCAGACACCAGCTTCTGAAATACCATTAGTTATGAATTGACTTATCAAAAGTAGGTGGACACCATATAAGTTTTTAGTATGTTTTAAATTTCTTTGATAAATTATGTCTTATTGATAATGAATTTTATACACATATAATTCTGCAGAGTTCCACATATTTTATTCAAATATAGAATGGGCATAGTCAAACTTAAAGAACAAATGATTTAAGTTATCTTTAGTGTTAATTCCGCCAATATTTGTTTTTAAACAATTCGACACGTGCCAGATTTTGGCGAGACAACACGTCCAGAGGATGCCTCGTGTAGAGGCGAAACATGTGTCGAATTGTTTAAAAACAAATATTAGCGAAATTAACACTAAAGAAAACTTAAATCATTTGCATAATTATGGATTTCCGCAAAGTAACGCCTACTTCAATAAACTTAAGGAAGTTAAAATAATTATATTGTGTCTCACTCATAACAATAGGGTCGTCCACGAGGGTAAGTTGGGATTTTTTATAAATAATGTATATGTATGTCCCCAAGTGTACTTGATAATAACGGAGGTATAAAACGTATCAATCCACCCTTTTTTATAGTGGTTATGCTCGAATAGAATAATTAAAAAGGTTAAAAATCTTAACCCAGCCATCATTTGCAAATGAAAATTCAGTGATGTCCAAAAAAGGTTTCTTGCAATAGAATGACGTTATGGATTTGACGCAAGTTATATCATTAAGCTTTATTTTTATTTTATGTTTTTAGCAAATATTGCAAGTCTACAGGTTATTTCCAGATGTAAGATTTTTTCTTTGCATCATCTACTGTTTTAAGTTTACAGCTTACATTTTACTTTCACATCTGCATTTAATTCTCCTCCCAACTATAATACACGATAAAAAAAAATATTTAATGAAAATCAGGGATGAGACGAGCAGGACGTTCAGCTGATGGTAATTGATACGCCCTGCTCATAACAATCCAGTGCCACTCAGGATGATTGAAAAACCCAAAAATTCTGAGAGGCACTACTACTGCGCTCGTCACCTTGATACATATGATGTCAAGTCTCATAAGACCAGTCATATCACTAGCTACGGTGCCCTTCAGACCGAAACACAGTAATTATTACACATTACTGCTTCACGGAGAAATAGGTGCCGTTGTGGTACCCATAATCTAGCCGGCATCCGGTGCAGAGCCTCCCCCACTGGTAAATGTGTATAAGTGTAACCAAACTTACCCGATTCCAGCTTAAATAATTAGTCTGTTTCACATCAAATCAGCGTATTCTAGGTGATTGACGATATAATAGTTTAATGTATTTAGGCCAAACTAGTTAATTCTAGGCAGAATACATGCGAGGACATTATGTTATATTAAGTCCTTAATATGCCAAATGAAGCAATAGATTCGTAGTATGAAAGTAAGGATTCTAAGTAAGAATCATAGACCAAGTAGGTCTAGGATCGGTTAATTGCTATTTATACATAAAAAAAATATGGTTTTATAGAGTCTGTATGGCGGGGTTAGCACAACAACTTCTAAATATATAATTTTTATCTCAATCTATTTTTTAATCATTTCATTAATTATCTCGGAAGCCATGGAAAGGGAATATAATTTTGTTTTGTTTAGTTATAATTAATGTTTTTCGACTGGGACATGCCGAAATTTTCAGACATTGAGCAGTCAAATGTTATATTTAAGTTCTAAATAGAGCTTATAGACAGCTGATACTATACAAACTTATTTCATTTACTTTATTGACGTTTGACGTAAATTTTCAAAATAATTTAAATAAATTAATATTAAGCTTAGATTAAGGATTGGTCTCCGCTGCGCTCGCACTAGATACCGCAGTACCTAGGAACAATAGCTTTTTAATTTCGGCAACTATTAGATGCTTGTGTGCGTGGCATCTTGACACTCAATGGTATCTTTCAAATTTTGTCACAAACGCTTCATGTTATTTTACATTGAAATTACTGATGATACCCAGTCTCTTTTTTATTTCTTGTAGTATTATTTTTACAAAATTTTACAACGCAATCCAGCATTTTAGTTTCAATGAGTAGCAAAGTTTAACAGAACATGTGACACGTCAACGTCACACATTGTTCGAGACTGACACGAGAACGCCCAGTTGGGCGTAGTAAAAGTTGCCGCACTTTGCGACTACGCCTGCGGTAGTTGGAGCTCAGCGGAGACCAATCCTTAATCTATGGTAATAAAATTATGTATTAGTGAAAACTTCTCAGTATTAAAACTATTTAAAAAAAAAAACGTATAATATGAGCGTTTTTGGCACATTTGGATCTACCGAACTTTTTTATTCTACATGCTATATTATTTATAAAGAAAATTATAATTGCACTAGATGGAAATCAAGACAAAAAACAACATCCGCTGAAAAAGTAAATAGACATTACTTGAGTATATAGATCAGATGTAGGTCAATTCATCAATTGTCAGCATTGATTAATTCCTTACTCGAACTAGGAAGAAATTAATCTTCATTGTGTAGGCGTTGAGTTGAAGCAAATCATACTATTGTTTGCAATAATTGCGATCACTGTAACCTAGTTTGTGATACATTGTTGTTGAAAGCAGTAAAGGTTATATAATTATTAATCTCTACTAATAATATAAATATGTGAATGTAAGTTTTATTGTTACTCTTTCACCCCTAAACAGAGATAGACAAGAGCTTCGGAAAGGACATAATAATAATATGCATATTTATTCAAGAGTTATAGATTACATATTTTAATGTGTTAGTAACTTAAAAATATACCTTAAACTAATGTTATTACTTAAACTATAATCTTGATCCCATCCGTGTATATGCCTCCTCCATCTTCTTCCACAACTCTCTATTTTTTGCTTTCTCTAGCCAGTTTTTACCTGCCACTGTAAGAAGGTCATCACTCCACCTCATTTTGGGTCTGCCTCGGTATCTGTTACCTAAGGGACCACTCCATGTTGTCGCTTTTAGAGTCCATCTTTGGTCTGAGACCCTAGCCACATGTCCTGCCCATTGCCTTTCCGATTTTATGTATACATAAAATCCGCATAAAATACACGAAATCGAAAAGGACAAAGGCTAACTTTTATCCCGAATAAAAGGGCTTAGCGGGGTTGAAATAGGGGGTGGAAGTTTTTAACAAATTTCGTCACTATCGAAGATACTACCATGAAAATTTGTATTAAGGCACTTGATAAGAAATAAATAAATATTTTATCTAGCGCTTTTAAGAATTAGACCTGTGTGGCGTGAAAAAGGGGGATGAAAGTTCTATAGTTAGTAGCTTATATAATGGATCACCAACATATGAAACAGTAGTCATAGTGTTAATTGCATTGGAATAATTATAAAATCTTACTTTACCTACAGAAAAAGGTAATCACAGTATGCTTTGTGTTACAAAAATTATGAGGTAGGAGAAATCTAGAAAAATATTGCTTAAATTATTAAATTACGAGTTATTTATATTAATTACAGTTCTGTGAATGCAGTTTTCCGACCCATTTATTTTGTTTAAGACTACTGAGGCTGTATATATGTCACACTTTATGAGCTATCAAAATTAACGTCAATATTTGGACTTTTCTTTGTATATTCATTATAGGGACGAGAAATGCGTACCACAGGTGAATCACGTCAAAGATTGGTTTTTACAGAAACTTGGCTCAAACAAATCGCATAGATGTCGTGGCATTCTGGTAGGAAATTTAAATTTAAGTCACAGAGACGGACAATCAATGCTGCGGTTTATTAACCTATATAGAAATAACATGTCAAGATGAGATCGTCGCGAAGATAGCTGCTGTAATAGAAAGTGCTTCATTTTTTCAGCATGTCCTGGCTGTATTTGGAGTCTTGAAACGGTGAATGATAAAACAACCAATTAACTTCTTCTGTACCCTTTCCAGTATATCTATATGCACCTTATTAGTCGTGTTCCAAGCTGTACTACAATACTTAAGCTTGTTCCTCACGTAACAGTTATATAATTTAATTACTAAGTCATTAGCAGAATCTAACGAAAGGCCCAAATACGACTAGAATGTCTGTTTTTGTTTAGAGGTTCTAATAATTGCCAGATTCATCACAAGATCAATTGATGGCTCAATTTTAATTAAAACCTTTTAACATTTTGTTAGTTATTGTGGTTTTACTATCTTTAACTTAAATACTAATCACTTAGAAGTTCCGCAGGCCATTTGTGTTCTTAATCTGATTCACTTTACGAAATGATGTTTCTTTGTTCAATAGTTATAATTTTGTATTTGATAATTAATTTGTGGAATTTCCTCAGTTATTCTTAAATTCCATTATAATCGGATGTTATATTTATATGGATGTTTGTTTTCGAGTCATGGATGTTTATATGTATTTATGTATGTCTAAGTAAGTTTATTGTATTAAATATACCGTTGTCATGTACCCATATTACAGGCTATGTCTAGTTAGGGGCAACAAAATTTGTGTAAAAAGTGTGTCAATTTTTTTTTAATGGAATAGGAGGACAAACAAGCGTACGGGTCACCTGGTGTTAAGTGATCACAGTCGCCCACGTTCTCTTGAAACACCAGAGGAATCACAAGAGCGTTGCCGGCCTTTAAGGAAGGTGTACGCGCTTTTTTTGAAGGTACCCATGTCGTATCGTCCCGGAAACATCGCACAAGGAAGCTCATTCCACAGCTTTGTAGTACGTGGAAGAAAGCTCCTTGAAAATCGCACTGTGGAGGACCGCCACACATCCAGATGGTGGGTATAATATACTAACTTGTGGCGTGTCGTGCGAAGGTGGAATTCGGCGGCAGGAATCAGGTTAAACAGCTCTTCGGAACACTCCCCTTGATAAATGCGGTAGAAACACACTATGAAGCGACGTCTCTACGCAACGCCAAGTGATCCAGCCGTTCACAGAGCACTGGGTCCCCGACAATTCAAGCTGCTCTGCGTTGCACGTGGTCAAATGGATCGAGCTGATACTGGGGTGCACCAGACCAGAGATGACAAGCGCTAGAATGTGGGCCGGCTTGAAATATTGCCGTGCTCTATTAATGACGCCCAGTTTCTTCGAAGCCAATTTGACTTTGCCCACCAGATGGCCACGGAATTGGCAATCGCTCGAGATTCGAGACCCAGTATTCCGATACTAGGCGAGGCTGTAAGGGAAGTGTAGTCGAGGAGCGGTGATACGGCAAATGGGGTTTTTTAGTGGTAAACGCCAACCTTGAGTCTTATGGGGGTTAAATTGGATAAGGTTCAACTTACCCCATTCCGCGACCTTCTCAAGATATGGCGAAGAAACAGCGTGGGAGATGGCACACAGCCTTGGGGCACTCCAGCGTTCACGGACTTGGGATTAGAGCAATAACCGTCGACAACGACCTGTATGCTGCGCCCAGTGAGGAAGCTGGAGGTCCACTTGCATAAGCTCTCGGGAAACCCAAATGATGGAAGTTTTGCGAGGAGCGCCTTGTGCCATACCCGATCAAAGGCCTTCGCTATATCCAGGCTAACTGACAGGCCTTCCCTCTTACTTTCGATAGCCACCGCCCATCCATGTGTTAGGTATACCAGAAGATCGCCAGTCGACCGACCGGCGAAAGTCGTACTGCCGGTCGTTGATCAACTGGTATACCCAGAGCTGGCGGTTAATTATGCTCTCCATGATTTTGGAGAGCCGGGAGGTAATAGCAATAGGCCTGTAGTTTGCCGGATCCGAACTGTCTCCTTTTTTTTGGATCGGATGGACAAGGGCTGACTTCTATGAGTCACGGACTACGCCTTTTGAATAAGAGTGCCGGAATAAACGAGTTAGCACCGGCGTCAACTCAGGGGCACACATTCTAAGCACGATTGGAGAAATGCCATCCGGCCCGCTCGACTTCCTGACGTCCAACGAAAACAGAGCTCGCCGAACAGCTTTCTGTCTGAACTGCACGTCAACCATGGAGCTCCGCGTGATGGTCGGCGGTGTTTTTCCGTTTTCCGCAAGAGACGAGTTGGAGGCAAAAAGAGATATCTCTTCCATATCGATTTCTCTTCCATATTTCCATTGGTACCAACTTAAAATTAATAATGCACCAATATATGAAATTTGAAATCAATTTAAATGACTGAGAACAGAATGAATAATTTTATTAAAAATATTGGAACTTAAATAAAGTAAAAGATGATAACGTGTGAGCTATAAATGTATAAGAAATCAATAGAGAATGATTAGCACTTGACTAAAGTGCCGTTAGAGTAAGATTTATTACCACGCTCCAAGATTGCAAGAAGTCCTTATAAATACCACTGGCATGCTACCATGACATGGATACATCAAATTAATCACGTATACCTTCCTAAAAGCCGGAAACATACCTGTATTTCCTCTGCACTTAATATCTTATATTAGCCGTACACTCATTCACCCTCTCTTTCTAAAAAGCAATGTTCCATCGCACTGGATAGTATCACCTTCTTGTTGATCCAGATTGCGCCACTTTTGTCTTGTGCAAAGCAGTACTGTGCAAAAACTATTTGTGCTTTGGTTTTATAGACACCGTAGCTAGTTAAATTAGTAGGATTCGCAGACAATCTTATGATTTAAGATAATAATAATAATAATATAATATTGACACACTCTTACACAAATTCTCTTGCAACAAACTATGTAGAGCCTGTACTATCGGTACAAGACAACGATATATTTAATACAATATACTTACTTAAGCATACATAAATACGAATCAAACATTCATATTCATCATATAAATGATTGCACCTACCGGGATTTGAACCCGCACCCGGGACCTCTAGCTCAGTAGATGACGAGCACAATTTTTGGTAAATCATTGTATAGCCAAGCATTAAGGTGACAATGCTTTTAAGAGGACTGAGGTTTACATTTATAAAAGTTTTGCTATTCACGTCACTTAACCAAAAAATATATCAATAAGTTCAAATTTTAAACACGAGAGAATTCTTCACAACCTTAATGAACAAACGGTATATACACGTTAAATTTTAACGTTTTGTGAATCGTTGATCGTTAGCATGTCACCAATAATACCACTCGGCCGACAAACTCGTAATTTGCCTTTTGACATACCATTAATTGGTTGTTAAAATGTGTGTACAATAATTGAAGAGTCGTTAAAATATTTCATAATAATATTGAAAATACCTTGTCGTAATGCCTTATAATATTTTTTTCTTATTTATTTCGCTGTCAACATAGCAACATTTACTTTAAGCGGATTATTTTGGAGTATTTGATGTGTGAGAACGCTGTCTCATATTTTCGAGGAAGAATGACTCTTATTTTTTGCCTCAAAACGTCAAGATGAGATGCCAATCTTTACAGCCTTCTGGCATTCTTTGATTGATCTGTCAAGTGAGTTACAAGCTTGTTGGTGTGTTTGGTCAACTTTCATTTGTGGCGTTTAGATGCTTGCCCAATTTTCTCTTTTATGGTTGGTATTTCTAAACAACGAAAATAAACCAATGAACATTTGTGATTGTGCAAAAGGCGTTATTCTAGACACGCTGCAAGACCTGTATATTAGAACTGCTTGCCCCACAGCTCTCATCCATACACTACGTATACACATACATACAAAATACAAGCTCTGACAATTTTGAATGTCTTCTTATCAGCCACGAGAGATAAGGAAATCATCTTTTTTATGAGAGGCATGCGTGGGTTCAATACAAATACAAATTACACACCAAGATATTTTACTTGATTACTGTGGGGTATAAGCATTCCTCGCCTGAGTATGATATATATATTATAATATATGTATATGAAATAAGCATAAGAACAAAATATAAAGTTCAACCTTATCGATTGATACTTGACTGTCTTAGTTTTTAACAAAATATATAGATAACATTTGTGTCAGAATACATGGTATATTGACAAATGTAAAAAAATGCAATCATTTTTTTGCCAACATTTCTCGCCTGCCTTAGTTTTGTTGGCCTGTTCTCATTTTCAAACACCCATTCACAAGAATGCTGTTTTTTTCGGGTTCAAAACAATAAATCCACGTTTCGTCTCCTGTGGCAATGTCGTAAACAGCATTAGAATATCCGTCGTCGTACTTCAGCATCAGTGAGGACCCGCTTCTGCTCCGCTGTCAGTTCATGAGGGATCCAACGACAACAAAGTTTCCGAACTTTCAATTCTTCGTGTAAAATTTTCTGAATTTGGCTCATACCAAAAGTCCCCAATTGTCCTCGAATAGTCTCATAGGTAATCCGCAGGTTTTCTTCAATTAGCCGCTTAACAGTAGCCATATTATTTTCATTGACGACAGTTGATAGCCGCCTTTCCCGAAATTCGACATGTAAAGAAACCTGACCTCTCTCAAATTCAGCAAACCATCGCCTCACGGTGCTCAAGCAAGGTGCTTCTCTCCCAAAAGCATTTTGAAGGCGAAGACGAGCGGCACAGTCCTGCGGAGAGAGATCTTTTAAAATCATAAAAAATCATCGCTCTAAAATCTTTTCGACTTAATTCCATTTTCGTTGCGTACGTAGAACTTTGATGTGTGATAAAAAACAATTGACATATGTTTCCCGCCAATTGTTTTACTGATTAATAAGAAGGTTGTAACGTTACAAAAAATATAACATTCGAAATTCAAATAGTTCTGAATGTTTTGAACTTCTAGCTAATCAGCTAGAAGTTCAAAACATTGAGTGTGCCCAATATATAAATTATCGAAGAACGCAAATTCTACCGCCAGCCATCTAGCCCGCATAACTTCTGGGATAGTGAGAGAGACACCTTATCTAAAACTGGTCTACCTAAAATTCTTGTTTTCCCGACGTTGCTACGTTGTTACAAATCACTCGATATATATCAGAATCTACTTATCGAGTGATTCGAAACATTAATATAAATTTATAATAAAACCACAAGTAAAAACGTTGAGTCTCGTTATCAATTGACAGTTATATGTATTACAATAGCAACATTGTATGGCTTAAATAAAATGAATTGTCTGTGGTTGGACAAGGAAAAAATGACGCAATTTTTCACAAAAAGATCGCTTGCCGAAAGAGGCAATATCGTTTATACGAATCAAAGCCCAAAAGACATCTTTATTACTATACTTATCTATAAATTATTATTCGATTCAGGTATAAGTAATTTGTAGTAACAGACACATAGTATATTTCATAAGAGATAAAAAGTAATATCTATATACAGCAAGGCGGTACAATGGCGACATTAATAAATAAATACACCAAGGTTAGAAGTACTCATCCGTAATCATTAAAAATATATTTAAATAATCCAATTTTCCATAAAATTATTTCGAAACATCCTGTAAGAAATCTAGTAGCCGCGTAGGTATTGATATCTACGTCGTGCCATACTAATGCGATCACATAACGTTGATTAAAATTTTGTTTCCTAAATAATAATATATCCTTTGTTTGTTTGAAATTTATAAATTTCAATTATTTGCCGGAGAAGAGGGCTATTCGCGCTATTTATAACCTAGGTCCTAAAGAAACATTGAGAGCAAAATTCAAAGAAATTAACATCTTGACTGTTACTTCTCAATATATTCTTGACTAGCTGACCCGACAAACGTTGTTTTGCCATATAATTCACGCGCTAGCCTGTACATCATTTTGTTCTATTGTCAATAGTTTTTGCAGCGCACGCAAAAATATGTTTTCGATTTTACACCTTGTGTTACAAAATAGCAATTTTATTACGGATCCAAATCGGACCAGTAGTACCAGAGATTAGCGCGTTCAAACAAACAAACAAACACTGCAGCTTTATAATAATATTAGTATAGATAATGTACGTTATTCAAAAGAATTATTAAAAAACGTTTGTGTGGTAAAGGTATAAAATAAATGACTTTCTTAATGATACCACAGATTGGGAATGGAGTGACCGCCCTCAGGCTATTAAATAATAAGTTTAATTGTACAATATTACTTTGTAAACATATTTTTTCGATGAAAAAACAAGCCCGCTGAGTTTGTTGCGCCCGTTCTTCTCAGGTCTGAGGTATTCATTTTGGAATGGGTGGTAGTTTTTGACTTTCAATAAGTGATGTCACATCCTATTTTGAATAAAAAAATGTGAATTTGAATTTACTTAAAATTTTAGAATTACTTTATCTATGTCTGCACTTAAGTTTATAGACGTTGCGGTATTCGAACCCATGCCTTCGGAGATTATGCCTCCATCGCTTTAACCGCTAAGCTAACCGCCTTACGTCCCGACCTCCATAGAATATGCTACTTCAACTATTCAGTTGTTAATATATTTTTGGATATTATACGCAGAGGTGTGGGGGATATGTAATAGAAAAAAATCAATAAGTTCTCTTATATATGATATATACCACAACTCTTTTTTAATGGAAGTGGATCACAAACCAGCATACAGCATCCTTGTTGCGCTACGGGTCTATTAGGTGAGTGCACGCACTTTTTTTAAATACCTTCATAATACCAATTTTTTTTATTCTTCTTTTTTACAAATACCTTCATAATACTGATGTCAATAGATGAAAAAGATGTTATTAAAAAAATTGTGTCTCACATTATAACCCATACGAGCATTTAAATAAAAAAACAAATTCCATTCAAACTCAGAAGAAAACAGAGTTAAGGTTAAACGTAATTTTTACACGAATCTGAAAAATAAAATTTACTTAAACATTTCAAATTAGATTATTACATAAACCAATAATTATCTCCAATTTTTATTTCACAAAATATTTATATTTATACAGTGTGGGCATAAAAAATACGCATAATAAAATTGTCATTTGATTGAATAAATATATCCGGACGACCGAACCTTGCTCGGATTTTTAAGAATATACAAAACTTGGACGAAAAAAACTAATAGGATATCTGTATTAGAACCGGGGTCTTCTGTTTTCCGGATCTCCCAATGAGCTAGTCATCTAAACTGTTATAGTCTTGTATATAGTGGCGAAATTTACCTTTGTATTCTAATGTTATTGTAGCTGTTTCTCATTAAAGCACGGATAAAACTATATTTTGTACTTTGAAACCTAGCTAGATCGATATATGTACTCCCTGTATACTAAATTTTATGAAAATCGCTGGAGCCGTTTCTGAGATTCAGATTATATATATACAAGAATTGCTCGTTTAAAGAAATAAGATTATATTAGCAGCAATTTTTCAGCACTGCTATATTCAACACGTAATTAGATAAAAAGTAAGTATTCAATTACTCACATATTTCATCATCGGATCAGAATTTTAGTGAAACCTCGTAAAATATTAAAAAAAAATCAAAATTTAACCTAAAACGAGAGTTCTGAGGTAACGAGTAAAATAACTACTACTACGCTACGCTACTTTTTTTTATGAAGATAATGGACGAGACGAGCAGGACGTTCAGCTGATGTTTATTGATATGCCCTACCCATTACAATGCCGCTCAGGATTCTTGAAAAGCTCAAACATTCTGAGACGCACAACTACTGCGCTCGTCACCTTGAAACATAAGATGTTAAGTCTCATTTGCCCAGTAATTTCGCTAGCTACGGCGCCCATCAGATATGCTTTCACATTACGTTTCACGGCAGAAATAGGTGGCGTTGTGGTACCCATAATCTAACCGGCATCCGGCGCAAAGGAGCCACTGGTTAAATAGTGTAAGCTAAGAATGAAATTCTGGGAAATAAATGCGTCATACTATAAATTTAAGTAAAATGTTGGATTTTTAATAAACTGCTTCTAATCTTAAAGTATTTACACTTGTACCTTTTTCGATATGATGGTCAATAGTTTTACTTAAACACACCCGCAATCTTTACAACATTCAATATGTCTTTCGGTTTCAAGAACGCCTTTTGTCAGTCTGCAAAGTCGTGGTTGTTAGTAAGTAGTTTGTTGCAGGAGTCAGTCATTAAAAATGGCTGTTTGTGTTCATAGAGTATGCAGGTCTAAGTATTATGCGATGGCTATGTGAGTATTGCTTTGTGTTTTTGCATGTATCTCGGGGGCGATCGCTATGGAGTAATTGGAAGCTCTGGCTGTGGTTATGCCTGACCTTGTGCGCTAATTTATACCTCCGAGTGGAGCACACTCCAATTACGACGTTTGCTGAACGAAACGTATCTACGACATGTTGAGTTATAACGAATTTGTTCTTTGAATTGATTTAGTGATGTGTGACTTGCACGAGTACGTTGTAGTCTATTTGTACTCGTATTTCGCTTGTAATATAGCATATTCTATACTGACAGATTTCTTAGAATATCTAATATCTATTATATCTTTAATGGTTTTAATTATAATAATCACAAAAGAAAGCCATTTATAAAGGGACTAAAATATTAAGGACTAGTTGACCCGACAGACGTTGTTCTGTATATAATAAATAAAATAATGCTTTTACATGAATTTGTCAATAATATATCATAACATTAAAAATTACTTCGTAAAATATGCACCCTGCTGTCGTAATGAAATTGTTTCACAGCAGAACTGTCAAACCGTGCGTCAATAAATTTTCTCATAGAAATTATGTATGGACACATCAAAGGAAAAACAAATTTGTTGTTTTTATTTAATGTATCAGCATTTCCCTATTTATTCACCTTTTAAACCTTCTCTGGACTAGAAGACCAAAATTAGCCAAATCGGTCAAGCCGTTCTCGAATTTTAGCGAGACTAACGAACAGCAATTCATTTTTATATATTATACTAGTGGACCCAACAGATGTTGTCCTGTACACACGTCTTAAATTTGAAAAATCTGTCCAGCCGTTAGGCGGAGTTCACTAACATACACATGAGCAGGAGAATTATATTATATGGACGTAATTGAGAATCTAAACCAATCTCAAATTCACTGAAACAAACAAAAAGTCATAAAAATCGGTCCAGCAACTACCTCCGTAGTTTAATTGTGAATATAAA
The DNA here is from genome assembly GCF_905404315.1 of Leptidea sinapis. NCBI lineage: Eukaryota > Metazoa > Arthropoda > Insecta > Lepidoptera > Pieridae > Leptidea > Leptidea sinapis. Next base: position 5,962,321 of record NC_066299.1, read on the forward strand.
CCATTCTCGAATCCACCTGAAGACACACACCAATCTCAAATACACTGGAACACACAAAAATATCATTAAAATCGGTCTAGCCGTTTTGGAGGTAGTTCAATTGTGAATGTAAACCATTCTTGAATCCACCCGAAGACACACATCAATCTCAAATTCACTGGAACACACAAAAATCTCATCAAAATCGGTCCAGCCGTTCAGGAGGTAGTTCAATTGTGAATCTAAACCATTCTCGAATCCACCTGAAGACACACAGAAAGTTTCAATAAAATCGGTCAGTTCAGTGACATACACACGCACACAAGAATTATATATATAAAGATAGATTACCAATGACGTTCTATATGTCATTGAGGATTACTCAAGATAGACATTGTGAAATATCTCGTAATTCTCATTCATCACAGTTATATACAAATGATTTAAGTTTTATTTAGCGTTAATTCCGCCAATATTTGTTTTTTAAAGGATGCCAGATTCTGGCACGAGAGATTTTGGCGAGACAACACTTCCTGAGGATGCCTCGTGTAGAGGCGAAACACGTGTCGAATTGTTTTAAAAAACAAATATTGGCGGAATTAACACTAAGGAAAACTTAAATAATTTGTATAATTATGGATTTCCGCAAAGTAACGCCTAATCAATAATTTTTTTATCACAGTTATATACAAGAATTACTTTGTAAAATATATTAGGACTAGGTTTAAACCTAAAAAGAAATTAAAAAAATATATCATCTCATCATCATCATAATCATCATCTGTTTAGGACATGTAAAATAAAGTGCGCCATCTGTATTAACTATCTATTTTCAACCGACTTCAAAAAAGGAGGAGGTTCTCAATTAATCAGTATCTTCTTTTTTTATGTTTGTTACCTCAAAACTTTCGACTGGGTGAACGGATTTTGATAATTCCTTTATTATTTGAAGCTGGTGCTTCCCGTGTGGTCCAGAATCTAATTAATTAATCTAATTCTAGTTACGATTATTGTAATTTATGGAGTCGGTGTCAGCCAAGGTAGGTTTGTAACTACATACATAGTTATAGGTGAGATGTGCTCGAGTCACGTCGCACGTGCGGAGGCGAGAGGCTAGAGCGGGGCCGTGGCGGAAGGACACCGATTCCAAAAATAACAATAATCGTAACTAGAATTAGATTGTATAAAAATACGTAATCATTTTTATACTTTTTAGTGCATTTTATATCTATTGTTTTGAAATTGAGTTTTTGAAGTCGGTGTTTATTTTGTTAAATTTTTTTTTGTAGTTTATCGGGGGTATTTGAGGCTGTATTTTCCAATAGTTATATATATTTGATCATCACTTGTGATCACAGTGATCTATAATCTTGTTAACAAGCAGCAAATCTTAATCTAACTGAAGAATCTCACTGATATATATATATATATAGACAATATAACTGAAAAATTATTAATATTCAAGAAATTATGACATTTTTGGTTGATATAATTATATTCTTTCAAGCGTCTGAATGATACCATCATTTATTAGCAAAATAATTACGTAACACAAGAACAATGTAGGTAAACAATATTTTATTACCTTAAAATTTGCTAAGCGTTTAAGGAAAATCGTTACAAATAAATTCCTTCGGAAACATTGAAACGCTTAACTTCGCAGGGACGCTCCTATTAAATGCCATAAATTTCAAAGCTAATTTTAATCAGATAAGTTACAAATGATCTCTGATATAAGCGAATGGTTTAATCCATACTTAGGCGTTAATTAAATCATTATGTTTTAAATTTGCCCTTTTTCGGCGTATGGGATTCGGGAATCGGGGACCCAGAGCTCTGTGAACGGCTGGATAACTTGGCGTTGCGTAGAGACGTGTCTTCTACTGCATTTATCAGGGCAAGTGTTCCGAAGAGCTGTTGCGTCTGATTAATGCCGCTGCATTCCGCCTTCACACGACACGCCACAAATTAGGATATCATTCCCACCATCTGGATGTGTGGCGATCTACCACTGTGCGGTTTTGAAGGAACTTTCTTCGACGTGCTACAAAGCTGTGTAATGAGCTTCCTTGTGCGGTGTTTCCGGGACGATATGACATAAGGTACCTTCAAGCTCGTACACCTCTCTTAATGACTAGCACCGCTCCTGTGATTCCTCTGGTGTTGCGAGAGAATATGGGCGGCGGTGATCACTTAACACCGGGTGTCCTGTACGCTCTTTTGTCCTCCTTTTCCATAAAAAAACATAGCTAATTAATGTTTATGTATTTTTTTCGGTGACTCGTTTTAAATACCCGCGCGTGATTTAAGTCATGCTTATCTTCCTTGCGCACCACAGAGTTCTGTAATAGTCAATCTCTGGAAATTTAGCTCTACTCCTTGACCATTTTTTTCATTGGTATAAAGCATATACGCACTTTGTTACGTACTAAAACAATTATGAAAATGATCCGATAACGTAGCGAGACTAAATATTAGAGATGGACTATTAAAGAACAATAATATAACACTATAATAAATAGTTTGTTCAGACATAGTCTAGACAAAAACAATTTCATTTATGCGTCAAATTTAATATTAAAATTTGTCATAGATTTATAGCAAAGAGTAAAAAACAATTCTATTTAGTTCATTGAGTTCGAAGCGAACATACAGTAATTTCATAAATATTTCTTAAGATCGTTTCGTAAGATTTTAACTTAAGTATTTACCTTCATTGGAAGGTATACTGTTTGTTTTGGTCTGCTGCCAATTCTAGTTTTAAAAACATGATTTTAGATTATATTATTCCAAAATTTTTCACAAAAGCCGTGACATTAGTAGAACATTTTTTTAAAATAGAAAAAAAAACACGAAAGTAGACTGGTTTTGCTAGAATTACGCTATTTATGAAGTTAATTTTTTTTTATATAACTTTGCTAGAAAATGTGTACTCGCTGATCAAGAAATTAAAATTAATATAGATTATCTTAAATTAAAAATAATTATTATGTTACATAAAGTCTATAGATTTCAAATAATTAATCCCAGGAGTGAGAGATACCACTTTAAAAAAAATAACAAAAAATATTAATATTGCATAAATTACTTTATATACTGCTTGGTTGCCTTTTTGGTATCAATACTACGTAAACGGCTAGATCATTTTCTGTCACAACCAGAGACGGTTTCATTGTACCTAGCAATAAATCAGTGCTTAAACATTATATTTAGTTACCAAGTGGTTTCAAAAATTGTATTTGGCTCCATACCTACTTTGTGTAAACTGTCACAGTAATTATTTTCTCTGTATCACCGCAGTCCTGTTTAATGTCTCAAGAATATTGAACACAAATTACCGGAAAATAAATAAAACACAATGAATATTCATTATTCTATTAATATATGCGAATATTATTTATTCTAAGTGATCGGAGAGCCTGGGACTAAATTGCGATTATTTTATAGCAATAGCAATGACAGTACAATATTGTATATTTAATTAAAAAGAGCGCAAAAAAAGCTGGGAGAGTTTCTTGCGCCGCTTCCTCTCTATCGGAGCGGCATTTGTCCGAAGCAGGAGGAGTATCTAGTATATTAGAAATGACATCAAAATGTCAATTTTGTGAAAATAAATACATTTAATTGAAATACAGGTTTCGAATTTAAACGTAAAATTATTATTTTCTTATATTGGTACAGTATTTATAGTAAGAAAAAGTCCAAGTATAGGAGAATATAAATGAAATTAATTATATTCTTTATCAGTATTTGGAATGTAAATGTTTCGTTATTGAAATTATATAGGACTTACCTTAAAAAATGAAGTATAGATCAAGTGATTTTTATTAAGGTTTTTTAGTAATAATTGCTTAGTAATTGTTGGATGCTATATTGAAGTCAACGTCAGATAAGTTTTATTATAACTAAGTCAGACTTAAACTAAACGCTATGAATTGTCATTATAAATATTTCCCTTAAATTAGAGAATCTACCATATGTTCCGAAAAAGTAGAGCTCTTGAAAAGAACATGCAAGAAAGTCAACGGTCACTCTTTTAGTATTTTACAATGGCTGTAATATACAAAAGAAATTAGTTTGTAAGGTTCTGAATATATGAATGAATGAATATATTATATTATGTATAAAACTCCAATATACGAATCGTGTTCAAAGTTTTAAATATCAAGTATTTTATAAAAAGTAATAAAGAATAAACTGTATAAGTATAAATAATGATATATTGGATGCATCAACCTTTAGAGCTTGAATTCATTGTTTGTGTAAGGATGCTTCGTAAACATGATGGTCGTGATTACTGTCATAATTATTAGTAATCCAATCCAACAAATATAATGAATATTGAAGCTTGATCATTCATATTCTGTTATGGTTTACCGCCGATATAATAATAATATTTCTTAAAATTTTAATTAATATAAGAACAGATTTTACTGAAATTTTATTAGTACTTTTTATTACGGCATTATGTAGTTCAGATAAACTATCAAAAATTTAATCACCCGAGTATGATTACAGAGCAGAAAAAACAGAAGGCTTATAAAAGAAAATGCTTAGTCATTAATCTGTATAAGGCACCAGCTGAAGTTAAATGCGTACGATATTATGAGTAGGTACTGGATCGCAGCCAGGGCCGTTAACACTCATGTTCGCTGAGACTAATTTACTGAGGGGCCGTTTTGATCGCACTATGATTTGTAACTTTTTGTATCAGAAATAAGTGAACCAAAATCAGACTTTAGTATTAATTGACTAGTTTTTATTGCAAATAAATGAATTCTTCGTTTCTTATGGCTGTATGGCTCTTCGTTTCTGGTGGTTGGATGATCTTGTTACCGGGAGGTCTGCTTCATGTTTTTTTTTATTTCCTTTACTTAATTATCGTAAAGTTAAAGTTATTACAATATATTTTGTTTAATAAAACGCTCACATCATGCCTTCATTTATTTACGGTATGTGTGGATTGATATACTACAGTACTCGATAACTTTTTTTTTGACTTACTCGTGTAAGCCTTTCAGTTTTTGAAGTTTGAGTATTTTTGTTGCGTCACTTTGGATATATTGTAAATGAAATTATACGTAAAGTGCATTAAAAATAAGAACTTGTAACACCTAATCTGTTTTGAAAAGAGCAACCTTAGAGTTTATTGCTCATTCTTCTCTGAGGAAACCTGCCTTCCGAATGAGCTGTATGAAAAAAATTACATATTTCAAGTGTAATATGATTCAGATGCACATATGAAATAAAAATATTTTTTACTTAATAATTTTGAGTGAATAAATAGAAAAAATTGCATATTGAGTTGGCAATAATTGAAAAGTATAAAAATGTTCTTGGACTACTCCAAGCCATTCGACATCCTAATACATTCAACTGTATGGAATAGATAAAACCATAATATAAAAATTTATATCCTCTATTTCAGTAGTGTGGAAAGAATAAGACTAGAAAGGCAGAGACACCTGTTTATTATTGTGTAAGGTCTCCTTAGGCTGGAGAATTCTCTTTCACTTCAACTATAAATAACTGTTTAGTTTTCAGATCTAAGTAATTTATTGTCTTTTTTTCTATTTTTGTGCAAAAATGTTAATGCGGTTTACAGAATACATCTATTTGCCAATTTTCAAAACTATTGTTCTTATAGTTTTGGAAAAAAGTGGCTGCGACATACGGACGGACAGACGGATAGACAGACATGACGAATCTATACGAGTTCTGATTTTTTCTACGGAACCCTAAAAACTTGGACTTATATAAGAACAAAAGAAAAGGTAGAAGAAGAGCATCAATAAAAAAAAATCAAAAACGTTGAAGTAGACTTAAACTTAAACCATGGAATATCGTTTTGCATTCAAGTCAATATGTACTGAATGAACCCGCAGATGTGATTGAATGTAAGGCCAAATTTACAAATAGTAAAACACCTTTATAAGTTAACCTAAGAATCAGTAATAAAGTAAAATCCTCTTCACAAAACTATTTCGCTGTTCATACGAATTCAAACTCTCCTTGAGTATAAATTTGATTTACCTGTTACAAACGATGCGCACAGAATACATTGCAGGAAGGTCACATTTGAATGAAAAATACTTTTCGTATCTTCATATCTTTATTTTATATTCATTGTGATATCTCAGATTTGTTTGGTATTGTAACAAGGAGATCTTATTCACATATAAGATCACATTGTTATAGGTATTTGTGACAAAATTATTTATTTAAAATTTTAAACTTAGTTGACGTGAATAAGAAACAACCGAAAGGGAGACAGTTCTTAAAGTGAAGTGAAACGGAAACCATACAAGAGTAATATATTTTAATATTAGTCTCACACGTAACAATGTTGGAACACATACTGAATGGCTTTTTTTTTAAACACCCCACGTTTTTATATTTTTAATTTGTTTCATCTTTGTTATATGTGTGTGTGTATAAATAAATGATTTTCTTTCTTTCTTACCAAGAGAACCATTAATAAGATACAATTCTGAAAGAATATAATTAAAAAATCAGTGTTATTCATATTATTTTCTTTAGCAATACAAGGCGTGTGTAGTTAAGAAATCCATCCATTTTTTTTAGAACACACGGGCCGTTTTGATCGCACTATGATTTGTAACTTTTTGTATCAGAAATAAGTGAACCAAAATCAGACTTTAGTATTAATTGACTAGTTTTTATTGCAAATAAATGAATTCTTCGTTTCTTATGGCTGTATGGCTCTTCGTTTCTGGTGGTTGGATGATCTTGTTACCGGGAGGTCTGCTTCATGTTTTTTTTTATTTCCTTTACTTAATTATCGCAAAGTTAAAGTTATTACAATATATTTTGTTTAATAAAACGCTCACATAATGCCTTCATTTATTTACGGTATGTGTGGATTGATATACTACAGTACTCGATAACTTTTTTTTTGACTTACTCGTGTAAGCCTTTCAGTTTTTGAAGTTTGAGTATTTTTGTTGCGTCACTTTGGATATATTGTAATTGAAATTATACGTAAAGTGCATTAAAAATAAGAACTTGTAACACCTAATCTGTTTTGAAAAGAGCAACCTTAGAGTTTATTGCTCATTCTTCTCTGAGGAAACCTGCCTTCCGAATGAGCTGTATGAAAAAAATTACATATTTCAAGTGTAATATGATTCAGATGCACATATGAAATAAAAATATTTTTTACTTAATAATTTTGAGTGAATAAATAGAAAAAATTGCATATTGAGTTGGCAATAATTGAAAAGTATAAAAATGTTCTTGGACTACTCCAAGCCATTCGACATCCTAATACATTCAACTGTATGGAATAGATGAAACCATAATATAAAAATTTATATCCTCTATTTCAGTAGTGTGGAAAGAATAAGACTAGAAAGGCAGAGACACCTGTTTATTATTGTGTAAGGTCTCCTTAGGCTGGAGAATTCTCTTTCACTTCAACTATAAATAACTGTTTAGTTTTCAGATCTAAGTAATTTATTGTTTTTTTTTTCTATTTTTGTGCAAAAATGTTAATGCGGTTTACAGAATACATCTATTTGCCAATTTTCAAAACTATTGTTCTTATAGTTTTGGAAAAAAGTGGCTGCGACATACGGACGGACAGACGGATAGACAGACATGACGAATCTATACGGGTTCTGATTTTTTCTACGGAACCCTAAAAACTTGGACTTATATAAGAACAAAAGAAAAGGTAGAAGAAGAGCATCAATAAAAAAAAATCAAAAAAGTTGAAGTAGACTTAAACTTAAACCATGGAATATCGTTTTGCATTCAAGTCAATATGTACTGAATGAACCCGCAGATGTGATTGAATGTAAAGCCAAATTTACAAATAGTAAAACACCTTTATAAGTTAACCTAAGAATCAGTAATAAAGTAAAATCCTCTTCACAAAACTATTTCGCTGTTCATACGAATTCAAACTCTCCTTGAGTATAAATTTGATTTACCTGTTACAAACGACGCGCACAGAATACATTGCAGGAAGGTCACATTTGAATGAAAAATACTTTTCGTATCTTCATATCTTTATTTTATATTCATTGTGATATCTCAGATTTGTTTGGTATTGTAACAAGGAGATCTTATTCACATATAAGATCACATTGTTATAGGTATTTGTGACAAAATTATTTATTTAAAATTTTAAACTTAGTTGACGTGAATAAGAAACAACCGAAAGGGAGACAGTTCTTAAAGTGAAGTGAAACGGAAACCATACAAGAGTCAATAATATATTTTAATATTAGTCTCACACGTAACAATGTTGGAACACATACTGAATGGCTTTTTTTTTAAACACCCCACGTTTTTATATTTTTAATTTGTTTCATCTTTGTTATATGTGTGTGTGTATAAATAAATGATTTTCTTTCTTTCTTACCAAGAGAACCATTAATAAGATACAATTCTGAAAGAATATAATTAAAAAATCAGTGTTATTCATATTATTTTCTTTAGCAATACAAGGCGTGTGTAGTTAAGAAATCCATCCATTTTTTTTAGAACACACGTGCATACCATTTTCTGATGAAGAACCTAAATAAATTATACTATGCGTATGTCAGGAGTATTCAGGAATATGCTTGACCAATTTATTATCCACATTTTCAATGAACGCTTGGAACGCATACAAAAAAAAAATTTTAAACCATCGCAAAAAAATACAATCCAGTTATTATAATGACAGTTGCAGGGCGAACTTTAACTTCGAAACAGAGACACATGTATTTTACTTGACATGAAAAGTGTTTGAAAATATTCACGGTAAAAAATTACAAATCGCCTAAGATTTAGGCTTTAAATTATATAATTTTTATAATTAATAAAACACTTAAAGGTTTAAAACGCGTGTAATTGTAACTGTGGTTTTACATTAGATTTCTGCGTAAAATTTACATTTTTATTATTTTTTTAGTTAACCCGATGTTTCAAGATCTTTCCAGATCTCTTTTTCAGGGGGACTGGACCTACTTTAAGGGATCCCTTAAATTTAAAGTGAAGTAATAGATCTCTGTATAAAGGTATTGCTGGGGGACATTATGCGTTCATAATATTACGCCTTGATTCTCATTTCGTTCATGCATAATAAAAGTATTAACGTTAAAAATGAAAGTTTTGATAAAATCGTATGTAATTACTCTTTTTTTTATGATAATAAGGGATGAGACGAGCAGGACGTTCAGCTGATGGTAATTGATACGCCCTGCCCATTACAATGTAGTGCTGCTCAGGATTCTTGAAAAACCCAAAAATTCTAAGCGGCACCATAACTGCGCTCGTCACCTTGAGGCATAAGATAGTAAGTCTCATTTGCCCAGTAATTCCACTAGCTACGGCGCCCCTCAGACCGAAACACAGTCATGCTTACACATTACTACTTCACAGCAGAAATAAGCGCCGTTAGATCATGGGTACCACACCCATGATCTAGCCGGCATCCTGTGCAAAGGAGCCTCCCACTGGTAAAATTCAGTTGTATGATGTAACGTATTTTGCTATGACAATATGGTTAACCGTTGATTAAAATTAGAGACTGCGTATATTATATAATAATAAAGTACTCCTGTCAGATAATTGACGAACGAGTGCCAAGATCCTGGATAACAAATTATGCGTAACGAAATTTAACCGTCTAGTGGAGTTTACCATAATTTTCCTTGAGATACGTCGAAGATCTTTCATGCGTGATGGTTAATCATCGGAACAGAATTCAAGGGCCTACTCATAGCTTGAATAATCTTTAAATTATGTATCATTGACAAAGTTTTGCAGGCACTGAAGAATACGGTTATACTTTAAAAATTGTCTTACTATGCCCAGTGCTCTGTGAACGGCTGGATCACTTGGCGTTGCGTAGAGACGTCGCTTCATTGTGTGTCTTCTACCGCATTTATCACGAGGAGTGTTCCGAAGAGCTGTTAACCTGATTCCTGCCGCCGAATTCCACATTCACACGACACGCCAGAAGTTAGGATATCATCCCCACCATCTGGATGTGTGGCGGTCCTCCATAGTGCGGTTTTCAAGGAGCTTTCTTTCACGTACAAAGCTGTGGAATGAACTTCCTTGTGCGGTGTTTCCGGGACGATATGACATGGGTACCTTCAAAAAAGGCCGGCAACGCTCCTGTGATTCCTCTGGTGTTGCAAGAGATTGTGGGCGGCGGTGATCACTTTAGAGCCCTAAATCTGTTAAAATCATATTTAAGCGAAAGAGTTCAGATAGTCGATGTAAATGGCAAACGGTCTTCGGGTAAACCTGTGCGAATAGGTGTTCCACAGGGTTCTATTCTCGGTCCTTTCTTGTTTCTTATATATATTAACGATCTACCGTTTGTGGTAGATGATAGCCATGAGATTGTATTGTTTGCTGATGATACTTCACTTATTTTTAAAGTGAAGCGACGTGCGGATATTGATGACGAGGTAAGCAATGCACTCTCAAAGATAGTGCGTTGGTTTGAGACGAATAATCTGCACTTAAACAGTAAAAAAACAAAGTGTTTACGGTTCATTACACCAAACACAGCGGAGGTACAAGCCAACGTACTTATAAATGACCAGAGATTGGAACTTGTGGACACTACGGTCTTCCTGGGTATCACGTTAGATAAAAAGCTTCAGTGGGGTCCACATATTACCCATCTAGCAGATAGACTCAGCTCTGCGGCATATGCAGTTAGAAAGATTAGAGAGTACACGAATGTTGCGACCGCTAGATTAGTGTACTTTAGTTATTTTCACAGCATCATGACGTACGGTATATTACTATGGGGTCATGCTGCTGACATTGATATAGTGTTTGCTCTGCAAAAGAGAGCTGTTCGTGCTATATATCAGCTTGGTTATAGACAGTCTCTCAAAGAAAAATTTAAAGAAATAAATATTATGACTGTTTATTGTCAGTACATTTATGAAAATTTAATATATGTTCACAAAAATCGTCACCTTTTTGCTCTTAATAGTGATTTTCATTATTATAACACTAGAAATAAGGGATTGCTTGTAACTAATTCTAGTAGGCTTCATAAGATACATAATAGCTTTAAGGGTAAATGTATACACTTCTACAATAAAGTCCCAGCCACTGTTCAGGCATTGTCTATAAATAAATTTAAATGTTTTATAAAAAAATGGCTCTGTCGTAAATCCTATTACTCCACTGCTGAATATCTAAATGATCGGACAGCCTGGGACTAGATTGTGATTATTTTATTGCAACTGTACAATATTGTATATTTTTATTGAAAAGAGCGCAAAAAAAAAGAATGCTGGGAGAGTTTCTTGCGCCGCTTCTTCTCTCTCAGAGCGCCATTTGTTTCCGAAGCGGTAGTAGTATCTAGTAGTATAAGAAATGACATCAAAAAGAATTCTAAAGGAATCAATTTTGAGAAAATAAATGCCTTTTATGCCTTTTACAACAGGTGACCCCTACGCTCGTTTGTCCTCCTATTCAATAAAATAAAGAAACTATAGTTCTGTGAAGTAGTGTCTCATTGCGACCAATTTGATATAATATTATGATAGTCACTATTAAGAACAGCTTAGTGGTTAGATTCTGTTTATGACTCCGATTATATTTTTCATCGTGTTCTGCTGTATTTTAGACGCTTGGAAAATTAACGATTGTGTGGTGTCATAGTGGTAACGCAGAAAAGGATCATTTCATGGGCTGCGTTTAAACGGCAATTGACGAGGTGCTTGCAATGATCCCTGGTGAAATCGTAGTCTTAGGTAACTTCAACGGGTATTCAAAAGCAAAAAAAGAATGCTGGGAGAGTTTCTTCCGCCGCTTCTTCTCTCTCAGAGCGTCATTTGTTTCCGAAGCGCTAGTAGTATCTAGTATATTAGAAATGACATCAAAAAGAATTCTAAACAAATCAATTTTGAGAAAATAATTGCTTTTTATGCCTTCATGTCGTTCATAATGCCGAATGGCTTGAGTCACGCATCACACAGGCTACGTAGAGCGATTTTTTCTAAATTACAACATTTATCACAGGGACTTTTCTGAAGAGCTCTTTGATGTTATTCCTGTCGCCGAATTCTATCATCGCACAACACGACACAAATAAGAATATTATCCGCACCATCTGGATGTGTGGCGTACCTCTAAGTGCAGTTCTTAATGAACTTTATTCGACGTATAATAACCAAACTCTCCCAAAGCTGCTATGTGCGACATTTCCAGGACGATATGCCATGGGTACCTTAACTTACACCTTTCATAAAGGCAGGCAACGTAACTGTGATTCCTCTTGCAGAGTATGTGGGCTGACTCATACGCTCGTCCCCCCCCCCCCATGTCAAAAATTGCATTCCCACAGAGATCCTACATTTACGCTTTCAACGCATAGAATTTGCATACTCTCGATATCCTGAATCCCAGGATTACGAGGTGTTTATTCTTAGCAGTGCCCTGGAAGTGCAGGATCGTTACCTGATCAGAATTCCTTAGTTTTTCCTACTTAAACCGATTGTCGCATTAGCAGCGTTTTTACTACGATATTATGTTGATACGAAATTTTTGTAAAAAAAAGAAAATTGTTGAATTTCTTGTGCCTGTTCTTCTCAGATATGAGCCATACTTTTTCGAATGGGTGGTTGGTTAAATAAGTGATTTTAAATCCTGCTTTTTAATTATTTAAAATATTTAAATTTGAATGTTATGGACTTGCAAAACTGTCAGTAAGTTTAAAAAAAATCCTTATCTTGAATAAAAAATATCAGAAACTACACATAATCTGTCATAAAGTCTCTTGTTTCAGATGAATCAAAACGGATCAATTTGCACTTACGCAGAATGCCTATCGTAACAATCATAATAATATTATCACATAGATATCCTGGCTATAAGCTAGCATTGTAATCACGGTCTGTAATAATATCTGTTTGTCTGTTGTGTGTTTGTGTGTATGTCGTATACTTTGAATAAAGTTTTTGTGTATTTTGAGGTTATAGATTATAACGTTTTATTTATTCATGTATAGGAAACAAACAGTATTATGATAAATATTAACAAATTTTACAACTCACACTTTCACCAGTGAAGTTTCCAACAATTATACGACACTTTAAGTTAAAAGGTAACCAACGGTAAGATAAAAACCACAAAACAAAAGTAAGTGAATGTTTGTGTCTCAAGGTCTGCAAAATGGCAAGAAGAAGACTGGAAGACGCAGTGTTGGTAGGCCCCCCACAAGATGGGTGGTAAAGATCACCGGAATACGTTGCATGAGGGCAGTGCAGGACTGATCCCCGTAGAGATCTTTGGGAGAGGTCTTTATCCAGCAGTCGATGTCTTCTGGCTGATGATGATGAAGATGAAGTTAGACTGACATATTATTAGCATGATTAGTACATATTGTATGTATTAATCCTTACGTTGTTAAATTTAAAGTTTTATTTCCTTTAAATAGTTCGTATGTTCACAAAACATCTTTATTTACAGTGTATATGAATAGACCCTTTACTGTATCAATAACTCTTAAGATTTTTTTTTTTTTTACTTTTCTCATTTATAGTAAGTTGAAACTTTTTAATATTATATTCCATCACTTTGCATAGATTCTATTCAGATAATTTATACAAATCTAAAGCTGTAAATATTGATTTAAAAGAGCAGAAATTAGTTTTTGCCGCTTCTTCCGATTAAAGCTCAACTTTTTCGAAGTATTTCCAAAATGGTAAACTGTAAATATTGTCATTCATAATTGTGTAATTTTATTGACCTACTTTAACAATATTGTGTGTTGTTCGATGGATTCGTTAATTTGAACAAATATTAACTATTTGCTGGCAGCTATGATCACAATATTATATTTAGAAGCAAAATTAAAGTTGAATCTTAATTTTATTTAATTTACGTTGACCGAAAAGAGGTAAATTCTCTCTATTTTAGATAATCACATCACTTAGTCGTAGTCTAAAAGTTATTAATGTAGAAATATTATAGAAAGAAATAGTAGAAAGTGTTCAAACAAGACGTTCATTAGTGGTTAAAGTCCTGTCCATTACAGTGTGAATTCTGAGCGAAATCGTAATTGCACTAGTCACTTTGTCACTTAAGACGTTATGTCTCATTAGGCTAACAATTGCTGGCACCACTTTTGCCATTTTAATAACCAAACTAAGGAAATTATTTTTTATCAATCTTTGCGATGACATATTATTTATTTTTTATAGTTCTATGAATATGTATATATATGTATATATAAACGTTTTCTATATTACTCATAATTGGATTACGAATAGAAGATTCGCCTATTGAAATGCAGATTAAGGATTGATTCCCCTATGACATGAAATCTGTATCGCATATTGAGAGCATCCAAAAGTGGGTTTGACCCTAGATTTATAATTACTATTTACTTAAATTCTGCGACTCAACATCTCCTCAGGATGCCTCGTGTAGAGGTGAAACACGTGTCAAATTGATTGAAAAATAGAGATGAAAAAAATAAGAAGCCATTATTAAGTCATTGCTTAATAAGTCAGGCTTAAAAGTTAATTAAGAAAGGTATTTTAAGATATGTTTTTATTAATTTCTCATACTTTAATGAAATAATTTATATCGAAATAAAAATGAATAAAAGAAATTTACCGGCAACTCCCGTCTCTCCACACTCAACGTCCAACCTTCGTTAATTATAACGATGTTATTTGGAAGATCCAAACAGTGAATGTGTGTTTTTTTTTAAAACACATTGCCTTGTAATTTTAGTGGTAATGAAACAAAGGTTGTGGTAATACTCTACGATCAGGTGAACTGCAATAGACTACCTATATTATGAGTGAGTTATTTCCGTGCGATAAAATGGGGACAGTCTGCAATTTAAATGACGTCACATCCAGAAAAAGTGTATTATAAACTATAATGATCAATAATATAATATTTTTTTTACTTTAAAAAACATTATTTACTGCTCAATCATTGGGTTACAGAGAAAATTGTAAGCTATTTATAACTATTGCTGCCATTCTTTCAGAATTTTGTTGAAGTATTAAGACTTACTAACATATCTTAGGACTTATAACATATTTTATATAGTTGCAAAACCCTAGTAAATTTTTATAATATTATCTGTTTTAAATTAAAATACTAGAAATGTCGACAAACTTAATCATCACACGTTATGATTTGAAATAATAAGCTACCTATTTTAAATGATTAAAATAAATAAAAAAAAAATGTTACATCCATCCTAGTTTAAAATTAAGATACTCACAATCTTAAAAAAATAACCAGCATTGCATTTTAAATAATCCAAAAATGTGAGTTCACAGCAAGGCTGTATAAATAACATGCGCTTAAACACGAACTTAGGATTGCGAAACTTTTAATTAAAACCAACATATTTTTAAAACTGCTTTAAATTTTATATCACAAATATTTTCACAATATGCACAAGATTAATTTTAAGTGAAAATATAATTAATATTAATATTATTTTGTAATATATACTTATATACTTTATATAATGAAAATTTATTGAACGAGGCTTCATTTAGCGAAAGTCCATAATAATCCAAATTTTTTGAGTTATCTTGAGTGTAACTCTGTATGTTGATAAAACAAATTAATTTTGCTAATTTATTTTATCGTCTTTTATGAGTTTCGGTTAAGGTGCCTTGTTTTAATATAAATTATAAAAATCCAGAGCCAGAGACGACTAGCCTTAAGTTTTCAAGAGAAAAGAGATGATGTTCACTTCCACATCATAGACTATAATTTTGTTTCTGGACCATAATGGTTAAGCCACAAAAGAATCTCGTTTTTGCACTTTCAGGACCATTTGCACATATTGTATCCTGTGGTTCTTGTTTAACTTGTCTGCGCTGAAAATTTTCAAGCGCATAATAATCTTATTAAATTCAATTTTATCCGTTTTCAACAACAAGTTCCGCCAAACAAAAGATTTCCATTTATAATCAAAAGTTATTGTTATTAAGTGCTATGCCTTAATCTTATCAATATTCCAGCTACGAGCGATAATTTCTTTTTCTTGTCCCCAAAGAGTTTGTCAGTATTTATTAAACGTAACTCATAAGCATATTACGTAGTATAAGTAGAATCCTCTTTGCTCATAAGATTGTCAAATAATGCATTAGGACAGAGCCGCGAAAATGGTTGGTTTTATAACGATCACTTATTTTACAGACCTAAGAGACTTTAAGTTATATATACACAAGGCAATTGCGATAGCGAAACTGAAGTGGCAGTGGGCAGGGCATATAGTTTGACAGACCCCACAAGATGGTCCAACCAGGTCAACATCGCCGGAATACGTTGGATGAGGGTAGCGCTGGACTGATCGTCATGGCAATCTTTGGGGGGAGGCTTTGTCCAGCAGGATGTCTTCCGGCTGAAATGATGATGATATACACTTGTAAGGAATTTTTTGTTTTCGTATGGAACCTAAAACAACATTTTTTACTGGGTAAAGTAAAAAAAACTAGTCCCTCAAACTATGGTATCTTGCTTCATCCTTTTCTTAAACGAAATTAAAAATACATTCAAAACACACGTTACAGAAGTAATTATTAATAGATAAATTCATTCGAAAATATTAAGACAGTAAACTTTGAAAAGGAAGCTCTCGAAATTAATGGCATCAAATTCTAAGTTTATTTAATCCCTGATAATTATAAACTTTTTGATCCCTAATTAAACGGCAATCAATGTATAATTTTGCTGGTTTCTTAAGTAGGAGTTCAAACGTATTGGGATGGAAGTATACGATTTTTATAATATTAAGGCTAATAATGGTAGCAGCCTTACTAAATAGCAAGCAAACAGGTCATAAACTATTTTACTGGCATTAATGTAGTGTGAAGCCGTAAATATCAGCTGGTGCCCGAACGTGAGAATACCTCGTGATAGAGTACATAGTAGAGAGACACGCAGGCTGGTTTTGTCTTCAAATTAAACATAAATATGATTGAACCATGAAATCTTGCTTATTAAGTTTGAATCTTTAGACGTACATGGTGAAAATCTCTGATGGTTCAGCTCAGTTATTTTATTATTATTACAGTTATTAATATACAAAAGGAATCGAGCTTGTTCCTGTATTTATTAAGATCTTACTTTGTTGCAGATCCTTCTGGAGTTCCATAAGGCTCCTTTCTCGCGTTAGTATATGTAGCGTATATCCATCCCTCAAGCTTCCCAAGCAAGTAGGTCTCAAACGAGACGGAGATAATGTCTAATGCCCATGTCGCACCTACTCCCGTAACAGTTGGGTGTGTTGAAATTGTTGACAAGTACGTCTACCTCGGATTAATAATCCAGTCGATGTCTGAAGATGAAGGTTTTTAACCAGTGTGTGTTGCCAGTGATGATATACGGAACGCAGCCGTGGTCACTAACGATGATGATGATAAATGATGATGGTGGGCCTTATGAGGAAGCTTATCGTGGCTCAGAGGGCAATGGACTATGCTCGGAGTTTCCCTGTGAGATCGAATCAGAAATGAGGAGATCTGTAGGAGAACCAAAGTCATCGAAATAGCCCAGACGGTTACAAAACTGAAGTGGGAGTGGGAAGGGCACATAGCTCGACGGAATGATGGGGCAGTAAAGTCCTCGAATGGCGACCACGTATCGGAAATTGTAGTTTTAGTAGGCTTCCTACAAGATGGAGCGACGATGTGGGCAAGATCACTGGAATAGGCTGGATGAGGGCAGCGCAGGACCGATCGTCATGGCGATCTTTGGGGGAGGCCTTTGTTCTCTAGCTGAAATAGTGATGATATCCATGACATATCGTATTGCTTCCAAAATGTAATGTATCTAGGGGTACTTTTTGATAGTAAGTTGAAATACATACAACACACACGGACACGTAAAAAAAAAGGACTCCGCGACGTGATATTAGCAAATGAAGCACCTTTATGCTAGTGTGTGTGAGGTTACGGGGGATACCAGTTACACAATTTTTCCTTCCTTAAATAATCAGATATCCAGAAATACTTTTAGAGTATTGTTTTTCACTTTTTCACAACGCACGACGCTTTTTTAAAAGTATTTTATTGCGACGCAAACTGATCACAGACGATGGCAAATCTTACAATGGCGACCGATCGGGGCTATGTATTTACACGTTAACCGGCTTGTTTTGGTGCTTCACTGTTATGTAAGGTGACACGGAGTCCTTCTGTTTTTACTCTTCCGTGATAACACATAGGAATATCTTCCAATCAACAATTCGTATAAATCTTAGTTTTATCTAAGATATTGCATTCATTAAACTATTATATAGGTATTTTTACGCAGTCATCGAGTTCTAGATTTTATTTTTATGATATTTTTATGATTATTTTTATGATAATAAGGAACAAGTGCCGCTCAGGATTCTCAAAAAACCCAAAAATTCTCAGCGGCACTACAATTGCGCTCGTCACCTTGAGACATAATATGTTAAGCCTCATTTGCCCAGTAATTTCACTAGCTACGGCGCCCTTCAGACCGAATCACAGTAATGCTTACACATTACTGCTTCACGGCAGAAATAGGCGCCGTAGAGTACTGTGTTGCTCAATATGGAACCCGCGTCATAGGAAAAATATTGAACGTTTACAATTAAACTTTTGACAGAGTGTGTACTACTTACTCTGTTAAAACAAAAAAAAAAACAAGAACCGGATTTTTTCCTTAATAACACAGTTTCAAATTGCATCAACTCAGTGCATCTAACTTCAAAGTAGAATTTGCAGGAACTATATAAAAATAAATCCTGAGTCATTAATCTATAAAAGAGAACAGTAGAACCTTAATGCATATCGTAGCTTCAGCCGTTAAAACACATTTTTACTGAGATATAAAACCTCATCGGTTGTTTTGATCTGTCTATTAGCCTCTACGTTCTGGATAGTTCTTATCGTGATGTTTATGTAGTAGGCGCAGATGTATCTTTCTTTTGATTTTACTTCATGTTATGAAGATAAATATCTCGCGTCATGCATAATGCATAGACTGCAATCGTTACAGGTAAAGGTTTTATTATGTTTGATTTACTTCTTTTTTTAAGTAGAAACAAATTATAAATACTGTTGTTGCATCACTTTGCACATATTTGATAAACACAATGATTAAGCAGAAAGAAAGATAATTAATGCCATTTTTAGAACTGAGTAATATGATTTTTTGATTTGATTTTCTGTAATGTGGTTCAAACTATCTCCCTATCTCTCTTTATTCCTTGGGCTATATGAGTATCAGTAATGTTACACATTATTGTGTTTCGGTCTGAAGGGCGCCGTAGCTCGTGAAATTACTGGGCAAATGATACTTAACATCTTATGTCCCTATTTGGCGAGCGCAATTATTGTACTGCCGCTCAGAATTTTTGGATTTTTCATGAATCCTGAGCGGCACTGCATTCTAATGAGCAGGGCGTATCAATTTCCAGCAGCTTAACGTCCTGCTCACCTCGTCCTTTACTGTCATAAAAAACATAATTATGCATTTCTTAAAAATCAGTTATTTTAACGTTACAAACGGTTACTTCATTCTTATTTGCAGGTGAACATACCAACAACAATGATAATTGCCTTCCGGAATTGCCTTCCCCTGAACAGTTCCAAAGATGAGCTAGCATTGCTCATTTCTTTCTTCACTTGTGCACTCAATCGTCCAAGATCTGCCTCTAGACCCTGAAAAAACATTGTATATAGAAGAGTACTTTCTAAAAATTCAAAATAAACTTTGACTTGTCTTTAAAAAAATATATAGTATAATACAAACAAATGGATATAAAAAAAACAGTTACACAACTCTTCAACTAGGCTTGCGATGGGTTCCTGCTGATATTTTGAAACTGTTTTTTTATTTTTTTATGGAATAGGAGGACAAACGAGCGTACGGGTCACCTGTTGTTAAGTGATCACCGCCGCCCACAATCTCTTGCAACACCAGAGGAATCACAGGAGCGTTGCCGGCCTTTAAGGAAGGTGTACGCGCTTTTTTCGAAGGTACCCATGTCGTATCGTCCCGGGAACACCGCACAAGGAAGCTCATTCCACAGCTTTGTAGTACGTGGAAGAAAGTTCCTTGAAAACCGCACTGTGGAGGACCGCCACACATCCAGATGGTGAGGATGATATCCTAACTTGTGGCGTGTCGTGCGAAGGTGGATTTCGGCGGCAGGAATCAGGTTAAACAGCTCTTCGGAACACTCCCCGTGATAAATGCGGTAGAAGACACACAATGAAGCGACGTCTCTACGCAACGCCAAGTGATCCAGCCGTTCACAGAGCACTGGGTCCCCGACAATTCGAGCTGCTCTGCGTTGCACGCGGTCAAATGGATCGAGCTGATACTGGGGTGCGCCAGACCAGAGATGACAGCAATACTCCATGTGTGGCCGGACCTGCGCTTTGTAGAGCGCTAGTATGTGGGCCGGCTTGAAGTATTGCCGTGCTCTATTAATGACGCCCAGTTTCTTTGAAGCCAATTTGGCTTTGCCTTCCAGATGACCAAGAAATTGGCAATCGCTCGAGATTTCGAGACCCAGTATTCCGATACTAGGCGAGGCTTTGAGGGAAGTGTTGTCGAAGAGCGGTGATACGACAAATGGGGTTTTTTTAGTGGTAAACGCGCAAACTTGAGTCTTCTGGGGGTTAAATTGGACAAGGTTCAATTTTCCCCATTCCACGACCTTCTCAAGAGAGGACTCGATAGAAGACACAAGTTTCTCCCGGCACTAGTCGACGATATCCAGTGCTGTCGTCTGCATAGCAATGAATGTTGGAGGTGTCCAACATATCATTGATATGCAGAAGAAACAGCTAAGGAGATAGCACACAGCCTTGGGGCACTCCAGCATTCACGGGCTTCGGGTTCGAGCAATATCCATCGACAACGACCTGTATGCTACGCCCAGTGAGGAAGCTGGAGGTCCACTTGCACAAGCTCTCGGGAAGCCCAAATGATGGAAGTTTTGAGAGGAGCGCCTTGTGCCATACACGATCAAAGCCCTTCGCTATATCGAGGCTAACTGCCAGGCCTTCCCCCTTGCTTTCAATAGCCGCAGCCCATCTATGTGTCAGGTATACCAGAAGATCACCTGCCGACCGACCATGGCGAAACCCGTATTGTCGGTCGTTGATCAACTGGTGACCCTCTAGGTATACCAAGAGCTGACGGCTAATTATACTCTCCATGATTTTGGAGAGCAGGGAGGTAATAGCAATAGGCCTGTAGTTTGCCGGATCCGAACTGTCTCCTTTTTTTTGGATCGGATGGACAAGGGCTGACTTCCATGAGTCAGGGACTACGCCTTTAGAATAAGAGTGCCGGAATAAACGCGTTAGCACCGGCGTCAACTCAGGAGCACACGTTCTAAGCACGATTGGAGAAATGCCATCCAGCCCGCTCAACTTCCTGACGTCCAACGAAAACAGAGCTCGCCGAACAGTTTTCTGTCTGAACTGTACTTCAGACATAGAGCTCTGACACCGCGGGATAGTCGGCGGTGTTTTTCCGTTGTCGTCAAGAGTCGAGTTGGAGGCGAAAAGAGTGCACAAGAGATCGGCTTTCTCTTTTGCCGTATGGGCCAGGGTGTCATTCCTCATGTGCAACGGCGGCATGGACGGCTGTCTGAAGTTACCAAGAGCAGCTTTCGACAACGACCAGAACTTGCGTGTTCCGGTCGGGTAACTGGAAAGCTGCTCGCCGATTTTGACGACGTGTTTTGATTTTGCACGGGCGATTTTCCGCTTAAAAAATCTGGAGGCACGGTTGTATTTCCTCTTAAGAACTATGCAGTTCGGATCCTTTGTGCCCAGCGCCGCAACCCAAGCTCGATACGCCTGTTTTTGCAGTCAGATGCTGCTTTAACTGACGCATCGAACCAGGGCTGTGATCTGCCACCGATGGGTACTACAGAGTTTGGTATAAAAATATCCATACCCTGTAGTATCACATCAGCTACTGCAACGGCGCAGGCACTAGGATCATCCGAAGGGAAACAAACCCTGCTCCAAGGGTAGGACGCAAAAAAGGAACGCATCCTATCCCAATCTGCTGACTTGTAGTGCCAAACGCGGCGGGTGGCTGGTGGTCTGCGACGTTGGCGTCGGATAGGCACTACACTCCTGACCAGGCAATGGTCGGACGTTCCGAGAGGGGCGTCGACAAAGACCTCGTAACCATCGGGATGTGTGGTCAGCAGAAGATCTAATAAGGACGACATGTGGCTATCCACATCCGGGAGCCGCGTTGGCGACTCAACCAATTGGGACAGACCATACGCCAATGCAAAATTATGCACAGATCGCCCTGCGTAGTCTGTGGTACGTGATCCAAGCCATTTGGCATTGTGCCCGTTGAAATCACCCAAGATTACGATTTCAGCGGAGGGGATCTGTGCAAGTACGTCGTCAATTGCCGCTTGAACGCAGCCCATAAGATGATCGGTTTCTGCGTTACCACTATGGGACCTATAGACACACGCATAGATGCGGACGCGGTCCTTTAAATCTACGCGGAGCCAGAGAGTGGACAGGTCCCTACCCTCGAATTTGCCGAGACGGCAACAGCAGATATCCTCCCTAACGTACACACATACCCCGGCATGAGGCAAAAAATTGTGCTCTGCTCAATTTTGTACCCGGGGTACGTTAAATATGACGTATCGCTAGGTCGAGATATCTGCGTCTCAGTAAGGAAACACAAGGCCGGCTGCGCCGTCTCGAGGTGGTGGTGGACGGCGTTTAAATTGGAGTGAATTCCCCTGATATTGCAAAAGTCCACGTTGAGTGTGGAGCGGGGTGCCGTGGTGATACTGCCTCGTTTGTCCTTGGTCATGCGCGGTTCTGTGCCCTCCCCAGAATACGAAGGGCAGCCCGAGCTAGAGTGCCCGGGGAGGGATTCTCCAACTCTGGTAGAGCCGGTACCCTCCTGGGGTAAAATCTTTTTTAGTACCGCTGTCATATTCGGGTGGAGGGAGGGGGGGGGAATAGCCACCGGGCCTCGACACTAACCTATGCGAAACAGCGGCACTAGGCCGCTACTTCACGCCGGTATTCTGTGCGAGTGTGGTAATTAACCCGGACGAGTCTGGCCCAATTGTGCTGACGTCAAAAGACGGCAGCGTGACTCTCCCACTTCTTCTTCTCTTGTTGTAAGCAACATGATCATGGCGGAGAATATTTTGCAAGTGACTTAAAAATAGTAAATAGCCGTGAAAGCTTTAATGAGTCAATAATACAACATTGCAATTTTTAGTAAGGCCTGCCTAATTACGAAGAAAGGCTCCTATAGATACACGCCACAAGTTAGGATATCATTCCCACCATCTGAATGTGTGGTGGTCCTCCACAGTGCGGTTTTCAAGGAGCTTTCTTCCACGTGTGTTTCCTTCACGAGGTGTTTCCGCGACAATACGACATGGGTACCTTCAAAAAAAGCACATACTCCTTCCTTAAAGGCCGGCAACGCTCCTGTGATTCCTCTGGTTTTGCAAGAGATTGTGGGTGGCGGTGATCACTTAACACCAGGTGACCCGTACGCTCGTTTGTCCTCGTATTCCATAAAAAAAATAGATTCTTTCGATTGTTAATGCAAATCGGTCAATCTCATAAATGGTATTCGATGAATAAAAGATACAAATAATAAAATAAATAAAACAAATAATATATTGCTAATCTATATTCTACGTTTATCTGAAAAATATGATTTTATATAATATTAGAAGACTGTGTTGTTTGTATTGTATCTTAGTTCACTAAGCAGTTAGCTTACATTATGAACGCTGGGATTTCAATTAACTCCGTACTTTGTTACGGCTTACGTTATTGCACTACTATTTTAGAAAGACTCTCTTAAATGCCAAGAACCTAAAGGTATTTAAGTTTATGAGTAGCTCACTAAGCATTTTTTACAAGCTGACCTAAATGCTCAAAGTATTTTGCAAATACTTTAACAAAGTGTAAGAAAAATAACAAAACAATGAGTTCCATAAGAGCCTTCTACTCAACAACATACGGACTTCAACTTTCCTTGTATTTAAATTTGATTAACCTGGTGCAACTTTATTAGCTAAAATTACTTTAAACACGAGACGACCAGATGTATTATCACAAATGTTAGTTTTTTTAAAAGGAAAAGTAGATTAAACGAGCGTACGGGTCACCTGGTGTTAAGTGATCACCGCCGCCCACAATCTCTTGTAACACCAGAGGAATGACAAGAGCGTTGCCGGCCTTTAAGGAAGGTGTACCCGCTTTTTTTGAAGTTAACCATGTCGTAACGTCCTGGAAACACCGCACATGGAAGTTCATTCCACAGCTTTGTAGTACGAGGAAGAAAACCTCCTTGAAAACCGCACTGTTGAGGACCGCCACACATCCAGATGGTGGGGATGATATCCGAACTTCTGGCGTGTCGTGCGAAGGTGGAATTCGGCGGCAGGAATCAAATGAAACAGCTTTTCGGAAAACTCCTCGTGATAAATGCGGAAGAAGACACACGCGATGTCTCTACGCAACGCCAAGTGATCCATAAAAGTTGGCACTACAGCAGTGCCAACTAATATTTGGGAGCATATTAACACAATTGATAGTCTTGCCCTATACAAGCTATATGCTAAGCTCGAGTATTCATTACTTATTCTGAATTCTAAGTGTCTCTCTCTAAACTCTGTCCAAATACAGTGATTACAAGATTTGTGCGTGTGTACCACCCCTTCTACAATCATAAGTGTTATTTCTTTGACCATGATGAAAAAAGTTAATTTGTTTTGATAATTAATGCATCACACTCTCACTCTATCTCTCTCTGAGATAACTTAAAAACAATATCGAGTAAATATTTAACTGTCCTATAATATCTTGGGTAAATAATTATGCGTGACGCAATTTCTAGTAAAGGTTTGGCTCAAAAGGTAAATCAAAGATCTGTTACGGCTTAGGACTATTGGTTAAATTTATATTTTACTAAAAGCTTCAACATTTATCATGGACCAGTCTTTGTTGAAGTATTTATAATGTGTATTATGATTAAAAAGCATTTGTCGTGATGTCCAGTTTGTTTTTATGAGTAGCCTCTGCCCTCTGCTTGTCAAACACGTTTTGTAATGTATTAAATTAGATAAAATTAATCTAAATCTACTATTTTTTAAAATTCATTATGATCTAAGTAATTTAAAGATGAAGTAATGAAGCATAACTATCTGTCGGCTTGCATCATCAGCACATATTTTAATAAAATTATTATGTATAAAATAAACTCACTATTTCATAATTTTGCAAACAATAATCATTACATGTAACTCTTACACTTTTTAACAAATTCTTAAAAAGTCAGTACAAGTCCGCATTAATATCTTATTGCAGATAAAAATATTTCATTCCGAGATTATTACGACATTTGTTACAGACTAAACCACAAAAGCGAGACGTGACAAATGTTGTCATTATTAGGCGTTCGTATAAAGCCCCTGAGTAGATATCATTATGAATACAACAAAATATAAAAGTACTGTTTTGGTAAATTGAAATTACATAAAATGGGCAAAATTTTATATTATTGCAAATTATACAACACTAATACACATCTGAATCCATTTTACTTATGACATATATAAACATAAATTAATGTGAATATTTTGTAATTTCATGACACTAAACTTTGTACTAACCGAATAATTAAGGAATTCTGCATTATCGAAGATAAAACCATGAAACTTTACAAGTTATTTATAAACATTTGTTCAGTTTCCGAAACTTTGACCTACATGGGGATAAAATATAAGATTTAAATTAGGAATATACTATTAAGGAGACTGTCCACAGTAACATAGAAGAGCGCTGCCAGCAGCGAAAAACGAACAGTTTGTATGAGTATTATTTGAAAAGTATCATAAACAATTAAAAAAGCTGCCCAAATTAACTATTCCACGCGGACGAGGTCGCGGGTAAAAGCTAGTTATATGATAAAACCAATTTCAAAATTTGTCTGTGTCAACGCCATCTTGGAGATGGACATAGCGATATTGACAAGAATTTCACTAGGACATAGCATCATCTAATAGATCGTAACAAATGAAAACGACTAATATGAATGAATTCCCATTTTATAGTCTGATTTCCACGTGAACACAAAGATTGTCGCGTAATCAATATTAAATCTATAACAAGCAACAAGAGTAGTATAATAGGCAGATGATAATTTTCATATCAGCGATTAAAGAGTGAATATATTTATTTCTGATATTAATAACATGAATATATAATTTAAGATTACAATTCTATTTACAGATAGATCGCAACTTATTAAGCTAAATATCATTGTTTCTTTTTCTATTGGAGCTGAATAAAAATAAATTTACATCTTACAATGCTATCTTAACGCGGTCCTGAGAAAAATGTTATTGACCTATGATATCGATAGACGTAATGATGCACAAACGGAGATAGATTGAAATATCTATTAATTTATGATTTTTTAATACATATTTAGGTTGTTTTAGAACAGAAACATCTTTAATTGTTGACGCACATCTAAACCTGCAAACTTATTAATTTAATATATAATGAAAAATATATTATGCAATTGTTTTGAGCAAGCTATCAAAGTCAAATAAACTTTATTCAATTAGGCTTAAACAAAGCTCTTTTGAATCATCATTACAAATATTTCATTTCAATTTGTGAATTGAAGTTTAAAAGTTGAGCTCGTGAGAAGAACAAACAAGAAACTCAACGGCCACCATTTTCAATGGCTGTATATATATAACAAATTAGTTTGTAGGGTGCTGCATCTAATATATGAGTCGTGTTTAAATAATATAAATTATTTCATAAAAGATAACAATTAATTAACTGTATAAATATAAATAATCGTATATTGGATGGATCAACCTTTCGATCCACTCCTCCACTTATCCACTATCCGCAGTCAGAATTAAAACCGTAATTAAATAGGACAAGATAATTCACAGTAATTTATCTTCAAAAGGCACCAGCTGAAGTTAAACGTGTAGGATGTGAGTTCTGGAACACAGCCAGAGCCATTACCACTCTTGTATTCTGGAACCAATCTACTCTGTATCGTAGCAATCGCAGTGGATTATGTTTTGTAATTATTGGTATCGGTCTGCCAACATCCATTTGCACTTTTATTAAACAAAGATTTTGAGATAATATATTGTTCTATTGTAGTTATCCTCAGTGGTTATCGAGGAGATTTTCCCGCATTTACGCAAGTTTTGAAATGAATTCTTCTCTCTTGTTTTTTTTTTATATAAGAGGGGGCAAACGGGCGAGAGGCTCACGGGATTGGGAGTGATAAGTTTACTGGTTGATACAAAATGGTGCTAATACAAATGGCGTATACAATTTTTACATACCATGTTAAGATTCTCTCTCAGTGATTGTTCTTTCAACTTCAACGACTTCTTTTTAACCGACTACAAAAAAGGAGAAGCTTCTCAAATCGTCGGTATTTTTTTTTATGTTTATTACCTCAGAACATTCGACTGGGTGAACCAATTTTGATAATTATTTTTTTATTTGAAAGTTCTTACTTCCCGTGTGGTTCCATTGCAGATTCGATCCAGATCTAACAATGCACTATTGTTCATAGCTGCATTGCAAAATACTACAGTAGATGTACACAGTTATATCCAGATAAATTAATAGTTACTTCAGATTTACTAAACTTAAAGAAATAAAACAAAAATTAACCAAAAACAACCAACTTCAAAAACACCTTGGCTGACACCGATTCCAAAAACAACAATTATCGTTACTAGAATAAGATTAATTAATTAGATTGTATAAAAATACGATAGTATTTTATACTTTTTGGTGCATATTATAAGTATTAGTGTTTTGGAAGTGTTTTGAATTCGGTTGATATTTTGTTATTTTTTTTACCTACAAAAAGGAAAATACAAATTGTTTATTTTGTTTACCAAGTATGTCTATCATCATCATCATCAGCCGTAAGACGTCCACTGCTGGACTAAGGCCTCCCCCAAAGATCTCCACGACGCGGACGATCGGTCCTGCGCTGCCTTCATCCAACGTATTCCGACGATCTTGACGTCGCTCGATCGATCTTGTGAGGGGCCTATATGTATGTATTATGTATGAATAAATATTCATTACTTCATTAAATAATTTCTATTTAACGCAAAGAGATAAAGCCTCATTTTATGCATTCCAATCAAAATCTTATTATCTTTATTTAAATTGAATCCGAAAATAATCTGCTGATTTAATTTATATAGAACTACAAGTTAATATATTATTTATTTATTGTAGTCTACCGTCTAAGGCCCTTTAGCACTTTTATAATATTTATAGCAAACATTCTTCTGTATGACTACTTTTCTGTTGTATTATATATTGTTATTTCATCAGTGCGGAAAACTTGGTGCGCGAGTAAGTCAAGCACATTTCTTATATAAACTTTTCTTTGAAGGTAGAACTCCTTCAGCACAAATTTCCCGCTGGCAATAAGATATAAATGTAGCATTTATACACTATAATATACTATTTTTTTTGGTTTAATTGTATTGTTAATGAAATGTTGTTAGGGATAAAATTAAAAAAAAAACATTAGTATATTTTTTAATGAAGTAATACTAGGGGAAAGTATTTTTTCTCCTTCAACATTGGTTTGTATGTCGAAAGGGATTACTTGCAACATTTATATTTTAATTAATTAATTTTCATGATAGGCATAGCTTAAAATATTAGAAAAAAAATTATATATGACGGGAAATGAATTTGTTTTATGTCAAAAAAGCTTATGTTTTACATTCTATCAATTAGTTTAATAAGTTCTATAAAAATGCAATTTTAGGCGTAAGCCTACTATTGCATGTTACGGTATTTGAAAATTAAGTAGATAAGAGCTTGAGTTTTGTAGTAGTTTTTGTTTTAATTTAATTATTAAATTAATTATAGATTTTAACTTGAATTTGATTACATATTTAGTTTAAGAATAAGGAAATGTTTTGAATCATTTATGTTTTTTCCTAATGTCAGACTAAACGTGTCTAAAGATGTTTTTACTTCAATGTAATTTAGATATTTATCAAACCAGCTACCATCGTAAGTCCAACACACAACAATAATGTATCAACACTCCATTATTAAAATACGACCCTAATTGGAACGGGATTCGTTGCCAGCTTAGCAAACACTGGATTACACTTAAGCCACCTCTGTTAATGCACCGCGTGAATCCGCATCTAATTTAGTCCTACAATTCAGTCTCTAATTTATAATTATTAGATATTAATGGTTTCGTTTCCTTTTTTAACTAAAGATTGTAATGTCAATGACGTTACGAATATGTTTGTTACATCACTTTACATATTACATTGTAATTGAAATCATTTGTAAAACGATGAAAATGTAAATCTTGATTTAAAAGAGCAATGAGTTTCATGCTATCTCTTCTCAGTAGCTCAAAACTCTACGAAGTAGCGGTAGATTCAATAAGAAAAAATATATTTTTTGACATTCATAAGTGTCATTTCCGTGACCTTCATGAATAAAGTGATTTTGATTTGATTTGTGTCAATTTCTTTAACAAGACGTTAGAAATTACGTTGAAGTGTCGAGAAACTTGAATAATATATTGATCTTGGTAAATATTCAGTTATTACCAAGATAAAATATGAATACCTTAATTCATGTCATCATTTACAGATTTGCAGATAGTATGTCGATTTATAAATAAAATATACAACTTAATTTGCTGCCGCTCTTAATATACCAGCTGTTTTAGAGGCAAATGGTATTACCCGCCACGATGATTGATCCTGGTGGCTTGGGCACGGGGAAGGACGCTGGTATGGGACTCGACTTTCTTCGACACTCTGGCTCCTTCTCATGTCCAAGTTACGTCATTCAGTGCTGGAGCTGCTGCTTCGACTGCCAAAGACAGCAAAGTCGCAAAATATCAGTCTCAGAGAGTCTTACATCTTTGTGTCATATTGTGTCGAGACACTGGACCGTGGAGCCCAGAGGCGTGGAGAATGGACAAGCTATCTATCTACGCGCCTCAATAGGGCTTCTGGTAAGCTCGACCGCTGGCAGAAATTACGGGTGAACGGTTCAAAGTCAAAGTTAATATTCCTGTGCGCATACATCAGATTTTCATAAATATATTGTCAGCCTAGCAACTCGGACATGCTGCCAGTATTGTTAGAACACTTCCCGGTAATGATAGTTTTAATTGAATGCGATCATAGTAATCAAATATAAACTATAAACCTATTTTATATTATTAATAAATTCCCTACGAGATAACTAATTATGTTGTTCTCTGTGGGACTATCATGTTTAAAGAATGAATGAATTTTTTTTTTGACAATTAGATGAAGGATGAAGTATAATTGACATAGAAGGACAGGTGACGCAATAATACCTTAGTTATTTGATTGTTCGTGGTATATGGTTCGATATAATAATATAATAAACTAAAATAATAATATTTAATATAATACGGTCGACGATATGAAATCAGGCGTCGACAATTTGTTTTGTTTGAATAAATTTTAATTACTATTTGTTTAATTTGTTATTTTTTTAAAGTAATTATCCTCACTTCTGGGATTAATTACGAATTAATTATGAACTTTACATCACTCGAACGGTTGGTTTAGTAGAAGAGCGTCGCATGGAACGCGAGAGGTCGCGGGTTCGAGTCCCGCATCGTTCATAAATGACTATAAATCAATTTTGAATTTCCTTTACTTAAAATGAACATTATAACACACCGGAAGGTATCACTATACGCTAATACAAAAAATGTTTAGGTACAGTTAAAATTACAGGATTTTATTCCACTCGTAATGTATTTTATTTAAAAATTCATGAAAGTACATTAATTAGATTATTAACTTTCAAAAAATTAACAAGTGAAAGTTCAATATATAGATGATAAAATATTAATTATTATATGAAAAGTAATAAGAAGAATGACAATGCGATATGAGAAAAATAAAATAAAAAAGTTAGGGTCTATCTATTCATTTGAATATTTATGGTTAATTAAACAGATTGGATTTTTAATATTTATATACCGCAGCATAAAATATAGCAGAACAAAAAAATTGTGAAATTGGAAATACTAAAAGTATTTGAAAGAGTCATAAATGCCGGAAATGGATTCTGGCCGCGGGAAATTTCACAAAAGTGCTTTGAAAAGGTCAGTTATTCTGAATTCAAACTCAGCATTAAGCTTACTTATTTCCTACGGGACACATTAACCAACTTATACACTTGTGGAATAAAACTAAAAGCCGAAGGAGTCTTTGAAAAATTGTCTTACAGGTTATAAGTTTCACATATAACACCATAGAGTAAATACAGATACACAGAGTACAAAAGATGGAATGGCATCATAAACATAACTTTTAAATTCAAATTCAAAAACACTTTATTCATGTAGGTCACGGAAATGACACTTATGAATGTCAAAAAAATATTGTTTCTTATTGAATTTACCGCTACTTCGTAAAGGGTTGAGCTAATGAGAAGAAGTAGCAAGAATCTCATTGCCACTCTTTTAAGTCAAGATTTATATTTTAATTGTTTTACGAATCATTTCAATTACAATATATGCAAAGTGACGCAATAAAAATACTCAAATGTCAAAAACTGAAAGCCTTAAACGAGAAACTTACATGTTTCAAAACTCAGTAACTACTTGTACTGTACTAACTCGTAAAACGTTGTGAGATCCATGTAATACCAAGTCGGTCAATTTATTTAGTAGATGAAGCCACAACCTGAGAGTTGAACAAGGCATATACAAGATTTATCAACGATACGTCACTTGAACGGTTGGCTCAGTGGAAGAGCACCACGGAACGCAATAGGTCACGGGTGCGAGTCCCGCATCATTCATAAATTTTGTTTTCTAATTTTGTTTGTGTAATTAATAATCCCAGAAGATAGGGTTATCAAAATGTCGACAAAAAAGCACAGTCTGTGGCACCAAAACATCTGTGTTTTGGTGCCATAGACAACTAAATCAAGGTTAGGTATGGTAGGTTCATAAAAGTAATAATTACATATGTAATATTTTCATGTTTAAATTATTAGACTAAACATTTGCGGGCTTATTGGCCTGCACCACGCCACTCATGAATTTGACCCTCTTTATACAGTGTTGCATAAAATACTACATTAGGTTTGTGACATTTTAATAAAATGTATTAAAAAGTCACGGAAGTATACTTGTGCGAAGTAAGGGAATCTACGAACGAGCTGTCACAACGTAGTCTCATTATACATGCAGTACTCAGTTCACTTCGAAAATATTAAACTGATACAACCCGCTATTTACCATCACTTCGGAAAACACTCATCCATCACCAATGCGGACATATGTTAACGGTGAGAAAATAAGACGGAAACTTAACACATTATTGAGCTGTTAGAAGATACATTTTGAATGTTTTCATAACACTGTAGTATCTAAAAAAGCAAAGTCAATTTAAATTACAATCAGAAATTTTAAGGGAAGGTAAAAAGTATTTAATATAGGATTTGAATTTGGAACCTTAAAATTCGTATGAACTTCAACGTTACGACTTGTAGGAATTTGTAGAGTAGATTAATTTAAAAATTAAAATTTTGTTTCCCTAAAAAAATAATAATCGTAACATTAAAACGAATTTCATACATGAAGCATTTTCATAATTTTCAACTTAAGCTGACACGAAAAAGTTGTCAATAGACGGTGATTTGACTTTGTTTATTAAATAAAGATATTGGAGACATTTTAATGAAAAAATGAAAAGTCTTTTAAATGTTCGAAATACATGTATTACGAAATTTAAGAAAAAAAGAATTGTTAAGAATCGTTTGTGTGATAAAGGTTACTATAACATAAATGTATTTCTTAATGATACCACAGATTCAGAATGGAGTGACCGCTTCAGGCTATATAATAATAAATTTTATTGTACGAATTTACATTGTAACCATATTTTTATAAAAAAAGAAACCTATATTAAATCCTATTTTGAATAAAAAATTTTGAATTTGATTTACTGAGAACAACATAAAAGTTAAAAGGAAACATTAATAGCATTTTTTTTCATAAAAACACTCTATACTACTTTCTCCTACTTTTAACCAACCCTTGAGGTCAGTATTTATTGAAGCAAGATTAATATCCCCAATTTTTAGCGTCTCTCCGTTTTGAGTTTTTTAATATTTTTTTATGATTGCCACAGTTATACTTATAAAGATGAAGAGGCTTTATACAGAAGCGGAAAAAATAAAACAGTTCATTACAGAACGTTTCCTTCGTGTGCAGTTTCCAAAATCTCTTAATATTGCTTAACTTTAAGAGGAGCAAATACAGCAAATACCAAAATCGTCACCTTTTTGCTCTAAATACTAATTTTTATTTTTATAACACTAGAAATAAGGGATTGTTTCTAACTAATTCTAGTAGGCTTCATAAGGTATATGATATCTTTAAGGATAAATGTATACAATTTTATAGTAAAGTCCCAGCTACTGTTCAGGCATTATCTATAAATAAATTTAAATCTTTTATTAAAAAATGGCCCTGTCGTAAATCTTACTACCTACTCCACAGCTGAATATCTAAGTGATGATACAGCCTGGCACTAGAATGATTATTTTATAACAATGACAGTACAATGTATATTTTATTAAAAAGATCGCAAAAAAGAATGCTGGAAGAGTTTCTTGCGACGCTTCTTCTCTCAGAGCGCCATTTGTATCCGAAGCGGTGGTAGTTTTAGACGTTAAAAAGAATTCTACCAGAATCATTTTTGAGAAAATAAATGCCTTTTATACCCCTTTTTATTTGGGATTTTACTCGTAATTTTAAGTAGGACCCTTGGCCTTATTATATTGACTGCTGTCTAACCCGCGTTAGTGCGACAGAAATATTGATTTAAAATTATTAATTTTGAGACCTCAGTTAGTAACGTTCAGGTCTTTAATTTGCACTCAATAGTTATACTATTATTATTACTATACATATTAATAGCATGATAAATGCTTTAAAAGAACTATTTGTAATATTGAGTCATATTTTTTTCTTATAGTACGTTTATCTATCTCATGGCTAGGCAGAGCACTATTTAAGGCTTTTAAATTTTAAGCAAGATTTACTAAGAAACCTATATCTATATCA
Organism: Leptidea sinapis; assembly: GCF_905404315.1. NCBI lineage: Eukaryota > Metazoa > Arthropoda > Insecta > Lepidoptera > Pieridae > Leptidea > Leptidea sinapis. The sequence continues at coordinate 5,996,458 of NC_066299.1, forward strand.
TTTCAATATAAATTATTAATATTGAAAAGTCGTTCATTTTTAACAAATTAAAGAGAATTTATAACCGATAAATTCCGTTGAACACATTAAAACGTGTAACTTTGAAAGGGATTCTATGCTACTAAAGGTCATCAATTTAAAAGCTAATTTTAATCAAATAAGTTACAAATTATCCCTGATGAAGAACGATTCGACCCTCACTTAGACGTTTAATGTAACGTGATACTTCAAGGCGTGGGAGATGTTTAAGAGTGTCAACGTTTATTTGTTTTTGTAGAAATAATTAAAATTAAATTGACTGATGCTAATTTCACTTGAGCTACAAAAATAGATATATATGATTAGATAGAGACATATAAGATGTAACGCTTATTGTCAAATGAACAACTTGCTCGTCCCATCATTGTTTCAGCCGGAAGACGTCCACTGCTGGACAAAGGCCTCCCTCAAACATCGCCATGACGATCGGTCCTGTACTGCCCTCATCCAACTAATTAACCTCGTCAACATGCCTGTCTAATCATTGTTTATTATAAAATAGTAATAATGTTTGTTTTAAAAAATCTACGTTTTTCAAAGATTTCAAAAAATGACTTTTTGGATAATAAAGCATAGTTTGAAAATAAAAATTTATGGCAAAATGAATTCCCTTTAACATCTTTAAGGTGTCTAGAATAATAAAATAATTTAATCGTTTCCTTCCGATTTAGGCCACGTTCTGTTTCACAATCATGAATCGCACTTGACTGGTTTGGGAAAAGATAAATGTCGTCGTTATTACATTGGTATCTTGAAAACGCATTGAATAGGCTCTTATCTGTACTTCAATAAATTGAACAAATAAATAAAATGTTGCCTTTCTCTTCTTTTTGCCTATAAATATTATTTCATTGGAGTCCTGCGGAACAGAATACTACTAAATTACAGTAGATATAGCTTTTGAATAAGATATTAAAAGTTTTGTTTATATTTGAGTAATTATAATTTATTTCAATATTATAATCTACAGGATAAGATTACACAGACATTAGGAGAATTACGAAACTTAACGACGTACTCATACGACTCGACAGAGGTGATGGGCAAGGCACATGATGCGAGATAAAGTGGGGAAATGGAGCAAAAGAGTTACAGAATTGTACTCAAGAGATGGCAAAAGAAAACGAGGAAGACAGCACACAAGGTGAGAAAATGAAATAAAATTGAAAGCAGGACCCATCTGGAGAAGAGTTGCCCAAAACAGAAAAGAGTGGAAATCGTTGGAGGAGGACTTTGCCAATCGGCACGCCGAACTAAGAGACATTTTATAGTTTATAGCTTAACATTCTTGGTTTTGCAAATGTTAATTCTTTTTAGTGCACAATAAAAAGGCTTTATTATTATTTATTTAATGCAAACTAAAGAAAGTCAAAGTTATGTATTATATATTTGATTTTAGTATTTTCTTTGATTAACGCGAATGTTACACATTTAAAGAAAACACTTCTTAAACTTACACTATTACATTAGATTTTTGCGTAAAGTTACCTTTCTATTTTTATTTTAGTTAATCCAACGTTTCAAGACCTTTCCAGATCTCGTTTTCAGGGGGACTACAGATTAAATAAGTCATAGATAGTATTTGTCATAGTTGTCATTATGAAGTTTAGCACCATTTACTGCCTCGGAGGTGGTATTTGCAATAGACAGATGGTTTTTGGCAAAATTTTCTGACAATGTCCTCTTCTTTTTTGGTATATGTAGTTGTGTGTTTTAATTAAGAGATTATTGGATCCCAGGATCCCAATGAAACGTCGGGTTAGCTAAAATACAAATGTAACTTTTACGCAAAATAATAAAACACAGTAAGAATGACACGCGTTTTAATCCTTTAAAAAGTGTTTTATTTGATTATATTAGAATAAGTTGACCGAGGCGAATACTTATCATTTTGCATGCTATCTATGGCAATAGAAGGCCCATCCTAAGATCGTGTACGCCCGTATTCCTGAATCACCAAAAGGAAGAAAAACGTAGTTAAATATGTTGTCGAAAGAATGTGTTGTTAATTTGTCATATTTGTTTCGATAAATCTAAAATTTTAAAAGCAATTTTCGTCCCTAGCTGAAATCAATGGACAGTCTTAACTTCCCATAACTTTTCAATAAGAACATTGGTCGGATCATTTTCGTTCCGACAAAAAACATGCATGATAAATAATATACATATCTATGTAACACTAAATTATGTACTATACAACCGCTTTAGAATAGTTGAAAAAGTAGCAAGTCATAAGCAGTTTATTAAATCATCAACCCAAACGAGAAATTAATATCCAGTGTAACTAATATTGTGGGTGATAAATATTAATATCATTGCTATGTAGCCCGGCTCTGTGGGCATATCGACGCAGAAAATCCTCATGCTGTCAAATACATCGTAAAATATAAATTTATTGTTTTCGAAGCTCGTGTCTTTTCATTCGACTCACGTATTGATTTATTTTTGTAACTAACCCAAATACGGGTGACACAAACTCAAATGTGGTTAATATTTCATGACACCAATGATTTTTGACGACTTTTTATTTTTTGATTCATATTATGTATTTTTAGGTAGGAGTTTTGTTTGATTAAAAATACCGACAGAGCTTTGAAAGTAGGACGTTCGGAATAAATTTTAAAAGTTAAAATAAAAATATGAGCTATTTCAAACATGAAATAATAGCTTTTCTCTTTCACTTTCAATTTTAGTTTTGTTAGCCCTGGAGAAATAATTAAAACTTTTAAGTCTCTCGACATGAAAAAAACTGCTGATATATGGGGCATTTCTGTTAAAACAATAAGTTCAATAATTGATTTCATAGCACCATATCTTGCAATAGTCTTTAATATTGTATTAATCATGGCGTGTTTCCTGACCTTCTGAAACATAGTAAAATTACACCAATATTTAAGTCGCGATGCTCTTCTGACCCGAATAATTATCGTCCTGTGTCGGTTTTGCCGAACCTTAGTAAAATTTTTGAAAAAATAATTTTAAGTCAAATGCTTACTTACTTTAACTCTCATAATTTACTTCATTTGAAACAATTTGGCTTTACTAGGGGACGTTTAACAACGGATGCAGGTGTCGAGCTAATCAAGAATATTTTTGATGCCTGGGAGGAATTGCAGAATGCACTTGGCATCTTCTGTGATTTATCAAAGGCTTTTGATTGTGTTCAACATTCAACGCTGCTCAGAGGCTATACCACAATGGCATAAAAGGAACTGCACTCGATCTTCTGACTTCATATTTAAACAATATAATTCAGAGGGTCGACGTGAAAGGCAGGAGATCTCCTGGGACTCCACTCAGTATGGGAGTACTACGAGGGTCTATTCGATCTTCCTAATCTTATACAGAAAAAACATAAGGTAGTATTATTTGCGAACGACACTTCACTGATTTTCAAAGTGAAAAGAACCCAAGCTATGTATGACGAGGTGAACGATATTCTATCTGATATCGTGTACTGGTTTAGCGCTAATAACCTATTGTTAAATAGCAAGAAAATTAAACACATTCAATTTGCCTTACCAATTGTCAAAAATGTAAATGCAAATGTTTTGTTAAACGGAAAGGTGATAGAACCGGTGGAATCTGCTATATTTCTTGGCATAACTCTAGATTCCAAATTACAATGGGGGGGCCCCATATCTGCTTTATTGAAGGATTGGCGAACAGACTTAGTTCTGTAGCATACGCGGTTAAAAAGATTAGACAATTAACTGACATAGATACGGCGCGACTAGTATACTTTAGTTATTTCCATATTTTGTCCTATGGTATATTGCTATGGGGCAACGTTGCCGATATTTATACAATATTTGTGCTGCAGAAGAGGGCTATTCGCGCTATTTATAACCTAAGTCCTAAAGAATCATTGAGAGCAAAATTCAAAGAAATTAACATCTTGACTGTTGCTTCTCAATATATTTTTGATAATGTAATGTATGTTCATAGGCACATAAGTGAATTTGCCAGAAACTGTCATAACCATAATGCTAACACCAGGAACAGAAATAAACATATGATGCCTACTACTCGGCTAAGTCGAATTGGTAGGTCTTTTGTGGGGTGATGTATATGCTTTTACAACAAGATCCCAGAAAATGTTCAAAACAAAAGTATTACGTTATTCAAAAGAATTGTTAAAAAACGTTTGTGTGGTAAAGGTTACTATAACATAAATGAGTTTTTTATTGGTAATGGAGTGACCGCCGTCAGGCTATTAAATAATAAGTTTAATTGTACAATATTACTTTGTAAACATATTTATTCGATGAAAAAAAAGCCCGCTGAGTTTTTTGCGCCCATTCTTCTCAGGTCTTTGGCATTCATTTTGGAATGGGTGGTAGTATTTGACTTTCTGTAAGTGATGTCACATCCTATTTTGAATAAAAATATTTGAATTTGAATAAAAAAAAAAGACGTGTGGCACTCGGGGACTGCCACGGTAAAGCTATTGCATAGCATTTTTTATCAACTTGTGCAATTATAATTATTTATTTATTTTATTTATGCAGTATTTTTTTTTTGATAAAATTAATTTAAAAAAAAGCAAACAGGAAGTGAGTAAAATTTAACTTGCAAGATTTGATTTCAGACAGACAACGGGACAGGTGAAACTAAATCAAAATGCTTGGCAAAAACGTGAAAAAAAAATAAAGAAAATAAAAAAAATCACGATGTACCCCAGGCTCGAACCTGGGATCTTCTGTAGAAAAAGCATACGTGATAACCGCTGTTTCACGGCAACTGTAATCACCGTGCCGAAATATTTAGTAAGTAAGTGTTAGGTTATTTTCGTTACGGAATTTCTGGATTCGGTCGCCACGCTCAAGGCCCGCGATAAAAGCTATGCAATAGCTTAAAAAATTGCCCAAAGTAACTATTCAACGTGGACGAGGTCGCGGGTAAAAGCTAGAACATAAATACAGACAAGGAAAAAATTCTTTCGAATTGAATGAAAGGCTGAAGTAAAAACTAGAAGCGACGGATATATGTATTGAAATAAGATGCTTACAGAATAACATGTTATATTTTCGGCATGGCTAGATATTCACTTATTGTGAGAATATACAACAAATAAAATAACTTTTTCATTTCTCATACTCGAAAAGTAATGTTGTTTTGATTTGATTATTGGGTAGAAAATGCTGCTTCCCTCCATAGAGAGGGAAAAACTCATACAAATTACTCTCACCTAAGGGCTGGAATGAATTTTAAAAATAGAACTGCTGTCAGCTGTGAAGAGTTTTATGTAAAAAAACTAATTAAAAAAATGCTGCGGCCATTTGACTTTCTCAACAGCCAGTGTGAACTTACCGCAAACTTCTTTGAGCGGAATAAGCCGCAACAATTACGCAATGAGTTCCATGTTTATTTAAAAAGTTGACTTAAATTGTCCTAATTTGACAATTAATTTAAAATAGGTACTACTAATATTATAATATATTATCAATAAATAGTTTAGACAAACAACTAGTTTTATTTTCTTCATATTCGAAATGAAAAGTTGCGTGTTTAACACGGGTAAAAGAATCAATTCCTACTCGGACTATAGCCGTCCTTGCTGCGCTCGGGCGTCTAAATACCTCGGGAATTGATTCTTTCGACCCTAGGTTAACAATCTACTATTCCATTTCTCCGGTATATTTTAAAATATTTCATGAATTGTTAGAATTATTTGCTTACCTGCTTCTTTAAAGTTATGATTTATTGATTTTATAAGTATTAAAATATTCTAATGAAATTGTTAACTCATAAGTTTAAGACAATTTATTAAAAATGCCTACTCTGCCTAATACTTAAGAGCTATACTTTCTCAATTATTTATCAACATGTATAGCAACAGTGATGAAAAGCTAAGGGAAAATCAAGATGTAGTAGTATGCTACATATTGAAACCGTAAAAAATTGCTTAATGAAATAAAACGGTTCCCATCAATAAAGGGTATTATTTTAAATGGAGAAAGCGTCAGCTTGGATAGGATAGAGACGTGATAAATAATCTCATTTTGTACGATACAGAACGGTAGATGCAATTTGTATACGATATAAAACAGGCCCAGTGTAAGACAACAAGGCCTTATATTATATGACATAGCTGTGCTTCTGTTCAGTCTTCTTTACCAGTGGGAGGCTCCTTTGCACAGGATGCGGTCTAGATTATGGGCACCACAACGGCACTTTCTGCTGTAAAGCAGAAATATGTAAACATTACTGTGTTTCGATCTGAAGGGCGCCGTAGCTAGTGAAATTACTGGGCAAATGAGACTCAACATCTCATGTCTCAAGGTGACGAGCGCAATTGTAGTGCCGCTCAGAATTTTTCGGTTTTTCAAGAATCCTGACCAGCATTGTATTGTAAAGGGTAGGGCGTATCATTTACCATCAGCTGAACGTCCTGCTCGTCTCTTTCTTTATTTTCATAAAAGAAATAAAAATATATAGCATATTACCTACTGTAAATAATATTTTAAATCAATGTTTGTTACTTATATATTATTCTTACAATAGCAATGGGACGCTGTTTTGTACACGATGCCGTCAACGTGCATTGTATTCCAGTTTAAAGGGCGCCGTACTTAGTCGTATTGCTGGGATAATGAGACTAAATCTCATGTCTCAAAGTGACGAACGCTACCGCTCAGAATTTGATGTTTTTCAGGAATCTAGAGCGGCTCTACATTGTAATGGGTGGAGCTTATTACTTACCATCAGGTAAATATCACGGTCATGCATTGTCGTCATTTTTTTCACACAGTATAATAAATAAATCCAGGCCTTTCGCGGAAGAGTAACGCTTGATTAAATTTAAACTTAATATCATGTCGATGATTATTGATAGATATCAAAGAAATCGAAACATTTACTCTTACGTCCAAATAATAGAAAGGTTTACGTTTTATTACGTCCAAATAAGAATCATAATTCCTAGAATCTGTTGAAATAAAAGCAGAACTTGACTGACTGATCGATCAACGCACCGACCTGGCACAGACAGATAACGCAATACCTACTCAGTTTTGCACAAATATTCCTATAAAATTTGACAAAGGTGTGCACTATGATAGGTTTTTTGAAAATTTAACCCCCAAGGGGTAAAAAAGGGGATGAAAGTAAAAAACAAACGCTCAAACCTGTAGTGCTAGAAACATAAGATAGCAACAATAGTCGGATTTGCAAGAGTCAGAGAAAACACCGTTCAACGAAAAGTTTCATTCGAACGCTGCCTTATATATTTATATGGCATCATTTGTTGGCAGCTAATAAGGTTACACTGATAAATGCGAATGAAGTCGCGGGTAATAGCTATAGTAATAAATAATGATGCAAGCGAAAACACCAAAATGTCGGATTTTTGGAGAGTAACAGATATTTTTATACAGAGATTGATTGTAAATAATATAAAAAAATGCTTATTCACTAATCTAACAAAGCTATCATCCATAAGTAGACCATGTACTGGATCGCAGCCAGATCCATTAACACTCATGTAGGGCTACGACGTAATTAATCAACTTTGACATCGTTCCGATATGTAATTCTATAATATCTTCCTCCATTACTTATTTGAAAATATCTTTTTATTTTTACAAATTAGACGCTTAAAAGAAGCCTGTTTCTAAATCCGACTTCAAACACCCATCTGGATGTGGATGTGGATTTAAGGTTGTTTGTTACGCTTTCACGCCTAAACCACTCAACCGATTTTGATGAAATTTAGTACAGAGATAGACAAGAGCTTGGGAAAGGACATAGGCTTATTATTATAGGCAATATTGCGAATAAAAGCCTTGGCGGGGTTGGCATAGGGGTGTAAGTTTCTATGAAAGTTCGTCATTATAGAAGAAAACACCATGAAACTTGGTATTTAGGCACTTTATAAAAAATAAACAAGTAGTTGTTCCAGCGTTTTTAAAATTAACAATTGTGTGGGGATGAAAAAGGAGGATGAAAGTTTAATAGTTGGTATCTTAGCAAAATGTAAATGTAATTAACCATAGCAGTTTCTATGTGTATTATTTGCAAAGTGAGTATTTTAAAATAGTAAAAATGCTGCCCAAAGGAACTATTGCACACGGACGAAGTCGAGTGCTTACAAAATTTATTGATTTAGGCTTTATTTTGCGGAAATCCATAGTTATCCAAGTGTTGTAAGCCTTCTTGAGTATAAATTCCGCTAAGATCCCTCTTCTATTAGTTCGACACGTATTTCGTCTCTACACCACCACCGGACATTACGTGCAAAATACCACCCGCATCACGTTGACGTCTGCGTTTTGCTAAAAATTTCTTGCAATTTAATGCAATTCTTGAACACCTGTTGTTGCGGATATCCATTGGCGGTTGCCTCACCACTCCACATCCCGTTAGCGTCTTGCCCGTTTGCCCCCTCTTATTTCCCGCTGTCCCTATCTACTAGTACCTTGACGGAAAGTTGAAAACAGGCGCGATGTATGTTGTCACGTCTGTTAGTGGACAGTCGGTATAGGGTGTTCAGCTGTACTTCAGAGTGCTCACCCAAAAAAGTTGGCCAAGTAGCCACCTCATCTCGGTTATCCGAGCAACGGGCGCGGTGGCCTTCAATTGACCTGAAGTAGATGGTTCCGAAAGGTTCCTCGGCGGTTACCCGTCAAACGTGGCTTTACCAACACGGGAGCTATGGGGGAGGGGAGCTCACTGGTTATCAGTGCCCCTCCATTGGTGGCGGAGTCGTAGTAGCTTGGCGCAAATGGGATGTAGATCTTGATAACCGAAAGGTTGGTAAGTCCATGGGAAGGGAAATGCTCCCTCTTATTAAAAATACGAGGCATTCTCAGGAGATGTTATCTTGCATATGTCTCGTAACAGAATTTATGCTTGGATAATTTTCTCTGCAGTTGGTGGTAAATACTAATTACTAACTAAAAGTTATTTATTGCCTATTGAAACGAAATAACTTAAAAACTTTTTACAACGGATGGAGTATAAACTGTCACCCAATAAAAAATTTGAAGTTGGTTAAAATTATAAGTTAAACTAATAATAAAAAAAATCTATTTATCGTTTCTTAAGAATGAAGAAATCATTCTTTTATATTATGATCTTACATGAAATGTAGGTATAATTGTGTGTGAAGAAGAAGAGTTTTAATTTAATTTCTTGAATAAAAAAAATATGTTAACAATACATTCCAATCAATATTCCAATTATATTCAAGTATTATTGTGGACTATAAAGTACATTTTTGTTAAAATTGGACTCCAGGGTCCTCTTTCAGGCTGAAAATCCGCAGAATGTCACATTCATCATAAAAATATATTACATGGTTTTTCAAGCTTATCGGTTCCAACAATAGCAACAATAACGAGATAAATTATTTATTAAATTTGAATATGTTACATATTCATGTAATTTATTCAAATTATTATGAATGTTACTGATGTAACTTAACCAAATTATATGATACCTCAGGGTAGGTATTTTTTTTATGAAAATAAGGGACGAGACGAGCAGAAGGCTGATTCACGTATATTCTAACGATCCAAAAATCGTTGTAGTTCAGAAGTCATCCTATTGAAACATGGTCCAAAATTGGTATTCACGTACTGATTCGATAGGACGACAACTCAATAGGACTGAAACTCAGCGACTTATCGACGACTTGCGATAGAACATTGCCAGTCTAATTCTACTATGCCTTTATTTTCTACCTTATTCTTTTAAATATGTTTATTATGATATCAGAGTCTTTTGCTCAGTTACTAGTACTCAACCTAACAATATTTGAAGCCGTAGAGTAGTATAAAGGTAAGGTATAATTATTTTTATACAGAAATTAATAGGCTGAAAATGAAACGTCGTACCCAAATGGTTGTAATAAAAAAAAACCGCCGTACATCAAAGTCAAACTGGATTGTCGCCCAAGTGTAGGTAACTCTTTCTCGTTTCGTTTTGTTCAATTAAACAAAATGGGCTCGAAGAAGGTTGTAACCGTGCGTCAGTTTGAATTACTTACTGAGCTATTTTAGTTTTTTCATAAAAGTTGTAATAAGTAAAATTAACTTAAAACTAAAATATTTAATAAATAATTTAGTAGGTATTCAATTAGTGCAATATCATAGGTAAAGGTAAATAAATACCTTTTCTTTATTCTATCTCTTCCATCCTGAGTAAGAGGAAAATAAATATGTTTTTTGAATAACTCAACATCATTTAGTGCTTTAGTCACCTGTCGCACTGCTCTAGACACTGTAGGTTAAGATACCTATCGAGTTGCAATTACTCTGACCAACAATGGTTAGGTAAGATCCTGTAGCATAAAATGCTAGTGCTATTAATATCTATAATGTAAAAAAGCACATGATTTTATAATTTACTAGCTGACCCAGCAAACGTTGTATTGCCGATATTAAAATCGCGATACAAAAGTAACTGTGTAAAATTAAAAAAAAAGTTCTAAAAAATTAAAAAAAAAAACATTTAGGTGATGAAAAATAGATGTTGTCCGATTCTCAGACCTACCCAATATGCACTCAAAATATCATGAGAATCGGTCAAGCCGTTTCGAAGGAGTTTGACTACAAACACCGCGACATGAGAAATTTATATATTAGATTTAATTAAAGTCTTAAATATAGTAAATATCTAGTCAGAAAAGGAGGTAGGTACCTACTAAGATCTTTCTTAATAACTACCAACCTAAATAGGAAACTAAGTATAGTATTACGCTCTCATGGAATTAGAGGAACGAGGTCTTCAATAAGACCAAGGACTAAATCCTTGGCAAAGCGAAATGTTTTCACAAGCTCCGTATCTGTCATTTCGAAAGCAAAATATTTGTGTATCCTCATATTTTTTCGGCTTCGACGTTCTCTGTGCCGGTCTTCCCTTTCGGAAAGATCCAAAAGTAGCCAAGACAAGCTGATATTCATGTTTATGATAAAACTTTCAACAGCCAACAACTGGAAATTACTAACTTCAGTTCAGCGACTTCTCAAACGTTCGATTTAACATTAAATCGTTTGTAACCGATTGTAAAAAGATAGCAGAATACTACTGACACAACGATTGAAGTCCATCTAGCTGACGTGAATACGCTTTAGCGATTTTTGGATAGGATCGTTTCTCGAACGTGCGATTTAAATCACGTGAATACGAATCGTAGGTGAACGACAGATGTCGCTGCGATATCGCTCATGTAAAATTACGTATATCGGGCCGCAGGACTTTCAGTTGACGGTAATTGATTTTAATTAGATTACAATGCAGTGCCGCTCAGGATTCTTGAAAAACCCAAAAAATTCTGAGCGGCACTATAACTGTGCTCGTCACCTTGAGACATAAGATGTTAAGTCTCATTAGCCCAGTAATTTCACTAGCTACGGCGCCCTTCAGATCGAAACACAGTAATGCTTACACATTACTGATTCACGGCTGAAATAGGCGCCGTTGTGGTACCCATAATCAAGCCGGCATCCTTTGCAAAGGAGCCTCCCACTGGTATAGGTATACTAAACAAATGAAATATTTTTCTAGTTTACCCATTGTAAATAAGTATTGGTTATGTACCAACAATGTATAAATTGAACGAAATTGAATACCGCACAGCCGAGACAAGGTACAATCTAGTCTTAATTTGCGTCTCTGTGCGATTAAGACTTTTTGTATTGTTGTAAGAATAGTAAATTGTTAACCGAGTAAAAGAATCAATTCCTACTCGGACTATAGCCGCCCTCGCTGTGCTCGGGAGTCTAAATACCTCGGGAATTGATTCTTTTACCCGTGTTAAACACTCTGCTTTTCATTTCGAATATGAGGTTAAAACTAGTTTCTTATCTAAACTATTTATTGATAATATATATCAATATTAGTAGTACCTATTTAAAATTGTCAACTTAGGACAATTTATGTCGACTTTGTAAATTTTAAATATGGAACTCACCGCGTAATTGTTGCGGCTTATTCCGCTATAAGAAGTTTGCGCTAAGTTCACACTGGCTGTTTAGAAAGTCACATGGCCGCAGCATTTTCTTAAATAGTTTTTTTCACATAAAATTCTTCACAGCTGACCGCAGTTCTATTTTTAAACTTCAAAATCCGGACGACCGAGCCTTGCTCGGATTTTTAAGAATGTACAAAACTTGAACAAAAAAAAACTAATAGGACATCTGTATTCGAACCGGGGTCTTCTGCTTTCCGGATCACCCAATGTCCCATCTGAGCTATAATAGTCTTGTATATAGTGGCGAAATTTACCTTTGTATTCTAATGTTATTGTAGCTGTTTCTCATTCAAACATGGATAAAACCATTTTTTTTAAATTGAAACCTAGCTGGATCGATTTATCACCCCCGAAATCCCCTGCATACTTAATTTTATGAAAATCGTTGGAGCCGTTTCCGAGATTCAGATTATATATATATGTATATATATATACAAGAATTGCTCGTTTAAAGATATAAGATTCCGGCCCTCAGGTGGGAAGTAATTTGTATGAGGTTTTCCCTCTCTATGGAGGGAATCAGCATTTTCCACCCAATAATCAGATCAAAACAACATTATATTCCGAGAATAAGAAATGAAAAGATAATTTTAAGTTTAGTAGAAAATCATATAATAAAACACAATAATTATCTGCTTTTTGTTTAATTGCCTCTTTTCTGCAGATTTTAAAACATTATAATACAGACAAATAAAGAAACATTTTGTACATTTTCTTATCTGAAACGTCAGTTTACCCATAGTGAAGTGAAGGCTTAGTTCAAGAAGTACGAATAATGAAAGTTTTGGAATAGCTTTTTTGAAGTTGGATTTTTTTTTATTGATATAAGCTGACACCAAAACATCCAAAATTGTGACACTTAGAAGGAGCGATAGCTTGTTTCTAATTTTTATAGTAGGGGCAAAAATATTAAACTATCTCTAAAACTCAACTACCTAACTAACTTCTGTTTTGTAAAACTTATTTCTAAACCAACTTCATTATTTTATAAAGTATATGAAACCTGTTTCAGTAATATAAATAACTTCATAAAAGAAATAAATAATTTACTGTATAAATATCAATTATCGTATTTGCGATACATCAACCTTTAGAGCTTAAATTCATTGTTTGTGTAAGAATGCTTCGTAAACATGATGATTGTTATGACTGTTATAATAAGTAATTTTACATTTATTTAATCAAAACAAATCTTATAACTATATTTACAATACTACGACTACATAAAATTAAAACTATCATTACGTGGAAGCGTACCAAGAATACTGGCATCATTACCGCGTTGGATAGCAAGGCTGATCCGTTGACCGAAATAGCTGCCAGCGCTTGGGTTTCCAGTAGCCTTATTGAGGCGCGAAGATAGTATTTTGAACATTCTTCGCGCCTCTGGGCCCCACGGGCCAAGTGTCTCGACACCAAACGGCACAAAGATGTATCACTCAATGAGACCAACATATTTGCGACGCTTGCTGACTTCGGCAGTCGAAGCAGCAGCCTCAGCACATAAGTAATTGTATCCAACAAATACATTGATTCATTTACTCGACAGGTCGACCTGGCACCACAAGCAACACCCGTTTACGTGTTGACGCATGGACCAGCGATCGTTCCCTTTACACATATTTAAGGGAAGGAGACGTGAACAAGTGTGACAGAAAGTGAGAAGTAGAAAAAATGATTTAGTGTGAAATCGCTCCCGCCGCGACAACGATTAATGTAATTGGATCGAAATATCGGTATAAACCAAAAAAATATATATCGTGAGTCAAAATAATTACAATGTCATAATTACATATGGTAACGCGGAGCAAATATAATATGACATAGCAACGGAAATAAAATCCTAATCGATCATAAATGTACCTAATAGTTTTCTAACAACATGAATTTATCTATTGTTTTGCTGTTTTCACTTGAGTTTTACCAGGGCAATCCTTACAACTTAGTCAAATTTTAGTTGATATTAATATTATGCCGCCATAGATCACGGCAACTTTAACAGGCATCTTTTTAGTATAGGTGTCATACATGCAGAGGCCACCTAGGCGTAGGAAAAATATTCGCCCATGTTCTGCTGGAGTGCAGAGAGGTGGCAAACTATAGGGCGAAGCACTTGGGCTCTCCAGGCACACTTCGGGAAGCATTCGGCTACGTTAACAACGTTGGTTGACTTCCTGGAGTAGCTTGGTTGGAGCATTATCGACGACATCGAGTTGCGGAAGCCGCACGTGAGAAGAAGGAAGAAGATCTATTGTATTTACAAAGTAGTGACATCGAACTACAAACTATCCAGAAGTTTTCCTTGTTTTTTTAGTTATGGATGCTAGTAATGGTGGTAGTTTAAAATACAATTTGGTGTCTTTAAGATATCATTGCAATTTTAGTACTTATTAATAGATTTAAGACTTTATAATAAATATTTCATCAAAATATATTAGAACACCAACTAATTATTATTTGAAAACTGGCCTGGCCCATTATGAGGCTTTGAATAATTCAGTGAAGTTCAAACTCTGTACATATCTAATGCTTGTTAAATCGCGGAGGTCGGTTTTTAGACAGCATATTATATTACCCACTTCCAAACCCTTAAACGAACCTTATTTTGTATTCCAACTCTTTTTACAGACTTTTTACAACATTAATTTCATTCATAAATGAATATCGGATTAAATGTCATAAACTTGATTTATTATTATTATGGGAGGTTACAAGTGGGAGGTTCCTTTGCACAAAATGTCGGTTAGATTATTGGTTATTTTTTGGGTTCTTCGAGAATCCTGAGTGTCATTGCATTGTAATGGACAGGGCGTATCAATTACCATCAGTTCAACGTCCTGATCTTCTTGTCGCTTATTATCTTAAAAAAAAATATTTAAATATACATAGATTGAACTACAAAATCATTCCATATTATCTTAGGTTAGTCGTTTAAATATATATTTTATCTTACCTATATGAAAAATATCTGAAAAAGTCTGCTATCCCATAACTGTGGTATATTTTACTAGTGTGTCTCTTGTTACTGCTTATTTAAGAATTAGCAAAATCGAATTTAAATGTAGTATATTTGATCAAATTTTTAGCAAAATATTCAGTATTTATGTTATTTTCGACAATCCACAAATAAAATCGAACTAATCATTCTGAAAGCCATGCACACGAATTCGTAGTCAAAAGATAATTTAAAATGAATGTTTACTTCAAATTGAAAATTAGCTAACATCTTAATAAACGCTGCCTTAGTAACGCTTTTTAAAATACGGGCAGTTCCATTTTCTGTGATTAATAAACGTAAAATTATTCAAGCTATTACTCGGGTTGCAGCTGTAGGGCGCTGATCCGACAATTAAGTAACGTGCCTGACAGATTTTCGATTTATCTTCCAAGCGCTGAGTTTTACTTTCGTTAGACGGTGTAAATCCCATACGGATAATTTTTTATTCTAGAACCTTCCTTTGTACGCCCGTCTACAGCTTATTCTGTTCTCTGCTATCACCTATATGCATGATAGCAATGTAAGGTTTTGGTGCATGATACATTACCGAAAGAAAGCAAATTACAATGGGGCCCCCATATTGAAGGATTGGCGAACAGACTTAGTACTGCAGCATACGCGGTTAAAAAAATTAGACAATTAACTGACATAGATACGGCGCGACTAGTATACTTTAGTTATTTCCATAGTATTATGTCCTATAATATATTGCTATGGGGCAACGCTGCTGATATTAATACAATATTTGTGCTGCAGAAGATGGCTATTCGCGCTATATATAACCTAGGTCCTAGAGAATCATTGAGAGCAAAATTCAAAGAAATTAACATCTTGACTGTTGCTTCTCAATATATTCTTGATAATGTAATGTATGTTCATAGGCACATATGTGAATTTGCCAAAAACTGTCATAACCAAAATGTTAACACCAGGAACAGACATAAACTGATGATGCCTACTACTCGGCTTAGTCGAGTTAGTAAGTCTTTTGTGGGGTATATATAGTCGATGTATATGCTTTTACAACAAGATCCCAGAAAATGTTCAAAACAAAGGTGTTACGTTATTCAAAAGAATTGTTAAAAAACGTTTGTGTGGTAAAGGTTACTATAACATAAATGACTTTCTTAATGATACCACAGATTGGGAATGGAGCGACCGCCCTCAGGCTATTAAATAATAAGTTTAATTGTACAATGTTACTTTGTAAATGTTACTTTAATTGTAAAACATATTTTTGATGAAAAAAAAAAGCCCGCTGAGTTTGTTGCGCCCATTCTTCTCAGGCCTGAGGCATTCACTTTGGAATGGGTGGTAGTTTTTTTTGACTTTCAATACTTTCAAGTGATTTCACATCCTATTTTGAATAAAAATATTTGAATTTGTGAAAGTGATGCGTTCTTGCTATAAGGTTTGTATTTTGCACGCCTAGAACGCGAAGGGGCGAGGTTGTGCTTTATAACCGACCTGTCAAGGTCACACGATTTCCACTCTTTAAACTGCATATATTTTTCTCTTTTACTCTTACACATAATAAAAAGCACATCAATATAAAGCTGAGACACGAATGAATGATCCTGATACTTTTTAAGTAGTCGTAATTAAAAAAATAAGTAATTTAAAAAACTTCTCGTCTATCACATCCCAGACAGGCAAATGGCTTTGTCTGTGAAAAATGCGTCGTAAACATATGCATGAGTATAACTCAAAGTTTAATTATAGTAATATGAATAGTGCCCTAATTATAATTCCTAAGTCATTACGTAACATGTAATGTGCTTAAATGCCCCCAATTAATTGAGGTTGGCTGGAGGAGAACAAACCGTGTCTTGCTTAATTAACTGGTTAGAAGTGTTGCGGTAGTTAACAGGCATGTTCATTTATAATAGCAGTTTGGTGGCTATACTTTTCAACGATATTTGAGTTGTAAATAGTTCAGGAAAGTATATGTGCAAAAGAATAAATATAACATTCTAAGTCACTATTCGTTTTGGCGATTTGGCGGTGGTAAGTTAATAAATTTTATGATATCATACTCAAGTAATTTCAACTTTGAAAAAAGGCTCAATTAAGGTTATTCCAAGCTTGGTTGCTATGTCTATTAGTTGTATGTATAACGAAGGTCCTGTTTTAAGAAGACGCTTATTAATGAATGCAAAAGGCTAGAAATTTAAAAAATAAATTATATTCGAGATTATTTATAATGGTCTATGATCATCCTGATTGGCAAGTCATATCATATCAGGAAAAACATCGAGCCCGTCTCCTCACTTTTTCTTCTAAAGTCTGATCGCTAGTAATAACCGTCGAACATACTATCTTTCAACACGGGCAATAAAACAAAATGGAGAATTAAACACACACAATGAAAGCTATGTATCTTCAGAACTGGACATGAGGACATTCCTTTAGAAGGGTTTTAAAAGGATCTTTAAGTAAAATATTAATATTTCGCTTATAATTTATTTTGTAATTACTTTACACTATAGATTAAGTGTTTGAAAATATGTTAATACTTCTATCATATTGTGTTATTTATATTGCTATTTTTCGTTCGGCTTCTAATCTTTATTAATTCCAAAATATTATACGATAATTATTATCTGGCATCTTGATTTGAATAAGACTTATAACTATTACGTTTAACACTTTAATACGACAATTAAGACTATTTAAGATGTTCATTTGCATTGTTACAGTTGAACATTCATTCATATAAATATTCAGCATTCTCGTTTACTAATTTCTCTACTTCCGTCTCTGGCAAACACTTTCGAAGAGATTGGCAGCTCTTTGAGAGCTCATTACGTACTAGTTACAGAACTGTACAAGCCATTACCACTTACCAGTAATTTACTAAATATTACCTTTATAAAAATATGTGTCTGGATTATGTTTTTATTAAATGAACCTTAACCACATATATATCAATACAATATTGTATTTATTTTAAGTTGCTACAATTTAGCATGTATGAAAAATCTGTCAAAATAAGACACAACATAATAAAAATATTTTTAGTTTAACGTAATTCATATTATTTACATATGACTTAATAATTAATAACACTATTTATATAAAAAATAATAAAATTAAAATTAAATAATATAATTAAATTAATTAATTACAAATAGGAAATGTCATTAAGATCGTGGTCGGCAGGTAAGGTGCCTATGAAGTTGGCAACGGTAACTCTCTGTATGGCCAAACTTACCCAAATGGACAAATTATGGTCAAAACTATATTTCTTATGACAGAGGTACGTAACAGACCTTGGGTCACCTGTCAATTCGGTTAGATGCCTGATTAATGTAAGTAGTAATGTTATTATTATTAGTAATTAATGTAATTAGGTGTAACAATTGAATGTTTTATTTGAAATGTATTTAACTCGGCGATAAAGAAATCCCAATGAGATATAAAGTAAATTAATGTGGATAATAATAATGGAATGGCAACTAATAGGATGCATTTAAATAGGTTAAAACTAGCTAATATCTTTAATACTAGTAGCTTCATGTTAGTTTTAAATTATATCGGCTTGGAATTTTTATTTTAGTTTGTAATATTGTTCACAAGCGGGGATTTTCTGGCTGATTATAACTGAGATAATTAAAGACATAGTTAATGTAACCATGATTTTACGATATTTTATTAAATTTAATTGCATAGCAGTAGCAGCGCAGTTGTAGTGCAGTGAAAATTAGTAGGATACGTCAACTGCACTGCACAGAAACGGCTCGACTGAAATAACAAGAGTAGCAGTGTAGATACAGTTATTTAACAAAAACTCTACAGATCAGAGCATGAATTAGGCTAAGTGTATGCTGAGAAGCAGGTCCACGCAGCGCATGGCAGAGCAGATTTTGTAACTTATGTACTTGCTACGAGCTACGTACGCTGCAGCGTAGCCACGAACGGCGCAGACATGCGTCCGGCGCTACGAGATGCAAGGATTACGTCTGCATCTCGTAGCGCCGGCACTAATTCTTATTTTTATTGCAATTACAGATCATTTAGAGTGAGTGCGTTGTGAACCTTAATTGAATGACTCTAACCATCCAGACTATTCAAATGTATTTAAAGAGTTATAATGGGTCATTAAATAATGATAAATATTTAAATTATTTTTAAAGTGTCCCGTGCTGTGAAAGCATATCCCGCTCACCTTATTCTAATTCTATTTACTCATTTTACTCGTCAACAAAAACACGTTTTTACCGCATTTAGCACGAGGATTATTTCAAATAGCTATTCCAAATTCTGCCGCACAATTTCAACTTCACACAACACATCACAAACCTGGAATTCATCCTCACCAACTGGTATGTGGCCTTCCCCCACAGTGCCCTTTTCCTAAAGAAGTTCCGGCCAATTACAACAAAACTTCGGCAGAGACTTCGTTGACACTAAGGCATGGATATCATACACCGCATACATCTAATTAAAAGACCGGCAGCACTCTTGTAGTTCTTCTAGCCTTGCAGGAGAGTGTGTCTGATGATGAAGAATATAAGTCACCTGTACGCTCGCCAGTTTGTTCTTCTCTTCCAAAAAATAAATTATAGTTTAAGAAAACTAAAAATCACGCTTTATATAAAATTCAACTTAAAAAATAGAAAATAAAATTTAATAAATTTAAATTGAAAATAGTGTAAAAAAATATATTTTATTGTAAAAAAAGCGTAGGGTGTAGAAGAATTATTATTTTAATCATATCTTAAAAAGCACCCCACGCTTATCTTCATATACAACCACGTACAAGATAGATAGTGTATTGTCATCGGTCCTTGATAAATCTACAAAGTTTGAATGAAATCTGGCCGTTTAAAGTAAGTCAAAATTGCGTCTAAAGGAGTTAGTTACAAACATACATACAAACATACAAGTGAAGCTAATATAAAGCGTATAAAAATGATAAATGATACCAAGCGGCCACTTTTGAAGTCACAGCAACCTAATCCGTTTGTTAAAAAGTAATACTAGCATTACTAAAATAAAACGACGGAAATTTTAAATTTCTGTAAATTTAATATAAGAGCATTTAATGGAATTCGTGATAACGAAATTTGCTGATCACTTTATAATTATCTATAACATAACCGATATCAGTTACATACGACATTCACTTACAAAGTTAGTGTTATAATTTAATGATAGCTTCCAAGATATATACAGTATCTTATGCCAAGCTCCAGTTGCAATGAATAGTATACTAGGTGAAAATATGTACATCTGATTTAAATATATCATCAAGTCTAGTCTAGTAAGTTTCAATTTATTTTTTGTAATTGATTTGAAATTGATTGAGAATTTAAAACAAATGGATATAGTAACTAAAATCCTTTTGTTTGTATTTAGTAAGAGACCTCGAGGCGGAAAAGTTTCAAAACAAATATTTTTACAGCACCAAACTATACTTAAATTATTTCTCTAGTAACTCAATTAAAAAACTAAAATTCCATTGGAGACTTAAGATTTCTTAAAGTATTAAAAGTGTAGGACTTAGCAAAATAATTATCTGCTTCGAACGAAATATAACATAAAGGAAAAGGGGGACCATTAACCGATCCTAAACTGATCAATGAGACCATCAGGAGAACTTTGAAGCTTAAGTTATTTTTTATGTTTGAAAGTAACTCGACCAGCAAACGATTGTTACCCTAATGGAAAATGAAACGCCCTATCCACTACATTTATAGCCGTTAATTGGCTCAGGCTCTTTAAGTTTCTGTTTCAATTTAGAGATAAGATGGTAACTAACGGTCTTATTTATAATGACTTAACGGAAATTTAAATCGTCGCTAATTCGCGCTTGTTTAAAAAATGTTATTCATGATATTAGAGCTAAAACGCTGATTCAAATTCAAATTAAAATTCAAATATTTTTATTCAAAATAGGATTTATAATCACTTATTGAACGTCAAAATCTACCACCCATTCAAAAGAGACTGCCTCAGACCTGAGAAGAATGGGCGCAAGAAACTCAGCGGGCTTTTTTTTTTATATAAAATATGGATTACAATGTAATATCGTACAATAATCATTAATAATTAAAGAGCCTGAGGGTGTTCGCTTTAATCCCAGTCCGTGGTGTCATTAAGAAAATCGTTTATGCTATAATAACCTTTCCCACACAAACGTTTTTTAACAATTCTTTTAAATTTCGTAACACATTTGTTTTGTACATTTTCTGGGATCATATTGTAGAAGCATATACATCACCCAACAAAGGACTTACTAACTCGACCCAACCGAGTAGTAGGCATAACAAGTTTATGTTTGTTCCTCGTGTTAACATTATGAATGTCACAGTTTCTAGAAAATTCCTCAATGTGCTTATGAACATATATTATCAAAAATGTATTGAGAAGCAACAGTCAAAATGTTTATTTCTTTAAATTTTTCTCTTAATGATTCTTTAGGACCTAGGTTATAAATCGCGCGAATAGCCCTCTTCTGCAGCACAAAGATAGTATTAATATCGGCCGCACTGCCCCATAACAATATACCATAGGACATAATACTATGAAAATAACTAAAGTATACTAATCTCGCCGTATCTATGTCAGTTAACCGTCTGATTTTCTTAACCGCATGTGCTGCAGAACTAAGCCTATTCGCCAATCCTTCAATATGATCCTTCCTCTGATGTGACTAAAAGTGGCAAGGACCCTTCTATAAACCTATCTTAAGCCCTCGATGGCAAAAAACCTGGCCAACATCGATCAGCTGTCTTGTATTTGACGTTTGTTTTCCGGCGTCAGTTAGTTCACAGCTGTTATTGGTTACCATTTCCCACAGTACATGAGTAAATAAAACGGTACATAGACTAAGCTTAATACAACCACGCAAAATGGTTGGTCTACTACAATAATCCGGGGCATGTGTGAGTGTCCACTGGCCCCTTCTTGCGTACGCTGCTTAAACTGGTTATAACCGGTTGACAATCGCACAACTAATGATATTATACATAATCTGACGCGGCAGCCACAATTATCTCTTCAACAGTTAATAGCACGGTCACGAAATTTTGAATCAATGGATTTGTATGTAAGATTAATTTCGTTTTAAAATAATGATATTTAGTGTTAATTCCGCTAATCTTCACAAAAAAAACACTTCGACACGGGTTTCGCCTCTACTAGCAAGCTACAAGCTAGTAAAAATTTATTTTTTAATTTGTCTTAACTTTTTGTGACAACCTTACCAAAATAGGGAACAATTTTGTCCGCTTTTAAGAAGCTTTGTCACTGTATCTCTTATTTACTCATATGCTTACAGACTAGGCTCGCTACTGGCTACGAAATGGCAACATAGCGTTCTATAGAGATAAATTAGTTAGCGGAGGTTTATCAAACGATTATTATTAAGGAATTTTATCTAATGTTCGAACACGTTTTAACTAATATGGGAATTATAACTTTGATAAGTGTATTATTATTAATAAGGCAGTCAGTCTTTAGTGTGCTCTTAAGGACGATAACAAATTTTAAATTAAGCCTTCACACCGAAAGCAACAAATAAGATACTATCCTAAACACATGGATGTGTTTATTCTTCATTCACAGTGTCGTTTTCAAGAAATTTTCTACCACGTACTACGAACTATGTTCTGATGCGGTATTTACAGGGTGTATGACATAGTTACTCTCACAAAAGCGCGTACTTGTTCCATGAAAGCCGGCAATGTTCCTGTGATTCCTGTGGTTTTGCAAGAGATTATGGGCAGCGGTGATTAGTGTACATAAGATCAATCTTTTGTTCGTTTTTCGTCCAATTCCATAAAAAAACAATAATAATTCGCAGAAGAAATGTCCGGCCGACATTGAAAGTTGAAAATAAGGAAGTCGCAGTTAAATCAAAACAGCCCATTTTCTCCTTTTAAAAAGATTTCAATTCAAAGAGAAAAATCGAGACAACTGGTTGAGTGGCCAACGCGGCTCCCGGATGTGGATAGCCACATGCCGTCCTTATTAGATCTTCTGCTGACTACACATCCCGATGGTTACCAGGTCATTGTCGACGCCCCTCTCGGAACGTCCGACCATTGCCTGGTCAGGAGTATAGTGCCTATCCGACGCCCACGTCGCAGACCACCAGCGACCCGCCGCGTTTGGCACTACAAGTCAGCAGATTGGGATAGGATGCCTTCCTTTTTTGTATCCTACCCTTGGAGCAGGGTTTGTTTCCCTTCGGATGATCCTAGTGCCTGCGCCGTTGCAGTAGCCGATGTGATACTACAGGGCATGGATACTTTTATACCAAGCTCTGTAGTACCGATCGTTGGCACATCACAGCCCTGGTTCGATGCGTCAGTTAAAGCAGCATCTGACTGCAAAAAACAGGCGTATCGAACTTGTGTTGCAGCGCTGGGCACAAAGGAGCCGAACTGCATAGTTCTTAATAGGAAATACAACCGTGCTTCCAGATTTTTTAAGTGGCAAATCGCCCGTGCAAAGTCAAAACACGTCGTCAAAATCGGCGAGCAGCTTTCCAGTTACCCGACCGGAACACGCAAGTTCTGGTCGTTGTCGACAGCTGCTCTTGGTAACTTCAGCCAGCCGTTGCACATGAGGAATGACACCCTGGCCCATATAGCAAAAGAGAAAGCCGATCTCCTGTGCGCTCTTTTTGCCTCCAACTCGACTCTTAACGACAACGGAAAAACACCGCCGACCATCCCGCGGTGTCAGAGCTCTATGCCTGAAGTACAGTTCAGACAGAAAACTGTTAGGCGAGCTCTGTTTTCGTTGGACGTCAGGAAGTCGAGCGGGCCGGATGGCATTTCTCCAATCGTGCTTAGAACGTGTGCCCCTGAGTTGACGCCGGTGCTAACGCGTTTATTCCGGCACTCTTATTCCAAAGGCGTAGTCCCTGACTCATGGAAGTCAGCCCTTGTCCATCCGATCCAAAAAAAAGGAGACAGTTTGGATTCGGCAAAGTACAGGCCTATTGCTATTACCTCCCTGCTCTCCAAAAACATGGAGAGCATAATTAGCCGTCAGCTCTAGGTATACTAGAGGGTCACCAGTTGATCAACGACCGACAATACGGCTTTCGCCATGGTCGGTCGGCAGGTGATCTTCTGGTATACCTAACACATAGATAGGCTGCGGCTATTGAAAGCAAGGGGGAAGGCCTGGCAGTTAGCCTGGATATAGCGAAGGCCTTTGATCGTGTATGGCACAAGGCGCTCCTGTCTAAACTTCCATCATTTGGGCTTCCCGAGAGCTTGTGCAAGTGGACCTCCAGCTTCCTCACTGGGCGCATCATGCAGGTCGTTGTCGATGGACATTGCTCGAACCCGAAGGTCGCTAAATGGAGTAAATTGAACCTTGTCCAATTTAACCCCCAGAAGACTCAAGTTTGCGAGTTTACCACTAAAAAAACCCCAATTGTCGCATCACCGCTCTTCGACAACACTTCCCTAAAAGCCTCGCCTAGTATCGGAATACTGGGTCTTGAAATCTCGAGCGATTGCCAATTCCGTGGCCATCTGGAGGGCAAAGCCAAATTGGCTTCAAAGAAACTGGGCGTCATTAATAGAGCACGGCAATACTTCCAGCCGGCCCACATTCTAGCGCTGTACAAAGCGCAGGTCCGGCCACACATGGAGTATTGCTGTCATCTCTGGTCTGGCGCACCACACTATCAGCTCGATCCATTTGACCGCGTGCAACGCTGAGCAGCTCGAATTGTCGGGGACCCAGTACTCTGTAACGGCTGGATCACTTGGCGTTGCGTAGAGACGTCGCTTCATTGTGTGTCTTCTACCGCATTTATCACGGGGAGTGTTCCGAAGAGCTGTTTTACCTAATTCCTGCCGCCGAATTCCACCTTCGCACGACACGCCACTAGTTAGGATATCATCCTCACCAACTGGATGTGTGGCGGTCCTCCACAGTGCGGTTTACAAGGAGCTTTCTTCCACGTACTACAAAGCTGTGGAATGAACTTCCTTGTGCGGTGTTTCCGGGACGATACGACATGGGTACCTTCAAAAAAAGCGCGTACACCTTCCTTAAAGGCCGGCAACGCGTGGGCGGCGGTGATCACTTAACAACAGGTGACCCGTACACTTGTTTGTCCTCCTATTCCATAAAAAACAAATACTCAAATTCAAATTTAAATAAACAATATTCAATTAGGCTTAAACAGCCCACTTTTGTATCGTCACAATAAATATTTCTAGTAAATGACTGAATCTACTATATTATGTTGAGAAAATGTAGAGTACAGTTAATATGAAATAGATTACGATACTAGAATTGGTATACACAATTATTCGAAATTGAAAATTCATCTCTACTGTTAGGCACAATTCCTATCGTGAAGTGTAACATGATAATCAGATTTATCCATTGAGGCGTAACAGTTTCCGAATACAATAGGCGATTATCTCGTGGAGGAAATTGTGAGTATGGATTAGCCGAACGGATTTAATTTCATCTGATACAATAATAAATTCTCCTTAAACCAGATAATAATGTAAAATTATATTAATAAAAAAATCGCACCATAAATTATATGCTTAAATCGGTCATCATTTTGACATGTCCGAGTGGGATACGATTTAGAATTAGTAGCCCTTTTTTTGTTTCTCTATAAGGCATGTTCGTAATATTATAGTAATTGCAATTGTTTCATATAGTTAAAATCTTTATAAGTTACTATTAGGTTACTACCATACATGTTATTATATCTAGATCTACAAATAATGTATCTTATTTATGAAAACACAATGTATCTCTTAAATAATATATATTATTATATTAAATTATAGTGATAGTACGATGGCCAAGTCAATATATTTGTTTAAAACATAAAACATTTTTAAATATTTATAAGTACATCGTGCCAGAATTTGGCGAGTCAACATCTAATGAAGATGCCTCGTGTGGAGGCGAAACATATGTCGAATTGATTAAAGATAAAACTTGGCGGCAAAATAACGACTAATTCAATAAAATAACCTGTTATTAAATTACTTCCAATCTTCGCAATGAAATCCGAGAAGACGCCTACAGGTTTCAAATTAATTAGACTAAATAAGGCTTTTATGAAATTTAACTTGCTTGTGATGAAATAAGGAGATAAAGTTCGGATATTTTCTTTCCTTCATAATAACGTACAAATATAAAACAATCTAACCCACTCTTCAACGTACAAACAATGGTCTATTATTAGTTACATTTGATCATGTATAAGGCTGAAAGGGTTAATCTGGAAACTGCCATTGAAAGGGCTTTACTAGGATTTTTCCAAGTGAATCAAAATATTATTACTTGACTTGAAAAACTGGTAACAAAAATTTAACTATACCTTCACTAAAAATACCAATAGTTACTGAGAGTATGATACACACACACCAACATGCGTGCACATATTTGTTTATAAGTCATCATCATCATCAGCCGGAAGACTTCCACTGCTGGACAAAGGCCTCTCGCAAAGATCTTTAGGACGGTTGGTCCTGAGCTGCCCTCATATATATATATCCATATTGTGTGTACTACCAACACTACGTCTTACGGTACGTGGTCGCAATTCGAGGACTTTTCTGCCCCACCGGCCATCTGTCCGTCGAAGTATGTGCCCTGCCCACTGCCACTTCAGTTTCTTATAAGTAACATATTGTTTTTTAATGCTTTTCTAGCTGTTACACTTTTACGTTTTACAAATTCCTGAAATCTAGAAGTGAGGTCGTGGTGAATTAGAATACAGCAACATCAGCAGTTAAAATTGTAGCACTTATGTACTTTATTAGTTTAAGATATTTTGTGTGAGGAGCTATAAACAGGTACATATTATTATTATATTCCAGGTAAGGGAACAGTTCCCCAAGGCTGTGTGCTATCTCCGACTCTGTTTCATGTGCATATCAATGATAAGTCCAACATGCATTGTTATCTTAATGGCAGTACTGGGCATGCCGTATACATCCACCATGCAAGTCTTAGGAAGTCGTCGATAAGTGGCGGAAGAAACTAGAGTCTTCTATCGAGTCCTACAACTTCTGATGGATTTAGCGTGAATGTTCGCGGGAGTTGATCATTTATCTTTAGGTAACTAGGATGCTCCTCTTTTTCCATTCCAATCACATTGCTGAATCAAGAGATTCGGTATAAAAATAAAATACAGTTTTTATACACGGGCAAAAGGCTTATGTGAATCATTCATTCTCCGTGGACATCCCCAACACCAGGGGTTAAGAAATGTGTTGCCAGCCCTTAAGATGAGTGAAAGTATGCTCCATTCTTGAAGGTCCTAAAGTCGTTTCAGGTTGATAAAGCAGTAGCCGGTAATTCATTCCACTAAGTGGCTGTGCGAGGCGAGAATTTTCTTGAAAACGTGCGTTGGTAGAATGCCAGACGCCAACGTGATGCGGGTGGAATATAGAATATTGACGTAATGTCGGGTGGTGGAATGAGATTGCCGAACAACTTCTTACTCTTCCTCGAGTACTGTCGATCATAAATGCAGTAGAAGATGCAGAGAGAGCCGACATCTTTACGCAACACCAAAGAATCAAGCTGATTGTAGTTAACTTGATCGTCAATAATTGGAGCTGCTCCTCGTTTTATGTGGTCACGTGGAAGCAGCTGGTATTGGGGAGCACCCGCCAAGAGGCAAGAATAGTATTCCATATAAGGCAGAATTTGCGCCTCATATATTATCAGGCGGTGGCTTGAACTAGAGTACTGTCGCCTTGCTTAGTACACCAAGCTTTTTAGAGGGCAATTTGTCCTTCTCTTACAAGTGATCACGGAATTAAAGTCACAAGAAATGTTGCCGCCGGTATTAGAGCTTAAAAAACAGTATAATTATACATTGAATTAGTAACAAAATCTTGCGATACTTCAATAAAAAGTTTACAGGTTGTTAAGGCAAAAGCAGATAATTTCTCTCAATTCGAGTAACCAATGAATTTAGGGGAATGTAATGATAACATCTACTTTGGGTAAATGTGTATTTAATTACTTAGCAACATAGGAATGATCCGAAACTTGTACGTATACATATATTATTATATAATGTATTGTGTAGTCAATGTAGTAGCATTCAATTATATTAATTACCGAGGTTAGTTTGTAGGTTCCCTGAAACAGATATCAATGTTTGAAAACAATAAAATACTTAAATTATATTTATATATATCTAAATCCTCTTACGCAGTTACTTAATGTGTTTATCGTTTAAGCGGAATCATTATTAGCCATTTTCCATATAAAATCCTTCTCGACTCTTTTCTTCTTTGTTTTTTAATACTAGATCAAAATTAATTAATCATATAGGCCGCAAAAACAGGCGTAGTATAAGATTCTACAACAATAAGCGAAATCGTCAAAATAATCCGAAACTGGATATTTTCTTCAGATTCAATTTTCAAAATTTCAATAAGACTGGTTAATTTTTGGATAAGGAAATTGCCGAGAACGAAATCCAGACTTACTATTTCTTACCCACGATTATAATTTGTAGCTACATCTATCCTTATCGCACTGATTTCTCGCCCGATGTTACGACAGTACGCTGTTTAAGAACTCTTAAATCTAAAAGAGTCCACAGTATTTTTTTTCAATATATGCTTATATTATATACGTATTACTTACTACTTATTTACTATTTATATAGGTACTATTAAGCAAAATTGAAAAACTATATCTTTATCTGTTTCATTTGAACTTAAGTTTTCAAAATATGAATGGTTTTTACTAAAGGGTTCTTTAACTTCAACAACCTTGCAACCTTCAGTGCAGAATGTTGCCAACAAATTTTTTATGACGTATTTACCGCTTGGTTTCAAGGTTTAATGAGACCGCGAAAGTTAAGCTGCACGAACGAATATTGTGAATTATCATCGTAGAAATATAAATTATATAAAATGTAGATATATTTTTGTGTAAAATTTGAAATTACACAAAATGAGAGAATTTCTTGTAGTAATAATTCTTACAAAGTTTTATATATTACCACTAGGAAATAGTAATAGTTTCTGCAGTTGCAAAGAAGACACACAATTAGTCAATATAATAGAATTTAATAAAGAATAATGTAATTAGAGCTTAGTCCCAAGCTACAATAAAATATATTGTAAAGAGATTAGAATTTTCAATCTCCTGCACAATTTGCAGTCTAGAACTAGTTGCAAATACGTTTAAAGATTAACCCCCTTATTCATAATAGTCTGCTAAGTTAAAGCATTGCTAATTCTCACTCTGTCTTCTTCTATTGACCTAAGTCAGAATGAGAAAAAACACTCCTTAGCAGCTGTTTAAAGTTAGCGGACCATTATGAATAAGGGGGTAAATATTTAATAAGAGATGAAGAATTTTATTGTCCGTTAGTATAAATAAAAAAAAATTGTAATAATATAAACAACTAACAAATTAGTCGTTTATCTACTAAATAATTACTATAAAACCTCACGATATTAAAACCTTCAATGTTTTCATATACTTTTTGGATCGTGTTACAACAACTTCAAACTTTTTGTTTTACAAGATCATAAAAGACATTTTTCTCAAAGTAATTACTACCACCGCTTAAGAAACAAATAGCGCTCTGAAAGAGAACGACACAATAAACAGTTCCAGTAGTCTTTTTGCGTTATTTAACGAGGGTAGTTGTTTCTGAATTCTGTTTATCAATCGACTTCAAAAAGGTTCAAGTTTTGTTTTTGTTACTTCTAAACTCTGTCAATTGTGAACCGACACAAGATTAGTAGGAACATATTTTTAACTTGGTCGCAGCAGTCGGAGGGAACTCCTTTAATATTTTTTACCTTTTTTTTTAATATGTTTTAACTAATAAAATTATAAAGTTATTTTATATATATATATATATACTAGCTGACCCCGAAAACATTGTTTTGCCATAGTATTAGTAATTTTTAGTGTTCGACGGTTTTTTCTCGACGTATTTTATAAATACAACCACTATGAAAAAGTATTTTCATTTTTTGGGTTAATATGTAGTATAATAATGACACTTACAAAAATTTGAATTTCTATTGGTAACAGAATTTTCAAAATTAGGTTTAGAAGATCCAGAGATAAAGGCCGACAACGATCATGTGGTTCCTCTGGTGTTGGAAGAGAATGTGGGCGGTAGTGATCACTTAACACCAGGTGGCCCGTACACTCATTAGTCTTCCTTTTCCATAAAAAAGATTACCCTCTATAATATTTTGAAAATGATATAAAATGAAAGAAAGTATTTTCTTTTTTTGTAAATTTTTCAATGATTTTATATTATTCTGTGATTCGGGACGGAGGCAAATCCAACAAATTAATTATCATGAAAATCAGTCCAGCCGTCCGGTCGCCCGCAAGCCCGTTCCACCGCCTGCCACCGGACCGCACCACAATATCGCGCACTGGCTTGTTTATCGTCATCGTCATAACTATTCAAATATTTCTTCAAATAATGTAGTTTAGACAGTGATTATCTACTTTAAATATCTATTATGTAAATATGATTCCGATATGGAAGCAATATAACTGTAAAGTTTCAATAAAATCCATTGAGTAGATTTCGCGTGAAAGAGCAACAAACATACATCCATATATCAAGACGTCCATACTTTCTAACAAACTTTCCTATTTATAATATTAGTAGATACTTTTTCGGAAAGCCAGAAGATAGGGCTGATATTTTTACAAGTCCATACATCTAGACATCCAAACATTCTTACAAACTTTCGTATTTACATTATTTGCAGATACTTTTTTGGAAAGCCAGAAGGTAGGGCTGATACTTTAAGAGGTCCATACATCCAGACATCCATAAATTCTTACAAACATTCGTATTTATAATATTAGCAGATACTGCTTTGGAAAGCCAGAGAAGGTAGGGCAGAGATTTTCACAGGGTTGTAAGATTAAGTTTAGTATGTATCGATGTACCTATTTATTATGTCTGACCTAAATGACTTGTCATTCTCACTCTTTTCCTCAGGTGGAAATGACGTCCGTCACACACAATTGATTTAATATGAATGACGCTATGCTGGGCTATGTTTTCTTAGTGTTTTTATATTTTTTAACTTACCCACGGGAACTATAATTTTTTCTGGATGTAAAGTATCTAAGATATTTACCAGCAATATAAGATATCAACATGCCAAATTTTATTAAATTGTGTGCATAAATTGTTGTGTACTACGCTATATAAGAAAGTAGAGGTTTTTATATATCCCACGGGACCACTACAATTTTCAGGGATGAAAAGTATTTAAGATATTGTCCAGCAATATAAGGTGCCAAATTTATTAAATTTTGTGCATACGTTGTTGTGTACTACGCTATTTAAGTAAGTAGAGATTTTTAAGTGTCCCACAAGAACTCCTTAACTTTCCGGACTGAAAAGTATCTAAGATATTGACCGGGGATGTAAGGTCATCATGCCAAATTTCAATTAAATCGGTCCAATAGTTTCAGAGATTAGCCCGTACAAACAGACAAACAGACAGAGAAACAAAAGAATCCAAAAAAATCGGGAATTGTTCTATTTCTCTTCTTACTGTTTTTCTTCTTCTTTTATTCTTTGATAATTTGTTTTTGTACAGAAATTTGTCTCTACAGATTTATTATAAGTATAGATATAATTTTATAATACAGGGTGGACCAAAAGTTCGTTTACATTTGAATGGGTTGCCGCGTCTAGCAGCGGCGGCGGAGGGGGGTGAAAAGGTTACGCATTGCAAGAGCGGCCAATGGGAATTTAGTACCATGGCGTCATTTATCGGTAGTCAACGTGCATTTTGTGTACGCGAGTACTATCGAAACAACGATTCTGCGACCTTAGCTCAACGAAAGTTTTGCAATCATTACAAGATACGACACAAACATCAAGCTCCATCAGGTGTGTTAATTAAAAAATGGGTGCTCAAGTTTGAGATGACGGGTTCAACAATGGATTTACGTCGCTCTGGCCGGCCTAGAACGTCGAGGGACCCCGAAAACGTGGAGCGAGTAAAATCGCCTGTTTGAGACCAACCTGGACTATCAACTCGAAAGCGGTCTGCTGTCCTTAACGTGCCAAGATAATGATGTATTAAACCGCATTCTCAAGAAAGATTTAAATCTACATTCCTATAAAATCCAAATGGTGCAGGAATTAAGGCCTCAGGACCATGCCACTAGGTTGCAGTTTGCGAACGAAATGGTAGAGCGATTCACCAGTTTTACAAACATTTTTTTCTCAACAAGGCACACCTAAATGGGCATGTTAATAGACAAAATTGTCGTTATTGGAGTGACACTATGTCATGGTGATCAAAAACCCCTGCATTCCAGCCGACCAACCCAGTAACTCTTGACGAATTAAAGGATCGTTTTCGCACAGAAATCCAAAACATCTCAAAAGAAACATGTAAAGCTGTCATCGAAAATTTCCGCCCTAGATTGCAGCAATGCCAGAATAATGAAGGATTGCATATGGATGATGTGATTTTTAAGAAATAAATTCCCCTTTTGTTTACTATCGAAAAAATTAAACAATTTTGATCTACTGTAATCAGTTTTTTTTTAATCATCATACCAATTATAAACGGACTTTTGGTCCACCCTGTATAATAGTAATTTTCGTATTCATTTTGATAATTCAATAATTTACATACAAAAATTATCAATGTAGGGTGGAAAAAGTTGAACTGACGAAGAAAACCATAAAGGTCCACCAGAAGTCCTTTTGAATACTTCATTTGAGGCGATAAAATATCTTGAAAAGTTTGCAGCTAACTCAGACTGCGACCAACCAAATTTATACGAATGATTATCATAAGCATGATTCAGTTGAGTAGTGATCTCTATGGCTAACTTCCAGTTTTAACTTCTCAATACAACCATGTCAACCTATTTAATATTGGAGTTCTAGGAACCGATACAAAACACTCTCTGGCTATTAACGTTTTAATGGTAGCGCGATTGAAAAAGAGTCTTTTATCGTGTGGCTTGTATTGTCTTTAGCTGTGCAAACATGTTTAATACACGTTAAAAAATAAAACATTCTAGAACATTACTTTGTTTTCAGTGCTGTTGCTAATTCATTCCTTATAATAAAAAGGCATAAAAGGCTAAATTTATTTTCTCAAAATCTATTTTTAGAATCTGAGAGAGAAGAAGTGGCGCAAGAAACTCTCCCAGCATTTTTTTTTTTTGCTATTGCTATAAAATAATCATAATCTAATCTCAAGCTGTCGGATCACTTAGCTGTGGAGTAGTTGGATTAACGACAAAGCCAATTTTTTATAAAACATTTAAATTTTATTTCATTCATAGATAATGCCTGAACAGTGGCTGGTACTTTATTATAAAAGTTACAAATCATGTACCCTTAAAGCTATTATGTATCTTATTAAGCCTACTAGAATTAGTTGCAATCTTTTATTTCTATTTATAATAATGAAAATCACTATTAAGAGCAAAAATGTGACGATTTTTGTGAACGTATATTAAATTTTCATTAATGTAGTGACAATGAACAGTCATAATATTATTTATTTCTTTAAATTTTTCTTTGAGAGACTGTTTCTAACCAGGCTGTCTATAGTACGAACAGCTCTCTTTTAGCAAACACTATATCAATGAGATATATTATAACGCCTTAAGTTCATTTGTTGATTGCTGAGATGGAAATATTTCAATGAATAATATTCATATTAAATTTCAGCCCATAAGTGTAAGTTATAGTATCAAATTAACTGTAAACACATATTACATATTTAATGACACGATTAACACGACAATTACCAAAACACGTGACAGTGTTGAGTTATTGCTGACATTGCATTCATCACTGTTTTGTTCAATTTCAACCAAACATTGTTTTGTGGTTGTAAATTACAAAGCTGTTTTGAAAATATTAGTAACAATAATCAAATAGTACTTTTCAAATTTTTCACCTATTATATGCATGATCACAGATTTTGGATTAC
Organism: Leptidea sinapis; assembly: GCF_905404315.1. NCBI lineage: Eukaryota > Metazoa > Arthropoda > Insecta > Lepidoptera > Pieridae > Leptidea > Leptidea sinapis. Next base: position 6,030,416 of record NC_066299.1, read on the forward strand.
TCTTCTACAATGTGAGTAACCGTCTATTATTTTCGATAAAACTTAATTTCAGCAAAAGCAGTTTAATTGCGAATTACTGTATTTATATTAAGCTACTTTGTATACGCGCGTAAACGCTTTAGTGTAATGGTACTTCTACTAATACATATTCTTTGGTCGTAGTGGCCGATTATGACGTCATTCCACAGAAATCAATGATAACTCGTAAGTTTTCGAGTAAATCTTGAAACTTTTTGATTATTGAGCTGTGAGGTCATTCATGTTTCCATTGATATAGATAATGACCGTATTTTTAAACTTTAATTTTATCGAATTTCTTCTGATTCTCAATATTAATAGAAAAATAGATATAAGAAAAGATACAATCGGATATGGGATCACTTCGTTGTCCGTCCGTCCATTCGTCTGTCTCTCTGTTAAACCCTTTATCTCGGGAAAGCGTAGAGGAATCAAGTTGAAATTAAAACAATTTTCTTGAAGCTGAGAAGAACAAATTTCTAAGTTAACGAAACAAGAGATACGGCAGTTTATGCCACAAAAAATGAATATTTCGACACTCTCAAAGGAATCAAAATTTATAGGGTATTTTCCTTTAAGTTTTGCAAGTAATACCATGTTATACTACTAGTATAAATAAAAACCTGAAAACTACATTTGTAAGTAAAATTTAAAAAAATATATGTACGGATTACAAAAAAAAATATTACGGAGGCGAGTCAAACTCGTACCTGTCCGGCTTTTTTTAAGAATCCTTTCAACATGTTTATTTTATTAAAACTATTTTATTACTTGGTTGCCCAAAGTCAATTTCAAATAAACTTAATTCAAATAGGCTTAAAATAAGTGCTTTTGAATCGTTTAGTATAATCTGAGCGAAGGTTTATTTTCCAACGTAGGAATGTTTAAGCGGTTCACAATTACACAAATTTGCACTTCGACATCGACGTTCACTAACTTCTAGATAACAATAGATGACCTCTTATTGTTACTTCAGATCTGAACTTTGTGAACAGATAGCAACCACTGAGTTTCAGTCTATTTATCTTATTCCCTTTGAATTAATAAAGGTGCATTAACGGTGCTATTAAAAATCATTTATCTTTCAGTAGTATTTAGGGGTCACTTTACTTTATCATAATTATCATTAGGCAGAAGTCTTCCACTGCTGGACAAAGGCCCACCCCAAAGATCTACACGATGCTCAGTCCTACGCTAACCTTATTCAACGTATTCCAGCGATCTTGATATTGGTCCATCTTGTGGGGGGCATACCAACAATGCTTCTTCCGGTAGGTGGTATTACTTATATGAAATTAATGTTAAACAATTAACACGAATCACAAACATATTAAATATCAGTCTCACGATATTAAATATCAGTCTATTGAATTACAGTATGCCTAGATTAAGGTGCTCAAATCTTTAGCACAAGACTAACTGAAGGGTACATACAGATAATAAGCTTCATACAACCACGTGAATTGGTTGCTCTACTACAATGATCCAGGGCATGTGTGAGTGTCCACTGGCCGCTTGTTGCGAACGCGGTGAGAAGCGGCGAGATCTGGAAATAACAGGTTGCCGATAGCAGACATAGTTGACAATCTCAAGGTTAGCGCGACACACGTTTGATTTATTAATTGCAAGCTTGAATTAAACATAAAAAGTGACATTGTATTAATAATATGGTTTTTACTGTACTGTATACATGAATAATATGAGAAAGAATAAAAATGTATCATATTTTAACTGTCCAAATGACTACTACTACTACTATAGGTAAGTAAATATTTGATAATATTTATATATTATGTATTATGCTTTTGCTTATGGCAAGACAGTATGTTTTGTTTAAATTATCGTAACTTTTTGTGACAACCCTACCAAAATAGGTAACAATTTTGCCCGCTCTTGAAAAGCTTATCCTCTGTACCTAGTTCTAATGTGTCTTTAGTGCGGGACTTTTTAAGTAACTCAGAGCTTAATTTGCTTCGTTATACTGAGCTGGTTTCATTTTGTTCATTAAAGAATATCAAAGAACTGCAAGCACTCCATAAAGTTGTTGCAATCTTCCTCTAGTGCTTGTTAAAGTTCTGAGACAATTATATTAGACGCTACAACGAATCTATATAGCTTGTACCAGTGGGAGGCTCATTTGCACAGGATGCCGGCTAGATTACGGGTACCACAACGGCGACTATTTCTGCCGTGAAGCACTAATGTGTAAACATTACTGTGTTTCGGTCTGAAGGGCGCTGAAGCTAGTGAAATTACTGGGCAAATGAGACTTAACATCTTATGTCTCAAGGTGACGAGCGCAATTGTAGTGCCGCTCAGAATTTTTGGTCTTTTCAAGAATCCTGAGCGGCACAGCATTGTAATGGGTAGGGCGAATCAATTACCATCATCTGAACGTCGTGATCGTCTCGTCCCGTATTTTCATACAAAAAAACTTTCATAAAAATCCACAAAAATACTATGCCTGCATATAACGTGGTAATTATGTGCTACATATTAATGTAGCACATTTTTTGCCCCGACTTCTAGTTATTATTCGTACAATAACAGAATTAAATATCTGCTTTTCTCGGACGGACAAGGAGACTTTACAAACATTCTTTTTGGTTAAGCATTGTTTGTTTAACACATACACATATGTCTACTGTGCACATACCAAGTATTCTTTTAAAGTAATATTCATTATAAACATAGTAAAACGTGCTTCTATAATGCTCGGGTTTGTTATACGTAACATTCTTTTTTTAAATAAAAAATCTCCTTTATTTTAGTCTGGTTCTTGGAGTATGGTTCAGTTGTTGTCCGTCCTCACTATGCTACGCATATCCTAAGACTGGAACGTATTCAGAAGCGATTTCTGTGGCATGTGGGTTTTAGTGCCGGTAAAGCCAGCTTCTTGGCGGATTCTTCTTAGCGTAGCTGATATTGACATATTTGCTGATTCCTTAGCCAAATTCCGCAAGACCATTTGCACCAACATTGGTAACCTTTAATAATGTTAAATAATAAATTGGAAAATTAATGTGTAATGTTATGTAATGTAAACTCCGGTCATCCGTTGGAGTTGACACAAACAACCATTTTAAAGGAAAATAGTAAATATTTTACTACCTGATCCAACACAGGATGTTCTGTTGATAATAAAAAAATTGTTATTTTTATAAATTTGTCAAAATCAATTGTGAATATCTAAACCAATTGTTTTGGCCTAATATGCCTTAAGGGTTTTTATAAATAGTGAAACATTCACCGAATTAATTTATTAATAAATTAAATATTGTGGGTGCACAAAGAGTTGCACAAATTCCTTCTCTTTCCTTCCTGCACCTTCTCCCTCCCTCTTACGGAGTAGCGCGAGCGCATCCGATCGTTGCGTTCCGCGAGGAGTAATTATATAGTATTGAACATATGAACGCCGTGATGTTGACGAATGAAAGGCATAAAAGGCATTTATTTTCTTAAAATTTATTCCTTTAGAATTCTTTTTGATGTCATTTCTAATAACTACTAGATACTACTACCGCTTGGAAAACAAATGGCGCTCTGATAGAGAAGAAGCGGCGCAAGAAACTCTCCCAGCATTCTTTTATTGCGCTCTTTTCAATAAAAATATACAATATTGTACAGTCATTTCTATCGCTATTAAATAATCACAATCTAGTCCCAGGCTGTCCGATCATTTAGATATTCAGCAGTGAAGTAATAGGATTTACGACAGAGCCATTTTTTTTATAAAACATTTAAATTTATTTATAGATAATGCCTGAACACTGGCAGGGACTTTATTATAGAAGAGTATATATTTTTCATTAATTCGTCTCCTTAGGTGTTATCTCGTGATCAAGTGTCTTGTGATCCCTAGTTTTATTATTATTGAATTGGGAAGATGGAGTGGCCACTCAAAGAAAACGCCTACAAACTAAAGAGGTGAATTCGCGACCCGGTACGTGGTGGAAGAATCGCTACTGTTATAGTAAGTACTTCTCCCTTCTTTCCTTACACCGGCTTCCTAATTCAAATTTTCACCTAGAACCAGCACCTACACCAATGAAAGCCGTTGAAAATAAAACAAACGTATGTCCCTGAATGATTCATATATTGTATATTTATCTGGAAAATAAATTAAGAGTCAGCATTCCCTTCGGTGGGTGCCTAAAGGTTCAAATTATTTTGTCTTCAGGTGTCTTAATAATTAATGTCTGATTAATGAATAATAATTAAGGGTCTCAAATCGAAATAACAAGTATCTCTCAATAGGTGCAAAATTTAATTAAACCGGTTTTGAAGTTCATCTGGGATTAACAACGTGTCACGAAATTTTTTCCAAAAGTATTTTATTAAATTCTATATATGTATAATATATGTACTGAAAACAAGGAACAAAATATACAGATAAGTAAGAAAGAGAGACGTGGTCACTAACTATGGGCCTAATGAGAAAGCTCATGGTCGCTCAGAGGGCAGGAGAGGGCTGTGCTCGGAGTTTCCCTGCGAGATCGAATCAGAAATGAGGAGATACGTAGGAGAACCAAAGTTACCGACATAGTCCAAATGATTGCGAAACTGAAGTGGCAGTGGGCAGGGCACATAGTTCGACGGACATATGGCCGTTGGGGCAGAAAAGTCCTCGAATGGCGACCACGTACCGGAAGACGCAATGTTGGTAGACCCCACAAGATGGACCGACGATCTGGTACATATCGCTGGAATACGTTGGATGAGGGCAGCGCAGGACCGATGGAAATCTTTGGGGGAGGCCTTTGTCCAGCAGTGTACATCTTTCGGCTGATGATGATGAAGAAAGAGAGTAAAAAAGTTGCATGGAGAGGAGGACATACCATTATACCTTTAAGACATATTTATAAACATAAGCAGTATACATTATTGAAGAAAAGGCATCAGGAACTTCGTTTCCAACAAACTTTCCCCGTCCTCACATGTTATATTTAAGTAGGCTATTTATATACGAGCTTAATAATTAAGCATGGTAATATTATTATCGTAAGCCCCATATGATAAAGATAACTCTTTACATTTTCAATACAAATTAGTGGATAATTAAAAAGATTTTTTACAACAATTCAATCAAACGAAACAAAACATAAATAATCAATTTTTTATATGTTGGTACAAAATATAATATAAATTCTCTTAAATATATTAATTTATACCATTTTTACTACATTGTAAATAAAATTTAAAGTTTCAAAAATAAAATGATCGCGTATTTGAAATATATTGTTTTGTTTGAACTAGCCTTCATTTCTACTATTTTATTGATGTAATTACACAAATTATCATATTTATTAACCGGCTTTGTCATTAGCAAGGATAGCGCATCATTATAATCTGATTATTACAGTTACATATCTGTTATTTGATAACATATAAGGACTTTAAGGACTACTACTATACTATAAGGACTTAGCTGTGTTTTGCATTATTTATTATGAGGTTCATTCCATCATTTATTTTATTGTTAGCTAGTTTTATATTTAACAATCTTATTTATTATGAGAACAAGAATCAGGATTTAGTAAATAACCTCATCTTCCAGTTAAATTACATTAACTTGATTTTATTACCTTGTTAAATTGAACACGTATTGGTCGCTTATAAGTCTTTGGGGTGTGCCAGGTTTGAGTTTTATGTTCTAAGAGCTATCATGTCTACGTGCTCCACATATTGATTTCAGGTTCCCATATAACATATTATCACAGTGTCACATTAACATGTAATGTTAAGATCATTAATTTTTGTAATTATTATACGAGTAGTTATATTAGCTGATATATTTGTGTGTTGATAACTTTTTTTTTATGAAAATAAGGGATGAGACGAGCACGACGTTCAGCTGGTGGGAATTGATACGCCCTACCCATAACAATGAATGAATTCTGAGCGGCACTACAATTGCGCTCGTCACCTTGAGACATAAGATGTTAGGTCTCATTCACCCAGTCATTTCACTAGCTACGGCGCCCTTCAGACCGAAACACAGTAATTTTTACACATTACTGCTTCACGGCAGAAGTAGACGCCGTTGTGGTACCCATAATCTAGCCGGCATCCTGCGCTCTTTAGCATCCTACTGTTAACTTGTTGTTTCATAATTTCTAAGGACTAAGGATTTCTTCTCGACATACGGCCTTTTTCACCCTTGTAATAATATAATTTATAAAATGCATATTTAAAGCATACATACATAAATTTAAAATTAGTAAATCGTTTCTATAATTCTAATTTATACCATTGTTGCGTTTTTATTTTACCGTTATTATTTTTATTAATGTAAAATTTACGTTTCGATAGGTTTTGAGCTATGTTCATCTGAGGGTTTCAATAAATCTTGTTTCACCAGGTGTAATATGGTTATTTCAAAGTATTTCCAGTTATTTTTGGTACACTAGCTGACCCGGCAGACTTCGTACTGCCTCAATCGATAAATAAAAGACAAAATCTTTTGTATGTACGTCAAATAGTATTGTTTGCGTACAGAAATCTAATTTGTGACAAAACTTAAGATATCTCAATCTACATAAACATAATCTGATAGATAGTTAACAACTGTTGTTAATCTAGCAACTATAGTTAGCTAAAATTATGTTTATTTTTTACCTCCTGAGAAAGATGTATATAAAAATTCTAATTTGTTTAGATTTCTGAACGACGGGGACACATCAAAGGAAAAACAAAATTGTGGGTTTTATTTAATTCCGAACACTTTCATTTTTATTCACTTTTTAAACCTTCCCTGGACTTCTACAAATAATTCAAGACCAAAATTTGCCAAATCGATCCAGCCGTTCTCGAGTTTTAGCTAGAGTAACGAACAGCAATTCAATTTTATATAATATATAGAAGATAGATTATATCAATACTAGACATTTCGTAAAATGACATGGATCTTCAAATTTTATTGAGTTTTGATAAAATTAACACGTGAATGTGATGTTTATTGCAGTAACTTAAGGAAAAACTTTATATGCATAATCTTAGCTGCTTTACAATATTAATACTTTATAAATCTCAAAAGGGTATCTGCTTATTGAGCTAACAGTAAGCAAAAACCCTTTTCGTGGAATCCCTTTAACGTGAAATAGAAATTGTTCGTATCGTCGAACAGGAAAATGACAGCATCACTTTTGAGAGCTTATTTTATGTAAAAAACTCGGAGTTCCAAATTATTCAAATTCATGTTCTGCAATTGGGATCCAAAATTTCTGCAATCCTATTGTTATTCAATTTGCTTGATGATCCTAAAGGGTCATTATACTTCGGCTATCAGGCACAAAAACGTAGTCTTACAAACGAAGGCTAACTGCTGGATTGCAATCAAATATGAATAATATTAACACATTTTTACACAAATGATCTTGCCCCAAACTAGGCCATAGCCTGTACTATGGGTACAAGACAACGTTATATTTAATACAATATACTTACTTAAACATACATAAATACATATAAACATCCGTGACTCGAAAACAAATATCCATATTCATCATATAAATGATTGCACCTACCGGGATTCGAACCCGAGCCCTTTAGCTTAGTAGTCAGGGTCACTAACCAATCGGCTACATGGGTCGTAATATTGTATATTTAATTGAAAAGAGCGCAAAAAAGATTTCTAGGAGAGTTTCTTGCGCCGCTTCTTCTCTTTCAAAACGCCAATTGTCTCCAAAGCAGTGCTAGAGGTAGAAGTGACTTCAAAAAGAATTCAAAATAAATAAATTTTGAGGAAATAAATATAAAATAACTTTAAACTTCTTATAAGTAATTATAAAGGCAAATTCTACACATTTTAATAAAGAATATTTTGATTTTAATATAAAAATATTGCTCTGTGTAGGTTATTGCGAAGTATTGGCTATTTCAAAGACGTTAAAAATAGATCAAAGCCAGGTGTACTTCGAAGAATTTAATATCAAGAGGGAAATTCAACTAAACGGGAATACTAAAAGGAGTAATATTGAATACAGGCGAAAAATAAAACACTTTTTACACTATTAATATTCAAAATGCAAAAATTTGTATGACATGTCACCTCCACGGATCTTTCGTTATTAATTAATTATTTCATTATTAATAATATTAATAAAGCTTTGTTGATTGGTCGATCATTTATTGATTTGATCAAAAAATAATTTAATTAGAAAAAAACTGTGTGAATGGTACTCGCCAATTGGTCCCATTGTATAAAAACAGATCTGATGATGGAATCTATGAGGAATTAAGTGAAAATCTCAAAATTTATAGGCAAAATATAGTATTTTCTGTTATTTCAACAACAATACAAGTAATTATTAATTTAAGTCTGAACAAATGGCCATCGAAAATATTTAAAAGGTAATTAATAAATTTGATGTGTGGTTAAGCGCCTATTCCTAATCAAATTAAAAGATAATGAAAATAGTATAAACTGGTCTGGGGATGAATGGCCTATTAGAAATGTAATACGACGTACTCTTTCTGCGTTCAAATTCCCTTTTTTAAGATTGTAATTAAATTAATTAAATTAAATTAAATCTTATTAAATATAACAATAGTATAGAATAAAATGTGTATTTGCTGTAGAACAATAGACGTTTTAGTTCTATTATCAAAAATAAACAACTGAATCCGATAATTATATAGCCCACCTGTGTCCTTATCTACAAATACAGCAATATTTCTATGCAATATGTTATGTTTTTAAAGTGATAAGGATTAATACACCTTGCAATGGGGCCCCCATATTGAAGGATTGGCGAATAGGCTTAGTTCTGCAGCAAATGCTGTTAAGAAAATTAGACGGTTAACTGACATAGATACGACGTGACTAGTATACTTTAGTTATTTTCATAGTATTATGGCCTATGGTATATTGTTATGGGGCAGTGCGGCCGATATTAATATCATCTATGTGCTGCAGTAGAGGGCTATTCGCACGATTTATAACCTAGGTCCTAAAGAATCATTAAGAGAAAAATTTAAACATATAAACATTTTGAATGTTGCTTCTCAATACATTTTTGTTAATGTTCTGTATGTTCATAAGCACATTGAGGAATTTTCTAGAAACTGTGACTTCATAATGTTAACACGAGGAACAAACATAAACTTGTTATGCCTACTACTCGGTTGGGTTAGAGTTAGTAAGTCTTTTGTTGGGCGATGTATATGCTTCTACAATATGATCCTAGAAAATGTAAAAAACAAATGTGTTACGAAATTTAAAAGAATTGTTAAAGAACGTTTGTGTGGGAAAGTTTACTATAGCATAAACGATTTTCTTAATGACATCAAGGACTGGGAATAAAGCGAACACCCTCAGGCTCTTTAATTATAAATGTTTATTGTACGATATCACATTGTAATCCATATTTTTACACCAAAAAAAAGCCCGCTGAGTTTCTTGCGCCCATTCTCTCACTCTCATTTGTATGGGTGGTAGTTTTTGACGTTCAATACGTGATTTTAAATCATATTTTGAATAAAAATATTTGAATTTGAATTTGAAACAGATATAAATTACTGATAGTAATTAGGTCAAACTATTATGTAACATATTACTAACTTATCTTTTAATTAGGTTTAAAACTCTAAAATTTATTGATATAGGTCAATGCAGTGTATATCTGTTATAGGCGATATTAGAAAATGTATTATAATATGTAAGTAATTTCTTGAAGTGCCTATTGAAAAATGATAAGCTTATGTTTATTTCAATACATCATACTTGAAAGTAACTCCTCCATAACATGTGTTTTATAAATGCAAACAGAAAGGTATACATTGCATTTGTTAGAGGTGAAGTACAGTAAAACTTGGTGCATTGCCAGGAAATGTGATCCACCCATGAAATATATTGCGTTCTCCTTTAATTTCATCCCAGCTTGGATAATATTTTTCACGTAATTTATTTAGTGGTTCTTATGAAAAGGATTTTCTCTTAAATTCTCCTATATTTAAGAGATGACACCCTTGATTTAAAATATTTTGAGAACTTGAAATTTAGTTATTGGTTTTAGCTATAAAGCTTTGTTTTACTTAGAGATTTGCGATTAGAAATATGTATGTTAGTTTGGTTCCTTTTCCACCGAGTGCGTTAACTTATTTTTTCAATAATTCCATCCTACATACAATACTAAGGGAGCAGCTACTTACTTAATATTTAGGCACATATTTATAAGCATCACATCCTTTCCTGAGTGTAAGTATATATTATCTTATAACTGTAGAAGGGGTTGATTATTTTAGCACAATTCTTATCATATCTGAATTAGACTTCACAATTATAACTGTATCTAGGCAGAGATTCCCCTGACAATCGTGATGATGCTACCAACTGCTGTAGTACCAACGAATCAAGTAAAAAGATTTGAATATTAATTATATGCTATTATAGTTACTACTAATAATAGTGCAGCAGCAGTTTAATAAATTTATTTATTTATTTGGATATCTTATGGCAGTCCATGACATGGTAGCTTGTTAACACATTAATTAATCAATATATTCCTGACACAACACAATTTGCCGAACCAATTAATAATAATTTTGAGCTTAAAATTAATCTTACCTCAAGAGATAAGGCACTGATTCAAGTTCCTATGACAAAGAGTAAGATGATAATCATGCCTATTCATTGACGCATATCAAATTCGTTTTACAATAGACTTGTTTAGTTAAGGATTAATGGATTAGATTTATCTTGTAGGTCTTGTAGGTACCACATAAATTATATTTGATGAATGAATGAACACATCACAAACATACACACATATCATAATATTAACTAAAGCTTTTGACATAATTAAAATTTATTAAATTTGTAAAATATTCAATGAAGTAAGTTTCTCGATGGTTCAAATTATTAGCACCATTTGAATAACATTAACTTGCCTGCTAATTAAACACTTACGGTTAAGGCTAGATATTAGTTAAAGCAAGAACGTGATTTTAATATTATATCGTAAGCTTAAGATTATAATTTTAAAATAAGTATTAAACATTTTCCAATCAATAAAATCATACTATGCAATGTTGACTTATAAACATTGGTGACATACCACAGCGCTCTTGTGAGTACTCATTTTAGTTTTTTAATTGACATCATTGCGTTGAGTGTTTTTGGAAATGGAAAAACATGAAAGCTCCGACATTCCCGCCCGTTTCGCTGGGCGAATTTTAAAAGGAAATAGATTAAATTTTATTCATCTTATTACAAATACAATAAAAAAATAAGTAGCCATAAACGATCAAGGATAAATTTCGCATGGAATGGTATTTTCATGTCGATACGATCAGTGGTTTAGACGTGATTGAGCCTCAAACAAAGACCATTTTAATTATATATATAGCTATAAAATTTACTCCTTTGAGCACAGTCATGGAAAAGTTCGCCATATATCTTATCCGTACTTAAAATATATAGAACTATTTTTCGAAGCGATGTGACATTGCAGATTGCCGGCCAAGTCTAGCAAAAACAATCGGCTTGGCCGTACCAGCCTTTTTCGAAGCGGTTCAGGACATTTTCAAACCCCCTATAACTTCGCTGTGGATGAAACTAGTAGCCTAAAGTCTACTAAACAATTTAATTGAATATCATACGCCAAGTTAAGCTATTTATTTAAAACATAAAGGAATTATAATTGTTATGGTCACTATAAGATGTTGCTAGGTTTAGCCAATGACGTGATACCTTAAGACAGAAGGGTCGTTAAGTTGGGACTAAATAAATTGTCCGACTCGGTATTACATGGACCTCACAACTTTTTACTGTAGAAGAACTACTGAGTTACGAGACTTGGCTTTTTAGAAGGTATGATTTAGATGGCATTAATTATTCATAATAAATTTATTAGTTCTAAGTGTCAACAAAAAGAAGTCATCTCAGGGGAGAATGAGATGGGAGGAGATAGGAGAAGATATGTGGGGATAACAACATTTAAGTATTTAATATTTTAAACCATTATCTTACTAATATCCACTAACCGCACAATTTGTGTAATTTTGTGTATAGCAAATTACGCGTATATAATTTACCTTCATATCCAAATCAAATCAAAAATATTTTATTTCATAGGTAAATCATTTTATGTATCAGGTAAGTCATTTTTTTCATACAGCTCATTCGGAAGATTTCCTTAGAGAAGAACGTGCAAGTAACTCTAAAGTTGCTCTTTTCAAAACAGAGTAGGTATTACAAGTTCTTATTTTTTTATGAAACTTACAAATCATTTCAATTACAATATATGCAAAGTGATGCAACAAAATACACAAACTTCAAAAACTAAAAGCTTAAACGATTAAGTAAAAAAAAGTAAATTAATAATTAAAAACACAAGAGTGAGTACAGAAGATGCATCAATCCACACATACCGTAAATAAACAAAGGCATTATGAGAGCTTTTTATTAAAAAAATATATAACAACTTTAATTTTAAAATAATTAAATAAAAGAAATAAAAAAAAACACGAAGCAAACCTCCAGGTATTAGGACCACAAGTAGCGCCCGTTGACGAGCATGATGCATGCCATCGCCTCCCTGTTAGTTTAACAATTCCAACTAATAATTTTGTAGATCCGTGTCTCATTAGCAAAAACATGATATCGACTCTTTATCATAATTTCATCATCAACATAATTATGACAATATAAATCTTCATAATCATGAAAACTTTTAATACGTGTTTGCTGATTTAAAATTTGAGAATGAAAATTTGATTATTCATCACGGTTATAAAAGCTAGGAAGAATAATAAGAAACTTATGAAAGCATTCCTAGATATTAGCAGGATATTGAAGGGCTGTTTTTTTATCTAGGAATTTATGCTTTATTTAAAGGCACCCGTTGAAAAAATCTGATTCTGGTGATAGGATCTACAATTAATGGAGAGAATTCTTTGAATCCAATACACAAACATAAGCAAGAAATCAAGTACTTGCATATAGAAAATGTATTTGGTGAAGTTAAACATATAAAAACGATTTCAAACACATTCAAGTTATAAGTAAAACAATGTTCTGAAAATATGTAAAAGTTAATATCAATTTTACAGAAATAAATGAAAAATATATGTATAAATTACCATATATGAAACAATAAGGAAAACAGTTACGAAAATATTCATAGAAAATATCTTCAAAGGAATAATTTCCATGAAACTTTCTATGTCAAATGCTTGATCAATTATTGTATTTTATCATAAATAATATAATATAAGCGTAACATTATATAACTAAATGCTAGACGGAAGTGAGAGGGTGTAGACAAGCAAAAAAAGGCCCTACTCCAAGTAGACTTCAGGCTCTCTCGCAAGCTACTAAAACTCCCACGCCAAAGATTACGTAAATTAACCCATGTTATAACAGGTCACGGCCCTTTTAACAAACATATGTTTAGTATAGGTGTCACCGACAGTGCAGAGCCTGCATGAAGGCAGAAGAGATGGCCGCACAGATCATTCTGGAACGTAGGAGTGTGGCCACTTACCGGGCCAAACACGTGGGGTCACCGAGGACTCTCCCCGAGGATGACCTCGGGGATGTCACCCATGAGGGTGACATCAGAGGTTTGATTAACTACCTTGAGGAGCTAGGATGGCAAGATTAGCCGCCCACCTCACCACGCAAAATAGGCGCGCCATAGTCGTCGAGTTGCGGATAGTAGCCCGTGATAACCTATAACCTATGTAAGCGTAACATTTTTATCATTGTAGAATATTTTTGCAGACTACTGCACTAACAAACCTCAGTTCTTTTAGTGTCTTGTGTGCTAAGCAAATAACAGAGTATTAAACGGTGGTATCATCAGCAGACAGGAAGTTATTTTATAAGAAAGCAAAATTTGGGCTCAGTTTTAATTTAAAAAAAATTAACAAAAAAACAGCCGACTTCAAAAATCCTATTCCAAAACAATAGATTTAATATGCACTAAAAAGTATAAAAATAATTTTGTATTTTTATACAATCCACTTCTAGTTACGATTATTGTAATTTTTGAAGTCGGTGTCATCCAAGATAGGTTTGTTACTACATACATAGTTATAGGTGAGATATTTTTGAGTCGTGAGGAGGTGAGAGGCGAGAGCGGGTCGCAGTGGAAGGACACCGATTATAAAAATAACAATAATCGTAATTAGAATAAGAATAATTAATTAGATTGTATAAAAATACGCAATTATTTTTATACTTTTTACTGCATATTATATCTATTGTTTTCGAATAGTGTTTTTGAAGTCGGTTGTTTTTTGTTTATTTTTTTTTTTATTTTTTGGTTTTTAGTGAATTTGAAGTACACTTACTAACAATTTGTCTTAATATGTGTAGATGTTCTAAATTTTTCAATGCAGCAATGAACGTAAGTGCTTTGCAATTTGGTTACAGACAGTTAGAAATTCTGCCACAGATCGCACCCTTACTGTAAGTCGTTAAGGAGTCCCATTGATCATCATATTCAACTACGACAATTACTTGACCATAACTATGTTATGGTAGATGACTTAAATATATCCGGATAGCATAAAAAAGATTCGGCCGAGTTTCGTTAATTTGCTCCTAAGAATTGAAGAGTTCCGTTACTTTGCCATGGATTCCGTAAGCAGAAACTAACCAAACTCTCACCAAGCTATCTTTGAAGTATATCCTTTCCAATAAAAAAAGAATCATCGAAATCGGTTGGCGCAATATTGAGTAGTTCGTAAATTTAACATCCACCTTGCTATACGTATGTATAGTAAATTTAAGTCTTTTATGGGTTTCTCGTGGATGCCATTCTCAAATCTGCACCACACGGGAAGCACCAGTTTTCAAATAAAAAAAGAATTATCATAATCGGTTCACCCAGTCGTAAGTTTTGAGGTAACAAACATAAAAAAAATACCGACGAATTGAGAACCTCCTCCTTTTTTAAAGTCGGTTAAAAATAAATGTCTTCCATGATAATTATTATTTCTTCCAAAGGAATACAAATTTGAAATAAAACAATAATAACGCAAATAAAATAACTTGAAATAATGAAATTGTATCTTTTGATTAATTGGGTTCAATAAATAGCCTTAATTAAAAAAATATCATCTACTTTCCATTATGAATCAACGAAGACTTTTAGAAGCAATTATTATCAAAATGAAAGGTCTTCCTTCTAAATGCCACAAATTTCGAAGCTAATTTTAATTAAATAAGTTATAAACGATCCCCGGTGTTGGGCAACAATTTAATGCTCACTTAGGTGTTAATTAAAACGTACATTCCTCTTCGCTTAAGAGAAGTATTGGTAAAATTATTACTTTACACATAATAAAATATTATGTAGTACTCATAGAGTAAGTACTCGTTAGGTAGTTCAAAATAATGATTTTATTCCATTAAAAATAACCATGTTTATAGTACGAAGATAAATTGTATCTTTACCGGTTATAACTTATATTAAGGGTATTATTCTTTGTTTATTTTTTGTAATAAAACTTATTTATTAGCATTTATTTGTTTTTTTTTGTTTTTTTGAACATCAAAAACATTTTTAGTGATAAAATAAAATTGTAAAAAATTAAACGTTTTTAGCCACTACGATAAAGTGATTGTGGCTAAAAACTACTGGTACTACAAGGCTGTGGAATGAACTTCCTTGTGCGGTGTTTCCGGGACGATGCGTCATGGGTACCTTCAAAAAAGCGCGTACACCTTCCTTAAGGGCCAGTAACGCTCCTGTGATTCCTCTGGTGTTGCAAGAGAAAGTGGGCGGCGGTGATCACTTAACAACAGGTGACCCGTACGTTCGTACTCTATTTGTCCTCCTATTCCATAAAAAAAACGCAAGCTCCCGGCTTGTTTTTGCTGATTTTTCCCTAAATGGCTAATGAAATTATTTGTGTAATTATTAGAAACGTAATGGAGCAATGGCTTTTCCTATTGAAAATCCTGGTGATAGTAAAATAGTTCAACTAATACATCAACTATTTCATAATTTAAGAACGTAAAATTAAGATTTTCAATATTATCGTTTGCACATATCTTGTAAGTTTTCCATTATTGTTAAATACTTACGCTAACATTTTTTTAGTAAAAAGCTTTAGTGAGAAATTTTTAGGTAAGGTATATTGTGATTCCTTTAGTTTTGTAAAGAGCCAAATTATCTAAGCTCGTTTATTCTCCTCTTCTATATCATATGACATATGAAGTGTGCTTTTAAACTGGGTTATGTGCCTTATAGATATCTTATAGGATCCTGAAAGTAAGAAAATCATTATGATCGAGTCTGATGAAAAGATAAAATAAACTCTACTTTTAATTAAGCAATTTATCTTCAGTCAGTTAACTCTGTAAGTCACATTAAAACATTGAAAAGCAAGCACTCGCGGTTTACTTAAAGTTTGAAAGTTGCTACGGTGTTGGCTACGAGACTTGATCTGTAGTGAGATAGAAATATAAAGAGATTATACTTTATTATTATAGATATAATATCGAGAGAATAATTAGTATAGTTTAACTAACTTTAAGATTGTAATATTAATCAGTTATGTGAGTGAAGTAAAAAAATTAATGAGAAAAGCAGAAATGGTTGCTATTGTGGAAAATACCTTTGATAATATCCAAACGTTTTCTGGCACTCTGTCTCTCGTACCAGAGTTTGGCGAGTCAATATCTCCTGAGGATGCCTAGTGTAGAGGCGAAACACGAATTGTTTGCAGACTTATATTGGCAGAATTAACACTGAAGAATACTCAAAACATATAGATAATTATGGATTTCCGCAAAATAATGCCTACTTCAATAATTTTTTTTTCACAGTTATATTATTTAGTTAGCATCCATTCATATTAGCTAGTCAACCTGTGTCAATAATTTTATGAGCATGGCCGCAAAAAAACTTAAAAGCAAAAACTAGAAATGAAATATAAAACGTAATACAAATCCCATCTCTTAACGGATCTCAAAACGTGATCAAAGAACAAGTGATAGTAGAGTATTCAGTAGTCTGTAAAAGGGGTCGATTATTTGACTCTACATAGAGACGTCACTTCGTGCGATGCGTCGATGCGTGTCTTCTATCTTAAATAATGGGGAGTTTCTCACTCTAACTGACTCACTAATTTCGTTTTCTCTGGTCTTCGCACAATACAACAGAAACTTAATATCATTCTCATCTCAAGGTGGGGTGGGGTGGGGTGCACCTCCATTATGCGGTTTTCAAGGAACGTTCCACCGAGTTCTATCTAAGTTAAGATTTAACCTCAATACACGCGGTGTTCTCAGGATGATACAATATAGGTGACACACTATCATCAAAGGTCGGAAACGCTCCTGTCATTCCTTGTTGCAAGATATGCAGGATTGTGGTGATCAATTTCCATCACATAATAGATACGCGCTTTTAGAATAAATATATAATACTAGCTGACCCGACAAACGTTCTTCTGTATATAAAATTGAGTTTATTTTTTACCTCCTGCGAAAGTTAGAAACATATGAATTCAAATTCGTTATTTATTTTAAACTATTCTTTCAATTTGATTTCTGAACGACGGGGACACATCAAAGGAAAAACAAAATTTTTGTTTTTATTTAATTCCGAGCATTTTCATATTTATTATTATTTATTTACCTTTTAAACCTTCTCTGGACTTCCACAAATAATTCAAGACCAAATTAGCCAAATCAGTCAAGCCGTTCTCGAGTTTTAGCGAGACTAACGAACAGTAATTCATTTATATATATATATATAGATAGATATAAAATACTATTCTTTCGTAAACAGTAAACTTTAAGCACATATTTAAATACTCCCATTAAAAACTAGTTAACATATCCTTTACTTCTTTCATGCAAAGTTCATACAAAAATGTTAACATTCGTCTAAAGCTAAAAGCCTCTTAAGGAAAATCGTCTTATATCCGCCTTAAGGTTACAGAATTCAGTAAACTATTTCCGCCTTTTTGCATTCAGCTTTACAGCTGTAACCTAAAATTAAAACTTCATGCAAGTGTAAAGTTATAGATAAAATATTTTACATATATCATTAAAGTTATTATTCCATAGACCATGGGGGCTATATATGACTTGGGATATCCCAATAGTCTGTGATCGGTTCAATATCTTGGCATTATATAGAACATCGTCTCATCTTGTGTCTTCTACATTAATTATCATACGAAGTCTTTCAAAGAGCTATTCGAGCAGATTTTTGCCAACGAATTCCTACATTTCAGCTTATACTAAAAATTTAAATAGAATGTCACCAACAGAATGTGTGATATTCAGAAACTGTGGAATATAATTATTCGCGTGCTATTTCCAGGTCTATAAGACATTGATGCCCTCAATAATTTCGTGACCCCACCCAAGCAACTCTCTTGTCAAGCAACTCTCTTGTCATCATAATCTCATGAAAAAAGATTTAGAAACTTGAGCCAGACCACGCCACTTACACTCCGTTCTTATGTTGGAGAATGATTATTTCAGTTCTTTATTGCTTCGTTGATATTTATTATTACTTAAATATGCTTACGTACTGGACGGACTCTCATATACTTAAATACTTTTAATTTTACCAGTAGGAGGCTCCTTTGCACAGGATGCCGGCTAGATTATGATAACCTCAACGGCGCCTATTTTTGCCGTGAAGCAGTAATGTGCAAACATTACTGTGTTTCGGTCTGAAGGGCGCTGTAAGGGTAATTGTAGTGAAATTACTACAATTGCGCTCGTAGCTCTCAATTTTTAGGGTTTTTCAAGAATCCTGAGCGACACTGCATTGTAATTGGTAGGGCATATCAATTACCATCAGCTGAACTTCCTGCTCATCTCGTCCCTTATTTTCATGAAAAAAAAAACTTAACAGTGACAACAGTCAGAAGTGTTTCTAAAACATCGTTGCTTGAATTTATGCTCTTTTATGCTTATAAAATAAGAGCGCAAAATATTAACTGAAACTTTGTTCTATTCTGTCTACAAAGTTGCAGAAGTAACAATAATAGGTTGTCTTACGCTATCGTAAAGTTAGCAATCGCAGTTGTCGATATGAAAACTTGTGTATCTGTGAACCGTATAAATGTTCAAAAGTTAACTTTGACATAGATACCGCTTGTATCCGTGTATACCGCATGGAATTAGGAAGCAATAATTTTATTATAATTTTGTTATAAGTAACGGGACTTTGCTTTTTTATGGAAAAGGAGGACAAACGAGTGTAGGTATCAGGTGTTTAGTGATCACCGCCGCCTACATATTCTTGCAACAGCAGAGGATTCACATGAGCGTTGCCGGCCTTTTAGGAAGGTTTATGTCGTATCCTCCCGGAAATACTGCACAAGGAAGCTCATTCTACAGCTTTGTTTTGCGTTGAAGAAAGTTCCTTGAAAACCGTGCACAGTGTTGTGGAGGAATGCCACATATCGAAATGGTGGGGATGATATCCTAATAAGTGGCGCGTCGTGCGAAGGTAGAATACGGCAGCAGGTATCAGGTGAAACAGCTCATCGGAACACTCAACGTGATAGATGTGGTAGAAGACACACAATAAAACGGCGTCTCTACGCAACGCAGTTTCCCACAGAAAGGAAATGGTTCTTGAAAACTGTTTTTATTATAAAATGGTTATTTTTGTATTAAAAAATATGTGTGAAACTTAAGTCTCTATCGCTTACGTAGGTAATATTGGTAGCAATTTTTTTTTTCTCCTTTATTTAAGGTCGCTTAGAACAACAAGGTTATCAGCGACCACGAACACAAATACAATAATTATATCAAACTAAAAAGATTACAAAATTTGAGGAATCGTAGAACATTACAATACATATCAGGATCACTTAATATTAGGTATCTATCACTACTTAGGTTAAACATTTGTGTTTCAGAAATATAACTAGCACATTCGAACAAAACATGTTTGACTGTAAATGGTGAGCTACATCTAAGGCAAGACTTAGGAGTGCTTTTCGTGATATAATGTACATGAGATGCATTGGTATGGCCTATTCTCAGACGTGTTAAGATACATTGTTCTTTACTATTAAGTTTTAAAATATATTTGGTTTCACCTTCAAAAACATCTCGCCTGAAATAGTGCAATTTAGAAGTTTCAGTATTCCAATTTTGGTGCCACGTAAGATTTATTACATTGTATATTGAAATTTACACTATTTGGCGGATTATGATTGAAACTGAATTATCACGGGCAGACTTTGTAGCAGTTCAAGAGCTAAATTTGCCAATAATTTATAATATTCATGATTCATCACTTCAGCCGGAAGAGGTACGCTGGATAAAGACTTCCCCCAAAGATCGCCATGACGATCGGTCCTGCGCTGCCCTAATCCAATGTATTCAGGCGATCTTGACCAGATCGTCGGTCTATCTTGTCGTAGCTCTAGCCTAGGGGGTCCTACCAACACTACATCTTCCAGTCCAGTAGTTGCCATAGCCATTTACGCAGTTATAATTATATACATTAGAAAATATGAGAATGACGAGTCTTTTTATAAGATAAGACAAGATAAATAGAGAAAATATAAAATATATACGATTATTTTTCCGATTTTATCATTGAGTTAACTAAACGCCCGAAAGTAGAAGAATCTGATTCTCCTTATGCTACATTTTAGTTAATATATTTATTTTATTATTATTTACGTTATCAAAAAACAAAATAAACATCATTAACTCGGAAACAAAGTAACGTAGCGGAACTGATTTAGCGCTGGTCCAGGAAGAAAGATTTCTAAAGAAAATGTAACTAATTCCGTGAACTAATTTTAATATGTTAATTTTCCAGCTTCACTAACAGCTTATTGTATACACAGTGTCGAATATTTTGAATGCTAATAATGTTGGTCAGTTAAACTTCATACATGTTTTGGTTATATTATGTTATACAAAAATATTTGGTTTGTGTCTTCTCCATAGAGTGTGTCATAGAAAAAATCCAGACTATGAAATAGACATTATTCAGATTTAATTTGCCGGAAACAGAATGTAGTTCCACTAATTTTATTTTATAAAAAGGCATAAAAGGTATTTATTTTATCAAAATTGATTCCTTTAGAATTATTTTTGATGTCTTTTCTAATAACTACTAGATGCTACTACCGCTTCGGAAAAACAAATGGTGCTCTGAGAGAGAAGAAGCGGCGCAAGAAACTCTCCCAGCATTCTTTTTTTGCGCTCTTTTCAATAAAATAAACAATGTTGTACAGTCATTTCTATCGCTATAAAATAATCACAATCTAGTCCCAGGCTGTCCGATCATTTAGATATTCAGCAGTGGAGTAATAGGATTTACGGCAGAGCCATTATTTATAAAACATTTAAATTTATTTATAGACAATGCCTGAACAGTGGCTGGGACTTTATTATAGAAGTGTATACATTTACCCTTAAAGCTATTATGTATCTTATGAAGCCTACTAGAATTAGTTACAATCAATCCCATATTTCTAGTGTTATAATAATGAAAATCACTATTAAGGGCAAAAAGTTGACGATTTTTGTGAACGTATATAAAATTTTCATAAATGAATATATATACTGGAATACTAATTTCTTTTCAGACCTGCCTACTATATATTACTACGTCGAATTTAGTTTTACTAATTTATATTTATTTTGTAATCCACCTGTTTGTGAATGTATTAATATGATGATGTGTTGTCATAGACACATTGTCGACGTGCTGCAGAATGTAGCTATTGTAAGTTCTTCTCCGTGTGAACAGAAACGGATAGGTAAACAAACGATACAAAAAAGAGTACCTCGTTGAAACGATATAGATATCGCCACGCGAAACCTAGGCTTTATTTTAGATCTTGGACGATGGCTGGCAGGCTTTCCAGCGGACTAGAATATGATAACATGCGGAGAAGTCGTACTGTATATAAAAATAAAATAAAATAGTGTTTTAAGAACGAGTTTTAAGAAGAGTGTATTAAAATGAATATTAGATAAGAAAAATAAGAATTTTGTAAAATTTTGGAATGCTACCAAAAACTTAAATTATAAACAGACCTTACCTGTCAGTAGAAGGTTGCCAGACTCCGTCAGATATAGCTGAACTATTTGCAAAAAGGTTTATTATGTTTATATAAAGGCTTATGAATTTTGCAAGATGCTGCAGCGCATCAGGCGAGTTGAGTTGAGAGTGGGTTACCTGACTTCTTTGCTGTAATAAGATCAAGAATCGCGACATTTTGTCATCGATTGCGCAGCTTTTGATAAATTCCTCAAGGCTATATCGGACGATATCAGGAGCCCTATATATTATAAACGATGGATATTTGTTCACATGGAGAAAAACAAAAAATAAATGAGGGAGTGATGGTTTTCTAGTTTTTAACCGACTTCAAAAAAGGAGGAGGTTCTCAATTCATCGGTATTTTTTTTATGTTTGTTACCTCTAAACTTTCGACTGAGCGATTTTAATAATTCTTTTTTTATTTGAAAGCTGGTGCTTCCCGTGTGGTCCCATTGTAATTTGGTCCTGATCTGACAATGGCGTCCATAAGAAAAATCATAAAAGTCTTAAATTTGCTATACATACGTATAGCAAATTGGATGATAAATTTACGAATATATCAATATAGCGCCACCCGATTTCGATGATTCTTTTTTATTGGAAAGGATATACTTCAAAGATTGGTTAGGTTCTGATTACGGAATTCATGGCAAAATAACGTAACTCTTCAATTGAGCGCTTACGTTCATTGCTGCATTGAAAATTTTAATAAATCTACACATATTTAGACAAGTTGTTAGTGTACTTCAAATTCACTTAAAAAAAAAATAATAATAATAAAAACAAAAACAACCGACTTCAAAAACACTATTCCAAGACAATAGATATAATATGCACTAAAAAGTATTAAAATAATTGCGGATTTTTATACAATCTAATTCTAGTTACGATTATTGTAATTTTTGGAGTCAGTGTCTTCCAAAATAGGCTTGTAACTACATACATAGTTATAGGTGAGATGTGCTTGAGTCGTGAGGAGGTGAGAGGCGAGAGCGGGTCGCGGTGGAAGGACACCGATTCCAAAAATTACAATAACCGTAACTAGAATTAGATTGTATAAAAATACGCAATTATTTTTATACTTTTTAGTGCATATTATATCTATTGTTTTGGAATAGTGTTTTTGAAGTCGGTTGTTTTTTTGTTAATTTTTTTAAGTTTACTTTTAATAAGAATAAGGAATTAATGTTAACTATGGGACGTAATTGGCCTGAAATAAAAGAAAATTATTCTTATTTCTTTCTTATGTTTTCACATTTTTCCCTATCTTTGTAGTATAAACAATATTTCTTGCCAAATTACATAGTTATAGGTTTATGGAAAATACCATATTATAAATTAATATTCCCTTGAGAGTGTCAAAATAAATACGTTTATTGGGGCATAAGCAGCTGTTGAGGAATCTTAGAATTTTGAGGTGCGGAATCCTAGAAATAAAACGGAGTCTCACTTAACTATTTTAATAATTCAATGACAGCCAATCTACCTGAGTAAGTGTGGCATAGTTCACCAATGAGAGAAACTTTTTCTTAGTGTGTTCAATTTGAATGAGTCGAATTCATTTTATAGTTCTCAGACAACCGATAAAAACAGGCTGGTAATATTAGTTTAGTGTTCGTGACAAGCTATGTCTTACACTCGCGATTTGTATGACACTTTGTGTTTTTGTGCGTGAATTGCTCTAAATAGAGGTTAGTTCTAAATTAAATTTTTTTCGACCTTTTCACAACTGTCATAGTCTATCTATAGTCATCTAGATGTATAAATAATCTGAGTTATAGTTATAGGTTCTAAAAGCCACGTTTGATCCAGGTGACCGCTGAGGATTCAGTAAGTAGGAAATATTATTAAAAAATTAAATTAAATTTGTGACCAAAATTTATGAACGATGCGATACTTGAACACGTGGCCTCTCGTGGACCTCGAATTTAATTTCATTAATCCCAGAAGTGAGGGATATCACTTTAGAAAATAACAAATTGTTTAAGGCTGAGAGCCTTAATAAACCGGAGAAATAGAATGGTCTCTCGAGCGATATATCATAGTACTAGTATACCTTATACTGCACCAACGAGAGAAATAAAAAAAAAAATTATATATTTTTTTTATAATTACCCCCAATTGGAATTATTAATTCAAATTCTGCATCTTCCGTATATTGAATAAAAATTAAATTAACAAATTGTTTAAATTTTAAAGAGCAATATCTCCAGTCAAGTTCCTATTATACATTTATAGATGGCGCCATGACTTGTGGTGTAAAAAAAAACCAAGCGTATCAACATACATAGAAAACAATAATTGTTAATGTTAAAAAAAACTTATAAGGAATTATTAGAAACAATTAACAAAATAAACATAATTTATGATAGCTAACAAACATTAAAAATAATGTTAAAAATGATAATGCTTAAGTAGATGATGAGAACTTTTTTGCAAATAAATGCAAAAAAATAGAAGCTTTAGATAAATAATTATCCGTAAGACAATTTCACCGTCTAGTGAAAGTAAGCCTTGGTGTTCAGAAGATAAATCGACGATCTGTCAAGAACCATACTTAATTGTCGGATCGGGACCCTACACCCAACTAAAAGCTTGAATAATTTTCCGTTTTTATATTACTGTAAAAAGTCTTGGTATAATAATGAAGGATACGAAGAATAAGTTTTGTGTTTATTATTAATTTGTTTTTTTTAATTTTGTTGTAGATTTTTAAACTAATACTTTTTTTACATCGCTTCAACTTTTTTCGCCAATATCGCATGCCGCATTATAATCAGCTGATTGTATAAGAGATGAAGTTGTGTCATTCATTTCAACTACTGCTTTCAAGTAATTTTGGCTGCGCGGTCTACGTGCAGCCATTCTTACACATGCATATTTCTTTCACAAAAGTTTTGTGAACCCAGATATCCATTTATTTATATCACTGATTTGATTACAGAACAGATATGTTCAACTGTTCTGTAGATTTGATAATAGAATGCCTAGGTCTGGCTTTCCCAGCACTGCTTAATACACTATTTATTTGCAGTTTTATTAATTTGCACAAAAAATCTGCTTTCATCCACCCCCTCGCAATCATCTCAATGTGTTTTCTTTCCGAATAATGCCTTAACATGATTATTCGTTTCGTTACTAACTATTATAATGTTTTGTGAAACAAACGATTTATTGTTTCACAGCGTTTTGAAATCACAAACGTGCTACAAACCTTCTCCTTTAAAAATAAAAATGAAATTTAAATATTCTCGTATTGTGTTTTTGCGCCGCTTAACAATGTTTAACTCGGCCTTTTTGTCGGCTTCCACTAATTATTACACATATATTAGGGTAAAAGGGCCTGTAAAAATAATATGAACATTGCTAGAGCTAACACTTCTTTGAAAATTGTATTACTTTGAGTTTTTTGGTGAGAATTTTAAAATGAAAACAGTTTACATTAATTATTATTATAATTACTAAATAAACAATTGAATAATTGGTCCAGTTTTGTATTAAACATTAATCAATTAGAAACATAACTGAAATTATCCTTAAGGTGGAGCTAGATTTACACATACCAGATCTAGCTTTCGACCAAACGACTGCAACCTTAAAGTTGAAAAAACTTGACTTACCGTTGGGTATAATCGTTGTAGATATAGTTAAACAACAACAGTTACTTTTGTATCGCGATTTTAATATCGGCAATAGAACGTTTGCTGGTTCAGCTAGTTAATATTATAAAATATAAATTTAGTCTAGGAAATCTGTCAGGATACATGTCAAAATATTGGCTGAAAGACAATAGAACAATTCACTACGTGATAACATCAATTCAAAGAATAAATCACTATAAATCAACATTTCATACATTCGTCTTGTTCCACAAACTTAATAATTGTTCTATAAAAAATTGCGGGTTGCACTAAGGGAGTGTAGGCAAAAGTCAAAACTTGAACGTTAACGTTGTGCATTTTTGAACATTTTATAATGGTTGGGAACACGAATTGCCTTATTTATCATTATAAAATGGTCTTGCGTTTAAATGGTTAAATACAATATTCATTTATTGCACTAAGGTCCACAAAAATGACAATTTATATTACATAAAAAGTTTAACAGAACTGCAGAACTATTGCAATTATATATACAATGTTTATGTCTGAGAAAAATCAACTTTCATCCATAATTTCAACGACTGTCATAGGAGTTTTCGATCAGGCCACGTGTTCTGGCGCGAGTTGAACATTTTATACCCATTCCAAGAAAAGTGCTCAAAGGTACTAAAGAATTTTCTACTTCAAAAATTATGAAAGTGGGGTGCTTCGTCTCGTTCGTATAAATTAGCGCACTACACGGTCAGTCATAATCACAGCGAGAGCTTCCACTAACTCCAACGTATCCACCCCCAAAATACATACAAAAACACAAAGTAAGCCTTCGCTTAATACCGACACAGTACCCGCTCCGACATACTCGACGAACATTCTGATTTTTAAATAGTGTACCACTTTGAAATGGCAGATAATGAAAGAAAACAAAAGTGAAAATTAAAATGACATCTAGAAATAAGTTACGTTTACCGTTTCGTATTTGGTTAAGTCTGGGTAACCCGTGTGGATTTCAGCAACCAGTGGAAGGCTCCTTTGCACAGGACGCCGGCTAGATTATGGGTACCACAACGGCGCCTATTTCTGCCGTGAAACAGTAATGTGTAAATATTACTGTGTTTCGGTCTGAAGGGCGCTGTAGCTAGTAAAGTTACTGGGAATATGAGACTTAACGTCTTATGTCTCAAGGAGACGAGCGCAATTGTAGTGCCACTCTGAATTTTTGGGTTTCTCAAGAATCCTGAGCGACACTGCATTGTAATGGGCAGGGCGTACCAATCACCATCAGCTGAACGTCCTGTTCGTCTCGTACCTTATTGTCCAAATGGCTAAAGATTCCGTATTGGACCAGATCTCTACCGCAGAGATCGTGATTCTTGGCAATTTCAACGCCCACCAAGGCAATAGTTGGGATCAGCTCAGTTGCGGGGAGCTCTGTTCACGATTTCGCTTTGGTCTGACATAAGTGTTTATTGCTTCGACGCAAACCCTAGACGTGATAGATCATAACCCATCACTGTTGAAACTTACGTTGATTTCACAAATGTAGGTATCAGAAAACTGATATCTAATCGTGCATCCCTATTTTAGAGACCCAGCTGCATATTTTGTGAATAGTGGGCTTGATTATACGTCGAAAATCACGACCAAAATATAAAAGCAATGAAGTTTAATGAGTAGGATAATAAGAGGACTGCATCGCAGCCAGATCCGTTAACATTCATGTACGCCGAGATTAATCTCCTGTAATTTCGATTTCAGTTTACTGTTACAAGAATAATTTAATTAACCCGGTATTATTACATCTAATACATGGTATATTTTTACCTTAGATTATGTATTGGTCTCCGCTGCAATCTAACTAGATACCGCAGGCGTAGTCACAAAGTGCGGCAACTAATACTACGCCCAAGTGGATGTAGTCGAGCCAGTCTCGAACAATGTGTGACGTTGACGTGTGACAGGCTCTATTAACTCTGCTAAAAATTGAAACTTAAATGCCGGGTTGTGTAGTAAAACTTTTTAAAATAATACTACAAGAAATAAGAAAGACACAGGGATTACGTATCATCAGTAAGTATTTTGTATTTTATTTATTTGATTGTAAAATAACACGAAGCGTATGTTACAAAATTTGAAAGATGCCATTGAGTGTCATAATGCCACGCATACAAGCATCTAATAGTTGCCGTAATAAAAAAGCTATTGTTCTCAGGTAGTGCGCTATCTAGTTGCAGCGCATCGGAGATCAATCGTTAATCGAAGATTTTAAACATGCTTTTAACGCCAATCGGGATGAAAAAC
Organism: Leptidea sinapis; assembly: GCF_905404315.1. NCBI lineage: Eukaryota > Metazoa > Arthropoda > Insecta > Lepidoptera > Pieridae > Leptidea > Leptidea sinapis. The sequence continues at coordinate 6,058,335 of NC_066299.1, forward strand.
CAATTTTAAAGAAAAAGTCACTTTCATAAATCGTTTCAAAAGTCTCTTCACATATTATTTTATGATCTTGCAAAAATAATCCCCTACGATTTACAACTGGCTGGTTTTTGTGACATTAAAAAGATTACTTCTTAAGAAAAGAAAAAAGTAAGTAGAATGTTGTTTCCAGCTATTTTCCACTTGTTTTTCATTCTGTCAAAATAACGAAATATTATGAAGAAATTCGATACATTTCAAAATTTTATAAAAAAGGGACAATACAACACAAGCCACGAATATTTAAAAAAAATAAGATTGTGTTGTTTGGCAATGGCAAGTTTAATTCAAGTTTAATTATACTAATGTGTTTATTATTCAAACAAAACAAATCTTATAATATAGTTATAAGATTTGTTTAGTTTCATTATACTGTTCCGGAAAAAATAAATTAATTGCTTTAGATGTAATTTAAGATCCTAGTTTCACTAGTTTTTGTGCTCTGTGCTCATAGAAAATTAATAGTTTGTAAGCCTTCGTGTAAGAGGACTGCGCGTTAGTAGCGCTCTCTGGGTTTCCACAGAAGACCAGCGTTGTGGATTCTTTCGAAACCACAACTATGTTGAGTTGGGGGCTCATTGGCGTCATTAGATCATAATTAGAATAGTATAACTTTAAGAGCTATAATCAGAATGTATTATGACGTCAATAAACATTTTTTCTTTCTTTCTTTCAATAAAAAATAAGGGTTGCACTCCGGGAGTGGCGGCAGAAGTTAAATATTTGAACATTTACGTTGTGCATTTTTTTAATATTTTAGAATTGTTAGGGAATAATTTCACACGAGTTGCTTTATCAGTATAAAAGTACTAGCATTTATGTGATTAAATACAATATTCACTTACGAGTATTACTCTATCGTACACAAAAATGACAATCTAAATATATATATAAAACAAAGTCGTGTTAGTTACACCATTTATAACTCAAGAACGGCTAGACCATTTTTTCTGTTGTTTGATTTTTTGGGTTTCTCTTAGTCCGGAATAGGATAATAAGTAATAAAATATCGAAAAATCACAAAAAAAATATAATTATAAAAACATTTATTTTCTCATACATTTTGTATGGATTGACATTTTCATGACATCTCGAGAATGGAAAGAATTCAATAAAGTTTTTTGTTAGTTTCACGCTACATGAGTAATAAAATACAACTGACAGTGCTCGTCATGTTATTCAAGTTGACTGGTGGGTGCAATGACGTAATATAAGATTCTATACATAAGATGTATAGAATGTCATTGGGTGGGTGTGTTTGTTTCGAGTTTCTATTGGCTTATTGTGCGATCTTTCCCGACGTTGTGTTTCTGAATCACAAGAGAAAAGCGAGGCAGCGAGTAAACCTCAGAGATCAACAACTAGATAATTTTCGACGCACAAGAAGAAATTTATGAAGTACTGATTTGAATCAAGCAGCGTTTCGATACCGCTTGCATACTAGCGTTAACATTGGGTCAATGGACGTTGTTTGCAAGTATTTTCCGGAGAAACGCCAGGATTGTGCTGCCTTAATGGGAAACTACCGAATCACGACATTTTCTAGAAAAAACACTCAAAAATACAATGTTTGTTTCCAAATGTCCTCATTTGGGGCAGACATTATCTAAGAACGACGATTTAATCCGACATTCAGGGTATTAATTTATTTATATTCTTACACACGATACAGTAGAAGAATAACATACCTACTATACTTATTCCTATGTATTATGTATGCTAATTCTAAAAATAAGTGATTTATGAAATTCCATCGGCGAGAGTTTTTTTTTAACAGAACAACGTCTGTCGGGTCCGCTAGTATATAGATATAGATAGATTATTGAATTAAAGCTATGTAATGTGTATTAGTGACGTATAAATATAAAAATTCCAATATTGACAATCAAATATTTGTATGCCGATATATTGGCGAATTGTGCTGTACACCAATTAATTGTTAACTATGTTACCACGATTCATACAAATAAATCATTTCATAATGATGCCACAGATTGGGAATGGAGCGACCACCATCGGTCTATTTAAATTGTATATACTGTTCCATTTTTCGTTACTTCCTTTGACATGTTGCCTGCCCAATTCCATTTTAAAGTTTTTGCAGTTCTTACAGCCTTATTACAATCTTCATTATTTTGTATATAATTGTAATTCTCAGTAAGATTTTTTCAATATTTACTTGCAGCCTTAAAATTATATTATTTGTTTTAAATTACTGATATAGGCCTTTATCCCTCAGCTACTTACGTAATACACGATATTATAAAAGTAATATATAGTAATACATTACTATTATATTATATTACATAATATGATAGTAATCAATACAAAATTTACTTACGAAAATAGTTTTGTTCAAAATAGGATGTGAAATCACTAATTGAAAGTCAAAAAAACTACCACCCATTCCAAAATGAATGCCACACGCCTGAGAAGAATGGGCGCAACAAACTCAGCGGGATTTTTTTTTCATCAAAAAATATGTTTACAAAGTTTTATTGTACAATTATAACATATTATTTAATAGCCTGATGGCGGTTGCTCCATTCCCAATCTGTGGTATCATTAAGAAAGTCATTTATGTTATAGTAACCTTTACCACACAAACGTTTTTTAACACTTCTTTTGAATAACTTTTGTATTGAATATTTTCTGGGATCTTGTTGTAAAAGCATATACATCGCCCCACAAAGGACTAACTTGACTTAGCCGAGTAGTAGCTTTTGAAATTTATAGAATTTGAAAAGTTTGTTTCATGAATTTGTACGTCTTGATCATAGTTTGAAACGTGAGTTTAATGTTTGATTCTGCTATCCTTAACGTGTCTGTAATAAAGGAGATTATGAAATGGTGAAGGTTATCAGAATAGTTGAAATACTCGAAGATTCAACTGTTTGAACGAAATATTAGAGTGGCTTACCGTTGCAGATTAGCTATAGATTACAGAATAGTTTGCTAAAATTATTTGAACGTGATCCTAATTGGCGCTGAATTTATTGCCAAATGAGCTCACTCTGGATTTTTCTTCTTGCACTAGTGAAAGCTTTTTGTCTGGCTATCAGCTATGTATTATGTTTAGTATTAATTTCTGCTTGTCTTTCTTATTCCTTGGCATACAAAGTCTAGTTGAAATATGTATTTTTAAGACTGATTCTTTGTTGTGATGTCATGAATGATACTCACCTATCCTCCCAGGTTCTATGAAACTTATTCTTATTACAAATTATCTAACTTTGTAACATTTGTTATTTACATATCTAATAAAATACAAATCGAAACCCATTTGTAGAAATAAGAAGAGAACGACCAAACTGAATTAAAGAATTACCTTTTTTTAAAGATGGTTTACTTTTTTATTAAATTTTGAAAATTTGAAATGATAATTAAGTAAATTCGTCTCGTCTTTTTGTTTCATTTACATCGGATAGGGATAAAAGTTCGGGCCCTATAATAAGTTATTGCCTCCACCAATGCTCTTTTGTGTGCCACTTAAAGGGTCAGCTTTTATTTTAGATAATGCTTAAAAATGTTATCGTTAAAATATTAACAAATTTAGATTAAATAAAATTTACGTGGACGTCATGGGATGGAGGTCGTGAATAAAAAACAGATTTCAAAACTTTAAAAATATTTTAGAATTAGGATAATGTCAGTTGCACAAATAAAACACAACCTCTTGCTTAACCCCTAAAACCTTTTTTCTATCAACCTAGCTGATACAAATCAAGAATCCAACGAGCCGCTACAACTATGGTCGCATGGCGTAGAATACTTGCAGTGAAGTTGCGAAGGTTGCGCACCGAAACTTTTAATTATAAATCCAGGAAATCCTTGTATTCTTGTAGCTGTTGTGAGATCTTAGTGATTTTTGCAGTAATCGTCCCGCGACTATATTATGTGGTTTACCAGCACACTCAGGTTAATATAGAAGAATCCAGGATCTTATAGAAGAGATGAGTACCAGCTTTTCCCTTTATTTCTAAGATTCCTGTTCTGTTCATCTGAGTACCCCTCAGTCCAGTCCCCTATAAAATCCCTGGCACAACCATATTTGGATTAAATTTCATTAATTTTGAATGACAGTAAAATATGTTAAACAAAACTTAAAGAATTTAGGTAACAATAATAGATCAGTTTTATGTAGCTTTATAAATAATAACATAAATTGATAATGCAGGAAGTGATTTAATAAAACAAAATATTTACTTTGTCCGTTTACTGACAAAGAAACATAAATAAAAATAGAAAATACACGTTGTTAGAAGTTGTTTACCTTATGTAAACCTCCGAAAAAACACTGAAACTTCTTTCATTCATACGTATGAGATGTGATTTGCATTACAAAACACTGGTTTGTATAGCCGTCATCGTATATCTCAAGCAAAAATGTACGAGTTAAAGAATTAGAGCAACCCAAATAATCAATTTAGCACTCTTAATTCCTTGTTTCCAATTCTCCTCACATGTTTGTGCTCGTGTAGATATTGTGAACACTTCCTGGTTCAATCCGCAGTGTATGTTGAATCTCTTCGTTGGTTTTTTGATTTTTTTTTCTTTTTTGCATGGCCTCTACAATTGAATGGAAATTTAATATTTGCAGAAAAACCAACTGTTTACTATAAAATTTGTGAGCCCGCGCCATTTTCTTGAGCGGGTTAGCTCAAATTCTAAAGTATCGGAAATATAATTAAAGTTCAAAGATTATTAGTACCACGACATGAATAGTTATAACATTTTTATATTTTTTTTTTTCAGTGAGAGATAATTTACATTTGGTATTTATTTAAAATTTAATTAATTATCATAAAACGATCATAATATGCATCTCTGGCTTATGTAGCGTGGGGTCCATAATGAAAACAGTATATAATTAACTATCATTATTATTCATAGAACCCACATTTTCTTTCACTATAGATAATAAACTTTCTTAAGCTTTCTTCTTGTAGGCTACATATACAGATAAAGTTAATATACATAACTATTAAATGTAATATGTCAAACACACCTAAATAAATAGTGAAAATGATTCAATGTCGGTTAACTCATAAAAAACAGAGATAAAGTTGGATAAAACACATTGTTACAGTTTCTACCTTTTCAAAGTTCCGGAAAAGCTGACTTTTCTTTTATTCATACGTATGAGACGCGATTTGCATTACAAAAGGCTTCTTGTAAAGTTCTCGCCGTACGTCGATTTTTTAACATGCCTAATGGCTTAAACCATCAAACCAAATTTTCACAGTGTGGAAGATTAAAATTAAGAATTTTTTAGAATTTTACTCATATTCTCAGCTTTTAATTGAGCCTTAAGCATTTGAAAATTGTTTACTCAGCAGGCACGCCGGCTACTATATTATATTTCTTACATAAAATTCATGTAGCAATTAATCATATAAAATTTATATTTTAGATTTATTTACACGAAAGGAATTATTTCGATACACAAAAGAGTTTAAACAAGCGTTATGTCAAGGTAAATTAATATTTAAGTATGTCACAAATTTATTGTATTTAATAGATTAATTTTAAACTCGAATGGCCTTACAAATAAATTTGTTATAAAGTTATAGAATTAACCAAGAATATGCAAAATGCTAACTATATCGCTGACAACACTGTCAATACCATGATAATTCTGAAGTTTCTCGATATATTTAATCATAGATACATATTATATAAATTCCCAACTTTAATAATATTATAAATGTGAATGTTACTTTGTTTGTTACGCTTTTAGGCCGTAGCTACTGAACCGACTTTGATTAAATTTGGTACAGCGATAGGTTAGAGCTTGGGAAAGGACATAGGCTACATTTTATCCCGGATACATCCATGGTTTGGAATTCACGTCGATGTATAACTAGCTATAACTATACCAATAGTAGATTTAATTTGCCATAACAATCTTCCTCAAATATAAAATTCATATAATATGTTGAGAATGGGAGCGAAAACGGGAACCGGAACTGGAATAGGACATGAGATAATATTCAATTCAAAACATGCTTATTATTTTGAAAAACCCTTTATCTACGCGGACGAAGTCGCGGGCATCAGCTAGTTTAAATAAATAATAGTAATAAAATATGGGTATATTTATTCGTATTATTAGTATTCCATCGAGTGGATGAAAGTATAAGAGACTGCTTATGTATAATTAACATGTTACTCCTGTTCACCAACTCATAAATATTTCACAACCTGTATGAATTTTATTTTGAAAACTTATAAATCTATATCTATACTAATATTATAAAGCTGCAGTGTTTGTTTGTTTGTTTGAACGCGCTAATCTCTGGTACTACTGGTCCGATTTGAATGATTCTTTCAGTGATGGGTAGTCCATTTATCGAGGAAGGCTATAGGCTATGTTTTTTTTTTTCAAAATTAGGGATCCGTCATAAAATTGCTATTTTGTAACACAAGGTGTAAAATCGAAAACCTATTTTTGCGTGCGCTGCAAAAACTATTGACAATAGAATAAAATGATGTACAGGCTATAATATAGGCAATATTTTATTACTTATAAAACTATCGCGTGAATTATACTTTATATGGCAAAACAACGTTTGCCGGGTCAGCTAGTAAAAATATAAAATTGAAGTAAGCAGAAACCTATAAGGTAACATGAAATTGGATCGAGTGCAATAGCCTGTCATGTAAACGATGTTGACTTTGGAACGGAAATAACTATTGAAATAAATATATTACAGAAGGTGATGTTATATTTTCAGCTTGGCGGATTTTACAAATAATAAAATAAACAATTTGTTATGTTTTAAAGTGATAACTCTCACTTCTGGTATGAATTACACAAAGAAAATTTGTAAACAAAATTTATGAACGGCTGTACTCGAACCCGTAACCTCTCGCGTTCCGTCAGAGCGCTCTTTCCAACTGAGCCAACCGTTCAAGTGATGTATCATTGATAAATCTTGTATGCTTTGTTCAATTCTATGAGCATGTTATCAACTGTAAAGTAGATCCTGTAGATGATGCCACAACCTGAGAGTTGAACAAAGCATACAAGATTTATCAACGATATGTCACCCGACAGGTTGACTCAGTTGGAAGAGCGCTCGCACGGAACGCGAGAGGTCGCGAGTTCGACGTTCATAAATTTTGTTTTCAAATTTTATTTTTGTAGATATTAAACTAATATGATTTATAACAAAATTTTTTTAAATAATAATTTCAGAAACTTTTTATGCCCTAACGATATTCAGTAATCCTATTCACCGATCAGAATACGATATTTCAAGGAATTTTATGGACAAACCCAGGCCTAATAATAAAGAGTTAAGGAACGATGTTGTAAATTATTGAAACTCGTAAAGATCTTGGTTTCTGAATGAAATTGGAAGGAAATAAGGAAATCCATTTGTAGACTCACTGTCACTTCGAAAAGATAGGGGCTTGATAAATAATGTCATTATTTAGATTGGAGATGAAAAAGGGTAAGTTATTCGTATAACTGAATCGCACTGATGGTAAGAATAAAAGGTTCTAAGAGACATGTTATGATACTTCTTATAAGGGTTCTGTATTCCAAAAGTTACTTACGGATCCCTTTTGCTAAGGCTCCGGTTTCTGTATGTCTATGTTCGTATCTTACGAACCGCAATAGTTATAGACAAAAAAAAAAATTGTCAGAACTCAAGAAGTTATTCTTCTTTGGCGTAATAAAACAAAAATCCTTAAAAAAATATTCCTCGAACTAATTAAAGTTTATCGAAAAAATAATATTTATCAATTAAATACAACCTAAGAATATTTTTTTATATTAAAACTTGTATATAAATTAAAATTATACATTGAAAATGGATGTGGTTCAGTAGACATGAGTTACAAGAGGCTTGGTAGTTGAAGTATGATACAAATGATCTTGACCAGCCAACGTCAGGGTGTCGAAATTACTTAAAAAATATGCAATAAATTGCGTGTAAAATTCACTATGTTATATTTTTCCATAATGCGCCAGAACGTAACTTTAATAATTTTTATCTAAACCCATGCTTTAAATCTTCTATTAAAGATTCTAAAACAGCTTATTGCCAACATTAAAAAAAGCCAGTCTTAGTAACCATTACATCGTCCAAACGAGTGTTGTAATGTTGTAATGAATTTCATTAGCTATTAATTATAAGCTAACTGTTTCAGAATTTTTTATAGAGTATTCATATTATGGGTATTGATAATGTCTTGTATGCAACTGTTGATTTTAGGTTTTAAATTAAATTTTTAAATTAGGTATCAAGCCCACATTGTTTTAATAACTCTTATTACACAACAGTTGCATAAATAACTATTAACGTTTATATTTATTTGTGTATCTATAAATATTTGTATCTTGAAACAGCTCAACTTATGTTCAATCAGTGTTTGGTGATTAGTTTGACATAAAGGAATCGGTTTCACCGTGTTCGTCATCATTGCCAGTGCCTCCCATCCTGTGTTGACCTTGAACTTATTACTAAGTCCTAAAGAATCATTGAGAGTAAAATTTAAGCAATTTGATAATGTTATGTATGTACATAGGCACATAAGGGAATTCGCTAGAAACTGTAATAACTACAATGTTAATTACTACCTACTACTCGGCTAAGTCGAGTAAGTTAAACATTTGTGGGGCGATGTATATGCTTTTACAATAAGATCCTAAAAAATGTTCAAAAGAAATGTATTGAATTGATAAATTCAAAGGAATTTTTAAAAAAAAATTGTGTGGTAAATGGTAACCTTTAACCAAAGAGCTGAGATATATAACAACCTACCCTCAATAAGAAATGTCAAAACAATAACTTCTTTTGAGGCGAGTCTTCATTTTTATGAAAATAAGGCACGTGACGAGCAGGACGTTCGGTTGAAGGTAATTGATACACCTTGCCCATTACAATGCAGCGCCACTCAGGATTCTTGAAAAACCCAAATATTCCGAACAGCACTACAAATGTGCTTGTCACCTTGAGACAAGATAGTCCAGTAATTTCGCTAGCTTTAGACCGAAACACAATAATGTTTACAGATTACTGCTTCACGGCAGAAATGGGCGCCATTGTGGTACCAATAATCTAGCCGGCATCCTGTGCAAAGGAGCCTCCCACTTCTTTATACATAAATAAAAATAACATAATCAAGTGGGTTATTTTATGTTTAATCTATCTGTCTATTGTATTGCTACCAAAATTATTGTTTGTAAGTACCTACTTTGATTGTTAAAATGTTAATTTCTCATGTAAGGCCTCATGCAACAGGTCTTTATGAGAATATGTTATTTAAACCTTAATAGAGCAGAAAGTTATCTATTTGTGAAGTGATAGAAGATAGCAGTTTTCTTTTATTCAGTTGTGTGCAAACTATATTAAAATATCTCTCAAGCGTCGACAAGCACGTTGGCTACTATTTCAAGTTTCCGAGGCTAAGACTTTCCATTTATCATATTTTAAATTAAATTCTTAGAATACTTAACGTGAAAGGCTATGGAGAGATTTATTTAGTAACTGTAATAGTTTATTAGCATTACCTACATCAATCTTCGTTTTATCAATATTATGAATACTTAGATCATTTAAATAGGTCTAGATAAACTATGTCAGCTGTGAAAACGTCGAACAAAATTTAGGTTGACTGTAAACCTCTATTTGAGCAATGCACTTACACTAAGACAAAGTGATATACAAATCGTAAGTGTAAGACGAAGCCTGTCACGCACACTACAGTAATAAACCTGACCAGTATGCATCGGTTGTTTAGCAGCCAGGGGCTGTATCTAGACGTATATATTATCAAATTTATTTTTTTTTCTCGTCACTGTACACTCTTTCATAATCCAATTCTCAATCGTCATCATCATCATCAGCCGGAAGATGTCCACTACTGGACAAAGGCCTCCCCCAAAGATTACCATGACGATCGGTCCTGCGTGTGATCGGTTCTTCTTTTGCATATCAATGATATGTTGGATGGATGTTGGACACCTCCAACATACATTGCTATGCAAACGACAGCACTGGTGATGCCGTATAGACGGTCCAAGCAGGTCTCTCTCGAGAAATCATCGACCAGTGCCCTGAGAAACTTGTGTCTTCTATCGAGTCGTCTCTTGAGAAGGTCGCGCAATGAGGTAAATTGAACCTTGTCCAATTTAACCCACAGAAGGCACAAATTTGTGCGTTTACCACTAAAAAAAACCCATTTGTAGTATCACCGCTCTTCGACAACACTTCCCTTAAAGCCTCGCCTAGAATCGGAATACGGGGTCTTGAGATCTCGAGCGTTTGCTCATTCCGTGGCCATCTGGAGGGCAAAGCTGAATTGGCTTCCAAGACGCTGTAATGGAGCACGGCAATACTTCAAGCCGGTCCATATTCTAGCGCTCTACAAAGCGCAGGTCCGGCCATACATGGAGTATTGCTGTCATCTCTGGTCTGGCGCACCCCAGTATCAGCTCGATCCTGGATGGAGCTTTCTTCCACGTACTACAAAGCTGTGGAATGAGCTTCCTTGTTTCCGGGACGATACCACATGGGTACCTTCAAAAAAAGCGCGTAAACTTTCCTTAAAGGCCGGCAACGTTCCTGTGATGCCTCTGGTGTTGCAAGAGAATGTGGGCGGCGGTTATCACTCAACACCAGGTGACCCGTATGCGCGTTTGTCCTCCTATTCCATAAATGAAAATGTGTTGAAGCTGAAATTGATAATATCTTTAATTTTATTGAGAGAAGAGATATAATTTAGAGAAATAATGTCAGCTTGGATACATTATTAATTATGTCATCGCAGAAAAATAACAGATATATAAAAATATTGTAACTTGTATAATATCTATAACTGTTATAACAAAATCTTAACAAAGTATAAACTGAACATTAAATATGTTTTTGAAGAATACTTTGTCTGTTCTACTAACAATACCGAAACCAAAAATTACTTCATAGATTTTTTGCCTGTGTGTCCGTTTTTCTGTGTGTATGTCCGAGAAATCTATTGAATAATTAAACATTTTAAATAAATAACATATTGTCAATCTAGATTTATTTACAGATAATTAAACAGACAGGTATTATTACTACATTATTGCGTCCATACGGACGAAATCACGGGGAGCAACTAGCATACCTTAAAAGTGGACTTTAAATGGAAATAGAAGGAAAATAAAAAGAAAACTGGACGAATAAAGGACTCACGCTTCCTAAACATCCGAGTCCAAGATCAATAGAGTGGAAGACCTGTTTCGCTTGGGAAAATAAGGACAGAGTTTGGTTAGCTGATGACTAACGCCCAGTAAACACAGAGAGAGCAAAACTAGAAAATATTTTTATATTTCTCTATTTAATTTCGGCCAAATTCAATTCAATCGTTTTTATTAAAATGTTATTTATTTTCTTCTATTTTAATCTCGTAATTGTATATGAATATTGTAGGCGTACATAATCTTTTTTCCTCATTTGTTAGCCGCAAATCGATATATCTAATTGGTTTAAAGAAATAAGTACAAAGATTATCTTATTATTATTATAACTATCTATTCTTCCTATTGTGGCACAATTGTGCAAGGGGCAAAAATGAGCTTGTGTAAACATAAGTAAGGCTTAGCCCTCCAATGTACTATGTTCTTAAAAACTTAAAAGTGTACTACAACTTGATTTAAAATTAAACACAAGCTGAAAACACAGATTGAAACGGATACATTTGTTAGTTGGTTCTCCATTACTTTTCTTTGAAATTTGAAACTTGAATTTTTATTTTGAATAAATATATTTCGCGACTAAAAACGTAACTTAATATTATTTCTGAACTTTATTAAATAACAAAGAGATACAATAAATAAACTACATACCAATTACTTTATTATTATTATACAGTTTATACTGTTATTATTATTTACCAGTGGGAGGCTCCTTTGCACAGGATGCCGGCTAGATTATGGGTACCACAACGGCGCCTATTAATGCCGTGAAGCAGTAATGTGTAAGCATTACTGTGTTTTGGTCTGAAGGGCGCCGTAGGTAGTGAAATTACTGGGCAAATGAGACCTAATCTTATGTCTCAAGGTGACGAGCGCAGTTTTAGTGCCGCTCAGAATTTTTGGGGCTTTTCAAGAACACTGAGCGGCACTGCATTATAATGGACAGTGCGCATCAATTACCATCAGCTGAACGTCCTGCTCGTCTCGTGCCTTATTTTCATAAAAAAAATATATAATATTATATTTAATCTAAATCTTACCCGAATAAAAATATTTATATAATTTATTAGTAAGATACGCAAGAAAATCAGTTTATTTTATTATAAAAATTTAATTTTTTAAGTGCGATTTCCAATTTCAAGCTTAATGACTTGACTGAGAAGGTATGAATTATTTTATGTCTCTAAAACCTGAAAATAAAGTAATAAATTTTGTATTTATGCTTCTTAAACTTATAGAGTACCTGATTGCCAGGAGGTTTGCTATTTCTTAATTTTAAAACAGCATACCTTGAGAAGTAAATGAAATATAGAATATAGATCACAAAATTAGCGAGACAAGTCCTGCTCGTCTCTTCCTTCATTAAAAAAAGTTTTCTACTGTTATGATATTGCTACTGATAATATAATGTAGATGTCTTAAGGGTATACTTTGCTGCCACATAAAACTTGGAACAAAAACAGTTTAAGCGGTAAAGTTTCTCGCAAAGAAATATAAATACATTGTTGCTTATGTACGTGAAAATTTAACATTGTTGCAATGATAGTGTAAATAACACTTCTGTTTTGTGAAGCGAAAATATCATCCACTTGAATACGTTGCTAAGCCAAATTTAGCTCAAATATTAAACCCTTCTCACTTTAAGTGGCTTATTATTTTACCACCTTGTTTATCCTTCCATTGATGTTCACTTTATAAAACCCTTTACGAAATTTTGTATATTTAACGTGTAGTTTAATGTATTCGTCATTTAAATTAACAACTAATTAAATGCTTTGACATTTCTGATCAACTTGGATGTTTTTATTTTTAAATTTTTACGGCATTATAAATAAACTTGGAATAAATTTATACCTGAGAATAAATCAAGAATATGCAAAATTTTGACTATATCACTGACAACACTGTCAATACAATGATAATTCTGAAGTTTTTCTAATGTCAAGCTGCCTTGCAAATATACACGGGAAACGTTATAGGTTCGAATAAGCCAATCATAAGAAAAATGTATATTTGTAAACTTTTTGCATATTCTTGGTTTATTCTCAGGTACAACTTGATGCCAAGTTTATTCTTAAGGCCGTTAAAGTATTTGTCTTAAGTCTTATGTTTAAAGGATTCTTTTATAATTCTTGTTAATAGTATTTTTTTTTCTTTTTTTTATGGAATAGGAGGACAAACGAGCGTACGGAACACCTGGTGTTAAGTGATCACCGCCGCCCACACTCTCCTGCAACACCAGAGGAATCACAAGAGCGTTGCCGGCCTTTAAGGAAGGTGTACGCGCTTTTCTTGAAGGTACCCATGTCGTATCGTCCCGGAAACACCGCACAAGGAAGCTCATTCCACAGCTTCGTGGTACGAGGAAGAAAGCTCCTTGAAAACCGCACTGTGGAGGACCGCCACACATCCAGATGGTGGGGATGATATCGTAACTTGTGGCGTGTCGTGCGAAGGTGAAATTGTTAAGTTCACATTATTGATAAATCCCGACTTTTTATCAACTTTACGGTTATTGATCGGCCGTAATTAAATTACAAGTATTTGAACATTTATAAAATATTTTATTCGAGTAAATAATATTTTATTTTAATTAAAAAAGAAATCGTCTACATAATGTAATTTTGTTTCGGCTTTTGGTAAGTTTTTAATTTTTTCATCAAATAACCTAATTTGTTTGTTACCTAAAAACGAAGAATTGAAGATGCGCATCGGTTCCCTAGCCTAATAAGGATAAATTTGAAATCAAAATACAAATAAAAATCAGTTTAAATAAGTTAATATAACAACTTGCAATAAGAATAAGTTTAAACTATATATTTGATAGTGGCGTTTAGTAAGATATACTATTTAAACTTAACTAGAAAATGTAATATAAGTTATTCCTTCCACAAACATTTATCGGTGAATGCAAACATTTCAATATTCAGAGTTTTCTGAAGACGATATTCACGTCCATTCCTTGAGAAAATTTTCATGTAAAACCTCTTGAGATTTGAAAGTTCTTTTCTATGCAAACATGACATATTTCGATTTTGGGAATGGATTTTTAAATTGCATCCTATATTATAGTTTAAAGATGATGTGTTTTCACAGTATCTTCACATTAGTGCTACATTGTATGTCGTAGACAAGAACGTCGAACATAAGAAGCGAGTATGATAATTTGGTATTTTAATCGGCGTGTGGTGCGAGTGCGGGCGAGAGCGGGAGCATAGCGAGCGCCGAGCAGGCAGTTAGGGATGAACTATCGAGTGAGGCGGTTGTGTTGCACGCACATGCCGGGGACTCCACGTTCTGATAACGTTTTCTCTTATCTCATATATATGTGAAGTAAATTAAAAGCTTTATGAAGTAGAACGCTCCTTGTTTGTTTGTAAGACTGTGTTTAACTTGCTCTCATGTTAAACACTCACAACCACAAAGACCGGCCTTGCCCTGTTATAAACAAAAAAATTAACATTCAGTCATAATAATGGATGACCTGTATATCCGAGTGGTTAGCCATCCTACCTGCAAAGCTAGAAGTCCCGGGTTCGAATCCCGGTAGGTGCAAGCTATTATATGATGAATATGGATGTTTGTTTCCGAGTCATGGATGTTTAAATGTATTTATGTATGTTTACATGAATATATTTATGTTTAAGTAAGTATATTGTATTAAATATATCATTGTCTTGTAACCCATAACACAGGCTATATTTGCTTAACTTGGGGCAAGATAATTTGTGTTAAAGTGTGTCAATATTATTATTATTATTAATGGAGCCCATTTATTATCAATCAATTCACATTACATTTAATTATATAATTATAAAATTTATTAAATGATTGCTAAGATAATATAGTTATAGTATTGTACTTATTACAAACTATACATTAATGATGAGAGACAAGACGCGAGCATCTTTGGAATTGTTACATAAGGTTCTGATTATTACTAATTCATCATTATGATTCAGAATAAAACTCACATCAGCTATAAATATGATCGGAGACAGACCATCTTCTCCAGCCCACTAAGAAATTTAAGGCTAGTCGTTCAGATGAAAAGATTCTCTAGCCTGATCTTTCTTCCCGTACAACCAAGTTGTGGAATGATCTTCCTTGTGGTATTTCAAGGACTATTCGACATGCGTACCTTCAAAAAAAGCGCTTGTAGCTTTGTAAAAGACCGGCATCGCTCTCGTAATTCCTTTGGTGTTGCAAGAGAATGTGGTAATGTGCACTTAACATCACGTGACCCCAACGCTAGTTTCTCCTCCTTTTCCATAAAAAATATTACGTAACGCCTGAGATACTCTTTTCTGGGTTAGTAATTGGATAGGCATGATTGAATATCTCAACACTCGAGTTACTATTACTGGCTCTTTATATTATAATATAGATTAATTAAGAAAAAGTCGTAACGAAATACGTGAGAAAGGGCAAGTCAAACTAAACTATGTTTTACTCCATGAAGGTAATACCCCCGGCTCAGAGGTTTGCCATTATTGAGAATTCGTATTGGCTTCGGAATACTCAAGCATCCTCCATTTGCATCCGATTCAGCCTGCAATGGTTTTTATCTATTTTCAGAGTTGAAGGATTATTTTAAACCACAAATATTCCACGATGGCGAAGTCATTGTCGCTGCAGTGCAGGAATCCTTATTGGCATTATGAAGAAATTTTTTAAGAAAGGAATTTAGAGTATAGAAGAAGCTATTCCTTCCTTCCTGACTTTATATATAAGATAAGATTTCAAAAAAGTTAAAACAAACATCACATCGCCCTACATAGATACTGTTCATCAGTTCAACAGTTTTTAGTTAATAAAGTCAAAGAATGTATATAAAACTTCTTTCATTGTATATCAGTCTGAAATGTTCATTAAAAGTTTCTGTATTTTCCTAATTATATTACGCAGGTTTGAATTAGATACTCCAAAATAGATTCATTTATGACTAAAGTTTTCATTCATGAGTGGCTAATTAATAAGTACTAGTAAGCTATTCATTAGCAGAAATGTTACAAACATTACGTGCGACTAATTTTAAAATTTTCTATAGATTTCCTAAAATGTAATTTTTTATTGTTGAACTACATTCAGTGTTTCTCTGGGAGAGTAGAGACGCTTATTCTTAAAACAACATTTTTTTAAATTAAAATTAAATCGTATACTTATACTTTTATATTTCAAAAGGCTAACTGTAAATATGGAATAATATAATGTTAGTAACGTTAAAGTAGTTTGACGTTTACTATTATTTTCCTTTATGTCTCTGTTGTGGTTTCCCAATCTTACTCACTAATTACCTACGATTTCATTAATTATCATTACATTTGTACTAACTTTATCGACACATGTGACACTAGCAGATCTTTTTCTCATACAGTCATTTTACATATTGAATAATTTGTAATATTTAACATATATAGTTGAATTTATTGATGACTTTCAAAAATATTTGTGAAACTATCCATAAGCAATATTCTCTTGATTTTTTGGTTTTGAATAAAATTTGCGTTCTCACAAAAATCAATGTTAGCATGGGGCGATCTTTATACAGACACCACTGCGAATTGCTATACCTCAACCGAGCCTAGGTCTATCTATCGAAAATTGTTTGTCTAAAAATCTTTTAAATTATTGCATTGAAGTTTATATTTATGCCTTGCATGGACATGTATGTAGGAGTGACGTAATATAAAATAACGGGGTCATAAACAAAATAAGAATTGATAGTCTTGTTTATCATCATCATTGACAGCCGGAAAATGTCCAATGCTGGACAAAGGCCTCTCCCAAAGATTTCCACGACGGTCGGTCCTTTGCTGCCCTCATCCAACGTATTCCTTAACCAGATCGTCGCTCCATCTTGTGGAAGGCCTACCTATAGTCTTGTTATTGTTATTTAATTTAATGTTCAGTATAAATCGAGTTTCTAGGAGAAAATATATATAAGAGAAAAATATACATAAATTACAATAGCATTCCAAATATCGAGTTTATCGATATTAAAACCATTTTCAGCTTTATCAAATTTCTCTTTTGTTTTCCGTAAATCTCTAGTAGCTCTTTGTTTTATTTCGTAGAACTTGCCTTGCACATGCATCAAATATATTTGGAGCGGTATCAAAATTTATGGTATGTTTTCTTCATTGAATTTATAAGATTGGAGTTTCTCCGCGTAAATAATATTATTTTCGCATGAAAGTGATGAGAAGTTGGTAAAGGAGCTACTCCCTGAATTCAATTCGATGTATATTCAATAAAAACAGTATTGGGAATGGATGATTTCTTTAAGTAAGAAAGCTTAAAGGTCTGGCGCTTTCCAACTGATACAAAGCCGAAGACACCATACTGAAATCGATCAAAATTCAAAGTAATATAGACTGTTTTCCTTGACTATCGCGGCGCCAACAGTAAATACTGTTTATTATAAATTGGTTTCTTACTCGGTTTTTTACCGAGAATTGAAATAACGCAGTAGAATCTTGAAATTTTGTATTTAAAAAGGAAACGGCTTACGAAAGCACGTTGCGTTTTTGTTTTAATCGCTTCCATAGAAGAAACTTAAAAGATAAAATCCCGAGAAAGACCAGACTTTAATAATGATGAATTCAAAGCAATGGTAGAAGTCATTTCGTGAATAACCAATGACTTAGCGGCGTGGTTTTATGTATGCATACCCACACATATGTGCCTGTGCCCACAGTATTGGACCATTGCATCAAATCGCTAAATAAAATATATTAAAATTGATGTCTCATTACTTAGAAGCACGGTTTGAAGTATAGCATACTAGTTTAAATTGGGACAGATATTTACGGATTTAGGAGTGACTTGTGGTGATAAGAAATTCTATTCGATAATTGCATGAGGTGAACTGAGAATTTGCTGACTTGATATTGAACGTCATATAAATATCTTAAAGCAAAGCTTACCCAGTTAAAAGTAATGGTACATTGTACACAGAGTTAGAATGAGATTAATGTTAACTGTTTTTCTCCAAATAAAATAAAGCAGTATGTAAGGCAGTGCTTAATTGAGTGTCAGAAATTGGAATAATATCTGGTTTTGTAAAGTTTTTTTAAAATACATTGTAAGAAAATATATAAGGTGTTACCTATTTTGCAGAAATACATAATTATTTAAATATTTAGTGTGTGTGTTGTATGTTAATGCACCTCAAGCCCGCCCTCACGGCTAAGGGCTTATACACGTATTTCACCGAAGAATCCATCCACGCTAAATCGCCTACGATCGACTGAATTAATCGGCAACGTAACAAACAACTGTATAACCAATTTGCCATAATATGTATCGTCTCTACACGAGGCAACTACTTCACTACTCAAACCCTGTCCAGATGAAGCGTTTTACGCGCGAGTTCACTCGCGCGTTGACACTCGCGCGTAACCGAGGTACTAGAGCTACGTACATCCCGTCCAGATGCCTACGCGCGTTTCCTCACTCGCGCGTAAAACGCGTGCAATGAGCGGGACTCTCGACTCGCGCGTCCCATGCGCGAGCGCCGCGCGAGTCGAGGTACTCGGGGGCCTGTGCTGCGTCCAGTACTACGCGCGTGTCCGTGGCGAGTGGACGTATTTGGTTCAAAATGGAGCGTGATAACTTTGACACGGAACTTTTTATCGACGAAATTGAGAAAAGGGTAGCTCTATGGGACATGGAATCATCAGATTATTCTAATAGAACCATTAAACGTAGGAACTGGGAAGAAATAGTGGAAATTTTTTGTGAAGTTGGTGATTCCGAAGAGAAAAAAAAAACTTTAGGTAAGTAAATAATACTTTATTAAATAATATTATTATTTGCATAGATTTTACATTGTTAAACTATATCATTTTATCTTGCCAAGGGAGTTTGTCTTCGTTTACAAAATAATCAGCAAATCTATCTCTTATATTCAATGATCTCGCATTAGGCCTCACTGCCTCATTGTTCAAATTATTCAGAGATGTTTCGTAGAGAGTGTGATCATACCTATAGCCATCCCTTAACCTTACGTAGTTATGGAGAACACAACAAGCCTTAATTATGTTTATTGCAAATTCTATATCCACATTCAACGGTCTATGAAATATTCTCCATTTATTTACCAAGATGCCAAAGCAACATTCAATGTAACGCCGGGCCCTGGATAAGCGATAGTTGAAAATTTTTTTTTTGGTTGTTAGAGATCTACCGCAGTAAGGGCGCATTATATTTTCAGACAGACTAAACGCCTCATCTCCTACTATGACATGAGGTAAGGGGGTTGCATCTGTTTGCGATATTGGCTTTGGATCTGGAATATCTAAAGTT
Source organism: Leptidea sinapis (assembly GCF_905404315.1). Taxonomy (NCBI): domain Eukaryota; kingdom Metazoa; phylum Arthropoda; class Insecta; order Lepidoptera; family Pieridae; genus Leptidea; species Leptidea sinapis. The sequence goes on from NC_066299.1 coordinate 6,077,872, forward strand.
TTCTCGACAAGTTTTTTATATAAAATAGAGTCTTTAAAAATTGTGGAGTCATTACTTTTTCCATATGCGCCTATGTCCACTGCAATAAAACAATAATTTGCATCACATACGGCCAACAAAACAGTTGAAAAATAACTCTTATAGTTATAGTAAAGAGACCCAGAATCGTTAGGTTTTATAATACGGATATGCTTGCCGTCAATGGCACCGATGCAGTTTGGAAAATTTGTGTATTTTTGAAATTGTTTCGAAATTTCTTTCCATTTAGCTTTCGTTGGTTGTCTCATTACTATGTTTAGCAGTTTGTTCCACATGATGTAACAGGTTTTCTGTACTATTTCGATAACTGTAGACTTTCCTAATCTGTAGGCATAATGCAGATCCGCAAAATAACATCCTGTGGCCAAATATCTGAAAAGAAAGTAAAATAATTATTATTATTTTATTTCGATCTTTTTATTATTTACAGGTACTTTATTGCAGAAGAAGTGGAAAGGGTTGCGTGATGGCTTTGTGAGAGAAATGAAGAAGAAGAAAACCACACCGTCTGGATCAGGAGCCTCCGGCAAAGCCAAATATATTTATTTTGAACGTTTGATGTTTCTCGAAAGATCGACACGGAATAAAATAACTGAGAGCAACATCAACACCGCGTGTGTTGCAACTGAAGAACAGGAGTTTTCTGGCGATGGGGAAGATGTGATGAGACCTCCACGTAGTCAGGCAAAAAAGAAGAAAAAACTAAATGCGGCTGACGAAGAATTCCTCTCAATCATAAAAACAAATTTAGCATCTGGGAATCAGCCACAGGCAACAAACCAAATAGAGTCAGATGATGACAAACTATTTTGTTTGTCCTTACACAAAGAGCTTCTTAAAGTACCAGAGGAAAACAGACTTCAAACAAAAATTGAATTAATGAAAGTACTTCAAGCTCAACAAGCTCTGTGTCTTAGACCTGCAGCAGCTCGTTCCGACTACCAACCTTCGACACAATATCATTACCAAACAGGAATGACACAACGTGGACAGAGAGATTATTTTGGAGAAACAGGATATACCACAACAGACCCTTCAACATCTTCGTTTCCACCTGAAACCTTTTCGACTTACAATCGAGGTTATTGCACTGCGTCACGACCACCAACGACGTCTAGCTACAAACACCCTTCACCGGCATCTACACAAGATTCCAATGAATCTGAATTAATGGAACTATAATTAAATTAAATCTTAAGTACCTACCTATATTATATAAGAATGATGATTCCTAATTTTTGTTAATTTTGTTTAAATTCTTTATTTTTGTTAATTGGGCTTATAATTGTTACTTAAGGTATTACTAAAGCAATAAAAAATATTACCTCAAAGTAATCACGAGTTTTTCTTCTGCAGAAACAGTATCCCGTACCATATAATTTTGACATGGAGACAAATCTTCTTTGATAATTTCTAGTAAATTATCAAACGATGCTATTGACATCCGAAAGTAGTTGAAAAACTTTTCACTATGTTCTCTGAGTTTTGGGTATAAAGTTATAAACATACTATGCGTCATTCTATCACGTAGAATGGGATGTACGTTAAATCGTCGACTTTCTCTTTGTTTACGACGTCTCCATCGACGGTATGCAAGCCACAACACAACCGCTGTATCCGAGTCCATGTTTATAACTGCTCAAATCCGTCTCCAACACATGCGCGCGAGAACGCGCGTGATACGCCGCATCTGGACGCAATACAAATCAAAACGCGCGAGTGAACTCGCGCGTAAAACGCTTCATCTGGACAGGCTCTCAGAGATATTGATTCGTCGAACTCTGGTACGAGATAGTAGAGTTTGGGCTTTAGGTGCCTTCTGCATGTGGACCAACAAATATTAGCGGAATTAATACTTTAATTAACTCGTAACAATTAAATACGTATTACATTGATAGTCTACAAAGAAAAAATTTAACTAAACTAGTAAAAAACTTAGCATTAAGATCTACTATGGCATTTCTTAGTCGAGAAAATTTAATCTAATATATAAAATTCTCGTGACGTGGTGTTAAACTTTGAACTCCTCCGAAACGACTTGACCGATTCTCATGAAATTTTGAGTGCATATTGGGTAGGTCTGAGAATCGGACAACATCTATTTTTCATCCCCCTAAATCATAAGGGTGGTCCACACGAAATTTTTATTTTTATTTATGACATTTTTTTTAAATTTCTTTGATTATGAGTCAGCATTAAAAAATACATACAACTTCCAATTTTCACCCATCTACGACCATCTACGATCAACTGTTACTTTTGAATCGCGATTTTAATATCGGCAATACAACGTTTGCTGGGTCAGCTAGTTAAATCTAAAATATTTCATATTTTGTGATAAGTTAAAAAACGTAGTTAAAATTGACAATTCAAAAGCAGACCTCACAATGTGAAATAGAGATTTTTTTTAAGTTTTGAAGAAATTCTTATGTATATTTATAATTCTCGTTTTACAGTGCTTGTTGGCATACTACTCCGTAACGGAATGATCGATTATTATGAAATTTTATATGTATATTTGGTAGTTCCGAGAATAGGTAATCTGTTTTTATATTCCAAAATTTATTTTATTTATTTTTTACGTTTGCCGGGTCACCTATCAATACTATAATATCTTGTAATAAATTATTTTTACAATATAAAGACGTCCCCACTGTCTTTTTTTATTTGAATTCAAATTACATTCTTTCAAAATTAAGAAATATACGAAGCAAAAACCAGTCCATTCGTTTTCGTTTTAAGCTTGCTTTCATGTCGAATAAAAATTTGAATTTCTAATGCAATCTACCATATGACACGAACGGACTGCACTACGATCTGTGACTGTATACAGTGTGGTGAAAAATAAACGATCGAAAAACCAATCATCTAAGTGAACATCAGAGTGGAGACAGAACTGAATAGTGTAGCCAATGTGACGGGAGCGAAACATGCTTCATTCACTTATATTATTTATGAGAGATGGTGTGGTGATGTTGTTAAACGTGTTGAACACGAAGAACATTAAAGGTCGTGTCACACACAATATGGTAATGCATAACTGTAGCTATTCGACGTATAACACGTTTGGCATAAGTTTTTAACGATGATAATATTGGTGAGTTGTAGTTGGAGTTGCCTTATAACTGGGCCAGGTTTATAATGATGCGCACGAGATGTGTATAACCATTTATTGCACTGATAATAATATAACTTATTCCGACTAAGCGCTACGGAGGCTCGGAAACAACTGAAACGTGACATAAACATTTTTGCTTACGTCAACACTTGTACTACACAATACAAATACAATCCATAAATCTTAGATAATTTATACGTCTAGATAGTGCCTCTTGCTGTTAGACAACCGATGAAAACATGCCAGGCTTATTACTTTAGTGTGTGTGTGACAAGCTACGTCTACATACGCAATTTGTATGTCACTTTGTGTTAGTGTGCATGCATTACTCAAAATAAAGGTGTGTCAACGACAAATTTTTTTTCCAAGTTTTAATAATTATTTTGATATTATAACCACACTTTATAAAACTTTAATTCTTGACTGTTACAGCTAATTTTTAACAATTATACTAATTGATTAATCAGATTCTTAAGTTATTATTGGAACGAATTTCCTTATGGGACGATGCGCAGGGGTACCCTAGCCGGGAAAAAACGTCCGGAACGTAACCTATGAAGTTTGAAAACTCTCTTCATGTACGTTGAAGCGTTGCTACGCGACAATATCTTGGTGATGACTTAATGCAACATGAATAACACAAAAAGTAAAATGATACATTAAAAATAATAATAATCTTTAATGAATTATACATATAGAACAACAAAAATAAAACACGTGGTAATATTATGTGAAATGTTTTAAATAATTTTTAATTTTTTTACTTAGGTACATAGTATTTGTTGACTTTATATAATTATCAATCACCAATTCTGCCACTGTATCACTTTCTATCACTGTATTCAATTCACTTTCTTTTATTTAAAATGTATTCTATGAAATGAATTCACAAAATAACTCAACACGAACACAAGGCACGCTTAGATCATGAAACGTTAGTGTGTGTATGTACCTTTATGTATGTTTGCTGTAAAGAGTAAGCATATTCATATAAATAGCTGTTTCTTTGTATATTATTGTAATATATTTTTAAATCTTTGTAAATAAATTAAAGTTGATAACTTTGTAAAGTAGTTTTTTTTATTTTTATCAATAAATTAAAAATGTATACCCGAATAATTATTTTCATTATACCTCGAATAGAACTTAAAATTAACATTATTATAATAAGGAGCTTCGTTCCTATCCGGTATCCCACGACACATTTATAATCGGATATAAAATGTTTGCAAAATATCTTTATTTATTTACGGTGTGTGTGGGTGAGGCAGCTACTGTACTCAATAACTTTTATGTTGTATTATTTACTTTTACTTTTGTTACTTACTCGTGTAAGACATTGACTATTTGACGTTTGAGTACTTTTGTTGCATCACTTACATAAATATTGTAATTAAAATGATTTGTAAAACGACGAAAATGTAAATGTTGATTAAAAAGAGTGGCATTAGGACACGAAAGGAACAGAATTTTATTCGTGTATATAATTTGAAAAAAAGATGTCATCATAAAATTAAGTATCGAAAATTATGTTAATTTATAAAACTCTGTTATATGATAAAGTCATGAAAGAACAACCGTAAAAGGAATTAACGATAAAAAAGCAGTCATCTTGAAACAACATCGCCTGCCATGGTATCCGTATGTAAAGAAAAAATCTAATAATAAGTTTTTGGTATTGAATAACAATTAGTGTTACTCAAAATCGTAAATCTTAATTCTTCAAAAATTTGTTGGAGAGAAAAGAGAAATCTGATAGTATAAATCTTTATCTACATAAAGTTTATTAATCTTTATTAAGATAAAGATCTAATAATAAGTTTATGGTATGGAATAACAATTTAAGTATAACTCAAAATTGTAATTCTTAATTTTTCAAAAATTTGTTTGAGAGAAAAGAGAAAAATGATAGAATAAATCTTATCTAGATAAAGTTAATTAATCTTTATCTAGATAAAGATCTAACAATAAGTTTTTGGTATGGAATAACAATTAGTGTCACTCAAAATTGTAAATCTTAATTCTTCAATAATTTGTTGGAGAGGAAAGAGAAATCTAATAGAAAAAATCTTTATCTACATAAAGTTAATTAATATTTATCTAGATAAAGATCTAATAATCAGTTTTTGGTATGGAACAACAATGTAAGTGTAACTCAAAATTGTAAATCTTAATTTTTCAAAAATTTGTTGGAGAGTAAAGAGAAATCTGATAGTATTATATAATAGCTTTATCTAGATAAAGATTAATATTATTAACCATCTCTTTTTATTCATTAAGAACCACATTATGTGTATCGACAATCGTTTTGACGCACCGGCCGTTATTTCTAATAATCGAAGTGCTGTAAGTATACATATGTTATGTTACAATCTCAGTTCCACACTGTAATGGTTCTGAGTCACAGCTTGCTGAAACATTTTATGACCTATAAATTTAATCCCAATTGTCGTTAAAACTCCACTCGGTCAGATCATGAATAGTGACAATAATAAAGTAAATCTAGTATTTAGTCAAGTAAATTATCTTAAAAGCTGCTTGGGATAAGAATAGCAAGTTAGTAATGAACTATGAACATTGTAACACATAAACATGTATTTTTGAATCGTCAAGACATATTTTAATGTATAATACTTTTAAATGAAGTGTTTTAGGTATCGGTAACTGTAATATTGTCACGGGTTCAATATTTTTTCTTCCATCTCCAAAAACGCCAACATGCATTCAAGTATGTAGGTACATCCCTACTAATATTATAAAATATGTGAATGTAAGTTGGTTTGTTACGCTTTTACGCCGGAGCACCTGAACCGATTTTGATGAAATTTGATTCAGGAATAGACTGGAGCTTGAGCAGTTATTAAGCGAGAGCCTATTTAGATGATGGTCGAGGCTCTTTGCTATAAGACCATTTACGGAAACGACTATTGGTACAATTATTGTTGAATCAACATCCCACATGTCAGTAGCCTTGTGTGCTAAGTCTAGGTACTTCGAAAATTTGTCTATTTCAGCTTTCACAAGGTTGGTCAATCATCACACGGAATGGTGATATCAACAATAAATGCCCGACGCTCTAGCCGATCTACCAACACAATGTCAGGCTTATTAGCAATGATAGTTCTGTCCGTGATGATAGATCGGTCCCAGTAGAGCTTGGGATGGCTGTTTTCCAGAACTGTCTCCGGAGTATACTTATAATACGGGACTTCAAAATGCACAAGATTGTATCGAAGAGAAAGTTGCTGATGGATAAAAAATTTGTTAAGGGTGAGAATTTTTTTACAATTGAGCAACATTTTAACAAACCAAATCACCGTATTTATGCTCAAAGCTAAAAAAGCTAAAAAAGCTTCCCAATTAGTCGATAGAGTGCAACGTGGGCACTATCTCCGACTTGGTGGTTGACTTGATGGTTTGGTGGGATATTAGCTATGAAGGAGTGACTGAGCCATATTTTTGTGAAAAAGGTATCGAAACTTCGGCACAAGTGTATCAAGATATCATTCTTGAGAAGGTAGTGAAGCCCCTTAACAACACTATGTTCAGTAACCAAGAATGGTCCTTCCAGCAAGACTCGGCGCCGGGTCATAAAGCTCGGTCTATGCAGTCTTGGTTGAAAACGAACCTTTCGGATTTCATCAGAGCTGAAGACTGGCCGTCGTCTAGTCCCGATCTTAATCCGCTTGATTATGATTCAACGCCACGATGGCTTGGAGCCCCTAAAGCAATCCGTACAATCGTACGCTGTGAAGAATTTTTCCATGGAAAAAGTGCGTGCTTCTATTGATAACTGGCCTGAACGTTTAAAGAACTGTATTGCAGCCAATGGTGACCACTTCGTATAAGCTTTTTATATTTTTAATTGTTTCATAATCACCCTGTAAAAGTAATAAATGTTATTTGCAAATAATTGAGCAAGACTAGGTATGAACGAAATAGAGACTATACAACCAACTTTTGTAAAGGTATTTAGTATATCGCCTTCGATATACTACATGGTTCATGGTTCTAGTTATGTCCTGTAGCCGCCATAAATTAATGCAATTAAAAGACCAGTGTACTTCAATTGAAATGTTAGCTTTGTATGACTTGTGCAATCAGCCTAGTGAAACTCTCTGAGAAAAAATCGATAAACTCGATTGTATGAAACGTGCAGTCATTGAAAGATTGATAGATGACGACTATAATCTTGTAAAAACGGAGACAGCGGGAATTTACTACGTTATATGCAACTGTTCGCTTTGAAACTTAGCCGGATTATACTTCGTCGCCAATCGCCTTAATGTAATTACTACTATTTCAAACTTATGTGAAATTACTGCAAATTTTACCTAGGCAGCCTCGCCTCTTATTACGAAGTATTTATATCATCTTTGTGTGCAATAACAAAATTGACTGCCCCGAACTAACATCTTTATTCGTGCAATTTAGAATCCCGAATAAACGTACAAGGCATACTACCCTTTTTAATGACCCAATTACTCACTCTATCTCTGCCCAGAATTCGTTGGTGTGCCGTAACCTTAGTAGCTATAATATTTTTGTTAACAAACTTATTCGTCCATATTAAGAACTCTTTCAAAAAGAAAATTATTTTAAACATTTGTAATCGAGTAGTCGATAATTTACTTAAGACACACGCACACGCACATCATCATAACCATCATCGTTTCAGCTGGAACACTTCCACTGCTGCACAAAGACCTCCCCCAAAGATGACGTACGGTCCTGCGCTGCCCTTATTCAACCTATTAGGGCGATATTTTTTTTTATCAATTTTATTTATTTGGTGAAAAAAACAGAACAATTATCTAAAATCTAGGTACATTTAAGTGGCTTATAATATATTATGCTAAAACAGTTGTTCCTTAGAAATTTCTCACTAAAATTTAAAGTTTCTAATGTGACAAGGACACGGACCAAATATTGACCAGATCGTCGGTCCATCTTGTGGGGCCTACCAACACTGCGACTTCCGGTAGGTGGTCGCCATTCGAGGACTTTACTGCGCCAACGGCCAAAGTTTCGCAATCACTGGGCTATGTCGATGACTTTGGTTCTCCTACGCACATAAATCACAAAAACTTTATAATTAGAGCAATAAATGTTGTTCATTAAATAGTTTGAACCTGTAATTCGCAGTCGGCCGTCGCTCAATAGTTTTGTATTTAGTTTACTTTTCATGTGCTTAATAAAAAAAACTCTTCGAACCTTCCATTGATGACGACAACAATATAACAATTTTAATAGGCAACTGATTTCACACAATCACTTTGTACTTCTAATTTGACAGGAAAAGCTTAACATTAAAATACCGGAACCCTTAAACGTAGATATTGTGTTTTATTATTTTGCTCGGCCCATTACATTTCCCGTGAGAGCTACCCAATTTGCTCTCATTAGCTTTATCACTCGGGTTCTTAGTAAAATGTCTTAATTTAATTTGAAAAAAGTATGACTGGCCACTTGAGCGTGTTAATTGCAGATAATATTTTATATGGTAATCTTAGATATTTTAGATTTTATTATATTATATTATATTAGATTTTATTCATATTTTTCACTTTATGTCTTGATTAAATTTTACGTTATAGTGCTTACTATTCAATTTTATTTGACAGACCTTACAACACGTACACCTTCCTTAAAAGCCGGCAATGCTCCTGTGATTCCTCTGATGTTGTAAAAGAATGTGGTAATCACTTAACATCAAGTGACCTGTACGCTCGTTTGTTTGTACCTCCTCTTATTATTATATTTCTGAGGTTTACTTTCAATTTTATTTCCTGGACCTTACGGGAAGAGGTACCGTGGTGATTTTGTTATGGAAACAAGTGAATAACTTTCTCAAATTAAGTGGCGTTATCAGATTTGTACCGAATAACAAAAAGACAGAACCAGGCGCTTGTCATTCTACTTTAAATACTTGTAGGCGTGCGTAATCCATCTAATCATTTGTCTAATAGGTTACTGCAACAACTTGCTTTCCACTTCCGTTGGCATTCCAGCCATAGGTACATATTTTGTTTTATTTGATAGGAGTTAAAGCCTTCTCAAATATGGTAAAGCATAAAAAAGGACTTAGACAAACAAAACAATGAATTAATGTTATGCCTTTCTAAGCAATATAAGAAATATGCTGGTTCTCAGGTTTGTTCGATGAAGCAGTGAGGTAAATTGCATATTGTCAAACCTTCTATACGAGCAGCCTGTGGGTCAGATATACTCAAAGAACGCTTAGTATCTTTCGCGTTTAGTACAACAATGGTTTCAGGTTGATGTTGGGGCTGCCCCGCTTTTGCAGTGCTTCTGCAATGTTCTCGGATGCGAGGGTTGACGGCTTCCATGCCATCCAACCCAAAAGAACCGCGTCATTGCTGAAGAGGTTGCGGGGTAGCCCTAACATCATTCTGCAAACTTTTCTAGTCATTATGATGCGCCAATTATTAAGGCATTTATGCGCCTTCATGTGCTTGTTTAGTTAAAATTATACTAACATAGTATAGAACATTTTACTTACAATTATTATGGTTTTTTTTTCTCTGAATTAAATTACTATTATTATTATTATACGTAGGTAAATCTTTCTTCTGTTATCGTGCAACTTGTAAGATTGCTTGGATCGGGTTGGTAATCAACATTTACAAGTTAATGGCTAACTTGCACGGAAATGGTGCAAGCTAACTTTGTCATCCGCCTCAGCTCGGAGTATGTAAGAAGTTACTCAAAACGTAAGTACGAGTAAATTTAAGTGTGTGTAATAGTATATTATGATGCAAGTGAGCTAAGTTGCTCTTTATGTACGAGGCTGTGGGTTGCCACCCGAGCCGTTGGCGAAGGTGTAAATCAGCCGAGTGTCTAGTGAATAGGTTTCTCACGAGTTTCAAACGCCCTTTTTAACATCCTTGCGAGGAAAATATATCGTGGACAGTTAGGTACTTTTCTCTATATTTTGCAGGTATTGTAGGCTTTCGTTTGCATTCTGTGCTGCATTTAGTATTTCTGGCGGGGTTAAATCTTTAAATTGTTTGACATTATAACAATTATTTACCATACAGTAACAAACGCGATACAAACAAAACATGAAAATTATGGGAAATGGCGCGCAAGTTTTGTTTTTGCACGCGCCAAATGTAAGGTGAAGGATTACATTTTATAGCCATACCATAATTTTAGTGATAAAATGCATAAATTTTATAACAAATATTGTGAATTATGAATAATTCGATAATAATAAATGTATTTTCGTCTTAGATAGGGACGGGACACATTTATTGATTCCAAAAATGTAAATGTAAGCTTTCAGCGGCATGAAACCTCTTTGTTGTTACAAAAAAACTTATTACCCGGCTAAATTAAAAATGCTCTGTTTACACTCATAAAATTTGCAGTTTGGTACTAACTTAACTTTGTAGGGATAATTCTATTACGCACTAGTGTTTTTTTTATGAAAATATGGGACGAGACGAGCAGGACGTTCAGCTGATGGTAACCATTACAATGCAGTGCCGCTCAGGATTCTTGAAAAACCCAAAAATTCTGAGCGGCACTACAATTGCGCTCGTCACCTTGAAACATAAGGTGTTAAGTCTCATTTGCCCAGTAATTTCAATAGCTACGGCGCCCTTCGGACCGAAACACAGTAATGTTTACACATTAATGCTTAAGGCAGAAATAGGCGCTGGAGTGGTACCCATAATCTAGCCGGCTTCCTGTGCAAAGGAGCCTCCCACTGGTGAATATTGTTATGCAGTTAGTGTGTATTATTGTTATGCACGCGTGTGTTATAGTTCGGTTTATGGCCCTAATTACAATATTATAAGGTTCAATTTACGAGCAAGTGTCTTGAAAAATAATTTATCACAGTATTATTAGTGCACAGCAGCTGCGAACTGAATCTCTCTTTTCCTTCTAATTACATCCGCAGTGTCATCCTTCAGACTGAAAGCGTGACGGAAATAAGTGCAGTGGCAATGTTGTCTCGCACAAATAGTTATTTTAATAGTTTTTAAATTTATATAAATAATATTGTATTGCCTTCAAACATTTCGGACAGCAATGTTTTTATTTCTCATCTTTTTTGCAGTACACCACTTGATAAAAAATGGCCCGCTGAGTTTCTTGCTCTTTCTGCTTCTCAGGTCTGAGGCACACTGTTTTGAATGAGTGGTCGTTTTTGACGTTCAATAAGTGATTTTTAATCCTATGTTGAATAAAAGTATTTGAATTAGAATTTGATATATTATCTACAATCCATATATTCCGAAAATTTGGTATAAAAATTCCCCCAAAGTGCAATGAATTCCATTGGGATGAGATTGTGGCAGCAGTGATCACTTTACATCAAGTGACCAATAATCTCGAACCTTAAATCATAAAAAGACAAAAGATCTTAGCTATATTTAGATATAATAAATAAATAGTTTATATATAAGCCCTGATGTTTTTTAAGTCTGTATTTTCACAGAGGCTTACGAGATTTGCGCAAATTATACTGACACGTTAGCTAATAGTAGCCACTTTTCGAAAAAAAAACACTGTCTCTAAGTGTATTGTTAGAAATAAAGTGTAGTAATCGATCGATAATCGTAATAGTAGAAAAAAGGACAGCATACTCGAACGTTTTTATTATTTAAATATTTTCGGGACTCTTTTGTAAAATATTGATTAAATTTTCTAGCACTATCAACAAGATACATATATAAATACTTACTTTCCTGTGAATTACCGATTTTATTCTCTTGTTAAATCGAACACGTATAGAACGTTCATAAGTCGTTAGGAAGCGCCAGGTTTGAGTTTTATGTTCTGAGAGCTATCTTTTGTACGTGTTTCTCATAACGATTTCAAATTCTGATGATACAATTATTTTTGTCACAATAATCACTGTCCTGATATTTATTAATAAAAGCGGCCAAATGCAAGTCGGACTCGTCCATGAAGGGTTTCGTAGCAGCAAGTAACTTAATATAAAACTTCTTATAGTTCGTTGTAACTTTGATCGATATTTAAATAATAGTGGATGTTTTTTCAATTAAAAAAATCTACTTATTATATCTCGTTCAAACCAATTGTCGATGGAAGTTTGCATGTACATGTTATTTTTCTTTTAGTTTTATCGTTCTCTTATTTTTTTTGTGAAATTTATTTTTATGTGAAAATTTTAATGCGGTTTACAGAATACATCTACTTACAACAGTACAGTTCTTATAGTTTCGGAAAAAAGTGGCTGTGACATACGGACGGACAGACAGACAGACAGACATGACAAATCTATAAGGGTTCCGTTTTTTGCGATTTGGCCGTAGCCAACCCTAAAAAGAATACATGGTTTTACCTACAAATATTTTGTTTTTTGTATTGAAACGGATTAAATTAGTAATCAAAATTTATGAAAGATGCGGGACTAGAACCCGCAGCCTCACGGGTTCCGTCCGAGCGCTCTTTCCAACTGAGCCAACTGTTCGAGTACGCATGGGTCGTAAATTTTGGTTACAAATTTAATTTGTTTAATTAATCCCAGAAGTGAGGGTTATCACTAAAATGACAAATTCTTTACATTCAAACGGATTTGTGTAAAATTTAATAACTGACAAAAACGAATATTGTGTATTTTAGGAGCACCTAACACCTCCGTATTTACTAGAAGCTCAGTAATATGTAACTTTAATGACACCAAAAAGAATTCTAAAGGAATCAATTTTGAGAAAATAAATGCCATTTATTTGTTCAGGATAATTAAGTATTTGTTAAGCTAAATGTTCGTTAGAATGCCGAAACTTCAATAACACGACATAGCACAAACAAAGACGTTTTAGAACAGTTTGTGCGATATTCATAAAACGGCCAAACCATGCTCTTTAGTATAAGAGATTCTTTAGCATAAGGCATAGAGTTATAGGTCATCACGGGCTACTATCCGCAACTCGACGACTATAGGGCGCCTCTTTTACGTGGTGAGGTGGGCGGCTAATCCTGCCATCCCAGCTTCTCAAGGTAGTGTATCAAACCTCTGATGTCACCTATAACCTCGGGGAGAATCCTCGGTGAGCCCAGGTGTTCGGCCCGGTATGTGGCCACACTCCTACACTCCAGAATGATGTGTGCAGCCGTCTTTTTGCCTCCGTGCAGGTCCTGACAGCAAGCTTTCGGTGGCACTTGTACTAAACAGATTCTTCTTAAAAGGGCCGTGACCTATTATTACATGGGTTAATCTACGTAATCTTTGGCGGGGGAGTTTTAGTAGCTTGCGAGAGAGCCTGAAGTCTATTTGAAGTAGGGCCTCTTTTGCTTGTCTTTCCTACCCACTCACTTCCGTCCAGTATTTACTTTGTTGTTACTTGGTATGTTGTCGTATGACCGTTGCAGGCCATCTATAGGGGAGAGGTTTCATTGGATCTGGTCCCCTTGCTGTCATTTCCGAGCCTCTCCTGGCCAGTTCATCAGCAGCATCATCGAAGAGTTACTTGGTTGACATTTGCAAATAACTCCATCAGACACTGGTGACAGTTATATATTTATTATATTAGCTTTGAGGTGATAGTGTTGCTTTGTAGAGCTTGTAGTACTGATATGCTATCTGAGAGGATGCGGATGGAGTAATCCTTTATCTTTCGTGCCAAAGTAGCTGTAGCCGCTTCTATGATACCTGGATGCGCCGCAGTTATTATTTTTTTTGTTATGTGGTTGTGGCTAATTTATAGCTGACGGTTCCCTGTCAGACAGAGACACACATAGACAACAGACGCAGTGTCATCTGTGAGGTTAAGGTAATGACAGTAGTCTATTTTCGCCGCCTAATAAAATAACCAAATTGTCACTGAGTAATATAGTTCTCACGCAAATCGTCACATACGCAATATAAATTCCGCTGAATATAATTACGCAAGTTCTTCAGAAGACTTCATCAGTTGTCGACGATCTCATCGATAAGTTCTCGGTGTAACGCATCGCAAAAATTCCCTCTTTCAACGCACTTCGAGAGGAAGTAGCACGCACCTTAGCACCAGGAGTTCCTAATGGATGTTCCTAGTGGGGGCCCCCAGCTGCAGAAAATCGTGTCTAAGAATACCAGGTACGTCGGTATATTATTTAAGCCAAAACTGATTAGGCAATTCTAATAATATTAGTATCTTAACCACGCACGCGCGCATACAATACCCATGCACTCAGCAGGAAGACAGCGTTATGAGCTCCTAGTGGTGCGGCTATTTTTATGTTTAGATCATCCTACAACACTCCATATCCCGTGCCAGACCTTGTTTTCGAGCCATCGGTGAAAATTCTGATGTGTATAACATTAAATTCCTCTTTCGGTTCTTCGTACAGCTTTATTTTGTATTTCTTATAAGTATAAGTTGTAAAGTTAATAGAATAGAAAGAACATATCGACTTATAAAACAGAATAGGCCTGTCTATATACTATAGACTTATTTACTTATTTATGTTCATAATATTATAATGAAACAAATTATGCAATAATATTCAGTATATTGTCTCAAATAACATTTTCCAAATCATAAGAAGCAAAATCACATCTTTTGAGCAAAATGATTACGCATGAAATTGGATAAAGTGGCAATAACCGTGGAGTTTATTGCGGAGATTAATCAAAACTTCTTAAGATTATTTCTCAGGTAAATGTACTGAATAAGTTTCTGTTATCAGTTTAAGATGATTAAAACATTGTACTATGTATTGCTTTTGGAACCCACATAGTTGTGGTTCAACTTGAAAGGCGCTGTAGCTGGTACAATTACTGGACTAATTGGGGTGGGCTTGATTGAACCCAAAATTGCTCATTTCTTATTTTCTTCAATTATGGTTAGGTGTAGTAGGATCTTTAACTATGAGGAATTCCTGATCCGTTGGCTGAAATAGCATCTGGGTGTCTAGTTACCAGCTCTATTGAGACTTGCAGTAGATAGTACTTTGTATATTCGCTGCACCATGGGCCAAATGTCTCGACATCAAAAGGTGCAATGCTAAAAGATAGTCTGACACTGATATTTTTTGTTATGGAAGAGGAGGACAGACGAGCGGGTCACCTGATTTTAAGTGATCACCGCCGCTCATATTCTCTTGCAACACCAAAGGATCACCATTTGAGACACCAACACGATACACTGGATGCTTTTTTTAAGGTACCCATGTCGTATCGTCCTGGAAATACGTACGCACAAGGCAGCTCATGTTCTTGTTCTTTAAAAACCGCACTGTGGAGGATTGCCACACATCCAGATGATGGGGATGATAAATAATTTTGGCATATTATGCGAAGGTGGAATTCGGCGGCAGGAATCAGGTCACACAGCTCTTCGGAAAACTCCCTGTGAAAAATGGGGTAGACACACAATGAAGCGATGTCTCTACGCAATGTTAAGAGCTCTATTCGTTCACAGAGCACTGGGACAACGACAATCCAGTGGGAGGCTCCTTTGCACAGGATGCCAGCTAGATAATAATAACCACAACGGCGCCTATTTCTGCCGTGAAGCAGTAATGCGTAAACATTATTGTGTTTCGGTCTGAAGGGCGCCGTAGTTAGTAAAATTACTGGGCAAATGAGACTTAACATCTTATATCTCAAGGTGAGGCGCAATTGTTTTGCCGATCAGAATTTTTGTGTTTTTCGAGAATCGCGGCATTGGCGGACGTATCAATTACCATCAACTAAACGTCCTGCTCGTCTCGTCCCTTATTTTCATGAAAAAAAAATCCGAGCACCTCTGCGTTGCACGCGGTCGGTTCGAGCTGATACTGGACTGCGCCAGACGAGAGATGATATATTTTTGTGATCTTTGCTGTTTCCAGTTCCCCAGCACCAACTTAAGAAGCCGGAACAAGAGTAGGAGCACGAGCTCTTCGCATCATGCGCAATTTGGCATTTACCCTTCAGTAGCTAAGCGTTTTTGGACATCATTTTAGTATTTGAGTCACAGTACTCAACATTCATTTTGTGTTTCAAGGGAGCAAGAGTGGAGCTAATAAATCACTCGCAAGAGGGTTGATAAACCTCTTGTCGCATTATAATTTATTTAAATTATAATAGTAATAATATACATAAAATATAAAACATTGCATGACTCCAAAATACCACGAACTCATATAGAAATAATACTCTTTAATAAATTTGTACAAAGCACCAATTAGGCTTAATACGTATGATAGATAATAACAGTACTGGATCGCAGCCAAAACGTTTACTACCGTCAGGTGACGCGAAAACGTACTGTTCTTCTATTCTTATATTATATATTAATGGAGTCCTTTCTCTGTTTTTCATTCGTTAAATGTGAACAAAGTCGCGGGCCGTAACAAGTAATGTCATAAAAAGTTATATATGAGGGAACAAGGCCGCTTACACAGTGAGGATCCTCGTGGTTCTTCTTGTGGGCGTTTAAAAGGACAGCAAGTAGAACACAGTCTGATAAACACACGGTAACATTATTATCAGCAAACGTTACAATCGTAATGGTTGATACATTGCACAAAGCGTTATGATTATGTAATATGAACGGTGTTTTCTCGGAATGCCCATGTGACACAACCGCCTTGCTCGATAGTTCTTCTCTGACTGCTCGGCGTGCGCCCAGCGCCCGCTCTCATCCGCACTCGCACCACATGCCGATTACAACCAAGCTAAAACGAATACCGAAGAAACCTTAGTACTGGCTTTTTATATATATTTTTTTTATGAAAATAAAGGACGAGACGAGTAGGACGTTTAGCTTGTACCTTCTACTACCGGCAGCAGTCTTCCCGAACATATAGGACTTAGGAACCTTCAAGAAAAAAGCATACTCCGACCTTAAAGGCCGGCAACGCATTTCTTGACACACCTGTTGTTGCAGATGTCCATGGGCGGTTGCCTCACCTCTCCCCATCCCGTGAGCCTCTTGCCCATTTGCCCAATCTCATAAAAAAAAATTGTAGTGCGCCTCAGGATTCTTGAACTACCCCAAAGTTCTGAGTGGCATAACTGGGCGCGTCACCTTGAGACGTAAGGTGTTAAGTCTCATTTGCCCAGTAATTTCTATAATTAGAAAAAGGCACCGTTGTGGTATCCATAATCTAGCCGGCATCATGTGCAAAGGAGCCTCCCACATGGAAATATGTATTCCAGATATAATATAAGTTCTCAATTTAATTCATTTCCAAAAGTGAATGTAAATAATGAACTTTTGTACATTTAAAATATAAGTAGTAATAAAACATTACTTAGGCATTGTGCGAATAATCTATTATAGAGTAAAAAGTATCATTGCATAAGCTTTAATTGGAATAAATCTAAGGTATTAATTTGTATGATAAATGGATTAATCTCGGCTTGGCAATTTGAAATAGTTACTGGCGTGCCTGCCAACCGACGCCAGAGAGAATTTTTAATATGCTGGAGACATAATTGAATAAGGATAAAATATTACCTAACGTTAAAATTTACTTATCATATTTGAGAGAAGATTGTTCATTTGATTGTAAGTTTTTTTATTTTTTTATTGTCATCTTTGTGGTAGGGTATGGAAGACTTTTTGGCTGGTGAAAAATAACTGAACTCGTGACTTGCAATACGATTGTAAAATAATTTCTTATAAAAAAGCGGCCAAGTGCGAGTCGGACTCGTCCATGAAGGGCTCCGTAGCAGCAAGTAACATAAAAGTTATATAGAAAGGAAAATGATATTAAATTATTTAAATGGAAAAGGCAAAAATTTTGCTCAAAATCATACAGTGCCAATGAGATCTCATCATTTGTACGTATTAAAAAAACTGCTTACTAGATCTCGTTCAAACCAATTTTCGATGGAAGTTTGTATGGTAATATACATCATATATATTTTTTAGTTTTATCATTTTCTTATTTTAGAAGTTACATGGGGGGACACGTATTATACCACTTTGGAAGTGTCTTTCGCACAAACTATTCAGTTAAGAAAAAAATGATATTAAAAACCTCAATCTCATTTTTGGAGACCTATCCATATGCACCTCAAAAAAAATTTTGAGTTTCAGTTCTTAGTGTGGGA
Organism: Leptidea sinapis; assembly: GCF_905404315.1. Classification (NCBI taxonomy): domain Eukaryota; kingdom Metazoa; phylum Arthropoda; class Insecta; order Lepidoptera; family Pieridae; genus Leptidea; species Leptidea sinapis. The sequence goes on from NC_066299.1 coordinate 6,096,057, forward strand.
ACCGCTAAAAATTATTTGCTTTTTTATTTTTGTGTGAAAATGTTAATGCGGTTCACAGAATACATCTACTTATCAAGTTTGAACAGTATAGTTCTTATTGTTTTGGAATAAAGTGGTTGTAAAAATATACAAGGACAGACAGACATGACGACGAATCTTATAGATTCGTCCGTTTTTTGGTATTCGGCTACGAAACCCTAAGAACTACTTCGTAGCTAAAAATATATTTAAATGTTTGTACAGGGATACTTCTTCTTACTTCTGATATGTTATCATACGAAATACGGTTTATTTGTATGTTCGTTATCACACACCTCTGCAATTTTAGTACTGATTTAAATTGTTTTATTTATTGAAAACATAATTCTTTTGGCGCGTGACGAGAATTAAATTTATTTATAAGTTTTTTTTTATGGAATAGGAGTACAACGGGTCACCTGGTGTTAAGTGATCACTGCCGCCCACATTCTCTTGCAACACCAGAGGAATCACAGGAGCGTTGCCGGCCTTTTAAGGAAGGTGTACGCGCTTATTTTGAAGGTACCCATGTCGTATCGTCCCGAAAACACCGCACAAGGAAGCTCATTCCACAGCTTTGTAGTACGTGGAAGAAAGCTCCTTGAAAACCGCTCTTTGGAGGACCGCCATACATCCAGATGGTGGGGATGATATGCTAACTAGTAGCGTGTCGTGCGAAGGTGGAATTCGGTGGCAGAAATCAGGTTAAACAGCTCTTCGGAACACTCCCCGTGATAAATGCGGTAGAAGACACACAATGAAGTGACGTATCTACGCAACGCCAGGTGATCCAGCCATTCACAGAGCACTGGGTCCCCGACAATTCGAGCTTCTCTGCATTGCACGCGGTCAAATGGATCGAGCTGATACTGAGGAAGCAATACTGCATGTGTGGACGAACCTGCGCTTTGTAGAGCGATAGAATGTGGGCCGACTTGAAGTATTGCCGTGCTCTATTAATGACGCCCAGCTTCTTCGAAGCCAATTTGGCTTTGCCCTCCAGATGGCCACGGAATTGGCAATCGCTTAAGATTTCGAAACCCAGTATCCCGATACTAGGCGAGGTTTTAAGGGAAGTGTTATCAAAGAGCGGTGATACGATAAATAGGTTTTTTTAGTGGTAAACGCGCATGCATGAGTCTTCTGGGGGTCAAATTGGACAAAGTTCAATTCACCCCATTCCGCGACCTTCTCGAGAGAGGACTCGATAGAAGACACAAGTTTCTCCCGGCACTGGTCGGCGATTAAGTTTTAAAATAAATAAAATAAATTCTCTCTAATTGATTGAAAATAATTAAATTTGTTGACTTACAATATTGTTTTTCGAGATAAGTATCGAGATAAGTTCTGAAATATTACAGGTATACATTAAGCGTTTTTAGTGTTCGTTAACAATAACAAAGAAAAAAAGACTTTGTATACACATAGTATAATTTGATGAAGTGGAACTAATTAACCTCCCGAAATTGGGAAATTCAATATGTTACCAGATTTTTCAGACACACCAAAATCGGAAGTGCCGTACAGCACGCCCTTACCAAGTTCTCACCCTCATTTGGTTTATAAAATGCTTTATTTTGCATGATCTTATAGCTTATTTCAAGCTTTCATATACATTCACTGAAATCATCCTAATTATAAGCAATCTATTAATACACGTAAAATAATAAGCATTGAAAAACCGCTGCGCGCGCGCCAAAATCGCGCCGATCACTAGTCACTTGTCGAAAAATTAACACCTCACCTTTTCATTTATGTATATATTGTTACAACTTAAAAAGCTTTTATTTTATTGAATTTAAATTTGAAACTCAATATGTTTGGAACTTCAAGCATTTCCCGCCATTTTAAAAAAGTTTTTTCAAGATTAATATTAAATCAAAATGATAGAATTAGGTGTAAAAGAAAATATTACGCTCCTTAATGCTACGCTAGTTGGTATAGTATTTGTACTCTTTTATAGCGTCCACGTTGGAAACATTGGAAACTATAGACCGATAAGTTTGATGGCAAACATATATAAAATTTTCTCCAAGATATTACTATCAAGAATCTCTAAGGTATTAGACGAGAACCAACCCAAAGAGCAAGCAGGCTTCAGGACAAAATTCTCGACTGTAGACCATATACACACGGTAAAACGAATATTAGAAAAATTTAAAGAGTACAACTGTGTATATTATCTAGGTTTTGTCGACTACAACAAAGCTTTTGACTCGCTAGAACATGATGCAATTTGGAACTCTCTTAAAGTTCAAGGAGTTCATGGAAAAATAATAAATATTTTAAAGAATATATACTCCTAAAGCACAGCTCGAATAAAATTGGATAAGGCCAGCAGCGAGTTCCCAATAGAAAGAGGAGTCAGACAGGGAGATCCTATATCTCCCAAACTATTCTCAGCAGTATTAGAAATGATATTCAGAAATCTTGAATGGGAAAGTGAGGGACTTAATATAAATGGGGAAAAACTAAACCATCTACGATTTGCGGACGATATAGTACTATTTTCTGAGTCTTCAAAGAAACTAGAGTATATGCTACAACAATTGTCAGAGGAAAGTGTTAAAGTAGGCCTCACAATGAACGTAAACAAAACTAAAATAATGACAAACTCTAATAAAAAAGAAATTAAAGTAGATGGTAAAACAATTGAATATGTAGACGAATACGTTTACCTGGGGCATTTATTATCAATCAAAGACTGTATGACAAAAGAAATCGATAGAAGGGTCACGAACTCCTGGAAAAGATATTGGTCGCTCAGCGAAGTGATGAAGAACAAGCATATTCTCATTAAGGACAAAAGAAAGGTTTTTAATGCTTGCATACTACCATGTTTAGCTTATGGATCACAAACATGGGCCCTAACCGAGAAAAATCTCACAACTCTAAAAACTTGCCAAAATTCTATGGAAAGAAGCGTCCTAGGTGTTAGATTGAGAGACAGAATGAAGCTGCAGGACATAAAAGAAAAAATAAAATTTAAAAATGTAAGCAAAATTATTAAACAGCAAAAATGGCGATGGACAGGCCATATGATCAGAGACAATTCTGGAAAATGGACGAAAAAAGTGACCGAGTGGTACCCCAGAAACGGAAAAAGAAAAAGAGGCAGGCAATCCAAAAGATGGGAGGACGACATCCGAAACTTGGTCGGAAGCATGTGGACTCGTCTAGCCAGAGATAGAACGAATTGGAAAAATTTAGAGGAGGCCTATGTCGAGGGACACGCAGCAAGAAAAGTTTTTAATAATTAAGTTATGCAATATATTTAAATGTAATGTAGTTGCTGCAATAAAGGCTATTTTTATTTTTATTTTTATTTATTTATAGCGTCCACGTGGATATCATCGCGGGTAGCATCTAGTAGAATTAATATACTTCGGTCACGGACGAGTAAAAAAAGAAGGACTCCGTGTGACCTTACATAACAGTGAGGCACCAACACAAGCCGGTAAACGTGTAAATACATAGCCCAACGCATACACTTACACTAATACAAGCCGATCGGCCGCCCGTATGACATTTGCCATCGTCTGTGACAGATCAGTTTATGTCGCAATAAAATATTTTAAAAATGCCGTCATGCGTTGTGAAAATGTGTAGAAACAATACTGTAAAAGTACTTTTGGATATATGATTATTAAAAGGAGAATAAATTGTGAAACTATTATATCCCGTAACCGCACATACACTAGAATAAAGGTGCTTAATATCACGGCGCGGAGTCCGTCTTTTTTTAGGCATAAAAAGGCATAAAAGGCATTTATTTTCTTAAAATTGATTCCTTTAGAATTCTTTTTGATGTAATTTCTTATACTACTAGATACTACTACCGCTTCGGAAACAAATGGCGCTCTGAGAGAGAAGAAGCGGCTCAAGAAACTCTCCCAGCATTCTTTTTTTTGCGCTCTTTTCAATAAAAATATACAATATTGTACAGTCATTTCTATCGCTATAAAATAATCACAATCTAGTCCCAGGCTGTCCGATCATTTAGATATTCAGCAGTGGAGTAATTGGATTTACGACAGAGCCATTTTTTTATAAAACATTTAAATTTATTTATAGATAATGCCTGAACAGTGGCTGGGAATTTATTGTAGAAGTGTATACATTTACCCTTAAAGCTATTATGTATCTTATATCTTTACTTGTCCATGACTACGGTCTATCTTCTCATGAATTGAAACAAATCATTTTCCTCTATAATTATAACATAAATTATTTCAGAAGTGTATTAAAATACAGCTATCAGAATTGTATCAATTTACGATATCAACGTTACAAAAAATCGTTTTGTTATGCAAATCGCTTCTCATACGTATCAATAAAAGAAAATTCAGTGTTTTCCGGGGATTCGGGAAGTGAAGACAAATTGTGGCAACGTGTGTGTGTGTTGAGTTTTATTAATGTTCCTTTATCAGTTGTATTTACGATTTACGATTTAAGAACTTTATTTCTCAGAAGAATATTACAATATTCACTTATAGAGAAAATATATTCTAATTACTATATAATATAATATGCGAGCCGTGAGAATATAACAATATCTATAATATATCGATTATTTTTTCTTCTTTAACTATAAATATTAACAGAGTAAGTAAAGTGGAAAAAAAAACAGTAAACACACACTAGATGAAACACTTAAAAAGAAATAACTATACAAATTATAATCTAAAGAACATTCAAAAATAAGTTACCTACACTACACTAATGAATATCAACTAAAGACACAATTCTGAGTACAATAATACAAGAACTTTAGTGAATTACGCGATCGAGCGGCGCGATGCGCATGCGCAGACCGTCATTCGCAATGTGTAAATATTATAAAGCTGTGACTACACTGCAGCAACAATTATTCGTCTACTTATTTTTAAACCGTAACAATTTTTTATTTATATTTTTAAATATTATATTTTTAAATGTTTTCTTTTAAAATTTTTTTTAAAAGTATTTAAGCTTTTGATTGATTTACCAGATGCAAACATAGGTTTTATTTTTATTTTATTAATTCATTTTTAAGAGGAAGTCACGGTTTTAAATATATTATAATTGGAATAGAACAAATCAATTTCGGGTTCCTTCTTGTAGCTACAACAATACAAATATTTAAATACCTAGGTAACACTGAAAATGTTTAGAAAATTTAAAATGATTTTATGTAGAAAGTTGCCATTACTTTTATTGTTTTTCGAAGTAATCTCTGTTCCTCTCTACACATCGTTGCATTCGATGGAACCACTGAGAAAAGTAGTGGGCCCATTCTTCCTTTTCTATTGCATTTTCGTACGCTTTCACCGCATCTTCAGGGTTCGTAAAGCGAATACCTCGATTTTTATCTTTAGTTCTTGAGTATAAATAAAAGTCGCAGGGCGCCAAGGCAGGACTGTGTGGCGGATGACTCATTTTCTCGACACCTGCCATAGTCAAATATTCAACAGTCCGTTTTGCAGAGTGCGCTGAAGCATTGTAGTGGTGACGGAGGATCCTGTTTCGAGGGCGCTGCTGTCGAATTTTTCTACGATAGCAGGCAAACAGTGATTGACATACCAGTCTGCAGTAACTGTCCTTCCATCTTCTAGCACAACTGTCGCGAAATGACCTTTCCGACCAAAGAATGAGACAATCATCTTTTTTCCTTGACTTCTTCCTTTCTTTACCTTAGTTGGCCGATCCTCGAAAGGAAACACCCACTGAGCTGATTGTCTTTTGGTCAAATACAGCATTTGAGTTAACTTATCTAACATTTGGCAAGTCTTGAAGCAACATTTTCTTTTATGTAATATAAACTAAATTGAGTTTCAATTAATGAAATTATCCGTTTTTTGTAAATAATTCGACTTTTTTATCTCGAGAAATTGTACTTGTAAATAGCAAACGTGTTGTAGAAAAAACATGAATGAATGAAAATTGAATGAATTTATTTTGATAATAATATAATATATTATAAAATGCATAAGTAAATTAGTTTATTTATATATAACAAAAAAATAAAGAAAAGTCTCAGTATACAAGACACATATTATGTGTTTTAAATATACTATAATATACTAACTAACGCGACAGACGTTGTTCTGTATATATAATATATAAAATACTGTTTTTTTTTTTTAATTTTCAAAACATCAAGAATTACTTCGTGAAATATGCTCCCTTACAGCAGATCTGTCAAACCGTGCGTCAATAAATTCTCTCACAGAAAATATGTACATACACAACAAATATTGGAAATAAAAATAATTATGGGCCTCAAATCGAAATAAAAACTATACTGTCTCAACAAGCATCAGGACACTGGACTTATATATTAAGTTAAAAGTCATTTAGTTAAATATAAAAAATGTAAATTAACCCGTATCAGACAAAAATAAAAATTAAAAGCTGGAGTTATTAAATGTTTGTTTTACGCCAATGCTTGCAATGCAAAATTTAATGAGCTAGAAGAAGAACCAGCAGCGTTAACTTAATAGTTGCATTGAATTATATCAATTAGGGTCGTATTCAGACAATTTCAGCGAACTATTCTATAATCTTTTGCTAATCCGTTGCGGTAAGGCACTTAAATGTTTCGCTCAAATAGTTGAACTATTTCAACGCTTTCAAGAATCTCTTTGATTTATTAGCTTTATGTATTTAAAATGTGCACAGTGCAGTAGATTTAAATATATTCTTCATGAATGTTTCGTTAAAAATGTAATCTATCTATACAGGATGTCCCACAAAGAATGGATAATCCTTGAACCCTGCACGGGACAGCTCTCCAGCGCTCAGAAAAAAATATCTAAAAAAAAAATTCCAAGTGATACCCAAAATTTGTATTTTTGTAGAAAAACATACGTTTTTTTATTTTACTTCACATTAATATGCACAACGCCCACAAAGTAATAAAATTTGTGGTGTTTTTGATGTCATCTTATTCCAGATATGTTATACTACTAGAAATACATTAAATTATATAAGTATCTATGATACTTTTTTCCACTTCAGAACTTGAGTTTTTCACAGGAAATTTGATATCCAAATAATTTTGGCATAGTCTGAGAGTGTTTCATGTAAAAAAAAAGTATGAAAACGTAAGTGGCCAGCTATTTAAAAAAATTGCGCAGCTCATACAGCTTACAAAATTCGGGCTTATTAAAAACATCATTTTATTTAATACCACTACGAAGTTATTGCTATTGATATGCAAAAAGAGTAAATACGACTAAAGACAAAAAATTGTAAAATGACATTTTTTCTTGTCTTAAACGGTAACATTGACAATAGCGTTCCACGAAAGGGTCCCTTTTTATTGTACTACTTACTACCTGATGGATGGATGGCGTGGCCCATGCCCATAATATGTTGTTTACATGAGACAAGAATAGGTTGATTTTGTAGAGTATGAGCGAGTGAGAGACAAGACTTTTTTTCGCTCGGTACACCGGTTTGGTCATTATCGGATCGGTTTCAGATACAGCAAAGACATTTACTTAGTTTAGTTATTTAGTGCGTCTCTCGACTTGTTCGGTAACGCATCTGTGCATTCCTTTCGCATTTCTTCGTGAGTTTGAATCAGTATTATAACGACGATTTCTGGCTATTTATTTATTTATTTATTCATAAAGGCTTACCAACTAAATACAATTTATTAACTTATGCACTAAGAATTAAACAAATATAATAAAATAGTTTAAATGTACTTAAATTATAGGTAGGCACAACATTACTATAAGAAATACATGTGATATTTTAAAATCTAAAATCTATAAATTTTGGAGAGCAATATAAATTTGTTTTTTAAAATTAAGAAAGTTTGAAAAGAATATCAGTGTTTTCATCTATATTAAACATACAATTATATAATTGTAACATTAGCAGTAGAGGAGAGTTTAAGCCATAATTACTGTAGTGGAATTTCATGTGCATTGGGGAAAAAGTGCTAAGCCGACAATTGAAAGTAGGCACATGCAAACCGATTTGTGATAAAAGTGAAGGACAGTCCATATCATAGCTTAAAAGTTTATGTAAACACAGCAATTGTGAAGCATTTCTACGTATTCGCAGAGACCTCATTTGCAATGTATTTAATCTATTCTCATATCTATCTTTACAGATATATTTATTTGCAAAAAAACTTAGCTTTGAAAGAAACTTTTTTTGTACAGATTTTATTCGTGATATATATTTTTTGTGATATGGGCACCAAACAGCTGAGTTATATTCTAGATTAGATCTGACAACAGAGTTGAAAAGTATCTTGAGTGGTAAAATACTTCTAAAATCTTTCGTATTACGGAAAATAAAACCTAGCATTTTAAAACTCTTACGAACAATGTGATCTATATGTTTGTTGAATCTTAGTTCACTATCTAATATAATGCCTAAATCTTTAAAATAATATTTTTCAGCAATGAACACGTCATTTACCTTGTAACTAGTTTTAAGTTTAATATGTTTTCTGGAAAATTTTTAAAAGTTGCATTTGCCTTCGTTCAGTTCCATACTATTATTTTGACACCATAAGTAGATATAGTCGATATCATCTTGAAGTATTTTTTGGTCCTCAAAACATTTTACCGTCCTGTATAATTTTAGGTCATCTGCGTATAGCTCATATTCTGATTTTATTAATTTAGTGATATCATTTATGTATAAGGTAAATAATAAGGGGTCTAAGTGTGAGCCTTGTGGTACCCCGGATAGCTGATAAAAATCCCGAGAATGATAACCACTAAGCTTAAACACAAGTGGTCGAGAAGCCAAATAAGATGTTAACCATGACAGTAATTCATCCGATATGCCATAGATGTCCCTAAGTTTCTTTATTAGTAGGAAATGGTCCACTTTATAGAATGCTTTACTGAAGTCGGTATAAATGACGTCAACTTCATGATTATTACTCATTTCATTTATAATTCTATTAGTGAAGTTTAACAAGTTTGACGTCGTAGATATTTTTTTATAAAGCCATGTTGTTTGTCAGATAAAAGGTTATTTATTGGACTACTCGTTTTGCTTACTGATTTGGACTTTGTTTGGTGACAACTTGGCTTGTATTTGGACTGATTCAGTAAATCAAAATGCCACGGATTCAATATACGGCACAAGAATACACCAACATGCACTTCATCTATGGTGAGTGCAGGAGCAACGCAAGTGCTGCTGCAGCCCTTTATAGAGAAAGCTATCCTAATGCGCATCATCCAGATTACCGTGTATTCGTGAGAGTCCACAGATGTTATTCGGAAGGCAGAATACCTGGCCACTGCCAGGTACCACCAATACCACTGCATTGGTGGTACGAGCTCCAGAAGACTAGCGAATATCAAGACATTGTGCTTGACGATATTCAGCAAGACCCGTCGACCTCTGTAAGAACAATATCCTTACCATATTAGACACGTCCAAGCTCTGTAACCGAGAGATTACAATGCAAGATTGTTTTTTTGTCGACAAATGCTTGCAAAAATAGAAGAAGATCCACAATTCTTTGGAAAATGTCTATGGAGCGACGAATCAACTTTAAAAAAGACGGATACTTTAATACGCATAATCTGCACAGCTGGCAACTCTCGAATCCAAATTTAATGCGAGAAGAGAGGTCGCAATACCAGTTCAAAGTTAATTATTGGACTGGAATATTAAACGGGATAATTATTGGTCCTTTCGAACTGCCGGGAAATTTATGTTCTCATAGTTATTTAAATTTTTAGCAAAATGATCTCCTGAACTTAATGGAAGAAGTGCCTGAGGAGGTAAGGGAATCCCATTGGCTACAGAATGATGGCTGCTCTGCACATTATGGTACAAACGTCCGTGCTTATTTAAATGCCACGTATCCAAATACATGGATTGGTCGTTTGGGTCCCACTTTGTGGAATCCTCGATCCCCGGATTAAAACCCACTGGACTTTTTTTACTGGGGCTGTCTAAAGGAAAAAGTGTACTCGAAAACAATTTCAAATTTGGAGGATATACGCATGTTCAAGAGGCCGTTTCAAAAATAAATGAACGACGCTATGCACGTTATCTTAGTAGAACCTTTATTCGAAGATGTCGAGCGTGTATTAGAGTCGGTGGCTGACAATTTTAACACCTGTTGTGAATGAAGCTCGATTTACGTACACCCGATGTTTTTATTATTATTAAAATTTATTAAGACTTATCTTTTCTTTTTTACCGTTTAAGACAAGATAAAATATCATTTTACAATTTTCTGTCTTTAGTCGTATTTACTCTTTTTGCAACTCAATAGCAATAACTTCGTAATGGTATTAAATAAAATTATGTATTATACCATTTTGTAAACTGTATGAACTGCGCATTTTTTTTATAATGGCCACTTACGTTTTTATACTTTTTTTTACTTGAAACACTCTCAAACTGTGCCAAAATTATCTTGGTATCAAATTTCATGTCTAAAACTCAAGTTCTTATTTTGTTTTTGTGCGTATGCGTGCCAACTCTGTGTAATCTATTTACATATATATTTATATATATGGACTGGTTTATACTAACAAATCGCATGGCACTATTTGCGTGACCTACACTAATATCTTTAGGCACATAATGGGCCTGAGGTGGTGTTGCAGTGCCTCCGAAATGTACACCAACAAAAGGGACACTTTTAATGCAATACAGAGCAAAATAATAGCGTCATTTTTGCAGTGAACACTTCTTTAGCGGCGCTAACCACTTTTCTTGGGATGGGTATAAAATGTTAAACTCGCGTCAGGACACAATATGACCTGACAGATGCGCTCACATATCATATCAGATACTCAGATATACACAAATATCTATTTGAAATCCTTTTATAGAGTGCCATTCCCAAAGTGTAAAAACGGATCCCTATTACTCCGTCTGTCTGTCTGTCAGTCAGTCGGTCAACGGGCGGTATCTCATTAACCGTGACAGTTAGACAATTGAAATTTTCACAGATGATGTATTTCTATTGCCGCTATATAAACAGCCACAATTAAATAAATATTTTAGTGGAACTGTTATGCAACAGACATGATGTTTCTACTATCTTGTACATGATATTTAGTATGTACGGAGCCCTTCGGGCGCAAGTCTCACTCACACTTGGCCATTTTATTGTAATATCCACTCTACTCTCGATATCTCTTTCGTCCTTCGTATGTGTTCTAACTTACGTATTGATGAAGTAATTCGTATATCTTAGTTACAAAACGTTGATTATTAATTGTTTAATTAATACCAATAGTGGACAGGGACCAATACCAGATTTTGTGCGAAGGACAATGTGGCATACGATCTAATAAGGTTCATTCAGTACCGGACCTCGTCCGTGGGTTTTGTATGTGTAATGATATTACTATCGTTATGCCTCCCCCTCCCTTCCACATCTGTAGCGCGCGACCAAGGACAATTGTTAAACAAAAGTACAATAATTTAATTTCTGCCATAAAACTGACTTCACATAAGTCAATCTATCGATCGAGTGCCTCAATAATCAGTTTACTAAAAGGAAAGCTTTTAAGCTACATTACTTATTTTCTCTGTAGAGAACATTTTACGGATTATATCGTATTAATTTTCGAAGAACATAAAGTAATCATCCTTAACTTGAAAATGCAAAACAGTATAACGAAGCAGAACTGATTTACCGCCTTTTCAAGAAGAAAGCGTGCTGAAGACAATGTACTAATTCCGTGAACTAACTTAATAAGTAAACGTAGCAGCTTCACTAAAAGCTAATTTTACAGAGCGTCGAGTGCTTTGAATGTCAACAATATTGGTAAGTTGGGGAACAAACCTGGTTTTGTTATTTTGTTATTAACTCTGAAAATGTAATCAGATACAAGTATAACGTTTGTTAGTTGTTTCTTCCCGAAAATCTTTGAAACCGTTGGATCGTTGCCTTGGTGTTTTCGAAGATTTTCACTTTTTCGAAAGATTTTTTAAAGTGAAACTTTTATTAAATCATCTCAAACTTTTTCATCTGTGTGTTGCATGTCGCGTGACGGTCGGGCGGCGCCTATAGTTCACAGCAGCTGACCGTGTAGTGTATACGCCTATAGGCCTCATTTGGAATGAGTAATAGTCCAAGTATAAAATTAAGATTGAATGGAATATTATTTCCAAAAATTTTTAGTTCTATTTCTATAATGTGAAAAAAAGTTTCACTTGCATCGTGGTTTCATAAAGCCACACAAATGCTTTTTTTTTAAATTGCGATAGTGTTAAAAATAAACAAAAAAAAAATTATGACTAAAGCCGAACTAAGTGTTCAAAATGACGGAAGTGAAATATTTGCAAGCGAAGTTTTTAGCAGCTAATCGAACACAAAAAGTTACGTGAAAGTAATAATATTTCTAATAGCACAAATTGGGCCCAAACTCATAATTTCCATTTCCTTTTTTTTATTTTTCGAACTATGTAAATGTTTTCGTTAATGTGATGATGAAGGGTCACGATTTATATGTAGTTAAGCCTAAGCTAAATAGTCTAAAATTAATGAAATTGAAGGATTTTAAGGAACAAGGTTTGCGAAAAATTTATTCATTGATTTAAAAAGAAAAACAGCCATATCATAATTCTAATATACTTAAATAGTCCCATAAATTACTATACAAAAAAAGAAAAATATAAGCTTAGAGAGTAAAGTGAGCGTTTAGACAATTGGACGTAGTTATGCAGAAAGGACTCAAACCACACTTTGGAAATAAGTTAAGTATGTATGTAAAAAATGAGTTAAGTATGCCATCATACTCCTGAAGGTCGAATCTGTCATGTAGTGAAAACCCTATTTTTAAAATGTATATGTACTGAAACTGTTTTTTATTGTATAAGATATGGATAAGATTAAAGCTGAAACTTGAAATGACTATAACTCAAAAGTGCCTTTGTGTGGCTTGAGTCCTTTCTGCTTAACTACGTCCAATTATACATATAACAGTGAGCTATAACTTATTTTTATTTTTATAATTAACATATGATTTAGCCAACTTCTTTCTTATATCTAATCAAGGTTAAATAAAATATGTTTACGTCACAAAAAGTGTTATTGTAATAACTGCATGAAGGATTTAGATTAGAGATACATTAGAACTGTCTTTTAAGAAGAAATTCAGAAACTTAACATTATTTCCTTATATAAACTGTACAGCAAAACCAAAACAATTCTTAGATATTATCTGAACAAACTTATCCTCAAACCAAAACGGGTCTTCATGGTAACCGATATACTAACACATAGTTATGGGCGAAAAGCGTTCTCCTTGTCTTTGACATACCCCTTTTCATAATTCAATTTTCATCCGTAAACAATTTTATTCCACTGATCTACTCGTACATGTTCGCCAAGGTCTTGAGCTGTTCCATCTAAGTTGCTCGACTCGGTGAAGCCTGAGCATGTTTCAATCCAGCTGTCGTCTTCTAACTGTACGCTCGCTGACAACCTCACCGCGTGAAGTTGAGAGGTGTCGCGTGGTTTAAACGGCGGTAAGAAAACGGTTTCTCATAGCGGTTAGTAGAGAGCTTTGGTATTCTACAAGTCTTCCGACCCTTTTAAGAGCATGTCTTTTCATCGTACGCCGCATGTTGAATAAAAGCTACCTCACGTTGGGTTCTTCCTTGGTCTTGTTACAAAATTGTCTGGTTGTTGGCATTTCAAAATATTTCAATTTTGTGAAAAGTATTTACAAGCAAAACTAAGTTTTTTTTCATGGCGTTGGGCGATGCACTCACTATGCAATAAATAACGTAAAAAAAGTTTTTCATATTAAAAAGCTTTAAATATACGGACAAAAGATGTATATTATAAGTTTGCTTCATTTTGTTACTTGCTGGTTTTAATTCACAGCCAGTGTTTGTGCCAAAACATTTTGCGCTGAATAGAAAACTGCTAAATATTTCGAAAGGTGCATTTTAGTTTATTACTTACCGATTATTATCGTAATGACGTTTCTTGCTGATAGCATTTAACGAGTTTTGATAATTCTGTATAAGTTATAAATCACTAAATTTATAGGCTTTTAAAAAAGTTTTTATTGTTTAAGTTTTATTTGTTTTTAACAGTAGTGCCAAGGATAATAAACGCGTTTTCTCCAACATTAAATCTTTGCTTCCTGTTCATTCCTCAATATATTTCATTAAACTTTTTAGCATTTTCCTTGTTGAGTTCAGTTCACTTAAGTTGGTTGTCGTTCTCTCACTCTGTGATTTATAAATGTAAAACATGCAAAAATGCTTAGAGTTATTATTATTATTATCTTATGATTGCATTTTTTGACAAATTTATTTAATGAGTACAAAAAATTAAAATAACCAATATGGAAATTATATATAAATACAAATATCGTATTTCGGGGATTCGTAATCAGGGAATTTTTGATTTGATTTTGACTAATGTGTAGGAATATGTGAGTTTTGTATTGTACAATAGCTATTCATATTTACTTATCGCTAGGAAATATGTGTTTTTGATTTTTGGCAAAATATATGACGATCGCGACAATTCTGCTGTAGCAATCTATTGAAGGCCAAATTTGTTTTGGGCCCATTCAAAGGGTTTAAGTTTATAATTATTCAAAACAAAAAAGGCAACTGAACACCACGGAATAACTTAAACATTTTTACTTTCAGTAAAATTATTACTTAGTTAAAGATGAATATTGATGAAATAAATTGTTCAATAAATAAGCCTTAAGTAATCTTATATCTATAAATTATCCTTATATTATACAAGTGAATGTTTATGGCTATATTTACAATACACATAATGAAAATAAGTTATTTTGATTAGTAGCTTAAAAGAAGTTACCATTATGCGGAATCGACTTGACTGTATGTATAACATCTTCATTTTGTGATTGTCATTTGCCAAAAATGAATTCATATTATAAACTTTCACGAATCCAATAAAACTAACATATTGGAATAAATGCTTTAAGTTATTTTGCAAATCAAGCTTTATAAAATTAAGTAAGTTTATAACATCACAGATGCTGCCACTCATTCAAATAAGTAATAAAACTAAATTTTCAATTAATACTTACATTTTCAATTTTTCTTTATGAAAATAAGGGATGAGAGGAGCAGGATCTTGATTTGATGGTAATTGATACGCCCTGTCCATTAGAATGAAGTGCCACTCAGGATTCATGAAAAACCCAAAAATTCTGAGCGGCACTACAATTGCGCTAGTCACCTTGAGACATAAGATGTTAAGTCTCATTACACAAACACAATACTGTTTACACATTACTGCTTCACGGCAGAAATAGGTAGCGTTGTGGTACACATAATCTAACCGGCATCCTGTGCAAAGGAGCCTTCCACTGGTATGATAAAATATAACTTCCATAACACATTTACAAAGTAATATTCATAACAAGTATTACTTATAAACAAACAATTTGGAATACAAATCACCACACATTTTAAGTGTTCTGCCAGAACATTAAATCATCATAAAAAAACATGTGCCTAAAGACTCATGAACAATCAATACGTATTTAGTTGACACTGCTTTAAACGAGTGATATATTTCACGATTTTTAAAGCTGTTTTAGTTGTTTTAAACGATAATTAATAATATTCTTTTAAAAACCATCTACAAAAAACCTTATCTGTCCTCTATTTGATAGTATCTGTATGTATTGAATCCATCAACATAATTCAACAATTCAGAAATGTTAATTATTGTTTCTACTTTCTATTTACATATTATTTTACTTTCTTATATATTTATCTATATTTTAGTATATATATATTATGTGTGTGTATATTTTGGACACTTTTCTTATCCTTTTGATGTATCTACTGTCATTCTCTTTTATTGTATTATAAATGGTTGCCTGGAAGATATCACTATATAGTGGGTCACCGGTGGGAGGCTCCTTTGCACAGGAAGCCGGCTAGATTATGGGTAACACAGTGGCGCCTGTATCTGCCGTGAAGCAGTAATGTATCAACATTTCTGTGTTTCGGTCTGAAGGGCGTCGTAGCTAGTGAAATTACTGAGCAAATGAGACTTAACATCTTATGTCTCAAGGCGACGAACGCAATTATAGTGCCCCTCAGAATTTTTGGACTTAGCAAGAATCCTGAGCGGCATTGCATTACAATGGGTAGGGCGTATCAATTACCAGCAGCTGAACGTCCTACTCGTCTCGTCCCTTATTTTCATAAAAAAAATGTGATAAGGCCGCCATTTGCACTATTTGATATTATAAAGTATGTTAGTATTTAAGTTATATTTTGTTAAAATGGTGTCAAAAAAGAGTAACAAATAAATAAAAAGTTATTAAAACAAAATTTTGATAAAACTGGTTAGGGTACAATACCAAAGTTATAAAAACGAGTACTCTTGAGGGAATGTTGTGGTTAAATAGATGTTAATCCTATTTTAAATATAAAATGTGTGTAATAGTATAGCCATAGTAGGCATTGTTGTCAATTGGAAGAGTAATTTTTTGCAACTTTCAAGAATAAAAAAAACTTTCTGTATTCCATTGAGATAATTTATACCTCTAGATATTGAGATTATAATAGTGGTACACAGCAGATTAACAAACCTCTATTTATAGCAAAGCATGTACACTAAAACAGATCGCGAGCGTAAAACGTAGCTTGTCATTCACACTAAACTAATAAACCTGGCCTGTTTTCATCGGTTGTCTTACAGCAACTACGGCTCTATCTAGACGTATACATCAACTAAGTTATTCCATTACGCACATAGATACATACAAGTGAAGCTAATAAGCGTAATTATATACCTGTCCAACTAAGCTGTCCAACATCAAAAGATGACATTATAATTTGAAACTTTGTAATAAAGACAGGGTAGTTTAATCGCTGTCTTTGACGTATATTTATGCAATTAAGCTCTCTGTGTCCGTTAAATTAAAGGCTATATTTCCAGTGCAATGTCAGGTTGAAATTACATGTTATCTTAACCACTGGCCATTCCCTTTAACTAATTATTATAATAATTGTTGGTCGCTTTTGCATTTGCTTCAATTGCGCGCTTTTTAATCTTTGAATATGGTTAAATGTAATTGTGTACAACTATATTTTGAAGTCTACTCAGCCTAGTGGTGAGTAACTCTAACTACTAAGATGGGTATCACGGGTTCGAGTCCCGGGCAGGTATGATAGATATGTATATATTATGGTTCTGAGTTATGTTTATTTTACCTTTGATGCCATAACTGCTATGAAGAGTATGTTTGAGTGTATATGTTTTATACACAAAACCTGAGCAATGTATAGAATGCCTAAAAATTTAGGTAATTAATGATACATTTTATACGTTGCCTAGTTTTTTTTTTTTATATAAGAGAGGGCAAACGGGCAAGAAGCTCAGGGATGTGTGGAGGTGAGGCAACCGCCCATGGACATCCGCAACAACAGCTGTCAAGAGATGAAAGCCTTCTTGAAAGTCGTATCGGTTCGGGAAAACAGCAGCTGGTAATTCATTCCACAAATTGGCTGTGCTGTTTTCCTTACAATACCTAAAACGTAGGCGGTAATGTGCATAAAAGACAAGAAATGATTTTAAGTAGCTAAGCTGATACTGTAACATCATTTGTTTCTAACGATAGAAAAATGAATTTAGACTTTATTTTCTAATACTTTTTTTACTGACCCGGCAAAAGTTGTTTTGCTATTTAAATTATTTTTAGTGTTGATTATTTTTCTCCGACGTACCTACTGTACATTTTCGACTACTACGAACAAGTCTTTACATTTCCGGGTTAAAATATATGCTTTAGCAGAAGAGCTGCGTGATTGAGAGAACGGGTGGAAGGTTAATTTTTTTTTTTAATTTAAGCGTTTGTCTGCTGAAATCTTTAATTATCCAATTATTATGAGATTTTCTGAGTGTTGTCTGCAAAGATTTGTCTTTAACCAATTCGACACAAAATTTCCGCCTCAACGCGCGGAGTCTGCAGAAGATTTACTCACCAAATTCTGGCCCGAAACTGAATGTATTGAGCCGAAAACCGTTCTTTGTCACTAGCTAATAATAATCAAATACACAGCAACTGCAAAAGTTTATAACCAGATTTGAAACTGGTTGAAAATGGACAGACTGACTTCTAAAATAATAGTGTAGTAAAAATATTCTTGATCCACACGTGTTCATATTTTTTACTAATTATTATGTCTGGAACCATAGGGCGTAGAGACTTGAAAAGAGGATGGCGAGAATGAACCCACATAATTTAAAAATGATGGAAGCATCGTACAAGTACAAATTTATATTAATTATAAACTTTATTTTATACGATGTTTATACAAAAATTATTGAGGTGGATATGGGAGTCAAAAGTAATAAATTATTATAACTTATTAAAAAATAAGTCATTATGAAGTAACGGAACGTTTTGCGCAATCGACATCAATATTTTTATGACTTAACAGTAATTTTTTATATGGATGTTCCGACACTATCAAACTATCTATACCTACTCAAATTATCTACTAAATGAGTAATTCACAATAAGATTCAATAAAATTATTATTGTTTTTTGATATTAAAATCAGTAGGCAAGTATCTTTAAAGGATTTGATACCTGCTTGAAAAAAGAATGAATAGTGAATTCTCAATTATTCGCCGCTGGCCAACCTTCCACATAATATTATATACTACCTATATTATTTTTAGCAGACAGTAATTAGACACAGACATAAAATACAAATTATTGATTGAACAATAGATATTGATTAATAATTTTAGGTTATATTTTTCTTTTAGGTATATCTCTTTTCTCCCACTTTTTTAGACTTACGATTTGTTTTTGTCTCAGTTACTTAGCCACTTCTTTCAGTGGGCCCCAAAATACATGTTTTCTCGCCATCCTTCTTTGGTAGGAATATTCCTTTCGCCGAGTAGAGGTCAGCTAAGAACGGAGTTTAAGAAATTTCATCCGCAAGAGATTTTCTAATTATGAACAGAATAACGTCGATAGGGTCAACTAGTAATATAAATATAAATAAATATATTATTTATAAATAAAATATAATATATAAATATTATAATATTACAAAACCATTGTTACTTCATTAATTAACAATTTTAAAACATGATACCGAGTCATTACACAAAGCCTTGTGAAACTGATACCAATTCTCTTTTCATGAAAGCAAACACAATCGACTTAATTCCTCGAACTCGAACATGAAACCTGTGGTTATATTTTATCCGAAACAAATAAATTTACGAAGCATTGAATCAATAATAACAGCATTAAAGTTGCTGTATTGAAAAATTAAAAGTACGATATGTTTTGGTAAAATGTAGAGATTTTAAAATAATGTAATTAAGTTAAAATAAAAACTCCTAGTTCGAGGTCAAAGTGAAACTTTTCACGTGACGGTTAGAACAATCAAGATAAAAATAATATGATTGGATTGATTATCTTACAGTTGTTTTTTTACTTGATTTTAATAGTAGAGAATAAAATATATTAGGAATTTATTGGATCGAGTTCCGATGTGAAACTAAGGCAGAAAAAACATCTCTTAATATCAATTCTGTGTTTGGAGAGGATATGGCTATTGATCGCATCGTGCTTTTTTGGACTTTCGTAGAGGAAACTTCAAATTGAAGAAAAGAATGCGATAGTAGAAGCTAATTCGCATCAAACTATCAAGAAATTAGTGGGATAGTTTGATGTTAGCATATTCGAGAGTATTGCCAGTAATTCCTTACAGTACGCAGACGTGGTCACTATGGGCGTGATCAGAAAACTCATGGTTTCTCAGAGGGCAATTGGACAGGGCTCGCAGTTTCCCTGCGAGATCGAATCAGAAATGAAGAGATCCGTAGCAGAACTAAAACCGCCGACATAGCCAACCAAATGATTGCAAAACTGAAATGCACCACCATTTCAGTTTTGCAATCATTTGGTTGGTAGTGCACATAGTTCGACGGATAGATTCCAGACGACCACGTACCGTACTGTTGGACCACAAGATGGACCGATGATCCGATCAAGATCGATTGCCGTGGAGATTTTTGGCGAAGACCTTTGTTCAGCAGTTATAAAAAACTATTAATATAACTCCTGAACAAAGGCCTCCTTATTATATTATAAAAATAAGGGACGAGATGAGCAGGATGTTTAGCTGATGGTAATTGATATGCCCTGCCCTAACAATGCAGTGCCGCTCAGGATTCTTGAAAATACCAAAAATTCTGAGCGGCTCCGGCTGAGACATAAGATGTTAAGTCTCATTTGCCCAGTAATTTCACTAGCTACGGCGCCTTTCAGACCGGAACAATAATGCTTACACATTACTACTTGATGGCAGAAATAGGCGCCGTTGTGGTACCCATAATCTAGCTGGCATCCTGTGATAAGGAGCCTCCCACGTGGACGTCTTCCGACTGATGATGATGATATCCGCATTATTTGGGACAACATAATATAGGCTAACTATTGTCACGCTAGAATCAGGCATATATATTTTTGCTGCAGAGACGTCGCGGGCAGTATGTAATCAGAAATTAATCTGGTTGTAGGCTCTTGAGGAATAATTGTTCTATAGGATGTTCTTTGATGTTGATTTGGCTAAACCTTTGAATCATGAATTGTACCTATTCCTAACTAAAAATATTATATAGAATAATCAAAAGAGCATCTATAAATTGAATGGCAAGAAAATGTATTGGAATCCTTACAATTTATCCATCGTATCCTTTATATTACGAGAAGAACCTTTTTACTGAGATAAATAAACGAAAAATTATTCAAGTTATCTGTTAGCTTGTAGGTATTGGGTTCCGATACGATAATTAAATAAAGCGCCTGAGAAATTTTCGATTTATCTTCTGAACACCAAGCCTTACTTCTACTAGACGTGACGAGGAATTTACTCATGGATAAAAATAGATTGGGGGAAAAGTTTCTTTGCTTCTTATACGAAAACTTAAGACATTTTTTACAAAGTTTATTAACATTTAAATATAAGTCGATGTATGTTCTATTTTTATGAAAATAAGGGACGAGACGAGCAGGACGTTCAGCTGATGGTAATTGATACGCGCTACCCATTACAATGCAGTGCCGCTCAGGATTCTTGAAAAACCCAAAAATTCTGAGCGGCACTACAATTGCGCTCGTCAACTTGAGACATAAGATGTTATATCTCATTTGCCCAGTAATTTCACAAGCTACGGCGCCCTTCAGACCAAAACACAGTAATGTTTACACATTACTGCTTCACGGCAGAAATAGGCGCCGTTGTGGTACCCATAATCTAGCCTACCCATAATAAGCCTCCCTCCCACTGGTAAAACTATGACTTTTGCCACCGTTTAGATATTTATGTTACTGTATACATTTTGGAACCACTGCTTTATATAGTAGATCTGATGAGGTAGTTTTGGCGTTCCTCTTTTCATATGAACCTGATACTGCTTAAGGAAATCTGTAGAGATCGAAACGGGTAGAAATCTGAAGTTGCAAGGTCAGGACTATACAACGAGTGTATTAGCAACTCCCACCCAAACTTTTTGTCTTTGAATGAAATGACTTTGAAGAAATGTTTTATTATTGAAATGGATAGAATGAGAAATGTCACATATGTACAGTTATTAATGTTTAAATACATACAGCTTTAAGTGCTGAAAACAACACATTGTGGGCATGCTACGAAAAAACAATGCCACAAGGTGTAAGCTACGCCGTAGTCAATCTCGCATCGTAAACACTAACGGCTGTTCCCAAAATACTATCTACAGATAGAGATAAATTACTACTTTCTACTGTCAGTAATTAGCTGTCAATAATCTGAAGCTGTCCCAATATATAAGTCCCGATAAGTCATTATTATCGCCTTATATTGGGACGCGTAATTGTAATTCCCATACAAACTTTATATCGCTGGCAAGCTATACGTCATCCCATTGACAGACAGCGTGCACGGATAAGGTGAGTTACCGTCGATAAGTTTATTGGGACAGAAAAGTCAGCGATAGTTACGATTTTTATCTTAAGTAAGAGATTTACTGAATATTAGGAACGGCCGTTAATTAATAAAAAGAACGCAAAAACTTTTTAAAAATAAACTTTATTGACTTGTTAATAACGAACTAAAAGTTAAACATAATTTTTGAAAAGGGGTACAAACGAGCGTACGGGTAAGCGTCGCATCTAGTGTAAAGTGATCATCGCCGCCCACACTTGCAACACCAGAGGAATCACAGGAGCGGGCCGGCCTTTGAGGAAGGTGGAAGAAAGCTCCTTGAAAACCTCACAGTGGAGGACCGCCACGCATCCAGATGACGCCCAAATTAACGAACATTTGGCATAAATATTTACTTTTATAATTTTAATATATTTATCATGAATAGAACCTTCACTATTTTTCTTTTACAATCACATTAAAAGACACATAAAATCAAGAATCTGAAAAATTTACCTAATCCTAAGGCCAATCGATTTCTAGGATAATCTCAATCATATTATTACTAAGTCGAAATATATATCGAGATACTTTCATGATGATAATTTTGTCGTCATACTTACGTCGAGTTACTTACGACAGAATACCTGGTTCCAGTTTTCAATAAGTTATTCTAGGTCAATATAAGACCATTTGTTTCCGAAGCGGTAGTAGTATCTAGTAGTTATTAGAAATGACAACAAAAAAAATTCTAAAGGAATCAATTTTGAGAAAATAAATGCCTTTTATGCCTTTTTAGAAGTGAAGACTTCTTTAGAGCCGTTGTGATTTGAAAGTCGATGAAACGAAAAAGCGCGACAGTAAAAAGACGTGTAGACACATAAATTCATAACATTTAACGTGGGAGAAAATGAGATAGGAAAAATTGTACAGTGTTTTGGTTTCAGGCGATCATAGTTGAAGAAGAGATTGTCTTATGTGTGACACGAGTATACCTTAATAATATATTCTGACGTCATGCACACAACGTATACACCAGAAGAACATAACTATTGTAGTGATGATAGGTGTCTTTCATGGTGATTGAAATCATGTGTCATCCTATCAACATGTACCAGGACTTCATATGCAGTTTAGAGGTTCATGCACAATGCACATTTCACTTCGGATCTGTGTTCTTTTTACGCACGCAATTTTTTACTTTGTTTATCTTAGTGAATCTGTATTATGAGGACCTACCTAAAGTAATTTTGCAGTAATGTTTCATATAACATAAGCAGTATCTAAATTATATTCTTATTTATTTTAGACAGGCTTTTATCAGGATCCTCTTTGATAGGTAGGTTGTTATGTAATCTAATTAATATGTAACAGTTCTCTGTTAAACTCTTTTGTGAGGATCCTTTAAATTGTTTAGTGTTTACCTTTTTTTTTAGGGTTGGGGATTAAAAATGCTAAAGCTATATAGGTAACTAAAAAGTGTGGAAACGATGCGGGGCTCATTAAAGTTGATTATTAATGTAATTGGCATAATAATTAATCCCAAAAGTGAGTAAAAAGTTTAAATTTATAAACATGGAAACTACAATCTGATACCACATTTTAAGGTTCATAGTAATTGACTACCAGAGACTAATTAATGTATTTCGTATTCACATTTCGAAATTTATTTTTAAAAACGACAAAATGTTGTAGAGGATGTTTATTTTTTACGGTCTAGTTTTATTGGTTCAAAAGTATAAGCATGTTTGAAGTCGGACTTTGTATTGTTTTTTTTATAAAATTTATAAACTTTTTACATCAAATACATAATAATAAGGGTTGTATTGCATAGGCTTCACTAAAAGCATCTGGAATGGAATATTTCCACTGTTCCTATCATAATAAAATCTTTTTTATAGAAAATTCCTTGGTTTTAAAAATCGAATATCATTTATTTATTTAAAAAAAGATTCTCGGTCTTGTCACAAGGTCTTGTCAAACTTGTTTAGTCGTTGAGAAAATGGAATTGACTCGAGAAAATTCTAGAGCGATGATTTATTATGACTTTCGAAGTGGTTTTACACAAAAACAGTGTGTTGACCGGATGATTTCTGCATTTGGTGATGAAGCCCCATCCAAAACCACAATTTATCGCTTGTTTGCTGAATTTCAACATGGACGTGTCAAGCTCAGTGATGATCCCCGTCAAGGTCGTCCAAAAACTGCAGTCACCAAAGAAAACGTTGATGCTGTACGTAAGCTGATTGAGGACGATCGACATGTAACATACCGCGAAATTCAGGCAACTTTAGACATTGGCATGAGTCAAATACAAATAATCTTGTATGAACAATTAGGTGTAAAAAACTTGTTTTCCCGATGGATACCGCATTTGACAGTCAGAACTCTAGAAAGATTTCACGCAGGATCCTCAAATGCTGTATACAACATCGTATCAGGTGACGAATCCTGGATATACGCGTACTAACCCGAAAAAAAAAACCAGTCACGAGGATGGGTGTTCGAAAATTAGTTAAAGCCAACAAAAATTGTTCGTTCACGGAGTTTTTTTTTTATGGAATAGGCGGACAAACGAGCGTACGGGTGTTAAGTGATCACCGCCGCCTCTTGCAACGCCAGAGGAATCACAAGAGCGTTGCCGGCCTTTAAGGAAGGTGTACGCGCTTTTTTTGAAGGTACCCATGTCGTATCGTCCCGGAAACACCGCACAAGGAAGCTCATTCCACAGGAGTGTTGCAAAAAAATGGTGGCCATGTTTATCTCCAAAACCGGCCATGTTGCGAATATTCCTCTTGAGCGAAAAAAAACGGCTAATGCAGAATGGTATGCTAGCATTTTTTTGCCACAGGTCGTTTCTGAACTCCGTAAAGAGAACTGCAACCGCCGCATCATCCTCCATCACGACAATGCGATTTCTCACACCGCGCACAGAACAAAAGAGTTTTTAGAGCAAGAAAACATAGAATTATTAGACCATCCGCCGTACAGCTCCGACCTAAGCCCTAATGATTTCTATACTTTCCCTAAAATAAAGAATAAAATGCGTGGTCAGAGATTTTCATCACCCGAAGAAGCTGTGGACGCATAAAAAACGGCCATTTTGGAGACCCCAACTTCCGAATGGAATGGTTGCCTCAATGATAGGTTCCATCGTATGGAAAAATGTGTCAAATTCCGCGGAGAATAATTCGAAAAGCAATATTTTTAAATAGTAATGTTGTGTCACTTCTTTGACTCCCGAAATTTTCAGTGCCGCCCTCGTAGCACTGTTTACTGTTTTGAGATCAATCCTTATAATTATTAAAGATCGAATATAATAACAAATTACTGTAATAATCGAATTTAAAACATTTTAATCGACCATCCTGTATTGGTGTTCCAACTTGAATGCCTGTATTCGTGGTCAACTGACAACGTCATATTGGTGTTGTCAGTTGACTGCCTATATTTTACATTTTAATAGATTATTACAATTTAACAATAAGATTGATTATTAACTAAATCAAAATTTAAATGAATTAAAATTATAAATATGTTGGTAACGCTAATAGTTGTAACAGAGATCTAAATATAGACAATAATATAATGAAATGCATTTTATGATTTTATTTTACAATATCTGCGTCGCGGTAGAAGTCATACAACTTTAGTATAAATCTGTTCTTTATCGCCCGTTTCGTATCGAAATAAAATTTCTATAAATTATTAAACACTTATCTTACTTCATTTAAATATAAAAATGGCTTCTGTCTAGACTGCGGCTGTATTAAAATGAACATCATTAATTATATTCTATACACGTTTTAAGAACATTTTTTCCATTTTAATCTTTATGACTGAAATTAGAGAGGATTTTAATTTTTAACTTGACGTAAAACGATATGAGCTTTAATAATTTACATAGTAGTCTTAATGTACTTGGCAAACTTTATCCTGCCAGCTATGAATATAGATAAAACATTCTCCGTATTAAAATATAGCAAGTTAATTAATATGCTGTAATAGTACTAACTAATGGGGAGCTATGTGGTTTTATGAAACCACGGTATAAGTAATTTTTTTTTTCACAAAATAATATATTAAAATAAGCATAATAATCGAATCACACCAACTTATGATATATATATATACAAATATATATATATATATATAGGATTATGCTTTACTTATGAAAATATTTGAAATAAAAAAAAAACGTTGTCTGGTATCACGCTCACGTGATTGATGATATATAGTATTAGTGGATATACTATCGTCAGCATAAAAACCACAAAAATACATACAATGTACATGCCAATTTTCTCAGTGTTAGGTTGAACGGTGTTGAAGTAAAAATATAACAAACAACAATTTACATAAATAACTATTATTCATATTCATACTAATATTCATTTTCATATATTTACACAACATTTATTTCATTCAAGAGCATGTTTTATTATAAATTATATTTATACATGTCCAAACTGATCAATATTGTCACAATTTAAAAAAATCTAATTTGTATCTTCTTTAATTTGCATTTGGAAGTAGTTTATTATTTTAGAAACTTCGATAATTTCCCTCCATTTCCCATATTTCTTAACGTCAATATCAAATTCGCAATAACGTAATTAGGTGTGGAAGAAAACAGAATTACAATGATTGCCCTGTACAAAGTGGGTATAGAGCCGTCGGACATTTTAAAAACACAAGCCCTAAGTATCAGTAGAATGTTTGTAAATGGTACTATCGATAGATACCTGTAATACATCCCCTGTTGAAGACCATAAAATATCGAGGTAGCCGCGTGCTGTTAGAATTTACCAGTTCTGTGGTTAGAACTATAAATAATTAAAAGCCTTTAATGCAGTACTAATTTTACATACTAGGTACCAATAAAATAAAGTAAAAAAGAGCCTCTCAATAATATCGGCAAACAGTCTTTATTTTGGTACAGCTTTTCTTCCGACAAAGGCCTCCTTCAAAGATTTCCATTCCGTCCTGTATTTTACTGCACGAGTCCATAGTTGCCCCGCTATTTTCTTGATGTCGTTTTCCCATCTCGTTTTCTTTCCTCCTCTATTTCTTTTGCTGTCTAGTTAAATCCATTCAGTTATTAGTCTTGCCCTTGTTATTCCTAGAACAGCCCATATCCGAGGACTGTGTAATCGTAAACTTTTTGCAACTGGTAAATTTCGTACTAATGCAGGAATAAGATCACCTCTGCATCAATTAGTTGACAATTACAACAAAGAATTCATTAGTGTTGACATTTTCCATTTATCCGAGAGCCAGTTCAAGTGCCAGTTAAGAAAAAATACTGGATAATATTTGATTTATTTAAATATATTCTTTTAAATACCTACTGAACATCATAAGTACTTTAGGTTAATATCATTGTATATATAGTCATAATTTAGTGTAGATTTGTGTAGATAATTATTTCTTTTGTTTTCCTTTTTGTGTTTATTAATTGTTTGATTTTTATAAATTTAATTTACTCCAACTAGCCATAATATTAAGAACATTGTTTATTTCTTTTTAGTTTCAATTAGTATTGTATAAACATTTCTTTTTGTACCTAACATTGAATACCTCAAAGTTTTTCATAGTAAGATGTGGATAGCGTATCTGACTACAATTTTATTAGACTTAATTGTTATTTCTTTATGTATCTACTTTGTAAGTTGTAGTTGTTTGCTTTTCCTAATAAAAAAAAAAAAAAACTCCGCTTATAGGAACGAGTCTTTATTTGCGTTCACTTTTTCCGAACTTGCACTTCGCCGGTCTGCCGCTGTTCCTCTTGTGGGCGGCGGTACCTTTAACGCGTCACACCGCACCGAACAGTAGGTCTCTTCTATCTTCTTCTTCTTGTAACACTTCCACTTTTCACTACTTCTTCTATTCTTCTTCTTCTTCTTCTTCCTTACACTTTCTAGTCAGAACTAGAACTGCCGTAGGCCACGCTTAGTACGGCTTATATACCCCCGGATCCGGTCTATTTTCAAAATGATTCTCCCATTCCATCTTTAAATTTAAATTGTACTAGAAAATTCTTCAAAACTAGGAATATAAGCTCTTCGATCGTAGCGGGTCTTCATCCGTTCACTTGCCTTAAGCCCAGTTGTTCTAATTTCCTCGTAGATGTCAACCATCTTTTTCCGTAACTCATCCACATATTCTGTTATACTTTTCGGAGTATCCGGTGGACAGCCTGAGAGTAAATCAGCTGGCACTTTCAATTCCCTTCCAAAATTGGCGTACGCAGGAGTCACCGTTGTCGTCTCGTGTATTGCGCTTCTATACGACATAAGAAACAGTGGAATGTACTCATCCCAGTTATCCTGATGACTGTCCACTACTTTTGCCAGATGTCGCTCCAATGTTTGGTTAAACCTCTCCACCATCCCGTCCGACTGTGAATGATATGGCGTAGTTCTGGTCTTATGGATTCCCAAGATCTTGCAAACTTCTTGAAATACTTGTGACTCGAAGTTCCGCCCTTGGTCACTATGCAACTGCAAAGGCACACCGAATCTGCAGAAAACTTCATTCACCAGCTTCGTCGCAACGGTAACTGCTTCTTGATTCAGTAGAGCAAATGCTTCCGGCCACTTCGTGAAATAATCCATCACCACCATTATGTAACGGCTTCCAGCTTTGGTGACTGGAAACGGTCCGGCTATATCCAGAGCTACTCTCTGCCACGGAGCCCCAACATTATACAACTTCATAGCTCCTCTGCTCTGGGTCTGAGGTCCTTTGACAGCTGCACAACTCTTGCGTTTACGGCACCAGTCTTCCACATCATCACGGCAATGCAACCAGTAAAATCGTTCTTTAATTTTTATGAGAGTTCTTCTTATTCCCAAATGTGAAGAACCATCGTGATAAGCTCTCAGGATCTCGTTCACCTTCTCCCTGGGAATGACCAGTGGCAGATGGTAATCCTTTCCTTGCGGGGTTTCCCATTTCCGGCAGAGCAACCCGTCATGCATCACCAAACTATTCCATTGTGCGCAGAGACTCTTGGTAGCCGTACTGTGTCTAGCCACTTCAGACTATTTTGGTTTAAGTGATCCACTTGCTCGCCAATGTAAAAGTGGTTGAAGATCCTTATCATTTTCCTGAGCTCTCCTCATTGCATCGTTGCTCCAGTTCTCGTCGATCGAATCTGTTCTGATCAGCCGGATCATAGAATTCTCTTACTCCTCCTGACGAATGCAATGTTTGCATTCCATCGGACAAGGTCTTCTAGATAACGCATCTGCATTTCCATGACTTTTTCCTCCTCGATGCTCGATTTCAAAGTCATACTCTTGAAGTTGCTCAATCCATCTGGCCACTTGTCCTTCCGGATTCTTGAATTCTAGTAACCACTTCAAGGTGGCATGATCAGTCCTTACGAGGAATTTGCGACCCAATAAGTACTTTTTGAAATGTTGTAATGTCTTTACCACGGCCAATAACTCCTTACGAGTTACACAGTAGTTTCTCTCCGGCTTCGATAAAGATTTGCTAAAGTATGCAATTACAACTTCTTGATCTCCTATCTTCTGAGATAATACTCCACCAATTCCGGTGTTGCTAGCATCATTATCCACTATGAATCTTCCCTCTGTGTCAGGATATCCAAGGATAGGTGATTCACACAGTCTTTTCTTCAACTCTAAGAAAGCTTGTTCGCATTCTTCGTCCCAAGAAAAGGCTCATTTCTCCTCCGTCATTCGATGTAAGGGCTTAGCAACATCGGAAAACCCTTTCACAAAGCTTCGATAATAAGAGCATAGTCCTAGAAATGCTCTCACATGTGTCTTTTCTGTCGGCGTCGGCCAGTCCTTGACAGCACTTATCTTGGCAGGATCCGTCGCAACGCCTTACTCCGAGATAACGTGCCCCAAGTAATTCACCTCACGTTGAAAGAAGGAACATTTCTTTGGACTCAACTTCAAGTTGGCACCCTGCAGTTTTGCGAAGACTTTTTCTTCTTAAGATGATCTTCAAAACTTCGTCCCATAATGATTATGTCATCCAAGTAGACAAGGCAGGTTTCTCCCAACATACCTGCCAGCACATGCTCCATCAACCTTTCGAAAGTAGCTGGGGCGTTGCATAATCCGAAGGGCATTGTTTTGAACTGCCATAACCCTTTTCCGGTTGAAAAAGCCGTCTTCTCCTTGTCTTTAGGGTCCAGATCGACTTGCCAGTAGCCACTTTTCAAATCCAGAGTAGAGAACCACGTCATGCCACAAAGTGAATCTAAGGTGACACCGATTCTTGGCAATGGATAACTGTCTTTCTTAGTTTCATCGTTCAAACGCCGATAGTCCACACAAAATCTAGTTGATCCATCCTTCTTCTTTACCAGAACCAATGGAGAACACCATGGATTCGATGACGGTTCTATCACACCATTTTCTTTCATATCCCAAATCACAGTCTTCCACTTCTTGTTCGCGTGCAAACGGAATACGTCTTGGTCTTTGCCGTATCGGAACAGTGTCTCCTGTGTCGATCTTGTGTTTCACCAAACCAGTTCTTCCGTTGTCCCCGTCGTTCTTTGAGAAAATCCCGGAGTAGCGTAGCAGGAAATTTCTCGCTTTTATTAACTGTAGCTTGGTAAGATTGTCCTTACAGCCATCCAGAAATTTCTAAATGTTCACATCCTAGCTTGCAGCTACGGTCTTCCTCCCTTCTTCACACTTTCTTAACCAAGCTATCTCCGATCACTGTTCCCTTTCTAATGATTTGCTTGTCCTCATGAGGATTAAAGACGGAAACCATCGCAATCTGGGAGTTTCCCACAACAGTCCTGGCTGGGATCCATGTCGTGTCCGATGTCTCTCTTTCTATTATAGCGCATTTACAAGGTCTTGCCAATTATTTACATTTACAAAGCGCATTTACAAGATTTGCCAAGGGATGAGCAAGAGAGACAGAGGATAGAGATCCTCTGTCTCTCTTGCTCATCCCTTGGCAGGACTACTGGGACTAGGGTCTGCGATCTCGGATTTAAAGTAGTGTCTCTTAAGCACAACACTTTCCCAACAGTTCCGCCTTTTATTGGAATTTTTTCACCTCCATGCTTCAATACACCATGTTTCATGTCAATAGAACACTGATGATTTCGAAGAAAATCCAACCCAATCATGCAGTCATCTGTGATATCCGCTATTACCACTTTTTGCCAGTACAACGTATCCCCGAGTTTCATGGCCACGACCTTCTCTCCCTGGACTGGTATGCGCTGGCCTGTAGCTGTTGTCAGTGTTAAGTTTACATTTTATCGCATATGTTGTCTTCCGATGCTCTCTAGTCTTCTTTGGCTAACGACTGTACGTGACACTTTTCCGCTGAGCTACGAGTATTGCTGACGGAGCTGTTGAAATTAACAATGTCTTGAAGTTTGACAACTCTCGTCATATACTTCGAAGGGTTGCTACGCAACAATAATATACAGAATAATATTGACACACTTTTACACAAATTATCATGCCCCAAACTAGGCATAGCCTGTTTGCAGTGGGTACAAAACAACGACATATATAAAACAATATACTTACTTAAACATACATAAATAGTTATAAACATCCATGACTCGGACAAAAAACATCCATATTCATCATATAAATGTTTGCACCTACCGGGATTCAAACGCGGGACCTCTAGCTCAGTAGGCAGGATCACTAACCACTGGGCTATATGGGTCGTCGTTCGCGTCGTTGAGTTGTCATCCTGTGT
Source organism: Leptidea sinapis (assembly GCF_905404315.1). Taxonomy (NCBI): domain Eukaryota; kingdom Metazoa; phylum Arthropoda; class Insecta; order Lepidoptera; family Pieridae; genus Leptidea; species Leptidea sinapis. The sequence goes on from NC_066299.1 coordinate 6,127,686, forward strand.
CAGTCATCTTATCAAGGAGTCACAAAGCTTCAGTAAAAGTGTAGTGTATTTGAAGAGACTGTCTTAGATCATGTCGTGAAACCTCTTAGCACTTGGCCTTTGGTCCCAAGGCACGAATTACCCAAGCTGGAATTTATAAGACCTGAAGACTAGCTCTTGTCTAGATCAAATTTGACTACATTCTGTGGTGGGTTTTAGAAGAAATGGCCTGCTCAAAAATACTCGCCGACATCAAGTCGCGTAAGAAATCTCTATAGAAAGCAGTCACGCAATTTTCCATGGAAACAATGCCGAAATCCAGAGATTCGTGGCCAGATTGATTAAGACTACATTAAAGCTGAAGGCCACTTCGAATAGTAATTATATTTTATTTTGAATTCTATTTATATATTTAATGTGAAACATCAATAAATAAATAAATGTAAGTTTTATGAAAATTGCATTACGGCAAAAAATATAATATGCATATACGAGTATATTTGTGTCATAATAGGTAGTATGCCAATGATGTATAAATAGCAAACATCTGTGAAACGCCTGTTTGTTTGTTTAATAACTTATATAATAATCTATACATATAAACGTAAAAGTCCTGACTGACTGATTCACTCACTTAAATCAACGCCCAGCCCAAGCCGTTGAACCTAGAAAGTTGATTTTTTCACAACAAGTAGTTAACATAACGCAAGTATCCACTAAGAAGGGATTTTTGGAAATTCCACCCTAAAGGGGTGAAAAAGGGGTTGAAAGTTTGTATGGGGATGGAGTAAAATTATAAGTAAGAGATTTGAAACTTTGCGTATGTACTCCTTATTACAATACAAGAAAATGACTTTCAGAGTCTTGAAAAAATTCACCCCTAAAGGGGTTAAAAAGGGGTGCAAAGTTTGTATGAACCGATTTAGATGAAATTTGGTATAGAGATAGTTTGAGACCCGGGGAAGGACATAGGATAGTTTTTATCCCGCAAATCATCCCCTAAGGGGATGAAATGGGGGGTGGCGCTACAATATTTAAACGAGACCCACGCGGATGGAGTCGCAGGCAGAAGCTATTTAGGGGTGCAAAGTGTGTATGGGGAAACTCTTTTTTTGAGCTATAAAAATAGGGGGTTAAATAGCTTTTTTTGACATTTGGTTACATGTATGGTATGGAATACCCACCTCAATTTTTTTTAGGGTTCCGTACCTAAAGGGCAAAAACGGGGCAGTATTACTAAGACTCCGCTGTCCGTCCGTCTGCCTATGTGTCTGTCTGTCTATCTGACTGTTCGTTACCAGGCTCATGAACCGTGATAGTTAGAAAGTTGAAATTTTAACAGATCCTATTGCCGCTAAAATAAGAAAAACTAAAATCAGTATAAAATAAATATTGAAGGTGGTTTCCATAAAACAAACGTGCTTTCTTAGCCGTTTTTCTCGGTAGGATCTATACGATACATCCAAATAACACCGAGTGCTACCACCTACGTTTATTACTACATGAGGTTAGAGTGCCGACATCCTTTAAATATTTAAAAACAGTCAACGGTATCCTACATCCAACATTTCAATTAGCGAGTAACACCCTTGGACTGCTAGAGGACGATAAACATTGGGACACAAATTTAGAAAAAGCTGCATTGTGCCATTCTCCTTTCGAGCTGCGCGAACTGGTCACAATAATGATAGGTTTTTGTCAACTAACTGATCCCTTAAGCCTTTGGGAAAAATATAGGGACAGTTTTTCGGACGACATTAAACGGCAACTTGAAAGAGAATTCCAAAATGGTGCGGAGTTATTCATGAATGAGGTGTTTAACAGATGCTTGATATTGATGAAAGATGTAGTTTTAGCTACACACGTAGCTACCACGTTAATGTATGGAAGTGAGAGTTGGGTATGGCAGAAGAAGCATAAAAGCAGAATTAACGCAGTTGAGATGCGATCACTGCGTAGTATGTGTGGGGTAAGACTGACTGATAGAATTCCGAATGCGGTAATACGAGCGCGCTGTGGTTTGAAAGAGGATGTTGTGACAAGGACGGAAAAAGGAATGCTTAAATGGTTTGGACATGTGGAGCGAATGAGTGAAGAAAGAATGACGCATCAAATATATAAGGCAAGTGTGTGTGGGCAAGCCGGTCGCGGGAGACCTCGTAGAACATTCGTCGATCAAATTGGGGACGTTTTGAGAAAAGGAGAGGTCCGAAGCACCCGCAACCGGCGAGCATGTATGAAAAGAGTAATGAATGTAGAGGAAGCGCGTGAGGTGTGTAAGGATAGAAGCAAATGGCATTCTATTGTCTCTGCCTACCCCGACGGGAACAAGGCGTGAGTATGTGTGTGTGTGTGTGTAGTTTTAGCACAAGCTGGAAAACATTTGGATCAATTCGGTTTACCTAAACCAAAAAGATCTGCAGTAAACCTGGATAGTTGCGAAAATCTACGAGAGACAAAGTCTGACCCTTGCGCCCGGGGAGAGGTAGTATCGCATCACGAGGAATTATTGACAGACGAACAGGCAAATGTTTACCAACAAATTCTAGCCAGCATTGAAAGAGAGATTGGGGACATTTTTTTTTAGATGCTTCCGGTGGCACTGGAAAAACTTTTCTTATAAATTTAATATTAGCAAAAGTAAGAAATAACCGGGGTATTGCTTTGGCTGTCGCGTCATCAGGAATTGTTGCCACACTACTGGAGGGAGGCAAAACTGCTCACACAGCTTTCAGGCTTCCTCTTGAATTACTTTCTTGCTTACAGACTTATTAAATCTTAATCATACTGAAACTCCATTGTGCAATATCCCAAAACAAAGCAACGCAGCACAAGTGTTGCGCGATTGCAAAATTATAGTTTGGGACGAAAGCACTATCACACAACTCTTTTTTGAGCTATAAAAATAAGGGGGTTAAATAGATTTATTTGACATTTTGTATGTATGTAGGTATGGAGTGCCCCCCTCAATTACTTTAGGGTGCCGTACCCAAAGGGTAAAAACGGGACACTATTACTCAGACTTCGCTGTCCGTCCGTCTGCCTATCTTTCTGTCTGTCTGTCTATCTGTCTGTAGGTCACCAGGCTCGGTTAGTTTGCCATAGCGATCTTCCTCGAAATAAGATTAATATAATATGTTGGGAACGGGAGCGAAAACGGTAGCTGGAACTGGAATAGGACATGAGATAATCTTCAATTCCAAAGTTATTATTTCAAAAACTCTTTATCTACGCGGACGAAGTCGCGGGCATAAGCTAGTAATTAATAGAAGAACAATAATTTTTAATATTACAATTTTTTCCCGGCTTATTTTGGAACACCTGGATTTAAGTTGTTTTTACGTTGACTGACAGATACACAGCTTAAGTTATATATAAGGAGTAGTAAAGAATTTATTATTTAATGTATTAATCCTAGAAGTGAGGGTTATCACTTTAAAAACATAACAAATTGTTTAGATTTACAAGAGCGACATCTCAAGTAAATTTCTTAATATGCATACTGGGGTTGAGCAGGTTATCAACTGTAAAGTAGATCCTGTAGATAAAGCCACTACCTGAGAGTTGAACAAAGCATACAAGATTTTATGACGATACGTCACTCGAACTGTTATCTTAGTTGGTTAGAACACCGGCACAGTACTCCGGAAGTCGTAGGTTCAAGTCCCGCACCGTTAAAAAAATTTTGTTTTTCAAATTTTATTTGAGAAGTAAGGAAGTTTGTTTGCGCCGCAATTGTCTATTCTCTTTGTAGTAACTTTTTGTTATGGCAAACTATAGTGTAGATAGTTGTTGTCGTAATAGAGAGATACCTATAGACAACAGACGCATTGGTATCTGATTCGCATTTCGCTGATCTAAAGTGAATTGTGACTCTCGCGCCGGTTAACCAACAATCAATCGCTGGGCATTGGCATATTCAAATCGTATAAGTAATAGTGTTCTATGAATCGCATATTTCATTTACCAAACGCCGAGTGGACACACAGTTATAGCAACTAACCTTTAGCCTTCCTAGAGCATTAGCGGGGACCCCAGCAGAGCTCTCCTCGGAACCTCAGGTATGTCTATTTTTTCGCCATAACTAATTTTCATTTTTAATATTGTATGTTTTCTACGCCCACGCTAATACAGAGCTTTTACTAAATATGTAGGCGAACTATTACGAGGGAATTTGTTGGCGCGTGGCTTGGCGTAATGTTTAGTGATTAGTACATTATTCATAGAATTCAATATTCTAAAAATATGTTTATCTCTAGTACACCTAAAAATAGTTTATTACTTACAAATAAACCTCAATGATTTTTTATTACAACAGCTTATTATGCGCGGGTGTAATTTAACATGTTGATAAATTTAAACTAAATAATGAATAATGTATAATTTTCACTCATATCAATTTCGCATCGTTTGATGATAAGTTTAATTCTGTATCTGGCCAGAGATTTTGTGGCTTTCGCCAATTGGTTAATTTGATTTTAAATATAAGTTTATTAAGGAAAGTTGGAACCAATATCAATCGGTATTGATTTTACCCTATGTGAAAGTTCGTTGTATTTCATTGTATACCTACTGCATGCAATATAAGGAATGAAAGGAAAGTTGATGACTCTTAGTTATGACTAAGTAACTACTACGACATATGATTGATAAAAGTCTATTGTCTATTTGTGAGGGACCCTGCGGGAAGGGAAAAAGCTGAATAAGCAACCAGAGCATGTCAATTGGACATTAAAATATATCCTATGCTATATAATGTATGATGTTCTGCATTTTAGATGGTTTTGTTTTTGATTTTATATTTTTTGTTTCGCATTTGTTGAAATTATTTATTTTGATACCACAACTATTATACAATGTGAGAGGCTCCTTTGTACCGGAAGTCGGCTACATTATGGGTACCACCACAGCGTCTATTTCTGCCGTGAAGCAGTAATGGGTAAACATTACTGTGTTCGATCTGAAGGGCGCTGAAGCTAGTGAAATTACTGGGCAAACGAGACTTAATATTTTATGTCTCAAGTTCACGAGTGCAATTGTAAACAAAACGATGTTCATATCAAAATATTTACTAAACTTAATATGAGTACATGAAGTAAAAACTATAATTACGCGGAAGTGTACTAAGAGTTCTGGTAGCAATCCGTTGAGCGAAAGAGCTGCTAGCGCTTCGATTTCCAGTAGCCCTTTTGAGGCATGTAGATAATAATTCTTTGTACATTCTTCTTGCCTCTGGGCTCCATGGGCCAAGTGTCTCTAGACCAAATGTTGTAAGACTCACTGAGACTGACATATTTGAGACGTTTTCTATTTTCAGCAGTCATTGCGGCAGCTCCAGAACCAACTGAAGTGTCTTGGACTTGAGAAGGAGCCAGAGTGTCGACGTCCCACACCAGCGCCCTTCCCCGTGCCCAAGCCACCAGGGTCATTCCAAAACGATACTTTCATCGCGGCGGGTAATCCCTTTTGGCTTTAAAGTAGCTGTAATATTAAGAGCGGCAAATGCCCTGCGGTTGACTTTATTAATGCTGGCGTGACGACTGATACTGCCTGACAAATATAGACAGAATAGCCCGTGACATTTCTATTGAATATATCAAGAGCATTTCTATTGAAAATTTATTATTAAAATACAAATTATAATATTTCCATCTCCAACACTTAAACATAAAGTTTAAAAGATGTCACTGATATTAATAATTTTCATAATTGGGAGGCTCTTTTGCACAGGATGCCGGCTAGATTATGGGTACCACAACGGCGCCTATTTCTGCCGTGAAGTAGTAATGTGTAAACATTACTGTGTTTTAGTCTGATGGGCGCGCTAGTGAAATTACTGGGCAAATGAGACTTAACATCCTATGTCTCAAGGTGACGAGCGCAATTCTAGTGCCGCTCAGAATTTTTGGATTATCACGAATCCTGAGTGATACTGCATTGTAATGAGCAGGGCGTATCAATAACCATCAGCTGAACGTCCTGCTCGTCTCGTCTCTCATTTTCATAAAAAAAATATGATTAATAGCTCTTTCTATGAAACCTAGTGAATTCGACTCAGACACAGGGGGTGTGTGTGTGTGTTTGCTATCTGGATAATACATATTTTGAGTGGATTGTTTATTCCCCATTCTGTTTGCAGCTTAGCTTTGTGAGTACGCAACTAGGTAATTCAAAAATTAATTAAACACGTGTTTAAATTTATATTATTATTTACTTCCTGCGCAACAGTATTTGTGATAGTTTGAAATACTTTTATAGCTAAACTAGCTGTACGTCACTAAGTAATGCTATGTTAAATATAAAGAAATAAAGAGATAAAAACAAAAAAAAAATATTTTTTTGCGCCAGGAAACGAAACGTTCGTCCCCAGAATACTCTGTCAATGTTTCATCATAATATTCTCATCAGTGGTATCGGAGCGCGTACTGATCAAACATACAAACATTGATTTTTATTTATAAAGATATATATAGATACGTATAAGATATTATCAAGATATCATAGGTGATATATCACCCTAGTTATTTTCATCTATCAAATTACTGGGCTGCTGAGATTTAAGGCTGACGAACGCAATGGTTAAATATTGCTCAGAATTTTTGGTTTTTTCAAAATTCCTGAGTTGCTATGGTGAATGACTTGCTCGCCTTCCCACTTTTTCTCAAATAAATGATAGCTCTTCGACAACACTGCACTTAATATTTAGCCTATAAAATCTCGGGTGATGCCAATTCCGCGGTGATCTAGAAGTTTCTTCTGGCCGCGAAGTCTACAGGGATTCATGTTTCTTATTAGTATATTATTCATTAGATACCAACTTCAATATTATGTGATAAGTATTAAGTTAAGGTGTGTTAACTATCTGCTACAAAAGAGCCGCTAGGGATTTCCTTAAGACATTATTAATATTACGTATTCTCATCGTAACGAGCCCTGTTATTTTGTTGGATTTGGCAACTGTAGCTCCATCTGTGGCTTGCACTTAGTAGTTCAAATTTAATTTCTAACGGTTTTTATTAAAAATAAACTTTTAAATCACTCATTTATCTTCGAAAACTAACCACCACACATTCCAAAAGACATGCCTGAGAAGAACGGGCGTAACTCAGCGGGCTTCTTTTTTAAATAAATTTTTCTTAAGATATAATATGATACAATGAAATTTATTATTAAACATCGTGAGGGCAATCGATCCATTCTCAATCTGTAGTTTCATTAAGAAAGTCAATTACGTTATAGTAACCCTTAACACACAAACACTTCTTAACAGTTCTTCGAATTACGTAATACATTTTCAGGCAGGGGCGTGCATTCCATATAGGCAATTTGGCAATGCCTACTTTAAGAAAATAAATTAAGATATACCACTAATGTCAAAGTTAATTTAGTTTGGTTATTCTATAACCAAATTTCTATTGAGTATATTCTCAGTAAGTTTTAGCTTACTTACTTTTAAAACCACAAAATTGACATCTCGAGAGTAAATCAGAAAGTCAACCTCTTCGTGTTATGTGTGCAATTCCTAAATATTATAGTATTAAGGTAGGTAGGTACTTGTATCTATAGTGACTACCTAGCTAGAAAAGCAATGCACGCCCCTGTTTTCAGGGATCATGTTGTAAAAGCAAGCATGCAAGAGAATGTGGTCGGTGGTGATCACCTAACATAGAAACAAACAGGTGACCGATGAGCTCGTTTTGTTAAGGAAAAGGAGAACAAACGAGCGTACGATCACCTGGTGTTAAGTGATCACCGTCGCCGGCTTTTAAGGTTGGTGTACGCACTTTTTGAAGGTACCCAAAACTAAGGAAGCTCCTGCCACAGTTTTGTAGTACGTGGAAGAAAGTTCCTTGAAAACCGTAATGTGGAGGGCCGTCACACTTCCAGATGGTGGGGACGATATCCTAATTTTATATTTATCATTAGTTTATTATTAAAATAATTATGACTTGTTATTAATATTACTATTATTCATTACTATTAAATTTTTTTCTCTTCTTACATAAAAAAAAGACTTGTGTGCCAAATTGTTTCATTACGCTCTTGGATTTAGTATTTTTGTTTTCTTATTTTATTATTTATAATAACATAATTGAAATCACAAACATAATATAATATAATTCAACAAGACAGAAAGGTAATGCAGGAGCTTGTAAGACTCGTTTCTTTCCTGTGTTACTAATTAGTAGAACTTAACTATCTACCATCTTACCCAAGGGACATGTTATCATTACATTCTCCTTATATCAGGCACATTAGATATCTTCGTCCCATATATACAATGCATTGCTTGCAAACATTTCTAACGTAAATATTTATATGTATACTAGCTGACCCGACAGACGTTGTTCTGTAGATACCAAAAAAAATCTGTTTTATAGGAATTTGCCAATAATATTTTAAAACATCAAGAATGATTTCGTAAAAAATGCTTCCTGTTGTTATAATTAAATTGTTTCACAGCGGAACTGTCAAACCGTGCGTCACTAAATTCTATCATACAAAATATGTCCATACAAAACAATTAATATTGAAAATAAAAATATTTACGGGTCCCGAATCGAAATAAAAACTATCCTATCTCTCAAGTTGGATCAAACTGCACTCCATGAAGCAATCCCCATTAAAATCTGTTTATTAGTTTAGGAGTCCATCGAGGACAAACATCGTGTCATGTAATTTATATATATTAGATAATATAGAGGTTCTTGCTGCTAGACAACCGATGAAAAGAGGCCAGGTTTATTAATTTAGTTTGCGCGACAAGCTATGTCTTACACTCGCGATTTGTATATCACTTTGTGTTAGTGTGCATGCATTGATCAAAATAGATGTTAATTGTAACACACACATCTAGACGTATAAATGATCTAAGTATTTATTCATATTCTCGTACGTTGTAATACAATAACTTAGAAGCAACTTAGAAGAACATTACCTTACTTTTTCGGTTCTGTGTAGTTGTTAAGGAATTGTACTCTGAATATCTTACTTCCAATAGATTTACATAAAATTGTTGACTTCACAGAAAAAAAACATTTTACGTTTAAAAGTTTTGATTAAACAAATCCATCAACATTGTACAGTCAATGAGTACGCAAATAGTGGTCACAAGCACTTTTTGGTCAGACGATGATACCATTAAAAACTCTTTTTTCATCATACATTGTTTAAAGAAATGTTTTTCAAGTTAAATGACTAAGTAATTTTTTATATAAGTTTATTTTAATTCTTATAATATAGTATATGATTGCTAGCCTCAACTTTAAGTTAATTGTTTTATTATTTAATAATATTTAATTCCTGACCTCACACCACGCTCACCCCTCATCAAGTGAACATTTAAAGAACAAAAAAGTTGGAAAGATGATTGGACAAATATATATTGTTATATATTCACAATTTAATGATATTTATTTTGTTGTGTATCATCATAATACTATTTTTACCAATACACTAAGATATAGTCTCTAAAATTAATACAATATTGATATGATGAAGCAAATAAAATTCCGCGATGGAAGAAGGTATTCGCTATATTTATCTGAGCAAGAATTTCTCATAAAAATATTCTGAGGAATTGCTTCATGTTAATTTACAAGAAAATTACCACATTATTGAATTTTATACCTCATGTTTAGTATTAGAGTGTAATTTAATATGTAGCTCACACTCTCTCGTGAATTAACATCTCAACTTTAGCATGCACTTAGCAAACTTGTTAATTTGCAAATGGTGATATATTAATTAATAAATCCTAGCACATGAAATATTTGTCTATTATATCTTATTCAAATTCCAACTAACATTTTCGTGATAAAAATTACACATAAATTAAAATAAAATCCTAAAGTATGTTGTGGCTTAGTATATTTTCCCTGTTCCAAAATAAATATATTTTACCAAACATCGAAATAGAATTTGCAAACATTTACGCTCGCACAAACATTTCAATACCTAAAGGTTTCTGAAGATGATATTTTCGTTGCTTTCATGAACAGATTCAAAGCACTTATCTGAAAAAATGTAAAATATTTCTTCTATTTACAACAACTCACAGCTTTTAATATCGATGAGAATTTAGTTTTTATTAAATTCTCCGAATTTCAAGTTGGTCATTATAACATATACAGGAAATCTGTCAGAATAGAGATGTAGATAGAAGATAAACAATAGATATACACAGCCCATTACAATGCAGTGCCGCTCAAAATTATTAAAAATCCCAAAATTTCTGAACAGCACCGCAATTGCGCTCGTCACCTTGACACATGAGATGTTAAGTCTCATTAGCCCAGTAATTTCACTAATTACGGCACTCTTCAGACAGAAGCAAAATAATGTTAACACATTACTGCTTCACGGCAGAAAGCGGCACAGTTGTGGTACCCATAATCTAGCCGGCTCTGGTAGACATACTGAGACAGTAACACTGTCAGCCTTTTAGAAGTAGTCCGCCGATCGGCAGCAGACTGGTCATGTACTAACTGCTATCACGTCTTTTCAGTCTGATGAACAGACATAAAACAGGTGGGGATTAATCATAATTTCAGTACTTATAAAGTGAACATTCAGTTAAACAAATTCAACAGATATCGCTGTTTTTACATGTGACATCATACACTATTATATTGTTGTATACATAGAAACACATGTGACCGTGCACGTCATCGGGGTTAGGTAGAGATAACAGTCATTTTTTGCCTCAATCCTATAACCTTCATACACGCCTAAAAGGGATCTTCTGAGCCTGAGCTAAGTTGAGAGTGATACTCGTATATATAAAATATTTTATTCTTCATTTGACACATTTTTGCCTCCCCAGAATTCAACCCGGATACATCTACTACTACTGACCAAGCCGAATCATTTTTGCTTTTTACAATCACTCGATTGAATCGAATGTTTTAATACATTTTGAACATTGTTGATTCCAAAAAATATAAACTCTGACAGCAATTGCACTTATTTCAAATCATGTCTACATCAACAATTTAAATCAGAATCGTGTATTCACACTAAGCCATTAAAGCCGAAACACATCCGAATTTGAAATATAAACACATTCGCTTTAGGCAGCTTTTACACATTGCTTACCATGTTCAATATCACACATAGAATGTTCAATGATATAATGAATTATCTCAGGTAATTTGTACGTCTCTTGCTACTAGATAACCATTGAAAACAGGCCAGAAACGAATTAATTTATTAATTTATAAGGTTTATTTACAATCACTTACAACAATACATACAAATATAATAAGTAGAACTAAAAACTAGGAACTAAATGAAGTGATTACTTACAAATCAACACAGCATGCACAGAAATAATAAATTTTAGGTATTATATAGAATAAGTTAAGAATTAATTTACGAAGCAAACAATGTACAATTCCATCAAAAAGTATTTTATTTAAATTGTAAGTACTAAGTCAAAGAAAACAAAAAACAGTTAATTCATTTGACTAATTGATTAGTAATTTAGGTTCTTTATAATAATGCAAATAGGTTGAATTGCGAAGTCTATGAATGAATGGAGTTTATGGAGGTCAGTACGTCATGGGTAAAAAAAGGTTGGTACGCCTACCCCTTTTAATAAAACTTATTGGAATTATTATGAGATAACTTTTAGTCAACATCCTTATACATATTTGGATATATACAAAATATTGATCTCAAAATAAAATATATTATTAAAAATTTACATAAATCATTTTAAATTTTAATTGAGAAACAATTTTAATAAAGTAAAATTTCATTATCATGGACATTGTTAGAAAGCTATTTTAAATATTTGTTAAATTCAAATTCAAATAAAATTACAGAAATATTCCTTTGAAAAATCAAAACCATTATTTTAAAGCGATAAAGAAGTATATATTAAATTATCTTCAAAAATAATTTATAATTTCTTCATTAACCAAAACACAATTTAAGGCTCAATCAACACAATGTTATTAAACAAAATATTGGTCACATTTTAGAATTTTTAACAGAAGAACTATAACTTAGACGATTTATTAGAGTCCTTTAATCTTTTCAGGTTCATTAAAGAATGTCACAGAGCAGCAAGCATTCCATAAAGCTCTCATTTAAATTGTTGGAATCTTCCTTCACTGTTAGTTAGTTACGGTTACAAGATACTTATTTTGTTCGTTATGCTGCACAGACAAGAAACTTAAGACTCGCTTTTCCTTTAACGAAATGAAATCAGATTTTTGTCATTTTTGGGTTCCGTACCTCAAAAGTTTAAAACGAAACTCTTAAACTTTGTTGTCGATCTGTCTGTCCATGCGTTCGTATGTCTGTCTGTCTGTCCCTTTATCTCAGAAACGTGTGGAGCATCTGAGGTCCTAAAGCGCATTAACGTATTTTTTTTATTTTATGAAAAGAAGCGACGAGACGACCAGGACGTTGACGTCATGGTCGACGATTGTAATTGATACGCCCTGCCCATTACAATGCAGTGCCGTTCACGATTCTTGAAAAACCCAAAAAATTGTGAGCAGCACTGCAAATGCGCTCGTCGCCTTGAAACATAAGATGTTAAGTTTCATTTTCCCACTAATTTTACTAGCTTCGGTGCACTTCAGACCGAAACACAGTAATGTGTACACATTACTACTTCAAGGCAGAAATAGGCGCCGTTGTGGTACTCATAATCTAGCCGGCGTCCTATGCAAAGGAGCCTCCCGCTGGTTGATTAAGATTAATAGAAGGTATGGCTTTCCAACACATAAAACAACATATTTACATAATAAATTATCATCAGTTGTTCATTTATTTGCAACAGCAATAAATAACATTAATGATAACAGCATAGTTCTCAAGAATAATGAAAATGAGAAGTAGACGTTTAATTAAGGTATTTATGAAGTTAGTAAACTTTGCGAGTCTTATTAAAAGCCTTCGCTGAAAAGCAAGTTAAGTTCCGGTTTATTTTAAATTATAACAAATGAGCTGTGGTGTCAGTTACGAGACATTATATTGTTGTTTTTATTGAAATTTATTCTAACAAAACAAATCTTATAACTACATTAACAATACCATGATTACAGTAAATTAAAACTATCATTACGGGGAAGAGTATCAAGAATACTATCAGCATTTCTGCGTTGGATAGCTAGGCTGATCCGTTGACCGAAATAGCTGCCAGCGCTTGGGTTTGAAGAAGCCTCATTGAGGCGCGAAGAATGTACAAAGTACTATCTTCCGCCTCTGGGCCTCGCGTACCCATATTTTTGTTAAATTGTATATAATGTACTCAACAGCAAACGTGCTCAATGATTCGTATAACTTCTACCTGAACTTTAAAATTGATTTTATATATTACACGTAATGCTATTCATGTATATTTTTTTTTTTACTTTATTTGTTACGATATTTCCTTCTTAATAACGAACAATAGTTTTATTTATACTAAGAGCGGCTATGATGTACATCCCGTCCCTGTGATGCGAAATTAATTTGGTACTGTGATATTGGAGTAATACAATATGTTTTACAATTGAGTAAAAGCCTAAGTAAAAGTCTAAGCCATTTCTAATTACAGCACTTCGGAGGCTAAAAATTTTAAAGTTGACTTATCCTAAATTGTAGTATTCAATTGAGCATTCTAAGCTATTTTTGACTCTGGCTCTTTGAACCCTATTATTATAAAGGCTACTAATCCTCCAAAATGTAGTTTTGTGATACAATGTTTAAACATAATTCATGCTATTTTCGCATAAACCTAAAAAGCTCTCAGCTAAAATCGTCTTATTTCCTCCTTACAGCACAAGTATGGAGTAAATCTGTTCCGCCATCTTGGCAAACAACTTTCCACTAAAAATATTCACTTGTAAGCCCAACGCTAGTGATAAGAATATGTATTCCTTTATGAGGCCAAGGTCTTCAATTTTTTATATGTGTCTTTTATATTTTACTTTTTTTATATGCTTGTGTGTTAACAGCACCTTGAGTCACACCTGTACTGCCTTAATTAACTATATTAAAAAATTGATAAAGCGAGCTCTTTTTGCTGAAATTACACTGAAAACAGAACAAAACCAGCGCACAATAAAATATTCACTGAAACTTAGAGGTTGTTATCTGTTCCCAAAGTTGTTATCGGAAGTGACAATAAGAGGTCGGCTATTGTTATCTTAAAGTTAGCTATCACCGATGTGGAAAACTTGTGTAATTGTACTCGCAAGTAAACTTTGGCATAGATGCTATTTGTGGAGGGAATATCAAAAATAATTTATATCTTAACTGTTTGATCTATATTAGCTGAATGGTTTTAAATAAAAGGTTTTACTTCAAACCACAAGAGTGTTGTTGATAGCGCAAAGGCTAGTGCCGTTTCCCCTCATACAGGAGTTCATCACTCCCACAACTATCCTACAAGATTGAGCGCGAGTTGAATGCATGCCGAGTCTGGGGGTAAAGAGGGAGCATCTCCCCCCGCTGTCAGCACGCGTCTCCTCGCGCGCGTACTTTATAGTGCTGTGCCGTAGTCCTCGCTTACCGTGTTATCGCGTTAACACTAAAGTTGCGATCCCGTAATATTTTTTTGATCGAAATAACGACTGATGTGACAAGTTTTTATTATTTGCCAATTATGTATGAAAGGCAGAACAAAAATATGAGTTTTAATTATTAGGTTAAAATGATAAACTAGAAGCATTGTTTAAAATTATCCACACACTCATGATTATGGTCATCAATTTTAATTACAGTAATATCGCATTCCTGAACTCTGCATTCAACTCGCGCGTTATCTATATATTTGTTATAGCGTTGTTGGATTTCCGAATTTACGTCATGTATGTTTATTCAACGCTTCTGCGATGGAGGGAACCATCGTGGGGAATCCTTTACATATCTTCTGTATATAATCTATAATATAATATATCTATCATATGTATGTTTGTTTGTGACGCTTTCGCGCCTAAAGCACTAAAACAAATTTGTTGAAATTTAGTACAGAGATAGACTAGAACTTGGAAAAGGACATCATAGGCTACCTTTTATCGTGAATTAGTTTTGGAGGGGTTGAAATTAGGGATGGAAGTTTGTATGGAATTTCGTCATTATCAAAGAGGATACCATTAAACTTTGTAATTAGGCACTTAATAATTCATATATAAATGTCTGTTCTAGCGTTTTTGAAATTTTGACCTTTATGCGGATGAAACTTTGTGTGGAGTCCAAATAAAGTCACGCTTTCAAGCCCAATTAAGAATTCGATATTGATTTTATTTGGTACAAAAATAAAAAGAAATGCTCCCCAAAGTAGCTATTTGACGCGGACATTATGTCCGAAGGTAAAATCTAGTATTTGGTAGCAAAATTTATAAAGGTAAATTGATCAACAGGCACTCAGTTTACAAGGGCTTAAATCATGGCGCACACTTGACTATGATGTGTTAATGATTTGTTTCAAACGGTAGATAGAAATTACTCACTGTACTCTTAACAGTATGCGGACGGTTTGTAGTAAGGTAATGTAAGGTACTCAGCGCTAGACACCTGTTAGTCCAATGCGATTTAATCAATTTGAAACCTTTGTACTTATACGCAGGTATATTTTCTCTTCTCATCATATAAATTTTACAAATTGAAGATACATAACGTGGTCGGTGGAGGTATTTGCGCTATCGATGCATACGCTTTACGCGCGTAGGCTTTCGTGCATTATTTCAATTAACAATGGGTTTTGTCAAACACTTAATATTAGAGATATCTTTAGCCGTTTCCAAGATATGCACAAAATTAATATAATAATAATCAAACTGAATGGGCACAGAATACAAGTTGGACTCTGCATCTGTCCAATATTTCATTACTTAATTGCCCTTGTCATTAGTGAAGCTATCAGAGTACAATTAGTGAATAAATTGGAGTAGATCCACGTAATGATAACGTCGAGATCTGCGGATTGTCTAATATTATGTGACAAGGCGAGATTCATTAACTACTCTGTAATTATATCACGAGCTCTTTGTGTATGACGCTTGTTGTTAATTTCATTATCTTATAAGCTTATGAGAGAATGCGACATACCATATTAAATTATGGTAGATGATAATAGATATATTATCATGCTATCCATCGTCTAAGTTACACTCGTCAGTTAATTGAATCAACAAATGAAACGGACTACATTGACTTGGACACAATGCATTTCTCTAAATGCAATCAATTTTATTGATAGATCGGTGCTAATATATCTCTAGTTTGTTCAAAAAAAACTTCTAGAATGAATATGAAGAATCTAGAGCAGCAATGCATTGTCTTGTGACTCATGTTGGTTTAATTATTGATATATTTTTTACACTAGTCGCTTACCTCGTCTTGTATCAAGCTAATTTTGCTTTTATGAAACGTTTTTTTTTAAAGTAAAACACAAAGCGTTCACTGAACAGATTACATTTTAGTTGAAAAAAACACTTGTAATACCATTACCTTCCATGAATTTATGAAAGATAATTGGGTGTTCGATATATTATTATAAATATATTAAGTTCGATATATTAAGCGGGCGGATTTTTGATGTTTATTCCATAAGAATCGAATAGTAATTAAACGGAAATTGTATGGGTGTAATGTAATTTTATTCGATAGAAATTGGTCACGAACGAAATAATTTGTTTGATCGATTGTTTATTTTCTCCGATTTAACACCTAAAGTACTCAACTGATCATTATAAATATAATGCACAAATGTTTTCAGGAGTCCATTTGAATTCATCGCAAGATGTTGCAAGGAGTGAGAAGCAAAAAGACGGCAACGTCGCTTCAAATCTTTCCGATGAACAACCAGCGACTTTGAACTTGAAGCGTGCGGGACGGCAACATCGCTTTTTGATGTTTAAAAGATTCACGTTCATTGAATCAGTGCGATTTTGACCTGATTAATTATTTGTATATCGTTAGCAAATGCGATAACAAGTTTTTATTTACATTTAATTCATATGCAAAATCCATACCGTAAAACAAATGATCAGCAGAAACGAATGGCAGAAGAAAGCCATGGAAACAAAGATAAAGGGCTTATGTGTGCAGGAGTGATGCAAAAATAGACAACGCTCAGCATATTATTATGATGCAGCGAATGCTACAGCGTTGGGTTTAAAAAATAATGTAAACTTTTTTCTAGGTTTCATACATTACTTGATTCACAAGCCTATTTATAATCTCCTATCTTATTGGTTCCATTTCAAAGAAATCCATTTCAGATAATAAAATCAATGAGGAATGATATTTATATTTAATTCCAGTAGTTTAGTATTCATTAGAGGTCACTAGAGTTTCATTAGAGCTCGAAATCTAGCGGCAAATACTCCATTAAGTTCTTGTTTGTTTAAAACTTGCTGCGGTGATGGTTACAAGACAGTTTCCTGCGCACTACAGCTAATTAAGAACACTACTGCCGGTAAAGAACATTTATTTACGTTGAACTGCAGATTGCAGACTATTGCTGCATTTGTGATTAATAAAAGGCATAAAAGGCATTAATTATTTTCTCAAAATTTAATCCTTTAGAATTCTTTTACGACTACCGCATAGGAAACAAATGGCACTCTGAGAGAGAATAAGAGCCGCAAGAAACTCTCCCAGCTCTATTTGATCAAATATACAATATTGTATTGTCATTGCTATTCCTTTAAAATAATCATAATCTAGTCCCAGGCTGTCGAATGGACTTATTCAGCTGTGGAGTAGTAGAACTTACGACAGAACCATTTTTTAATGAAACATTAAATTTTTTTATAGATAATGCCTGAACATTGGCTATATAATCTAATAATAATAATAAGCTAATAGTGAAGTATAATACTTTGAATAAGATGATGATATTAAGTAACTAAAGGTGAATATAAATATCATATTGAAACAAGTTTATTACGTAATTAACCCGAGATAGATGTGCACTAACAAAGACAAACTGATAAATTTCCAAATATTTTTAGCTTGCACTTACCTATACAATAGAAAAAGATTCATTGCCGCCACAGATGACATGTTAAAAGAGGCAAGGTTTAGCTTTTCTGTAAAGATTACCCTGTTTGACACTTCCTACCAGTCGTTCTATACCAGCTTCTTGATGAAAAAGTATTCTGTAAAATTAACCTTTATAAATTCAGTTTCATTGACGCGAGATATTAGAATCGTACAATTAAATATTTTGATTTTATGGGTAATAATGTTTTATACAAACACACTGTACAAAAACTCGAGGGAGACTCCCTTAATTGGTTTCATTAATCACCCGACTTAAAAAAACAAGTCTGTAATAGGATTCGACGTCGTTTTCTTATAAATAGACGAAGCATTTCTTCCCACTGGACGGTTGAGCTAATTAGAAATCCATCTATTTCTCTGCTCCCTTTATTACATAATTAAGATACGTGAATAACGCCAATTCTTGTCGAACGATTCACTTGTGATGTTCTCGATCACTTCCAGTCTCTTGGGGAACGCATGAGTTCATTTTGAAGTAATGTTTGACTTCTAAGGGCGGATTCCACCAAACACGGATCCCTTCGATACTATCGTTTCCGTTGTTCCAACATACTTGCGGAATACGCTATCTCGGTCTTGTTATTCTATGGCTTAAAAGTAAATGATGAACGAAGAGTGAACGAATGTATAAGCCGACAAAAATCCATGTTCTATTTTTTCTTCTAACGTGACATGAAATGTTATGTCAATTCAATTTTGTAGGATAATAGAATGAAATGTCAAATGTTGACAGCTTGTTTATTTTTCTTCGTCTTCTTGGTGACAAGTGGCATTATCTATCTCTCGGCTCTGCTTACTATTATTCTGAGATTTACCTTATATACCAACAAAATTGTCCGTGTAAGTATTTACTCGCGTATAGATGTATTATTATTACTTAGGTTGGTGATTGACAAAATGCAAAAATTGCTTTATTCTTAGGATAGTAGTAGGTACGAGTATAAAATTACTCCAGTTTCGTCAAATCCACCCTCAATGATATTAGTGGTTGTTAATCTTAAATTCAGTAATGTGGACATACGATTAAAGTAAAGACAAAATTATCACTATAATATAGTTTCTTGTGTATAATAATATATTTGTATATTCTTAATGCACACATATTTGATAACTTTTTCTAAAATGTACCTATAGAATAATTTAAAGTTTTCGCTGTATTGTTAGTTCATAACCAATGGGCGCCAAATGCATAAATGTCACCACCTAATTGTCATTAGTGACACTACGAGAGTACATTGACATTGACGAAATATATCATTCACGTTATGAAAATGTCGAGAGCTGTAAATTGTCAAAAATTTTCAATGTGTATATGCATAACGCTTGTTGTTAACTTCACTATCTTGTCTGTGTTTACAAGAGAATACGACATACTTTATTAAAATATTATAGATTATAGATAGAAACCGGGCCTTATCCTGTTACTGAACTGAAGCAGCATTCTGAAGTTGCGGTATACGTTAATTTTAGTCACGAAGTCTGAACGATAATCAGTATTACATCATCATGTGGACATTACCAATTTAAATCAGAATCACGTATTCACACTAAGCCATTAAACCGAACGAATATTAGAATTTGTAATTCAAAACACAGTTGCATCTGTTGGCACTGAACACGATGCTTTGTTAATGAATCCAAAATATGTTACATGATATTTTGTTGGCCATAGCTGAAGGGCTTTTAAGATTGGTAATTATAGTACAGAAATTAAAAGACTTAAATTGAGATGCAAAGGGCACGAAAAGTTCTACAGAAAACATCGTATGATTCCATTAAAGAAGTGGCAGGAGGAACAGAGTCAGAGAGAACAGAGAGAGAGATCAATTTATTTCTCACGGTAAAATTGACATCCCTCTCATTCAGACATCCTTTACTCAATTTGGTGTTGGCCTCCTTCATAAAGAACCATTTAATAGTGGTCGTGTTTCACTTCCATCCGTTTCAACCCTGTAGTTTTCTTCTTGTCATCGCATCTACCTCTCAGTCCTTTCCGCCTCAAGGCCTCCATCCCAGGACTATTTTGCCCCACAAGACAAGTTTCTGGACTCTTTGTCCAGCCCACTGCCACGACATACTTGCCACTCGTTTGATAGCATCAGTTATAACCGAGGACTTATATCTTGCTAACTTGAAACTACCTATTGGAAATTGGTAATGGTAACTATTGGGTTTTTCATTTATATTTATTACGAACAAAATATATAAATATACGGGCAAGGGTCGTGGAATTGGTGGTTGGTCGATCTAGTTCACCTTCGAAGTATGGTACTCCCCTGATTGGTCCAAAGTCCAAACCTGGAACCCTCTATCGAGGTGGCAAGAACAATCCTTCCTATTTTGTATTTAGCTGATAGTTTTTTCATCTATGTATTGTTGTAATCATGTTGTGTGTACCTATTTAAATAGATTAATAAATTAACTTTGTTTATTTGTGCGATCAATCTAATTTCATCCAAACTCTACTCAAGACCAAACCACCTCAATATTGTTTTACCAATAACAGTAACCTCTTATTTTACTCCACACCTCTCTCTTATATCATTGTTTCCTTATCTGTCTTTCATACTAACGTCACATATACTACTAAAGTTCTCATTTTATTCTTCTCCTGCTACATCCAGCATCCAAGTCAGCGGAAGAATAAACACCTCAATGTTGTAAATATTCCGGCTTCGCTTAAATGCATGCAAGGTCTAATTTACTTGTTTATCTATTTTGACTTTCTTTTTAATGTCAACTTCACACTTTTCGTCTTAAGTTACCAAATTTTTCAAATATACATACTCTTTCAATTGTTACACTGTCTTACCATCAATAATATTATTATTATAATATTCTGTCACATATTCATCTCTCTTTAATAGTTCATCAACCACGATATACCTACTTGCTTTTATTTGTTATATATAGATTTAAAATTAAGATTTTGTTTACAATTAAAAACAACAGTTAACCGTAATGTGGAAAATTAACTAAGTACATTTGCTTAGCCCTAATTAAGTAACAAATTTTCTATACAAACAGCACACAAAGCTTTAAGCGAACCTGGACAATGTACTAAGTACATTTGTTGTTAATTAAGCTCCTTCTCTTCAGCGCGCTTTCTTCTTAGAAAGTAATTGGGTAAATCACAATAGAATACATTGTTCTTACATTTGAAGTACCCTTTTGTATGTTTGTTACCCGACTGAGGTACGGGTAATATTTATTTCAGTCTCAGTAGATTCCTTTGTAGTGCTATGGAGGCAAACCACGTCGGACAATTTCGATGTTACTCGAAACTGTCACTTAAGACAAAATTCAATATGGCGACAAACATACGCTATAGAAAGAAGAAGAATAGATAGAATTATAGAATTCTTTCACTTATAAGAATAAATTTTATTTTGACGAACTACCTTAACTGGGATAGTTTTGAACTTTTATCATCTATGTAAGCTACAAAATATCAAGGAATTAATTAAATTTTACTACATAATTTTATTTATAATTTTATATTATTAGCGTTGTAAGCAACTACAGATGTTATAGTAGAAATTTTATATCCTAACAGAAAACATGTAAAACACTATATTGCAAAAATGAACTTGTGGTGGCGACGTGGGGCGGGTCGTTCGCTATAATATGGTCGAAAGAGGCGATGGCTGGTGGCTGAATGGTCCAGATGCCGGGAGGTCTGCTCCTTTTTTTATTTCTTTTAATTATTTATTTTTAAATTGCAGTTTTCATATATTTTATTTAATAAAAGGCTTGTATAACGCCTTTTTTTGTTTACGGTGTGTGTGGATTGATGCATCTACTGTACTCAATAACTCTTGTGTTTTTAATTATTAATTTGCTTTTTTTTACTTACTCATGTAAGTACATTATAAAGGTCGATAAAAGTAATCGTTAAGATTTTTTATTTTTATTAAGTTTCTGCGCATTTAATTTGATAAAAAGAGGTTAATTTTTAGATATTTATAATATAATAACTGTTAAAATTAAAATTAAACAAAATGTAATATTTAAATTTAGAATCTGTCATTTTTATATGATTGTTCATTGAGTTTTCTCATTTTGGTGACAATACATTGAATTATTGCGATATTAGGATAAATGGAGTGGGGTGATAAAGAGAACCGAATCGCTGTCATTGCATTACAGAAAGTAGGTATCGAGCCAAATGCAATTTTTAAAATTCTCCATACGCTTAGTATTCGTAAAATGTTTGTGTATCGGGCTATTAATAGGTACAATGGGACCTTCTCTGTTTGTGACAGGAAAACGACGAGTGTACGAAAAAGGTGGTCAAAGGAGATAGGAAAAGAATTCGAAGAAATCCTGTCCGAAAGCAAAAGATTTTATTTCGTGAGATGAAGATAGCACCTAGAATCATGTCGCGTATTTTAAAAGATGACTTAAGACTTTACTGACTTAACTGAATTGAATTCTAAAGGAATCAATTTTGAGAAAGTAAATGCCTTTTATGCCTTATAAAAAAGAATAGGGTGGTAAAATCAACACACCTACTGAAGCGGTACGCAAAGCGAGCTCACAGAAAAATTTTGTTTACGGATGAGATTTTTTTAACAACTGAGCAACATTTTAATAGAAATAAAATGGCCGTATTTATGCTCAAAGCTCTAAGGAAGCTTCCCAATTAGTCGACAGAGTGCAACGTGGGCACTATCCGACTTCAGAGATGGTTTGGTGGGGTATTATTTTATATGAAAATAAGGGACGAGACGAGCAGGACGTTCAGCTGATGGTAATTGATACGCCCTGCCGATTACAATGTAACGCCGCTCAGGATTCTTGAAAAACCCCAAAAATTCTGAGCGGCACTACATCTGCGCTCGTCACCTTGAGACATAAGATGTTAAGTCTCGTTTGCCCAGTAATTTCACTAGCACGGCGCCCTTCAGAACGAAACACAGTAATGCTTACACATTACTGCTTCACAGCAGAAATAGGCGCCTTTGTGTGATACCCATAATCTAGTCGACATCCTGTGCAAGAGAGCCTCCCACTGGTTATTAGCTATGAAGGAGTGACTGAGCCCTACTTTTCTGAAAAAGGTATCAAAATATCTCAAAGTTCTCAACGGCCTCAACGTTCAAAGGACTGTATTGCAGCCAATGAAAACAACTGCGAATAAGCTTTTTATATTTTAAATTAAATTCAATTATATTTTCTTATATTTATGTATTAAAGTAATAAATGTTATTTGCAATAGAATTTTTTTTTCTTTGCTTCAGTATTTTTATGGCAAGACTATACTAAGCTATACTTTAGTGAAGTCTAATTTAAGTCTTAAACATCAAATTGTCAAATTAATCATGCCAAATTCAATTGTACAAAGGATATTTTAATAGTAACTATATAATAAATTAGTTATTAATGTTAATTTACATGCTGCTTATGTTATTACTTATTCTAACTTACGTATTTTTTTCTGTCCCTTCATTATGGCATTCCTTTCAACCAGATATGTAAAACAGTTTATATTTCAAAAAGAAAATAATTAGAGCGATTTATTCAAGTAGTTGAACTTCTTCAGCCTCATTAACGGATGTAACAGAGCGTTAAGTACTGCATAAAGTTCTGGTTTATTTAAATTTGCTGGAAACTTCCTGCGGCGTCAGTTACGACGAGACACTTTCTAGTTAAAATAGTTAAGTTAAGCTAAAAGTCGAAAACGTGACTTAGATAATACTAACATATATCTTATATATTTAAACGGGCAATTCTTGTATATATATAATCTGAATCTCGGAAACGGCTCCAACGATTTTCATAAAATTTAGTATACAAGTAGGTAGTTTCGAGGGCGATAAATCAAACTAGGTTTCAATTTGAAAAAATGTTGTTTTATCCGTGTTTTATTGAGAAACTGCTACAATAACATTAGAATACAAAGGTAAATTTCGCCTCTATACACAATACTATAATAGCTCAGATGGGACATCGGGTGATCCGGAAAGCAGAAGACCCCGGTTTGAATCCAGAAGTACTATTAGTTTTTTTTTTGTTCAAGATTTGTACATTCTTAAAAATCAAGGCTCGGTGGACCAGATATTTTGTATTTAACAATATATAATTTTTAACTTGTTATATATTTATTTATTTTTATATACTTACATATTATATTTTAAATGTTTTTGTACATGCAATTCCAGTGTGCCTGATTCCGTGATTCCAATCAGTTTGAACGATTTTATTGATATAAATTCAATGCTATCAAAAATATAACATGTAAAAAAACCATGTCTTGCAACTCAGTTCTTCTACTGTAAAAAGTTGTGAGATCCATGCAATACCATATCGATCGATTTGTTCAATACCCACAGGACTCTTCTGTCTTAAGTTATTACATAATTGTTACCTAACAACATCTTATATTGACCATTTCAATATTAAAAATCTATTATGTTTTAAATAAATAGATTAACTGGGCCATCGTTTTATAACACAATATATCTCTATTACTTAAAACAATGTACATCTCACAAGTAATACATATAATATAAAATATGATTGTTAAGTATGACTGCCAGTTCAATCTATTAATGGATTTCTAGTAGGTTTTAGCTGTTCTCGTATAAGATGGTGTACTGGGGCTACTTTTTTAATATATATTTTATAATAATATTTTTACTTAATACAATTTGTACGTACTCGTTTGATGTGGCTATCGATAATTAGTATAAGGTGGTAATGAAATAATGATCAAGTGATCTCCTATTTACATCATCTAAAATGAAACTATTACCGACGCTACAATTTTCTGATAAAATCTTCAAGTATCAAGAATATTATTTTAAGTCTAAAGCTGAGAGTTTCTCCAGGAATCTTATTTCCGCCTTACAGCAGCGGAGTCGCTAAATCTGTTCCGCCTTCTTCCATATCGGCTTTATGCATGCTGCCTTAACCCTATTTATGGAATACTGTAACGGCTTATGGTTCAAACATATTAAACATTGACGACGTCTCAACTTTGTGAACTGTTTATTTTTATCGTCTTCAACTTTTCGTAGCACAGTTTATCAATTTTATGAACACGTGACTCAGAATAACAGCTTAACTTTGTAAGGGCTTATTGTGAAATATATTCTTTCTTATACTAAATAATGATAAGTTAGACAATGAGGTATTTCCTTATAAATTTGACATAGGTATATATTTTTTCATTTCTAACTTAACCTAACGGCAATTTATTTAATTCGTTTTGCGCTTGTAAAGAGCTCTTAAATTTTACTTCACGTAATAATAGTTTTAATTATATGTAGTATAAGTATTGTAAATATAATTCTAAGATTTGTTTTGTTTGAATGATAGGTTATAAACACAGAAGTTATTGAGTACAGTAGATGCATCAATCCACACATACCTTAAATAAATAAAGGCATTATGCGAACCTTTTGTTAAATAAAATATATAATAACTTTCATTTTAAAATAATTAAATAAAAGAAATAAAAAAGCATGAAGCCGACTTCTCGGCAACAACACCATCCAGCCACCACAAGTAGCGCCCGTGATGGCTGGTCCATGCGTCATGCACGAGCGTCACCAGCCATCGCCTCCCTCTCTTTAGCTTTCTTAAGCAAGTATATCATTATAAAGAATACTTTAGCAGATATACATTTACATACATTTGTGCTAAGTTATGCAACAAAATATTCAGACAAATTAAAAAAAAAAACATGTAAATAGTTTTGAAATTACTATAGCTACTACAGAGATTCATCAATCCCTACACACACATACAAGAAGGTGTTCGAAGATGCGGATTACATTTTTTTAACCGACTTCAAAAAGGAGGAGGTTTTCAATTCGGTCGGTATTTTTTTAAGTATGTACACCAATTACGTTGAGATTTATAATCCGATTCACGTAATTCTTCTTCAGTTCAATGCGGAATAGATGCCATTTGGTCCCATAAAAAATTTGCATAGTTTGCCCAGTAGTTCTCATTTTATAAACCTTTTATAAAAAAAAAATGTTTACGTGAATGATATAATTGTTTTTTGTGTACGGCTTTTTAGTAGTTTTCATTTAGGTTGATTATATTATATTATTATTATTAAGTGACACTAAAAAGTAAAAAATAAAAAAACTACGCTTAAAAAAACTGACTTCAAAAACTGAAAATTATCAAATAACTAAATATTCAATTAAATTCACCTCTTATGCAAACCTTTACCTTTAATATTAATAAAATACTATTATTTGTATGTGCTACATATAGCTTTGAAGTCAGTGCCAAGCGATACTTTACAGTTTTTGAAGTTGGTTTTATTAAACCTAGTTTTTTTTTAAATATACGCCGAGTGATTAGGAACTATAATCGCTCAGCGTAAAAGGGAAAAGAAGAATAACAAACCCTTATGTGTAATGCTTCGTGTTCATACACACATACATTTGGATCCATGTCTGTGTTCATACAAAAAGGTTTGTGTAGTACAGAGAGAGCGAGAAAAGCCATGGCAGAATCTTCATTTTGTTGCAATGAAGAAATGCCTTGCAGGATTCCATGGGGACTATAGATGAAGTGGCAGTTATAAAATATTAGCGTTTCAGAGCTTAAATAATAATTAAAATATGAACATTTTTGAGAGTGATGAAATTAATTATATCGCGTCTTATTTCAACATTAAATATTTCATATAAACATAATGATATAAGTATTCCAGAAATGATCATAATTCACAAAATCGACTATTGTTCCGCAGGAAATAAATATATTCTATCCATCTATAAGATTTCTCCTGGGAACATCACATAATGGGGTTAAATATTTTTTTTTCTATTTATCCCCCAATAAACTTCAATTGATAAGAATAAAACCCATTCGTGATATCATCGTTCTTTGATAACAGTACCCCTGTGATGGGCGTTTTGAGCACGTACATGAATTGTAACGCGGAAAGACCTAAAAAACAAAACACGTTCCTTATAAACGTGCTTGATGTCACGTCTATCATCTGATATATGTGATATATATAAGACAAGTATAAGTTAAGTTGCAGATTGTACTTCTTATTGATATTTTTGTATGGCAATAAAGGACGAGACGAGCAGGACGTTCAGCTGATGGTAATTGATGCGCCCTGCCCATTATAATTCACTGCCATCCAGGATTCTTGAAAAACCCAAAAGTTCGGAGTGGCATCGCAATTTTTGCGCTCGTCACTTTGAGATGTTAAATCTCTCTAACCCAGATATTTCACTAGCTATGGCGTGCTTCTGACCGAAATAAAATAATGCTTCCTTCACTAATTAGCAAGAAACATTGTACTTAAGATGTTAACTTAATACTATTATTAATCCAAAATGTTTTGTCAATTGACATGCAAAATATATTATAAAGTTGTCTACACGATCGCTATTGACCCAGAATACCTACTTCCCATTATTTTGTAAAATTTTGTGGTGAAAATGGTTATACGTGAAACTATATTCCCGCAAAACAGAAAAAAACTGTTAATTTTTTTGAAAACAAGCTGTTGAATTTCAGTTATCAAAGCCAATGTGCAGGAGACTGTATAAAACAGTCGTAACGAGTCAGGAGATTTTACTAATTGTATGATTCATACATGAATCAAGAGATTTGAAGTTTAAGTGATGAAAATTACCAGTCGTAAATTTAAACCAGAGGATATTATTGACATGAAAATCGTCCATATTTCTTTCCATTGAAGAGTATAAACGAGTTTTATGGTATCTTATCTTTGGTGGTCACTAAATATTTGAAAGCTAGAATATGGGCCTTGAAGTATTGATTCGTGTAATTGATGGCCAATAGTTTCTTCGAGAGCAATTTGGATTTGCCTTTCTAAATTGGGAATTCATCACGCAGTGCTCGGATATTATGCGAGGCATTAAAGGTGTGGAGTTAAGGGATCCAGGTCTGGGTAATACACACAACTTCGCTTGACATATTTTATTCTTACATCACAATATCTACCAGTGGGAGGCTCCTTTGCACAGGATACCTGCTAGATTATGGGTATCACAACGGCGCGTATTTCTGCAGTGAAGCAGTAATGTGTCAGCATTATTGTGTTTCGGTCAGAAGGACGCCGTAGCTAGTGAAATTACTGGGCAAATGAGACTTAATATCATATGTCTCAAGGTGATGAGGGCTGTTATAGTGCCGCTCACAATTTTTGGGTTTTTCAAGAGTCCTGGATGACAGTGCATTATAATGGGCAGGGCGCATCAATAACCATCAGCTGAATGTCCTGCTCGTCTCGTCCTTTATTGTCATAAAAAAAATCTATAAGGAGTACAATCTGCATCTTAACTTATATACTTGTCTTATATATATCACATATCTCAGATGATAGACGTGACATCAAGCACGTTTGTAAGGAACGTGTTTTGTTTTTAGGTCTTTCCGCGTTACAATTCATGTACGTGCTCAAAACATCCATCACAGGGGTACTGTTATCAAAGAGCAATGATATCATGAATGGGTTTTATTATTATCAATTGATGTTTATTGGGGGATAAATAGAAAAACATTTTCCTAACCCCATTCTGTGATATTCTCAAGAGAAATCTTATCGATGGATAGAATATATTTATTTCTTGCGGAACAATAGTCGATTTTGTAAGTAATGAATCAATTCTGAAATACTTAAAAGCATTTTTTTTATATGAAATCTTTAATGTTGAAATTAGACGCGATAGAATTAATTTCATCACTCTCAAACATTTTTAAGCATCGAACACGGACGAGTAAAAAAAGGAGGACTCCATGTCACCAGATACAGATCAGTGAAGCACCAAAACAAGCCGGTTAACGTGTAAATACATAGCCCCACGCACACACTTACGCTAATACAAGCCGATCGGCTGTCATTATGAGATTTGCCATCATCTGTGACAGATCAGTTGGCGTCGCAATAAAATATTTTAAAAATGTCGTCGTGCGTTATGAAGTGAATAACTAAAAAAAATCTATCAGAATTTAAACAATCGGCGAAAAAAGTAATGCTTACCATATATGACTAATTTAAGTCACTACGCGCGCAATCGCTCGTCACCTTGAGACATAAGATGTTAAGTCTCATTTGCCCAGTAATTTCCCTAGCTACGGTTCCCTTCAGACCGTAACACAATAATGCATCCACTTACAGCTTCACTTTCTCAATATATTTTATGTTCAATAGTACATAGGTGTAACAATTTCTTCTGTGATATTGCAAAAAGCGCGAAATTTGAGTCTCAAATTATTATTTTCAGCAGTCGTAACAACTCAAACAAAAAGTTCAAAAAAATTTTTGCCTGTTCCAAGTGGTGTTTAATAGTCATTTACCATTACTTTTATATAATATAAATATAAAGCAATCATTGATATTTATTGTGTGAATTCGTCAAACGAACATCAAATGTTATAGATATGTTGAAAATACACATTCTCATTTACTACGATAGTTTTTCTATGAAATCTGACACAAAATATAAAAATACCGAAAAATACACAACACTACCTTCAAATAACATCAAAATACTCATCCTTGACAGAACTGACAGTTATGTGACAAGTAAGACTCCTAAAAGCTTTCAAAAATAACTGAAACGAAAGCTTTTCCTAAATGTCTAATGACGGATTTGACGGAGTGATTTGACACAATATGACTTTGACAGTGACAATATAATAACAATATACACAGTATACTAAATTTTTATAATATATACTAAAATACTGTTTAAATAATCTTCCAGTTCTTGATGAGGATGATAAATAAATTGTATTACTGATTTTTTTTATTTTATGTCCTTAAAAAAATGTGCACAGAATTTATAATAATAATGTATTAAAATATCGTCCGAAATACAATCAAAACTCAAACGAAGTTATTTATATTCCCTTGTTTTCTTTTTTTACTTATGCTTTTTTTTGTACTTAACAGTCTTTGATCCCTAATATTGGCAAACATACTTTTTTATATAATAACATTAGCTAGCCCAGCCACGCTTAACTCTAACTCATTTTATAATATAATAACATTACGGATAGAATTTCCTTAAAAACCGTTCTAAGTGAGCTACTATCGGGTGTATAGGTTTACAGATCTTGTGATGAGTCAGTAATTGAGTCAGTAGGATTTATTATTTAAGTATACATTTTTAGAAAGTTTACAGAAAGTTTTTTTTTTAATATTTTTAATGAAAAATAAATTAATAATAAATTAATTTATAAGGTAAAAACGTATATATATTTACATAAATATTATTTACATTAGTCTCCGCATTAAATATTTTGAATTTACAGTTTAATTATTTCGTTTTTAAGGCGATAGTTATACTTGTATTTCTTTGTTGAAGTGAAGTGTTCTTAAGCGGCATTGTGCATTTTTGGGTCGGGTATAAAATGTTAAACTTGCGTAAGGACACGTGACCTGATCGAAAATTCGTAAGACAGTCGTGGAAATAAAGTTTCATCCATAAAGTTGATTTTTCTGAGAGATAAACTTTTTAATGTAAAATAATTCTAATAGTTATGAAGTGTTAATTGCTTTTTTCATACATAAATTTTCATTTTTGTGTACGATAACGCAATAAATGAATATTGTATTTTACCACATAAATACTTGTACTTTTATGCTGATAAATAAAGCAATTCGTGTGAAATTATTTAACAAGTATTAAGAAATGCAAAATATTAAGAAATGCACAACGTTAATTTTCAAGTTTTCACTTCTGCCTGCACACCCGTTTTTTTCGATTTTAAATAGCTTCTTATGGATTTGATCTTTTTAATCTATCTGGTGAAAATATTCTGCGCTGGAATATGAACTTACGTTTCTAGAGCTCATTTCATAACCACCCACTGCACCCAGCGATTCATTCCCACATTTTGAATAGCTGACTACAATTATAATTTCTTCCATACCACATTCTATATTGCAATTTGAAACCAATCTGGATAAAATATGTATAACACACAAACACACACTCACGCCTGTTTCTTGTCGGGATAGGCAGAGACCAACAAATGTTTAATACATTCTAAATGTGAACTCAGAGAAAAATGTTTTAAAACGTAAAGAGTATTTAGATTTATACAATTTGTTATACTTTTTTAACGTAATAACCCTCACTTCTAGGATATTAATCCTATTCAAATTTTACTGTGTATTAACACAGTAAAATTTGAAAAACAAAAACGGTTAGCTCAGTTGGTTAGAGCACTGGCACGCAACGCCAGACGGTCTTGGGTTCGAGCCCCGCATTGTTCATAAAATTTTGTTTATCAAATTTTATTTGTGTATTGATTAAAGTGAGGGTTATCAAGAAAACATACGAAAGAGTGACATCTCAAGTCAATTTCCTAATATGCAAATATTGGGGTTGAGCAGGTTATCAACTGTAAAGGAGATCCTGTAGATGAAGCCAAAACCTGAGAGTTGCAGAAAGCATACAAGATCTTATGACGATACGTCACTCGAACGGTTAGCTCAGTTGGTTAGAGCACTGGCAAGGAACGCCAGAGGTCGTGGGTTCGAGTAGCGCATCATTCAAAAATTTTTATTATTCAAATTTTATCTGAGTATTTAGATTATCGCCATTTACTTCCAACAAAATTTAGTTCTGTTTAAAAATCAAACGTTAAAACAATGTAGAATACTGTGAAAAATTATTGAATAATTTTACTTACGTAACTACATTTTGATCTCTCTTAAACTTTACAACTTTCAAAGCAAAAAAAGAAAATATCAGATACGTAGTGAATAGGAAGGTAATTAGTGCGGTTCTAACAACTTTATTACTTTACAGCAGCGACAGACACAGAAATTTCTTTGCAATGTGCAATCGCATTTTCTTCTTTCTGGGGAAATCGGTCCTTACTTGAAAGAACCTTACTTTTATATGTGTATTTTGATTTAGCTGGAAAATAATTTTGAATAAAATTGTTAAGTTTTATTTTTTTCTGGAACATATGGATCATTGTCATAATATTATTATGAGCACCTGTCCCAGTTTTCTCTAGAGTGATTATTTTAGTTGCATTAACCTCTTCATACAAGCACTCTATTTTTTTATTGAAGATGACAAACGAGCATACTGGTCGCCTGGTGTTAAGTGATCACCACCGCCCACATTCTCTTACAACACCAGAGGAATCAAAGGAGCGTTGCCGGCCTTTAAGGAAGGTGTACGCGCCTTTTTGGAAGGTACCCATGTCGTATCGCCTTTATTTGTATTTTTTTATCTTTATTTTTTGTCCTCTTAATCTAGTCTCTTATTATATGTATATATTTCTTTTTCATATTGCGTTTTTTTATATATTTTAGCGGTAGAAGTGAAAAGTTCTTGAGGTGCGTTGAGCACTTTATTTTGTGGGTAAAAAGACTGAGTCGTCACGCTCGGCTATGTAGCGCTTGTTCAGGATAATTTGAATAAATAATTTCAAGTCAATTATATTTTTAATGTATATTACATATCTTATAACATTATTTATGTAAGAATAAAAACAAACAGTTTTATTTCGTACTATTAACTTCAATGTCTTTAAATTACCAAGTATTAGCCAGGGATTTTCATGCATACTTCTACTGTTATTTGGTTTTATTTTTTTCAAACCATTTCAATGAAAAATCAAATTTTCAAGGATAAAAGTACTTAAATTTTATAAATAGTATTCATACATATGCAATAATTAAATAAATAATAATTTGTAGTGTAAAAATGATAATAATAACCTTAACAATAGTGCAAGCTGCACCATAATTTACATTGTACATTTAACTAATTTTTTTTTATTGACACAAATTATCTTGCCCTAAACTAGTCATAGCCTCTATGGATATAAGACAACCTCTATGGATTTAATACGATATAATAACATAAACAAACATAAATACATATCAACATCCATGACTCAAAAACAAACATCCATGTTCATCATATAAATGATTGCACCGACTGGGATTCGAACCTGGGACCTCTAGCTTAGCAGTCAGGGTCACTAACCATTCGGCTATATGGGTCGTCATTGTAACAACTACTTGTTGTCCAATAAATAAATAAATAAATAAATAACACGATATAAGTACATATACTTTTATCAATAGCGATTTACATATCAGGAGGCCAGATTATATAGTCGATTTTATATTTATAGTTATAAATTTCAAGTTATTCCCTGTTTTAGGAGGATTTACGATTCGAGCGGCGGAAACGAAATCCGTTCACTAACCTATTCGAAAAACTTCCTTCACGAAATAAGCCTGTTGTATTCAGAAACTCTTACGCTTCGATGAATGACTTTGATTATCACGGTACATTTCCTTTGCTTTTTGTTTTTTTTTTATAAAAATAAGGGACGAGACGAGCAGGACGTTCAGCTGATGGTAATTAAAACGCCCTGCCCATTACAATGCAGTGCCGCTCAGGGTTATTGAAAAACCCAAAAATTCTCAGCATTACAACTGTGCTCTTCACCTTGAGACATAAAATGTTAAGTCTCATTTGCCCAGTAATTTTACTAGCTACGGCGCCCTTCAGACTGAAACACATTGCTGCTTCACGGCAGAAATAGGCGCCGTTAACGATACCCTTCATAATGTGAATGCTGAATTTAAGTCCGTGATCAAAAGTAGTTTAAAGGTACTAAGCTAACATTGCTTCCGAAGCAAATGAATTCCACTTTCGCACGTAACGCCGCAAGTAAGGTTATCATCCCCACCATCTGGATGTGTGGCGGTCCTCCACACGGTCCACAAAGCTGTAGAATGAACTTCCTTGTGCGGTGTTTCCGGGACGTTCGACATGTGTACCTTCATAAAAAGCGCGTATGCCTTCATTAAAGGCCGGCAACGCTCCTGTTATTGCTCTGGTGTTGCAAGAGAATGTGGGCGGCGGTGATAACTTAACACCAGGTGACCCGTACGCTCGTTTATACTCCTTTTCCTTAAAAAAAAATGACGCGCAGAGAGAAAAGCACAGGTGTAAACTCCCTGAGTTTCTTGCGCCATTTATAGAATTCTTGTTGCTATTGTTACGCCATTTCTAGAATCAGTTGAAGAAGAATATTTTTCAGTTCAAACTGATTGACACGAGTAATTAATTGGATATTTAGGTATACGGTTCTTGATCCTCTTTTATAAAATACTAGCTGACCCAGCAAATGTTGTATTGCAATTAATAAAAAAAATTCATTAATTAAAATATTTGGGGTTTAAAAAATAGATGATGACCGATTCTCAGACCTACCAAATATATCGTACTACATTATATTCGATTGCCATCTTGCAACTCTATTGCGTATCTGTGGATGGAATAGAATAATATTAAAATAGCGATACAAAAATAGGTGTTGATCGTAGACGGGTAAAAATTTGAAGTTGTATGTAACAAGTTAAATTGCGAAATTCAACGGCGTAGATTAAATAGTTCTATATGTATATTAAGGCGATCTACAACTTTTTTTAATGGAATAGGAGGACAAACGAGCGTAAGGGTCACCTGTTGTTAAGTGATCACCGCCGCCCACAATCTCTTGCATCACCAGAGGAATCACAGGAGCGTTGCCAGCCTTTAAGGAAGGAGTACGCGCTTTTTTTGAAGGTACCCATGTCGTTCATTCCACAGCTTTGTAGTACGTGGAAGAAAGCTCATTAAAAACCGCACTGTGGAGGACCGCCACACACCCAGAT
This sequence comes from Leptidea sinapis, assembly GCF_905404315.1. Classification (NCBI taxonomy): domain Eukaryota; kingdom Metazoa; phylum Arthropoda; class Insecta; order Lepidoptera; family Pieridae; genus Leptidea; species Leptidea sinapis. The sequence continues at coordinate 6,162,334 of NC_066299.1, forward strand.
GGTGGGGATGATATCCTAACTTGTGGCATGTCGTGCGAAGGAGGAAATCGGCGGCAGGAATCAGGTTAAACAGCTTTTCGGAACACTTCCCGTGATAAATACGGTAGAAGACACACAATGAAGCGACGTCTCTACGCAACGCCAATTATAATAACTATTATAAGAAACATAAATGTGAGAATAGTCAACTATGGTACGTATCAGTAGAATATTTATTAGGTTATTTTCTGTTTTTTTAAATTTTTGGTAATCTTATGTCATTCTTGTGACAATTACCCGTTTTGGTCAAAATCATCATACACGAAACTGGGAGAGTAATATCTATTGTATACTAATAGTATTTCATTTGCATACTTAATTCACTCTACCTGTTCTTGTCTAGAGATCTCGAATATAGTTTGTCAAAAAAATACCTACTGCTAAAGTTAAATAAACTATTCCCGAGACGAGTTTAAACGTTTTACTCTGCAAATAAAGTTGAAGTTTTCTGTATTTATTCACAATTAAAGCAAGTTATCCTACTGCTTGCTAGTTTTCTGAAAAATTGGAATTTGGTAATACAACTTACTATTGGTACATATTGTGTTCATTTTCGGGGATTATAAAAGCATATACATTGCCCAACAAAAGACTTATATAACAAATTTGTATTAATTCATGGTCAACATTATGAATATCACAATTTATTTATTGTTATCAAAAAGGTTATGTATATAAAACCTCATTGATTATTATAGTATACTAGCTGACCCAACAGACGTTGTTCTGTGGCTAATAAAAAAAATACTGTTTTATAGGAATTTGCCAATAATATTTCAAAACATCAAGAATTATGTCGTAAAAGTGCTCCCTGTTGTTATAATGAAATTGTTTCACAGCGGAACTGTCAAACCGTGCGTCACTAAATTCTCTTATGGGTCCCAAATCGAAATAAAAACTATCCTATCTCTCAAGTTGGACCAAACTGCACTCCATGAAGTAATCCCTATTAAAATCCGTTCATTAGATTAAATTTATACATATTAAGATATCAAATTAATTTTAATACATTAAATCAAGGCTCGCTAAAATAATTCAATAACTTAATAAGCAAATGGATTTCATACTATGATATACTCCTATTCAAGAAATTTCATCTGATAAAATTATTAGATTCACGAACGAGCCTTTCTAACGGTTGAGGTTGACGAAAATTTTCTTCAATAAACCTAAGCATAACAAAGCTAAATCTTTTCCCGATTTGCCCTCAACAGGGAGACTGAGATTTACCAAAATGGTCCAAATACTATATTCCAACAGATATTTTATTGTGCTTCTGCAAATATTTTAATATAAGAGTTTCTCTAAACATGATACTTTTGTCAAATCCGTAATGGAATGGTATATCATTCGAGGTAAACGAAAAAGCTAGTAACAACAAGTATTTTTCCTTTGTCACGCTGTTTATATTATAGTTACTAGCTGACCCGACAGACGTTGTTCTGTCAATAAACGGTTCGAGAGATATTGTAAATGCGTGGGTGAGTGCGTGGGTGGGATCGTGACAAACGAACGACAAACTATATATGTAAATCTTCCTTGAGCTTCAACGAATCTATTACAAAAGATTTCATTGAGATCCGTCGAATAGTTTAGGAGTTACTAGGGAACATACAAACATACATTCTCTTTTTTATATTTAGATTACGAGTAGCATTATGGGGGTATCTAGCCATGCAGATAGTAATAGCGTTGATTATATTAAATTAAATCTATCGTTACGAGGAAGTATACCATGAATACTGGCATCATTTTGGACAGCTAGGCTGATCCAATGACCGAAATAGCTGCCAGCGGCATCTTTTATCTTTGCCAAAACTTCCATCCATATTAGCTATACAAATAACACACCTGCTACAGTAGTGTTTCGGTGGGCACAGAGTGGATGTAAATATTATGACAGACCGTTACCAGTGGGAGGCTCCTTTGCACAGGATGCCGTCTAGAATATGGGTACCACAACGGCGCCTATGTCTGCCGTGAAGCTGTTATGTGTAAGCATTACTGTGTTTCGATCTGAAGGTGACGATCGCAGTTGTTGTAGTGCCGCTCCGAAGTTTTAGGGTTTTTCAAGATTCCTGAGCGGCACTGCATTGTAATGGGCAGGGCGTATCAATTACCATCAGCTGAACGTCCTGCTCGTCTCGTCCCTTATTTTCATAAAAAAAAGATATAATATTAAAAAATAATGTCGCGGGAGGCCACATCGGTCTATAGATCTAGAGAAGGCCGAGCCATGGACAGGCTGAGTCAGCATCGAGCTCAGCTTAACGTGAAGTCTAACAGAGACTGCACGCGCCTAACGCGGATTATAGCCAGTTTTGTATAAGACCGCCATGAGAGATGATGCTCAGGATTATTAAAAAACCCAAAAATTCTGAGCGGCACTACAACTGCGCTCGTCACCTTGAGACTTAAGTTGTCAATTCTCATTGGTCCAGTAATTTCACTAACTACGGCGCCCTTCAGACCAAAACACAGTAATGCTTACACATTACTGCTTCACGACAGAAATAGGCGCCGTTGTGGTGCCCATAATCTAGCCGGCATCCGTGCAAAGGAGCCTCCCTCTGGTAATATGTCATGAGATGTAGGTACTCTTTTTCGTATATATATATTGTGTTTATTTAGATTGTAATATTTGTAGTATCCCTCGTTACAATGTTCATATTATATTATTAGGATGTAACATGCCGTATCAGATTACACATAAAGTAGTTTTCCAGTGGAAGGCTTAATTACTGGATAAATTTTTGGATTTTTCAATAATCCTGAGTAATGGACAGTGCGTATCAATTATCATCAGCTGAACGCCCTGCTCGCCTCATCCCTTACTTTCAGAAAAAAATGTGTTAACATAAAATAATAACTTCAAATATACAATACTTTCAAACAAGGTAGAAATTTTATTGGATTAGGCGCTAATTTGCGGAAAGCCATAAGTATTGTGTTAGTTTAGAGTTTTGTCAAGTGTAAATTACGCTAAGATTTGTTTTTAATCAATCCGACACGTGTCTCGCCTCCACACGAGGCATCCTCAGGAGATGTTGACTCGGCAAATAGAAAGACGAGTCGAATTGTCTAATGACAAATCTTGGCGAAATTTACACTCGAGAAAACTCACAACATTTGGATATTTAAAACAAGGTTAGATACCTTGTAGTGTAAAAAAAATCTCCATACCATTTTGAAGGTGGTGGTACTCATTATCTGAGACCAATATATTTCGTATTAAATTCCACATAAGGTATACATGTACAGTTCCGACATGTAGTAATAAAACTTTAGGAATAGTAGCTATAAACTATTTCACTGACGAAAATACTCCATCATCATCAGCCGGAAGACGTCCTCTGCTGGTCAAAGGCCTCCCCCAAAGATTTCCACGACGATCGGTCCTGCGCTGCCCTCATCCAACGTATTCCGGCGATCTTGACCAGATCGTCGGTCCATCTTGTGGGGGTCTTCCGGTACGTCTTCCTAAAATATTCCTTATAGGGGGTCAATTCCAAAACCCTACCAGTGTGCAGTTACTTTTATTTTTGTCTTAGTAAAATTCACCCGCATTTGTAAAACAACAGCGGCTTAAGTTCTCCATCCTGTAGGGGCTCAATCTTGGTCTTATTTTAAAGGCAAAGGTGTATAGTAACTAATACTATAGCAAATAACTGTTATTTTGTGAGTGCCGAAGGGAGAAAGTTTATGCTTTACAGTATTTGAGCAGATATGGGCGCTTTTGTTTTTAATTGCATCACTATTAGACCCAATCGTTGTCTCTTTCTTGCTCCCTATAAAATTGTTTCCGTATCCGCTCAGAAATAACGCAACAAAGCAGCTGGTCGCGTCCGTAAGTAGTGTCTATTTGATCAACAATAACTCTTAAATTATTAAGCCGAGAGCAGCGATTCGTATATCAATTTATTAAGCAACTCAAATATTATTATGAGATTAGAAAAAAAGATGAGTTAGTAATTTAGTTCACGCACAAATTTTCGCCTTTAAAATAAGAACAATCAAGCCTCTACAGGACGTAGAACTTAATAAACCGCCGTTGCTTTACTTTGCTGTTCAGAGCCTTTTGTACAACCTTATACTCATGCAACCTGTGGGCCATGTACACTCAAAAATCCTACAACGCCCTTCGTGTTAAATAGAACAATGCATTCAGGGTGCTGATGGGGCTGCCCTGATTTTTTAGCGAATCAGGGATGTTCGCTTCCGCACAGGTCGACTGTTTGTATGCGACTATACTCAAAAGATGTGGATCCCTGGTGAGCAGAGTGCGGGGCAGTACCAACAGCATTCTGAAGATGATTGCGAGCAGGTTGGACTGCAGATATGTGGGTCACTGCTGCAGTATTTCTAACGGAATGACGCAGCAATGACACGCGTCTGTTACTTAATTAGTAATAGGTATATGATAAGTACTAACATAGAAAATAATTTTGCTGTGTTACTAACAAATATGAGTCATGATACTTGAAATAAAAGTTTTAATATTACATATTATTATTACTTACAAATTAAGGTGAATTTTGCTAAGATAGCAATAAAAGTAACTGCAGGCTAGTGGTGGTAGTTTATTATTACTACTTCTAAAGTTTTATCACTACATGCCGGGACAGATTATATAGTAGAAATATTGAAGGTTTAACGTAGCTCTTGAATTGAGTAGCGAAATGTGCATTTTCTTAAATGCTAAGCGTAACACATTTCCCCGCCGTAAAGTCTTGTCATTTACACACGCACGACCTTATCTGAAACTAGGCTAAACTTTGAACATAGTGCAGTGCACAAACGTATTTAAGCTCTTAAGTATAGGCAAAGAGCTCAGAATAAATCTAGGTCTTATATAAGAATCGCTTTAGCAAATCCTCATAACTTTGACACACTCTTGCCTTTTTCAGTAGTATTTTCAAAGTTTAAAAGGACACAAAATTTATGATGAATCGTGACTTGATGAAAACAATATCAGGAATAATATTGTCTGTGTTTAGTAATACAGATTCCGTTTATATACATGTCTTTTCAAATTTTTTTACTACATAAAAATACGTATTTATTTCATATTTAACTCATAAACTTTAATTACACATTTCGAATGGCTACATTATTCCCGAAAACTTCTATCATTTTTTTTCTATTAACTGAACAGCGCCTGTCAGATCATCTAGTAATATACGTGGGTAACACTGAAAATGTTTAGAACTGGTCAGTTAGAAACATTGCTATTGAAAACTTTTTTTGAATTTCAATTTTAGAACTCTTTGGTAACCTAATGGAGCACATTGCATTCATTTGTCATTTGTTTTTGTGAATTGGCGGCAAATCTAAAACTTGTTACACGTGAAAATGAACTTAACGCGAGAAAATTTTCGGTCAATGATTTTTTATGACTTTCGTTGTGGTCTTACACAACAACAAAGCTATGATAGGCTGCGATTAGCATCTCTTAATGAAGCCCCATCTCGTGCCACTATTTACAATTGGTTTAACGATTTTAAGCGTGGACGCAGCAATCTTAACGATGATCCGCGTGAGCGTTTAACAGCGACTACTGAAGAAAACATCAGTGCTGTGCAACGCATGATAGAGGATGATAAGAGAGTGACCTATCAGCAGATACGGGCAAGCCTAGGCATTGGAATGAGTTAAGTTCAAAAAATATTACACGAACATTTAGTTGTTCAGAATCTTTGTACCAGATGGATTCCCCATACTTAAATCGACGACCAGAAACACCTTCGCATGGACTCGTGTCGCCAAATGTTAGGTAAGTTCAACGGCAGTGACTCAAATGCTGTATTTAACATCGTCATAGGTGATGAAAGCTGGATATATTGCTACGAACCCGAAACCAAAAGACAGTCAGCTCAGTGGGTGTTTCCTTTCGAGGATCGGCCAACGACACACAACGGCCACAGTATTCTGGGTTGCTTCAGTAAATGTTCCAAGATAACATTTTATTATATTTTCATGTAGGATGTATGTTGATGATGACCCTTAGCCGTTACGAGACTGAATAATTCAGAGCAGTTAAAAATACACAGTACTTACTAAAGGCTTGTTAAGTCATCGCGGTTGGTTTAGCGATTGAATATTATATTACTTCCATGCCCTTACGTGACGCATTTGGTGTAGGTACCAACCAACTCATTAAAATAAATCATCTACTAAATTTTATATGATAATTAATGACCATTGTGGTTTCTTCTTTTTTTTAAACCTCCAAAAAAGGTGGAGGTTCGCATTTCAACTGTATTTTTTTTTAGTTTGTTACCTGAAAACTTTTAAAAAATTTTGGTGATTCTTTTTATAATTTGGAAGCTGGAGCTTCCCGTCTAGTTCCATTTTCAATGTACCTACAATTATTGTTATTTTTGGAGTCGGTGTCAGCCAAGGTAGGTTCGTAACTATATACATATCAAAGGTGAGATGTGCTTTTGTCGCACGCGTGACGTGACGAGGCAGGATACGAGAGCGCGGCCGCTGCATGAGGACATCGATTCTAAAATTAACAATAATTGTAACCACAACATTATATTGTTGTAATAATTTGATTCATTTTTTGGGTAGTCTAATATTTTTCATTTCATTTTACTTAGGAGAACTCTAAAAATAAGTTGAATCTTAAGTTGTAGAAGACAATGCAACTTTTTTGAATAGATTTTTTGGACTTGGTTGCTTTTTTTTTGTCATTTCAAATGCGTGTAAAGTGGGACGCACTTGTTATGTTTTGTCTTTATTTTCTTTTTCCTTCAGCATTATATATCTATGTATCTACTGATTATCATATCATGTTTTATTACTTTTTGACGATCTTGATTTAAATTTAAATCTGCACTTTTATCGTAACAGCATTGAAAAAGGTAATCAAATTTATCGAACAACAGCCACTTTTAAATTGAATTAATTTTGGCACAATCCCTTAAGCCTTCAAATGTATGCTTAGGATGTACAATGTCAACCAAATAAAAAGTGTGTTTTTTATGCAAATTTAGTCTCCTGTATAAATAAATGAAAACTCAGAGTTCTGGAAAAGGTTAACAAATTGTGGCAATGAGCAATTCAAATATCCGTTTATTATTCTATTTCAACATTTTTCCTACTTAAATATTTATATAAAACGATATTTTTTTATTAAATTATTTTACTATTGTTAGTTGTATACATCTTTTGAACAACTCTGTGTTAATTGGGCTAAAACATTATTTAATGACGTTTTATTTATGATATACACAATAAAAAATTGACTAAATAGAATATTATTAATATAATTAATAGAGAAAAAAAATTTGAACGCTTATATTCTTCACAAATATCCGAGAAATCCTAATAATAACATAATAATACTGACACACTCGTCCCCAACTAGACAGAGACAGTACTACTACATATTCGATGAAAATACTCAAACATGCGAGTACATATTTACATATTATAAATATTCATGACTTTGAAACAACGATCTATCTTCATCATATAAATGTTAGCTCCATTCGAGATTGGAAACGGAGACTTCTAGCTCAGTGGACAGAACAAAACACATTGATATTGATTAAATTTTCTTTCTATCGCACAGTAGAACCTAGGTTTAAATTTGGTCGGTAATAGAACTAAAAGTTCTTTAAATAAACAAAAACAACTATTAAAAAACAATAGATATAATATGCACTAAAAAGTACAAAAATAATAACGTATTTTTATACAATCTAATAAATGTAATTATTAAAATTACTAATTCTAGTTACAATGATTGTTATTTTTGGAGTCGGTGTCAGCGACGGTAGACTTGTACATAGTTGGTTGTAGGTGAGATACCATCATGTCAGGGGAAGTTCAATTATGTCTTTTCTTAAGAACTCTAATCACTATTTTCAAATGTGAACTTTTAATTTGATTTTTGAATTGTCTATTATACTTTCGAAGTGAAAACTAAATACAACTTATAAAAAATATATTTACTTTATTATTCCTGTTTCACAGTTATTGTCCCAGATAATTTTTATGTTAGGCAAGAATATTTTACAGTAAAAATAACATAATTGAGTCATAATACCTTATAGTTTTTGCTTCTTATGCTTTCAAAATTATTTGTTGAGAAATAATTAAATTATTACTATAACTATTCAGTTACACACTCTACATCTAAAGTTTTCTTCTGCATTCATTTAATTTGAAGAATGACTTGAAATCATACGTTAGGTTTGCCGTCGTTGCTTCGCAAACCTTTCGTATGATTTCAAGGCATTCTGCACTAAATATATTAAACATTAGTGTTTAAAGAGCATCTTTTGCACTTAACCATTCAACTGTTCATCATAACCTTATTTTACTAAAACTAATAACTCGCGCCCCTGATTGTCAAAACTAAAAGAATTTTCAGCGAGAGACTGACAAGTCTCATGTCTCCTTTAGGTATTTTGCTGTATTTACTATACCATTCCCACTCCCAGTCCCATTCACTTCGAGAGTATAATAGACAATTCAAAAATCAAATTAAAAGTTCACATTTGAAAATAGTGATTCTAGTCTAGAATTTGGTGCTCTGCCAGGAAATTTTAAGCTTCTCACATAATATATTGCGTTCAGCTAATTTTACTCCAGCTTGGATAAGATTTATAATGTAATTTCTTTAGTGGTCTACAAGAAAAGACATTGCTTTAAACCTAAAATATTTAAGTGGTTTCGTACACGTATAAAATTTTTAAAGATTTCTTCATTTTGATGTACAAGCTTTTAATTATTAGAGGGTTAATTATGAAATTATCGTTAAATTGTACTGGGCTACTTTGTGTTAATAGGAAACCTTTTTGGTGCAAGATTTCTAAGTGAAACTTTTTCACATGGTTGCTACAACATTCTCGATTTCAAAATGTGCAACATGTGATTGTTTGACTATCGATTGTTTTCACATTCAGCTTTATAAGTAAAGATGGAAACTATAAAAGTAACTTTATTTTAAATACTAGTTCGAACGAGGAACTAACCCAGTAGAAACAGCGCGCTACGCCAGTGTTGTGTTGTGAGAGGATACGGCTAACAAACGCACTATACGTTTTGTTATAATCGTTTCCAGGAAGCTTTGACTTGATGAATGAACCAAAGGCAACCAGACACTCGAGCATATAACGATGAATTGAATTCGACGGTAGAAGCCGATTCAAATTAAAATATTATTATTATTCAAAATAGGATGTGACATAACTTATTGAAAGTCAAAAACTACCACCCATTCCAAAAATAATGCCTCAGACCTGAGAAGAATGGGCGCAACATACTCAGCGGGTTTTTTTTCCATAAAAAAATATGTTTACAAAGTAATATCGTACAGATAAACTTATTATTTAATAGCCTGAGGGCGGTGATTCCCAATCAGTGGTATCATTGAGAAAGTTATTTATGTTAGTAACCTTTACTACACATACGTTTTCCACCTTCGCACGACACGCCACAAGTTATGATATCATCCTCACCATCTGGATGTGGCGGTCCTCCACAGTGTGGTTTTCAAGGAGCTTTCTTCCACGTACTACAAAGCTGTGGAATGAGCTTCGTTGTGCGGTGTTTCCGGGACCATACGACATGGGTACCTTCAAAAAAAGCGCGTACACCTTCCTTAAAGGCCGGCAACGCTCTTGTGATTCCTCTGGTGTTGCAAGAGAATGTGGGCGGCGGTGATCACTTAACACCAGGTGGCCCGTACGCTCGTTTGTCCTGCTATTCCATAAAAAAAACATACGTTTTATGTACCAAGAAATAAGCGGCATGATTTAATGTTACCATAGCCATATTGGTTGATAAATGGGTGTCCTATGATTTTACTGACTTACAGAGAGAAACACGCATTGAAGCTTGCTTTGCTCCTTTATTTCTTTGTAATGTACATTTTGAAATGAAGGCATTTTGAAGGCAAATTGTGAAATGTTATGAAAAGTAGATTCTATATGATAATAGCAAGCGACATCGCAATGGCCGAATCTAGTTCAAACGTCACAACAATGCCCTCAGACGAATCTTACTCATAGAAAATTTATCGTTAATGGCTGGTAGTCACTTAATTATATAATTCACTAAAGCTTTCACAGAGCTGCTAAAAGAAAAAACATGCAGCTATTTAACTGAACTTTGCAGAACGATTAAGAATATTGCATTGAGAAAGCCATGACTCATATACAGATCGTCACCATTTTTTCTTCATGATGAGCACAAGACCTCAGATAGCTCGAGACGCCGCTAAAACTGCACAGAACCACATTGAGATACGCTCTGACATTCTTTGCTCTCGCCAAACCTGGTCCCAACCCACTGCTACTTTTTTCGCGATTTGGACAATTTTACATTATAAAGAATTTTCTTCTCGAAGCACACAGCCTTCTTTCACAGAGGTTGTTGAGTCCAGGTCTCTAGAGTTCTTAAGAAAAGACATAATTGAACTTCCCCTGATATTATGGTATCTCACCCACAACCAACTATGTACAAGCCTACCGTGGCTGACAACGACGCCAAAAAAACAATAATTGTAACTATAATTAGATTAATTAATTACATTTATTAGATTGTATAAAAATACGTAATTATTTTTTTTCACTTTTTAGTGCATATTATATCTATTGTTTTTTAATAGATTTTTTTAATTCGGTTGTGTTTTTTTGTAGTTTTTTGTTTGTTTAAACAACGTTTAGTTCTATTACCGACCAAATTTAAACCCAAGTTCGTTCTACTGTGGGATAGAAAGAAAATTTAATCAATATCAATGTGTTTTGTTCTGCCCACTGAGCTAGAAGTCTCGGGTTCGAATCCCGGTTGGTGCTAACATTTATATGATGAAGATAGATCTTTGTTTCCGAGTCATGGATGTTTATAATATGTAATTATTTATGTTTAAGTATGTATATCGAATATATTATAGTTGGCTTGCACCCATAGTACAGGTTCTGGCTCCTTGGGGGCGAGATAATTGGAGTAATAGTGTGTCAATAATATTATTTTATTATTAGGATTTCTCGGAAAGTTGTGAGGAATACAAGCGTTGAAATTTCATTTCTCTATCATAATATTAATTCTATTTCGTCGATTTTTATCGTGTATTTTTTTATGAAAATACGAGACGAGACGAACAGGACGTTAAGCTGATGAATGCACTTCCGCTCAGGATTCTTGAAAACCCCAAAAATTTTGAGCGGCACTACAATTGCGCTCGTCACCTTGAGACATAAGATGTTAAATCTCATTTGCCCAGTAATTTCACTATCTACGACGCCCTTCAGACCGAGACACAGTAATGTTTACACATTACTGCTTCACGGTAGAAACAGCCGCGGATGTTGTACCCATAATCTAGCCGGCATCCTGTGCAAAGGAGCCTCCCACTGGTATATTATAAATAAAACGTCATTAAAGAATGTTTTAGCCCAATTAACACAGAGTTGTTCAAAAGTTGTATACAACTAACAATAGTAAAATAATTAAATAAAAAATATCGTATTATATAAATATTTAAATATGGAAAATGTTGGAATAGAAAAATAAACGGATATTTGAATTGCTCATTGCGACAATTTGTTAACCTTTTCCAGAACTCTGAGTTTTCTTTTATTTATACAGGAGACTAAATTTGCATAAAAAACACACTTTTTATTTGGTTGACATTGTACATCCTAAGCATACATTTGAAGGCTTAAGGGATTGTGCCAAAATTAATTCAATTTAAAAGTGGCTGTTGTTCGATAAATTTGATTACGTTTTTCAATGCTGTTACGATAAAAGTGTAGATTTAAATTTAATTCAAGATCATCAAAAAGTAGTAAAAACATGATATGATAATCAGTAGATACATAGATGTATAATGCTGAAGGAAAATAAAGAAAAAAAATAACAAGTGCGTCTCACTTAACACGCATTTGAAACGAACAAAAAACAAAAAGCAAAAAGCAACCGAGTTCAAAAAACTATTTCAAAACAGCACTAAAATGTACAAAATTGCATTTTCTTCTACAACTTAATAATCAAATTATTTTTAGAGTTCTCGTATGTGAAATGAAATGAATAATATTAAACTACCCAAAAATTCAATCAAATTAACTAAACAATATAATATTGTGGTTACAATTATTGTTAATTTTAGAATCGATGTCCTCTTGCAGCGGCCGCGCTCTCGTATCTCGCCTCGTCACGTCGCGCGTGCGACAAGAGCACATCTCACCTTTGATATGTATATAGTTACGAACCTACCTTGGCTGACACCGACTCCAAAAATAGCAATAATTGTAGGTACATTGAAAATGGAACTAGACGGGAAGCTCCAGCTTTCAAATTATAAAAAGAATCACCAAAATCGATACACCGAGTTGAAAGTTCTAAGGTAACAAACATAAAAAAATACAGTCGAATTGCGAACTTTCTCCTTTTTTGGAGTCGTTTAAAAAAAATAAAAAATCACAATTGTCATTAATTATCATATAAAATTTAGAAGATGATATATTTTAATGAGTTGGTTGGTACCTACACCAAATGGGTCACGTAAGGGCATGGAAGTAATATAATATTCAATCGCAAAACCAACCGCGATGAATTAACGAGCCCTTAGTATGTACTGTGTATTTTTAACTACTCTGAATTATTCAGTCTCGTAACGGCTAAGGGTTACATCCTACATTAAAATATAATAATATGCTATCTTGGAACATTTACTAAAGCAAACCAGTATATATTTATTTTCAGCAAAAAGTCACCATATTAGTTATCATAAATATTATTATTAATATTAATAAAATAATATTTCTCACAGTTTCTTTTATTTACTTATGTGGGTCTGGAAAACTAGAAGAAATGAGCGATATATATCCCTATTATTGCCGCAACTTAACATACATACATATAATCACGCCTCTTTCCCGTAGGGGTAGGCAGAGACCACTTCTTTCCACTTGCTACGATCCTTGTTTCGCTTCGTCCACTTTCATTATTCCTTTCATACATGTTCTTCAGTTTAGGGTACTCTTGACCTGGCCTTTTTCCAAGAAAGAAATGTCTGCCTAGGTCTTCCCCTTCTAACACTTTCAGTCACACTGGCCTTATACACTTTCTTCGTCAATCGTTCTTCATTCATTCTCTCGACATGTACAAACCATCTCAGCTAGTTAAGTACTATATAAAATAGTAATATATAATATGTATAACTATTTTATATTATATAATATATTACTCGATGACGCGACAGGCGCTGTTCTATTAATAGAAAAAAATGATATAAGTTTTCGGGAATAATGTAGCCATTCCAATTGTATTAATTAATGTTAATGGATTAAATATGAAACAAATACATATTTCTGAATTACTTTATAATATTAAATAGTAAAAAAATTATTAGGATAAAATATCGTATTTGTGTAAATAGCTTTTACATTATCGCTTTATGATTTCCAATATTTTAAAGTTTTAAATTGGATATAGTACCTATGTTATCCTTAAGACTTTTCTGTAGACCTATATATGTTTTATATATAACATATATATGTTTTCATAGAAGGCGCCCAGATTGCTTATTTTCTCCGACACCTCCAACAAACATCGTTAATTAAACAAAAAATTTACAAATTATATACGAAGGCCTTCCTAAAGAACCACGCTATCCACTGGTGAAAACAGCATGAAAATCGATGCAGTGGTTTTTGAGTTTTATAATATGTAGGTAGTGATAAGCGCGTACACTTTTCTATAAGGCCACTCTTGTGATTCGTCTTGTGTTGCAAGAGAGTGTGGTCGACGGTGATCACTTAATTAGGTGACCGTACGCTCGTTTGTCTTCCGCAGCCGACCCGACACACGTTGACGAAGTTGATCGTGAAACTGAACGTCGCTCCGCTCTGAGCCCTTCAGGCGATGTAATAAAACCCACCTCTTACGAAGAGGTGAAGCTAATCATTAAGGAGCTTAACTCCAAGAAGGCCCCGGGGCCCGACACTATAAACAATAGGGTTCTTAAAATCCTACCCTCGACTCTTATTACTTTATTGGTTACCATTTTTAATATTCTATTGTCTAACAGCGCGTTCCCCGAACAATGGAAGGATTCCATTGTTATCGGTATCCCAAAACCCAATAAACCTAAAGCTAATCCGAATAGCTACATCATTACATCGCGGAGCTCAACCTGATACCCGACATACAGTTCGGATTCAGAACCGCTCACTTGTGTCCCCAGCAGACTCACCGACTCACCGAGTACATTCTCGTACGGCGTCAACTTCACGCTACCACGGCAGCCGTGTTTTTCGATGTCGCGAAGGCATTCGACAAGGTATGGCACAACGGCTTAGTATTCAAGCTGTATCAATTGGGAGTGCCAGACAGGCTCGTGCGCATCATACGAGCCTACCTTACTGATCGCTCCTTCCGATATCGAGTAGAGGGCACCCTATCATCACCCAGACCCATCAGGTCTGGCGTGCCACAGGGTTCAGTCCTCTCTCCCACTCTTTTCTCGCTCTTCACGAGCGACATTCCCTAGTTTCCGAGTGTCCAGCTCGCTCAGTACGCTGACGATACGGCACTCTACTTTGGCTCCGCTCTATTGAACCGCTCAACCTTGAGCAGGAACATTAAAGTGCTTCAAGCCGCCGTCGATGAACTAGGCAACTGGTTCAGAAAATGGCGGATTGAAGTGAACCCCACCAAGAGTGCAGCGGTACTCTTCGGTAACGCGAATAGCATCCGCGCTAAAAAACGACTGACCGACGTCATTAAATTGTATGAAACACCCATATCGTGGTGTATATAATGTGAATATTATGACTGTTTATTGTCAGTACATTTATGAAAATTTAATATATGTTCACAAAAATCGTCACCTTTTTGCTCTTAATAGTGATTTTCATTATTATAACACTAGAAATAAGGGATTGCTTGTAACTATTTCTAGTAGGCTTCATAAGATACATAATAGCTTTAAGGGTAAATGTATACACTTCTACAATAAAGTCCCAGCCACTGTTCAGGCATTGTCTATAAATAAATTTAAATGTTTTATAAAAAAATGGCTCTGTCGTAAATCCTATTACTCCACCGCTGAATATCTAAATGATCGGACAGCCTGGGACTAGATTGTGATTATTTTATAGCGACTGTACAATATTGTATATTTTTATTGAAAAGAGCGCAGAAAAAAGAATGCTGGGAGAGTTTCTTGCGCCGCTTCTTCTCTCTCAGAGCGCCATTTGTTTCCGAAGCGGTAGTAGTATCTAGTAGTATAAGAAATGACATCAAAAAGAATTCTAAAGGAATCAATTTTGAGAAAATAAATGCCTTTTATGCCTTTTATGCCTTTTTATTACAAATACTTAGGAGTCACGTTCAACAGCAATATGAACTTCAAGAAACATATTGATACGGTATGCAATAGAGCCCGATTTGTCCTCAGTCGCCTTTATCCACTTGTGTGTGGGGGAAGCAAACTCCCGCTCAAACACAAAGTGACGCTGTACAAAACCATCGTACGGCCCATACTGCCATACGCAAGCGTCGTTTTCGCGCACACCCGACCGAGCTACTTACGTCGTTTGCAAGTAGTTCAAAATAAATTCACGCGCATGGCAACCGGAGCCCCGTGGTTCATCCGAAACGTTGACCTTCACCGCGACCTAGAGCTTCCGACGATAGCTCAACACTTTAAAGAGATCTCGCGACTTTGACAAGGCGCCTAACCATCCCAACATCTTGGTTAGGAAGGCATGCGGGTACACCACCCTTCACCATAGTCTCAACCCAATAAGACGTCCCAGACACGTAACGGTAGACCCGGATGACGACATCACCATCGCGAACGCGACACCCACACAAACACCGACACAGACACGCACACACCGCCTTCGCAGGCGTAGGCGCGGTCAACCACCGCAAACCACTGGCACTCGTCGCTCTGACGATGGCCAGCGGCCCGCACCCTAGATACACCACACATTGTTTTGATACCCGACGAGACGTTAGTCCTCCTCCTGTAATCGCTTCACTACACTCACTCACACACGGACTGACTGACGGACTGACGGACATACACCACTTACACAATCACAAACACACGCCACAAACAGACACAAACATACATGCACACAAACATTTACACTACGTACATACATACAAACACACATACATGCAATCATAAACACATACATACACACTTACATACATTACACAAAACATTACCACACTCGCCGGCGAGTGTGTTCTTATCACCTTTTCATCTTTCATTTTCATTTCATCTTCATTTCCATTCTCTCTCCTTCCCACAAGCACACAGCCGGTCTGAGGTTCGAGTCTCCTTAGGAGACGCCCCGCGACTGTTGTTGCGTAGTCTTTGCGGCCTCCACGGCCCACGTCCTACTTCGCTGTGAAAGCCAGGGCTGCTAACAGCACAGAGGAGGTTTTAGTCGGTATGGGATGTCCGCTTACGCGGACACTCGAGTCCGACATATTACGCCCCGTTACGGGGCGTAAATACGTAAGCGTATTTCCTCCTCTCAAAAAAAAATCGTTTGCCTTCCTTTTCAATAAAAAAAATAAACATAGAGAAGATTCATAAATAAGATTCCTTATAAGTTTTTGTTTTTAATTATCAAGTATATAAACTTCATAGGTATAAAAATAAGTTTTTGCGTTTACGTTCCGTTTTAATTCAAAATTAAATATTTTTATTCAAATACAAACGGAATTTGTATTACCTACTTAACATAGACAACATTATTCCTTATATTATTTTCATCAAGTCACGATTCATCATAAATTAAAATAAAAAAGGACGCAACCTTTTAAACTTTGAAAATACTACTAAAAAGGCAAGAGTGTGTCTAAGTCACGAGGATTTGCTAAAGAGATTCTTATATAAGACCTAGATTTATTCTGAGCTCTTTGCCTATACTTAAGAGCTTAGAATACGTTTGCGCACTGCACTATATTCAAAGTTTAGCCTAGTTTCAGATAAGGTCGTGCGTGTGTAAATGACAAGTCTTTACGGCGGTGAAATGTTTAGCATTTAAGAAAATGCACATTTCGCTACTCAATTCAAGAGCTACGTTCAACATTCAATATTTCTACTATATAATATGTCCCGGCATGTAGTGATAAAACTTTAGGAGTTTTAACAATAAACTATATCGATTTAGTAACTACAACAGGTCTACCTGCACCCGTTCACGAGTTGACGCATAGACCAGCTATCGTTCCCTTCGCACATATTTGCAGCACTCTGTAAACAAATACTTGATTTTTATGAAATTTAACTCCTCATTGCCTCATAGATTACATCCTCAAGTTAAATTTTTCCCTGCATAATAAACCTTTTCATACAAAACCAAATCATATCGGCCCATAAGCGCAGGAGACATGAGGTAATAAACATCCAAAAAAAAAACAAGAAAACTTCGTCCAGATTTGGAAGTCGGTTGAAAATTAATCATGCTACTATATTCCTCGCAGCCGTAGCTGCATTGACCTGACAGTAATTCAACTAACACGCCCCATAGATCTTCCATTTACTTTCATTGGACGTTGAAATTGTCTTAAGGGTAATTAATTTTCCTTGGTCCTTACTTTTTTGGTATTCAGTTCTGATTTATCTGACAGTAAAAACGTATTATCTTGTTAAATTACGTATAAATATTCTATGTTCAATATCTGTTAAAAATGTGGTATATTATTATATAGAAAATTCTCGTGTCACAATGTTAATTGGCATACTACTCCGAAACGTATAAAAGGCATTTATTTTTTGATGTCTTTTCTAATATACTAGATACTACTACCGCTTCGGAAACAAATGCCGCTCTGAGAGAGGCGGAGAAAAGAAACTCTGCGGCGCAAGGAACTCTCCCAGCATTCTTTTTTTGCTAAATAAAAATATACAATATTGTACTACCATTGCTATTGTTATAAAAAAATCATAATCTAGTCCCAGGCTGTCCGATCACTGTGGAGTAGGTAGTTGGATTTACGACAGAGCCATTTTTTAATAAAACATTTAAATGTATTTATAGATAATGCCTGAACAGTGGCTGGTACTTTATTATAAAAGTGTATACATTTACCCTTAAAGCTATTATGTATCTTATGAAGCCTACTAGAATTAGCCACAAGCAATCCATTATTTTTAGTGTTATAATAATGAAAATCACTATTAAAACAAAAAGGTGACGATTTTTGTGAACGTATATTAAATTTTCATAAATGTACTGACAATGAACAGTCACAATATTTAAAGTACTTCTGTGAATAGGTCTTAATCTATTTTTTATAACTCCTAATTATTATTGCAATGTTTTCTTTAGTATATGGCGATACAACGTTTGCCGGGTTAGCTATTATATAAAACTAGCTGACCCGACAGACGTTGTTCTGTTCATAATAAAAAAAAACTCTTGCAGATGGAATTTAGGAAAATCCGTTCTTAGCTGACCTCTACTCGGTGAAAAGAATATTCCTACCAAATTTCAAGTCTTTAGCTCTAGTGGTTCCAGAGATATCGTGATGAGTGGAATACGTGGAAATCTCTTATATATATTGATTGAACTTCGGAAATGGATTGTCTTGATTCATACCACAAACTTTCAAAGATTGGCCTTAAGATTTGAATGGTCAGGGCGAATGCGAGACGGATCGGAAATTAAAGATTTGCGGGCTAACTCGTCATGCAAAATGTTCATTAAGTACTTGCTGCAGATCTGAAGAATTGCTATTATCATTGCTGCATTGATCTCTTGACATCGATCAAGTTATTTGTCCATGTTGCCCATGAAGTATAATTGTAAAAATTTAAGCTGTGCATCTTCGAGAGGTTGCAGTGATCGAATACGATCGTGAATCTCTTCTTATATCTACAATATCAAAAGATTAAAATTTAAAATTATAAATACTTTTTTTAGAATTAGCATACACAATACATAGGAATAAGTATAGTACGTATGTTATTCTTTTACTGTATTGTGTGTAAGTATGTAAATAAATAAATACCTTGAATGTCGGATTAAATCCTCGTTCTTAGATGTCTGCCCCAAATGTGGTCATTTGGAAACAAATATTGTATTTTTGAGTGTTTTCTAGAACATTGCAGCACTAGTCTTGCGTTTCTCCGCAGAATACTCGCAAACAACGTCCATTGGCCCAATGCGAAAGCTAGTATGCAAGCAATACTACAGTACAGTATAAGTACTGCAATCGTATCGAAACGCTGCTCGATTCAAATTAGTACTTCATAAACTTCTTCTTGTGCGTTGAAAATTATCTATAAGTTGTTGATCTCTGAGGTTTTACTGGACGATTTCGTATTGCCAGCCGATCCGTTTTACGAGCTGCTTTGTCGGGAATAATTTGATCGTCTTGGTCGTGACATTGTTAATGATAATATCGGCACAATAAGCTTGTAACTCGAAACAAACACACCAACCGGTCAACTTGAATAACATGACGTGCACTCTCAGTTGTATTTTATAACTCATGTAGCGTGAAACTAACAAAAAACTTTATTGAATTCTTTCTATTCTCGAGATGTCATCAAAATGTATCAGAAAATATTTTTTTTATAATAATATTTTTTCGTATTTTTTTTTTATATTTTATGACTTATTATATCCTATGTCCGTCTCCTGGCTCTAAGCTACCTCCTCACCAATTTTCAGACATATCGGTAAAGCCGTTCTTGAGTTATAAATAGTGTAACACGACTTTCTTTTATATATATATATAGATAAGATATATATAGATACTAATGCATCGGTACGAGCATAAACTGGCTAAAAATTAAAAATTATTACAGATTTTGATGATAATCAGTAAGATTTTGTACAGTAATCAAACATCCTACCAGAATATGCTAGCAAAACATATTTAAACACGAAAAATATTTAATTTTTCCAGCGGGAATCAAATCCGGAACGCTCTGCATGATAGCCTTAGCATTGTTTCAACATATTCATTTATTATTTTTGTAATATTAAAAGAAATTGACCGTTGAATGTTATATAAAAAAACTTTTATTACTTTTTATAATAGGATAAAAAACTAATTAATGGAGGGCCGTATTTTTCCTTCACAGTATAACTGCGAAAATTACTGAACTGAGCGAGATAATACTTTTACCATAAGATGCAGCACGTTTCGGAGGTTTTAGTATATGCAAGTAAGTATATATTACTGCTTATATATATTATAGCGTTTTTTGGCGCCGTTAATAGACTTGATAACTTACGTCTCAAGGTGACGAGCGCAGTTGTAGTGCCGCTCAGAATTTTAGGCATTTGCAATAATCCTGAGCGACAATGCATTGTAATGGGCAGGGCATATTAATTATTATTATATTATTTTTAAAGTTAGACCGTTTCTTGGACATTGCAAGATTACTTTATATTTCTAAAAATTTTTTTTTCTAAAATAAACGTAGCCTGAGTTACTCCTTATTACATCAGCTACCTGCCAACAAAAGGCCTGTCAAAATCGGTCCAGCCATTTCAGAGATTAGCCGGAACACAATGACAGACAGACAGATAAAAATTATTAAAAATGTTATTTTGTTGTATGTACCGTATACATATTCATATACATGTAGTAAAAAACGGTTTTCTCAATATTACAAACAGATACTCCAATTTTATTTATATGTATAGATGAGAATTGATACAATGAGATTGCAAGGTCAGCACTTGTTATCAATGTATTAATTCTAAGTACATGTAAACTGAATGTAAAATATAATTTTAGATCAATAAATCCGTGAACAATCACAGCACATCTGTTACATTGGGACCACCAGTAACTAACTTCTATTGTCCCGACCCACAGCTTGTTGAAACATTTTATGGTCTATAAATTTAAACTCGATTCTCGTTAAGCCACCCAGTCAGGTCTAGAGAGTTAGTATAGTAGAAAGGAGATCTAAGAATTTATATAATAAAATATTTGATATGACTATTAATCTAAGAATATTGTGTTAGTTATACATTTACTTCACTTTAGGCAAAAACAACACTGGGAGAGTTTCTAGGGTAATTTTTTTCTCTCCCCGCGTGCCTATGAAGTTACACTTCTTTAGGCGCGTTATGAAAAAATTATGAGAGTGAAATTTTAAGATGCGCGCGCATCACTGTAATACAAAAGTAAGAGGTGAAGTTGGTTTCTAAAATTTTCTGACGTTTGTGTCATTCGTTATTTTTTTGGTTTCTTCGTCTATTATTAGGACAGGCAAAGGGTTCAAGCCCATAGAGCCGTAATCATTATTTATTAATTAATTTTCAAAGCCATCTTTGCAAAATTGTTCTTTCTAAAAACGTAGAATAGCACGAGGAATAAATAATTTTAATGATTTTTGCTTCGTTAGGCCAAAGAAGTATAACTCCTTGCGTGCATACATAAGTACACACACACTTTATTTTTAATAATTGATATAAAAAGTATTCAATTTTTGAGAAAATAAATGCATTTTATTGTAGTAGTGGTATTTCAAATTTTAAGAGGACGCAATGTGTATTCGTAACTTGGTGAAAATAATATCAGGAACTTCGATCATTTATGCGTCAGGATGTCAGACTGTGACAAATGTGAAAACGTCGAAAAAATTGAGGTTTACTCTTAACCTCTATTTTGAGCAATGCACGCACACTAACAAAGAGTCAAACAAATCGCGAGTGAAAGACGTAGCTTATTCACGCACACTAAAATAATAAACCTGGCCTGTTTGCATCGGTTGTCTTGCAGCAAGAGGCTCTATCTAGACGGTTATATTAACTAAGATCAGGAAAAAAAATGTTTATGTAAATTAATCATGTTGCCATAACAATGTCTTTTAAAAAACCATTGAGTTGTCAAAGTACTAAGATTTTATCTATTGTATATGATTTTCTATAAGTAATAAATAAAAAGACAATAATTTATAACAAATCCAATTAATCTCTCTATATTTGTATGAATATTTCTTATCTTGTACGAAAAATAGGGATTTGTATCGCTCATTTCTCGTAGAGTTTCAGAAACACAGAGGTAAATAAAACAATAAGTAAGAAATATTATTTGTTTGATCCAAGCCCTCACATAATAATATTTATGGTGACTTCGTGATGGTAATAAATATTATAGTGGTTTGCTTTAGTAAATGTTCCAAGACAACATATATTTTTTTTTATCTTATTAAATACTAGCTGACCCGAATTAATTTGTTATCTATGCCCGGCGGTATGCGATCTGTCTCTTACTGCCAAACAAATGAAGGTTATTTATTAAGGATTGGTCTCTGCTGCGGTTCAACTAGTTACCGCAGGCATAGTCGCAAACTGCGGCAACGACTACTACGCCCAAGTGGGCGTACTCAAGCCAGTCTCGAACAATGTGTGACGTTGACGTTCCACATGTTCTGTTAAACTTTGCTAATAATTGAAACTAAAATTGCGTAATAAAACTTTGTAAAAATAATACTACAAGAAGTAAGAAAGACACTGGAATCACATATCATCAGTAAGTATTTTGTATTTTATCAATTTGAATGTTAAATAACACGAAGCGTATGTTACAAAATTCGAAAGATGCCATTGAGTGTCAAGATGCCACGCACACAATCATCTAATAGTTGCCGTAATAAAAACCTCTTGTTCTTAGGTAGTGCGGTATTTAAATGATATAATCCTTAATCTTAGGATATTTCAAATAACGCTGGGGCTAATTTAAAAATTAATTAAAATAAAAAAACGGGTCACTTTAAAAACGTTTCTAATAAAAGTACTTAATCGTTAAGTTTTTTATATTTTTAAGTTTAATCACCCTTACGTGGTCGCATAAGGAGCAACGAAGTAGGTGTGCGCAGTGCGCGCGGATACTAGATTTCTTACAGGTTGTTCCGAAATTATATTATGGAAAATTGATTTATTTAGGTGAAAAAGGTTTTTTTAATTTTGAATATTTTTTTTATGATTATGTTTTTTGTATCATTTATTCATTGTATCGCTACGTTATATATAAAAATATTGAATATTATAGGTATTAATTTTTATTTAATACTGTTTCATGATCTTGTTTAAAGTTCGTGTTTTTATCGAAACAGTGGAAAACCTATTGTTACTTTAATGTGCATAAACAATTTAAAAAATACATAAAATAAATTCATTGGCATGTTGGTGAGGCGTCCTTGAATGTTTTCATTTTCTGTACATGACAAACGCTCCAAAAGAGATTACAACTATAAGTTTAGATAATATTAAAAACGATGAACTTGAACTCTCTTGCTTTAACACTTTAACTAATTTTTAAGTTTGTGATGTTTATAGAAAGCAACCGTCTTGTTCTTTACTTTTGTGTTAAACTACTCTAACTGTCAAACATCGTGTAACCCATAGCACACGAACATTCTAGAAAGTTATCGTAAAACAGAACTTTAACGAGTGCTTACAATTATTAATGAGCCAGAAGAACTTTAACGAAGATAACAACTGGTTTTGTTTTTTATATAAGAATGGGCAAGAATAACTTGACCTGTAAAAGGTGTAAGTGTTTATTTTCTAATAAATAATATCAACTCTATATCATTCTTTGTAAAATAAATAAATCCTTACCTGTTTATACAATATAATTATAAAGAATTTCCTATTCTAGGTAGAGAGTGACTTTTGAGATTTTTTGAGAATATTTTCGTTTTGAGAAAAAAAATAGCAAAAAAAATTACAAAGCTCAGTAGCACTTCAGCAATTATACGTGAGTGCTTAATTGGTAACTTGGATTAAATTAATGTACACAATTATAATGTATTTATTTACCTATCTGTTAATTATTATTAAGTTTTACTTCATCGCACGTAAAGATTACACGCACATTATTTTTCCTAATGAATAATGACATAATGAAATTTCATACTTTTAGAGAGTTATAGGACGTTTAATGTTTTCGTCGATAGTCGAAGTTTTCAAGATACGCATACCTTGAATATTTCGACTTAACGCCTGACCGAGTTATGTTGACCGGCGCGGTGGGTATATTAATTATTACGTTAGAACTTAGAAGGGCAGACAACAGCAGGTATAATGTAGGTAGAATTTATATCCTCTTTGGCGGAAGGAAAAGCGTTTATTTTCTTTTGGTCGCTATTTAAGTCACGTTCTCGGACCAATATTACATATATTACACAGAACAATTATCGACCAAGCTCGATAATTTTTGAAACCAAAAAAATAAAAGAAGGATGAAACCCATTGGAAAAGGAAGAGAATATAACAAAAATGAAAGGAAAAAAAATTACGGGCGATCTGAGGTCGGGAAGTGGAAAAGGGGGGAGTGTTTTTAAGAGTAAAAAACGGTTTATCTTGATTTCCGGCAATACTACAAGTCCTAAAGAAAAAAGTTAAACAGCAAAGTTGTAGAATATAGGTAATAAAAAGATCAAAAAATTTAAACTACATTTGCAGATCATAAATTGCTCTTCTTAACTGGATGGATGTATTTTTTTATTTATCCAAAATATTCGAGATATTGGCCGAAATAGAAAAACCGGTTCATTAAATAAATCGTAAGCAGTAAGTTTTACAAAAAGTTTTCAGGATTTGAAAAATGTACTCCAAATTATATAAAAGATGCAAAATTTTATTTTATAGAGTAATGGAGTTCTTAACTTTTGCCCTAAAAGTTATAAAATCCATTATTGTTTTATTTTCTTAACCGTTTTCGTTATAGTTTCCGAGATATTGGCCAAAAACTTTTTTCAAGAGCTCCACCTGGATCTGGCAGCATTAGGTGATTTTATGCTGAGTCACGCCATACAAAAAAAATAATCGAAAATTTTCTTTTTTTACTGGCCTACTTGATGTTATAAACCGCTTTTGTTGAGTTTTTCTTGCTGACAGTAGCCGTCAAAAATTGAGGTTGACTCTTAACCTCTATTTTGAGCAACGCACACTCACACAGAGTGAAACAAATCGCGAGTGAAAGACGTAGCTTATTCACGCACACTCAAATAATAAACCTGGCCTGTTTTCATCGGTTGTCTTGCAGCAAGAGGCTCTATCTAAATATTAACTAAGATCAGGAAAAAAATGTTTATATAAATTAATCATGTTGCCATAACAATGTCTTTTAAAAAACCATTGAGTTGTCAAAGTACTAAGATTTTATCTATTGTATATGATTTTCTATAAGTAATAAATAAAAAGACAAAAATTTATAACAAATCCAATTTATGAACCTTCTCTCTGTATTTGTATGAATATTTCTTATCTTGTACGAAAAATAGGGATTTGTATCGCTCATTTCTCGTAGAGTTTCAGAAACACAGAGGTAAATAAAACAATAAGTAAGAAATATTATTTGTTTGATCCAAGCCCTCACATAATAATATTTATGGTGACTTCGTGATGGTAATAAATATTATAGTGGTTTGCTTTAGTAAATGTTCCAAGACAACATATATTTTTTTTTATCTTATTAAATACTAGCTGACCCGAATTAATTTGTTATCTATGCCCGGCGGTATGCGATCTGTCTCTTACTGCCAAACAAATGAAGGTTATTTATTAAGGATTGGTCTCTGCTGCGGTTCAACTAGTTACCGCAGGCATAGTCGCAAACTGCGGCAACTACTACTACGCCCAAGTGGGCGTACTCAAGCCAGTCTCGAACAATGTGTGACGTTGACGTTCCACATGTTCTGTTAAACATTGCTAATTATTGAAACTAAAATTGCGTAATAAAACTTTGTAAAAATAATACTACAAGAAGTAAGAAAGACACTGGGATCACATATCATCAGTAAGTATTTTGTATTTTATCAATTTGAATGTTAAATAACACGAAGCGTATGTTACAAAATTCGAAAGATGCCATTGAGTGTCAAGATGCCACGCACACAATCATCTAATAGTTGCCGTAATAAAAACCTCTTGTTCTTAGGTAGTGCGGTATTTAAATGATATAATCCTTAATCTTAGGATATTTCAAATAACGCTGGGGCTAATTTAAAAATTAATTAAAATAAAAAAACGGGTCACTTTAAAAACGTTTCTAATAAAAGTACTTAATCGTTAAGTTTTTTATATTTTTAAGTTTAATCACCCTTACGTGGTCGCATAAGGAGCAACGAAGTAGGTGTGCGCAGTGCGCGCGGATACTAGATTTCTTACAGGTTGTTCCGAAATTATATTATGGAAAATTGATTTATTTAGGTGAAAAAGGTTTTTTTAATTTTGAATATTTTTTTTATGATTATGTTTTTTGTATCATTTATTCATTGTATCGCTACGTTATATATAAAAATATTGAATATTATAGGTATTAATTTTTATTTAATACTGTTTCATGATCTTGTTTAAAGTTCGTGTTTTTATCGAAACAGTGGAAAACCTATTGTTACTTTAATGTGCATAAACAATTTAAAAAATACATAAAATAAATTCATTGGCATGTTGGTGAGGCGTCCTTGAATGTTTTCATTTTCTGTACATGACAAACGCTCCAAAAGAGATTACAACTATAAGTTTAGATAATATTTAAAACGATGAACTTGAACTCTCTTGCTTTAACACTTTAACTAATTTTTAAGTTTGTGATGTTTAAAGAAAGCAACCGTCTTGTTCTTTACTTTTGTGTTAAACTACTCTAACTGTCAAACATCGTGTAACCCATAGCACACGAACATTCTAGAAAGTTATCGTAAAACAGAACTTTAACGAGTGCTTACTTCACATTAATGAGCCAGAAGAACTTTAACTAAGAGAACAACTGGCTTTGTTTTTTATATAAGAATGGGCAAGAATAACTTGACCTGTAAAATGTGTAAGTGTTTATTTTCTAATAAATAATATCAACTCTATATCATTCTTTGTAAAATAAATAAATCCTTACCTGTTTATACAATATAATTATAAAGAATTCCCTATTCTAGGTAGAGAGTGACTTTTGAGATTTTTTGAGAATTTTTTTCGTTTTGAGAAAAAAAAAAGCAAAAAAAAATACAAAGCTCAGTAGCACTTCAGCAATTATACGTGATTGCTTAATTGGTAACTTGGATTTAATTAATGTACACAATTATAATGTATTTATGTACCTATCTGTTAATTATTATTAAGTTTTACTTCAATCGCACGTAAAGATTACACGCACATTTTTTTTCTAATGAATAATGAAATAATGAAATTTCATACTTTTAGAGAGTTATAGGACGTTTAATGTTTATTTATGTTTTCGTCGATAGTCGAAGTTTTCAAGGTACGCATACCTTGAATATTTCGACTTAACGCCCGACCGAGTTATGTTGACCGGCGCGGTGGGTATATTTATTATTACGTTAGAAGGGCAGACAACAGCTGCCAGGTATTATGTAGGTAGAATTTATATCCTCTTTGGCAGAAGGGAAAGCGTTTATTTTCTTTTGGTAGCTATTTAAGTCGCGTTCTCGGACCAATTATTACACAGAACAATTATCGACCAAAAAAAGAAATAAATAAATGAAAAAAAATAATAATTAAGTTAAGTTAAGTTAATAATTAAGTTAATTAATTAAATTAAGGATGAAACCCATTGGAAAAGGAAGAGAATATAACAAAAATGAAAGGAAAAAAAAATTACGGGCGATCTGAGGTCGGGAAGTGGAAAGGGGGGGGGGGTGTTTTTAAGGGTAAAAAACAGTTTATCTTGATTTCCAATATATTCGGGATATTGGCGGAAATAGAAAAACCGGTTCATTAAATGGGCCATAAACCGTAAACAGTAAGTTTTACAAAAAGTTTTCAGGATTTGAAAAATTTACTCCAAATTATATAAAAGATGAAAAATTTTATTTTATAGAATAATGGAGTTTAAAACTTTTGCCCTAAGATTTATAAAACCCATTATTGTTTTATTTATAGTTTCCGAGATATTGGCCAAAAACTTTTTTCAAGAGCTCCACCCGGATCTGGCAGCATTAGGTGATTTTATGCTGAGTCACGCCATACAAAAAAATTTATTCGAAAATTTTCTTTTTTTACTGGCCTACTTGATGTTATAAACCGCTTTTGTTGAGTTTTTCTTGCTGACAGTAGCCGTACTTCCTAGAACTGTCATTCGAGCCAGGTCCCGTGTTAAGTTGATGGATTTATAAATAATCTAGTTAAGAAATAGGAAAGGAACAAGAAAAAAAAAGTAATTTAGGTTTTATTTTATTAAAATCATAGGGCTCAACCTATCACTCGATTGTATGAAAGGTGCAGTCATTGATAGATTGACATTTGACAGATGACGGCTATAACTTTGTAAAAATGGAGATAGCCGAAATCCACTACGTTATATTATGTAACTGTTCGCTTTCAAACTTAGGCGGATTATACTTCGTCGCCAATCGACTACTTCTGATTACTAATTACTTATTACTACTATTTCAAACTTATGTCAAAACACAAATCACTGCAGGTTTCATACAATCTGTATTCTGATCTGATACAATCGCTTGTTCTTAGAGTTTCGCTAGGCTGTTTGAGAAAATTCTTGAGTGACTGAGTGTTATTCAGAAAGTTTGTACCTTTGGAACATTTCGGATATGGATTTGAATAATTTAGTGCTTTTAACAATTATTACAAGTTTTGGCACTTTGTTGATGAGAGTACTTTATATTTTAATTAAAATATACGCTCAGCAGAACAGACTTACTGTCGAAAAGAGATCATTAAAAGTTATACTTTGCATTGGATCGGGAGGTCACACTACCGAGCTATTAAAAATTGTAGCTCAAATGAATTTTAACAAATACAGCCCAAGGCTTTACATGATGGCTGACTCTGACAATAATAGTGAAACTAAAATAATCTTTACTGAAAAGGATACAAAAGACTATCAAATCTGCAAGATTCCAAAAAGTAGAAATGTACATCAGCCATATATGACATCGATTTTCAGCACCCTCCATGCTATTTTGTACTGTGTTCTACCAATATTTAGATTTAAACCTGATGTTATAATCTGCAATGGCCCTGGAACATGCATTCCAATTTGTTTTGTTGTTTTTTTAATGAGATGTTTTTGCATTCTGGATTGCAGAATAGTGTTTATTGAAAGTCTTTGTAGGGTAAGAACTTTATCATTGTCTGGGAAGATACTACAATTTATAGCCGATATTTTTGTAGTCCAGTGGCCACAACTTAACTGGACTCAACAACCTCTGTGAAAGAAGGCTGTGTGCATCTCGAGAAGAAAATTCTTTATAATGTAAAATTGTCCAAATCGCGAAAATAGTAGTAGTGGGTTGGGACCAGGTTTGGCGAGAACAAAGAATGTCAGAGGTCTCTCTCTGTAGGTCAGCTAAATCATAGGACACCCATTTAACAACCTTTTCAATTTAACAGTTTTATGTAAATGGGTCACTAACATAATATTATAACATAAATGACTTTCTTAATGATTCCACAGATTGAGAATGGAGCGACCGCCCTCAGGCTATTAAATAATAAGTTTACTTGTACGATATTACTTTGTAAACATATTTTGTGGCCTCGAGTTCATTCATCAAGTCAAAGTTTCCTGGAAGCGATTATAACAAAACGTATAGTGCGTTTGTTAGCCGTATCCTCTCACAACACAACACTGACGTAGCGCGCTATTTCTAGTGGGTTAGTTCCTCGTTCGAACTAGTATTTAAAAAAAAACTTACTTTTATTGTTTCCATCTTTACTTTTAAAGCTGAATGTGAAAACATTCGATAGTCAAACAATCACATGTTGCACATTTTGAAATCGAGAATGTTGTAGCAACCATGTGAAAAAGTTTCACTCACAAATTTTGCACCAAAAAGGTTTCCTATTAACACAAAGTAGCCCAGTACACTTTAACGATAATTTAATACTTAAACCTCTAATAATTAAGAGCTTGTACATCAAAATGAAGAAATCTTTAAAAAATTTAAACGTGTACGAAACCACTAAAATATTTTAGGTTGAAAGCAATGTCTTTTCTTGTGGACCACTAAAGAAATTACATTATAAATCTTATCCAAGCTGGAGTAAAATTAGCTGAACACAATATATTATGTGAGAAGCTTAAAATTTCCTGGCAGAGCACCAAATTCTAGACTAGAATCACTATTTTCAAATGTGAACTTTTAATTTGATTTTTGAATTGTCTATTATACTTTCGAAGTGAAAACTAAATACAACTTATAAAAAATATATTTACTTTATTATTATGTTTCACAGTTATTGTCCCAGATAATTTTAATGTTAGGCAAGAATATTTTACAGTAAAAATAACATAATTGAGTCATAATACCTTATAGTTTTTGCTTCTTATGCTTTCAAAATTATTTGTTGAGAAATAATTAAATTATTACTATAACTATTCAGTTACACACTCTACATCTAAAGTTTTCTTCTGCATTCATTTAATTTGAAGAATGACTTGAAATCATACGTTAGGTTTGCCGTCGTTGCTTCGCAAACCTATCGTATGATATCAAGGCATTCTGCACTAAATATATTAAACATTAGTGTTTAAAGAGCATCTTTTGCACTTAACCATTCAACTGTTCATCATAACCTTATTTTACTAAAACTAATAACTCGCGCCCCTGATTGTCAAAACTAAAAGAATTTTCAGCGAGAGACTGACAAGTCTCATGTCTCCTTTAGGTATTTTGCTGTATTTACTATACCATTCCCACTCCCAGTCCCATACACTTCGAGAGTATAATAGACAATTCAAAAATCAAATTAAAAGTTCACATTTGAAAATAGTGATTCAAGTCTAGAATTTGGTGCTCTGCCAGGAAATTTTAAGCTTCTCACATAATATATTGCGTTCAGCTAATTTTACTCCAGCTTGGATAAGATTTATAATGTAATTTCTTTAGTGGTCCACAAGAAAAGACATTGCTTTAAACCAAAAATATTTAAGTGGTTTCGTACACGTATAAAAATTTTAAAGATTTCTTCATTTTGATGTACAAGCTTTTAATTATTAGAGGTTTAATTATGAAATTATCGTTAAATTGTACTGTGCTACTTTGTGTTAATAGGAAACCTTTTTGGTGCAAGATTTCTAAGTGAAACTTTTTCACATGGTTGCTACAACATTCTCGATTTCAAAATGTGCAACATGTGATTGTTTGACTATCGATTGTTTTCACATTCAGCTTTATAAGTAAAGATGGAAACTATAAAAGTAACTTTATTTTAAATACTAGTTCGAACGAGGAACTAACCCAGTAGAAACAGCGCGCTACGCCAGTGTTGTGTTGTGAGAGGATACGGCTAACAAACGCACTATACGTTTTGTTATAATCGTTTCCAGGAAGCTTTGACTTGATGAATGAACCAAAGGCAACCAGACACTCGAGCATATAATGATGAATTGAATTCGACGGTAGAAGCCGATTCAAATTAAAATATTATTATTATACAAAATAGGATGTGACATAACTTATTGAAAGTCAAAAACTACCACCCATTCCAAAAATAATGCCTCAGACCTGAGAAGAATGGGCGCAACATACTCAGCGGGTTTTTTTTCCATAAAAAAATATGTTAACAAAGTAATATCGTACAGATAAACTTATTATTTAATGGCCTGAGGGCGGTGATTCCCAATCAGTGGTATCATTGAGAAAGTTATTTATGTTATAGTAACCTTTACAACACATACGTTTTCCACCCTCGCACGACACGCCACAAGTTAGGATATCATCCCCACTATCCGGATGTGTGGCGGTCCTCCACAGTGCGGTTTTCAAGGAGCTTTCTTCCACGTACTACAAAGCTGTGGAATGAGCTTCCTTGTGCGGTGTTTCCGGGACCATACGACATGGGTACCTTCAAAAAAAGCGCGTACACCTTCCTTAAAGGCCGGCAACGCTCTTGTGATTCCTCTGGTGTTGCAAGAGAATGTGGGCGGCGGTGATCACTTAACACCAGGTGGCCCGTACGCTCGTTTGTCCTGCTATTCCATAAAAAAAAACATACGTTTTATGTACCAAGAAATAAGCGGCATGATTTAATGTTACCATAGCCATATTGGTTGATAAATGGGTGCCCTATGATTTTACTGACTTACAGAGAGAAACACGCATTGAAGCTTGCTTTGCTCCTTTATTTCTTTGTAATGTACATTTTGAAATGAAGGCATTTTGAAGGCAAATTGTGAAATGTTATGAAAAGTAGATTCTATATGATAATAGCAAGCGACATCGCAATGGCCGAATCTAGTTCAAACGTCACAACAATGCCCTCAAACGAATCTTACTCATAGAAAATTTATCGTTAATGGCTGGTAGTCACTTAATTATATAATTCACTAAAGCTTTCACAGAGCTGCTAAAAGAAAAAACAGCAGATGTCTATTTAACTGAACTTTGCAGAACGATTAAGAATATTGCCTTGAGAAAGCCATGATTCATATACAGATCGTCACCATTTTTTCTTCATGATGAGCACAAGACCTCAGATAGCTCGTGACACCGCTAAAACTGGAGAACCACATTGAGATACGCTCTGACATTCTTTGCTCTCGCCAAACCTGGTCCCAACCCACTGCTACTTTTTTCGCGATTTTGACAATTTTACATTATAAAGAATTTTCTTCTCGAGAAGCACACAGCCTTCTTTCACAGAGGTTTTTGAGTTCAGGTCTCTAAAGTTCTTAAGAAAAGACATAATTGAACTTCCCCTGACATTATGGTATCACCCACAACCAACTATGTACAAGCCTACCGTGGTTGACACCGAGGCCAAAAATAACAATAATTTTAACTATAATTAGATTAATTAATTACATTTATTAGATTGTATAAAAATACGTAATTTTTTTTTTTTCACTTTTTAGTGCATATTATATCTATTGTTTTTTAATAGATTTTTTTAATTCGGTTGTGTTTTTTGTTTGTTTAAACAACGTTTAGTTCTATTACCGACCAAATTTAAACCCAGGTTCGTTCTACTGTGGGATAAAAGAAAATTTAATCAATATCAATGTGTTTTGTTCTGCCCACTGAGCTAGAAGTCTCGGGTTCGAATCCCGGTTGGTGCTAACATTTATATGATGAAGATAGATCTTTGTTTCCGAGTCAAGGATGTTTATAATATGTAATTATGTATGTTTAAGTATGTATATCGAATATATTATAGTTGGCTTGCACCCATAGTACAGGTTCTGGCTCCTTGGGGGCGAGATAATTGGAGTAATAGTGTGTCAATAATATTATTTTATTATTAGGATTTCTCGGAAAGTTGTGAGGAATACAAGCGTTGAAATTTCATTTCTCTATCATAATATTAATTCTATTTCGTCGATTTTTATAGTGTATTTTTTATGAAAATACGAGACGAGACGAACAGGACGTTAAGCTGATGAATGCACTTCCGCTCAGGATTCATGAAAACCCCAAAAATTTTGAGCGGCACTACAATTGCGCTCGTCACCTTGAGACATAAGATGTTAAATCTCATTTGCCCTGTAATTTCACTATCTACGACGCCCTTCAGACCGAGACACAGTAATGTTTACACATTACTGCTTCACGGTAGAAATAGGCGCGGATGTTGTACCCATAATCTAGCCGGCATCCTGTGCAAAGGAGTCTCCCACTGGTATATTATAAATAAAACGTCATTAAAGAATGTTTTAGCCCAATTTACACAGAGTTGTTCAAAAGTTGTATACAACTAACAATAGTAAAATAATTAAATAAAAAATATCGTATTATAGAAATATTTAAATATGGAAAATGTTGGAATAGAATAATAAACGGATATTTGAATTGCTCATTGCGACAATTTGTTAACCTTTTCCAGAACTCGTGAGTTTTCTTTTATTTATACAGGAGACTAAATTTGCATAAAAAACACACTTTTTATTTGGTTGACATTGTACATCCTAAGCATACATTTGAAGGCTTAAGGGATTGTGCCAAAATTAATTCAATTTAAAACTGGTTGTTATACGATTAATTTGGTTACGTTTAATACTGTTACGATAAAAACGCAGATTTAAATTTAAATCAAGATCATCAAAAAGTAATAAAAACATGATATGATAATCAGTAGATACATAGATATATAATGCTGAAGGAAAATAAAGAAAAAAAATAACGAGTGCGTCTCACTTTACACGCAATTGAAATGAACAAAAAACAAAAAGCAACCGAGTTCAAAAAACTATTTCAAAACAGCACTAAAAAGTACAAAGTTGCATATTCTTCTACAACTTAATAATCAACTTATTTTTAGAGTTCTCTTATGTAAAATGAAATGAATAATATTAGACTACCTAAAAGTCAATCAAATTGTTACAACATTAGGTATGTTGTGGTTACAATTATTGTTAATTTTAGAATCGATGTCCTCATGCCGCGGCCGCGCTCTCGTATCTCGCCTCGTCACGTCGCGCGTGAGACACAAGCACATCTCACCTATAATACGTATGCAGTTACGAACCTACCTTGGCTGACACCGACTCCAAACATAACAATATATGTAAGTACATTGAAAATGGAACTAGACGGGAAGCTCCAGCTTTCAAATTATAAAAAGAATCACCAAAATCGATACACCGAGTTGAAAGTTCTAAGGTAACAAACATAAAAAAATACAGTCGAATTGCGAACCTCCTCCTTTTTTGGAGTCGTTTAAAAAAAATAAAAACCACAATTGTCATTAATTATCATATAAAATTTAGAAGATGATATATTTTAATGAGTTGGTTGGTACCTACACCAAATGGGTCACGTAAGGGCATGGAAGTAATATAATATTCAATCGCAAAACCAACCGCGATGACTTAACGAGCCCTTAGTATGTACTGTGTATTTTTAACTGCTCTGAATTATTCAGTCTCGTAACGGCTAAGGGTTACATCCTACATTAAAATATAATAATATCTTATCTTGGAACATTTACTAAAGCAAACCAGTATATATTTATTTTCAGCAAAAAGTCACCATATTTGCTATCATAAATATTATTATTAAAATTAATAAAATAATATTTCTCACAGCTTCTTTTATTTACTTACGTGGGTCTGGAAAACTAGAAGAAATGAGCGATATATATCCCTATTATTGCCGCAAGTTAACATACATACATATAATCACGCCTCTTTCCCGTAGGGGTAGGCAGAGACCACTTCTTTCCACTTGCTACGATCCTTGTTTCGCTTCGTCCACTTTCATTATTCCTTTCATACATGCTCTTCAGTTTAGGGTACTCTTGACCTGGCCTTTTTCCAAGACGTCCCTGATTTGATCTTGAAACGTCTGCCTAGGTCTTCCCCTTCTAACACTCAAACTAACAATCGTTCTTCATTCATTCTCTCGACATGTCCAAACCATCTCAGCTAGTTAAGTACTATATAAAATAGTAATATATAATATATATAACTATTTTATATTATATAATATATTACTAGATGACGCGACAGGCGCTGTTCTATTAATAGAAAAAAATGATATAAGTTTTCGGGAATAATGTAGCCATTCCAATTGTATAATTAATGTTAATGAATTAAATATGAAACAAATACATATTTCTGAATTACTTTATAATATTAAGTAGTAAAAAAATGATAAGGATAAAATATCGTATTTGTGTAAATAGCTTTTACATTATCGCTTTATGATTTCCAATATTTTAAAGTTTTAAATTGGTTATAGTACCTATGTTATCCTTAAGACTTTTCTGTAGACCTATATATGTTGTATATATGACATATATATATGTTTTCATAGAAGGCGCCCAGATTGCTTATTTTCTCCGACACCTCGTACTAATATCGTTAATTAAACAAAAAAATTACAAATTATATACGAAGGCCTTCCTAAAGAACCACGCTATCCACTGGTGAAAACAGCATGAAAATCGATGCAGTAGTTTTTGAGTTTTATATTATGTAGGTAGTGATAAGCGCGTACACTTTTCTATAAGGCCACTCTTGTGATTCGTCTTGTGTTGCAAGAGAGTGTGGTCAACGGTGATCACTTAATTAGGTGACCGTACGCTCGTTTGTCTTCCGCAGCCGACCCGACACACGTTGACGAAGTTGATCGTGAAGTTGAACGTCGCTCCGCTCTGAGCCCTTCAGGCGATGTAATAAAACCCACCTCTTACGAAGAGGTGAAGCTAATCATTAAGGAGCTTAACTCCAAGAAGGCCTCGGGGCCCGACACTATAAACAATAGGGTTCTTAAGATCCTACCCTCGACTCTTATTACTTTATTGGTTACCATTTTTAATATTCTATTGTCTAATAGCGCGTTCCCCGAACAATGGAAGGATTCCATTGTTATCGGTATCCCAAAACCCAATAAACCTAAAGTTAATCCGAGTAGCTATAGGCCTATTAGCTTAATTAACTCGATCGGGAAACTTTACGAAAGATTAATTCTCGCGCGTCTTAATCATTACATCGCGGAGCTCAACCTAATACCCGACATACAGTTCGGATTCAAAACCGCTCACTCGTGTCCCCAGCAGGCTCACCGACTCACCGAGTACATTCTCGTACGGCGTCAACTTCACGCTACCACGGCAGCCGTGTTTTTCGATGTCGCGAAGGCATTCGACAAGGTATGGCACAACGGCTTAGTATTCAAGCTGTATCAATTGGGAGTGCCAGACAGGCTCGTGCGCATCATACGAGCCTACCTTACTGATCGCTCCTTCCGATATCGAGTAGAGGGCACCCTATCATCACCCAGACCCATCAGGTCTGGCGTGCCACAGGGTTCAGTCCTCTCTCCCACTCTTTTCTCGCTCTTCACGAGCGACATTCCCAAGTTTCCGAGTGTCCAGCTCGCTCAGTACGCTGACGATACGGCACTCTACTTTGGCTCCGCTCTATTGAACCGCTCAACCTTGAGCAGGAACATTAAAGTGCTTCAAGCCGCCGTCGATGAACTAGGCAACTGGTTCAGAAAATGGCGGATTGAAGTGAACCCCACCAAGAGTGCAGCGGTACTCTTCGGTAACGCGAATAGCATCCGCGCTAAAAAACGACTGACCGACGTCATTAAATTGTATGAAACACCCATATCGTGGGTTCACCCACGATATGGGTGTGTAATACTAATCCTTCAGGATTACAAATACTTAGGAGTCACGTTCAACAGCAATATGAACTTCAAGAAACATATTGATACGGTATGCAATAGAGCCCGATTTGTCCTCAGTCGCCTTTATCCACTTGTGTGTGGGCGAAGCAAACTTCCGCTCAAACACAAAGTGACGCTGTACAAAACCATCGTACGGCCTATACTGTCATACGCAAGCGTCGTTTTCGCGCACACCCGACCGAGCTACTTA
The DNA here is from genome assembly GCF_905404315.1 of Leptidea sinapis. Taxonomy (NCBI): domain Eukaryota; kingdom Metazoa; phylum Arthropoda; class Insecta; order Lepidoptera; family Pieridae; genus Leptidea; species Leptidea sinapis. The sequence goes on from NC_066299.1 coordinate 6,199,641, forward strand.
CGTCGTTTGCAAGTAGTTCAAAATAAATTCACGCGCATGGCAACCGGAGCCCCGTGGTTCATCCGAAACGTTGACCTTCACCGCGACCTAGAGCTTCCGACGATAGCTCAACACTTTAAAGAGATCTCGCGACTTTGACAAGGCGCCTAACCATCCCAACATCTTGGTTAGGAAGGCATGCGGGTACACCACCCTTCACCATAGTCTCAACCCAATAAGACGTCCCAGACACGTAACGGTAGACCCGGATGACGACATCACCATTGCGAACGCGACACCCACACAAACACCGACACAGACACGCACACACCGCCTTCGCAGGCGTAGGCGCGGTCAACCACCGCAAACCACTGGCACTCGTCGCTCTGACGATGGCCACCGGCCCGCACCCTAGATACACCACACATTGTTTTGATACCCGACGAGACGTTAGTCCTCGTCCTGTAATCGCTTCACTACACTCACTCACACACGGACTGACTGACGGACTGACATACACCACTTACACAATCACAAACACACGTCACAAACAGACACAAACACAAACATACATGCACACAAACATTTACACTACGTACATACATACAAACACACATACATGCAATCATAAACACATACATACACACTTACATACATTACACAAAACATCACCACACTCGCCGGCGAGTGTGTTCTTATCACCTTTTCATCTTTCATTTTCATTTCATCTTCATTTTCATTCTCTCTCCTTCCCACAAGCACACAGCCGGTCTGAGGTTCGAGTCTCCTTAAGAGACGCCCCGCGACTGTTGTTGCGTAGTCTTTGCGGCCTCCACGGCCCACGTCCTACTTCGCTGTGAAAGCCAGGGCTGCTAACAGCACAGAGGAGGTTTTAGTCGGTATGGGGTGTCCGCTTACGCGGACAATCGAGTCCGACATATTACGCCCCGTTACGGGGCGTAAATACGTAACCGTATTTGCTCCTCTCAAAAAAAAAAAATCGTTTGTCTTCCTTTTCAATAAAAAAAATAAACATAGAGAAGATTCATAAATTAGATTCCTTATAAGTTTTTCTTTTTAATTATCAAGTATATAAACTTCATAGGCATAAAAATAAGTTTTTGCGTTTACGTTCCGTTTTAATTCAAATTTAAATATTTTTATTCAAATACAAACGGAATTTGTATTACCTACTTAACATAGACAACATTATTCCTTATATTATTTTCATCAAGACACTATTCATCATAAATTAAAATAAAAAAGGACGCAACCTTTTAAACTTTGAAAATACTACTAAAAAGGCAAGAGTGTGTCTAAGTCACGAGGATTTGCTAAAGAGGTTCTTATATAAGACCTAGATTTATTCTGAGCTCTTTGCCTATACTTAAGAGCTTAGAATACGTTTGCGCACTGCACTATATTCAAAGTTTAGCCTAGTTTCAGATAAGGTCGTGCGTGTGTAAATGACAAGTCTTTACGGCGGTGAAATGTTTAGCATTTAAGAAAATGCACATTTCGCTACTCAATTCAAGAGCTACGTTAAACATTCAATATTTCTACTATATAATATGTCCCGGCATGTAGTCATAAAACTTTAGAAGTTTTAACAATAAACTATATCGATTTAGTAACTACAACAGGTCTACCTGCACCCGTTCACGAGTTGACGCATAGACCAGCTATCGTTCCCTTCGCACATATTTGCAGCACTCTGTAAACAAATACTTGATTTTTATGAAATTTAACTCCTCATTGCCTCATAGGTTACATCCTCAAGTTAAATTTTTCCCTGCATAATAAACCTTTTCATACAAAACCAAATCATATCGGCCCATAAGCGCAGGAGACATGAGGTAATAAACATCCAAACAAAAAAACAAGAAAACTTCGTCCAGATTTGGAAGTCGGTTGAAAATTAATCATGCTACTATATTCCTCGCAGCCGTAGCTGCATTGATCTGACAGTAATTCAACTAACACGCCCCATAGATCTTCCATTTACTTTCATTGGACGTTGAAATTGTCTTAAGGGTAATTAATTTTCCTTGGTCCTTACTTTTTTGGTATTCAGTTCTGATTTATCTGACAGTAAAAACGTATTATCTTGTTAAATTACGTATAAATATGTTATGTTCAATATCTGTTAAAAATGTGGTATATTATTATATAGAAAATTCTCGTGTCACAATGTTAATTGGCATACTACTCCGAAACGTATAAAAGGCATTTATTTTTTGATGTCTTTTCTAATATACTAGATACTACTACCGCTTCGGAAACAAATGCCGCTCTGAGAGAGGCGGAGAAGAGAAACTCTGCGGCGCAAGGAACTCTCCCAGCATTCTTTTTTTGCTAAATAAAAATATACAATATTGTACTAACATTGCTATTGTTATAAAAAAATCATAATCTAGTCCCAGGCTGTCCGATCACTGTGGAGTAGGTACTTGGATTTACGACAGAGCCATTTTTTAATAAAACATTTAAATGTATTTATAGATAATGCCTGAACAGTGGCTGGTACTTTATTATAAAAGTGCATACATTTACCCTTAAAGCTATTATGTATCTTATGAAGCCTACTAGAATTAGCCACCAGCAATCCCTTATTTTTAGTGTTATAATAATGAAAATCACTATTAAAAGCAATAAGGTGACGATTTTTGTGAACGTATATTAAATTTTCATAAATGTACTGACAATGAACAGTCATAATATTTAAAGTACTTCTGTGAATAGGTCTTAATCTATTTTTTATAACTCCTAATTATTATTACAATGTTTTCTTTAGTATATGGCGATACAACGTTTGCCGGGTTAGCTATTATATAAAACTAGCTGACCCGACAGACGTTGTTCTGTTCATAATAAAAAAAATTCTTGCAGATGGAATTTAGGAAAATCCGTTCTTAGCTGACCTCTACTCGGTGAAAAGAATATTCCTACCAAATTTCAAGTCTTTAGCTCTAGTGGTTCCAGAGATAACGTGATGAGTGGAATACGTGAAAATCTCTTATATATATATATATAGATTGAACTTCGGAAATGGGTTGTCTTGATTCATACCACAAACTTTCAAAGATTGGCCTTAAGATTTGAATGGTCAGGGCGAATGCGAGACGGATCGGAAATTAAAGATTTGCGGGCTAACTCGTCATGCAAAATGTTCATTAAGTACTTGCTGCAGATCTGAAGAATTGCTATTATCATTGCTGCATTGATCTCTTGACATCGATCAAGTTATTTGTCCATGTTGCCCATGAAGTATAATTGTAAAAATTTAAGCTGTGCATCTTCGAGAGGTTGCAGTGATCGAATACGATCGTGAATCTCTCCTTATATCTACAATATCAAAAGATTAAAATTTAAAATTATAAACACTTTTTTTAGAATTCATACACAATACATAGGAATAAGTATAGTACGTATGTTATTCTTTTACTGTATTGTGTGTAAGTATGTAAATAAATAAATACCTTGAATGTCGGATTAAATACTCGTTCTTAGATGTCTGCCCCAAATGTGGTCATTTGGAAACAAATATTGTATTTTTAAGTGTTTTCTAGAACATTGCATCACTAGTCTTGGGTTTCTCCGCAGAATACTCGCAAACAACGTCCATTGGCCCAATGCGAAAGCTAGTATGCAAGCAGTACTACAGTACAGTATAAGTACTGCAATCGTATCGAAACGCTGCTCGATTCAAATTAGTACTTCATAAACTTCTTCTTGTGCGTCGAAAATTATCTATAAGTTGTTGATCTCTGAGGTTTTACTGGACGATTTCGTATTGCCAGCCGATCCGTTTTACGAGCTGCTTTGTCGGGAATGATTTGATCGTCTTGGTCGTGGCATTGTTAATGATAATATCGGCACAATAAGCTACTAGAAACTCGAAACAAACACACCAACCGGACAAATTGAATAACATGACGTGCACTGTCAGTTGTATTTTATAACTCATGTAGCGTGAAACTAACAAAAAACTTTATTGAATTCTTTCTATTCTCGAGATGTCATCAAAATGTCAATCTGTACAAAATGTATCAGAAAATATTTTTTTTTATAATAATATTTTTTCGTAATTTTTTGATATTTTATGACTTATTATATCCTATGTCCGTCTCCTGGTTCTAAGCTATCTCCTCACCAATTTTCAGCCATATCGGTAAAGCCGTTCTTGAGTTATAAATAGTGTAACTAACACGACTTTCTTTTATATATATATATAGATAGATACTAATGCATCGGTACGAGCATAAACTGGCTAAAAATTAAAAATTATTACAGATTTTGATGATAATCAGTAAGATTTTGTACAGTAATCAAACATCCTACCAGAATATGCTAGCAAAACATGCACACGAAAAATATTTAATTTTTCCAGCGGGAATCAAATCCGGAACGCTCTGCATGATAGCCTTAGCATTGGTTCAACATATTCATTAATTATATTTGTAATATTAAAAGAAATTGACCGTTGAATGTTATATAAAAAAACTTTTATTACTTTTTATAATAGGATAAAAAACTAATTAATGGAGGGCCGTATTTTTCCTTCACAGTATAACTGCGAAAATTACTGAACTGAGCGAGATAATACTTTTACCATAACATGCAGCACGTTTCGGAGAAGGTTTTAGTATATGCAAGTAAGTATATATTACTGCTTATATATATTATAGCGTTTTTTGGCGCCGTTAATAGACTTGATAACTTACGTCTCAAGGTGACGAGCGCAGTTGTAGTGCCGCTCAGAATTTTAGGCATTTGCAATAATCCTGAGCGACACTGCATTGTAATGGGCAGGGCATATTATTATTATATTATTTTTAAAGTTAGACCGTTTCTTGGACATTGCAAGATAACTTTATTTTTCTAAAAATTTTTTTTCTAAAATAAACGTAGCCTGAGTTACTCCTTATTACATCAGCTACCTGCCAACAAAAGTCCTGTCAAAATTGGTCCAGCCATTTCAGAGATTAGCCGGAACACACTGACAGACAGACAGATAAAAATTATTAAAAATGTTATTTTGTTGTATGTACCGTATACATATTCATATACATGTAGTAAAAAACGGTTTTCTCAATATTACAAACAGATACTCCAATTTTATTTATATGTATAGATGAGAATTGATACAATGAGATTGCAAGGTCAGCACTTGTTATCAATGTATTAATTCTAAGTACATGTAAACTGAATGTAAAATATAATTTTAGATCAATAAATCCGTGAACAATCACAGCACATCTGTTACATTGGGACCACCAGTAACTAACTTCTATTGTCCCGACCCACAGCTTGTTGAAACATTTTATGGTCTATAAATTTAAACTCGATTCTCGTTAAGCCATCCAGTCAGGTCTAGAGAGTTAGTATAGTAGAAAGGAGCTCTAAGAATTTATATAATAAAATATTTTATATAACTATTAATCTAAGAATACTGGGTTAGTTATACATTTAGTTCATTTTAGGCAAAAACAACACTGGGAGAGTTTCTAGGGTAATTTTTTTCTCTCCCCGCGTGCCTTTTGAAGTTATACTTCTTTAGGGGCGTTATGAAAAAATGATGAGAGTGAAATTATAAGATACGCGATATATCACTGTAATACAAAAGTAACAGGGTGAAGTTGGTTCCTAAAATTTACTGACGTTTGCGTCATTCGTTATTTTTTTGGTTTCTTCGTCCATTATTAGGACAGGCAAAGGGTTCAAGCCCATAGAGCCGTAATCATTATTTATTAATTAATTTTCAAAGCCATCTTTGCAAGATTTTTACAAAATTGTTCTTTCTAAAAACGTAGAATAGCACGAGGAATAAATAATTTTAATGATTTCTGCTTCGTTAGGCCAAAGAAGTATAACTTCTTGCGTGCATACATAAGTACACACACACTTTATTTTTAATAATTGATATAAAAATATTCAATTTTTGAGAAAATAAATGCATTTAATTGTAGTAGTGGTATTTCAAATTTTAAGAGGACGCAATATGTATTCGTAACTTGGTGAAAATAATATCAGGAACTTCGATCATTTATGCGTCAGGATGTCAGACTGTGACAGCTGTGTAAACGTAGAAAAAATTGAGGTTGACTCTTAACCTCTATTTTGAGCAACGCACACTCACACAGAGTGAAACAAATCGCGAGTGAAAGACGTAGCTTATTCACGCACACTCAAATAATAAACCTGGCCTGTTTTCATCGGTTGTCTTGCAGCAAGAGGCTCTATCTAAATATTAACTAAGATCAGGAAAAAAATGTTTATATAAATTAATCATGTTGCCATAACAATGTCTTTTAAAAAACCATTGAGTTGTCAAAGTACTAAGATTTTATCTATTGTATATGATTTTCTATAAGTAATAAATAAAAAGACAAAAATTTATAACAAATCCAATTTATGAACCTTCTCTCTGTATTTGTATGAATATTTCTTATCTTGTACGAAAAATAGGGATTTGTATCGCTCATTTCTCGTAGAGTTTCAGAAACACAGAGGTAAATAAAACAATAAGTAAGAAATATTATTTGTTTGATCCAAGCCCTCACATAATAATATTTATGGTGACTTCGTGATGGTAATAAATATTATAGTGGTTTGCTTTAGTAAATGTTCCAAGACAACATATATTTTTTTTTATCTTATTAAATACTAGCTGACCCGAATTAATTTGTTATCTATGCCCGGCGGTATGCGATCTGTCTCTTACTGCCAAACAAATGAAGGTTATTTATTAAGGATTGGTCTCCGCTGCGGTTCAACTAGTTACCGCAGGCATAGTCGCAAACTGCGGCAACGACTACTACGCCCAAGTGGGCGTACTCAAGCCAGTCTCGAACAATGTGTGACGTTGACGTTCCACATGTTCTGTTAAACTTTGCTAATAATTGAAACTAAAATTGCGTAATAAAACTTTGTAAAAATAATACTACAAGAAGTAAGAAAGACACTGGGATCACATATCATCAGTAAGTATTTTGTATTTTATCAATTTGAATGTTAAATAACACGAAGCGTATGTTATAAAATTCGAAAGATGCCATTGAGTGTCAAGATGCCACGCACACAATCATCTAATAGTTGCCGTAATAAAAACCTCTTGTTCTTAGGTAGTGCGGTATTTAAATGATATAATCCTTAATCTTAGGATATTTCAAATAACGCTGGGGCTGATTTAAAAATTAATTAAAATAAAAAAACGGGTCACTTTAAAAAAGTTTATTATAAAAGTACTTAATCGTTAAGTTTTTTATATTTTTAAGTTTAATCACCCTTACGTGGTCGCATAAGGAGCAACGAAGTAGGTGTGCGCAGTGCGCGCGGATACTAGATTTCTTACAGGTTGTTCCGAAATTATATTATGGAAAATTGATTTATTTAGGTGAAAAAGGTTTTTTTCATTTTGAATATTTTTTTTTATGATTATGTTTTTTGTATCATTTATTCATTGTATCGCTACGCTATATATAAAAATACTGAATATTATAGGTATTAATTTTTATTTAATACTGTTTCATGATCTTGTTTAAAGTTCGTGTTTTTATCGAAACAGTGGAAAACCTATTGTTACTTTAATGTGCATAAACAATTTAAAAAATACATAAAATAAATTCATTGGCATGTTGGTGAGGCGTCCTTGAATGTTTTCATTTTCTGTACATGATAAACGCTCCAAAAGAGATTACAACTATAAGTTTAGATAATATTTAAAACGATGAACTTGAACTCTCTTGCTTTAACACTTTAACTAATATTTAAATTTGTGATGTTTATAGAAAACAACCGTCCTGTTCTTTACTTTTGTGTTAAACTACTCTAACTGTCAAACATCGTGTAACCCATAGCACACGAACATTCTAGAAAGTTATCGTAAAACAGAACTTTAACGAGTGCTTACAATTATTAATGAGCCAGAAGAACTTTAACTAAGAGAACAACTGGCTTTGTTTTTTATATAAGAATGGGCAAGAATAACTTGACCTGTAAAAAGTGTAAGTGTTTATTTTCTAATAAATAATATCAACTCTATATCATTCTTTGTAAAATAAATAAATCCTTACCTGTTTATACAATATAATTATAAAGAATTTCCTATTCTAGGTAGAGAGTGACTTTTGAGATTTTTTGAGAATTTTTTTCGTTTTCATATATATGTTTTCAAAGAAGGCGCCCAGATTGCTTATTTTCTCCGACACCTCCAACAAATATCGTTAATTAAACAAAAAATTTACAAATTATATACGAAGGCCTTCCTAAAGAACCACGCTATCCACTGGTGAAAACAGCATGAAAATCGATGCAGTGGTTTTTGAGTTTTATAATATGTAGGTAGTGATAAGCGCGTACACTTTTCTATAAGGCCACTCTTGTGATTCGTCTTGTGTTGCAAGAGAGTGTGGTCGACGGTGATCACTTAATTAGGTGACCGTACGCTCGCTTGTCTTCCGCAGCCGACCCGACACACGTTGACGAAGTTGATCGTGAAACTGAACGTCGCTCCGCTCTGAGCCCTTCAGGCGATGTAATAAAACCCACCTCTTACGAAGAGGTGAAGCTAATCATTAAGGAGCTTAACTCCAAGAAGGCCCCGGGGCCCGACACTATAAACAATAGGGTTCTTAAAATCCTACCCTCGACTCTTATTACTTTATTGGTTACCATTTTTAATATTCTATTGTCTAACAGCGCGTTCCCCGAACAATGGAAGGATTCCATTGTTATCGGTATCCCAAAACCCAATAAACCTAAAGCTAATCCGAATAGCTACATCATTACATCATTACATCGCGGAGCTCAACCTGATACCCGACATACAGTTCGGATTCAGAACCGCTCACTTGTGTCCCCAGCAGACTCACCGACTCACCGAGTACATTCTCGTACGGCGTCAACTTCACGCTACCACGGCAGCCGTGTTTTTCGATGTCGCGAAGGCATTCGACAAGGTATGGCACAACGGCTTAGTATTCAAGCTGTATCAATTGGGAGTGCCAGACAGGCTCGTGCGCATCATACGAGCCTACCTTACTGGTCGCTCCTTCCGATATCGAGTAGAGGGCACCCTATCATCACCCAGACCCATCAGGTCTGGCGTGCCACAGGGTTCAGTCCTCTCTCCCACTCTTTTCTCGCTCTTCACGAGCGACATTCCCAAGTTTCCGAGTGTCCAGCTCGCTCAGTACGCTGACGATACGGCACTCTACTTTGGCTCCGCTCTATTGAACCGCTCAACCTTGAGCAGGAACATTAAAGTGCTTCAAGCCGCCGTCGATGAACTAGGCAACTGGTTCAGAAAATGGCGGATTGAAGTGAACCCCACCAAGAGTGCAGCGGTACTCTTCGGTAACGCGAATAGCATCCGCGCTAAAAAACGACTGACCGACGTCATTAAATTGTATGAAACACCCATATCGTGGGTTCACCCACGATATGGGTGTGTAATACTAATCCTTCAGGATTACAAATACTTAGGAGTCACGTTCAACAGCAATATGAACTTCAAGAAACATATTGATACGGTATGCAATAGAGCCCGATTTGTCCTCAGTCGCCTTTATCCACTTGTGTGTGGGGGAAGCAAACTCCCGCTCAAACACAAAGTGACGCTGTACAAAACCATCGTACGGCCCATACTGCCATACGCAAGCGTCGTTTTCGCACACACCCGACCGAGCTACTTACGTCGTTTGCAAGTAGTTCAAAATAAATTCACGCGCATGGCAACCGGAGCCCCGTGGTTCATCCGAAACGTTGACCTTCACCGCGACCTAGAGCTTCCGACGATAGCTCAACACTTTAAAGAGATCTCGCGACTTTGACAAGGCGCCTAACCATCCCAACATCTTGGTTAGGAAGGCATGCGGGTACACCACCCTTCACCATAGTCTCAACCCAATAAGACGTCCCAGACACGTAACGGTAGACCCGGATGACGACATCACCATCGCGTACGCGACACCCACACAAACACCGACACAGACACGCACACACCGCCTTCGCAGGCGTAGGCGCGGTCAACCACCGCAAACCACTGGCACTCATCGCTCTGACGATGGCCAGCGGCCCGCACCCTAGATACACCACACATTGTTTTGATACCCGACGAGACGTTAGTCCTCCTCCTGTAATCGCTTCACTACACTCACTCACACACGGACTGACTGACGGACTGACATACACCACTTACACAATCACAAACACACGCCACAAACAGACACAAACACAAACATACATGCACACAAACATTTACACTACGTACATACATACAAACACACATACATGCAATCATAAACACATACATACACACTTACATACATTACACAAAACATTACCACACTCGCCGGCGAGTGTGTTCTTATCACCTTTTCATCTTTCATTTTCATTTCATCTTCATTTCCATTCTCTCTCCTTCCCACAAGCACACAGCCGGTCTGAGGTTCGAGTCTCCTTAGGAGACGCCCCGCGACTGTTGTTGCGTAGTCTTTGCGGCCTCCACGGCCCACGTCCTACTTCGCTGTGAAAGCCAGGGCTGCTAACAGCACAGAGGAGGTTTTAGTCGGTATGGGATGTCCGCTTACGCGGACACTCGAGTCCGACATATTACGCCCCGTTACGGGGCGTAAATACGTAAGCGTATTTCCTCCTCTCAAAAAAAAAACTTTTGCCTTCCTTTTCAATAAAAAAAATAAACATAGAGAAGATTCATAAATAAGATTCCTTATAAGTTTTTGTTTTTAATTATCAAGTATATAAACTTCATAGGTATAAAAATAAGTTTTTGCGTTTACGTTCCGTTTTAATTCAAATTTAAATATTTTTATTCAAATACAAACGGAATTTGTATTACCTACTTAACATAGACAGCATTATTCCTTATATTATTTTCATCAAGACACGATTCATCATAAATTAAAATAAAAAAGGACGCAACCTTTTAAACTTTGAAAATACTACTAAAAAGGCAAGAGTGTGTCTAAGTCACGAGGATTTGCTAAAGAGGTTCTTATATAAGACCTAGATTTATTCTGAGCTCTTTGCCTATACTTAAGAGCTTAGAATACGTTTGCGCACTGCACTATATTCAAAGTTTAGCCTAGTTTCAGATAAGGTCGTGCGTGTGTAAATGACAAGTCTTTACGGCGGTGAAATGTTTAGCATTTAAGAAAATGCACATTTCGCTACTCAATTCAAGAGCTACGTTCAACATTCAATATTTCTACTATATAATATGTCCCGGCATGTAGTGATAAAACTTTAGGAGTTTTAACAATAAACTATATCGATTTAGTAACTACAACAGGTCTACCTGCACCCGTTCACGAGTTGACGCATAGACCAGCTATCGTTCCCTTCGCACATATTTGCAGCACTCTGTAAACAAATACTTGATTTTTATGAAATTTAACTCCTCATTGCCTCATAGATTACACCCTCAAGTTAAATTTTTCCCTGCATAATAAAACCCTCTCATACAAAACCAAATGATACCGGCCCATAAGCGCAGGAGACATGAGGTAATAAACATTCAAAAAAAAAAACAAGAAAACTTCATCCAGATTTGGAAGTCGGTTGAAAATTAATCATGCTACTATATTCCTCGCAGCCGTAGCTGCATTGATCTGACAGTAATTCAACTAACACGCCCCATAGATCTTCCATTTACTTTCATTGGACGTTGAAATTGTCTTAAGGGTAATTAATTTTCCTTGGTCCTTACTTTTTTGGTATTCAGTTCTGATTTATCTGACAGTAAAAACGTATTATCTTGTTAAATTACGTATAAATATGCTATGTTCAATATCTGTTAAAAAATGTGGTATATTATTATATAGAAAATTCTCGTGTCACAATGTTAATTGCCATACTACTCCGAAACGTATAAAAGGCATTTATTTTTTGATGTCTTTTCTAATATACTAGATACTACTACCGCTTCGGAAACAAATGCCGCTCTGAGAGAGGCGGAGAAAAGAAACTCTGCGGCGCAAGGAACTCTCCTAGCATTCTTTTTATGCTAAATAAAAATATACAATATTGTACTACCATTGCTATTGTTATAAAAAAATCATAATCTAGTCCCAGGCTGTCCGATCACTATGGAGTAGGTAGTTGGATTTACGACAGAGCCATTTTTTAATAAAACATTTAAATGTATTTATAGATAATGCCTGAACAGTGGCTGGTACTTTATTATAAAAGTGTATACATTTACCCTTAAAGCTATTATGTATCTTATGAAGCCTACTAGAATTAGCCACAAGCAATCCATTATTTTTAGTGTTATAATAATGAAAATCACTATTAAAACAAAAAGGTGACGATTTTTGTGAACGTATATTAAATTTTCATAAATGTACTGACAATGAACAGTCACAATATTTAAAGTACTTCTGTGACTAGGTCTTAATCTATTTTTTATAACCCCTAATTATTATTACAATGTTTTTTTTAGTATATGGCGATACAACGTTTGCCGGGTTAGCTATTATATAAAACTAGCTGACCCGACAGACGTTGTTCTGTTCATAATAAAAAAAAACTCTTGCAGATGGAATTTTGGAAAATCCGTTCTTAGCTGACCTCTACTCGGTGAAAAGAATATTCCTACCAAATTTCAAGTCTTTAGCTCTAGTGATTCCAGAGATATCGTGATGAGTGGAATACGTGGAAATCTCTTATATATATTGATTGAACTTCGGAAATGGATTGTCTTGATTCATACCACAAACTTTCAAAGATTGGCCTTAAGATTTGAATGGTCAGGGCGAATGCGAGACGGATCGGAAATTAAAGATTTGCGGGCTAACTCGTCATGCAAAATGTTCATTAAGTACTTGCTGCAGATCTGAAGAATTGCTATTATCATTGCTGCATTGATCTCTTGACATCGATCAAGTTATTTGTCCATGTTGCCCATGAAGTATAATTGTAAAAATTTAAGCTGTGCATCTTCGAGAGGTTGCAGTGATCGAATACGATCGTGAATCTCTCCTTATATCTACAATATCAAAAGATTAAAATTTAAAATTATAAATACTTTTTTTAGAATTAGCATACACAATAAATAGGAATAAGTATAGTACGTATGTTATTCTTTTACTGTATTGTGTGTAAGTATGTAAATAAATAAATACCTTGAATGTCGGATTAAATACTCGTTCTTAGATGTCTGCCCCAAATGTGGTCATTTGGAAACAAATACTGTATTGTTCAGTGTTTTCTAGAACATTGCATCACTAGTCTTGCGTTTCTCCGCAGAATACTCGCAAACAACGTCCATTGGCCCAATGCGAAAGCTAGTATGCAAGCAGTACTACAGTACAGTATAAGTACTGCAATCGTATCGAAACGCTGCTCGATTCAAATTAGTACTTCATAAACTTCTTCTTCTGCGTCGAAAATTATCTATAAGTTGTTGATCTCTGAGGTTTTACTGGACGATTTCGTATTGCCAGCCGATCCGTTTTACGAGCTGCTTTGTCGGGAATGATTTGATCGTCTTGGTCGTGACATTGTTAATGATAATATCGGCACAATAAGCTAACTAAGTAACTCGAAACAAACACACCAACCGGTCAACTTGAATAACTAACACGACTTTCTTTTATATATATATATAGATACTAATGCATCGGTACGAGCATAAACTGGCTAAAAATTAAAAATTATTACAGATTTTGATGATAATCAGTAAGATTTTGTACAGTAATCAAATATCCTACCAGAATATGCTAGCAAAACATATTTAAACACGAAAAATATTTAATTTTTCCAGCGGGAATCAAATCCGGAACGCTCTGCATGATAGCCTTAGCATTGGTTCAACATATTCATTAATTATATTTGTAATATTAAAAGAAGTTGACCGTTGAATGTTATATAAAAAAACTTTTATTACTTTTTATAATAGGATAAAAAACTAATAAATGGAGGGCCGTATTTTTCCTTCACAGTATAACTGCGAAAATTACTGAACTGAGCGAGATAATACTTTTACCATAAGATGCAGCGCGTTTCGGAGAAGGTTTTAGTATATGCAAGTAAGTATATATTACTGCTTATATATATTATAGCGTTTTTTGGCGCCGTTAATAGTGAAATTACTGGGCAAATGAGACTTGATAACTTACGTCTCAAGGTGACGAGCGCAGTTGTAGTGCCGCTCAGAATTTTAGGCATTTGCAATAATCCTGAGCGACACTGCATTTGTAATAGGCAGGGCATATTAATTATTATTATATTATTTTTAAAGTTAGACCGTTTCTTGGACATTGCAAGATTACTTTATTTTTCTAAAATTTTTTTTTTCTAAAATAAACGTAGCCTGAGTTACTCCTTATTACATCAGCTACCTGCCAACAAAAGTCCTGTCAAAATCGGTCCAGCCATTTCAGAGATTAGCCGGAACACACTGACAGACAGACTGATAAAAATTATTAAAAATGTTATTTTGTTGTATGTACCGTATACATATTCATATACATGTAGTAAAAAACGGTTTTCTCAATATTACAAACAGATACTCCAATTTTATTTATATGTATAGATGAGAATTGATACAATGAGATTGCAAGGTCAGCACTTGTTATCAATGTATTAATTCTAAGTACATGTAAACTGAATGTAAAATATAATTTTAGATCAATAAATCCGTGAACAATCACAGCACATCTGTTACATTGGGACCACCAGTAACTAACTTCTATTGTCCCGACCCACAGCTTGTTGAAACATTTTATGGTCTATAAATTTAAACTCGATTCTCGTTAAGCCACCTAGTCAGGTCTAGAGAGTTAGTATAGTAGAAAGGAGATCTAAGAATTTATATAATAAAATATTTGATATGACTATTAATCTAAGAATACTGGGTTAGTTATACATTTACTTCATTTTAGGCAAAAACAACACTGGGAGAGTTTCTAGGGTAATTTTTTTCTCTCCCCGCGTGCCTTATGAAGTTACACTTCTTTAGGCGCGTTATGAAAAAATTATGAGAGTGAAATTTTAAGATGCGCGCGCATCACTGTAATACAAAAGTAACAGGTGAAGTTGGTTTCTAAAATTTTCTGACGTTTGTGTCATTCGTTATTTTTTTGGTTTCTTCGTCTATTATTAGGACAGGCAAAGGGTTCAAGCCCATAGAGCCGTAATCATTATTTATTAATTAATTTTCAAAGCCATCTTTGCAAAATTGTTCTTTCTAAAAACGTAGAATAGCACGAGGAATAAATAATTTTAATGATTTTTGCTTCGTTAGGCCAAAGAAGTATAACTCCTTGCGTGCATACATAAGTACACACACACTTTATTTTTAATAATTGATATAAAAAGTATTCAATTTTTGAGAAAATAAATGCATTTTATTGTAGTAGTGGTATTTCAAATTTTAAGAGGACGCAATGTGTATTCGTAACTTGGTGAAAATAATATCAGGAACTTCGATCATTTATGCGTCAGGATGTCAGACTGTGACAAATGTGAAAACGTCGAAAAAATTGAGGTTTACTCTTAACCTCTATTTTGAGCAATGCACGCACACTAACAAAGAGTCAAACAAATCGCGAGTGAAAGACGTAGCTTATTCACGCACACTAAAATAATAAACCTGGCCTGTTTGCATCGGTTGTCTTGCAGCAAGAGGCTCTATCTAGACGGTTGTATTATCTAAGATCAGGAAAAAAAATGTTTATGTAAATTAATCATGTCGCCATAACAATGTCTTTTAAAAAACCATTGAGTTGTCAAAGTACTAAGATTTTATCTATTGTATATGATTTTCTATAAGTAATAAATAAAAAGACAATAATTTATAACAAAACCTATTTATGAATCTTCTCTCTGTATTTGTATGAATATTTCTTATCTTGTACGAAAAATAGGGATTTGTATCGCTCATTTCTCGTAGTGTTTCAGAAACACAGAGGTAAATAAAACAATAAGTAAGATATATTATTTGTTTGATCCAAGCCCTCACATAATAATATTTATGGTGACTTCGTGATGGTAATAAATATTATAGTGGTTTGCTTTAGTAAATGTTCCAAGACAACATATATTTTTTTTTATCTTATTAAATACTAGCTGACCCGAATTAATTTGTTATCTATGCCCGGCGGTATGCGATCTGTCTCTTACTGCCAAACAAATGAAGGTTATTTATTAAGGATTGGTCTCCGCTGCGGTTCAACTAGTTACCGCAGGCATAGTCGCAAACTGCGGCAACGACTACTACGCCCAAGTGGGCGTACTCAAGCCAGTCTCGAACAATGTGTGACGTTGACGTTCCACATGTTCTGTTAAACTTTGCTAATAATTGAAACTAAAATTGCGTAATAAAACTTTGTAAAAATAATACTACAAGAAGTAAGAAAGACACTGGGATCACATATCATCAGTAAGTATTTTGTATTTTATCAATTTGAATGTTAAATAAACTATATACTAAAATAGACAACAGCTGCCAGGTATTATGTAGGTAGAATTTATATCCTCTTTGGCAGAAGGAAAAGCGTTTATTTTCTTTTGGTAGCTATTTAAGTCACGTTCTCGGACCAATTATTACACAGAACAATTATCGACCAAAAAAATAAATAAATAAATAAAAAATAATAATAATTAAGTTAAGTTAAGTTAATAATTAAGTTAATTAATTAAATTAAGGATGAAACCCATTGGAAAAGGAAGAGAATATAACAAAAATGAAAGGAAAAAAAATTACGGGCGATCTGAGGTCGGGAAGTGGAAAGGGGGGGGGGGTGTTTTTAAGGGTAAAAAACGGTTTATCTTGATTTCCAATATATTCGGGATATTGGCGGAAATAGAAAAACCGGTTCATTAAATGGGCCATAAACCGTAAACAGTAAGTTTTACAAAAAGTTTTCAGGATTTGAAAAATTTACTCCAAATTATATAAAAGATGAAAAATTTTATTTTATAGAATAATGGAGTTTAAAACTTTTGCCTTAAAAGTTATAAAATCCATTATTGTTTTATTTTCTTAACCGTTTTCGTTATAGTTTCCGGAGCTCCACCCGGATCTGGCAGCATTAGGTGATTTTATGCTGAGTCACGCCATACAAAAAAATTTAATCGAAAATTTTCTTTTTTTACTGGCCTACTTGATGTTATAAACCGCTTTTGTTGAGTTTTTCTTGCTGACAGTAGCCGTACTTCCTAGAACTGTCATTCGAGCCAGGTCCCGTGTTAAGTTGATGGATTTATAAATAATCTAGTTTAGAAATAGGAAAGGAACACGAAAAAAAAAATTTATTTTATGTAATTTAGTTTTTATTTTATTAAAATCAAGGGCTCAACCTATCACTCGATTGTATGAAAGGTGCAGTCATTGATAGATTGACATTTGACAGATGACGGCTATAACTTTGTAAAAAAGGAGATAGCCGAAATCCACTATGTTATATTATGTAACTGTTCGCTTTCAAACTTAGGCGGATTATACTTCGTCGCCAATCGACTACTTGTGATTGCTAATTACTTATTACTACTATTTCAGACTTATGTCAAAACACAAATCACTGCAGGTTTCCTACAATCTGAATTCTGATCTGATACAATCGCTTGTTCTTAGAGTTTTGCTAGGCTGTTTGAGAAAATTCTTGAGTGACTGAGTGTTATTCAGAAAGTTTGTACCTTTGGAACATTTCGGATATGGATTTGAATAATTTAGTGCTTTTAACAATTATTACAAGTTTTGGCACTTTGTTGATGAGAGTACTTTATATTTTAAGTAAACTATACGCTCAGCAGAACAGACTGACTGTCGAAAAGAGATCATTAAAAGTTATACTTTGCATTGGATTGGGAGGTCACACTACCGAGCTATTAAAAATTGTAGCTCAAATGAATTTTAACAAATACAGCCCAAGGCTTTACATGATGGCTGACTCTGACAATAATAGTGAAACTAAAATAATCTCCACTGAAAAGGATACAAAAGACTATCAAATCTGCAAGATTCCAAGAAGTAGAAATGTACATCAGCCATATATGACATCGATTTTCAGCACCCTCCATGCTATTTTGTACAGTGTTCTACCAATATTTAGATTTAAACCTGATGTTATAATCTGCAATGGCCCTGGAACATGCATTCCAATTTGTTTTGTTGTTTTTTTAATGAGATGTTTTTGCATTCTGGATTGCAGAATAGTGTTTATTGAAAGTCTTTGTAGGGTAAGAACTTTATCATTGTCTGGGAAGATACTAAAATTTATAGCCGATTTTTTTGTAGTCCAGTTGCCACAACTTAACTGGACTCAACAACCTCTGTGAAAGAAGGCTGTGTGCTTCTCGAGAAGAAAATTCTTTATAATGTAAAATTGTCCAAATCGGGAAAATAGTAGTAGTGATTTGGGACCAGGTTTGGCGAGAACAAAGAATGTCAGAGGTCTCTCTCTGTAGGTCAGCTAAATCATAGGACACCCATTTAACAACCTTTTCAATTTAACAGTTTTATGTAAATGGGTCACTAACATAATATTATAACATAAATGACTTTCTTAATGATTCCACAGATTGAGAATGGAGCGACCGCCCTCAGGCTATTAAATAATAAGTTTACTTGTACGATATTACTTTGTAAACATATTTTGTGGCCTCGAGTTCATTCATCAAGTCAAAGTTTCCTGGAAGCGATTATAACAAAACGTATAGTGCGTTTGTTAGCCGTATCCTCTCACAACACAACACTGACGTAGCGCGCTGTTTCTACTGGGTTAGTTCCTCGTTCGAACTAGTATTTAAAAAAAAACTTACTTTTATTGTTTCCATCTTTACATTTAAAGCTGAACGTGAAAAGAATCGATAGTCAAACAATCACATGTTGCACATTTTGAAATCGAGAATGTTATAGCAACTATGTGAAAAAGTTTCACTCAGAAATCTTGCACCAAAAAGGTTTCCTATTAACACAAAGTAGCCCAGTACACTTTAACGATAATTTAATACTTAAACCTCTAATAATTAAAAGCTTGTACATCAAAATGAAGAAATCTTTAAAAAATTTAAACGTGTACGAAACCACTAAAATATTTTAGGTTTAAAGCAATGTCTTTTCTTGTGGACCACTAAAGAAATTACCTTATAAATCTTATCCAAGCTGGAGTAAAATTAGCTGAACGCAATATATTATGTGAGAAGCTTAAAATTTCCTGGCGGAGCACCAAATTCTAGACTAGAATCACTATTTTCAAATGTGAACTTTTAATTTGATTTTTGAATTGTCTATTATACTTTCGAAGTGAAAACTAAATACAACTTATAAAAAATATATTTACTTTATTATTCCCGTTTCACAGTTATTGTCCCAGATATTTTTTATGTTAGGCAAGAATATTTTACAATAAATTTAACATAATTGAGTCATAATACCTTATAGTTTTTGCTTCTTATGCTTTCAAAATTATTTGTTGAGAAATAATTAAATTATTACTATAACTATTCAGTTACACACTCTACATCTAAAGTTTTCTTCTGCATTCATTTAATTTGAAGAATGACTTGAAATCATACGTTAGGTTTGCCGTCGTTGCTTCGCAAACCTATCGTATGATTTCAAGGCATTCTTCAAAAATAATGCCTCAGACCTGAGAAGAATGGGCGCAACATACTCAGCGGGTTTTTTTTCCATAAAAAAATATGTTAACAAAGTAATATCGTACAGATAAACTTATTATTTAATGGCCTGAGGGCGGTGATTCCCAATCAGTGGTATCATTGAGAAAGTTATTTATGTTATAGTAACCTTTACAACACATACGTTTTCCACCCTCGCACGACACGCCACAAGTTAGGATATCATCCCCACTATCCGGATGTGTGGCGGTCCTCCACAGTGCGGTTTTCAAGGAGCTTTCTTCCACGTACTACAAAGCTGTGGAATGAGCTTCCTTGTGCGGTGTTTCCGGGACCATACGACATGGGTACCTTCAAAAAAAGCGCGTACACCTTCCTTAAAGGCCGGCAACGCTCTTGTGATTCCTCTGGTGTTGCAAGAGAATGTGGGCGGCGGTGATCACTTAACACCAGTTGGCCCGTACGCTCGTTTATCCTGCTATTCCATAAAAAAAAAACATACTTTTATGTACCAAGAAATAAGCGGCATGATTTAATGTTACCATAGCCATATTGGTTGATAAATGGGTGTCCTATGATTTTACTGACTTACAGAGAGAAACACGCATTGAAGCTTGCTTTGCTCCTTTATTTCTTTGTAATGTACATTTTGAAATGAAGGCATTTTGAAGGCAAATTGTGAAATGTTATGAAAAGTAGATTCTATATGATAATAGCAAGCGACATCGCAATGGCTGAATCTAGTTCAAACGTCACAACAATGCCCTCAAACGAATCTTACTCATAGAAAATTTATCGTTAATGGCTGGTAGTCACTTAATTATATAATTCACTAAAGCTTTCACAGAGCTGCTAAAAGAAAAAACAGCAGATGTCTATTTAACTGAACTTTGCAGAACGATTAAGAATATTGCATTGAGAAAGCCATGACTCATATACAGATCGTCACCATTTTTTCTTCATGATGAGCACAAGACCTCAGATAGCTCGAGACGCCGCTAAAACTGGAGAACCACATTGAGATACGCTTTGACATTCTTTGCTCTCGCCAAACCTGGTCCCAACCCATTGCTACTTTTTTCGCGATTTTGACAATTTTACATTATAAAGAATTTTCTTCTCGAGAAGCACACAGCCTTCTTTCACAGAGGTTTTTGAGTTCAGGTCTCTAAAGTTCTTAAGAAAAGACATAATTGAACTTCCCCTGACATTATGGTATCTCACCCACAACCAACTATGTACAAGCCTACCGTGGTTGACACCGAGGCCAAAAATAACAATAATTTTAACTATAATTAGATTAATTAATTACATTTATTAGATTGTATAAAAATACGTAATTATTTTTTTTCACTTTTTAGTGCATATTATATCTATTGTTTTTTAATAGATTTTTTTAATTCGGTTGTGTTTTTTTGTAGTTTTTTGTTTGTTTAAACAACGTTTAGTTCTATTGCCGACCAAATTTAAACCCAGGTTCGTTCTACTGTGGGATAGAAAGAAAATTTAATCAACATCAATGTGTTTTGTTCTGCCCACTGAGCTAGAAGTCTCGGGTTCGAATCCCGGTTGGTGCTGACATTTATATGATGAAGATAGATCTTTGTTTCCGAGTCATGGATGTTTATAATATGTAATTATGTATGTTTAAGTATGCATATCGAATATATTATAGTTGGCTTGCACCCATAGTACAGGTTCTGCCTACTTGGGGGCGAGATAATTGATGTAATAGTGTGTCAATAATATTATTTTAATATTAGGATTTCTCGGAAAGTTGTGAGGAATACAAGCGTTGAAATTTCATTTCTCTATCATAATATTAATTCTATTTCGTCGATTTTTATCGTGTATTTTTTTATGAAAATACGAGACGAGACGAACAGGACGTTAAGCTGATGAATGCACTTCCGCTCAGGATTCATGAAAACCCCAAAAATTTTGAGCGGCACTACAATTGCGCTCGTCACCTTGAGACATAAGATGTTAAATCTCATTTGCCCTGTAATTTCACTATCTACGACGCCCTTCAGACCGAGACACAGTAATGTTTACACATTACTGCTTCACGGTAGAAATAGGCGCGGATGTTGTACCCATAATCTAGCCGGCATCCTGTGCAAAGGAGCCTCCCACTGGTATATTATAAATAAAACGTCATTAAAGAATGTTTTAGCCCAATTAACACAGAGTTGTTCAAAAGTTGTAAACAACTAACAAAAGTAAAATAATTAAATAAAAAATATCGTATTATATAAATATTTAAATATGGAAAATGTTGGAATAGAATAATAAACGGATATTTGAATTGCTCATTGCGACAATTTGTTAACCTTTTCCAGAACTCTGAGTTTTCTTTTATTTATACAGGAGACTAAATTTGCATAAAAAACACACTTTTTATTTGGTTGACATGGTACATCCTAAGCATACATTTGAAGGCTTAAGGGATTGTGCCAAAATTAATTCAATTTAAAACTGGTTGTTATACGATTAATTTGATTACGTTTAATACTGTTACGATAAAAACGCAGATTTAAATTTAATTCAAGATCATCAAAAAGTAATAAAAACATGATATGATAATCAGTAGATACCTAAGTACTTAGATATATAATGCTGAAGGAAAATAAAGAAAAAAAATAACAATTGCGTCTCACTTTACACGCATTTGAAATGAACAAAAAACAAAAAGCAAAAAGCAACCGAGTTCAAAAAACTATTTCAAAACAGCACTAAAAAGTACAAAATTGCATTTTCTTCTACAACTTAATAATCAACTTATATTTAGAGTTCTCGTATGTGAAATGAAATGAATAATATTAGACTACCTAAAAGTCAATCAAATTGTTACAACATTAGGTATGTTGTGGTTACAATTATTGTTAACTTTAGAATCGATGTCCTCATGCCGCGGCCGCGCTCTCGTATCTCGCCTCGTCACGTCTCAAGTCTCTCGTCGTCACAAGCACATCTCATCTATACTAATATTATAAAGCTGCAGTGTTTGTTTGTTTGTTTGAATGCGCTAATCTCTGGTACTACTGGTCCGATTTGAATGATTCTTTTAGTGTTGGGTAGTCCATTTATCGAGGAAGGCAATAGGCTTTTTTTTCAAAATTAGGGATCCGTAATAAAATTGCTATTTTGTAACACAAGGTGTAAAATTGAAAACCTATTTTTGCGTGCGCTGCAAAAACTATTGACAATAGAACAAAATGATGTACAGGCTATAATTATAGGCAATATTTTATTACTTATAAAACTATCGCGTGAATTATACTTTATATGGCAAAACAACGTTTGCCGGGTCAGCTAGTCTATAATATGTATATAGTTACGAACCTACCTTGGCTGACACCGACTCAAAAAATAACAATATTTTAACTACATTGAAAATGGAACTACACGGGAAACTCCAGCTTTCAAATTATAAAAAGAATCACCAAAATCGATACACCGAGTTGAAAGTTCTAAGGTAACAAACATAAAAAAATACAGTCGAATTGCGAACCTCCTCCTTTTTTGGAGTCGTTTAAAAAAAATAAAAACCACAATTGTCATTAATTATCATATAAAATTTAGAAGATGATATATTTTAATGAGTTGGTTGGCACCTACACCAAATGGATCACGTAAGGGCATGGAAGTTATATAATATTCAATCGCAAAACCAACCGCGATGACTTAACGAGCCCTTAGTATGTACTGTGTATTTTTAACTGCTCTGAATTATTCAGTCTCGTAACGGCTAAGGGTTACATCCTACATTAAAATATAATAATATCTTATCTTGGAACATTTACTAAAGCAAACCAGTATATATTTATTTTCAGCAAAAAGTCACCATATTAGTTATCATAAATATTATTATTAATATTAATAAAATAATATTTCTCACAGTTTCTTTTATTTACTTACGTGGGTCTGGAAAACTAGAAGAAATGAGCGATATATATCCCTATTATTGCCGCAAGTTAACATACATACATATAATCACGCCTCTTTCCCGTAGGGGTAGGCAGAGACCACTTCTTTCCACTTGCTACGATCCTTGTTTCGCTTCGTCCACTTTCATTATTCCATTCATACATGCTCTTCAGTTTAGGGTACTCTTGACCTGGCCTTTTTCCAAGACGTCCCTGATTTGATCTTGAAACGTCTGCCTAGGTCTTCCCCTTCTAACACTTTCAGTCACACTGGCCTTATACACTTTCTTCGTCAATCGTTCTTCATTCATTCTCTCGACATGTACAAACCATCTCAGCTAGTTAAGTACTATATAAAATAGTAATATATAATATGTATAACTATTTTATATTATATAATATATTACTAGATGACGCGACAGGCGCTGTTCTATTAATAGAAAAAAATGATATAAGTTTTCGGGAATAATGTAGCCATTCCAATTGTATTAATTAATGTTAATGGATTAAATATGAAACAAATACATATTTCTGAATTACTTTATAATATTAAGTAGTAAAAAAATGATTAGGATAAAATATCGTATTTGTGTAAATAGCTTTTACATTATCGCTTTATGATTTCCAATATTTTAAAGTTTTAAATTGGATATAGTACCTATGTTATCCTTAAGACTTTTCTGTAGACCTATATATGTTTTATATATAACATATATATGTTTTCATAGAAGGCGCCCAGATTGCTTATTTTCTCCGACACCTCCAACAAATATCGTTAATTAAACAAAAAATTTACAAATTATATACGAAGGCCTTCCTAAAGAACCACGCTATCCACTGGTGAAAACAGCATGAAAATCGATGCAGTGGTTTTTGAGTTTTATAATATGTAGGTAGTGATAAGCGCGTACACTTTTCTATAAGGCCACTCTTGTGATTCGTCTTGTGTTGCAAGAGAGTGTGGTCGACGGTGATCACTTAATTAGGTGACCGTACGCTCGTTTGTCTTCCGCAGCCGACCCGACACACGTTGACGAAGTTGATCGTGAAGCTGAACGTCGCTCCGCTCTGAGCCCTTCAGGCGATGTAATAAAACCCACCTCTTACGAAGAGGTGAAGCTAATCATTAAGGAGCTTAACTCCAAGAAGGCCTCGGGGCCCGACACTATAAACAATAGGGTTCTTAAGATCCTACCCTCGACTCTTATTACTTTATTGGTTACCATTTTTAATATTCTATTGTCTAACAGCGCGTTCCCCGAACAATGGAAGGATTCCATTGTTATCGGTATCCCAAAACCCAATAAACCTAAAGTTAATCCGAGTAGCTATAGGCCTAGCTTAATTAACTCGATCGGGAAACTTTACGAAAGATTAATTCTCGCGCGTCTTAATCATTACATCGCGGAGCTCAACCTGATACCCGACATACAGTTCGGATTCAAAACCGCTCACTCGTGTCCCCAGCAGGCTCACCGACTCACCGAGTACATTCTCGTACGGCGTCAACTTCACGCTACCACGGCAGCCGTGTTTTTCGATGTCGCGAAGGCATTCGACAAGGTATGGCACAACGGCTTAGTATTCAAGCTGTATCAATTGGGAGTGCCAGACAGGCTCGTGCGCATCATACGAGCCTACCTTACTGATCGCTCCTTCCGATATCGAGTAGAGGGCACCCTATCATCACCCAGACCCATCAGGTCTGGCGTGCCGCAGGATTCAGTCCTCTCTCCCACTCTTTTCTCGCTCTTCACGAGCGACATTCCCAAGTTTCCGAGTGTCCAGCTCGCACATTACGCTGACGATACGGCACTCTACTTTGGCTCCGCTCTATTGAACCGCTCAACCTTGAGCAGGAACATTAAAGTGCTTCAAGCCGCCGTCGATGAACTAGGCATCTGGTTCAGAAAATGGCGGATTGAAGTGAACCCCACCAAGAGTGCAGCGGTACTCTTCGGTAACGCGAATAGCATCCGCGCTAAAAAACGACTGACCGACGTCATTAAATTGTATGAAACACCCATATCGTGGGTTCACCCACGATATGGGTGTGTAATACTAATCCTTCAGGATTACAAATACTTAGGAGTCACGTTCAACAGCAATATGAACTTCAAGAAACATATTGATACGGTATGCAATAGAGCCCGATATGTCCTCAGTCGCCTTTATCCACTTGTGTGTGGGCGAAGCAAACTTCCGCTCAAACACAAAGTGACGCTGTACAAAACCATCGTACGGCCCATACTGTCATACGCAAGCGTCGTTTTCGCGCACACCCGACCGAGCTACTTACGTCGTTTGCAAGTAGTTCAAAATAAATTCACGCGCATGGCAACCGGAGCCCCGTGGTTCATCCGAAACGTTGACCTTCACCGCGACCTAGAGCTTCCGACGATAGCTCAACACTTTAAAGAGATCTCGCGACTTTGACAAGGCGCCTAACCATCCCAACATCTTGGTTAGGAAGGCATGCGGGTACACCACCCTTCACCATAGTCTCAACCCAATAAGACGTCCAAGACACGTAACGGTAGACCCGGATGACGACATCACCATCGCGAACGCGACACCCACACAAACACCGACACAGACACGCACACACCGCCTTCGCAGGCGTAGGCGCGGTCAACCACCGCAAACCACTGGCACTCGTCGCTCTGACGATGGCCAGCGGCCCGCACCCTAGATACACCACACATTGTTTTGATACCCGACGAGACGTTAGTCCTCGTCCTGTAATCGCTTCACTACACTCACTCACACACGGACTGACTGACGGACTGACATACACCACTTACACAATCACAAACACACGCCACAAACAGACACAAACATACATGCACACAAACATTTACACTACGTACATACATACAAACACACATACATGCAATCATAAACACATACATACACACTTACATACATTACACAAAACATCACCACACTCGCCGGCGAGTGCGTTCTTATCACCTTTTCATCTTTCATTTTCATTTCATCTTCATTTTCATTCTCTCTCCTTCCCACAAGCACACAGCCGGTCTGAGGTTCGAGTCTCCTTAGGAGACGCCCCGCGACTGTTGTTGCGTAGTCTTTGCGGACTCCACGGCCCACGTCCTACTTCGCTGTGAAAGCCAGGGCTGCTAACAGCACAGAGGAGGTTTTAGTCGGTATGGGGCGTCCGCTTACGCGGACATTCGAATCCGACATATTACGCCCCGTTACGGGGCGTAAATACGTAACCGTATTTCCTCCTCTCAAAAAAAAAAATCGTTTGTCTTCGTTTTCAATAAAAAAAATAAACATAGAGAAGATTCATAAATTAGATTCCTTATAAGTTTTTCTTTTTAATTATCAAGTATATAAACTTCATAGGTATAAAAATAAGTTTTTGCGTTTACGTTCCGTTTTAATTCAAATTTAAATATTTTTATTCAAATACAAACGGAATTTGTATTACCTACTTAACATAGACAGCATTATTCCTTATATTATTTTCATCAAGACACTATTCATCATAAATTAAAATAAAAAAGGACGCAAACTTTTAAACTTTGAAAATACTACTAAAAAAGGCAAGAGTGTGTCTAAGTCACGAGGATTTGCTAAAGAGATTCTTATATAAGACCTAGATTTATTCTGAGCTCTTTACCTATACTTAAGAGCTTAGAATACGTTTGTGCACTGCACTATATTCAAAGTTTAGCCTAGTTTCAGATAAGGTCGTGCGTGTGTAAATGACAAGTCTTTACGGCGGTGAAATGTTTAGCATTTAAGAAAATGCACATTTCGCTACTCAATTCAAGAGCTACGTTAAACATTCAATATTTCTACTATATAATATGTCCCGGCATGTAGTGATAAAACTTTAGAAGTTTTAACAATAAACTATATCGATTTAGTAACTACAACAGGTCTACCTGCACCCGTTCACGAGTTGACGCATAGACCAGCTATCGTTCCCTTCGCACATATTTGCAGCACTCTGTAAACAAATACTTGATTTTTATGAAATTTAACTCCTCATTGCCTCATAGATTACATCCTCAAGTTAAATTTTTCCCTGCATAATAAACCTTTTCATACAAAACCAAATCATATCGGCCCATAAGCGCAGGAGACATGAGGTAATAAACATCCAAAAAAAAGAAACAAGAAAACTTCATCCAGATTTTGAAGTCGGTTGAAAATTAATCATGCTACTATATTCCTCGCAGCCGTAGCTGCATTGAGCTGACAGTAATTCAACTAACACGCCCCATAGATCTTCCATTTACTTTCATTGGACGTTGAAATTGTCTTAAGGATAATTAATTTTCCTTGGTCCTTACTTTTTTGGTATTCAGTTTTGATTTATCTGACAGTAAAAACGTATTATCTTGTTAAATTACGTATAAATATGCTATGTTCAATATCTGTTAAAAATGTGGTATATTATTATATAGAAAATTCTCGTGTCACAATGTTAATTGCCATACTACTCCGAAACGTATAAAAGGCATTTATTTTTTGATGTCGTTTCTAATATACTAGATACTACTACCGCTTCGGAAACAAATGCCGCTCTGAGAGAGGCGGAGAAGAGAAACTCTGCGGCGCAAGGAACTCTCCCAGCATTCTTTTTTTGCTAAATAAAAATATACAATATTGTACTAACATTGCTATTGTTATAAAAAAATCATAATCTAGTCCCAGGCTGTCCGATCACTGTGGAGTAGGTAGTTGGATTTACGACAGAGCCATTTTTTAATAAAACATTTAAATGTATTTATAGATAATGCCTGAAGAGTGGCTGGTACTTTATTATAAAAGTGTATACATTTACCCTTAAAGCTATTATGTATCTTATGAAGCCTACTAGAATTAGCCACAAGCAATCCCTTATTTTTAGTGTTATAATAATGAAAATCACTATTAAAAGCAAAAAGGTTACGATTTTTGTGAACGTATATTAAATTTTCATAAATAAACTGACAATGAACAGTCACAATATTTAAAGTACTTCTGTGAATAGGTCTTAATCTATTTTTTATAACCCCTAATTATTATTGCAATGTTTTCTTTAGTATATGGCGATACAACGTTTGCCGGGTTAGCTATTATATAAAACTATCTGACCCGACAGACGTTGTTCTGTTAATAATAATAAAAAAAACTCTTGCAGATGGAATTTTGGAAAATCCGTTCTTAGCT
This sequence comes from Leptidea sinapis, assembly GCF_905404315.1. Lineage (NCBI taxonomy): Eukaryota > Metazoa > Arthropoda > Insecta > Lepidoptera > Pieridae > Leptidea > Leptidea sinapis. The sequence goes on from NC_066299.1 coordinate 6,228,350, forward strand.
GACCTCTACTCGGTGAAAAGAATATTCCTACCAAATTTCAAGTCTTTAGCTCTAGTGGTTCCAGAGATATCGTGATGAGTGGAATACGTGGAAATCTCTTATTTTTTTATTTGATTGAACTTCGGAAATGGATTGTCTTGATTCATACCACAAACTTTCAAAGATTAGCCTTAAGATTTGAATGGTCAGGGCGAATGCGAGACGGATCGGAAATTAAAGATTTGCGGGCTAACTCGTCATGCAAAATGTTCATTAAGTACTTGCTGCAGACCTGAAGAATTGCTATTATCATTGCTGCATTGATCTCTTGACATCGATCAAGTTATTTGTCCATGTTGCCCATGAAGTATAATTGTAAAAATTTAAGCTATGCATCTTCGAGAGGTTGCAGTGATCGAATACGATCGTGAATCTCTTCTTATATCTACAATATCAAAAGATTAAAATTTAAAATTATAAATACTTTTTTTAGAATTAGCATACACAATACATAGGAATAAGTATAGTACGTATGTTATTCTTTTACTGTATTGTGTGTAAGTATGTAAATAAATAAATACCTTGAATGTCGGATTAAATCCTCGTTCTTAGATGTCTGCCCCAAATGTGGTCATTTGGAAACAAATATTGTATTTTTGAGTGTTTTCTAGAACATTGCAGCACTAGTCTTGCGTTTCTCCGCAGAATACTCGCAAACAACGTCCATTGGCCCAATGCGAAAGCTAGTATGCAAGCAGTACTACAGTACAGTATAAGTACTGCAATCGTATCGAAACGCTGCTCGATTCAAATTAGTACTTCATAAACTTCTTCTTGTGCGTCGAAAATTATCTATAAGTTGTTGATCTCTGAGGTTTTACTGGACGATTTCGTATTGCCAGCCGATCCGTTTTACGAGCTGCTTTGTCGGGAATAATTTGATCGTCTTGGTCGTGACATTGTTAATGATAATATCGGCACAATAAGCTAATAGTAACTCGAAACAAACACACCAACCGGTCAACTTGAATAACATGACGTGCACTCTCAGTTGTATTTTATAACTCATGTAGCGTGAAACTAACAAAAAACTTTATTGAATTCTTTCTATTCTCGAGATGTCATCAAAATGTATCAGAAAATATTTTTTTTATAATAATATTTTTTCGTATTTTTTTTTTATATTTTATGACTTATTATATCCTATGTCCGTCTCCTGGCTCTAAGCTACCTCCTCACCAATTTTCAGCCATATCGGTAAAGCCGTTCTTGAGTTATAAATAGTGTAACTAACACGACTTTCTTTTATATATATATAGATAAGATATATATAGATACTAATGCATCGGTACGAGCATAAACTGGCTAAAAATTAAAAATTATTACAGATTTTGATAATAATCAGTAAGATTTTGTACAGTAATCAAACATCCTACCAGAATATGCTAGCAAAACATGCACACGAAAAATATTTAATTTTTCCAGCGGGAATCAAATCCGGAACGCTCTGCATGATAGCCTTAGCATTGGTTCAACATATTCATTAATTATTTTTGTAATATTAAAAGAAGTTGACCGTTGAATGTTATATAAAAAACTTTTATTACTTTTTATAATAGGTTAAAAAACTAATAAATGGAGGGCCGTATTTTTCCTTCACAGTATAACTGCGAAAATTACTGAACTGAGCGAGATAATACTTTTACCATAAGATGCAGCGCGTTTCGGAGAAGGTTTTAGTATATGTAAGTAAGTATATATTACTGCTTATATATAATATAGCGTTTTTTGGCGCCGTAAATAGTGAAATTACTGGGCAAATGAGACTTGATAACTTACGTCTCAAGGAGACGAGCGCAAATGTAGTGCCGCTCAGAATTTTAGGCATTTGCAATAATCCTGAGCGACACTACATTGTAATGGGCAGGGCATATTAATTATTATTATATTATTTTTAAAATTAGACCGTTTCTTGGACATTGCAAGATTACTTTATTTTTCTAAAATGTTTTTTTTTCTAAAATAAACGTAGCCTGAGTTACTCCTTATTACATCAGCTACCTGCCAATAAAAGTCCTGTCAAAATCGGTCCAGCCATTTCAGAGATTAGCCGGAACACACTGACAGACAGACAGATAAAAATTATTAAAAATGTTATTTTGTTGTATGTACCGTATACATATTCATATACATGTAGTAAAAAACGGTTTTCTCAATATTACAAACAGATACTCCAATTTTATTTATATGTATAGATGAGAATTGATACAATGAGATTGCAAGGTCAGCACTTGTTATCAATGTATTAATTCTAAGTACATGTAAACTGAATGTAAAATATAATTTTAGATCAATAAATCCGTGAACAATCACAGCACATCTGTTACATTGGGACCACCAGTAACTAACTTCTATTGTCCCGACCCACAGCTTGTTGAAACATTTTATGGTCTATAAATTTAAACTCGATTCTCGTTAAGCCACCCAGTCAGGTCTAGAGAGTTAGTATAGTAGAAAGGAGATCTAAGAATTTATATAATAAAATATTTGATATGACTATTAATCTGAGAATACTGGGTTAGTTATACATTTACTTCATTTTAGGCAAAAACAACACTGGGAGAGTTTCTAGGGTAATTTTTTTCTCTCCCCGCGTGCCTTATGAAGTTACACTTCTTTAGGCGCGTTATTAAAAAATTATGAGAGTGAAATTTTAAGATGCGCGCGCATCACTGTAATACAAAAGTAACAGGTGAAGTTGGTTTCTAAAATTTTCTGACGTTTGTGTCATTCGTTATTTTTTTGGTTTCTTCGTCTATTATTAGGACAGGCAAAGGGTTCAAGCCCATAGAGCCGTAATCATTATTTATTAATTAATTTTCAAAGCCATCTTTGCAAAATTGTTCTTTCTAAAAACGTAGAATAGCACGAGGAATAAATAATTTTAATGATTTTTGCTTCGTTAGGCCAAAGAAGTATAACTTTTGCGTGCATACATAAGTACACACACACTTTATTTTTAATAATTGATATAAAAAGTATTCAATTTTTGAGAAAATAAATGCATTTTATTGTAGTAGTGGTATTTCAAATTTTAAGAGGACGCAATGTGTATTCGTAACTTGGTGAAAATAATATCAGGAACTTCGATCATTTATGCGTCAGGATGTCAGACTGTGACAGCTGTGTAAACGTAGAAAAAATTGAGGTTGACTCTTAACCTCTATTTTGAGCAACGCACACTCACACAGAGTGAAACAAATCGCGAGTGAAAGACGTAGCTTATTCACGCACACTCAAATAATAAACCTGGCCTGTTTTCATCGGTTGTCTTGCAGCAAGAGGCTCTATCTAAATATTAACTAAGATCAGGAAAAAAATGTTTATATAAATTAATCATGTTGCCATAACAATGTCTTTTAAAAAACCATTGAGTTGTCAAAGTACTAAGATTTTATCTATTGTATATGATTTTCTATAAGTAATAAATAAAAAGACAAAAATTTATAACAAATCCAATTTATGAATCTTCTCTCTGTATTTGTATGAATATTTCTTATCTTGTACGAAAAATAGGGATTTGTATCGCTCATTTCTCGTAGAGTTTCAGAAACACAGAGGTAAATAAAACAATAAGTAAGAAATATTATTTGTTTGATCCAAGCCCTCACATAATAATATTTATGGTGACTTCGTGATGGTAATAAATATTATAGTGGTTTGCTTTAGTAAATGTTCCAAGACAACATATATTTTTTTTTATCTTATTAAATACTAGCTGACCCGAATTAATTTGTTATCTATGCCCGGCGGTATGCGATCTGTCTCTTACTGCCAAACAAATGAAGGTTATTTATTAAGGATTGGTCTCCGCTGCGGTTCAACTAGTTACCGCAGGCATAGTCGCAAACTGCGGCAACTACTACTACGCCCAAGTGGGCATACTCAAGCCAGTCTCGAACAATGTGTGACGTTGACGTTCCACATGTTCTGTTAAACTTTGCTAATAATTGAAACTAAAATTGCGTAATAAAACTTTGTAAAAATAATACTACAAGAAGTAAGAAAGACACTGGGATCACATATCATCAGTAAGTATTTTGTATTTTATCAATTTGAATGTTAAATAACACGAAGCGTATGTTACAAAATTCGAAAGATGCCATTGAGTGTCAAGATGCCACGCACACAATCATCTAATAGTTGCCGTAATAAAAACCTCTTGTTCTTAGGTAGTGCGGTATTTAAATGATATAATCCTTAATCTTAGGATATTTCAAATAACGCTGGGGCTAATTTAAAAATTAATTAAAATAAAAAAACGGGTCACTTTAATAACGTTTCTAATAAAAGTACTTAATCGTTAAGTTTTTTATATTTTTAAGTTTAATCACCCTTATGCGACCAGCATAAGGAAGCACGAATTAGGTGTGCGCAGTGCGCGCGGATACTAGATTTCTTACAGGTTGTTCCGAAATTATATTATGGAAAATTTATTTATTTAGGTGAAAAAGGTTTTTTTAATTTTGAATATTTTTTTATGATTATGTTTTTTGTATCATTTATTCATTGTATCGCTACGCTATATATAAAAATACTCAATATTATAGGTATTAATTTTTATTTAATACTGTTTCATGATCTTGTTTAAAGTTCGTGTTTTTATCGAAACAGTGGAAAACCTATTGTTACTTTAATGTGCATAAACAATTTAAAAAATACATAAAATAAATTCATTGGCATGTTGGTGAGGCGTCCTTGAATGTTTTCATTTTCTGTACATGATAAACGCTCCAAAAGAGATTACAACTATAAGTTTAGATAATATTAAAAACGATGAACTTGAACTCTATTGCTTTAACACTTTAACTAATATTTAAGTTTATGATGTTTATAGAAAACAACCGTCTTGTTCTTTACTTTTGTGTTAAACTACTCTAACTGTCAAACATCGTGTAACCCATAGCACACGAACATTCTAGAAAGTTATCGTAAAACAGAACTTTAACGAGTGCTTACTTCACATTAATGAGCCAGAAGAACTTTAACTAAGAGAACAACTGGCTTTGTTTTTTATATAAGAATGGCCAAGAATAACTTGACCTGTAAAATGTGTAAGTGTTTATTTTCTAATAAATAATATCAACTCTATATCATTCTTTGTAAAATAAATAAATCCTTACCTGTTTATACAATATAATTATAAAGAATTTCCTATTCTAGGTACAGAGTGACTTTTGAGAATTTTTGAGAATTTTTTTTCGTTTTGAGAAAAAAAATAGCAAAAAAAATTACAAAGCTCAGTAGCACTTCAGCAATTATACGAGAGTGCTTAATTGGTAACTTGGATTTAATTAATGTACACAATTATAATGTATTTATGTACCTATCTGTTAATTATTATTAAGTTTTACTTCAATCGCACGTAAAGATTACACGCACATTTTTTTTTCTAATGAATAATGAAATAATGAAATTTCATACTTTTAGAGAGTTATAGGACGTTTAATGTTTATTTATGTTTTCGTCGATAGTCGAAGTTTTCAAGGTACGCATACCTTGAATATTTCGACTTAACGCCCGACCGAGTTATGTTGACCGGCGCGGTGGGTATATTTATTATTACGTTAGAAGGGCAGACAACAGCTGCCAGGTATTATGTAGGTAGAATTTATATCCTCTTTGGCAGAAGGAAAAGCGTTTATTTTCTTTTGGTAGCTATTTAAGTCACGTTCTCGGACCAATTATTACACAGAACAATTATCGACCAAAAAAAGAAATAAATAAATAAAAAAAAATAATAATTAAGTTAAGTTAAGTTAATAATTAAGTTAATTAATTAATTGAGGATGAAACCCATTGGAAAAGGAAGAGAATATAACAAAAATGAAAGGAAAAAAAATTACGGGCGATCTGAGGTCGGGAAGTGGAAAGGGGGGGGGGTGTTTTTAAGGGTAAAAAACGGTTTATCTTGATTTCCAATATATTCGGGATATTGGCAGAAATAGAAAAACCGGTTCATTAAATGGGCCATAAATCGTAAAATAAACAGTAAGTTTTACAAAAAGTTTTCAGGATTTGAAAAATTTACTCCAAATTATATAAAAGATGAAAAATTTTATTTTATAGAATAATGGAGTTTAAAACTTTTGCCTTAAAATTTATAAAATCCATTATTGTTTTATTTTTAGTTTCCGAGATATTGGCCAAAAACTTTTTTCAAGAGCTCCACCCGGATCTGGCAGCATTAGGTGATTTTATGCTGAGTCACGCCATACAAAAAAATTTAATCGAAAATTTTCTTTTTTTACTGGCCTACTTGATGTTATAAACCGCTTTTGTTGAGTTTTTCTTGCTGACAGTAGCCGTACTTCCTAGAACTGTCATTCGAGCCAGGTCCCGTGTTAAGTTGATGGATTTATAAATAATCTAGTTTAATAGGAAAGGAACAAGAAAAAAAAAATTTATTTTATGTAATTTAGTTTTTATTTTATTAAAATCAAGGGCTCAACCTATCACTCGATTGTATGAAAGGTGCAGTCATTGATAGATTGACATTTGACAGATGACGGCTATAACTTTGTAAAAACGGAGATAGCCGAAATCCACTATGTTATATTATGTAACTGTTCGCTTTCAAACTTAGGCGGATTATACTTCGTCGCCAATCGACTACTTCTGATTGCTAATTACTACTATTTCAAACTTATGTCAAAACACAAATCACTGCAGGTTTCCTACAATCTGAATTCTGATCTGATACAATCGCTTGTTCTTAGAGTTTTGCTAGGCTGTTTGAGAAAATTCTTGAGTGACTGAGCGTTATTCAGAAAGTTTGTACCTTTGGAACATTTCGGATATGGATTTGAATAATTTAGTGCTTTTAACAATTATTACAAGTTTTGGCACTTTGTTGATGAGAGTACTTTATATTTTAAGTAAAATATACGCTCAGCAGAACAGACTTACTGTCGAAAAGAAATCATTAAAAGTTATACTTTGCATTGGATCCGGAGGTCACACTACCGAGCTATGAAAAATTGTAGCTCAAATGAATTTTAACAAATACAGCCCAAGGCTTTACATGATGGCTGACTCTGACAATAATAGTGAAACTAAAATAATCTCCACTGAAAAGGATACAAAAGACTATCAAATCTGCAAGATTCCAAGAAGTAGAAATGTACATCAGCCATATATGACATCGATTTTCAGCACCCTCCATGCTATTTTGTACTGTGTTCTACCAATATTTAGATTTAAACCTGATGTTATAATCTGCAATGGCCCTGGAACATGCATTCCAATTTGTTTTGTTGTTTTTTTAATGAGATGTTTTTGCATTCTGGATTGCAGAATAGTGTTTATTGAAAGTCTTTGTAGGGTAAGAACTTTATCATTGTGTGGGAAGATACTACAATTTATAGCCGATATTTTTGTAGTCCAGTGGCCACAACTTAACTGGACTCAACAACCTCTGTGAAAGAAGGCTGTGTGCTTCTCGAGAAGAAAATTCTTTATAATGTAAAATTGTCCAAATCGCGAAAATAGTAGTAGTGGGTTGGGACCAGGTTTGGCGAGAACAAAGAATGTCAGAGGTCTCTCTCTGTAGGTCAGCTAAATCATAGGACACCCATTTAACAACCTTTTCAATTTAACAGTTTTATGTAAATGGGTCACTAACATAATATTATAACATAAATGACTTTCTTAATGATTCCACAGATTGAGAATGGAGCGACCGCCCTCAGGCTATTAAATAATAAGTTTACTTGTACGATATTACTTTGTAAACATATTTTGTGGCCTCGAGTTCATTCATCAAAGTTTCCTGGAAGCGATTATAACAAAACGTATAGTGCGTTTGTTAGCCGTATCCTCTCACAACACAACACTGACGTAGCGCGTTATTTCTACTGGGTTAGTTCCTCGTTCGAACTAGTATTTTAAAAAAAACTTACTTTTATTGTTTCCATCTTTACTTTTAAAGCTGAACGTGAAAACAATCGATAGTCAAACAATCACATGTTGCACATTTTGAAATCGAGAATGTTATAGCAACCATGTGAAAAAGTTTCACTCAGAAATCTTGCACCAAAAAGGTTTCCTATTAACACAAAGTAGCCCAGTACACTTTAACGATAATTTCATACTTAAACCTCTAATAATTAAAAGCTTGTACATCAAAATGAAGAAATCTTTAAAAAATTTAAACGTGTACGAAACCACTAAAATATTTTAGGTTTAAAGCAATGTCTTTTCTTGTGGACCACTAAAGAAATTACATTATAAATCTTATCCAAGCTGGAGTAAAATTAGCTGAACGCAATATATTATGTGAGAAGCTTAAAATTTCCTGGCAGAGCACCAAATTCTAGACTAGAATCACTATTTTCAAATGTGAACTTTTAATTTGATTTTTGAATTGTCTATTATACTCTCGAAGTGTATGGGACTGGGAGTGGGAATGGTATAGTAAATACAGCAAAATACCTAAAGGAGACATGAGACTTGTCAGTCTCTCGCTGAAAATTCTTTTAGTTTTGACAATCAGGGGCGCGAGTTATTAGTTTTAGTAAAATAAGGTTATGATGAACAGTTGAATGGTTAAGTGCTACGTCAATGTTGTGTTGTGAAAGGATACGGCTAACAAACGCACTATACGTTTTGTTATAATCGCTTCCAGGAAGCTTTGACTTGATGAATGAACCAAAGGCAACCAGACACTCGAGCATATAATGATGAATTGAATTCGACGGTTGAAGCCGATTCAAATTAAAATATTATTATTATTCAAAATAGGATGTGACATAACTTATTGAAAGTCAAAAACTACCACCCATTCCAAAAATAATGCCTCAGACCTGAGAAGAATGGGCGCAACATACTCAGCGGGTTTATTTTCCATAAAAAATATGTTTACAAAGTAATATCGTACAGATAAACTTATTATTTAATAGCCTGAGGGCGGTGATTCCCAATCAGTGGTATCATTGAGAAAGTTATTTATGTTAGTAACCTTTACTACGTACTTACATACGTTTTCCACCTTCGCACGACACGCCACAAGTTATGATATCATCCTCATCATCTGGATGTGGCGGTCCTCCACAGTGCGGTTTTCAAGGAGCTTTCTTCCACGAACTACAAAGCTGTGGAATGAGCTTCGTTGTGCGGTGTTTCCGGGACCATACGACATGGGTACCTTCAAAAAAAGCGCGTACACCTTCCTTAAAGGCCGGCAACGCTCTTGTGATTCCTCTGGTGTTGCAAGAGAATGTGGGCGGCGGTGATCACTTAACACCAGGTGGCCCCTACGCTCGTTTGTCCTGCTATTCCATAAAAAAAAAAACATACTTTTATGTACCAAGAAATAAGCGGCATGATTTAATGTTACCATAGCCATATTGGTTGATAAATGGGTGTCCTATGATTTTACTGACTTACAGAGAGAAACACGCATTGAAGCTTGCTTTGCTCCTTTATTTCTTTGTAATGTACATTTTGAAATGAAGGCATTTTGAAGGCAAATTGTGAAATGTTATGAAAAGTAGATTCTATATGATAATAGCAAGCGACATCGCAATGGCCGAATCTAGTTCAAACGTCACAACAATGCCCTCAAACGAATCTTACTCATAGAAAATTTATCGTTAATGGCTGGTAGTCACTTAATTATATAATTCACTAAAGCTTTCACAGAGCTGCTAAAAGAAAAAACATGCAGCTTTTTAACTGAACTTTGCAGAACGATTAAGAATATTGCATTGAGAAAGCCATGACTCATATACAGATCGTCACCATTTTTTCTTCATGATGAGCACAAGACCTCAGATAGCTCGAGACGCCGCTAAAACTGCACAGAACCACATTGAGATACGCTCTGACATTCTTTGCTCTCGCCAAACCTGGTCCCAACCCACTGCTACTTTTTTCGCGATTTGGACAATTTTACATTATAAAGAATTTTCTTCTCGAAGCACACAGCCTTCTTTCACAGAGGTTGTTGAGTCCAGGTCTCTAGAGTTCTTAAGAAAAGACATAATTGAACTTCCCCTGATATTATGGTATCTCACCCACAACCAACTATGTACAAGCCTACCGTGGCTGACAACGACGCCAAAAAAACAATAATTGTAACTATAATTAGATTAATTAATTACATTTATTAGATTGTATAAAAATACGTAATTATTTTTTTTCACTTTTTAGTGCATATTATATCTATTGTTTTTTAATAGATTTTTTTAATTCGGTTGTGTTTTTTTGTAGTTTTTTGTTTGTTTAAACAACGTTTAGTTCTATTACCGACCAAATTTAAACCCAGGTTCGTTCTACTGTGGGATAGAAAGAAAATTTAATCAATATCAATGTGTTTTGTTCTGCCCACTGAGCTAGAAGTCTCGGGTTCGAATCCCGGTTGGTGCTAACATTTATATGATGAAGATAGATCTTTGTTTCCGAGTCATGGATGTTTATAATATGTAATTATGTATGTTTAAGTATGTATATCGAATATATTATAGTTGGCTTGCACCCATAGTACAGGTTCTGCCTACTTGGGGGCGAGATAATTGGTGTAATAGTGTGTCAATAATATTATTTTATTATTAGGATTTCTCGGAAAGTTGTGAGGAATACAAGCGTTGAAATTTCATTTCTCTATCATAATATTAATTCTATTTCGTCGATTTTTATCGTGTATTTTTTTATGAAAATACGAGACGAGACGAACAGGACGTTAAGCTGATGAATGCACTTCCGCTCAGGATTCTTGAAAACCCCAAAAATTTTGAGCGGCACTACAATTGCGCTCGTCACCTTGAGACATAAGATGTTAAATCTCATTTGCCCAGTAATTTCACTATCTACGACGCCCTTCAGACCGAGACACAGTAATGTTTACACATTACTGCTTCACGGTAGAAACAGGCGCGGATGTTGTACCCATAATCTAGCCGGCATCCTGTGCAAAGGAGCCTCCCACTGGTATATTATAAATAAAACGTCATTAAAGAATGTTTTAGCCCAATTAACACAGAGTTGTTCAAAAGTTGTATACAACTAACAATAGTAAAATAATTAAATAAAAAATATCGTATTATATAAATATTTAAATATGGAAAATGTTGGAATAGAAAAATAAACGGATATTTGAATTGCTCATTGCGACAATTTGTTAACCTTTTCCAGAACTCTGAGTTTTCTTTTATTTATACAGGAGACTAAATTTGCATAAAAAACACACTTTTTATTTGGTTGACATTGTACATCCTAAGCATACATTTGAAGGCTTAAGGGATTGTGCCAAAATTAATTCAATTTAAAAGTGGCTGTTGTTCGATAAATTTGATTACGTTTTTCAATGCTGTTACGATAAAAGTGTAGATTTAAATTTAATTCAAGATCATCAAAAAGTAATAAAAACATGATATGATAATCAGTAGATACATAGATGTATAATGCTGAAGGAAAATAAAGAAAAAAAATAACAAGTGCGTCTCACTTAACACGCATTTGAAATGAACAAAAAACAAAAAGCAAAAAGCAACCGAGTTCAAAAAACTATTTCAAAACAGCACTAAAATGTACAAAATTGCATTTTCTTCTACAACTTAATAATCAACTTATTTTTAGAGTTCTCGTATGTGAAATGAAATGAATAATATTAAACTACCCAAAAATTCAATCAAATTAACTAAACAATATAATATTGTGGTTACAATTATTGTTAATTTTAGAATCGATGTCCTCTTGCAGCGGCCGCGCTCTCGTATCTCGCCTCGTCACGTCGCGCGTGCGACAAGAGCACATCTCACCTTTGATATGTATATAGTTACGAACCTACCTTGGCTGACACCGACTCCAAAAATAACAATAATTGTAGGTTCATTGAAAATGGAACTAGACGGGAAGCTCCAGCTTTCAAATTATAAAAAGAATCACCAAAATCGATACACCGAGTTGAAAGTTCTAAGGTAACAAACATAAAAAAATACAGTCGAATTGCGAACCTTCTCCTTTTTTGGAGTCGTTTAAAAAAAATAAAAAATCACAATTGTCATTAATTATCATATAAAATTTAGAAGATGATATATTTTAATGAGTTGGTTGGTACCTACACCAAATGGGTCACGTAAGGGCATGGAAGTAATATAATATTCAATCGCAAAACCAACCGCGATGAATTAACGAGCCCTTAGTATGTACTGTGTATTTTTAACTGCTCTGAATTATTCAGTCTCGTAACGGCTAAGGGTTACATCCTACATTAAAATATAATAATATGCTATCTTGGAACATTTACTAAAGCAAACCAGTATATATTTATTTTCAGCAAAAAGTCACCATATTAGTTATCATAAATATTATTATTAATATTAATAAAATAATATTTCTCACAGTTTCTTTTATTTACTTATGTGGGTCTGGAAAACTAGAAGAAATGAGCGATATATATCCCTATTATTGCCGCAACTTAACATACATACATATAATCACGCCTCTTTCCCGTAGGGGTAGGCAGAGACCACTTCTTTCCACTTGCTACGATCCTTGTTTCGCTTCGTCCACTTTCATTATTCCTTTCATACATGCTCTTCAGTTTAGGGTACTCTTGACCTGGCCTTTTTCCAAGAAAGATATGTCTGCCTAGGTCTTCCCCTTCTAACACTTTCAGTCACACTGGCCTTATACACTTTCTTCGTCAATCGTTCTTCATTCATTCTCTCGACATGTACAAACCATCTCAGCTAGTTAAGTACTATATAAAATAGTAATATATAATATGTATAAATATTTTATATTATATAATATATTACTAGATGACGCGACAGGCGCTGTTCTATTAATAGAAAAAAATGATATAAGTTTTCGCGAATAATGTAGCCATTCCAATTGTATTAATTAATGTTAATGGATTAAATATGAAACAAATACATATTTCTGAATTACTTTATAATATTAAGTAGTAAAAAAATGATTAGGATAAAATATCGTATTTGTGTAAATAGCTTTTACATTATCGCTTTATGATTTCCAATATTTTAAAGAAAAAAAACAAACATAGAGAAGATTCATAAATTAGATTCCTTATAAGTTTTTATTTTTAATTATCAAGTATATAAACTTCATAGGCATAAAAATAAGTTTTTGCGTTTACGTTCCGTTTTAATTCAAATTTAAATATTTTTATTCAAATACAAACGGAATTTGTATTACCTACTTAACATAGACAACATTATTCCTTATATTATTTTCATCAAGACACTATTCATCATAAATTAAAATAAAAAAGGACGCAACCTTTTAAACTTTGAAAATACTACTAAAAAGGCAAGAGTGTGTCTAAGTCACGAGGATTTGCTAAAGAGATTCTTATATAAGACCTAGATTTATTCTGAGCTCTTTGCCTATACTTAAGAGCTTAGAATACGTTTGCGCACTGCACTATATTCAAAGTTTAGCCTAGTTTCAGATAAGGTCGTGCGTGTGTAAATGACAAGTCTTTACGGCGGTGAAATGTTTAGCATTTAAGAAAATGCACATTTCGCTACTCAATTCAAGAGCTACGTTAAACATTCAATATTTCTACTATATAATATGTCCCGGCATGTAGTGATAAAACTTTAGGAGTTTTAACAATAAACTATATCGATTTAGTAACTACAACAGGTCTACCTGCACCCGTTCACGAGTTGACGCATAGACCAGCTATCGTTCCCTTCGCACATATTTGCAGCACTCTGTAAACAAATACTTGATTTTTATGAAATTTAACTCCTCATTGCCTCATAGATTACATCCTCAAGTTAAATTTTTCCCTGCATAATAAACCTTTTCATACAAAACCAAATCATATCGGCCCATAAGCGCAGGAGACATGAGGTAATAAACATCCAAAAAAAAAACAAGAAAACTTCGTCCAGATTTGGAAGTCGGTTGAAAATTAATCATGCTACTATATTCCTCGCAGCCGTAGCTGCATTGATCTGACAGTAATTCAACTAACACGCCCCATAGATCTTCCATTTACTTTCATTGGACGTTGAAATTGTCTTAAGGGTAATTAATTTTCCTTGGTCCTTACTTTTTTGGTATTCAGTTCTGATTTATCTGACAGTAAAAACGTATTATCTTGTTAAATTACGTATAAATATTCTATGTTCAATATCTGTTAAAAATGTGGTATATTATTATATAGAAAATTCTCGTGTCACAATGTTAATTGGCATACTACTCCGAAACGTATAAAAGGCATTTATTTTTTGATGTCTTTTCTAATATACTAGATACTACTACCGCTTCGGAAACAAATGCCGCTCTGAGAGAGGCGGAGAAAAGAAACTCTGCGGCGCAAGGAACTCTCCCAGCATTCTTTTTTTGCTAAATAAAAATATACAATATTGTACTACCATTGCTATTGTTATAAAAAAATCATAATCTAGTCCCAGGCTGTCCGATCACTGTGGAGTAGGTAGTTGGATTTACGACAGAGCCATTTTTTAATAAAACATTTAAATGTATTTATAGATAATGCCTGAAGAGTGGCTGGTACTTTATTATAAAAGTGTATACATTTACCCTTAAAGCTATTATGTATCTTATGAAGCCTACTAGAATTAGCCACAAGCAATCCATTATTTTTAGTGTTATAATAATGAAAATCACTATTAAAACAAAAAGGTTACGATTTTTGTGAACGTATATTAAATTTTCATAAATGTACTGACAATGAACAGTCATAATATTTAAAGTACTTCTGTGACTAGGTCTTAATCTATTTTTTATAACCCCTAATTATTATTACAATGTTTTTTTTAGTATATGGCGATACAACGTTTGCCGGGTTAGCTATTATATAAAACTAGCTGACCCGACAGACGTTGTTCTGTTCATAATAAAAAAAAACTCTTGCAGATGTAATTTTGGAAAAACCGTTCTTAGCTGACCTCTAACTCGGTGAAAAGAATATTCCTACCAAATTTCAAGTCTTTAGCTCTAGTGATTCCAGAGATATCGTGATGAGTGGAATACGTGGAAATCTCTTATATATATTGGTTGAACTTCGGAAATGGATTGTCTTGATTCATACCACAAACTTTCAAAGATTGGCCTTAAGATTTGAATGGTCAGGGCGAATGCGAGACGGATCGGAAATTAAAGATTTGCGGGCTAACTCGTCATGCAAAATGTTCATTAAGTACTTGCTGCAGATCTGAAGAATTGCTATTATCATTGCTGCATTGATCTCTTGACATCGATCAAGTTATTTGTCCATGTTGCCCATGAAGTATAATTGTAAAAATTTAAGCTGTGCATCTTCGAGAGGTTGCAGTGATCGAATACGATCGTGAATCTCTTCTTATATCTACAATATCAAAAGATTAAAATTTAAAATTATAAATACTTTTTTTAGAATTAGCATACACAATACATAGGAATAAGTATAGTACGTATGTTATTCTTTTACTGTATTGTGTGTAAGTATGTAAATAAATAAATACCTTGAATGTCGGATTAAATCCTCGTTCTTAGATGTCTGCCCCAAATGTGGTCATTTGGAAACAAATATTGTATTTTTGAGTGTTTTCTAGAACATTGCAGCACTAGTCTTGCGTTTCTCCGCAGAATACTCGCAAACAACGTCCATTGGCCCAATGCGAAAGCTAGTATGCAAGCAGTACTACAGTACAGTATAAGTACTGCAATCGTATCGAAACGCTGCTCGATTCAAATTAGTACTTCATAAACTTCTTCTTGTGCGTCGAAAATTATCTATAAGTTGTTGATCTCTGAGGTTTTACTGGACGATTTCGTATTGCCAGCCGATCCGTTTTACGAGCTGCTTTGTCGGGAATGATTTGATCGTCTTGGTCGTGACATTGTTAATGATAATATCGGCACAATAAGCTAATAGTAACTCGAAACAAACACACCAACCGGTCAACTTGAATAACATGACGTGCACTCTCAGTTGTATTTTATAACTCATGTAGCGTGAAACTAACAAAAAACTTTATTGAATTCTTTCTATTCTCGAGATGTCATCAAAATGTATCAGAAAATATTTTTTTTATAATAATATTTTTTCGTATTTTTTTTTTATATTTTATGACTTATTATATCCTATGTCCGTCTCCTGGCTCTAAGCTACCTCCTCACCAATTTTCAGACATATCGGTAAAGCCGTTCTTGAGTTATAAATAGTGTAACTAACACGACTTTCTTTTATATATATAGATACTAATGCATCGGTACGAGCATAAACTGGCTAAAAATTAAAAATTATTACAGATTTTGATGATAATCAGTAAGATTTTGTACAGTAATCAAACATCCTACCAGAATATGCTAGCAAAACATATTTAAACACGAAAAATATTTAATTTTTCCAGCGGGAATCAAATCCGGAACGCTCTGCATGATAGCCTTAGCATTGTTTCAACATATTCATTTATTATTTTTGTAATATTAAAAGAAATTGACCGTTGAATGTTATATAAAAAAACTTTTATTACTTTTTATAATAGGATAAAAAACTAATAAATGGAGGGCCGTATTTTTCCTTCACAGTATAACTGCGAAAATTACTGAACTGAGCGAGATAATACTTTTACCATAAGATGCAGCACGTTTCGGAGGTTTTAGTATATGCAAGTAAGTATATATTACTGCTTATATATATTATAGCGTTTTTTGGCGCCGTTAATAGACTTGATAACTTACGTCTCAAGGTGACGAGCGCAGTTGTAGTGCCGCTCAGAATTTTAGGCATTTGCAATAATCCTGAGCGACACTGCATTGTAATGGGCAGGGCATATTAATTATTATTATATTATTTTTAAAGTTAGACCGTTTCTTGGACATTGCAAGATTACTTTATTTTTCTAAAAAATTTTTTTTCTAAAATAAACGTAGCCTGAGTTACTCCTTATTACATCAGCTACCTGCCAACAAAAGTCCTGTCAAAATCGGTCCAGCCATTTCAGAGATTAGCCGGAACACACTGACAGACAGACAGATAAAAATTATTAAAAATGTTATTTTGTTGTATGTACCGTATACATATTCATATACATGTAGTAAAAAACGGTTTTCTCAATATTACAAACAGATACTCCAATTTTATTTATATGTATAGATGAGAATTGATACAATGAGATTGCAAGGTCAGCACTTGTTATCAATGTATTAATTCTAAGTACATGTAAACTGAATGTAAAATATAATTTTAGATCAATAAATCCGTGAACAATCACAGCACATCTGTTACATTGGGACCACCAGTAACTAACTTCTATTGTCCCGACCCACAGCTTGTTGAAACATTTTATGGTCTATAAATTTAAACTCTATTCTCGTTAAGCCACCCAGTCAGGTCTAGAGAGTTAGTATAGTAGAAAGGAGATCTAAGAATTTATATAATAAAATATTTGATATGACTATTAATCTAAGAATACTGGGTTAGTTATACATTTACTTCATTTTAGGCAAAAACAACACTGGGAGAGTTTCTAGGGTAATTTTTTTCTCTCCCCGCGTGCCTTATGAAGTTACACTTCTTTAGGCGCGTTATGAAAAAATTATGAGAGTGAAATTTTAAGATGCGCGCGCATCACTGTAATACAAAAGTAACAGGTGAAGTTGGTTTCTAAAATTTTCTGACGTTTGTGTCATTCGTTATTTTTTTGGTTTCTTCGTCTATTATTAGGACAGGCAAAGGGTTCAAGCCCATAGAGCCGTAATCATTATTTATTAATTAATTTTCAAAGCGATCTTTGCAAGATTTTTACAAAATTGTTCTTTCTAAAAACGTAGAATAGCACGAGGAATAAATAATTTCAATGATTTTTGCTTCGTTAGGCCAAAGAAGTATAACTCCTTGCGTGCATACATAAGTACACACACACTTTATTTTTAATAATTGATATAAAAAGTATTCAATTTTTGAGAAAATAAATGCATTTTATTGTAGTAGTGGTATTTCAAATTTTAAGAGGACGCAATGTGTATTCGTAACTTGGTGAAAATAATATCAGGAACTTCGATCATTTATGCGTCAGGATGTCAGACTGTGACAAATGTGAAAACGTCGAAAAAATTGAGGTTTACTCTTAACCTCTATTTTGAGCAATGCACGCACACTAACAAAGAGTCAAACAAATCGCGAGTGAAAGACGTAGCTTATTCACGCACACTAAAATAATAAACCTGGCCTGTTTGCATCGGTTGTCTTGCAGCAAGAGGCTCTATCTAGACGGTTGTATTATCTAAGATCAGGAAAAAAAATGTTTATGTAAATTAATCATGTCGCCATAACAATGTCTTTTAAAAAACCATTGAGTTGTCAAAGTACTAAGATTTTATCTATTGTATATGATTTTCTATAAGTAATAAATAAAAAGACAATAATTTATAACAAAACCAATTTATGAATCTTCTCTCTGTATTTGTATGAATATTTCTTATCTTGTACGAAAAATAGGGATTTGTATCGCTAATTTCTCGTAGTGTTTCAGAAACACAGAGGTAAATAAAACAATAAGTAAGAAATATTATTTGTTTGATCCAAGCCCTCACATAATAATATTTATGGTGACTTCGTGATGGTAATAAATATTATAGTGGTTTGCTTTAGTAAATGTTCCAAGACAACATATATTTTTTTTTATCTTATTAAATACTAGCTGACCCGAATTAATTTGTTATCTATGCCCGGCGGTATGCGATCTGTCTCTTACTGCCAAACAAATGAAGGTTATTTATTAAGGATTGGTCTCCGCTGCGGTTCAACTAGTTACCGCAGGCATAGTCGCAAACTGCGGCAACTACTACTACGCCCAAGTGGGCGTACTCAAGCCAGTCTCGAACAATGTGTGACGTTGACGTTCCACATGTTCTGTTAAACATTGCTAATTATTGAAACTAAAATTGCGTAATAAAACTTTGTAAAAATAATACTACAAGAAGTAAGAAAGACACTGGGATCACATATCATCAGTAAGTATTTTGTATTTTATCAATTTGAATGTTAAATAACACGAAGCGTATGTTACAAAATTCGAAAGATGCCATTGAGTGTCAAGATACCACGCACACAATCATCTAATAGTTGCCGTAATAAAAACCTCTTGTTCTTAGGTAGTGCGGTATTTAAATGATATAATCCTTAATTTTAGGATATTTCAAATAACGCTGGGGCTAATTTAAAAATTAATTAAAATAAAAAAACGGGTCACTTTAAAAACGTTTATAATAAAAGTACTTAATCGTTAAGTTTTTTATATTTTTAAGTTTAATCACCCTTACGTGGTCGCATAAGGAGCAACGAAGTAGGTGTGCGCAGTGCGCGCGGATACTAGATTTCTTACAGGTTGTTCCGAAATTATATTATGGAAAATTGATTTATTTAGGTGAAAAAGGTTTTTTTAATTTTGAATATTTTTTTTATGATTATGTTTTTTGTATCATTTATTCATTGTATCGCTACATTATATATAAAAATATTGAATATTATAGGTATTAATTTTTATTTAATACTGTTTCATGATCTTGTTTAAAGTTCGTGTTTTTATCGAAACAGTGGAAAACCTATTGTTAGTTTAATGTGCATAAACAATTTTAAAAATACATAAAATAAATTCATTGGCATGTTGGTGAGGCGTCCTTGAATGTTTTCATTTTCTGTACATGATAAACGCTCCAAAAGAGATTACAACTATAAGTTTAGATAATATTAAAAACGATGAACTTGAACTCTCTTGCTTTAACACTTTAACTAATATTTAAATTTGTGATGTTTATAGAAAGCAACCGTCTTGTTCTTTACTTTTGTGTTAAACTACTCTAACTGTCAAACATCGTGTAACCCATAGCACACGAACATTCTAGAAAGTTATCGTAAAACAGAACTTTAACGAGTGCTTACTTCACATTAATGAGCCAGAAGAACTTTAACTAAGAGAACAACTGGCTTTGTTTTTTATATAAGAATGGGCAAGAATAACTTGACCTGTAAAATGTGTAAGTGTTTATTTTCTAATAAATAATATCAACTCTATATCATTCTTTGTAAAATAAATAAATCCTTACCTGTTTATACAATATAATTATAAAGAATTTCCTATTCTAGGTAGAGAGTGACTTTTGAGATTTTTTGAGAATTTTTTTCGTTTTGAGAAAAAAAAAAGCAAAAAAAAATACAAAGCTCAGTAGCACTTCAGCAATTATACGTGATTGCTTAATTGGTAACTTGGATTTAATTAATGTACACAATTATAATGTATTTATGTACCTATCTGTTAATTATTATTAAGTTTTACTTCAATCGCACGTAAAGATTACACGCACATTTTTTTTCTAATGAATAATGAAATAATGAAATTTCATACTTTTAGAGAGTTATAGGACGTTTAATGTTTATTTATGTTTTCGTCGATAGTCGAAGTTTTCAAGGTACGCATACCTTGAATATTTCGACTTAACGCCCGACCGAGTTATGTTGACCGGCGCGGTGGGTATATTTATTATTACGTTAGAAGGGCAGACAACAGCTGCCAGGTATTATGTAGGTAGAATTTATATCCTCTTTGGCAGAAGGGAAAGCGTTTATTTTCTTTTGGTAGCTATTTAAGTCGCGTTCTCGGACCAATTATTACACAGAACAATTATCGACCAAAAAAAGAAATAAATAAATGAAAAAAAATAATAATTAAGTTAAGTTAAGTTAATAATTAAGTTAATTAATTAAATTAAGGATGAAACCCATTGGAAAAGGAAGAGAATATAACAAAAATGAAAGGAAAAAAAAATTACGGGCGATCTGAGGTCGGGAAGTGGAAGGGGGGGGGGTGTTTTTAAGGGTAAAAAACGGTTTATCTTGATTTCCAATATATTCGGGATATTGGCGGAAATAGAAAAACCGGTTCATTAAATGGGCCATAAACCGTAAACAGTAAGTTTTACAAAAAGTTTTCAGGATTTGAAAAATTTACTCCAAATTATATAAAAGATGAAAAATTTTATTTTATAGAATAATGGAGTTTAAAACTTTTGCCCTAAGATTTATAAAACCCATTATTGTTTTATTTATAGTTTCCGAGATATTGGCCAAAATTTTTTTTCAAGAGCTCCACCCGGATCTGGCAGCATTAGGTGATTTTATGCTGAGTCACGCCATACAAAAAAATTTAATCGAAAATTTTCTTTTTTTACTGGCCTACTTGATGTTATAAACCGCTTTTGTTGAGATTTTCTTGCTGACAGTAGCCGTACTTCGTAGAACTGTCATTCGAGCCAGGTCCCGTGTTAAGTTGATGGATTTATAAATAATCTAGTTTAGAAATAGGAAAGGAACAAGAAAAAAAAAAGTAATTTAGGTTTTATTTCATTAAAATCATAGGGCTCAACCTATCACTCGATTGTATGAAAGGTGCAGTCATTGATAGATTGACATTTGACAGATGACGGCTATAACTTTGTAAAAATGGAGATAGCCGAAATCCACTACGTTATATTATGTAACTGTTCGCTTTCAAACTTAGGCGGATTATACTTCGTCGCCAATCGACTACTTCTGATTACTAATTACTTATTACTACTATTTCAAACTTATGTCAAAACACAAATCACTGCAGGTTTCATACAATCTGAATTCTGATCTGATACAATCGCTTGTTCTTAGAGTTTCGCTAGGCTGTTTGAGAAAATTCTTGAGTGACTGAGTGTTATTCAGAAAGTTTGTACCTTTGGAACATTTCGGATATGGATTTGAATAATTTAGTGCTTTTAACAATTATTACAAGTTTTGGCACTTTGTTGATGAGAGTACTTTATATTTTAATTAAAATATACGCTCAGCAGAACAGACTTACTGTCGAAAAGAGATCATTAAAAGTTATACTTTGCATTGGATCGGGAGGTCACACTACCGAGCTATTAAAAATTGTAGCTCAAATGAATTTTAACAAATACAGCCCAAGGCTTTACATGATGGCTGACTCTGACAATAATAGTGAAACTAAAATAATCTCCACTGAAAAGGATACAAAAGACTATCAAATCTGCAAGATTCCAAGAAGTAGAAATGTACATCAGCCATATATGACATCGATTTTCAGCACCCTCCATGCTATTTTGTACTGTGTTCTACCAATATTTAGATTTAAACCTGATGTTATAATCTGCAATGGCCCTGGAACATGCATTCCAATTTGTTTTGTTGTTTTTTTAATGAGATGTTTTTGCATTCTGGATTGCAGATTAGTGTTTATTGAAAGTCTTTGTAGAGTAAGAACTTTATCATTGTCTGGGAAGATACTACAATTTATAGCCGATATTTTTGTAATCCAGTGGCCACAACTTAACTGGACTCAACAACCTCTGTGGAAGAAGGCTGTGTGCTTCTCGAGAAGAAAATTCTTTATAATGTAAAATTGTCCAAATCGCGAAAATAGTAGTAGTGGGTTGGGACCAGGTTTGGCGAGAACAAAGAATGTCAGAGCTCTCTCTCTGTAGGTCAGCTAAATCATAGGACACCCATTTAACAACCTTTTCAATTTAACAGTTTTATGTAAATGGGTCACTAACATAATATTATAACATAAATGACTTTCTTAATGATTCCACAGATTGAGAATGGAGCGACCGCCCTCAGGCTATTAAATAATAAGTTTACTTGTACGATATTACTTTGTAAACATATTTTGTGGCCTCGAGTTCATTCATCAAAGTTTCCTGGAAGCGATTATAACAAAACGTATAGTGCGTTTGTTAGCCGTATCCTCTCACAACACAACACTGACATAGCGCGCTGTTTCTACTGGGTTAGTTCCTCGTTCGAACTAGTATTTAAAAAAAAACTTACTTTTATTGTTTCCATCTTTACATTTAAAGCTGAACGTGAAAAGAATCGATAGTCAAACAATCACATGTTGCACATTTTGAAATCGAGAATGTTATAGCAACCATGTGAAAAAGTTTCACTCAGAAATCTTGCACCAAAAAGGTTTCCTATTAACACAAAGTAGCCCAGTACACTTTAACGATAATTTCATACTTAAACCTCTAATAATTAAAAGCTTGTACATCAAAATGAAGAAATCTTTAAAAAATTTAAACGTGTACGAAACCACTAAAATATTTTAGGTTTAAAGCAATGTCTTTTCTTGTGGACCACTAAAGAAATTACATTATAAATCTTATCCAAGCTGGAGTAAAATTAGTTGAACGCAATATATTATGTGAGAAGCTTAAAATTTCCTGGCAGAGCACCAAATTCTAGACTAGAATCACTATTTTCAAATGTGAACTTTTAATTTGATTTTTGAATTGTCTATTATACTTTCGAAGTGAAAACTAAATACAACTTATAAAAAATATATTTACTTTATTATTCCCGTTTCACAGTTATTGTCCCAGATAATTTTTATGTTAGGCAAGAATATTTTACAGTAAAAATAACATAATTGAGTCATAATACCTTATAGTTTTTGCTTCTTATGCTTTAATAATTATTTGTTGAGAAATAATTAAATTATTACTATAACTATTCAGTTACACACTCTACATCTAAAGTTTTCTTCTGCATTCATTTAATTTGAAGAATGACTTGAAATCATACGTTAGGTTTGCCGTCGTTGCTTCGCAAACCTATCGTATGATTTCAAGGCATTCTTCACTAAATATATTAAACATTAGTGTTTAAAGAGCATCTTTTGCACTTAACCATTCAACTGTTCATCATAACCTTATTTTACTAAAACTAATAACTCGCGCCCCTGATTGTCAAAACTAAAAGAATTTTCAGCGAGAGACTGACAAGTCTCATGTCTCCTTTAGGTATTTTGCTGTATTTACTATACCATTCCCACTCCCAGTCCCATACACTTCGAGAGTATAATAGACAATTCAAAAATCAAATTAAAAGTTCACATTTGAAAATAGTGATTCAAGTCTAGAATTTGGTGCTCTGCCAGGAAATTTTAAGCTTCTCACATAATATATTGCGTTCAGCTAATTTTACTCCAGCTTGGATAAGATTTATAATGTAATTTCTTTAGTGGTCTACAAGAAAAGACATTGCTTTAAACCTAAAATATTTAAGTGGTTTCGTACACGTATAAAAATTTTAAAGATTTCTTCATTTCGATGTACAAGCTTTTAATTATGAAATTATCGTTAAATTGTACTGGGCTACTTTGTGTTAATAGGAAACCTTTTTGGTGCAAGATTTCTAAGTGAAACTTTTTCACATGGTTGCTACAACATTCTCGATTTCAAAATGTGCAACATGTGATGCTTTGACTATCGATTGTTTTCACATTCAGCTTTAAATGTAAAGATGGAAACAATAAAAGTAACTTTATTTTAAATACTAGTTCGAACGAGGAACTAACCCAGTAGAAATAGCGCGCTACGTCAATGTTGTGTTGTGAAAGGATACGGCTAATAAACGCACTATACGTTTTGTTATAATCGCTTCCAGGAAGCTTTGACTTGATGAATGAACCAAAGGCAACCAGACACTCGAGCATATAATGATGAATTGCCTTCGACGGTAGAAGCCGATTCAAATTAAAATATTATTATTATACAAAATAGGATGTGACATAACTTATTGAAAGTCAAAAACTACCACCCATTCCAAAAATAATGCCTCAGACCTGAGAAGAATGGGCGCAACATACTCAGCGGGTTTTTTTTCCATAAAAAAATATGTTAACAAAGTAATATCGTACAGATAAACTTATTATTTAATGGCCTGAGGGCGGTGATTCCCAATCAGTGGTATCATTGAGAAAGTTATTTATGTTATAGTAACCTTTACAACACATACGTTTTCCACCCTCGCACGACACGCCACAAGTTAGGATATCATCCCCACTATCCGGATGTGTGGCGGTCCTCCACAGTGCGGTTTTCAAGGAGCTTTCTTCCACGTACTACAAAGCTGTGGAATGAGCTTCCTTGTGCGGTGTTTCCGGGACCATACGACATGGGTACCTTCAAAAAAAGCGCGTACACCTTCCTTAAAGGCCGGCAACGCTCTTGTGATTCCTCTGGTGTTGCAAGAGAATGTGGGCGGCGGTGATCACTTAACACCAGGTGGCCCGTACGCTCGTTTGTCCTGCTATTCCATAAAAAAAAACATACGTTTTATGTACCAAGAAATAAGCGGCATGATTTAATGTTACCATAGCCATATTGGTTGATAAATGGGTGCCCTATGATTTTACTGACTTACAGAGAGAAACACGCATTGAAGCTTGCTTTGCTCCTTTATTTCTTTGTAATGTACATTTTGAAATGAAGGCATTTTGAAGGCAAATTGTGAAATGTTATGAAAAGTAGATTCTATATGATAATAGCAAGCGACATCGCAATGGCCGAATCTAGTTCAAACGTCACAACAATGCCCTCAAACGAATCTTACTCATAGAAAATTTATCGTTAATGGCTGGTAGTCACTTAATTATATAATTCACTAAAGCTTTCACAGAGCTGCTAAAAGAAAAAACAGCAGATGTCTATTTAACTGAACTTTGCAGAACGATTAAGAATATTGCCTTGAGAAAGCCATGATTCATATACAGATCGTCACCATTTTTTCTTCATGATGAGCACAAGACCTCAGATAGCTCGTGACACCGCTAAAACTGGAGAACCACATTGAGATACGCTCTGACATTCTTTGCTCTCGCCAAACCTGGTCCCAACCCACTGCTACTTTTTTCGCGATTTTGACAATTTTACATTATAAAGAATTTTCTTCTCGAGAAGCACACAGCCTTCTTTCACAGAGGTTTTGAGTTCAGGTCTCTAAAGTTCTTAAGAAAAGACATAATTGAACTTCCCCTGACATTATGGTATCTCACCCACAACCAACTATGTACAAGCCTACCGTGGTTGACACCGAGGCCAAAAATAACAATAATTTTAACTATAATTAGATTAATTAATTACATTTATTAGATTGTATAAAAATACGTAATTTTTTTTTTTCACTTTTTAGTGCATATTATATCTATTGTTTTTTAATAGATTTTTTTAATTCGGTTGTGTTTTTTGTTTGTTTAAACAACGTTTAGTTCTATTACCGACCAAATTTAAACCCAGGTTCGTTCTACTGTGGGATAAAAGAAAATTTAATCAATATCAATGTGTTTTGTTCTGCCCACTGAGCTAGAAGTCTCGGGTTCGAATCCCGGTTGGTGCTAACATTTATATGATGAAGATAGATCTTTGTTTCCGAGTCAAGGATGTTTATAATATGTAATTATGTATGTTTAAGTATGTATATCGAATATATTATAGTTGGCTTGCACCCATAGTACAGGTTCTGGCTCCTTGGGGGCGAGATAATTGGAGTAATAGTGTGTCAATAATATTATTTTATTATTAGGATTTCTCGGAAAGTTGTGAGGAATACAAGCGTTGAAATTTCATTTCTCTATCATAATATTAATTCTATTTCGTCGATTTTTATCGTGTATTTTTTTATGAAAATACGAGACGAGACGAACAGGACGTTAAGCTGATGAATGCACTTCCGCTCAGGATTCTTGAAAAGCCCAAAAATTTTGAGCGGCACTACAATTGCGCTCGTCACCTTGAGACATAAGATGTTAAATCTCATTTGCCCTGTAATTTCACTATCTACGACGCCCTTCAGACCGAGACACAGTAATGTTTACACATTACTGCTTCACGGTAGAAATAGGCGCGGATGTTGTACCCATAATCTAGCCGGCATCCTGTGCAAAGGAGCCTCCCACTGGTATATTATAAATAAAACGTCATTAAAGAATGTTTTAGCCCAATTAACACAGAGTTGTTCAAAAGTTGTATACAACTAACAAAAGTAAAATAATTAAATAAAAAATATCGTATTATATAAATATTTAAATATGGAAAATGTTGGAATAGAAAAATAAACGGATATTTGAATTGTTCATTGCGACAATTTGTTAACCTTTTCCAGAACTCTGAGTTTTCTTTTATTTATACAGGAGACTAAATTTGCATAAAAAACACACTTTTTATTTGGTTGACATTGTACATCCTAAGCATACATTTGAAGGCTTAAGGGATTGTACCAAAATTAATTCAATTTAAAAGTGGCTGTTGTTCGATAAATTTGATTACGTTTTTCAATGCTGTTACGATAAAAGTGCAGATTTAAATTTAATTCAAGATCATCAAAAAGTAATAAAAACATGATATGATAATCAGTAGATACCTAAGTACTTAGATATATAATACTGAAGGAAAATAAAGAAAAAAAATAACGAGTGCGTCTCACTTTACACGCATTTGAAATGAACATAAAACAAAAAGCAAAAAGCAACCGAGTTCAAAAAAACTATTTCAAAACAGCACTAAAAAGTACAAATTTGCATTTTCTTCTACAACTTAATAATCAACTTATTTTTAGAGTTCTCTTATATATAATGAAATGAAAAATATTAGACTACCCAAAAATTCAATCAAATTAATTAAACAATATAATATTGTGGTTACAATTATTGTTAATTTTAGAATCGATGTCCTCTTGCAGCGGCCGCGCTCTCGTATCTCGCCTCGTCACGTCGCGCGTGCGACACAAGCACATCTCACCTTTGATATGTATATAGTTACGAACCTACCTTGGCTGACACCGACTCCAAAAATAACAATAATTGTAGGTACATTGAAAATGGAACTAGACGGGAAGCTCCAGCTTTCAAATTATAAAAAGAATCACCAAAATCGATACACCGAGTTGAAAGTTCTAAGGTAACAAACATAAAAAAATACAGTCGAATTGCGAACCTTCTCCTTTTTTGGAGTCGTTTAAAAAAAATAAAAAATCACAATTGTAATTAATTATCATATAAAATTTAGAAGATGATATATTTTAATGAGTTGGTTGGTACCTACACCAAATGGGTCACGTAAGGGCATGGAAGTAATATAATATTCAATCGCAAAACCAACCGCGATGAATTAACGAGCCCTTAGTATGTACTGTGTATTTTTAACTGCTCTGAATTATTCAGTCTCGTAACGGCTAAGGGTTACATCCTACATTAAAATATAATAATATGCTATCTTGGAACATTTACTAAAGCAAACCAGTATATATTTATTTTCAGCAAAAAGTCACCATATTAGTTATCATAAATATTATTATTAATATTAATAAAATAATATTTCTCACAGTTTCTTTTATTTACTTATGTGGGTCTGGAAAACTAGAAGAAATGAGCGATATATATCCCTATTATTGCCGCAAGTTAACATACATACATATAATCACGCCTCTTTCCCGTAGGGGTAGGCAGAGACCACTTCTTTCCACTTGCTACGATCCTTGTTTCGCTTCGTCCACTTTCATTATTCCTTTCATACATGTTCTTCAGTTTAGGGTACTCTTGACCTGGCCTTTTTCCAAGAAAGATATGTCTGCCTAGGTCTTCCCCTTCTAACACTTTCAGTCACACTGGCCTTATACACTTTCTTCGTCAATCGTTCTTCATTCATTCTCTCGACATGTACAAACCATCTCAGCTAGTTAAGTACTATATAAAATAGTAATATATAATATGTATAACTATTTTATATTATATAATATATTACTAGATGACGCGACAGGCGCTGTTCTATTAATAGAAAAAAATGATATAAGTTTTCGGGAATAATGTAGCCATTCCAATTGTATTAATTAATGTTAATGGATTAAATTTGAAACAAATACATATTTCTGAATTACTTTATAATATTAAGTAGTAAAAAAATGATTAGGATAAAATATCGTATTTGTGTAAATAGCTTTTACATTATCGCTTTATGATTTCCAATATTTTAAAGTTTTAAATTGGATATAGTACCTATGTTATCCTTAAGACTTTTCTGTAGACCTATATATGTTTTATATATAACATATATATGTTTTCATAGAAGGCGCCCAGATTGCTTATTTTCTCCGACACCTCCAACAAATATCGTTAATTAAACAAAAAATTTACAAATTATATACGAAGGCCTTCCTAAAGAACCACGCTATCCACTGGTGAAAACAGCATGAAAATCGATGCAGTGGTTTTTATGTTTTATAATATGTAGGTAGTGATAAGCGCGTACACTTTTCTATAAGGCCACTCTTGTGATTCGTCTTGTGTTGCAAGAGAGTGTGGTCGACGGTGATCACTTAATTAGGTGACCGTACGCTCGTTTGTCTTCCGCAGCCGACCCGACACACGTTGACGAAGTTGATCGTGAAACTGAACGTCGCTCCGCTCTGAGCCCTTCAGGCGATGTAATAAAACCCACCTCTTACGAAGAGGTGAAGCTAATCATTAAGGAGCTTAACTCCAAGAAGGCCCCGGGGCCCGACACTATAAACAATAGGGTTCTTAAAATCCTACCCTCGACTCTTATTACTTTATTGGTTACCATTTTTAATATTCTATTGTCTAACAGCGCGTTCCCCGAACAATGGAAGGATTCCATTGTTATCGGTATCCCAAAACCCAATAAACCTAAAGCTAATCCGAATAGCTACATCATTACATCATTACATCGCGGAGCTCAACCTGATACCCGACATACAGTTCGGATTCAGAACCGCTCACTTGTGTCCCCAGCAGACTCACCGACTCACCGAGTACATTCTCGTACGGCGTCAACTTCACGCTACCACGGCAGCCGTGTTTTTCGATGTCGCGAAGGCATTCGACAAGGTATGGCACAACGGCTTAGTATTCAAGCTGTATCAATTGGGAGTGCCAGACAGGCTCGTGCGCATCATACGAGCCTACCTTACTGGTCGCTCCTTCCGATATCGAGTAGAGGGCACCCTATCATCACCCAGACCCATCAGGTCTGGCGTGCCACAGGGTTCAGTCCTCTCTCCCACTCTTTTCTCGCTCTTCACGAGCGACATTCCCAAGTTTCCGAGTGTCCAGCTCGCTCAGTACGCTGACGATACGGCACTCTACTTTGGCTCCGCTCTATTGAACCGCTCAACCTTGAGCAGGAACATTAAAGTGCTTCAAGCCGCCGTCGATGAACTAGGCAACTGGTTCAGAAAATGGCGGATTGAAGTGAACCCCACCAAGAGTGCAGCGGTACTCTTCGGTAACGCGAATAGCATCCGCGCTAAAAAACGACTGACCGACGTCATTAAATTGTATGAAACACCCATATCGTGGGTTCACCCACGATATGGGTGTGTAATACTAATCCTTCAGGATTACAAATACTTAGGAGTCACGTTCAACAGCAATATGAACTTCAAGAAACATATTGATACGGTATGCAATAGAGCCCGATTTGTCCTCAGTCGCCTTTATCCACTTGTGTGTGGGCGAAGCAAACTTCCGCTCAAACACAAAGTGACGCTGTACAAAACCATCGTACGGCCCATACTGTCATACGCAAGCGTCGTTTTCGCGCACACCCGACCGAGCTACTTACGTCGTTTGCAAGTAGTTCAAAATAAATTCACGCGCATGGCAACCGGAGCCCCGTGGTTCATCCGAAACGTTGACCTTCACCGCGACCTAGAGCTTCCGACGATAGCTCAACACTTTAAAGAGATCTCGCGACTTTGACAAGGTGCCTAACCATCCCAACATCTTGGTTAGGAAGGCATGCGGGTACACCACCCTTCACCATAGTCTCAACCCAATACGACGTCCCAGACACGTAACGGTAGACCCGGATGACGACATCACCATCGCGAACGCGACACCCACACAAACACCGACACAGACACGCACACACCGCCTTCGCAGGCGTAGGCGCGGTCAACCACCGCAAACCACTGGCACTCGTCGCTCTGACGATGGCCAGCGGCCTGCACTCTAGATACACCACACATTGTTTTGATACCCGACGAGACGTTAGTCCTCGTCCTGTAATCGCTTCACTACACTCACTCACACACGGACTGACTGACGGACTGACATACACCACTTACACAATCACAAACACACGCCACAAACAGACACAAACACAAACATACATGCACACAAACATTTACACTACGTACATACATACAAACACACATACATGCAATCATAAACACATACATACACACTTACATACATTACACAAAACATCACCACACTCGCCGGCGAGTGTGTTCTTATCACCTTTTCATCTTTCATTTTCATTTCATCTTCATTTTCATTCTCTCTCCTTCCCACAAGCACACAGCCGGTCTGAGGTTCGAGTCTCCTTAGGAGACGCCCCGCGACTGTTGTTGCGTAGTCTTTGCGGCCTCCACGGCCCACGTCCTACTTCGCTGTGAAAGCCAGGGCTGCTAACAGCACAGAGGAGGTTTTAGTCGGTATGGGGTGTCCGCTTACGCGGACAATCGAGTCCGACATATTACGCCCCGTTACGGGGCGTAAATACGTAACCGTATTTCCTCCTCTCAGAAAAAAAATCGTTTGTCTTCCTTTTCAATAAAAAAAATAAACATAGAGAAGATTCATAAATT
The DNA here is from genome assembly GCF_905404315.1 of Leptidea sinapis. Lineage (NCBI taxonomy): Eukaryota > Metazoa > Arthropoda > Insecta > Lepidoptera > Pieridae > Leptidea > Leptidea sinapis. The sequence continues at coordinate 6,259,818 of NC_066299.1, forward strand.
AGATTCCTTATAAGTTTTTCTTTTTAATTATCAAGTATATAAACTTCATAGGCATAAAAATAAGTTTTTGCGTTTACGTTCCGTTTTAATTCAAATTTAAATATTTTTATTCAAATACAAACGGAATTTGTATTACCTACTTAACATAGACAACATTATTCCTTATATTATTTTCATCAAGAC